>NC_138983.1:25561418-27033918 GCF_964341445.2 Mesoplodon mirus | reverse complement strand
GACAAGGGGCGTGTTTTTAGTGCCCTTTCTTTCCTCTCCTTCCCTTCACTTCCCCTCCCTCCCTCCCTCCCTTCCTCCCTTCTTTCCTGTGTCCAATGATGCCTGGCACTTAATAGGGCTCAGAATATGCTAGTCGAACTAAATCACTCCATGATCCTCACTCACACCTCCTGGGTGACAGGGTCTCATGGATTTGCTTCTCTGTGTCCCTCGTGCTGGTCCTCATGTTGGGGGAAAGTGGTCACAGTCTCTGCTTGCTGTGGTAGGAAGACCTTTCATTGTCTGTCTGTCTGTCTGCCTGCCTGCCTTCTTCTCTCCCTTCTCTCATAGGTTTTTCTTCACCAAGGAAGCCTGGCAAAGAGGACAGGTATAAGAAACCAGATAGAGAAAAAGATAATGGTTGAGAGGACCCGAAGAACACAGTCTTTTTCCTCAGAGATAACTTGGACCCAGATGGCTTTGTTTCCTGGAGCTGGGAGAGGCCCAAGGTCAAAAGATACTAAAGCCCAGTCCTTCAGCAAAGTGAGCAGACCAGCAGCCAGGTCACTTTAACAGGCTGGGGTCAGAATGATGGAGACAGGGGCTGGGTTGGCTCTAGCCCAGGAGACAGGACTGGGACTCCTGAGCAGGAGAGCTGGGGTCTGGGGACTTAGCAGGTGTCAGGATCACTGGGGCAGCCAGCAGGGCGGGAGAAACCTCACGGTGGGCTCACAGGCTGGAATAGGTTGGCAGGTGGTTCCCGTCAAAGAGGAGAGGGCGTCTTGATGTCCCAGTGACCTTGGCTTGCTTCCCTCCTCCTAACTCTTTTCTCCGTTAACCACTTGGTGTCCACTCTGTTTCTCCACAGGTATCAGAAGATGCAAACGTTGTCAACCAAATATGTTCATAGGGAAGTTTTTCTACTACTGGCTGAGGGCAGTGGAGCGAAAGCTGCTCAGAGGCACACACCAAATCCTCTGGCTTGTCTCTCTGTTGGGCTTCTTTTGCTGGGCACATTGCTTCCCTGAACCATCCGACAGAGGAGGCCAATCCTATCCTGTCATGTGCTTTGGGGTTCACACTCTGATCCCCCCTCACTCCCCCCTCCCCATACTGCACTATTTCGTTACAGAATAAATGTATGCATACTTCATCGCCATTGGATGCAATGAGTGGTTTGGGGCTATAGCAGTTACAAAGCTACCTGAGGTTCAGCTCTTCGTCTGAAGCACAAAGGCAGGATGGCTCCCTGGGTATCTGAACTGACCACCCCAAAGGGCACCCTCCACATCGCTGGGGAGGAACTTTCTGGGGGAGGTTTCACACACTAACCTAAAGTCTTAAAAATGTGTGTGCATCCTTAGGACCCTCAATTTATTTAGGAATTTATGCCAAATAAATAATTGTGGATGTGTTCAGAGATTTAACTGTATGGGCATTCACTACAGTATTATTTAGGGAAAGCTGGAAAGATGCTCGACAATAGATAGATTCCTTAATGAAACTATGGTGTCCAGTCAATGGAATACCAGCAGTCTAAAGTAGATTAATATTTATCTTAATATTTATTGGCAGAGAAAAACATGTTCATCCTACCTTATTAAATCAAAAGACACAGGGTTTCCCTGGTGGCGCAGTGGTTAAGAATCCGCCTGCCAATGCAGGGGACACGGGTTCGAGCCCTGGTCTGGGAAGATCCCACATGCCGCAGAGCAACTAAGCCTGTGCGCCACAACTATTGAGCCTTCGCTCTAGAGCCTGCGAGCCACAACTACTGATCCCACGTGCCACAACTACTGAAGCCCGTGTGCCTAGAGCCCGTGCTCTGCAACAAGAGAAGCCACCGCAATGAGAAGCCTGCTCACCGCAACATGCTTGCCACAACTAGAGAAAGCCCGCGCACAGCAACAAAGACCCAACACAGCCAAAAATAAATAAATTAAATAAATAAATTTAAAAAAATAAAAGGTACAGAATAAATCAGTTTCTACAGTGTAATCCCATTTTATTTAAAAATATATGTATAGGGGGCTTCCCTGGTGGCGCAGTGGTTGAGAGTCCGCCTGCCGATGCAGGGCACACGGGTTCGAGCCCTGGTCTGGGAAAATCCCACATGCTGCGGAGCAACTAAGCCTGTGCACCATAGCTATTGAGCCTGTGAGTCTGGAGCCTGTGCTCCGCAACAAGAGAAGGCTGCGACAGTGAGAGGCCCGCGCACCGTGATGAAGAGTGGCCCCCGCTCACCACAACTAGAGAAAACCCTTGCACAGAAACGAAGACCCAACACAGCCAAAAATAAATAAATAAATTCATTTAAAAAAAAAAAAGCTCTAAAAATATATGTATATATGTGAATATACAGAGGAAGTCCTGGAAGGATAGTTACGATGTTCTCAGTAGTTATCACTATGTCATGGAGTCCTGGTATTTTTTCATTGTAATCTTTCTGCAAATCTGCAATTTTTAATTTTCTAACAACAAAATTGTGTTGCTTTTGTAAAAGAAAAAAAAAGAGTTATTTTAAATTATTTTTTAGAAACCTAAACATGCAGCTATGAGCTATTCCTACTCTTATTGAAATACGATCCCCAGATTTTAGGAAATTGTTATCTTGCTTGGCTAAGACTCTGCCACCCAGCACCCATTCCCTCCTTCTTTGGTAGTGAAACCCCAATGTTTTGCTGGGTGAAAATCATTCAGCTAAATGACTAAATTTTCCAGCCTCCCATGCAGATGGTGTGACCCTGAGTCTAAGTGCTGCTCGAGGAGACATTTGCAGAAGTGTTATGTGGGGCTTCCAGGAAAACTCTTCAAGAAAGCTGACTCCACTGGAAGTTTTGTCCATCTGTCCTTCCCCCTTCCTTCCTTCTTGTTGCCCTGATGGTTGCAGCTCCAACAGCTTTCCTAAATCATGGGTGACTTTGGGTTGGAGGCCTTGTGATAGAACGGTGGAGCAGAAAGGTAGAAGGTGACTGGGTCCCTGTCATCCCCACCATGTCCGCGCATCTCTGGACTTCTTCTACATAAAAAAATTACATTCTTGTTTATGTCCCCATTATTTGGATTTTCTGCTCTATGCAGTCATCCCTACTCCTCCCTGTTACAGTGGGGTCAACAGTTACTTAGAGGAAAAATAAAGGCAGTCAAAGGACTCAAAATTCTAAATTGGGGTGGCAAAAGAAGCCAGCAAATATTTCAGAGCTGGGCTTTTATGTGCTATTATTTAAAATCATAAATGCTGACATTTATGCAACTGAGGGAGAAAATGCCATTATTTCAAGCATTAATAGCACAGAGCTATGGCAAGTTATTTCACTTAGAAGATGTTTAACACAGGTACCATAATTGTCAGTTAATGGGTCAAGGAACCAAGAGAGACCTGCCTTTGTGTGTTAGGGCCTCCTCTCTGCAGACCACAAATATTTCATTTTATGATTAGGAAATGTAATTATGTCTAATGCAAATTACAAGCCAGAAAACCACCACAAAGTCATATTGCTTTTGTGGCGCTTCAGCCCTTCCATTATATTACAAACGCCACAGCCCCCCAAAGGCAAAGCTGAACTCCCAAGACCCTGTGGAGAATGCGTAATCGTGCCCATCACAGAACATTGGGCAAAGCTTCCAAGGCGACTTTTTTTTTTTTTTTTAATTTTGGCTGCATTGGGTCTTCGTTGCTGCATGCGGGCTTTCTCTAGTTGCGGTGAGCGGGGGCTACTCTTCGTTGCGGTGCGCAGGCTTCTCGTTGCAGTGGCTTCTCTCGTTGCACAGCACGGGCTCGAGGCGTGCGGGCTTCAGTAATTGTGGTGCCAGGGCTCAGTAGTTGTGGCTCACGGGCTCCAGAGCACAGGCTCAGTAGTGGTGGCACACGGGCTTAGTTGCTCCGCAGCACGTGGGATCTTCCCGGACCAGGGCTCGAACCCATGTCCCCTGCATTGGCAGGTGGATTCTTAACCACTGTGCCACCAGGGAAGTCCCAAGGCAACTTTTTAACCACAGCCTTCCCCAAACTGAAGCTTTCAGGTACCTCCCTCTTGCCTGACTTGTTCCTTGTCTTTTAAGATTCTTGTCCGGTGTCCCCTCCTCCAGGCAAAGCTCCCTGGTGTTCCCATAATACCTACCGCTCACCGCTCATAACAGCTGCTATCTATTGGTCCTTATTAGGCACCAGGTGCTGTGTTAATTGGTGCTCTACGTGGACTATCTCATTTAACCCTCATAACAGCCCTGTGAGGTAGGTGCGTGCACATTTTATAAATGAGGATATGAGGCTTAGAGAAGCTAACAACCCACCCGAGGCCTTGCAGTTATGATCCCAAGATTACAACATAATGATTCAACAAACTCATCCGGCCCTAGAGGCCAAGTCATACCTTCTTGTAAACCAGAGGCAGCCTCTCATTACACTGTGTACTTCCCATTCCTGCGGGGCTCAGCGTCCAGGAGGCACTCAACAAACGTCAGCAGAATAACTGACTGCTACAGCGTCAGTTTATTCCTATCCAACCACACAGACTTGGGTTAAAAGTCACCAGATGAAATTGAGAATTAGTCTCTGTGCCTGGAAGAAGCAGCCCCAGAGCTGGGGTTCAACGGGAGTCTGTTTATGGGCAGTGTGACCCACCGTTGAGGATGGAAGCTCATTTCATGACGCGCCCTCGTACTGCCGAGGGATGCGTGGTTGGGAAGAGTCCACACTTCTTCCTCACGATTCTTCACGGAAAGAAGACAGAACCAACGGCGGCTTAAAAACACATGAGGAGGGACCTCCCTGGTGGCACAGTGGTTAAGAATCTGCCTGCCAATGCAGGGGACACGGGTTTGAGCCCTGGTCCAGGAAGATCCCACATGCCGCGGAGCAACTAAGACCGTGCACCACAACTACTGAGCCTGCGAGCCACAACTACTGAAGCCTGCGCACCTAGAGCCCGTGCTCCACAACGAGAAGCCACCGCAATGAGAAGCCCGTGCACCTCACGAAGAGTAGATCCCACTCGCCGCAACTAGAGAAAGCCCCTGCACAGCAACAAAGACCCAAGGCAGTCAAAAATAAAAAATAAATTAATTTAAAAAAAAACACGAGGGACAGCACCCTGGGGGGCAGCCCCAGCCCTCTGCTCGGATTCCAGAAGACAACGGCGCCAAACTCAGAACAGGATTTAGAGGGTATCCATGAAGGGGCTCCAGAGCCTCCCGGCGGAGATTCGGCTGAGGCCGGGGCCAGACGGGGCCCAGCCAGCAAGGCTTCCCCTGGTCCCACAGCGAGGATGCTCCTGGTCTCCCCATAATACTGAGCACTGACTAAACTCCTGTTTAGGGCCAAAGCTGCCACCTATTGAGTCCCCATGACACACCAAGCACGTGTTCCTGCCCTGGGAGGCTGCGCAGAATTGGGCAGGAGAAGACCTCTGTTTCTCCTCAGGAGACTCTGAGAAACCACGAAGTGAAGTATCAGGAGAAGAGGAGAGATCATGTCTGTTGCCACCCCTCCTGGGAGCCCTCAGAGAGAGCTTCTCCACGGGGCCTTCTGATGCCTCTCTCCCTCTCTCTCTCCGCCACCTTGGTGAGCCCCTCCCTGCTTGTGGCTGTAGTGCCCTCCGGGGGGAGCGAGCCTGGGCCCTGCGAGGCGGGCATAGGAAATAGGCGGCACGACGGGGACCTGCCAAGGGGAAGCACCGCTTCCAGCGGCAGCAGCATCTGGCCGCCTGGCAACTCCATGGCCGGGTCTGGAGTTGTGCCTGAGATTTTGGACATCTCCCCCCGCCACCCCCACTTTATTTTTTTCCTAAAAGCATCCTCTGGAAAGCCACTCCTTGCAGCCCTGCGAGGGGCCGGATGGGGACGGTCCTGAATGGCTGTCCTCGGTTTACTACGGAGGCTACCTCTGACTCCTTAGTCAACCATAGGCTAAAATCTAGCGTTCTTGAAACTGCAAGTTTGACTTGTGAAGTGAAAATGAAATCCCTTTTCTTCTGGCGGTCTAACAAGGCCGCTTTGGTTAAGGTTGTATGCTTATGGGCAGCTATTCAGCTCTGCAATGGACACAGGGTTGGGTCATCGCTGGTCTTATCAGTGACCACTGTGAGACCTCAGCACCCTGAAGAGGAACGGGGCAGGCTGGGGACAGAGAGACCCAACATCTCCCAGGTATTCCTCCTTCCTGTGCATCCACAGTCACCAATCTCCGAAAATTCCATGTCTCCAATGGCTATTTTAGAGCCTCTTCTCTATGCACAGCACCAGAAACGCCAGCCTCCAACACCTTTTGGCTTGTCCTAAAGGCTCCCATCCCTTCTCCCTCTCATCTCTCCTCCACACGGCAGACCTAAAGCACAGCGTGATCAAGTCTCCCCCACTGCCAACCCCTCAACACCACCACCTGGCCCAGATGCACTTTTCTATCCTCCTCCTCATCTGCAGAGGGTACTGTACTCCTGCTTTCTACCCTAAGGACACGTGCTCACCTGCTTGTGGTGTCGCCCCTAAAGTCTGTTCCCACTCTCTGGTTTGCTGTGCTCATTCTTCAAAATCCAGTTCACATCACCCCCTCTGGGATGGAGACTGCCAAACTACACACTGCCCACTCCAGGCTGAATGAACTACTCCCTCCTTTGCGCTCTGTTAACTGCTTCATACCTTTTTTGCCTCCCCCGTGGGACTGTCAGCTCTTTGAGTCTAGAGCCTGGTGTGAATTCATCTGTGCATCTCCAGCACTCAAGTTCTCTGCACCTCTCCCATGTAGGGACCAACAGTTTTGAGGAATGCATGACAGTAAAGGGAAGAGCAGACTTTGTGCACAGACACCAACCTAGGAGCCAGGCTCTGGCGAAAGAGGAAAACTCGCCTGAGGTACCCAGAAAGACCCTCACACTCCTCAGCACGTGCCCCCTGCCAGAGACAGGTCTTTGTGGGATTACCCAGCCCTCATCGGTGAGCTTGAACTTTGGAGCCTTCCCACTTTCCCTGGTCAGATGACCCACATTCCCGGGTCACACCTCTCCCCTTTCTGAACTTGCTTCTTCACACATTTTCTTCACCACACTGCTCATACGACCCCTGTCCCCAGTTGCTTCCTGGCTGTGCATCTGGTGCTGGTAGAATTGACCTTGGTCTGCACCCTGCCTCTGATTAACTCAGCTTCCGGGAGACAAGGCCTGGGCATCTTCCTCTACCAGGTATTCTTCAAAGGACAAGATGAACGTCTCATTGTAGGTTGTATGGCATCCGACTGTTACTGTGAAGTGCTCCTGGGTTAGGGGACAGGAGAATAGGATCTGGCCCTCTCGGGTGTCCTCTCTCACTACAAACTCATCTTGATGAAACTAAACTCGTTATCTTCAGTTCCTCCATCCCCAGTGCCTCTGACAGTTGATCAGCAACTGGGTTACGTTGGTCTCCCTTCCACAGGCACACATATTCATCTCCCCTTCCCAGGTCCACTTCCACTGCCCTAAGGAGGACCTCATCATCCTGCACCTGGACCACTGAAGTGACCTCCTATGAGCTGATCTCCCAGCATCCAGTCCCTTTCTCCCAGTCCACCCTTCACATCGGAGATGGTTATCTTCCTAAAATACAAGGAGATGATGTCACTCTCCTGCTCAAAATCCTTCAATGGCTCCCCACTGCCTACAGAAGAAAGCCTTCACCTGCCATTTAAGATTCTCTCATGATTTAGTCCTGACTTGCTGCCTCACCTCTGAGCACCGGCCTACAAGGAGCTTGACCTCCTTCCCAGCAGAATTATCGCTGTTCCTCTCAATCCCGATAAAATATCCCCTCCTCTCTGGGCAAAATCAATCCCTCCATTCCCAGCATTTGCACAACACACAGTTTCTTAGCTGAGCACTCCTTCATTCTGCCTGTTATTTTATTTTGTTGCTTACATTGCAGACCAGCCCTGCTAGACTGCAAGCTCTCAAGGGCAAGAATCTCACCTCATCCACCTCTGTGATCCTCCACAGTTGCTCTGAGCACAACAGATGCTCAGTGCATTTCCATTAATTGCAAATGAAACAAATGAATCAAAGAAGTTACCAGTTGTGTTTAAGTAGCTTCCTACCTGTGGTCAGGATCGTGGTATGAAGCAGCTCTGGAAGAGAAAAGGGCTCTCAAGGAGCTCATAGTATATTTCAGATAACATAGGTGAATGTCCAGTCACTAAAAGCCACAAAGTAATGTAAAGAAAAACAATGTTCTTCAAGCATGCATGCAAAATGAAGCAGAGATTGCACACAACTTATAAAGCCTGTAGAGGTATGTTCACGCCATGACGAAATCACATCTAAGATTTAAAATACTGTTGACTTTGGGGAAACAAAGACTCTGAAAAGTCTCAATATTGTTGCATGTAACTGTTAGATTATGTCATCATGATCAGTCCAAACAGGGGACTTTTCTGGCGCATTATAGCCTAGTGATTAAGAGCCAGACCACCTGAATTCAAATTCCACCTCCACCGCTTACTAGCTGCATGATGCTGGGCAACGACTTAACCTCTCTGTGCCTCATTTTTTTCCTCCTGTAAATGGAGGGCATAATAAATACTTACTTCATTGGATCTTTGAGAGAACTAATTGAGTTAACACATATAAAGTTCTTAGAACATAGTAAACCCTATGTCAACATTGACTATTATTTTTAAATATACCAAATTTCCAGAGAGGGACAAAGAGATTGTCCAGCTAACAAGCATTTGTGTAATACCTGGCATTGAGGTACTATTCTTTCCTTCCCATTTTTTTTAGGAACTAACTTCTAATGAGAAGGTTTTGTTGATTTTTTTAAGTCATTGCCATCCATTAAGGGTTTAGTCTTTTCATGGAGTATGTATATAAATTAATCATGTATTCAGAAGGAACACAGTATAGTTGCTAAGAGCTTAGCCTCTATAGCCAGGCCTCCTGGACTATTTGTAGGTGTCTCCACTCTGTGACTTAACCTTCTGCCTGATGCCTCCCTCAGCAGGTGCTGGTCACCACCTGTGACCTCTCTAATCTGCTGCTTCCTTCTCTGCCTTTACACACAATCTTGTCTCCCCTGCAAGACTCCAACCATATTGTGGGCCTAGCACCTTCTAATACAGTGCCTTGCTCACAGCACAATAAAACCCAACAAATGTTTGCTGGTTGACTAGTTTTCTGATAATGCGAAGTACCGTAGGGCTAGAGAAGTAGTTCTCACCCCTCAGTCCCGGGGGCTATTTTGCCCACAGGGGACATTTGGCAATGTCTAGAGACATTTCTGCTTGTCACAACTGGAAGGGTGCATTACTGGCATCTAGAGGGTATAGGCCAAGGATGTGCTAAATGTCCTACAACGTACAAAACAACCACCTCTCCACAATAAAGAATTATCATGCCTAAGATGTCAACAGAGCTGATGTTGAGAGACTCTGGGTTAGAGTCATAAGAAAAATAAAAAGAAACAAGATTTGGGAAATACACTTACAACAATAACACATTGTTAGAGAAATGGAAGGTTCAGCTAGATTCTATTTCTCTGAGTACTGCTCATAGTTTTAGAAAAATTACAGTGAACCCCTGTGGTCCCAAACCACATGATAATGCTAATTTGGAGATACGGTAATCAACAATTGGCAGCATACTCACCCCAGCCTTTCCATTCACCTCTCAATAAGCAATAATGTGACCCTACATTTTATGGGGTGGAATTCTGGGCCCCAGTGATGGCATTATGGTAGGGTTAGATTGTAGCTCCATGGTGTTAGCAGAGGTTATGAGCAGGCTAATGCCATTGTGGCCAGTCGAGTGATTTTTTATCCAACCTGTGGGGCTTCACTGGGATTGGTCCTATTTACCTTCTTTCTTAACCTGAATGGCATTTCTCCTTTCAAGTCGGGTTAAGCGCATGGGCTTTGGAGATGGGCAGAGCCACACTGCACTCTCTGTTCTTCCAGTGGTCTGTGCACCCCAGAAGGGTAGGGATGGGGCTGTGTCAGGACCACTGCATATTCAACCCCTGACAAGTGATGGCACCCAGGACACATCTGCGGAAGGACTGATTGCACTCACTCGCTCTTACCTCATTCGGACTCACTTTGTTCATCTATAAAATGGAGAAAATAGCACCTATAGGGTGGCAGTTGTTGCAAGACTGCAGTGAGGTGAGATCAGGTATCAACAACAGTTCAAGCTGTTTCAGTGAAGGCTGCTATCCCTCCACCTAAAGACTAGTAACCACCTGCTGGCTCTTTCAGAATCCTGAAAGGTATCATGATTTCCTCCCTGAATCCTCTGTTCTTCAAAGAAGCACTGTCAAGCCAGAGGAAGCTCTAAAGCACTGGGGTGGGTTTATTTTTCCGAAACTAATGAAAAATCAAAAGTTCTGCCATGATTTCTAAGCCAAATTTATTCTCACATATGGGCTTCCCACTTTAAATTTTAATTTGATTATGCACATTTCAGACTAGCAACCAGAATGGATGAGGGCCAGGGTCCTGTCTTTTTATATCTTCTCAGCATTACCTACCTACAGCAGGTGCCTAATAAATAGTAAATGAACAAAGGAAAGGACCGTATCCTCAGGTTTCAGCTACCAGATTCCCTAAGGGTGAAGACTAGTTATACAAACATCAAAGCTTATCTATTTGTACTCTGGTTCACAATTGAACATAAAGCTATCAAGATGAAAGAGTTTAACTGTAGCGTCAACGCTTCAGATAAAACGTTGCAGACCCCATGGCTGCTGAGAGAATTTCCATAAGGCAGCGTCTGTCAGTACACAGGCCGGGGAGGCAGCATGGCAGAGCAGAGCAGGGGAAAGGGCGGGCTCCAGACCTAACTGGGTTCAATTCTTGGTTCCACCCGTTTCTAATGGTGCAACTTCAAGTCTCAATTTTCCCATCTGTAGAAGGGCAATAGTACACCTGCTGCTTTGGGCTGAATTGTGCCCCCGTCCCAAATTCATAGGTTGACATCCTAACTCCCAGTACCTCAGAATGTAACCTTATTTAGAGATAGGCTCTTTACAGAGGTAATCCAGTTTAAATGAGGTCATCAGGGTGGGACCTACTCCAATACGACTGGTGTCCTTACAAAAAGGGGAACTGTGGAGACAGACAGGCACGAGGGGAACTTTGGAGACAGGAACACAGGAAAAATGCCAGGTGAAGATGAAGCAACAGATCGGGGTGATGCTTCTACAGGCGAAGGAACACCAAAGATTGCCAGCAAACTACCAGAAACTAGGGGAGAGGCGTGGACAGATTCTCCCTCACAGCCCTCAGAAGGAGCCAAGCCTGCAGACACCTTGATGTCAGACTTCTGGCCTCCAGAACTAAGACCATAAATTTCTGTTGTTTACGCCACTGTTTGTAGTATCTTGTTATGGCAGCAAACTAACACATCTGCCTTGTAGGCTTATCATGAAGAGTCAAGATAAAGTTATAAAAAACACATTCCACAGCTAGGTGACAAAGCTGGTAGTTGTTGTTATTACTACTTAGAATATCACAAGTTGAGGGACTTCCCTGGTGGTCCAGTGGCTAAGACTCCGTGCTCCCAATGCAGGGGGCCTGGGTTCAATCCCTGGTCAGGGAACTAGATCCCACATGCCGCAACTAAAAGATCCTGCATGCAGCAACTAATAGATCCCGCACGTGGTAACAAAGATCCCACATGCTACAACTAAGACCCGGCGCAGCCAAATAAATAAATATTTCTTAAAAAAAGAATATCACAAGTTGAAATAACATAGATATCAGACACACCTGTATGCTGAACACGGGAAATATCCTATTGTCTGAATATAAGTCAACTCCCTAAATGCGAAATTTCCCATTTGTTTCCAATGAGAAAACCAGGGAAAAAACTTTTAGGAATATAGACAAAATAGCCAAACGCCTACTTATAATACGTAGTGTAACTGAGTGACACATACACGTGCAAAATCGCATATATAAAAAATCATAGATTGATTTATAAATAATGCTTTTCCCATTTCCATATTTCATGAAATAATTTTATTCTAACATCACTCTTCATCACCTAGAATTTTTTTGAGTCTGTTTTCAAAAGAACTTCATCTTTGTTTCCATCTAAGTTACTTGAGATGCTGCACTTTTGAGTCTATGTATGATGCTAACACAAAAATTTTATCCTACACCACAGTACTATTTTCCCATACCATTGTAACTGTTGTGGGTTTTTTAATTTATTTGTACTTATATGTCTATTCATTACCTTCACAGCATGATCACATTGCTTTCTAAAGTGATTGCTAAAAGGTGCATTTATGACAAATTCTAACTGTTGCCATTGTGAAATCATACCCAAAAGAGTAATTCCTAAATCAGTGTTGGGAACCTCTCTAAGCACTGAAAACTAAGGTTGATTTAGGTCAATTCAGGCTACTGTGATTTTTCAAAGTAAAACAATTGAAAGAGAATCCCATTACATGAGATAACTTGAAAGACTTGAACATAAGTAACTTCTTTTCTGAGGGGCAATTCCAGGGGAAAAACCCAACACTTTAGTTCAGACTATAAGCAGCTTATGCACAGCTGACTTTATCAATCCCAAAGCTTTTTCTTATGTCCCACTGATTCTCACCCTTCAGGGCCAAGTTCAAATGTCCCTTCCTCTATGAAGCCCCTCCCCCATGTAGTTGGAATGACTCTCATCGCTTAGCTCCCACCACTGTCCACCTCCCAGAGTTTCCTTTAGCGTGGAACCTGGGTGCTTGTGTTAGTCACCCTCAGGCAGCACCTTGCTTTGCAAACAATACGTTCCTTTTTCTTTAATGAAGGACAGAAAATAACTTTAGTCTTTTCCTCAGGCTATAAAGTTATTACATATTTATTATAAAAATTTCAAATGTCATAGAGATGTTTCAAGAATAAAGTCCATTCTAAAACTCCCCACTTGGGCTTCCCTCGTGGCTCAGTGGTTAAGAATCCACCTGTCAATGCATGGGACATGGGTTTGTAGCCCTGGTCCAGAAAGATCCCATATGCCATGGAGCAACTAAGCCTGTGCGCCACAACTACTGAGCCTGCGCTCTAGAGCTTGCGAGTCACAACTGCTGAGCCCAAGTGCTGCAACTACTGAAGCCCGTGTGCCTAGAGCCCATGCTCCACAACAAGAGAAGCCACCGCAATGAGAAGCCCACGCACCGCAACGAAGAGTAGCCCCCGCTCACTGCAACTAGAGGAAGCCTGCGCACAGCAGCGAAGACCCAACACAGCCAAAAATAAAAATAAATAAATAAATAAACTCCCCCACTGTTCAATTTTTTGTGTATGTACTTCCAGAGTTTTTGCTATGTACACCCAGCACATACATACTCTTACATGTGCATACACATACATATACATTGAGACACATTTTAAAACAGATGAGGAATCATGTTATAACAGGTTGTTTTGTAACTTGCTCTTATCACTTAATAAATTATGCACTCTTCCTATGTAAAGAAATACAAATTTATATTATAATTGTTAATGGCAGCATAGTATTAGAATATCAAAATTGACTTAGTCTTTCCCCTACTGATGGACTTTGTTTCACATTCTTTTATAATCACAAAAAATGCTACAATGGAAAGCCTTGAAAGTACAGCTTAGAAAAATGATCATTTTCTTAGGATAAATTCTGAAAAGTAGTATGCTAGTTCAAAAGGGTATACTTAATGTCAGTTTTAGCTACTCCCAGCAACAGTGCAAAAGAATGCCTGTTTCCCCGAGTCCTCAACAAATTAGAACTACTATTGTTTTTAATCCTAGCCAAAATGAAAGAACATAAAAAGTAACATTTCATTTTTTAATCCCCATTTTTATTACTCGTGTGTTTGAGCATCTTTTTGGTTAATTCAATTATACAGTTGTTTATTGCACAATACAGTTATTTATATTGTATTAAATATATTTAAATCCAGTACAATTGTTTATTGTACAGTGTAATTATCCATTGTATTCATTATAGTGTATCATTATTAGGTTCTTAATAAATATTTGCAGAATAACAATAGCTAATACTGGTTATGTGCAAGGCCTGTTCCAAGCACACCTCCACATGGTCCCACCTCCTCTGGGCCATCTAGGTGCCTTTACTGTTGATTAGGTGAAGGCTGTCATTTAGTTTGAACAGGGGTCTGTATTAGTATGTTTGAAATAAGATTACTTTTTGAAAGAATGGTTATATTTGTTAAACATTTTACATAATTTTCCTCATTTTATTCTCCCAACAACCTTGCAAGGCTGGCACCATTACTATTATAATTTTCACTTTGCAGATGAAGGAATTGATGCATGGGGGCCTTAGGTGACTTGCACAAGGACACAGGTCTAAGACACACAGTCACAATTTGAACCCAGGTTTTCTGATTCCAAATCCTCCATCCTTAACCAGTACACCAGACTGCTAGTGACAGAAGTCCCTGTTAGGGACACAACATCCCCCAACAGAAATAGTAGCTGGCTCACAGGCCCCTCAGGGCCTCATCTCTTAAGTCAGAAGGGACATTTAAGCCTTTAAACTAAAAACAGTACGAGTTAGAGACGTATCGGGGCACTGGAAACCCCCATGCTTCCACCCAGCTCTTCGACCCCTCCATCAGACGCAGAAGAATCCCTGAACTACAGACAGTCCAGGGCTGGACAGGGTCACAGAGGGGAGTGGATTCCCTCCATACAGAGGCAGGAGAGGTCGGGCAGCACCACCATCTGCACCGGACAGGCCCATTCCACTTAGAAACATAAACTAAGAAGCTCTGTTAGCCAAGCAAAGAGAGCAGGAGAGAGCAAAGTCAGGAAGAATAAGAGTGAAGGAGAGGGCTTCCCTGGTGGCGCGGTGGTTGAGAGTCCGCCTGCTGATGCAGGGGGCACGGGTTCGTGCCCTGGTCTGGGAAGATCCTGCATGCCGCGGAGCGGCTGGGCCCGTGAGCCATGGCTGCTGAGCCTGCGCGTCCGGAGCCTGTGCTCCGCAATGGGAGAGGCCACAACAGTGAGAAGCCTGCGTACCGCAAAAAAAAAAAAAAAAAAAGAGTGAAGGAGAGAGGGAAATAAATAAGGCGACATTTTCCGAGTGCTTACTAAACAGCAGGTACTGTGCTATGTGTTTTTGGTAAGTCGTATTACATAGTCCTCCCAACTATCATGTGAGGTAGGAATTAACATATCCAATTTGCAGATGATGCCTGTGCAAGATCACACAGCAGCAGAGCAAGGATTCAAAGCCAGGTTTCTGATTCAAGACTAGGAAGGATCCCCTTGGGCTCTACAGATGTGCCTGGGTGGGGTGAAGAGCAGACTTGTGGGACAAGGTTTGGGCTTCTGACATCACATCAACAAGCACTCCATTTTGATTTGCTTTGTAAAGAAAGGGCAGCTCCGGACAAGGGTTTATTGGAATGAAAGGGTTCCATTGCTAAAAAACCACAGTACCATGCCACATCTGGTTCACACCTCCCTTTAACCATCAATCAATCCCTCTACACAGGCACATACTAATCACTTACTGTGTGCAAGGCTTCCTGTGTTGGCAGTGGCGTTATGAAAACAAACCAGACATCAAGACACTTTCTACATTCCAGTAGAGAAGTACTGCACCTGACAGCAACAGCACAATGCAAGTATGGTAAATGCGAGTGCAGAAGCAGGCAAATGAAACCAACTGCATGAAATAAGGGGAGGTTTTGCTGAAGATGCCTGTTAGAGAGGGTCATAGGATTTATTTTTAACCAGGAGGACAGAAGGAAGCAAAGGCAGGAGAGTGTAGCGTGAGGTATGTTTGGGGGATGAAAAGTCATCCTTATGTCATGGGCACCGTAAAGAACACTTGGACACACAGGGGGCATTTCAGGGATGAGGAACCCCCAGACCAGCGGTCAAAGCTCTAGTAGCCTTTGCTCCCCTTGTTATGCTGAGGAAGATGAGTGAAAGCTAGAGCGAGGTTTGTACCTGACAACCTTGCTGAGTCTGAAATTCCTTCTCAGGAGCCAGGTGTGAACAACATCTTCCCTCCAGAAGATGAGGCCAGAAGAGCCTTAAAATGAGCAGAGATTGTTTGTTTGTTTGTTTGTTTTCAATATAAAATGTAAAATGTGCATTCCTTTTGACCTGGAAAATTCTCCTTCTGAAGAAGAGATCCGATTACAGAAAATATTGTAATAACATAAATGTCCAATAGTAGTGTGCCTGGTACATATATTAAGACACCTTCCTATAATCGCACACTATACAGCTATTAAAATTAACGTTGGGGAAGAATACCTACTAACATTGAAAGATGTCCATGATATTTGTTAAGTAAAAGAAATTAAATTATGAAATAGTGCTAGAATATTATTTAATTCTTACCCAAAAAAATAATGTATGGAGAAAAACACCAACGTGTTCATAGAGGTTGTATGATTAGTGATGACTATGGACTTACTGGTGACTTCGGCTTATCTATATTTTCTAAAGTTTCTACAATAAACATTTATTATTTTTGAAATAAGAAAAAAACCCAAGAAGTCCATTTTAAATGTTCTTTCTACCCAGTATAAAGACCTAGAAAAAGTATGTGGCTGGCTGTGATTCCTGGCTCTTATTTCTGTGACCTGGCTTGGGCACAGAATTCGAGGTTGGATATCAGAAAGTAGAGACTGAATCCTCACACGGCCCCTGTCCACTGGAGCATATGCTTCTCAACCTCTCCATTCCATCACTGCTATTTCATTTAATGGGAAAGAGGTATTTGAGTCAATTCATACCTAGTGTGTATAGGCTATTATTTAATAGTAAGAGCTGTCATTTATTATGCATTATTTCCATGCAAGGCTCTGTGCTAAACACCTTCAATTTACCTCATTTAACCCTTCAACAACTGTGAAAGTTAGGTATCATTATTTCCATTTTACAGCCGAGGAAACAGAGGCCCAAAGATATGTCACTAGCCTAATCCCTAATGACCAGTAAGTGACAGAGCCAGGTTTCAAACTCTGGTCTGACTCCAAAACCTTCTTCAGTCTTTACAATTATATGATTCTGTCCTTGTAAGGAACCCATCTATTAATCTTTATAGAGAATGCATATGTGTTGAAAGAGGTCTTCCAAATGTCCTGGGACTGGAATGAAAACCTCCATCCAGGAAATTGCCAAATGTGAGGTAATAGGTGGCAGCTGTGACAATAAATTATATTAAAAAAGGTATTAAATGTACTATTCAAAACTCATCACCTCCTCATTAATTTACTACACTTTCCTACCAACTATGGTCTTACACATGTGGTGGAAATACTATAAAATGGTACGCTGCTGCGTATCTCTTCCCAATTCTGCATTCCATGACATCTTGTTGGTAGCTTGAAATTGGTTACGGTGGGAGTATTTACACCATGGAAATTAGCAAATGCTATGAACCAAGGCTTGATTTTTTGTTTTGTTTACTGTCTAGACTTAAGAAGGTGATGAGGGCTTCCATGGTGGCGCAGTGGTTGAGAGTCCGCCTGCTGATGCAGAGGACACGGGTTCGTGCCCCAGTCTGGGAGGATCCCACATGCAGCAGAGCGGCTGGGCCCGTGAGCCATGGCCGCTGAGCCTGCGCATCCGGAGCCTGTGCTCCACAATGGGAGAGGCCACAACAGTGAGAGGCCTACGTACCGCAGAAAAAAAAAAAAGAAAGAAAAAAAAAAAGGTGATGAAGAAAATGTTAATAATATAAATTAAACTGTGCTATCTTTGCCTGTCATACTGTGAGTAGTACAAAAGAGATGAAAAAATATTCTTCCAGTATCTAATATCTGCCTCACTACAGAAGTATCTCATGTCATTGACAACTGAATAAAGTACTGATATACGTCTTTGTTGGGTCATTCATATTGGAACTGTACTCATTCATCAATGATGTGAGCAACTTCTTTGCTGAATCAGATTGTAATCAGACATTTATTTGCAGTCTAGCTTTGTCAAACTATGCTTGGATTACTACTATAGGTTGGTTACAGATACAGGAGTTCAGCAAAAATCAACAAAAGCATTCTGTGATAATCAGCTGACTCTATGAGATTTACAATAAAATGTGTTATATTATTATTTGTAAGTTGTGGGCTATATATTTTTATGTCAATATAACTTTTATGTTAAACATTTAAAGCATACCCTTGGACAGAACCACGGACAACCTACATAGCTCCTCCAGCAACAAATTCTCATAGCTGTACAAAGTCTTCGGGGATCCCAAGGAATCCCTAGGGGAGTGACATCTCAGACCTGACCCCTTCTCAAAAACACGTGTCCCAACTCCCAACTTCTTAAGGTCACTTGATCTCTAGGCCCATTTCTCAAAGAGCTAACCACAGATCTCTTAATAGAATTAGAAAGTCTCCCCTGGACCATGAGCTGGAAACAAAATAAACTGGGTTGGGACCTTGGAAAAACTCAATCACAGCCTCTTAGTTACATGTGAATACTTCATTGTCACACTTACCAGGTGACACAGTTACTGATTTACATGTCAATCTCCCCTGCTAGACCATGACCTCCATGAAAACAGGGGTGTCTCTCATTCATCCCATGCTCAGCTAGAGTTCAGTCAATGTTCTTGAGCTCATACATGAAGGCCTAAAGAGAGGGAGGAAGTATCTCCTTTACAAATCTGGTGTTGGCAGAATTAACATCTGTCTCACTGTGTTATTTAGGTATTTCCTGCATGGTTCAAGAGCAATGTTTTGATTGTGATGCTACATCCAAATAGATGCAGTAAGTCATCCAAATTCAATTCAGAAGTCATCCAAATTTTTCAAAATATACTACACATATACTCGTTCCTACTATATAGGATACATGACCATCACAATTAATGAACAATATCCTTGGAGTTCATACAAACAAATAAGCTGCCTTTGCAAATATAACCCCCAAATTTCCAAACATATGGACTAAAGACGCTTTACAAGTACAATGTAGACTTGCCTCTTCAAGTTTTGTATTTGTAGAGTAGGGGCAAGAACAACCCATGGTTGTGTGACTCTGTGTGATGGGAGCAGGTCCCACATGGACAATTTTATCCAGGGGGTACCACGACTACCTGTTTCAGAGTATGTAGGAATCCATGCCCAGGGCACTTTGGGGACAGGAGACTGAGATGCAGAGAGGTGACTGCTATTCTCAGAACACAATTGATCCTGAGAGCAATAGCAGGCAATACCCACACAGGGACTGCTGCAAAACCAGCCATGGCTTAGACAGTTTTCTAAGTTGTGCATAGAATTAAAAAAAAAAAGAAGAAGAAGAAGGATACCAAGCCATACACTTAAGGTAATTAAGTCATTACTTAATTCAATCAATGAAATAACAGACATCAAAACAGGACCAGAATTCTCCTTTGAGATCCAGATGGATATTGGTACTGGCCCACCAACCTGAATTCCAGGCTTTCCACAGCTTTTAATTTTTCCTTTCAATGACTGGAAACCAAATACAGAATTTTATCCTCCTTAATTCTCTGTCACTAGAAGTTGGGAATTATGTGACATAAGAAGCTAATTAAAAACACATTATTACTGCAAGGGTTGCCTTGCAACTCACCTGGCATCTAGGGGTTAATCTCACACATTTAATACCCCACCTTAAACAGGAATTATAGGAGCCAGGAAGCAGCTTTCATGACAACCTTCCTAAGATGGTGCTACTTCTTCAGAGCACAACAGTCTAAAAAAAAGGCCATGCAAATGGAGATAAATGGTACGCAGGCCACCGAGGTAATTAAAAATGTATTTTCCATTTCCTAGTAATTGAATTGTGTACAAGCTGCAAGTTAATGAGGTCATCTACCCTTGAGCACTGACAGGGAAGCAGGAATAATTATCTTTCCATTTTTTCTGATGTAGCAATTAATTTTAACCATTCGCCTACACCCCACCTCCACTCCCCTCAATCCAGTCCGTCAAAGTCATGGCTAAACCGAATTGACAAGCAATTGATATGGTGGCAGCACCGAGCTGCCGAGGCGGGCAAGGTAATCAAGGGGCTGCAGCTGTTGAGGGCTAAGCGCTTCCAGGTGAATGTCGCCTGAGATTTCGCATTCTGCCACTCGGAGGACACGGGACACACAGTGGTGGCTGACAGAACATCTGGTGCCAGGTGGGCTGGGAAGAGGCACTGCTGACTTGGGAAGGCAACAGAAGGATGGACAAGGATTGATGGATGGACAAGACTTGGAAACAAAATGTCACTTGCAAAAACCGTTACCCAAAACTGGGAGAGAAATGCTCAGCCACTCGTCACACTTGCCTTGTGCTTACAGCATCATCAAACTTCTTGGAGCTTTTTGGCTGGTTGACTTTGGAGTGGGGTCCTAAGGGCCGATGCTTCTAGAACTCACGGGCATAAAAATTTCTTATTTAGCTCAACAAAAGTTCACTTCTCTTTTCAGTCATCCTCCTAAGGCCAGAACGTTGCGAGGTTGAGGGGGGGGGGCATTTATTCCAGTTCTGCTGCTATCTGGCTGACTCAGCCCAAAATGCATCATGTTATGATAGGTACTGTCTGGAGTCTGTCCATCTGTGACTCTAGTTCGCCCAACGTTTAGATCAAGTCCTGGCCACCCCACTCGACCCCCACTTCTCTAATTGGTGAAATTAGAGCAAAATCTAAATACTTAAGAGAAAGAGAGAGAAAGAAATCAGGTCTTAAGAACAAGGTCCTACTATATAGCACAGGGAACTATATTCAATATCCTGTGATAAACCATAATGGAAAAGAATATGAAAAAGAATGTATATATATTTATAATTGAATCACTTTGCTGTACAGCAGAAGTTAACACAACATTGTAAATCAACTATACTTCAGTCAAAAAAAAAATCAGGTCTTCATTCACTTACCCTATTCAGACTTATTAAGCACCTAGATAGCTCTTAATACTAAGTAGAGTGGGTTACGTCTGTTGCCCTGATATAATTATTAATAGCATCTGCTTTCACTTTGAAAGTATCCCATAATGGATGATAACTTATACGGCCACCTGATCATAGGGTGCCACGGAGTGAAAGGTAGATATAGTGAGATTAGCAAGTTTCCCCAAAATTATAAGCTCCCCTCGCCACTCCTTGAGAGCTGGTGGCCATGACTTACTCTTCTTTCCTTCCGTGTGTCCCCACGGTACCCAGCACCATCAGGGAACACAGCGGCCTCTCACTAAATGCACATCAGTCACTTTGTGAATCCCACGTGAGATGCAAGTCAGTACAGGGAACCTACACCAGGCAATATCATTTTCTATTAGCCTCCTGTGCTGAAAAAAGCAGACCTGAGATAAGGCTAGTTTCTCCATTCCCAAATCAAGGTAGGCTTTATGAAGAATGACAAACCAGGAAGAATACATGGTTGGAAATTTTTAGGTTTTCCCAGACATTTGCAAAAAGGGAATTTCCTTTTGAAAATATGGACTTATAGTTTTGAATTAGAAAGATTAGCCCAGAGCAAAATGAAATTTCTCAAAAGCTACTCATTAGGACAACAGATATGAACTGAATGTCTTCAAGTTGAGAAGGGCAAGGTATGTCGCCTTTTTTTCTTTGTTCTTGAGGCTTTTGTTGCATCTTCATTCTCATGATGTCTATGTCATTTCCCTCAGGGGACCACAGAAGGAAGAGCACCTTGGATCCGGCCTTACTCTGATCAACGCAGGTATGACCCAGGTGGGCTCAGAGATGCATGGTGGGACAAAAGAAGAAAGAGTCTCCCTCAAAAGCTACGAGGCATGGCAATCCTACTCCTACCCATGTCCTGAAACAAATGCAGAAGGAGAGTGCAAGGGGAAGCTCTCCCAAGCCACTTTGCAAAGGTGAATGGCTTGTTACAGGTCTGCTGCTCCTGCAGTTAAATGCACATCTGCAAACCTAGAACACAGGGAAGTCACCATGGAAAGATGCACTCTAGCCCACAGTTGCTGCGACTTCTCATATAGGTTTAACTCTCACTGTCCCTGCCTACCCCCAAATAAACCTCTCTCTTAAGAGGATAAGGAAGCTAGCATTGGTTTAGCTCCTACCATGTGCGAGGCAGGTTACATGTGTTTATTCACTTGATTTTCATAGCTATCCTATGCCCTATTAAGGCATCAATTTACAGATAAGGAAACTAAGGCTTGGAGAAGTTAAGGGATTTGCCCAAAGACACACAAGAAAGATTTAAGCCAAAGGTTTAAGACCCCGAGCCCTTTTCCTTTTCATCACTCGGCTGGACCAGGTGGGTAAGGTTTTCATCTTTTTCTCATTGCAGGTGGTTCTTCTTTAGTGCTACACTGTTACCAGACCTGGTTTTCTGGACATGTGAGGTGACATCCCCACTGATGCCTGAGTGTCCATTCTTGGTGATGTTTGTGTTGAGCATTGCCCTCTTCCTCTTCTACAGTTGAGCCCCACATGGGAGGGGACACACCTGTCTCTGATGCCTTGGTATGACAGAGTTTACTGGGTCACTTTTCTCCTGAATTATGCAGCTGTCAGGATAAAAGTTCTATGAGAAGAGAAGAAACCCAGAAGTAGGGAGAAGGACATACACGACAAGGCTGAGGTTGAATACTATATCGGTCAGAGTTTTCCAGAGAAACAGAACCAACAGGATACAGATATAGATGTAGATAGATAGATAGATAGATAGATAGATAGATAGAAATTTAAGATATTGGCTCAATCAACAATCAATTGTAGAGGCTTGGTGAATCCAAAATCTGGTTGGAGACTCAGGAAAGAGCTGCAGTTCAAATCCAAAGGAAGTCAGGCTGTAGATTCAGGAAGAGCTGATGTCATAGTTCAAGTTTGAAGGCCATCTGCAGCAGAATCCCCTCTTGCTCAGGGGAGGTCAGTCTTTTTTTTTTTCTTTTTTCTTTTTTTTTTTGCGGTACGCGGGCCTCTCACTGCTGTGGCCTCTCTCATTGCAGAGCACAGGCTCCGGATGCGCAGGCTCAGCAGCCATGGCTCACGGGCCCAGCCTCTCCACGGCATGTGGGATCTTCCCGGACCGGGGCATGAACCCGGGTCCCCTGCATCGGCAGGCGGACTCTCAACCACTGCGCCACCAGGGAAGCCCAGAAGTCAGTCTTTTGATCTATTCAAACTTTCAGCTGATTGGATGATACCCACCCACATTATGGAGGGCAATCTGCTTTACTCAAAGTCCACCAATTTAAATGTAAATCTCATCCAAAACACACTCACACCCTCACAGAAACATTCAGAATAATGTTTGACCAGATATCTGGGCACTGTGGCCCAGCCATGATGACACATAAAATTAACAATCATTAGCAAGTAAGGAGGACTGACAAAGCTGGTGTCTTCTCAGAGCATCTCCTGAGCCAAGACCTGGAGGAAGTAAGACTGCTGTGCAGCTTTTATCCTTCACATCACGTTTTTGGTTTCCCCAGAATCCCCGCCCCTATGAAATTGAGGAAATAAAGCATTAAGGATGTTTATTGCAAAAGATACATAATTGATTAAGGGTGATGGAAAAAGGTATTAAAGATGGGAGATAGTGGCCCATGTGTCTACATTGGCAAGAATGATCCTCTGGAGCGGGTGAGAGGGGTAATTCAGGAGGGACAGGCAATGGCCAAAGGAACCAAGACCTGTAGACTAGGAGCCACTGGTAGCAACACAGAACCTCAGAGCCTGAAGAGACTTCTGAGTTCCCCACACGTCTACCCATCAGAACATCAAGGTGAAATGACAGGCAAGGCTACTGAGCTAGTTACTGGCCAAGACTGGGACCCAGATCTTATCAATGACTTACTGTTTGTTGAGCACTTACTATGTGCCAGGAATTTATTTCACAGAGCAAGAAACTGGGGCTCAGAGAGATGAGTTGTCCAAAATTACACAACTACTAAGGGTTAGAGCTGGGCTTCAAGCCTGACAGTGTGTGATTCAGAAACTCAAACACTTATTCTCCACACTAAAACAGCCTCCCAGGCCAGGGTCCCCATGCCTTGCAGGGCTGAGTCACTGAGTCTCTGGAATGGCTCACCTGGAGCTACTCACATCCTTCTCAGGGAGAAGAGGAATGTCCTGACCTCTTGGAGCGCGGTTCAGACAACAGGTAGTGGTGTATCCGTGACACACAGACACACAGCCTCTCAAGGTGGCAGACGAGACGAAGATCAGATCCTTGGGAGAGTCTATAAGAACACCACACGCAGGCATGCACACGTGCACATGGAAGTGCTCACCAGCAGACAGCAGGGTTTCACGTGGCTCTGTGAGGAGGAGGGGCCGCCAGCAGGATGCTCCACCATCACCTGCTAATGACAAGCTGTTCCATCCCCAGCAGAGCCCTGGAACCAGTCTGCGTGCAGACACAAAAAAGCCCGACTTCATTTTAGCAGCCAAATTGCCATCCAAAGAAAAGATTCCCTGGGACAACAGATTTCTCTGAGGAGAAGGCAAAAGGGTGGACAGGTGGTTTCCCATCGAAAAGCATCACCCATAACTTCCTCTCCAGACTCCAGGCTGCCTGGTCGGGCCCAGAGAGCAAGAGAAATGCTGGCTCAAGACACAGAGATCTTTTGAAATGGAAATGTACCTTTGGAGTTATTTTGGCATTTTGCTTTGATAGATAAAGGAAATTTCTTAGAAAAAAGTAAATGATGATGACAGCTACTACTTACCAAGCTTAATAATGGTAGCTGTAATTTATTGAGCACTTAGCATATGCCAGGAACTATGCTTTACATGCTTTCTCTAATTTGCTCTTCACAACAAGTGTATGAAGAGTATTCTAGTCATATCACCATCTTATAGAGGAGAAAATGGCGTCTCCAAAAGGTTAATTCACTGCTCAAAGGACACCCAGTTAGCAAGTGCAATTGCTGGGGTTTAAATCCAAATCTACCTGATTCCAGAGCCTGTGCCCAATCAACGTATACGAGTGTGGGAGTGCATGAGTGTATGTGTATCTGTGTTGTGTGTGTGTGTGTGTGTGTGTGCGTGTGAGATGATCTAACATAAAATGCAAAGCACCCTGGACAACTGAACATCCAAGAAGCAAGAAGGACTTCAGGACAGAGTGAAGTCAAACCTTATCCTCTCTCCACTAACAGGTCCACACATTTGGGGGTATGCAGGTGGAGCCCACAGCTCCTCTATGCTCATAGGGCAGAGCTGGACAGACCCCCTGCCCTTTTCCACTTTGCCAGACTTTCTCAGCTTTCTAGGCATTAGTAAGACATGGGTTCCCTGGTGCCCTCCCCAATATCCACCCACTGCCTTCTGCATCCCTTCCAGTATCTTTAATCACACTTAGAATAAAATCCAAAGTATTTCCCTTGGCCAACAAAGCCTTGCATGATCTGGCTGGCTCTCTCCTCAGCACTGCTGAGCTCCCCGTCAGACACCCAACCTGGACTGATGGTAAGAGAGAAATAAACCTCTCTCTTGTTTCAGCCCAGCATTTGGCAGGGTGTGTGTGGGGGTGTCTCCTGTTATAGCAGCCCAGCCAATATTAACTCATAGTCGTGGTCTCTGACCTTGACATTTAAACTTCCTTCACTCTCCTCAAATCTCTGACCTGCCCTGTCCACTCAACCCCACACTCTCAGCAGATGACTTGATCTTCTATTTCAGAAAGAAAGGAAGCCAGCACATGAGCGAACACTCTCTCAGCTTTCACTACCTAACCACTTTAGGTGACATCTGCACCCAGCCTGTGACTCCATGGCAATGTCCCTCCTCCTGTCCCGGCCAGGACTTTTATCAGGGTTTTAAGTCCCATCCCCTCCTGTTCCTCAGGGAACTCTCATTTTGTCTTCCCTCCCCTTTTTTATAGTTCAACCTCCCCCCTCTGAACTGTGTCCACAGCAGTAAACATGTTCATGATTTTCTCATCTTAATAATACAAAAAAAACCACTAAGCCTTCTCTTGACCACACATCACCCCTAACTCTCAAACGCTTAACCACTTCACAGTAACTTTTTTTTTTTTTTTTTGCGGTACGCGGGCCTCTCACTGTTGTGGCCTCTCCCGTTGTGGAGCACAGGCTCCGGACGCGCAGGCTCAGCGGCCATGGCTCACGGGCCCAGCCGCTCTGCGGCATGTGGGATCTTCCTGGACTGGGGCACGAACCCGTGTCCCCTGCATCGGCAGGCGGACTCTCAACCGCTGCGCCACCAGGGAAGCCCCACAGTAACATTTTTAAAAAGAGTTGTTTGTGCTTTCTGCCTCTATCTCTTCAGTTGGCATTTCCTCTGCAAACCGCACCCCCTGCCACCCCAAAGGAGTTAATGTCCCAACACTGCACTAAGAGTCCTAATGAACGTCTCCAATGATCTTACGTCGAGAAATCCAGTCTTCATCCTTCTTGGCTTCGCAGCAGTGTTCACCCTGTTCTCATTCCCTCCTTGAAACTGTCTTTGTGACACCACTCCCTCCTGATTTTGTTCCTATCTCTCTAACAATCCCTATCTCATCTAATTCTCAGAGTGAACCTATGATGTAGGACTATTCCTATCCCTATTCTAGAGATAAAGAAATGGAAACCTAGAGATGGTAAATAAATTTCCCAGAGTGGCACAGCTAATTGGCCAATCTAGGATAGGAACCCAGACCCCTGACACCAGAATCGGTGTTCTGAACCTCCATGGGACATTATTTTCTAGACTCAAAGAGCTAGAAGCCTGCTGATTATGAAAATACTGGATTATTTCTTTCCCTACAAAGTGAAGGTTAGCATGTAAGTAAGCGGCAAACTCTTTAGCAGGGGCGTTTTGCCCATTCACAGGCTGAGCTTGTTCACAGTCAACATGGTCAGAACTCAGAGGAACATGTGACCACATTGGAGGGTCACTTCAACACAGGACAGTGGGCCCCATCCTCTGAAAACCCAAGTGGCAGAGTGGAAAGAGACTTGAATTCTGGTTTACGTTTTACAGTTAATTATCTGTGACCCTGGACACCACTTAACCTCTCTGGGCCTCAATTACCTCAAAGGGAATGATAATATCTGCCTTCTCACCCTACAGGGTCTTCATGAGGCTCAACTGATATCATAAAGTGAAGCATCTTTGACACATGGAACACACCACTCAAATGCAAAGAGAAGCAACAGGAAAGGTAAACTTAGGGAATCTTCAGTTAACGCTAAAGTGATTAATTCCTGCTCCCACGTTGATGGAGACACCTTGATGGAGGCACCTGGAGGGAAGAGAGGATCCCAAATTCTGATCCTCAGAGCAAATTGGCTTAGGTCAGGTGGTGACATCAGCCACTCCTTCTCTGACCAGCCGCTCCCTTTCCCCAAACCCAGGTACTTCTCCATCCCCTTGATGAGTCAGCTAGGAAGAGCTGGGAAAGGGGCCCCTCTCACACAGAAATGGGATTTTATTGGAGAAGCTCTAAAACCAGTGAGAGGAGGAGAGGACTGTGTGACTGGGAAGGGGAGAGGTTTGGAGCCATTCAGAGTGCACCAGCAGGCAGCTGGCACTATTTGCAGAGCACAGCAGCGATGACGTTAATAATAACAAAAGCTAACACTTTTCTTTCGCTATGTATGCACTAGGGATTCTTCTAAGTGCTTTGCATAGGAGTCCCCTAAGGTTAATGCCATTATTACCCTCTTTTCAGGTGAGGAAGGGGAGGCTAAGGCCTTTTTACAAAATGCCACAGTTCCACCCCAGCCTCCCGCTCCAGAACTTGCACTTGTAAATCATCACCCGACACAGGAACAAGAATAAGGATCTTCCCATTGCCCAGGGTTTCTCATCCTTACAGGACTCCTTCCTCACAATTACAAAACTTCCAAAGCACGTTAGAAATGCAGCAAACCTTCGTCACTTTTAATCCATTGGGCTTCCTTTGCCAGGAACAGCAGGACTAAGAAAAAGAGCTACAGAAGCAGGAGATGACCAGTATATTTCTTTTAGTAATTTTCCTTTGCCATAGGAGCCGTTCTTCCCAAGGTGGCTCCTTAACTATTTTATTCTTGTATCTCTTATCCTTCTAAGCAATTAAGGAGCATGGTCACAGGCACGGGGGGAGGAAGTGTGACCAAGGGTCTATACCACCTGACTGGCCAGCAGGCTGTGAACCCTTCCATCAGCCTCAATGCCCAGCTGAGGGCTTGGCACGTGTATTACACTGATGTCAACCAGGCTTTTACATTAAGCCACTGAGTGGACATTTCTTTTGAAATAAACCCTATGGGCTAATGGTGGAATGAAATTCAATTCCTAATGGAAAGTGAGGGAGAAGCAAGTATGTTTTCTGACTGTGAATTATTTTAATTCACATTTAATTCACATCATATTTAATTGAATTATTTTAATAATTAAATAAAACACTCCAAGACAAATACCTTCCCCGAATCCGTTTACTGAAAAAGTTCAAGAAAAATTTTTTACTTCCAAAGCTCATGAGCAAATAGAACGAACCATTCCTACCCTGCCAAGTTCATGTGCAGAGTTCCTCCCTGCTGTGGCTGCAGCTGGTGAGGTTGTAGGTGAGGCTGGTAGTCACCTGTTTACCTTCTTCTAACTCTGCTTTGTAATCTTTTATCACACAGTCATAAAGTTTAACAAGTGTGTGTTTAATTCCAAAGTTTTGGGGGGATTTTGGAAGATCTGCAGGGAGAGAGGGAGACCCTGCAGCATTAGCTACAACCACCTCCAAAATCTTCAAAAATAAGAAAATTGTTTTGGTAAGCCAAGCTAAAGAGGCAGTTCTTCAAGTCTTCTAGAGTAACACAAACCCACCCTGTGCCTTGAATCAAAGTTGTTTTTCCCCACTGGGCACCTCAGCAAACCAGGGAGTCAGTGCTTCTTACCTCTTGCTGTTGGGCTGAAGACGAAAGAGGCAAACATTTCCACTGCAGTAGTAGGGACTGAATTGAGTTCTCTTGCGAAATATAGCTGGAGAGGACCCAGAAGTTACTAGCTGCTTCACAGCACTTGTGGAATGTGCCATGGGATAACCTAGGCCTTTACTGCCCCTAGGCAGACACCACGGTCCTCATCATGGCTGTAGTTACTGCTCTGTGGTACCATACATTTCTATAGTCCCCATGTAGTTTACAGTGAACTTCGTATATTAGCAGAGGTGACACAGGGGCGCGTTTCCTAGTGCTCCTTTCTCCTGACCAGTTCAGCCAGGCCACGCTCCAGTCCCCCCAGCAGGTAAAGCAGTGAGGTCTTCTCAGCATACTCACACTTAACCTTGCCCTGGAAAAAGAGCCTGGATGCTGAAGTTCAATGCTCCTACTTTGAAATATCTACTCTGCAGCTCAGGCTTGCCTGACCCCCACCCTTGCACTCGAGTCTCGTTTTCATAAAATGCAAGCAATAGGTAGATTACCTCATAGGGTGGTTGTGAGGATTTAAGTATATTATATATGTATGTTAATCAGGATTTTTCATTGCAACCCATAGAAATGAAGTCTGGTGGATTCAGGAAGAAAAGCGATTTATTAAAAGGATTTTGGAGAGCCCACAGAGCTCCAGAAGGACTGGAGAATGGATCTAAAGCTTATGTTGCCAGGAACAACACCTGAAATCACATCCCAGAACGAGTCCCCAAAGAAAACTCTGCCACGGCCACTATCCCCAGACACACTCTGGACGCTGACACAGGGTCACTGTCATGGCTGCCATCTCAAGCGGGATGTAGCTGTCATTGGTCCCCCATCTTGGCCAGAATGGATTCTGCAGTCTCTACATCAACACATCGGTAGATGCTGCTCCACAGCCTGAGGCAGGTGCATTGACAAAGCCTGGGTCCTATGCCAGCATCTTAGGTGCACAGGAGGCTGGGAGAATAAGTACCTGGCATTCTCAGCTTCTAAACGTGTGTGTTGGGAGAGAGGAGTTTTCTGCAGTTATAGGAAATGTGTTCAGTTGCTAACAGCCAAAAAGAATGACTAATATTCACTAACAAATGAAATAAACCAGTACCTGATCTGTTCCCTGTCACCCTTATTCCCTATCTTATCCAAGTCTGGGTTGAGCACAGTATCAGAATGCTGTGTTGTAAAGACATTCACAGCCACCCCACGTGACCCCAAAACCCCACAAAACTTCCCACCTGTAACACCCACCTGTCTCCACATCCCAGTCTCTTTATTCTTGTCTCCAAGAAGCCAATGCCTATCTGATAAACAAATCTGTGCTAAGTGCTGATGACTGAAAATGGGTTAGTTAGTGCCTGATTCTTTCCAGAATCTTCCTATTTTCCCTAGGAGATTCCAGGGGCCATAAAGGTTCAGCCTGAAGGGATTTAAAGCAGCTGTGAAATTTACCTTGGAGAGGTTCTGGTCAGCAAGGAGGTCTTCTGACTGAGGCAACTACTCTTCAGTAAGTGACCTGGAATAAATCAGTATCACCAACTCCCCGTGAGCAGACCCACATGCTTATGTTTTGTTTTGTTTTTTGTGGTACGCAGGCCTCTCACTGTTGTGGCCTCTCCCATTGCGGAGCACAGGCTCCGGACGCGCAGGCTCAGCGGCCATGGCTCACGGGCCCAGCCGCTCCGCGGCATGTGGGATCCTCCCGGACCGGGGCACGAACCCGTGTCCCCTGCATCAGCAGGCGGACTCTCAACCACTGCGCCACCAGGGAAGCCCCACATGCTTATGTTTGATGTCACCCGAGCTTCCCCCAAAACCTCATATGATCTTCAGGGTAAGTATAATTTTCTTCATTTGGTAAATGAGATACCCAGAAAGGTTAAATGAATTTCCCTAGGCACTAAATCTGTTAAACAGCAAAGCTGAGACTGGACCCAGAGTTCCTGACTCCTATCAGGTGCTTTTCACTTTCTATAACTCCTGGCTGTCCTTCTCCAGGTCTTGAACAACCCCAGGGCTGTGAGTGAATAAGGGACCAAAGAAACCCAAAAGGCAGTCCTCTGGGAGGCAGGAGAGGATGGCAGGGCAGAGGAAAGAACCCCAGGATGATCCCCTTCCTAGCGCACATCCCATGTGCTTTGATTTGACTCTGAGTGTTTTCAAATGGGTTCTGATTCCAAAATATTTACATTCACCAGGAAGACTAAGTACAATAGCTTCCCTTTTGTCTAAAAAAATTGGAAAAATTAGGGGACGTACAACAACCACAGATGGAATCCAGGAGCTGAGGTGGGGTGGGGAAAGGGACACCAAATCTGCAAACCAGTGTGAGCCTTTTCAGCTGCAGTGATGGGGAAAGGGCGCCATCTCTGAGCTTCATGATTAAAGCAACTGCAAATTAGTTTCCGCAAAGGTCTTTCCCCTTAAACTGAAAAGCACCGTGTAATGGAATTTCATAGACACTGCTTTGCAAATGACTTCATACCTCACTCTGCTCAGAGCTGAGAGGTGGCCGCATGCTGTGAATCATAAGAGACTGAGGCTCTGGTGGGGCTGCCTAACCTTCCTCCGACTGACTTCGACATCTAGACACAGACTACTCTCCCCATCCCTTAACCTGAAAAGGGAATTAGTGAACTGAGAGCACTGGAGTCACCGTTACATGATTAGTAGTCTATCCCTCCCCCTAACCAGGCTATTTACCTGCAAACTGTGCTTTCTACCACCGTCAGGCTCCTAGGGGTTGCTAGCTGGCTGTGGATTGCCCAGGTACACACATTTTAAGTAAAAGGCTTTGGAAGTCCATGGGGTTTCTGAGCTCTAATGAGATTTCCAGTAGAAATGACTAAGTCAGGCTGACAAGGCTATACCGAATGCCACACCATTTTCACCAACCACCTTAGCTTTCTTGGGGGTACCCCTTGAGCTTAATGTAGGAATCATATTTCCTAATTGTCAGCAGCTCTACAGTGAATCAAACAGGTTGCATTTCAGTGTCAAGCCTGATTGACTAATATTTCCAGACAGCCCAAATCTCTAATTCATTCACGCAAGAAAAAGGTTTTAGCACCTACTACGTGCCAGGCACTATGCCAGGCCCTGGGATACAACTATGAGTCACGGCTCTCGTGGTGATTACAAATGACAGAGACAGGACACTTTCAAATAGTTGTTCCAACGAATGTAAAACTGCAACACTGACAATGCGATACTGTGGGCGGTCCTAAGAGAGAGCCCAGGAGAGGGGAATTAGACCTGGTCAGGGCATCCAGAAGACATCCCTGAGAAAGTGACCTTTCAGCTGAGAACTAAAAGGTCAGAAAAAGCCAAGAGAAGAGAGAAGGGAAACCCTCAAGGCAGAGGGCACAGCACAGGCAAAGCCCAATAAGGTCAGGGGCTTGATGAGAACTGGAAAAAAAAGGCTAGTTTACATTAAGCTTGGTGAGCAAGGGGAACAAGGCACCAAAGGAGCCTGAAAAAGGGGAGACCCTGCAGGGCTTTTCAGGACATGCGGAGGAGTTTTGTCTTTATTTGAAATGCAAATTGAATGCCATGGAAAAGTTGTAATGGGGATGAGGGCCATTAGAAAACGTCTCTCTGGCTGCAGCATGGTGGCCATATTAGAAGGGATGGAGGGGTGGAGTTTCCCATCAAGGAAAGGAGGTGCTCAGAGTCTCACCTATCCTGGCAGTGACCTGAGTCCCCCACAATCACAAGGGCAATGGCGCAGCCAACTCAGGAATTCAGGACCACAGTGTGCAACCCCAAAACTCTTGCCACCACACAATCGCCTAGTAGCACAATTTTAAGGTGTGATGTGGTCACATTCCTTCACCTCTCTGTGAATGTGAAGCTACCCATTGACACAGACAACAACACTGACAATAACCAGTGCTAAGGTACCAAGTCCAATGACGGGTTATCGGCACACACATGGTGGTCTCTTCCCAACTATATGTATATATCCTCTGCCTAAGAGAGAAGTTCAAGTGTATGCTCTTTAAAACAGTAATAATTTAAAAACTTAACCTTCACTCACTGTCTGTTTAGTGATTCTCAACCAGGGCAATTTTGTCCCCCTCCCCTGAGGACATGTGGCAACGTGTAGAGGCATTTTTGGTCATCACTCTGGGAGGATGTCCAACTGGCATCTAACTGTCTAGCCAGAGATGCAGCTAAACATCCTACAATGCACAGGACGGTCCTCCAGAGCAAAGAATTACCCAGCCCCCAAATGTCAATAATCCCACTATTGAGAAATCTGATCTACAGGGGCTCGAAGCCACGAGGTGGGTTCTTGAGTAACTGCATGAACAGAACATCACACACACACACACACACTGACCTCCATCTGACAGTGACGTAAACAAGAAATAAACTTTCGTTGTGCTAAGTCACTGAGATTTGGAGGCAATTCATTACAGCAGCTAGCGTTATTTACTTTAACAAGTGCAACTGGTAGAGGTTAGTCCTTCTAGGAGGACAAGTGTACCCTAGCAACAGAGCCGTATCACTTGGCAGGTGCTGGGAAGGTTTCTGGAATAAAGTGAAGGGCCGTGGACACTGGTCCTATCTTGTAAGTCATGAGGCCTCACAGTGCCATGGGGGTTAATAAGTCAAGAGCACAGTGGATCCTTCATAGCTCCCTCAATCCTAATGACCAGAGGCAGTGCCTTTGCAGAGAAACTTTTAGCAACTCAGTGGAGGAATGCAGCAGGAACCCTCACCACAAGAACACCCAGTAACCTCTCTCATTTTCCTCTTTTCCTCGCCCTTTTTTGGTGAGACCGGGACTAGCTACCATAGTCAACAAGGTCCGTTTAGTGTATGATCTGGTCTTGCTGTGACTAACAAGATGATTGGTTGTATATATCCTCTTTATGGTTGTTCGTTATATCACCCTAACATAAAGTAATTTAACTTCGGTGCGATAATTAGGGTACTTCTAATCTAACTGATAGTCTGAATGAAATGAGATTTTCAGAGGGAGATTTGTGTATCAGGAGACTGGTGACCTCTGGCCCCAATTTTCACACAATGTATTTATCTGACAGCCCGACTTCCCAGGCATACTGAATCCGTACATTTCCAAGCCTGTGCGTTATAGAACACACCCACAAATGAGATTACTTTATTTATAATGAGATTTCCATGGGCTCAAGGAGGTAGATCATAATATTTTAACTGAGGCCTTCAGACTGACGGAGAAACTGTATGTTAACAGGGCCCCCTGAGGTGCCTGCCTGACTGGGACAGCCCAGGGCCACCCCAGCAGGGCAAACCTCATGCTGGGAGGGCCACAGCAAGGCAGTCTTCACCTGCCCCTTGGGGAAGATGCAGAAAGATTCTGCTCAGTAAGCCTGAGATAGGGGACCAAGGAAGGATATCTGGAAAGCGGAAGCAATAGAGGCCGGCAGGGTCAGGCCAGCATCCTGAGCAAGCAGGCAGCTGACAGACCTACCGCCTGCTCCCCAGTCCCCCAAACACACCCTCAGGGGCCGACCCACTCACTGTCCTCCACACTGGCTCCAAACCTTACCACTAGAGTCACGCTTTTACACCTGTCATCAGAGGCAGGATGCCAGCTCTTAGGAAAATATGCCCATTTTTCATTCCCATTTTTCATTCATTCATTGAGTACCCACAGATAGCAAGCACTAGTCAGACTCACAACAGATGAAGTCTCTCTTTCCAGGCTATTTACATCCTTCTGGTTGTGTTGCTCAAGCCTCCTTAGTAAATTCCTTTAAATTCCCTTTAGAATTTAAATTGAGAGAAAAAAGTTTGTTTTTCTGGAAGAAATAATATGTTTTCTTTTATCAGATAATGAGAACTATGCAGCTCATCTGGTTCCCCTTGTTTTCTTGGGTGCCAGGAAGCTCAGAGGTTAATGATATACTCAATCGTAGAATTAGGTTGATGTTTTGTGTCTTTTTCTTTCTTATTTTCTATTTTTCTTATTTTTCTATTTCTAGTGAAAAAGATTTATTTAATGCTTTTTATTTGTTAAGGTATTTCGGTATTTCAATACTCCTTTGGAAAGGAGTACTTTATTAAATATATTTATTAAAACATTAAAAAATAAACAAAGACAGAAGCATTGACTTAAAAACGCCCACTGTTAAAAATCCTTTAGTATTTACTAAGTACCTATCGGTAGCAAACACTGGCTGAGCATGTGGCATGGGCCCTCTTCTAAGCACTTTGTACCTCACAGCAGCCTTTGCGGTAAGTAGTGTTATCCCCACTCCAGAGAGGAAAGAATGAAGAACAGAGGCCTAAGTAGGTTGCCTGAGATTACGCAATCAGTAAGGAGTAGAACCAGGATCAAAACCTGGGCAGTCTGGTACCAACAGCTGCCCTCTTAACCATTGCTTCTCAGCATATACAACTTACTGCACTGGGGAAAGGAAAATGTACAGTATACGTACTGGACGCCTCTACCAGGCTGCCTCATCTCCTCTGGTGCCCCATTTTGTATTCCAGCCATCGCTACAGCGACCGGCCATGCTGGTGCTCAGGTGTGACCTGGCAGCACCTTGCCTGGACAGCGTGCAGAGTCTCTCGCTTTCTGCCCTAAGGTTGCAGAAATCTGCTCAATGATTCTGACACATTCACACACTTGGAAGAGGGAGGGACCTAACACCCCATGGGGCAAACCTTGACCAGTGAGGGACGGAGCCAGTGGATAAATGCTCCTATTTCTGTCCTGTGGGCAGAGAATTCTGAGGCCCATTCTACACAGCTCCTCGGGATCCCAGTGGAATATAGCTGCTGTTGCCCACCTTGCTGATCAGCTCAGTAACGCTGGGTTGGCCTTCCTTCTAGTTCACTCCTCCTAGGTCCCACTCTTCCTCCTTGGGATCCATTTCTAATAAAACAAACTACCTGTAAGCAAGAGCTTATCTCAGCTCTGCTTTGTGGGGAAACCAAGGCTAAAACATTACAGTTCATAGCTTGAGGAGTTCAGATTAGGGTGACAGGTCATTACAACAGGAAAAACTCAGTAACGATGCATTAACAATCCATGATGAAGCAGCCACAAGAGTGCCTTGAACTGTACAAGTACAAGAGCACGGAGAAGTGAAATAAGCAGGGAACTACAATAAAGTTTTCTTGGAGCGCAGACACACATTCATTTACATGTCGTCTATGGCTGCTTTCCTACCACAACAGCAGAGCCTCGTAGTTGCTACAGAGACCCACGGCCCACCAAGCCAAAAATATTTCATATCTGGCCGTTTACTGAAAAGTGTGTGGACCTCTGATACAGAAAAGCCAGGATCCTATGGGGATACAGAGAATGGGCACACATCCTATTTCTGAGGGTAGCTGGGAGGGTTGGACTGTTGAAGAACAGGAGCAGGGGCATTCCAGGTAGAGGCAACAGCTGAACAAAGGCACAGCGTCAGCACGCTGCTGGCGAGGGACCACGGGTGGTTTACCACCGCAGGAGAGAAAGGGACCATGAGAGGAGTGCTGGGACATGAGGCTCAGGCAGAGATTTAAGGTCTCTGCTGCTCGGTTATTTCTCTCATTTTAGGATATTTCCTTCAATAGCCAAATATACTGTAACAAAGAGTAACTCCAGAGCTGGGTGTGTGCCTTCCACTGAACGGAGTTTATGGGGAGTTCGGGACAATTCCATTCTTTTGATGAACAGCGGGAGCCTGTCTCACAAAGCAGCCCTCTTTGCACCTGGGCATCCCTGACATTAAAGGCCCACTGCCCTGCCCTCCTCAGGGGGAATGCCTCAGGATGCGCCAGCTCAGCCCTCCTGCCCCTCTCACTGCAAAACCACACAGAGCTGACATGTCACCATGACGGTCAGCCCCAGCTGAGCGCTCTGACCTGTCTCCCTGCAGGCCTGCCTTTTGGTTTCCTGGAACGAGGATGCAGTAACAGGCGGCAGGAAAAGTCATGGGGGACTGAGACCTGTCCCACGGCTCCGAGAGGTAGTGCTTCTTTGTGCCACTGGGAAAGGAAAAACCCTGGATCAGGATGGTCTGAGGATGCGTTATTTTGTTCAGTTCTTTCAGGAATATGTACTGAGGAAGGACAAAATACATGCCAGGCAGGGCAGCTTCTCAGGATTCAAAAGAATAATGAAGGCCCTCTCCTGCCCTCAAGGGGCTCACAGTCTAACTGGGGAGGTGGACGTGCTATTCCACAGCAGGGAGAGGCTGCCAGCTCCCCTCTGATGGGCGTGTAGCCCTGAGAGGTAAAGCGTGGAGGATATTAGAAGCTCAATAAACATCCTAAAAGAATCTGCTTTTTTTTTTTTTTTTTTATTAAATTAATTTATTATTTATTTTGGCTGTGTTGGGTCTTCGTTTCTGCGCGAGGGCTTTCTCCAGTCGTGGCAAGCGGGGGCCACTCTTCATCGCGGTGCGTGGGCCTCTCACTATTGCGGCCTCTCCCGTCATGGAGCACAGGCTCTAGACGCGCAGGCTCAGTAGTTGTGGCTCACGGGCCCAGTCGCTCCGCGGCACGTGGGATCCTCCCAGACCAGGGCTCGAACCCGTGTCCCCTGCATTAGCAGGCAGATTCTCAACCACTGCGCCACCAGGGAAGCCCAAGAATCTGCTTTAATGATTATTTTGGAATGAACTACAGTTACCACACCAACTGCTGACATGAAAGTACATGCATAAAGTACTGAAGAATACTCCAAAATGGTTTATTCCCCCTCAAGAGATTTTCCTGACAATACTTATCTATACCGGCTGGGTGAACCATTTTTGAATAAGCAGTGCAAAGGTGAATTTCAGTCCCAAAAGGACAGACTTAAAGATAATTTGGAAAACAAACTGGTAATGCCAAGCCGCTGGCATTTAGATACCCATTTCCGTTGTTTCAGATTTGGCTTAGAGGGAAATGTTGAAAACCAACATTGATTTTTTTCAAAAAGAAAAAATAGTTAACATTTACTACGTATGGACATTTTGTCAGGCACTGCTTCATATGTTTTATCTCATTTAATCTCCCCAGGAATCCTCGAGGTCGATTTTAGTATTATTACTGTCTCCACGTTACAGATGAGGCAACTAAGTCTTAAACAGACTAAGTAACTTGTCCCCCAGCCATCATTGGAGGAGGCAGATGTCACCTGACAGTTTATCCACAGGGGCCAGACCCTTAACTACCACACCAACTGTCTCCCCTTACTGACTAGTCCCCAGTTCCTGCCTGGGACATCTTTTTTCAGCAGTTTGGCCCAGAACAGATCTCAGGATAAGTTCCTTCTTTGTGATAAGCAGGGCCCATGATCTCTGACAGCTGTTCCCCGCTCTTCATCATCATCTGAAACAATCAGTAAGCATTAGAGAGTACTTTTCCCTTTACAAAGGTGATAATTAGATAACAAGCTGAGATTAAAGTAATTACAGTTAGACAGCTGGCGAGGCAGCACAGTCATGTTGAAATATTGTTGGTACTTCAGCATCTGGTTCTAATAACAGCATAGGCTAAAGGATTTTACATTCATTACAGAACATAATTTAATATAAACATATTTAATTACAATTGATGAGCAATAAACTGTTCAAGAATGACTTAACCCCTTCCGCGTGTCAAAGTGATGGGAACTTCGGGCAGTCCGTGGTCTCTTCTGCTGTCTTTCTCTCCCTCCCCTGCCACGCCCTCCATTACTCCCTGGTTCCCTCTCCCGGAGAAACCCCCCCCCAAAGAGGGAATCTTCTAGACAAGGATGTTGCTCATTGATGATCCCATAGTGTTTGGTACCTGTACAGTGCCACCTATCCTTAGAAAGCCAAGCGGAAGGAGGCAAGTGTGCAAGCCAGGCTGGGATGCATTGCTTCCACCTGACCAGCTGCCTTCCTCACATTGGCTCACACTGGTGAAATGAGGCTGCCTCTCCCTGGCTGGTTTTCCCAGTGTCCTCACACCTCTATGTGGTGCTGGCTTGCCTTTTGACAGTCAGTGAGCCACCTATTAAACAATCCTCAGATCTCTTAGAAAACGTATAAAGGTAAACTCATTTTCTGTCATGATCCGGAAGTCCCTGACCACAATAGTTAGGGTATTTTCACAGTTTTGGAGTCAATGTGTAATACCTGGAGGCCTCTACATGAAACAGGACACTATTCTGGCAGAAATTCTTCCTTACATGCTGCCAACCCCCATCCCTACCCCCACAATTGGCAGAAGCAGACCTTGGATGAAACGGTTTACAACAAACTGAGACCACACAGACACAACCTCCACTGGATAAAGGACTCAATCATTATCTGCACATTGTCTTTCTAGAAGCCCCATTTACAAATGGAACACTTCAAAAGTCACAAAAGTCATGTTGTGGACTGCACGCATGTCTGTGTTCTCCCCAGATCATATATTGAAACCCTACCCTTTGATGGAATGGTATTAGGAGGTAGAGTCTTTGGGAGGTAATCAGATTTAGAAGAGGTCATGAGGGTGGCTCAATCTCTCTTCCCTCGGTCATGTGAGGATACAGCAAGAAGGCGGCCGTCTGCAAACCAAGAAGAGGGCCCTCCCCAGAACTCAACCATGCTGGTACCCTGATCTGGGCTTCCTAGCTTCCAGAATGGTGAGAAGTAAATTTCTATTGTTTAAACCACCAGTTTACAGTGGTTTACAGTTTACAGTTTAAATTTCTATTACAGCAGCCCAAACTGACCAAGACATACCACTAGGTCTCAACTGCAATACAATTGAGAGTCAATCCAAAGAAATTACAAGGCTGATCCTTCCTTAGAAAAGAGTAAGTAGCCCTGGAGCGAATTGGGAAAATTCATTGTCAAGTTTCCCTATGACAAATGATGTGAAATTACAAATAGCCTCAAATACTGTTTTTACCTCCTGCTGTGGATTTCAAAGTATAAAGCACACATTCTCCTAAAAGCTATCATGAGTGCTGAAAAAGACGGTTTATTATTCATAAGTAAGCAAGTACAAGCTACTTCTAGAGGAATCACTGACAGGTGCATAAAAAGTAAAATTAGTGTGACAATTCAGGGCCACATAGCATCCAAGAGAACGAGGTACTCTTCAAGTGAAAGCATATCCTTTCGAAGAAAAAAAGAATTAAATTTCCCTCACATAGTAAATATGCAATGCGAGTGAGAACTATAAGGTACTTCTTTTAGGTGAAGTGCTCCTGCAGAAACGAGGAAGGGACAGGAAGGGAAAGTAGCCAATAAAGCATTTGCTATTCAAACAGTTACCACTGTCATCAACATTAAAAGCCTGTGTGTGTCAAAGGACACTAGCAAGAAAATGAAAAAACCTACAGAATGGGAGAAAGTATTTGTCTTCCTCTCCCTTTTCCCTTCATCCTACCCAGTGACATGAGGATCTTTTCTTGCACCTTTGCTTGTATGAACTCTTCTGCCAGCTTTCAGTAGGTATTCTGTGAGAATTGTTCCACATGTAGATGTATTTTTGATTTATTTGTGGGAGGGAGTGAGCTCCACATCCCTCTACTCCACCATCTTGATCTCCAGGGGAAAGTATTTGTAAATCATATTATATGATAAGGGTCTAGTATCCAGAATATATAAAGAACTCTTACAACCTAACAATAAAAATACAAATAACCCAGTTGAAAAATGGAGAAAGGATTTGAATAGGTATGTTTCCAAAGAAGATGTACCAAAGACCAATAAGCATGTGAAAAGATGCTCAACATCATTAGTCATCAGGCAAATGCAAATGAAACTCAAAATGAGATACCACTTCATACACACCAGGATGACTATAAGCAAAAAAGGTAAATAATTACAAGTGTTAGCAAGGATGTGGAGAAACTGAAATCCTCATACATGGCTGGTGGGAATATAAATGGCACAATCACTGTGGAAAACAGTTTGATGGTTACTCAGAAAGTTAAATATAAAGTTACCATGTGACTCAAGCAATTCCATTCTAGGTACATACCCAAAAGAACTGAAAACATGTCCACACAAAAACTTGTATACAAATATTCATAGCAGCATTACTCATAATAGCCAAAAAGGGGGAACAACCCAAATGTCCATCAAATGACAAATGAATAAACAAAATATGGCTTATCCATACAACAGAATAGTATTTGGCCATAAAAAAAAACAAGCTTGATGCAAGCTGCAACGTGGACCAACCCTGAAAACATCATGCTGAGTGAAAGAAGCCAGACACAAAAGATTATATATACTATGATTCCATTTATACGAAATGTCCAGAATTGACACATCTATAGCGACAGAAAGGTTGCCAGAGGATGGGAGGAGAGGGGAACTGCGTGACTATGAACATGTAGGGGGCTTCTTTTGAGGGGTGATAGAAATGTTCTGGAATTAAGTAGTGGTGATGGCTACACAACGTTGTGAATATACTAAAAACCACCGAATTGTACACTTTAAATGGTTAAAATAGTAGGTTTTGTGTTATGTAAATTTTATCTCAATTTTTTAAAGCTTCCACTCTGGGAACTGGAGCCTAATCCCACTAGGGAAGGCTGGGAGCCTGTATACAGTGTGCAGCTCAGAGTTATCTCATCCAAGAGGTAAGGAAGCTGGGGTATTCATATACTAACTCCCATCAGTCAGTGACTGAAGGTTGCTTTTGGGGAACATTGATTCCTTGCACTTCTGGCCTGCCAGCCAAAGGGGCTCTGGTGGCCAGAGAAAGTCCTTAGGCAAAGAAAGGCTAGTGCTGACAGTGGACGGTCAGACCAGTGCGCCCTGAAAGTTACAGGCAAGGAGGTTTGGGCAGTGGACCAACAATCTGCTACTCTCTCATCAAGTTGTTTTAGGATTAAACAAGAAAGGCCGTGTAAAGGCTTTACAGTGCCAAACAAAGAGAGAGCTCTCAATAAATGCAAGTTATTTTTACAAAAGATGCAACAGGTTAAATAATTTATCCAAACTGCACAGTTAATGCAAGGTGGAGCTGGGATTTACACAGATCTCTCTATGCAGCTCAATCTTTCATACAGACAATTATATTAACCAAACATGCAGTAACCAATCTTGCAAACACACCTCCAATGGCAATTGTGTCATCATGGCATTCAGAGGCTATAATAAACATCTTTGCTCTCTCTCCTCCCCCTTATGTGCCCTTGGTGGGGGAAGCAGCTGCTTTTCTCACAAAAAGGCCTTGAGGGCTGAAGTTACTGTCTGCTCAAACTCCAGGGTTTGAATATTACGTAGCTTGTTGTGTAGTTGTTTAATTGAGACTCAAAGCTTGCACAATTGCTGACAATTTAGTGCAAAGGACCAAGATAGACAAACACCTGCAACTGCAGGAGCAGCAGGACACTATCCTCACTAACCTATCGGTCCTGCTGTTCTCCAGAATAATCTGACTTTCGGCTGGCTCAACAAAGGAGGTATACTAGCAGAAACACTAGAGGAATCCCCTGCATGAACTCCCACCAGAGAGCATGCCAGAGGGGTGACATGAGGATGGGGGCTGCAAAACCCACACTTACCTCATCAGGTACTGGTTGATAATCGTGTCTAAGTAGCTGTAGTACACAGCATTGTTCCCATGGCCGTACTGGTCATTGTCCTGCCACCTCGTCTGGATGAGCAAGAAGTACCCATAGGCCTCGTGGTGCTGGCTGCAATCCTCAACTCTCTGATTCTCTGAGGATGTAGCCAAGGAACGGACATTCCTAGGAAGCAGCCTCAAAACCCAAAAGGTCGTAGTTGGTAATTGCTGCCTTGGGGAGTACCTTCAAGAAAAAAAGCAATAGAGGATAAGAACGGTCTCCGGAAATCTTGATTTTAGTTTTACAAAAGCAATTGCATTACATTTTGGCCATTGGTTTCAAAAAGAAATTAGAGGGGACTTCCCTCGTGGCGCAGTGGTTAGGAATCTGCCCGCCAATGCATGGGACACGGGTTCCAGCCCTGGTCTGGGAAGATCCCACATGCCACAGAGCAACTAAGCATATGCACCACAACTACTGAGCCCACGAGCCACAACTACTGAAGCCCACACGCCTAGAGCCCATGCTCCACAACAAGAGAAGCCACCGCAATGAGAAGCCTGCACACTGCAACAAAGAGCAGCCGCCACTCGCCACAACTAGAGAAGAGCCCGTGCACAGCAACAAAGACCCAACACAGCCAAAAATAAATTAATTAAATTTAAAAAAAAGAAGGAAATTCAATTTTTTTTTTTTTTTTTTTTTTGGCTAGGAAATAAATCTTCCCTGATAATCCAGGTCCTTGCCACAAACCTATTTATGTATTTATTTATTTAGGCTGCGTTGGGTCTTTGTTGCTGCGCACGGGCTTTCTCTAGCTGCGGCGAGCGGGGGCTACTCTTCCTTGTGGTGCGCAGGCTTCTCATTGCAGTGGCTCCTCTTGTTGCGGAGCACAGGCTCTAGGCATGTGAGCTTCAGCAGTTGTGGCACGTGGGCTCAGTAGCTGTGGCTCGCGGGCTCTAGAGGGCAGACTCAGTAGTTGTGACGCACAGGCTTAGTTGCTCCGCGGCATGTGGGATCTTCCCGGACCGGGGCACGAACCCGTGTCCCCGGCATCGGCAGGCGGACCCTCAACCACTGCGCCACCAGGGAAGCCCAGGACTCCTTATTTTAAAAGGCTTTGGCACACACTGACAGAAGCAAGTGAAGCCTTTGCTTGAATTTGACTAGTAGGAATTTAAAGTACATTTGTATGGGGGTGCTCTATTCCACAAAATATTTCAAGGAGGGTACTGTTTCTGACAAAATCTGTAACATCACCAAGGGCATAAAGATAGAGTTTGGGCAACCAGTATAAAGTAAAATGTTTACCAGAAAATATTATCAATTGTGCCTATCAACTATAAGGGTTTTTTCTTTTAAGTGCATTAGTTTTCTTTCAGAACAAAAGTAATGTCCTATGGAAAATGTTTAGATTATGCACAAAGGGGAAAAAAAACCCAACAACCCAACAATACCAACAATGTTAATAAGCTATTAACACTTCTGTGTGCATTATTCCAGTCTTATATTTATATATCTATGTACACATTCTTAAATAGGACCGTACTGCTCATGTTGTTTTGTAATCTCCTGTGCTTAACAATATTCTCTAATGTTAAATAGAGAGAGTGTCTAAATATGCTTAAATATTCTCTTATATCACTTGCAGTGCTGGATTCTGTTATATTCCATTATATTGAAGCACCAAAATTTCTCAAATATTCTTTTGCTGCATATTGAGAATTTTGATTCCAAGTTTGTTAAATGGCATTGGAATCTTTGTAAATAAACCTTCGCACACATCCACGATCATTTTCTTAGGATAAATACTTAGAAGCAGAATTGCTGGGTCAAAAGGTAAGTGAGTTGTTAAGGATTTTGATATAAATTAATGCCCTCCAGAAAGGTGGTACCAATTCATACCCTCCACAGCAGTGTACGAGCAGGCCAATTTCCTTGTCAATTTTAAAATGCTTTGTCAATTTGACTGTGTTCTCTCATTTCCATACAAATTTAATGCAATGTGCTAAGTGGAAAGATGACTGGAATGGAATACCAGTTATGATGGAATAACCTGTATCAGAATAACCTCTCTGTCTGAGAACAACTACAGGAGCTAGATGAAACATAAAAGAGCTGTTTGAACATTTGAGGGAAAAAAATCACAGCAGCAGGACTCTACAGTCTGTACCCCCAGGGACAGGGTAACACACTGGCCTCTGCTGTTTCTCATCAGGGCACTTGCCAATTCACCACATGGGGAATAAAGGCTGAAGAGGTAACAGCAACCTAGAGCTTGCAGTGGTCTTGCTGTGTTGGAAGAGTTGACAAAAACTGAAAGGCCAACATCCTGGAGAAAGTGAGCTGCAGAGAAGTGAGCCTAATAGGGCAAGTTCCCCTCAAGGACTTTACTGACTCACAAGCTGCACATGCTCAGAGAAAACAAAGAAACCAGCAGAAGCAACTGTACACGACTAAAATCTCAGGAGGAAACAGGAGTCTCATTGCACTGAGAACCCAAAAATGAGCTTTCAGAGCTGCCAAGGAGGAGGGCAAAGACCCCAGACTTTCAGTTTCAAAATACCAGGCCAACCAGGAAAGAGGAACAGAGGAATTTTTTTTAATAAAATAAAATAAAAATAGTCCCACAGACTCACACAGATTTAAAAATAACTATGAATAACATACATCACAGATAAAAGGCCCAACACATAAAGAACTCTAAAACTGAAGGGAGAAAAAGATCAAAAACCAAATAGAAAAATAAGCAAAAGTCACAGACAGACAATTCACAAATAAAGATTTTAAATGACCTTTAAACATATGAAAAGATGGACAACTTCAGTTATAATGGAAATTATAACTGCAAATTATAACTATGCTGAGATACCATTTCTCAATGATTATATTTGGTAAAAATTACAAAGCTTGATAGCACATTCTCTTGACATAGCCATGAGGAAAGAGAGCTTTATACACTGATGGTGGGAATCTCCCCCCACCTTTATGGGAGGAGAATTTGACCATATCTAACCACAAGTGAGTTTACCTTTTGAATTGCATCTAAGCATTTACCTTGAAGATACACCTTCAAGAATGTAAAAACAAACAAAACAAAACAAAACAAAAACATACGAACAAAGTACATCACTATTTGTGATTGAAAAATACTGGGAAAAAACACACATAGGAGATTGGTTGAATGAGCTATGGTATATTCACACAATGGTATATTATGCAACTGTAAATAAAAACTATAGAAGTGTGATATGGAGTGATTTCCAGGATATATTTGCTGTCAATCAATAAAAGCAAAGTGCAAAAGGGTATATATAGTATGATACGTTTGTGTAAGAAAGAAGAGGAAATAAGATAATATAAATGTATTTATTTGTATTTAAAAAAAAGAAACTCAGGAAGGATGAGCCAGAAACTAATAAGGGTGCATTAAGGTGCATGGGGTGAGAAAGGGGAAGTGACACTCCTCTCAATATAGATTTTTGTGTAATTTTGAGTTTTGGAAGCATGTTAATGCTTTACATACATAAAATAATGATGATGATGAAGACGATGAAGTTAAATTAACAGTGATGGACAGGAAAGAAACCAAAAATGGAATATAAACAAAAACAAATAAGCCTATAATTCAAATGAATAACACTGAAGGGAAAAATAATTACTTTTGAATACAGAGTTTTCATTATATACCCTCAGTTTGAAAACAAAAATCTTTTAACAAGTATTGAACACTGGTTAGTTGGTATGATTTTTTTATAGTGGTAGGGTTAGCAATTCTGAAACACTTTCTGTGAATCTAAGCCTGGGCAAGTGAGTAAATATACTGAGGATAATGTGAACCAAGTTTGTCACTTGGAAAAAGGACTTACAAATATGGAAAAGAAAAAGACTAAAATGAACCTTCTGGTGTTAGATTAGATCTGGGAGCATCAATATGAACTCCTCGATTAGATGCAGAGAGAGAGATTTCCTAGCCCAGCTGAGCCTAGACATAACGGCACTCCAGTAGAAAATCAGCACACTTAGCGCCCAGATCTTAGTTTGTAAATACCTATCTCCACAAAAAGGAACCAGGGCTCCTTAAAGAAAACAACTGATTCTAATGATGGGACAAATAAAGTAAAAGATGATCCTGGAATACCTTACTGTGCCAGAAAGTAAAGAAATGTTCAAAGAATTATGGGCATGTTAAAAGTTCATGGGAGGGGATTCCCTGGTGGCGCAGTAAAGAATCCGCCTGCCAATGCAGGGCACGTGGGTTTGAGCCCTGGTCCGGGAAGATCCCACATGCCCCAGAGCAACTAAGCACGCGAGCCACAACTACTGAAGCCCGCGCGCCTAGAGCCTGTGCTCCACAACAAGAGAAGGTACCGCAATGAGAAGCCCGCGCACCGCAACAAAGAGTAGCCCCCGCTCACCGCAGCTAGAGAAAGCCTGCACGCAGCAACAAAGACCCAATGCAGCCAAAAATAAATTAATTAATTAAAAAAATTTTTTTAAGTTCATGGAGCCTGCTTGAATGAGTTCCCAATGGCCAAATCCGAAACATTTGAGCATCAAATTTCAAAATGAGATCAATGCATTATAACCTTTTGAATTAAATAAGAATTAAGTCTACCAAATTAATAAAAGGGGGTGAAGGAAAGTTATCCCTTACATATAAGTATGCTCAGTAATAAATGTAGAAAGGATAATGGAGTTAGAAAATCATCATTTCGCAAATATCTTAGTAATAATTGATTCAAATATCATAGTAATAATTGATTCAGTCAACAATCATTGACAGATGCTAAGATATACTGGGTACAAGTTTATACTGGGTGAGGAGCAGATTATTTGCACTGTCTCAAAGTATTTCCCCACAAATTATTTACTCACTACAAATTAATAATGGTACGTTTATGTTGGCTCATACTGGCAACATAGCTCCTTATCCAAGTTATCAAAGTTAATATCACTAATAATGAAGCAAATGAACATCAAATGCCTCCTGATATGATGGACTGTGAAGGACACTGTATCACTTTTGTGTTATTTCTGCCAACAATGCAATATCTGAATCTAATCATGATGAAACACCAGAGAAACCAAAATTAAAGAACATTCTACAAAGTAATTGTTCTGTACTCTTCAAAATTATCAAGATCAGGGCTTCCCTGGTGGCGCAGTGGTCGAGAGTATGCCTGCCAATGCAGGGGATACGGGTTCGTGCCCCAGTCCGGGAAGATCCCACATGCCACGGAGCGGCTAGGCCCGTGAGCCATGGCTGATGGGCCTGCGCGTCCGGAGCCTGTGCTCCGCAACGGGAGAGGCCACAACAGTGAGAGGCCCGCATACTGGGAAAAAAAAAAAAAAAAAAAAAAAAATTATCAAGATCATGAAAGACAGATAAAGAAGAATTGTTTCAATTAAAGGAGACCAAACAAACATGACAACTAAATGCAATGTATGATCCTAGATTACACACTAGACTGGGAAAAAGGTGTTGCTAGAAGGGACATTATTGGAATAATTGATAAAATTGTAATTTAGACTGTAGATCAGGTAACAGTATTGTATCAATATTAAACTTTCTAATTTTGAAGTTGTACTTTAGTTGTGTAAGAGAAATTCCTTGTTCTTAGTAGATACAAACTGAAGAATTTAGGAATAAAGAAGGATGACATCTGCAACATCTTGCCAAATGGTTCAGAAAGAAATAATGTGTATGTGTTGGGTGGGTGGGGGGATAATATATGTGCATGGAGGGGAAGATGATAAAGTAAATGAGGACAAAAATGTAAAAAATTGGTGAATCTAGTTAGAAGATATACAGTAATGCTTTCTGCTATTCCTACAAGTTTTCTGTAAATTCGAAGTTATAAAAAAATCAAAAGTTACCCTGAAAAGCTATCACTAATATGTTCAAAAAACAGATTAAAAAATTTGATAATTTTACCAGAGCATTGGAATCTATGAAATACAATCATTATATTATGAATTCAATAGATCAGTTACACAATAGACTACTTACAGAAGGGAGAACTAATTAACTGGAAGATAAATCAGTCTAAATATTTAGACTGAAGCACAAACAGATAGAAGGCTTTAAAATACAAAACAAACATAAGCAACAGACAGGACACTACTTTTTTTTAAAGCAGGAAAGAGAGAGATAATGGGTAATAAGCAATATTTAAAGAAATATTGGCAGAAATTTTCCCCAAACTGAAAGAAATGAAGCCACAGATTCAAGAATCATTATGAACACAAGCTGCATAAATTAAAGAAAACCAAACATAACAAAACTGCTGAAAACAAAGACAAAGACAATCTTAAATACAGGAAAAAAAAAAAAAGACACTTTACCTTCAAAGCAACAACAATATGACTTAGTCAATGGAAACAATAAAAAAGAAAGGAGTGGCACCTTTAAAATTCTTAAAGTAAATGATTGCAGAGCTAGAATTCTACACCCAGAGAAAACATCCTTCAAAAATGAAAGCAAAATAAATAGTCATTTTAACAAAAACTGAAAGAATTTATCCCAAACAGACCTACGCTAGGAAATGCTGAAGGGCACTCTTCAGATAGGAGGAAAATGACCCTCAATGAAAGCATATTAATGCAGAAGAGAATAAAGAGCAATGGAAAGAGTAGATAGATGGGTTAATTTAAATTAATAATGACTGCTTAAAACAATATTAATAATATCTTGTGGCATTTAAAATACATAGAGAATTAAACTATCCCAGAACAGTAGCAAAAGAGATAGGAGGGTAAATTCAGTTATAGTGTTATAAGACCTTTTCTTTTTTTAGTAAGTGATAACAATCCTAATTTAAGGTTGAATATAAGTCAAGGAAGCATGATGTAACCTCTAGGATAATCAGAAAAATATCAGAAAAAGAATATTTAATTAACAAAGGGAAAACTAAACAATAAAGATACTTTTCAAATCCAAAAGAAGATAATATGTCAGGTGAAAGGACCAAAAAATAGATGAAACAAACAAAAAACAAACAGTATAGTGGATTTGAATAAAACAGCAATAATTACATGAATTATAACAAACTACTCCAAATAATAGGCATAGACTGTCAGAATGGATTTTTTTAAAACCCAACCACATGTTATTTATAATAGACACCTTAAATATAAGGACACAGAAAAGTTGGTAGTAAAATGATGGAAAACATACAAACATAAACAAGAAAAAAGGCTGGTGTAGATATACTAATGACAGACAAAACAGATTTTAAGGCAAGAAGTATTACTACGTATAAAAGAGAAACTTTCAGTAAAGATAAAAATGTCAATTCAACAAAGATTTCATAACACAGACTCAAATATAGTAAAAACTAACAAAACTAAAGGAGTAATAAACCAATTCCCAATTGCAATGAACAGCTCTAACACACCTCTCTCAACAGCTCAAAGAAGAAGCAGAAAATAATCTATAGAAAATTAGAACAACATGATTAAAAACTTAACACAGGACCCACTTGATTGTAGAATACACATTATTGGGTTTTTTAAAATAAATTTATTTATTTTATTTATTTTTGGCTGTGTTGGGTCTTCGTTGCTGCACATGGGCTTTCTCTAGTTGAGGTGACCAGGGCCTACCCTTTGTTGTGGTGCATGGGCCTCTCATTGCAGCGGCTTCTCCTGTTGTGGAGCACAGGCTCCAGGCACACGGCCTTCAGCAGTTGTGACTCACAGGCTCTAGAGCGCAGGCTCAGCAGTCATGGCGCATGGGCTTAGTTGTTCCACGGCACGTGGGATCTTCCCGGACCAGGGCTCAAGCCCGTGTCCTCTGCATTGGCAGGCGGATTCTCAACCACTGCACCACCAGGGAAGCCCAAATACACATTATTTTTAGGTACATATAGAAGTTACCAAAATAAAGCATATACTGGGTCATAAAACAAATCTCAACAAATTTTAAAGAATTAAAATCAGAGTCTATTCTCTGACCACAGTGGAATTCATCTAAAACTCAATAACAATAACTACAACAAAAACACAATTTTAAAACTCCCCAAAAGCCTGAAAATCAATTAATAAAGTTAAATAAGAAATCACAATGGAAAATAAGAAAACATTTTCAATAGAACAGTAATAAAAATATGACATATAAAAACTTGTGGGATATACCTAACTTGCAGTTAGAGAAAATACAATAGTTAAATGAAAATCTAAGGATGAAAATGAATGATCTAAGGATCCATCTCAACAAGCTTGAAAAAGAGCAGCAAATTAAACTAAAAGAAAGGATATGAGAGCAATAATGAAGATAAGGACAAAAATCAATAAAATAGACAAAAATAAATAATAGAGGAGAAGTCAGTAAATTTTTTCTATAAAGGGACAAATGGTAAATATTTAAAATTTTGTGGGCCATAAGATATGTCACAACTACTCAACTCTGCCACTGTAATGCAAAAACAGGCATAGACAATACATAAATGAATGGAAATAGCTGTGTTACAATAAAACTATATTTACAAAAACAGGTAATGGGTTAGATTTGACCCATGAGCCATACTTTGTCAATCCCTACAGTAGAAAATACAATAAAGCCAAAAGTTTTTTCTTTGAGAAAATAAAACAAAATAAAATTCATAAAAACCCCAGTAAGACTGTAGAAAGAAAAGAGGGGACAAATTATCAACATAAGAAATGAAAAAGGGACATCACTACAGATAACAGAGGTATTAAAACGATAAGATGTTATAAATAACTTTAGACCAATAAATTTGATAATTTAGATGAAATGCACAAATTCATATTTAAAAATACTAACTTACCAAAACTGACAAAAGAAGAAACAGAAAATTCAAATAGTCCTATATCCATTAAAATGTGAATCTGTAATTAAAGCCTGTCCACAAAGAAAACTTCAGGATCAAATGGCTTCATCAGTAAATTCTTTAAACATTTCATGAACTATCACCAATCTTATACAAATTATTCCAAAGAACAAATAAAGTGAAGTCATTTCTTTTTTTCTTTTTTTTTTTTTCAGTACGCGGGCCTCTCACTGTTGTGGCCTTTCCCGTTGCGGAGCACAGGCTCCGGACGCCCAGGCTCAGCAGCCATGGCTCACGGGCCCAGCTGCTCTGCAGCATGTGGGATCTTCCCGGACGGGGGCACGAACCCATGTCCCCTGCATCGGCAGGCAGACTCTCAACCACTGTGCCACCAGAGAAGCCCTGCAGTCATTTCTGAACACATTTTATGAGGCCTGTACAGCCTTGATACTAAAACTTATCAATAAAGAAAAAGTATTACAAGAAAGGAAGAGTATAAAGCCAATCTCTCTTATAAACATAGATGCAATAATTTGGCAAAATCAAATTAAATATTGGCAGATCAAAGCCAGTGATATATAAAAAGAATAGGCCTCAACCAACTTAATTTATAACACTAATACTAAGCTGGTTTAAAACTTGAAAGTCCATCAATATAATTTACCCCCATTAACTAAATAAATAAGGAAAGTTATATAGTCATTGAATATATAAAAAAAAGCATTTGATAAAATTCAATGCCCATTTGTGGTGTTTAAAAATCCTAACAAAGTAAGAATAAAAGGAACTGCCTTAACTAATAAAGAATATCTTTTTTTTTAATCTGCATTAAATATATTAATGGTAAAATAGTGAAAGCTTTTCCACTGAAATTGGGAATGAAATCAGGATGTCTGCAATCACTTCTATTAAACACTGTACTGTGGCCCAAGGAAAATAAACTTGTTTTTAATTTTAAGAAAAAAATCACCATTGTTCACAAATGCTATGAGTATATGCCTAAAATATTCAAAATAATCTACAAATAAATTATTAAGGATTAAAAAGTGAATTTAGCAAAGTCCCTTAAAATCATACTTAAAAATCAATTGTATTCATAGATACTAACACTAAACAATTGGAAAATGAAATTTTAAAACAATACCATTTACTTTAGTAAAACATAAGCTACCTAAGAATATCTAGCATCAAAAACACCAGATACCTAGGAACAAAACTAGTCAAAAATGTGCAAGACCTGTACACTGAAAACTACAAAACACTGCTAAGAGAAATTAAGAATGACATAAATGGAGGGATATACCGTATCCGTGTACTGGAAGACTAAGTACTGGGAGGATATCAGTTCTTCCCAATTGATCTAAGTTCAAGGCAATAAAAACCCCAGCTGGCTTTTCTATGAAATCTAATAAATTGATCATACATTTTACATGTAACTGTAAAAGACTTAGAATAGTCAAAACAAACATGAAAAAGAATAAAGTTGAAGAATTTACATTACCAAATATTAAGATATATTATAAAGTATAGGGTAATTAAAACAGTGGTATTGGCACAGGCTAGACAAATATATTGATGAAACAGGGTCTAGGAAACAGGCCACTCATATAAGACCATGCAACTTATGAAAAATGTGCCACTGGAATGCAATGGGGGAAAGGATAATATTTTTAATAATTTATATTTTTTAATGAAACTTTATCCCACCTCAAAACATGCACACAATTCAATTCTACATGAATTATAGAACTAAATGTAAAAGGAAAAACAATAAAGTTTCTAGAAAGTAATACAGACTATATTTTTAGCATTGGGGTAAGCAAAATAATCCCTTATACGGGATACAAAAATCTCTTATTATAAAAGATTAATAGGGCTTCCCTGGTGGCGCAGTGGTTGAGAGTCCCCTGCTGATGCAGGGGACACGGGTTCGTGCCCCGGTCCGGGAAGATCCCACATGCCGTGGAGCGGCTGGGCCCATGAGCCATGGCCGCTAAGCCTGCGCGTCCGGTGCCTGTGCTCCGCAACGGGAGAGGCCACAACAGTGGGAGGCCTGCGTACCGCAGGAAAAAAAAAAAAAAAGAGAGACGTTTCTTAACTTATACATCTTTACTTGAAACTTTCCCAAGGAATCAACCTTCATCGTCTGCACCTCTTGGTAACACACAGGCTAAAATTCATCCACTTGAGCAAATACAAAAATCTCAAAATAGAAGAGTGCTCTGCATGGTACTGAGTACCAGCTGGCACTTTGACTGACCACTAAGAGAAAGCAGGGGGAAGTCATTTCTTAAAACAACTTTAAAGAACTATGTCATTAAGCAGCAAAGCACACTGGCATAATCCAAAGGAAATCAATTTTGACAACTGTTTCACAAATATTCAGACTTTACAAATAATATTAAGGGCATTCTAAATCCTTTGGGAATGTGTCTTGACTCCACAGAGAAAGTTGCCACAAATGGACACTTTCCTGAAGTGTAAATGTGTGGGGGAGGAGGAGCCTGCCGTGCAAAGAAATTCTCAGGAAGCTGTGAAGATATTAGCTATTTTACTCAATTTATTCCAAGCTGAAACATAATAGTACATTATAAATCTGTTTTGATTGTACTTAATCTAATGAAAAAATGTTCATCTTTTTGATAAGTGCTCATTAGTCATTTTTTTCTGACATAAACAGACAAGAAAGATGTTCTTGTGCTGCATTTAAAACACAACTCAACTAATTACAGTGCAATGACTCAAAGAACAAAATCAACGCACTGAAGTTTCTCACTTGAACTGTCTTTATAGTTGAATTAAAAATCTAACCAAAAAAATTTTAAAGGGCCCTAGCAGTGTGTTTTATACTTAGGTTGAATAACGTTTAAGTAAACAAAGGCTAAATTTTAGCACATTATATACATTTTAATATTTTCTGTCAATTGCTCTCTAAGAATAGTTGCTGAATTTACCAACAAAGGGGTATGTGTTGGGGGCGGGGTGCTCTCTGTTTTGGAAGTGGTGATAAACTTGCATAAGCAATTCATTCTGTTTCATTCATCCCGGTCCCTTGGAGACCAAAAGCCAATGTGTAGATAATACCTGGTCAGGGTTGGAGCCAGTCAAGGGCCAGGGAATAGCATGAAGCTAAGTGATCATATAAGAATCAAGCCTATTTACAGCTCAGGCTTATGCCCAGGACTTTTAGAAATATCAGATGTTTTGGGCTTTTTGGAATCACAGAGTATTAATCTGCTTAAATATTATCTTGAATGAGTCTAACAGAATTAATGCCATTTCCTAAAATGCTTAATTTATGCTCCAGGAAGTATTTTAACTAATCTTGACACTTTGGGTATCTTATAGCTGGCTATGACTCAAATAATCATTTAATTGATTTTTTATAATTGATTTTTTATTATAAAATATATTAACCTGAAACTAGAAACTTTAGAAATTATTTTAGCTCCATGACATATTAATTATGCATATTGTATGCAAATTCCCAGGCAAAACATCACAAAGAGCAGTAAGTAAAATGAATTACTTAAATATGGTACTTCTTCCTACCCTCTCTATGAAGTCAGTATTTAAACGAATATATGCAACTTTTTAAAGACTCATTTGAATGAACAAACAAAGCAAGAGAACAGTCTAGCATTGAACTCATTCAGTGGATGGTTGTCAGAGCCACCTTCATGAATGATTTTGCTGGCATTTTATAGTCTTTAGACATTGGGTACTAAGAAAAAACACACATCTTGTGTCCAGCAGGAAGTCAAATTGCTCTAATCTTTGTTAAGAAAATGGCTATCCCTCATTAACAAAGCTGTAAACACAGTATAACCATCTTGAAGCAAAAATGCATAGCTTGGAGGTCAAGAATTCAGGGTGGAAAAACCAAGATTCAAGTCCCAACTCCACCACTTGCTCTTCAAGGGAACCTGGACAAGATTCTTCACTTCTCTAAGATTCATAAATGAGTAGATTTTGGGGGAAAGAACACCCACATTGCTGTTATGAACATTACATTCAATAAGATGACAGGTGGAAAGCACTTAGCACAGGACCAGACATAACATCAGAATTCAAAATTTAGCTGAGATTAATGAACCACCAATAGGACTTGAGTCTCAGGGACCTTTCTAGGAGTGAGGAGCCACCTTTCTTCCCTTTCATCCTGTGTCATTTTCAATACTCCAGCATTGTCTGGAATGAAAAGGCAGACCATTTCCCTATATCACACTAACTGGTTGATTTCAGGCATCAAACCTACAACCTTGACCTTGTTATTATCATCCCAGCAGAACCAGCTCTCTTTATTAGACCTCACTTCAAGGTGTCAGCATGTAAGAGAAACGCAGTACATGGTGCATTTGGTCATTATGGGTCACCACACCTTTTCTGTAATTCTACTTTTGGATTTATATTTCCATTCATACTATTTGGCACAAAGGGAATGTTTACCAACTTATTAAGTAATGGAATGAGCCATATTTACTCTGACTTTATCTAAAGCAAATAAAACCATCAGTGTTTCTCAACCCTGTACATGCTTATCAAGGCTGACTCGAGTACCTCATTCCTCCCCATTAATATAAAAAGTTAATAGTCAACTGTTATTGAATGCTTACTAAATTCCAAGAACTTTATGAAACTCTTTCATGGACTATCTCATTTAATTCTCAAACAATCCTAGACAGTAGGTACTGACATCCTTACATTAGGAAAGTGAGACTCAGAGAGGTTAAGCAACTTATTGAAGGCCATGCAGCTAGTAAGTGACGGAACCAGGATTCAAATTCAAGTTGGTATGACTCCAAAGTTCACGATCTTTATCACAAAACTGTAACACCAGAAAGAAGTCACAGAGATTATCAGCAAACACATCCAGGGGCATTCACATCAGTAAAAACTAATTGCAATGAGGTCAGAATTCGACACCAATTAACTGTTATTCTTTTCACTTTGGGGTCATTTGGACACTGCTTAGCAAGTTCATTCTTTCATTTATTTCTGTATGTATTTACTGAACAACCACTATGTGCTGGGCACTGTGCCAGGTGAAAAATGAAAACAACATATTTCCTAACCTGGATTTTCAGTTACTTCTCCCAGGCCTCATCCAAAAGTGCAGGGACATCCACTAAGAGTCCTTTCCTCAACTGCCATGCTTTGGACAAAAACAGTGGACTTGAAAATAGAGGAAGTAAGATTTTCTATACGTTATACAAGTTAATCAAGTTCTCTTTTCCAGTTCTTCAGGTACTGTTGCTGTCTGCAATTCCCCAGCATTAAACAAAATACATGAGGGGCTTCACAATCTTCCTCAACTCACCAGACTCTTCTTCCATTGTTCTCCACCATGTGCCCTAAGTTCCAACCATGCTGAGCTGCTCATATTTTCCGAACACATGGGGCTCCTTCTCACCCTCCATACTTTTACATATGCTGTTGCTTCTGCACAGCATGCCTATTCCTCTTAATATTTCAATTCACCATGTACAAGCCAGCTCAAACATCACCTTCTTTATGACATCCTTCCTGATCATTCCCCACAGTCTGTCTACAACCTTGAATAATCAGACAGAGTTTGATGGTCACCTCTTTCATTCTTTCAACAAACTACTCCTGCAGTTGAAACAGATTTATGAACAAACAGACCAATATCCCTGCCCTTGGGAAGCTGACATTCTTGTGGTGGGAGAGAAAATAAATATAAGAAATAGGCAAATTATAAGCTGATAAGTGGCATGGAAAGAGATGGGTAGGGTAAGGAGAGTGGGACTGAGGGTTGCAGGGAGGACTGCACACAGGAGGAGCTGCAATTAAAAGCAGTGGTCAAAGTAGAGCCAATTAAGGAAGTGAGAAAGACATGCAGAAGGTGAGGGCCTCTGAACATTTTGCACTACTTCTCCCCACATACATTTCGCATCTCTCATTTGCATTTCAGTCTTCCTCATTAAGCTGGGAGTTCTCCAGGGGCAGGGACTAAGTGAATTATCTTTTTCCTCCCCAGTGTACAGTTCAGCACCTGGCAGGAATTGCTCAATTTATTGTTTGTTCAATGAACAAATGAAAGAAATAAACTCTTCACAGGCTCCACAGTCAGAGAATTGGTCACTTCTCCTACCCCTACATTTTTTAAATGGTGCTTTACTTTGTTTGCTTTCCGCATCCCCAGTAATCTTCCTGCCTTCTTCACCAGTAATCTCCAAAGTATGGGATGTGCACCAAGGGGTTTCCAGGATCATCCAATGATGAGAGGCCTGGAGAAGCAGGAAGGAAACACTAGAACTTCTATTCATGCGATTTTTTAATATCAAAACTAAGAGAAAATAAGCACTACTGAAATATAATATATGGGTTGATGCTGATAGCCTCACTCACAGTGGGCCCTGAAATGCCCAAAGGGAAGGAAAGCTTCACTCAAGAATGACATCCCCACTTGGACAGGGCCCATTGCTGTCATTGTTTTTGTTTTTCTTTACATTATACCCCCATCCTAGCAAGCCCTCAACAAATATTTGATGAATAAATGAATGAATATTACAAATAGTGAAAGTTCTGGAGAACTGAACCAAAACTTTTCTTTGCACCTCAGTGACCCCTGGTAAGGGCCAGGAAGAACACAGATGTCAGAGACAAAAAGGGCTACACCCATTATTCAAGTCAAGACTTTCCTGTTACCTCAGTCACCTCAGACGAGGAGCAGCAGCCCTGGTCTATTAAGGGCTTATAGGAGAGGGGAAAAAGGATTTCTTCCTTGTGCTGTTGACTTGTCGAAAGGAAGCTTTTTCATCAGGCTTTTCCTTACCTCCCAACATTCCCTTCTTTATAAACTAGATTCTGATACCTGAGAGATTCTCACGTTGAGTAGGACTCATGCAGCCTCTGTCTTGATGGAAAATAAGTGGTGTGCCACTTAATAAGGATACCAAAGTAAACCTTTTTTTTTTCTTTGCGGTACGCGGGCCTCTCACTGTTGTGGCCTCTCCCGTTGCGGAGCACAGGCTCCGGACGCGCAGGCTCAGTGGCCATGGCTCACGGGCCCAGCCGCTCCGCGGCATGTGGGATCTTCCCAGACCGGGGCACGAACCCGTGTCCCCTGCATCGGCAGGCAGACTCTCAACCACTGCGCCACCAGGGAAGCCCCAAAGTAAACCTTTGACTTTCGTATCCTGGACATGGCCAGGCAGGGCTGGTAATTAGAAATGGTTAGCCAACGCAGCCTTGTGGTACAGGCCCAACAAGCTCTCCCTCAAACCTTCCCTGGGAACAACAAAGCAAGGGTGTACCAAGGGTACTCAGTGACAACTGGGCTACTGGGTTCTGATCAAACTGTGTAGGCTTTCTTCCTCCTTCTCCCCTCCTCCCGGGGTTGGAGACCTAGTACATGAAGATGACAGAGGAAGGCAATCATTTCAGCACAATGATAGTATAGGAGACACCCAATGAGTTGTTTCTCGTACTTTGCAAATAACTCCCCACCCAGAAAAGACACTATGAAAATCCCCTTGAACCCCATCATTCAGTGCCCTGGTGCTATCTGGTCAAGAACACAAGGGAATCAACCAGCACAGAAAGAGGTAAAACTCTGAGGATTGGGAACAAATGAATAAAAACTGAAGAGGGCACCAGGGGGACAGAGAAAAGGTAGGAGATGAAGAGAGGAAAGACTTACTTAGCTTCCCAGAACCACTCTCCATCTATAAAATGGGAATAATTATTGTAAAGTCCTGAAACTAGGTATAAGTTGACACCTGCACAAATATAGGGAGGAGAATCTCTGATAAGAACCAGGGATTTGAGTTGACTACAAGGTCAGTATGACAGTGTGATGCATGCGAAAGTTAAAAAAAAACAAATACAGTTTCCAGCTGCATGAATAGAAGTAAAACTGTTTGCAATAAATAAGGCAAAAACATCTCTCTTCTCTCTGCATGGCTTTGAGGTACAGCATTCAGTCTCAAGAGGAACTCTCTTAAGTTCCAGGGTAAAATGAACAGCACAGCAAAGACCTAGAAATCACAGTACCTGGGATGATCATGGTGAGACCAGCAGGGATGGCTCCCACAGTAAGTGCACAAAAACCCAACCCTGCTGACCACTTTGCTCTTGCCTCACCACCTTTTATGCGAATCTAGCCATTGTTAACCTCTTCCTGATTATGAAACCACCCTCGGACAACAAAGGATTTCACTCAACAGGTCAATCTGATCTAATATTTTTTGTGTATGTATGTGTGCCTGTTTAAATATATAAGCATTTGTTTATATCCTGCCTCGTTATATAAAAGGGATTCAAGGTGGTTTACAGTGATATATACATAAAATGCAAAATAGCATACAGTGGAGTATACATAAGAAAGGTAAATACTCTCTTATTCTACCTCTTCTCCTCCCCCATGCCCATTTTACCTTGGGTTCCCAAGTCACAACTGCCATCCAGTTTGACCCAACATCTACTCCCCATAAGCCTGCTTCAGCAACAGCAGCCTGAGTCAGATTTGTGTATTCAGCGTCATCTTCTCTAGCACACTCCTTCAATCCCTACTTAACACAGTTGGTTAGGAACCAGAAACATAACAGTGACAAGACGAGGCCACCGCCCACAAAGATTTCACAGTCCAGCAGCCCACCTTCTTCCCAATGGATAGGAAGTTTAAGAAACTGGCCATGTTGTTTAGATAGTGCAAATTTAGGGAGACTGGATTGCTGTTTCCAAAATTTGAAGGGCTCCAACAGGGTTTACCTTTCCTTTCAGTTTTTAACTATGCTATTTTATGTGCACTTTTATTTGAAGAGACCTTAACTTCCTTTTGGATCTAAGTAAGTTATAAATTAGAAATGAGTAAATATAGGGCAGCAATATAGCAGAGCAGTTAAGTGCAGAGGTTTTAGAGTCAGCTATTTTGGTTTCAAATCCAGGCAGCCCTGGCTATTAGCTGTGATTTTTAGATTAGATTCATTTAGATAACTAAGATTAGACTTTGGACAAGTATTTAACATCCCTTAGCATCAATTTCCTCATCTTTAAGATGAGACTATCAATACATTGTGAAGATTAAATGGCATGATGTATTGGGTTGGCCAAAAAGTTTGTTCAGGCTTTTCCAAACGAACTTTTTGGCCAACACAATATGTGAAGCACTTCGAGCAGGAGCTGGCACATAGTAAATGGTCAAGCACTGGTAGATAGTTATCATTAAATGTAAGCGTATTTGAAGACATATTATGCAGAAAGGGAAATCTTGATACCAGTGAGCTGAATTGTGACTTTATTATCACCAGCTCTAGAAACAAATTCTGGGTTTTCTCAAATTGATATTTTTACTTATTAGTATATGGAATAAGTTTCTAACTACCAAAACATTTAAAAAACTACAACAACATAGGGGTAAACTCTCTGTTGTTACAAGTGGACAAGCAGCAAGATCCCCTCCATCATGACTGTCATCGGAAGGGAGTTGGGTTCCATGTCTTATAAATTTCTTTCCTACTGTAAGACCCTGAACTTGAATTAAATCTACTGTAGAGTCAGAACAAAAGAATCATGCTAGCTTGACCTCAAAAGATGAGATTAGAAAAACTGGAGAATGGAGCCTGAGTTTCCACATAGCTGGAACTCCTGGCTCAGGGTCTCTTCCCTCTGCTGTCATTGAGCTGCCCTGGAGTCCAAAGGGAGGGTGGCCTCACTGAGGCTGCCAGCTCTGGAGGGGCCTCACTAGCCAAAGACACGACCGTCCTGGGGACCGTGGGCCAGTTCCCTGAAACTTGGACCTTGAAGGCCACCTTTATTCACACAAAGAAGATTTTTCCATTTGGAGGTCAACATGCCAGAGGAGATTGGATCAAGATGGTGGAGTAGAAGGAAGTGTGTTCACTCCCTCTTGCGAGAGCACCAGAATCACAACTAACTGCAGAATAACCATCTACAGGAAGACACTGGAGCTCACCAAAAAAGATATCCCACATCCAAAGACAAAGGAGAAGCCGCAATGAGACGGTAGGAGGGGTGCAATCACAATAAAATCAAATCCCATAACCACTGGGTGGGTGACTCACAAACTGGAGAACAATTATGCCACAGAGTCCACCCACTGGAGTGAAGGTTCTGAGCCCCACATCAGGCTTCCCAACCTGGCGGCCCGGCAACAGGAGGAGGAATTCCTAGAGAATCAGACTTTGAAGGCTAGCGGGATTTGATTGCAGGACTTTGACAGGACTGGGGGAAACAGAGACTCCACTCTTGGAAGGCACACACAAAGCAGTGTGTGTGCATCAGGACCCAAGGGGAAGGAGCAGTGACCCCATAGGAGACTGAATCATACCTACCTGCTAGTGTTGGAAGGTCTCCTGCAGAGGCTGGGGGCAGCTGTGGCTCACCACGGGGGAAAGGACACTGGAAGCAGAAGTTCTGGGAAGTACTCCTTGGCATGAGCCCTCCTGGAGTCTGCCATTAGCCCCACCAAGGAGCCTGTGGGCTCTGGTGCTGGGTCCCCTCAGGCCAAACAACCAACAGGAAGGGAACTCAGCCCCACCCATCAGCAGACAAGCAGATTAAGGTTTTGCTGAGCTCTGCCTGCCAAAGCAACACCCAGCTCTACCCATCACCAGTCCCTCCCATCAGGAAGCCTGCACAAGCCTCTTAGATGGCCTCATCCACCAAAGGGCAGACAGCAGAAGTAAGAACTACAATCCTGCAGCCTGTGGAACGAAACCACATTCACAGAAAGACAGACAAAATGAAAAGGCAGAGGACTATGTACCAGATGAAGGGACAAGATAAAACCCCAGAAAAACAACTAAATGAAGTGGAGACAGGCAACCTCCCAGAAAAAGAATTCAGAATAATGATAGTGAAGATGATCCAGGACCTCAGAAAAAAAAGGAGGCAAAGATCGAGAAGATGCAAGAAATGTTTAACAAAGACCTGGCAGAATTAAAGAATGAACACCTAGAAGAATTAAAGAACAAACAAACAGAGATGAACAGTACAATGACTGAAATGAAAAATAAACTAGAAGGAATCAATAGCAGAATAACTGAGGCAGAGAACAGACCAGTGACCTGGAAGACAGAATGGTGGAATTCACTGTCACGGAACAGAATAAAGAAAAGAGAATGAAAAGAAATGAAGACAGCCTAAGAGACCTCTGGGACAATATTAAATGCACCAACATTCGCATTATAGGGGTCCCAGAAGGAGAAGAGAGAGAGTAAGGACCCCAGAAAAGATTTGAAGAGATTATACTCGAAAACTTCCCTATCATGGGAAAGGAAATAGCCACCCAAGTCCAGGAAGCCACAGAGAGTCCCAGGGAGGATAAACCCAAGGAGGAATATGCCAAGGCACACAGTAATTGAACTGACAAAAATTAAAAACAAAGAAAAATTATTAAAAGCAACAAGAGAAAAATGACAAATAACATACAAGGGAACTCCCTTAAGGTTAACAGCTGATTTCTCAGCAGAAACTCTACAAGCCAGAAGGGACTGGCACGATATATTTAAAGTGATGAAAGGGGAGAACCTACAACCAAGATTACTCTATCCAGCAAGGATCTCATTCAGATTCAATGGAGAAATCAAAAGCTTTACAAACAAGCAAAAGCTAAGAGAATTCAGCACCACCAAACCAGCTCTACAACAAATGCTAAAGGAACTTCTCTGAGTGAGAAACAAGAGAAGAAAAGGACCTACAAAAATAAACCCAAAACAATTAAGAAAACAGTAATAGGAACATACATATCTATAATTACCTTAAGTGTGAATGGATTAAGTGCTCCAACCAAAAGATACAGCCTTGCTGAATGGATACAAAAACAAGAACTGTATATATACTGTCTACAAGAGACCCACTTCAGACCTAGGGACATATACAGACTAAAAGTGAGGGGATGGAAAAAAGATATTCCATGCAAATGGAAATCAAAAGAAAGCTGGAGTAGCAACACTCATACCAGATAAAATAGACTTTAAAATAAAGAACATTACAAGAGACAAGGAAGGACACTACATAATGATCAAGGGAGCAATCCAAGAAGAAGATATAACAATTATAAATATATATGCACCCAACATAGGAGCACCTTAATACATAAGGCAAATGCTAACAGCTATAAAAGAGGAAATTGACAGTAACACAAAAATTGTGGGGGACTTTAACACCTCACTTACTCCAATGGACAGATCATCCAGACAGACAATTAATAAGGAAACACAAGCTTTAAATGACATAATAGACCAGGTAGATTTAACTGATATTTATTGGACATTCCATCCAAAAAGAGCTGATTATGCTTTCTTCTCAAGTGCACATGGAACATTCTCCAGGAGAGATCACATCTTGGGTCACAAATGAACCCTTGGTAAATTTAACAAAATTGAAATCATATCAAGCATCTTTTCTGACCACAATACTATGAGATTAGAAATCAATTACAGGGGAAAAAAACGTAAAAAACACAAACACATGGAGGCTAAACAGTATGTTACTAAATAACCAAGACATCACTGAAGAAATCATAGAAGAAATCAAAAAATACTTAGAGACAAATGACAATGAAAACACGATGATCCAAAACCTATAGGGTGCAGCAAAAGCAGTTTTAAGAGGGAAGGTTATAGCAATACAATCCTACCTCAAGAAACAAGAAAAATCTCTAATAAACAATCTAAACTTACACCTAAAGTAACTAGAGAAAACAGAACAAACAAAACCCAAAGTTAGTAGAAGGAAAGAAATGATAAAGATCAGAGCAGAAATAAATGAAATAGAAACAAAGAAAACAACAGCAAAGATCAATAAAACTAAAAGCTCATTCTTTGAGAAGATAAACAAAATTGAGAAATCTTTATCCAGACTCATCATGAAAAAGAGGGGGAGGACTCAAATCAATAAAATTAGAAATGAAAAAGGAGATGTTACAACGGATACCGCAGAAATACAAAGCATCATAAGAGACTACTACAAGCAACTCTATGCCATTAAAATGGACAACCTGGAAGAAATGGACAAATTCTTAGAAAGGTATAACCTTCCAAGACTGAACCAGGAAGAAATAGAAAATATGAACAGACCAATCACAAGTAATGAAACTGAAACTGTGATTAAAAATCTTCCAACAAACAAAAGTCCAGGACCAGATGGCTTCACAGGTCAATTCTATCGAACATTTAGAGAAGAGCTAACACCCATCCTTCTCAAACTCTTCCAAAAAATTGCAGAGGAAGGAACACTTCCAAACACATTCTATGAGGCCACCATCACCCTGATACCAAACCAGACAAAGATACTACAAAAAAAGCAAGATCTTTTTTTTGACCCACCTCCTAGAGTAGTGGAAATAAAAACAAAAGTAAACAAATGGGACCTAAGGAAACTTAAAAGCTTTTGCACAGCAAAGCAAACTATAAACAAGACAAAAAGACAACCCTTAGAATGGGAGAAAATATTTGCAAACGAATCAACAAAGGATTAATCTCCAAAATGTATAAATAGCTCATGCAGCTCAATATTAAAAAAACAAACAATCCAATCAAAAAATGGGCAGAAGAACTAGACATTTCTCCCAAGAAGACATACAGATGGCCAAGAGACACATGAAAAGCTACTCAACATCACTAATTATTAGAGAAATGCAAATCAAAACTACAATGAGGGGCTTCCCTGGTGGCACAGTGGTTGAGAGTCCGCCTGCCAATGCAGGGGACGCGGGTTCGTGCCCCGGTCCGGGAGGATCCCACATTCCACAGAGCGGCTGGGTCCGTGAGCCATGGCCGCTGAGCATGCGCGTCCGGAGCCTGTGCTCTGCAACAGGAGAGGCCACAACAGTGAGAGGTCCGCGTACCACAGAAAAAAAAAAAAAAAAAACTACAATGAGTATCACCTCATACTGGCTAGAATGGGCATCATCAGAAAATCTCCAAACAACAAATGCTGGAGAGGGTGTGGAGAAAAGGGAACCCTCTTGCACTGTTTGTGGGAATGTAAATTGATACAGCCACTATGCAGAACAGTATGGAGGTTCCTTAAAAAACTAAAAATAGAATTACCATATGACCCAGCAATCCCACTACTGGGCATATGCCTAGAGAAAACCATAATTCAAAAAGACACATGCACCCCAATGTTCACTGCAGCACTATTTACAATAGCCAGGTCATGGAAGCAACCTAAATGCCCACCAACAGTCGAATGGATAAAGAAGATGTGGTATATATATACAATGGAATATTATTCAGCCATAAAAAGGAATGAAATTGGGTCTTTTGTAGAGACATGGATGGACCTAGAGACTGTCATACAGAGCGAAGTAAATCAGAAAGAGCAAAACAAATATCATATATTAACACATATATGTGGAATCCAGAAAAATGGTACAGGTGAACTGGTTTGCAAGGCTGAAATAGAGACACAGATGTGGAGAACACACGTATGAACACCAAGCGGGGAAAGCGGGGAGGGGGGAGGTGATGGTGGTGGGATGAATTGGGAGATTGGGATTGACATATACACACTAACATGTATAAAACATAACTAATAAGAACCTGATGTATAAAAAATAAATAAATAAATCAGGAGAAAAAAAAGAAAAAGAAAAATTGAAGGCAGTTTTCTGAAGCACTGCAAAGATAAGGGATTCCTGGACCTGGGAAGACTCATCTGGCCAGAGGCCAGAACAAAAAGTGCTGAATTATTTTCGTTGGTTCCTGGAAACCAAATGCAAATCTAACCAATAATCGGTCAATATTTATCATATCCAGGATTATGAAAAGCTCCAGACATGGTCCCAGAAACAGAATATGAGGTCATTAAGGATGACAGTGACCATGAACCTGCCTTTTAATTTCAGGATCTGGGCTGTGTCCTCTGAGGCACAGGTCAACGGTGGTGCTTTCCGTTGTAAGCTGCCAGGCCTAGGTCTCACTCAAATTTGCTCAGAGATACCATTCTTCAGTTCCTCTCCTAGACAGTGAAGCACATGCTTTGAAGAGCCACAGCATTTAATTCTGGAGACAGTTACTGTAAGGCTGGTGATGATATTCCCCAAATACGGTTCCCTTGCGAAATATTGATCAGAAGATTGAAGGTAAGGAGTAACAGAAGAGCCTCTGGCCTGAATATTTTTAAAGTTTGCACCTGAGTGCCTGGAGGAAAAATACATCAAATCAAAGAAATTAAAAAATCTGAAAAATACTTGTCCTTATCAGATAATTTTAAAATAAATTGTTATTTTTAAAGCTACTTTCCAGTTCCTTACAGATGAATGTTAACTTTGTTCCCAGTCAAAAGCTTTTTTATGCATTTGGTCCCAAATTGTCATGCTGCCTACAATATTTGCAATAAAGCAATTAGAAGCCATAGAGTAAACAAAATGTGTTCAGTAGGATGGCAGGCTCAGGAAGCAGATCAGAAATATTCACACACTGTCTGTCAGGGTGTTTTCTGGCTTTTTCTCTGTTTTATTCATTTATACTAATGTGTGGACAAGGGGGTTGAAAACAGTTTGCTAAGAATGAACCCCTGAGTTTTATATGTAATTTCTAAGCTTATCCTTGGGAAAGAAGCCACAATCTGTTTTCAGACAAGAGTAAAACACTTGCAATTCCGCTTGAAAAACAACGTCCAATCTTCCCTTAAATTGAGATGCCAGAGCAACTAGATTGCGATTTAAATCAGAGAACAAAATTAGCCCAGGTACACTAGGGTGGAAGGAGAGGTAGAACAGACACTGGTAGATAGCCTATGAATTCAAAATGTAGAGCCTTCCTCCTGGCCCCAGCCGATACTGACTTCCAACAAATTATAGAAATATATTGGCAGTTCACCTACGATTCACTGGTAAACAAACATATTTCACCAGCTACTTCGTGACTGTCTTTTGAGCTGAGCCTTTTTAAATTCCATAAAGGACTGGGCTGTAACAATAACTGTTGGAGTGCACAATAACCCTTGGCAGGGCTCTAATGAAAAACAAAAATCTCCACCTAATTCCAACAATTTGCCATAGTAACGGAAGCCTTCATATTATTAATATTAGCATGGCCTGAGGAAGAGTTAGAACCTCAGTGAGGGGCAGGGACTGACAACAGCAGCTAAAATATTGCATCTCCTGGTTAAACCCAATGAGATTCGAGTTCCAAGTTGGGTTCAAAAAGCACAAATTCGGACCGGTATCAATATCAAGGATGGACTTAGCCAAACAGCTTCATGTGCAGCAGAAATGAACTGATCATCCTGGTTGGACAGGGGCTGGGCCAGCTGAGACTTCTTTGTGCTATGGGTGGGTAAGTGGATCCGTTTGTTGGTTCTTCTTTTTTTTTTTTTTTAACATCTTTATTGGAGTATAATTGCTTTATAATGGTGTTTTAGTTTCTGCTTTATAACAAAGTGAATCAGTTATACATATACATAAGTTCCCATATCTCTTCCCTCTTGCATCTCCCTCCCTCCCACCTTCCCTATCCCACCCCTCTAGGTGGTCACAAAGCACCGAGCTGATCTCCCTGTGCTATGCGGCTGCTTCCCACTAGCTATCTATTTTACGTTTGGTAGTGTATATATGTCCATGCCACTCTCTCACTTAGTCACAGCTTACCCTTCCACCCCACCCCCATATCCTCAAGTCCATTCTCTAGTAGGTCTGTGTCTTTATTCCCATCTTACCCCTAGGTTCTACATGACTTTTTTTTTCTTAGATTCCATATATATGTGTTAGCATACGGTATTTGTTTTTCTCTTTCTGACTTACTTCACTCTGTATGACAGACTCTAGGTCCATCCACCTCACTACAAATATCTCAATTTCGTTTCTTTTTATGGCTGAGTAATATTCCATTGTATATATGTGCCACATCTTCTTTATCCATTCATCAGACGATGGACACTTAGGTTGCTTCCATGTCCTGGCTATTGTAAATAGAGCTGCAATGAACATTGTGGTACATGACTCTTTTTGAATTATGGTTTTCTCAGGGTATATGCCTAGTAGTGGGATTGCTGGGTGGTATGGTAGTTCTATTTTTAGTTTTTTAAGGAACCTCCATACTGTTCTCCATAGTGGCTGTATCAATTTACATTCCCACCAACAGTGCAAGAGTGTTCCCTTTTCTCCACACCCTCTCTAGCATTTATTGTTTCTAGATTTTTTGATGATGGCCATTCTGACCAGTGTGAGATGATATCTCATTGTAGTTTTGATTTGCATTTCTCTAATGATTAATGATGTTAAGCATTCTTTCATGTGTTTGTTGGCAATCTGTGTATCTTCTTTGGAGAAATGTCTATTTAGGTCTTCTGCCCATTTTTGGATTGGGTTGTTTGGTTTTTTGTTATTGAGCTGCATGAGCTGCTTGTAAATCTTGGAGATTAATCCTTTGTCAGTTGCTTCATTTGCAAATATTTTCTCCCATTCTGAGGGTTGTCTCTTGGTCTTGTTTATGGTTTCCTTTGCTGTGCAAAAGCTTTTAAGTTTCATTAGGACCCATTTGTTTATTTTTGTTTTTATTTCCATTTCTCTAGGAGGTGGGTCAAAAAGGATTTTGCTGTGATTTATGTCATAGAGTGTTCTGCCTATGTTTTCCTCTAAGAGTTTGATAGTGTCTGGCCTTACATTTAGGTCTTTAATCCATTTTGAGTTTATTTTTGTGTATGGTGTTAGGGAGTGTTCTAATTTCATACTTTTACATGTAGCTGTCCAGTTTTCCCAGCACCACTTATTTAAGAGGCTGTCTTTTCTCCACTGTATATTCTTGCCTCCTTTATCAAAGATAAGGTGACCATATGTGCGTGGGTTTATCTCTGGGCTTTCTATCCTCTTCCATTGATCTATATTTCTGTTTTTGTGCCAGTACCGTACTATCTTGATTACTGTAGCTTTGTAGTATAGTCTGAAGTCAGGGAGCCTGATTCTTCTTACAAACTGGACTAAGGGTTTCACCTCCACATTCCCATAAAAGTAAGCACACCTGGGGATAATCATAATCCCAGATTCACCCACTCTTCTTTTGAGTTCTGTAACCAGCTGAGATCCCTGCTGGCAGAGAATTGAGGGTTTAGTGGGGAGGGAGGGAACACGTTCTGATTGGAGGAGTTTCTCTTCCACAGAGGTGCCTTTATCTCTGCAAATATGTCCCACTGGCAGGTTTGCTGGAACCAGATCTGTCTCTCCAAGGCAAGGGCATTTCAGGACTCAGCCTAAGGTGGCATCTATTTACTCCAAAAGTTTGCCATCAATAGAGCCCACAATCTGCCTAGCAGGGACTGTGTGGTTCTCCCACCCCCACCCCAACCCCTTCCCTGGTGAAAGGCACTAATCCCAGGTGAGGGGAAATAGCCAGAGTCGAGAGAGAGAGCCTTCACAAAATAATTTTTGCAAAGGTTCAGGTAGTGATAAGGAATGGGGCAGGGTGGGGGGGATGACTGGCATTAATCTAACATCCTAGCATTAAATTCAGTCCAAGTAGGCTTTTGTCAAAAATCATACCAAGTGCTGGGAAATGATAATCAACTGAAAGCAAAGTGGTCCTTCCTTACAGAACGGTTTCAAATTCACCATCTCTGTAATGGGAGAGGAGGATCTGGAGATAGGGAAGTGGGTTTCTGAAAGACACTGCAGATCACAAATGTGCTGATCTAACACTATCAATGACATCTCATCCCAGATGGCAAGTGAAGGAGACACTGGGATTTAAGGCACCTCGACACTTGCCAACAGAATATGAAGACATTAGGGGGGAAAAAAAAAACCAAGAATCCTTAAATTGCGTTGTTTAAAAGGCATAGAGGTCTAAAATTAATCTAAGGAACAAGTTCAAGAATAATAAGCATCTAAACCTCAGAATAATGTGAACTTCCAAATGCAGAGAATGGGGATGCTGACTAAATTCAAATCTGTTCAGAGACTTTATTCCAGGGCACGAGGCTGAGCTGCTGTCATGTACACAAGTGGGGTGTAAAGTCAATGGGATTACATTTTCCTAATTATTTTCTGCTTGAGCTTTACAGCACACACACAAAATGAGATCAGCCGGGACCTGCCTCTCTAACAAATCACTCCGATTTAAACATTGCTCACATAAACAAAGGGGGTGGGGTGGGGGAGAGAGGCACAAGGCTGGGAAAAGACAGAGAAGGGCTTCTTCAATCACAGTTGCAAGGAACAAAAACCTGGAGGGGGAAAAGAGTTGTTGGACCGCCACCAAATCTCTCCCACTGGAGACAAGAGCCCATCTGCTGAGCTCGGCAACTTCGCTTTAACTACCATTCAGCTCGCGTCTCTGCAGAGATCTGTCTGCAGAACTGGCAGATGGACCCCTGCTTCCCTGAGTCGCTGTGTTATTTGTTTAATAAATTTAATTAATATCCATACTGCATTGGATTTCTCCCAGAAAGGAGGCCGAAGTGCTCCCTTTCCCAATAGCTACATGATGAGTGATTTTCCGGAAAAGAGCAGATAACGGTGCCCCGGGGCACACTGAAAAATTTATGTGTGCGTACGTTTCTTTACATGTATTAATTTTTTGCTATGCACTAATATAGTTTTGATGGGTATTTTAACTTCATGAAAGTACGCAGTTCTAAAAAAAGGCAGATTATCACTTTTTTCAGATCAGTTATATTTGTTGGAATGTTTTTTAAAGAATCCAATTCAACCACATATTTAACATTTTATCTATTTCCCCCTAGACGGTGGGTCATGAATGCTAAGGAGGTTCCCTTTGGCAAATAGCTAGCTCCATGACCGTTGTTAACAAACTGAAAAATCTCCCTGGTCATGTTGAACTTGTATGATTTCCTAAGCTGAAAAATGTAGCCATTGCAAAATGGAGAATAGAAAAGGTCTTAACAAAATCAAGGCAGTAGCGTGCTCCCTCGTCACTAACTGCAGTGCCAAGCTTCTTGGTGACAGAGTCCCTGCAATCAACAAGTATGAATTAAAAGTGTTTTACTTGCCTTGTTATTCAATGTCATCCTGTCTTTCTTGGCACTATATTTCATCTTAATCTAGATTTCCCAGAGTATATTCCAAGAAAGAATAGATGCTTGAGGATGAAAAAGTCTAGGAAACATTATGTCAAAGAAGGTTAGACAGGCTTCTTCACTGCAGGACTTCTCAGAGCCTTTAATGTGCTAATAGGTATTGTGAATATTCCTGTAGAGGAGGGTGGGGTTCAATATAAAAGGCAGCATTTCCCAAACCCAGGCCTGTTTGATTCATCACTATATCCCAGGGCTTAATATAGGGCTTGGCAAATAGTAGGTACTCATTAGTATTTGCTGAATGAATGAATCAAAGGAACAAATGAAGGAACAAAGAAGTAACTCCCCCAGTGGTTTTGCTTAGGGATAACCCTTGGGCACCTGAACCTGACCACTGATAAGATTTTATTAAAGAACAAATGAACAAAATCACCTCCATCCTAAGGAAGAATTGAAGGAACTTAAATCAAATATTGAATTTGCAGGGTTTCACTTTCAAGGTGCTATTTTCTTATATTAGGTTTATTCTGCATTTAAACCTTCCCCCACTGTTCAATATCCTAAACAATCCACCTTTCTTTTACATATCAAGAAAACCTGATCTTGTAGAATTTTGTAAACTTCTCAGCTCCTTGGCAGTACCCTAATTTACTTGTGTTTGATATGCATAATCTCTTCCTAGGAACTGAATAATGAATTCAGTTCAATCGCAGGCATTGAGCTGGTGATAAAGATAAAAAATTACTCCTTTCAACAGAATTATTTTAAATGAAAAAGTTAGCAAAGGCAGAATTATTTTGAGAGTTTATTGATAATCTCAATGTTAAACTTGTCAAATTGAAATTAAAGTTTTATTTAATAGGAAAAAATAGCAATTATTTTAATGTAGGTTACCCCTTCTGCATTTTGTCTAAAACAATCCCCTATTGCTCATTTTCCTTCCATAATTTTCCTACAATATTCCATCCTGTTGATACAGCACTGAATTCACTCATCTTTCTCCTACAATTTCAGACAACTACAGCCCTTCCTGCTAATTAGATATACTCATAGAGAATGCAAAGAACTGGCACTGGATCCTACATGTCCAGAATAACTAGATGATAGAAATCTCTCCTCTAATTCTGCTGGCTACTAATTTCTAAACTTAAAGAAAAAACCTTCTGTTACCTAGTGATTTCAAGCTGCTGACTGCAGTTTTATGCTGAAAGATCTCAGAAGGCTTCGCTAACATTAAAACCTTTAGAAGTAAAAGGAGAAATGAAGCCTTAAATAAGCATGCATTTTTTAAATTTCCTGCATCGAAATATTTCTTGAATTGGGTGAATAAATAATCAATAGATACAATTCAGGAAATATTATGGGCTAGATTTTAGGAAGTAGGGGGGAAAAGAAGGCGCAGGAAACTTGATATTAATTGGATGCCTACTTACATGCCAGCCACAGGGTACAGTACTTGTAATAAAAATAATCAATGAGAAAAAATAAATAAATAAAATAATCAGTGAGAGCTAACATTTAGTTATGTGACAGATACTGTGATAAATCTTTATATGGAAATCTATTCCTGCCAATAGGTACTATTATTATGATTTTAAGGTGAGGAAACTGGGGCTCAGAGATGCTAAGCAATGTGCCACAGGTCATACAACTAGTAAGTGGAGTGGGGGAGCCCAGATTTGAACCTGGTCAATCTGACTCCAAGGCTTATGCTCCCAACCACTATGTGTTCCCACCTCTTGCATGTATTACCTTATCTCAGAGGCTATATACAACAATATCGGATGCTCTCAGCCCCTCCAGAATGGAAAAAGACATGATGAAAATATTTTGCATTAATACTCCAAATATACGGTAATGGCAGAAATTTGTTATAACTTGATGTTTGATGTTTATAAAGACAATCCCTGAACTAAAATTTGTTAACTTCATCAAAAGCCGAGGTCCCTCTGCACTGACATAGCTGTCTTTTCCTCTACCAGATTTTCTAGCCTACATTTCAATGTGATTTTTCTCTTGCAGGTATCATTTTCAATACTCTACCTAATGTGATGTGCTGTAATTGCTTATATCCCCCGCCAACCCCCTCCTCATTTTAGGAGCGGCAATTAATTCAGGCACCTCTATTCAACAATAAACTCAGACGAAAAACAAATAAGTACCTCTCTACAGTTGTCTGCCTTCTCCCCAAAAGACCTCATTTTCCTTTAAGGCAACATGAAATCTTTTGTTTTGTGTGTGTGTGTGTGTATTGTTGGTTTTTAAAAATAAATTTATTTATTTATTTTTGGCTGTGTTAGATCTCTGTTGCTTCGTGCGGGCTTTCTCTAGTTGTGGTGAGTGGGGGCTACTCTTCGTTGCAGTGCACAGGCTTCTCACTGTGGTGGTTTCTCTTGTTGTGGAGCATGGGCTCTAGGCGTGTTGGCTTCAGTGGTTGTGGCATGTGGGCTCAGTAGTTGTGGCTCGTGGACACTAGAGCTCAGGCTCAGTAGTTGTGACACACTGGCTTAGCTGCTCCGTGGCATGTGGGATCTTCCCGGACCTGGGCTCGAACCCATGTCCCCTGCATTGGCAGGCAGATTCTTAACCACTGCACCACCAGGGAATTTTTTTTTTTTAATTGGAGTATAGGTGATTTACAACGTTGTATTAGTTTCAGGTGTACAGCAAAATGAATCAGTTATACACATATGATATATCCACTCTTTTTTTAGATTCTTTTCCCATGTAGGCCATTACAGAGTACTGAGTAGAGTTCTCTGTGCTATACAGCAGGTTCCTATTAGTTATCTATTTTATATATAGTAGTGCGTATATGTTAATCCCAGAAAAATTTAACAAATATTTTGGTTGGTAGACAAAATGAATACTAATAAGCATACATTGGGCACCGTCTGAGTGCCCTCTCTCTGCTACTACGTGCCAGATTGGATACATTCTGTTATCCTTACTTCACATAGATACTGTATTAGTTATTCATTGTAGTATAACAAATGACCCCCAAACTTTGCAGCTTAAAACAATAAACATTTATCATCTCACCGTTTCTGTGGGTAAGGAATTTGGGCACAGCTTAGTTGGGTGTCTCTGGCTCAAGGTCTCTCAAGAAATTGCAGCCGAACTGTCAGGGGCGGCTGCAACCTCACCTGAAGGCTCTAGCCAAGTGGAGAAGGATGTACTTTCAAGCTCATTCACATGGTTGTCAGCAGGATCTATTTCCCCAAGAGGAGTTAGATTGAAGGCAACAGTTCCTTTTTGGCTGTTAGCCAAAGCCCACCCTCAGTTCCTTGCCACATGGCTCCTCTCTGTAGGGCAGCTCCCACTGTAGCAGTTGGCTTCCCTCAGAGAGAGAGAGAGAAAGAGAGGGAGAGAGAGAGAGAGAGGCCAAGATAGAAACCATGGTATTTATGTCACTTAATCTCCGAAGTGACATCACACCACTTCTGCTATATTCTATTTGTTATAAGTGAATGTAGGTCCAGCCTACATTCAGTGATAAGGGATTACATAGGGTTTGAAAACCAGGAGTCAGGAACCACTGGGGGACATCTTAAAGGTTTCCTACCTACTTCCAATGTTGCATTTTTGTGCCCCTAAAGGGACAAAGATACACACACACACACACACACACGAAAATCTATAAAATAATTCTTATTTCTGTTTCAAAACGAAATGAACACATTTAGGAAAAGTCATTCAATAAGTATTTAGAGTGGCTAACAGGACCAGACACTGTTATAGAACGTTTTCTAAAAGAAATAACTAAAATGGTGTTGTAAAACTTCTCCAGGACCACTTCTTTGCCCCCAGGCAGAGACACAGGAGAATAAAGGTTACGACACCCATTGTTCGTTTCTAATTAAAACCACCTCAGCATTTACTGTTATAGACTATTTTAAGAATGTCTTCTGAAGCTAGAGCAGTGACAAGCAAATCCACTTGCCCACAGATAAAACACATTCTCGGGGCTTCCCTGGTGGCGCAGTGGTTGAGAGTCTGCCTGCCGATGCAGGGCACACGGGTTCGTGCCCTGGTCCAGGAAGATCCCACATGCCACGGAGCGGCTGGGCCCGTGAGCCATGGCCGCTGAGCCTGCGCGTCCGGAGCCTGTGCTCCGCAACGGGAGAGGCCGCAACAGTGAGAGGCCTGCGTACCGCAAAAAAAAAAAAAAAAAAAAAAAAAATTCTCTAACACCAGCTTTAATAATGATAGCAGTGCTATTTTGATCCCCATATGCCTTCCTCTTCTGTCTTATAGCTCAATTGATCAGAACTGAGCTATAACGAAGAGGGGTATTATTTACTGATTCCCTTCAAAATTCAATATATTGATACATTAAGCAGGGACCATCCACAGTAAATAGTACAAACTAGACACCTTGTTCCTGATGCTAAGAAAACACTTAAGCGTCTCCAGAATTTTAAGTGCCTCAAGGGAGAATAAAATGAGAAGGGTGAAAGGAACACATTTTCTTAAAGGTGTGTATTTATTTATCTATTTTTTTTGGCCACGCCCCCTGCAGTGGAAGTGCAGAGTCTTAGCCACTGGACTGCCAGGAATTCCCAGGAACACATTCTTAACTGAAAGAGCGTTTACCAAAAAGAAACTGAGAAATAACCTATATGGGAAAATAATCTGAAAAAGAATGGATATATGTATCTGTATAACTGAATCACCTTGCTGTACACCTGAAACTAACACAACATTGTAAATCAAATACACTCCAATATAAAATAAAAAATGTTTTAAAAAGAAACTGAGAAAATACAGAATTACCTGAATCTACCTTGATTTGGCAAGACCCCCCCCACCCCCCCACTGCCACCAATCAAAACGGGGACTCACAAGATGGCTTAGGTTCAACTACAGAGAAATAATATTCCATTTTGCACACCTAAGTTTTTGAAAAAGACCTATTACACAAGCAAATAAATACTTTACAACCTGTAATAAGTGCCAAAAAGGAAAGAGGGGAAAATGATAGAGGGAGAGTGATAGAGAATTGCTTTGTCGAGAAAGATCCCTCTAGAGAGGTGATATTTAAGCTGAGACAGGATGGAGGAGAGAAGTTTCCAGGCATGTAAAAAGTAGGACAAGGAGTTTTCCAGGTTGAGAGTGAAACCGAGCAAGATCCTGTGGGGCTCCCGGGCATGGAAGCCTCCCTGTCCCCCCGTTTCTTGTAGGCAAGACTCCAGCCTCCATGACCTTCCCTGAGTTCCAAAGGGCAGATTCCAACAGTTACTAATCAAGGGAGAAGCAGCCAAGAAACCACCTGAGGCAAGATTAAAGGGACCAGAGAAGCTCATCAAGATTAGGAGACCAGGGCTTCCCTGGTGGCGCAGTGGTTGAGAGTCCACCTGCCGATGCAGGGGACACGGGTTCGTGCCCCGGTCTGGGAAGATCCCACATGCCGTGGAGCGGCTGGGCCCGTGAGCCATGGCCGCTGAGCCTGTGCGTCCGCAGCCTGTGCTCCACAACGGGAGAGGCCACAACAGTGAGAGGCCCGCATACCGCAAAAAAAAAAAAAAAAAAAAAAAAAAGATTAGGAGACCACCTGAGATGAGATTAAAGGCATGCAGACCCTGCACACACCCTAATCTTATCAGCAACCCCACCCTTGAACTATTGCTATAAAACTCCTCTTCAAATCCTCCCAGGTTGGGACACATAGTTTTTCAGGGCAGGAGCCCATTGTGTCCCCCTTTGCCTGGCAAAGCAATAAAGTAATCCTTTTCTACTTCACCCAAAACTCTGTCTCGGAGATTTGATTTGGCACCGTTGTACAGAGGCCGAGCTTTTGTCATCAAGAGGATAGCATGTTTCCTGATAAGAGGAAGAGGCTGGCATGCTGCAGGAATCAAAAGAAGGCCATCTCTGGATGAGGCAGAGAATGGAATACAATGAGATCACACCAGCTACTCTGAGGGAAATGGATAGGGCATGACTGGCAGTGGAGAAATCAGTTATGAGGCTGCTGCTGGAATTTAGGTAAGAGATGATGGTGGCTCAATCTGGAGCATTGTTAGTGGAAACAGACGTTAGAGGCAAGAAATATTTAGGAAGTAAAAATAAGCAGTGAGACTGGATAGGAGGGTGAGAAAGAGTTGGAGAGAGAAAATGAGAAAGCGAGAGAGAGAGGAAGAAAGATAACTTCTATATGGACAATTTCCATGTGTCTGGATTAATAACGTGGTGAGCGGTATGCTTCAACGTGACCACCTCTTGGCTTTGAGAAAACAGCTTCCCATGTGCCTCAGGAAAAATTCTGAAGAACCCAACCCTCACTTCTTTTTATCCTGTCAGCTACAGGCGAAATCTTCCATTCATTGGGAAATCAGACAGGAAACAAAATAAAATGCCTCCAGAAAGAGGGCTGAGAAGTTAAGAGTATGCACAGAATCCAGAAAGGGTCTTCATTGACCATATATTCCAACCATTTTATTTTAACAGATGAGGAAAGCTTGACTCAGAGAAGTGAAGAAGCAGGACAAGTGAACAGCCAGCTAAAGGCAGACGAAGGCTAGAATCCAGTTCTTCGGATTGGACCAAATACAAATGGAGCAATATGACAAATGAGTACAATGATTACATGTACTTAGTAGCCATGTATCCATAATTTCCTTTCCTCCCTCCTCCAACCCTTGGTGAAAGAGGTATGGCATTTGAATGCAAATTGCAGGGGGTGTGGGCAGGTAATATTTTGCATCGATTTTTGAAGAGAGCCTGCTAAACATACTCTGTGGGACACTAAACTGTAGAGGTCTAAATGTTATTGAAGAAAAGGAAGGAAAGATGGAAGGGAGGGAGGGAAGGACAAAAGGACAGAGGGAGGAGAGAGAAAGAGAGAGAGAGAGAGAAAGCTGAAATTTTTAACCTCAAATTACGTTGTTGACAATGAACAAATGTGGACCCTATACGAACCTTAATGTGATGCCTCCTTTGCTTTACTAGGTTATAAATGATATGAAATTTGTGTGAAAACTTTTACTATTTCAATTCCTAAGTCTAAGAATCTAATTTTATAATCTTTTCTATATTTTTCTAGTCTTCCAATTCTAGTAATTTTCTAATATCAAGAAAGAAATGGATTATGAATTCAGAAATAGGTAACCAAAGAAAAGAGAGATGATAAATGCAAGCTATTATGATTTTAGCTCTAGTATTCCCTTCCCAAATGATATTTCAACCCTAGAGGCTTCTCAACCCACTCCCCAATCCACTGACATTTACTTTTAAGTCTCCTTTACAAACCCATTCCGATACAAATTTAGAGAAAAATCTATGTAAAAGATTTCAAATTGTTATTCATCTCACAGTAACATGTTTGACTAAATTCAAGTTCTCAGGAAAAGACAACACTGAGTGAAGTCTTTCATGCAAACTTACATCTCCAAGCTTTCCAAAAAAAAATGCTTATGTCAACAGATACAATTTTACATGAGAAACAAATAGCTTTCATGTACATTTACACCCACCAACAGAGAAAACAATCTAGCCTAGAGCAACCTACTTTTCCTAAAATTATGGGTACCCTATGCAAGTTGAAAATGTCTGTTTGAAAGCTTTAAAGCCAGAATTAATTTTGTTTGTTTTAAGATAGCCACCAAGCATCTTTCCTCTTAACAGAAAAGTTAGTTCTTTGGATTTGGGCACATTGCAAATTTGAAGTTTGGATAGACCAATTGCTTCTCTTTCTATATTTCATGCTCTCACACTCAAAATGGCTGGCTCAATTTCGATAACATTTTCCTCCAAACACCCCTCATTGTAAAAGCACAGTGTGACTGCTCAGAAAGTTATGAGTCATGGAAAAGAGGAGGTTATAAAGCCTTTCTCCTCTAAACTAAATAAAAGAATTTACTGCCAACCACAGGAGAGGAAAGTCAAATCAGTCTTCCTGCAAGCCAATGAATCAGTTCTATATCCTCCCACAAGATTCTTCTCAAATAATTTGCAAAAGAATTAGCACAGCCTTCACCAAAGGAGTTGAAAAAATATCCCACTGTGTTTCTGTAATTCACTGATGAATTTATGAGAGTTGATAATTTTCTTGCCAATTCAGTTTTGTATGTAAGTGATACCTTGCAGTTTAAATAATAAACCTTAATCAAGTAATGAAATAAGGCAACCCCTGGCATTTTACTATGTCATAAACAAATTCAACCCCACCACATCCCCAGACTATCTCAGGACCAATGTATAAAGACTCAGTCCACAGCCAAGGGATTCGTGGGCCTTTAATCCCGTCAGACTGGGGAGAAAAGAGGAAGAGAGACAATGAAAGGTCCAAGCCTACTCTTTCCCTCATGCCTTTCTCCAGTGTTTTCTGCCAAGAAAGCAAAGCAGTTTTTAAAATATTTTCATGATAGTAATCTATTCACAGGGACCCAAAAGAAAGTAAGAATCCATGATTCTTCTTAATATAGAGAAATAAATACTACCACTAGCTACTGCTAGGTGAGTGCCTCTTCCACAGAGGTAAGCATTTATTTATTTATTTGTTTGTTTGTTTTTGCTAAGTTGTTCATTTTTAAAATATAAATTTATTTATTTTTGGCTGCGTTGGGTCTTCGTTGCTGCCCACAGGCTTCCTCTAGTTGCGGCGAGCAGGGGCTACTTCTCATTGCGGTGGCTTTTCTTGTGGAGCAGGGGCTCTAGGCGCATGGGCTTCAGTGGTTGTGGCACATGGGCTCAGCAGTTGTGGCTCGCGGGCTCTAGAGCACAGGCTCAGTAGTTGTGCATGGGCTTAGGTGCTCCGCAGCATGTGGGATCTTCCCGGACCAGGGCTCGAACCTGTGTCCCCTGCATTGGCAGGCGGATTCTTAACCACTGCGCCACCAGGGAAGTCCAGCATTTATTATTTACCTAGTTTTCCACTCAAGGGCTATCCCCACCCCCAAACCTACCTCCATCCCAATCTCCATCCCAATCTCCATCCCAATCTCCATCCCAACCTCCATCCCATCCCCAGCCGCATCACCCAGTCCACTGCCAGGACAGAAGACAGCACGCACTGATCTGACTTGTAACGTGGCTCCAGGAAAGTAGTGCGTCAGGTGACCAATCACGGGCCGCTCTCTAGCGGTGCCTCAACAGTTCCTCTGAAGACCACAACTTGGGGTAAGTGGTAAAGGCATGTGGCTCAGGCATGTGCCAACTGACACCACGCTAAATTCACCTGTGGGCTTCCCCATCAGTTCCACCTGTCACACACGTGGATGGGGGGTGGCGCATGTTTCACCTGAAAGACGGTGCCTGACATTGACAAATCAAATTCCAGGAATCTCAGGCCCAGTTGGTGTCCACACCAAGAAGCACCCAATTTTTTAGGAACATCCTCAGATCACAGCAAAATATTAGGGGTGAATGAGTTGGTGGAAAAGAAGGGCCTAGACTTTCCCCTGCTTGGGCCCACTCCATCCTTCAAAGCTCTAAAGAGGATTTTATTATCCATTTTGTATTAATATTTATTTACACACCCAACACTGCAACACATGTTGTCTTCAAAAAAATCCTTAGGCAAGTGGTAATTTTCCATAATATCACAAGGTTATGCAGATGTCACTGGTAACTGTGGCACCCTAGGATTTTGCACATATATATTCCTTTTATAAGTATTACATTCAATTTTGAAAAGCTTACCTATCTGAGGTCCAGATCTGGATTCCTCCCTCCAACTAGAAAAAGTAATAGAACTAGTAAATTTGTGTGTGTGTACGTGTGCATGCATGTGTGTGTATATGTGTAGGAGAAGGCTGTTAAATGTTAGGAATGGAAAATGAAAATTCTGGGAAAGACTAGTGGTTCAATCAACATAGCCCCCCAGGCCTAGGTTAAGAAATATCTTAGGTCTGAATGGTGCTTTATAAGCACATCTTTATAGTTTATAAGCATATCTGTTTCTTCACAAGAAGCCTCATTTTGCCTGAAACTACCAAGATGTGCCATGGTTTAGTACAAGTTGTAAACAGAATCCTATACCCAAGTACCATGTTTCTTCAGGCAGTTTGTACTGTGAGTAGATCTTTATCCCCCGACATTCACAAATGTGGGAGAGAGCTGGGAGAAATCTTATGACCCTAAAGAGTCTTAAAGTCTCTAAGTCAAAGTAAACAGGCCAAATATGCTAATCAGCAGACAAATGTAGAAGGCTGAGACCTCCACTCAGAGCTTTGAAGATATTCTAAAGTTCACTTTATTGCACGTAGGATTTTCAAGATATGAATTTCACTAAAGCACAAACGGAATAGAATCGTGCTGGTATAATCCTCACATATTTCTGCCAGCTGGGATCCTGGATGTTGAGATGTGACCGCCTCTCCATGGGCCTGAAACCACCAATCTGTTTCACCTGGGTCGCTGCACAGCCATCAGATGGGAGACACTATGTGGTCACTACCCTAACAAAAAGATCCAAAGCACCAACATCTAGGGAAAAGGCTACAGCTCCCATTTCCAATCTCCCGAGCCACCCCAGTCCCTCTGCGATGGAGTATCAATAGAGAGACTAAATGAATTGTTTACTTAATTGTGCTGTGCAAGCTGAATAATTGCACGCTTTCCAGAAAGGCTTTGTAACCAGTGAGATGGCACTGGATCTGCCAAAACCTTTACCTTGAAGCCAACATCCTTTCTTTCTACAGGCTCTCTCCTATCACAAATAATGGCAATCCTGATATTATTTCCAGAGAAGGCAAAACCATGGCAGGAACATCAAAAATCATGTCTTTCAAAATGGAAAGATTTCCATTAAGCTACTGCTGAGAACTGCTATCTCCATATATGCCAATGTGAAACCTTTAGTCACAAACCCTGATTTAGTGCATTACACCCTGAAACAGCCAACAAATGGCAACATTAATCTACCTTTAGGGTGAGCAAAATTGGTCCATTAAATATAATGACCACATTTGAAAGAGGATACAAGAAATGTGATGAGGTAAAGCCTTCAAAGACATGGTTCAAAATTGAGAAGTCTGATCTCAATTTTGGAGATCCATTGGAGACCCTGATCTCCAGCCAGCCATCCCTCTTCCCAGAGGCAACCACTGTTTCTTGTTTCCTTCCAGACCAGAGATCTAAATATTTTTTATACTCTATTTTATAATAATTTTCCTTCAATATGTTCTTGCCTATTTACTACCTTGTTCTTATCTCTGGCAACAGTTTTTCATTAATAATAATCAGGGTCTTTTCTCCTTGATAGGTCTATGTTTATATAGTTTGAGATTCTCCAATTGGCTGTTTCTTCTCAGATGCCATAATCCCCCATGATACAGTTTAATCAACATGTCTCACTAACAGGATTAGGACTTTAGAAAAACAGTATGCATCAGGATCTGACAAGAATGCAAAGATGCTATTTTTCTGCAAATATCCTTCAAAAAACCAAGAGATTTAACACAAGTAGAAAATACAATGTGGAGCAGCCACCAAACCAAAGTTCTAAGCAGGTTTAACTTTTGACAGGACAGTGTTATCCTGATTCAAGCACCAGCTGGCTTGGATGTTGAATCAACCGCTTCTGATTTTTCAGGTTTGGATTGGTCCAGAGAGATACAGTTCTGCTTTTCAAAAGTTTGCTTTATACCACTTTGCTTTTACAAAAGACCTACATTCGTACATGTTTGCACTAATCAAAAGAAATCTGAAAAGGATTTTCGTTTTTATGAAAAAGAGAAAACAGCGTTCAGCATTTGTTCTGCAGGCAGCTGTTACAGAGGCAGCTCGAACCCTAAGCAGGGAGAGTGGCACCTCCAAGCTCCTTCCCCAGGAAATACACTGGGCATCTCAGCATCAAGCTGCCACAGCTTTGAACTGTGCCTGTGCTTTATCTCAGTTTATTTTGTGCATCCATTAGCAACATGTATCCTAAGTTAATTACTCCTTCACGTTCAACCATTTCGGCTCAGGAAGGGTTTCATAGGAACGCTCTACTTTCTGATAGCGGGGGGAAACCTGTATTGGCCTGAGTGTTTAGAAGTGGGAAAGAGATGATGGATGCTGGGAGGGAAGCTAAGCAGGGTGCCACCCACAGTCGGAGGGGCCTTCCAAAGAGTCCTTGGTATGAGAATACCCAAAAGGAAGGTAACATGCACATTTCAAACACTCTAGGTCAATTTTTTTCCTTCCCAAATTCAACTGAGGTTACGGATAGTTAGGGAGGAAAAAAAAAAAAAGACCTAGGTTCTAGTTCTGGTTTTGTCATGAATTCAATGTACCCTTGGCCTAATCACCTTTAATTCGCTCTCCCCGTTTATAAAATGAGGACCTTGGCCATGATGAGCTCTGAAGCCCTTTTCACCTTTAACCTTCTCAATCCACGATGCAATTTCTCTCCATGTATTGACTTATAGGCCTGTTATATGGACATAATTCTTTTTTTATTTCCCACAAATGTATTTGCCATGAAACAACAAATTTCGCATAAATATTTTAAAATCCTCATCAGGGAAAAGAAGTGACAGTAGTGGGGAGCTGTCCCTTTGAAGATGTCCATCATCCATTCCCCCTCCTTGGCAGCACCTAGGTTTCCTTAGGGGGAAGTATTTGTGCACAGCTGGGGGGAGATAAGTCTAAGTGTCTATCGCCTCCCCCAGTACAAAAGCTTAAGAGGAAACTGGAAGTTCCTTCTGCCAGATTCTCCTCTCATAAATCAATACATCCATAGGATGGACACGTGACCCATCAAATTTTCTCCCTCAGGACTCTGAATATGTAGAACAACGCAAGAACAAGAGAAACAGCTGGAGTGCATTCACTCCAGAACTGATACCCAGGCAAGACTGTTGAGTAATTCCTGCTACAAGGCTTTCTATTGTTTCATTCTGAAGTTTTCCCTTCAATTCTACAAACGACCCTGTATCATCCCCATAAATTATTTTTTCTATTTAAGTTAGTGGTTTGCTGCATAACAATCCACTCCAAAACTTAATGGCTTAAAATATTAACAATTTATTTACTCACAATTCTACAGACTGGCAATTTGGGTAGGGCTCAGCTGGGATGGCGTATCTGTGCTCCATGTGGTACCAGCTGGATTCATTTAAACATCTGCAGTCAGTGGGTAGATCTGCTGGGGGCTGACTGACCCTGGATTGCCTCCATCACTCACTTATTTGGAAACTGGCTGGAGTTATCGATTAGAACACCTCAGTTCTCCATGTGGCATCTCACCTTCCAGTAGGCTAAACTGGAGAAATGTTCAGAGAGAACAAAAGCAGAAGCTGCAGCTTCCCTTACATCACATTCTATTGGTCAGATACTTTCTTTTTCTTAGTTTTTATTGGAGTATAGTTGCTTTGCAATGTTGTATTAGTTTCTACCGTACAGCAAAGTGAATCAGCTCTACATATACATATAGCCCCTCTTTTTTGGATTTCCTTCCCATTTAGGTCACCACAGAGCACTGAGTAGAGTTCCCTGAGCTATGCAGTAGGTTCTCATTAGTTACCTATTTTATACATAGTATCGATAGTGTATATATGTCAATCCCAACCTCCCAATTCATGCCATCTGTGCTCCCCCATCAGATAGTTTAAAACCAGCCCAGATTTAAGGGGTGGGAGAAGAGACTTCATCTGTTAATGGGAGGAGTGACAAAGAAACCTTCCCAAGTAAAGGGGCTACAAGCAGACATGATCCACTGGGAACCATTACTGTATGAATCTACCATGTTAGAGTTAGTTTCTGTGGCTTGCAACCTAAGAATGATAACTAATCCACCAATCAGTGGAATGTGACATGGAACACATTAGATTTGGGAGACTTCAACCTTTAGGATATTTTCCCTGATTCTACATCACATATTAATGAGATTATTTGGAAAGAATGTGGTGTCATGGTAGTGGGGCTATAAGAAGAATGAAGTTAAAGTGAAATTATCATGGTTCAAGTCCAGCCAGTTATTTAGCTGTGTAATTTTGAACCTACATAATCTCTGTGACTTCACTGACATATATGAATGAATAAATGAATGAAATGGGGGTGATAAGATTTGCCTGAGTTGCAAATATTGTTGGGGATATGAAACAGTGCAACTCTGAACCACAGGCAATCCTCACTTTGCACTGTAGTACAGGACCATAAAATGATCATGCAAGTTGAGACTGTGCAAAACTGTCTTAATGGGAAACATTACAATTGTTTCGTGACCTTTAAAAATTTTTGACAAAGCATTAAAAACTCTCTCACTATTGGTTATAAATGTATAAGGAAATGAGAAAAAGAATAAAACTAATGTTTGCTTAGTACACTATTATTTAAAGTATTATACTAAAACACTAAAAATAAAGTGTCTTATTTATTTGTACAAAAATTATCAAGATTAGCTTGGGTGGTGCTTGCCTTCTTGTCATCATATAACTGACAAGCAAGCACCTTTTCTATGCCTTGGCAAATCGTCACACTGCTTTTTAAGTTGGAAGCATCTGTTTCTTTTTTTTTTAATTTTATTTATTTTTTTATACAGCAGGTTCTTATTAGTTATCTATTTTATACATATTAGTGTATATATGTCAATCCCAATCTCCCAATTCATCCCCTCCCCGCCCCCGGCTTTCCCCCCTTGGTGTCTATACGTTTGTTCTCCATATCTGTGTCTCTATTTCAGCCTTGGAAGCATCTGCTTCTAACGTTTTATCCCTTGTATTTTTAATGTCATGAAATATTTCCAAGAGTTCCTTTTATGTAGATTTTTTGCTGGTGTCACTTCCTCTAGGACATTTTTATCCTTTCATACAACCACCTTCCTCATTTATGTCAATAAATTTGCCTTCACTAAGTTCCTTCGGATGCATGTCTTTCAAAAGCCAGTAGTATCAACATTCCCACAATCCGCTATTTCTTCTACTCTCCATTTATGTTTGATTCTAACTTCACTTTCAGCATTATTACTTTTGTTTCTTTGTTGCACTTTCATTTTGGTTGGATAATTCTCTTCTAATTTTCCATATTTGTAAAATGTCACATGAGTTTATCACTGGGAAGCCAGGAAGCAATACAAGTATACACTTTGCTGTCTGTTTGTGAACTCAGTAACAGATACATAGTACCAATCACTGAAAGAAGTGACAAGATTGGTCACTGATCATGATGTGCATCTGTCACCTATGTAGTGACTTGTGGACTAAAGAGCTAGCAGCAAAGTTTGTACTTTATGCAACTTCTCAGTGAATACACTGGTAGCTAAAATTTGAACTGTGTTGTTGGCAGACTGGTGTTATTTAAATTGCAGTGACTGAAATTTGTGCGTATCAGAACTATGCAGAGTGAGAACTTATTAAAGATTATGTTGAGTTTAATTATTGTCACAGTTGTTATTAAAGGTAGAAAGATAGACCTCGGGGGCTTCCCTGGTGGCGCAGTGGTTAAGAATCCGCCTGCCAGTGCAGGGGACACGGGTTCAAGCCCTGATCCGGGAAGATCCCACATGCCGCGGAGCAACTAAGCCCATGCCCCACAACTACTGAGCCTCTGCTCTAGAGCCTGCAAGCCACAACGATTGAGCCTGTGTGCCACAACTACTGAAGCCTGCTCGCCTAGAGCCCGTGCTCCGCAACAAGAGAAGCCACCGCAATGAGAAGCCAGTGCACCGCAACAAAGAGTAGCCCCTGCTCGCCACAACTAGAGAAAGCCCGCGTGCAGCAACGAAGACCCAACGCAGCCAAAAAATAAACAAATAAATTTATAAAAATAAATTAATTAATTTTAAAAAAGAAAGACAGATCTCATTCTTACTGTATTAAAGAAGGAGTTCAATTTAACTCAAATACTATTAGGCTCCAACCATTTTCATCTTTGCCACTGCAAGGTCAGCAGATTAGTACTAAATGCAAGCAAACAAGAGGGGAGGAGGGAGGACTGAAGAAACAACTGTGTTTTAACCTTTCCACATAGGCCTAAAGGAAAATAGAGCACACCAAACCCAAAGGTCATACAAAAGTGAGGAAAGATATTGTCCAAATTAAGTAGCTCTTTTTATTATTCTTTACTTCCAAGGCCAGAAGGAAAATGTTTCCATACAGCTTTCCAGGAATGTGGCTGGCAGTCTCCCAATATCCACTTTCTTTTCTTTCTTAGTAACAGCACGCCAATTTTTGGCTGGTTATGCTGCTACCCAGAATATTTCCCAGCTTCCCTTGCAGCTAGTTGTGTCCACATGATTTCATACTGCCCAGTGAAATGTAAGTGAAAAGATTGAGGGGATTGGGGGGAACTCCTTAAAAGGAGCTTGTTCTATTAGGAGAAGCAACCTTTTGTCCTTCCTACCGTCTAGAATGAGGGCAAGATATTAGAAAGTCATGTTAGACTATGAGGCAATGTTGACAGTGGAAGCCAGGCGTTGGGATGGTGGAACATAAATACCGACGGAGCCTGAGTCCTACGTGGTGTTATGCAAACATCATACCCAGCTCTGGGCTGCCTCTCTCCACACGACTTTATGTGTATTTAAGTCACTCTTTCTTACCCACATCTGAATACATTTCCTAACTGATAAAACGAATACTCTCATCTAGTCAATGGGCTATGTCAGTGACCCATCAACAGTGAGTGACTTTTACACAACAAAGGGCCCAAATGAGTCAGAAACACATAGGCAAAACAGTACCCTCCACATGGTGTTGGATATTTAGGGGAACAAAAGCTTACAGTTGTTTTGTAAAGTCCTAAAACAGATTCAAATAATCAAAACTCAAACACAGACCTGGCTTAAGAACTGTTTGGACCAAAAAAAGCGGGGGAGGGATGAGAGGGAGGGAAAGTACTAGCTCATAGCAAGCTTGTTATGAATCAGAAAGTGTGGATGGGAACTAGAAGCCCCAAAATATAATTCGGTATAAGGCTGCCCTCATATGAGTGTCTAGAGGAAAACAAAGGAGGTCCTAGCTCAGGGCTGGTCTCACATTAAAAGAGACATTTAACAAACAAAGTAAATTAAGGTGACAGCAACCAAGGTGTCTGGATTCCCCACTTTGTGAAGGATGGGAGAAGGAACTGGAGTTATGCACCTGGGGGCAAAGAAGACAGAGAAGAGATATGATTGGTGTTTCAAATACGTGAAGTGCTATCTTGTAGAAGAGGACTTTGCTTTTATCTGCATGGTTTCAAGCATTAGAACCAATGAGTGAAATAAAAATAAAACATATTTCAACTTAATAAAAGAAAAAACCTTCTGAGAATTAGAACTTTCGAAAACTGGAATGCACTACTTTGTAAGGTAGTGCGTTATTTGACATGGTAGTGGATTTTTTAAAAAGTAGCGATGATAATGGAATTCAGGACTTCTTCTGAAACTCAGGATAGGAAATAAAACACTGTTGTATCTTGAAATCCTTGAAAAAATGAATTGATTTTGATTCTAAGGTGACTATCAATGAAGAATAAAGAGGAAGGGAGCTCTGCATTGGATGGGAAACTGGACCAGGCACCCCTTCTATTCTTACTGTGCCATTAATACTGTTATTAATAATTAGTATTTTCCTGTTACATGCGAAGTAGTTAATGTGCAATGCAGGTGTTGAACAAATGTTTCCTGAGGAAAATGATAATGATTGTAGTGGTCGGAACTCTTCCACCTGTAAGTGGATGAAACAAGCTCAGAATAGTCTAGGGGTAAAATAAGAAATTCAATGGCAGGGGTAAATCTCATTTCAGGCTCAAACAATAGGGTCAGAATCTTTCTCCATCTCTTGGATCAATTTTCTCTGAGCTGGCTTCAATCTCAGGCAGACTCTTACCATGTAGAAGCCCAGACCACCTCTGTCAGCTTCATACTTCATTCCCTATAGAAATTTCAATGGGGCTTACCTGGTGGCGCAGTGATTAAGAATCCGCCTGCCAATGCAGGGAACACGGGTTCGATCCCTGGTCTGGGAGGATCCCACATGCCGTGGAGCAACCAAACCCACATGCCACAACTACTGAGCCCGCGTGCCTAGAGCCCGTGCTCCACAACAAGAGAAGCCACTGCAGTGAGAAGCCCGCGCACCGCAACAAAGAGTAGCCCCTGCTCACCACAACTAGAGAAAGCCACTCGCAGCAACGAAGACCCACTGCAGCCAAAAATAATAAACAAATAAAATTTAATTTAAAAAAAAAGAAATTTCAATGGACAGAGAACTCCTTTTACTCAGAAGTCTTACAGCTGACTTGGACTAACCTGGCTTCAAACACAGCCCATTGTTTACCCAATTACTGTGGGCTTTGGCCAGTCTTGGGTCACATGAACTGAGAATAGGGCAGGGATGGTTTCCACAAGGAAAAGAATCTTCTGATGTAAGGATGCTGTGAAGTTAAAAATAATAAATGGGGCTTCCCTGGTGGCGCAGTGGTTGAGTCCGCCTGCCGATGCAGGGGACACGGGTTCGTGCCCCGGTCCGGGAAGATCCCACATGCCGCGGAGCGGCTAGACCCGTGAGCCATGGCCGCTGAGCCTGCGCGTCTGGAGCCTGTGCTCCACAACGGGAGAGGCCACAACAGTGAGAGGCCCGCGTAGCGCAAAAAAAATAAATAATAATAATAATAATAATAATAATAAACGTCCACTACAATGACAACAATGAATGTGGTAGATTTTTTTAATGGCAACTTCAGTGGAATTCGGGGCCTATTCTGAATCTCAAAATAGGAAATAGAAACACTGTTTTATCTAAAAATCCATGAGAATATGAAGTGAATTTGATTCTATGCCTTAATCTAAAATCCTAATACTCAGGCAAATAATAATTTTAACATGTCTGTCTTTTCACGAATTCCCTCTTTTTTTCTTAAGATGCCTCTGTTCACAGACAGCCTCATCAGACAAAGTAATAGCAAACGAAGAGAAAAGCATAAAATGTTTATTGAAGTGGATGAAGTCATGGCATGTAAAGAAAAATTATTCATTAATAGCTGAAAAAAATCTTTCTCTATATTTAATATTTAGGTGACATATTTCTATTTCAAGTGAAGTAGACATTATAGTCATGAACAGCAAACAGAAACACAAACTCCATGTATTTGCAAAATAAACTCATTTTCTTTTCATATCAATGCAAAAAATGACCCAATGCCATATGTTCCATTTGCCATGATTCTAAGACAGCAAAGCTATACAATTTCTAGATCATTAACTTGTCTTCCTATTTTTCCATGTCTTATGGTTCTGCTAGGTAAGTGTTCGCTCATTCACTTTGATAATGCTACCTTTTATAGGTTTGGGATTTCATTTGCTCAATTACTCCATGCAAAACTGAAGCAGCCAGTGAGTGCGTGTGTGGGAAAGAAAAGGACCCACCCCACAGTTTCTCTAAAAGAACAAGAACTCAAGACTACACTTCCAATGGTTTCAAACAAAAGGGGTTTTGTCTTTTGCTAGTCTCAAGTTTGAAAAAGGCATCTATACCCCCTCATTTTATATCACTGGAGCCAGGCTGAATGCCACAGTATTCAGGATAGCACAATGGTACAACATAGCAGCATGTCAGCTCTGTAAGTAGTGGGTGGCAAGATGGAGAACAGGAAAGTGTCCCTATAGTCACATGGGAATCATGGAAGGGTCAGTGGAAGGGAAGAGGAACAATCATGGGTCCACAGGTTATCTGCATAAACTCAGAGAAGTAGAATTCTGCAAATAAATCCCAAAATTAGACCTGAAAAATATAATTCAGCGTCATTGCAATGATACAAGAGAGAGATATCCTGAGGTTAAAGCAGCCGTGTATCATCCCTGAGTTTTCCATTTTTATTACATTGCTTAGCTATCCACAGAGTTTTCTTTGGGCCAGCTTAATCCATTCAAAATGGCTGCATGAGACTGAGACCATTATGAAAAAACTGTGCTCAGCTTCTGAGACAAGCTGTAGAATTCACACTGAATAGCCCAGTCTATGTGACTTAGAATATGAAGTCATCAGTAGATGCTTACCCAAGAAAGCAAACAGGAACTAGTATACAAGCTGCATACAAAACATGTTAAGAGGATGACGGAGCAAAGCAGTAACAAGAGGTTTAAGAGAATGCAGCAACTCATGGCAGGTGCATGCTTACACAATTAAATTTATTACTTCTTTTTTGAAGATAAACTCAGGAGTTTCTAAAATGAACAGACATAATAATAACTACAACAACGCCATCGTGATTTATTGAGCATGAATAAATCATTTAAAAAATCCGGCATTGGGGGACCTCATTGAATTCTTTCTATAGGTCGGCACTCATAGCATCTCCATTTTATAGAAGAAAGTGGATCTCTGAGAATTTTGTGTAATTTCTTTAAAATCACACAACTAGCGAAGGCAGAGCCAGGATTTTTTTTTTTTTTTTTTTTTTTTAGCTGTACGCGGGCCTCTCCCTGTTGTGGCCTCTCCCGTTGCGGAGCACAGGCTCCAAACGCGCAGGCTCAGCGGCTATGGCTCACGGGCCCAGCCGCTCCGCGGCATGTGGGATCTTCCCGGACCGGGGCACGAACCCGTGTCCCCTGCATCGGCAGGCAGACTCTCAACCACTGCGCCACCAGGGAAGCCCAAGAGCCAGGATTTTAACTCTGCCAGTCTGATTCCCAGTTCTGTGCTTCTAACCACCAGTGCTTTTTTCTTAAGCACTTCGAAAGAACTCACTCATTCAAGTCTCATAACAATCCCAATAAAGTAGAAATTATTATTTCTATTTTTCTAATGAGAAAATCAAGATGATAAATCATTTGTTCTAGGTCGCACGGCTGGCCAGTGGCAGAGCCAAGACTAGAACTCATGTCTGTCTGACACTAGAGCCCACTTTCATAGATAACATGTCACAGGCTGCTACTTGCCCATCAAAATCTATTCTCCTCTTCTTCCTGGGTATAGGTCTGCTTAGCCAAAAACTACACTTCTACATTTCCTTTGCAGTTATGTATGACCATTTGACTAAGTTCTTACCAAAGGAACATGAGTGGAAGTGACATGTGCAACTTCTGAGTCAAAAGGAACTCCATGGTCACAGACCTCCTCTTTTCTCTTTCTCATGAACTGGACCTCAGAATAGCAGGGGCAAAGCTTCAATCATACGGACAAGGACTATATCCTAAGGGATGACAAAGTTCAAAAGTTGGAGGAGGGACTTCCCTGGCAGTCCAGTGGTTAAGACTTCGCCTTCCAATGCAGGGGGTGCAGGTTGGATCCCTGGTCAGGGAGCTAAGATCCCACATGCGTCGAGGCCAAAAAGCCAAAACATAAAACAGAAGCAGTGGGCTTCCCTGGTGGTGCAGTGGTTGGGAGTCCGCCTGCCAATACAGGGGACACGGGTTCGTGCCCCGGTCCGGGAGGATCCCGCATGTCGCGGAGCGGCTGGGCCCGTGGGCCGTGGCCGCTGGGCCTGCGCGTCTGGAGCCTGTGCTCCGCAACGGGAGAGACCACAACAGTGAGAGGCCCGCGTACCGCAAAAAACAAAAAACAAACAAACAAAAAAAACATGCATGGGAATGTGACATGGATATGACGTGCCATCTTTAGGCTAGAGAAAGAGGTGAAAGAGAGGTGGTAGGTTTTAACTTTCATTGTTATATTTTCTTTCTTTAAAAAAGAGAGGCAAAGGAAATTTGAAGTAAATATAGCACAATATGGAATCTGAATTGTGGGTACCTGGGTTTCTAGACAATTATTTGCTTTTCTAATTGTTTTAGATATTCAATAATTAAAAATTTTATGCCACGTGAACTTATAAATAAGAAAAGGTATTATAAAATTAGTGTTTCTAGGTATATTTCAAGAAACTGAATATTCAGACCTTTAATAGATACTCCATACCTTCACTGATTCCACTAAATGGATGACTGCGTGCGGGGATGGGCAGACGGAGGCATGGGCAGATGGATGGATGGATAGATGAATACGTGGCTGGACAGACTGACATTCAAATATATAAATATACAGAGACAGAAGAAATAAAGTAGCTTAGTGAAGTGAAAAGTTGTAATAAAGTTGTATAAAATGAAGTGCTCAGGCTTCGGAACTGAAATCCCAGCTCTGCCAACCCTTAGACTGCTGCCTTGGACACGGTCACCATGTGAACTGCACAACACCAAAGGGCACCATCTACATAGACGACAAGGTGAATGGCGCACCCTGGAGTTGTGCGACGCCCCAGCCCTGATGGATAAATGCCGTTACCTCTCTGAGTCCTCATTTCTTTATCTGTAAAATAAGTCCAATCATACCTGCCTCACAGGGCCTTTAGGAAGACTAATGAGACAATGTATGTTTATACAGAATGCAGCACATGGTAAGGAGTGAGAACATGGTAACCATTATATTATCCAGGTGGTACTAGGAGAATGGACACTAAGTCTAGTGTTCAAGAATAGGTTAATGTGCAACAGCAGCCCTAGGAGCTGTCTCCTTAGGATTTAAAAAAGTCATCCACTTTCAGTAGGAAAGTAACTAACGGCATACCTAGTCAGTTCAGGATCTTGGTGACTGTAAGTTTTCCAGCAGGCACTGGAGTGTGTTAAAGCAGCAGCCTTCCAATCCACAGTTCTGGGGTTCACTGGAGCACCTCAAGTTCCAGCGAGTAGGGTTAGGGTGGGCTGTTGAGGGCCCAGATCCTCCCCCTGCCGTCATCAGAGCAAATGGGGCTTTCTGTGCCCTTAGATGCAGGCATCTCTTGGCTGATGTGAGCAATGTAAGACTGAACAAACACAAATCCGATTCTATGTAACACTTTGCACAAAGCATCTATAAAATGTTCACGGTGCATAAACATACACAGCAAGCTCAGCCATGACATGTACGGTGCACAGAGAGAAGGGGGCGGGGAGTGGGCAGGAGGGAGCAGCAACACGGGGCAGCTGGAAGCCATCTCTTCTCTATTTACACTGGCATCATGCAGAAACCAGTTTCACAAGTTAAAATAAGCTGGCTTGCGTGCACACGTGCACACACAAACACACACACACCAGACTTAACATAAGGTCTCCCTGAAGGGCATCTCTTTCGGTCCTATGTCTACATAACAAACCACTCCAGAACTTCGTAGCTGAAAACAACAAGGACCGACCAGCTCTCCTGACTGTGCACTTTGCTGGGTGATTCCTCTGCTTTACTGGAGGGTTTGCACATCCTACTTCAATCAGCTGGCGGGCACCTGAGCTGGAGGGTCCAAGATGCCTCCCAGCGCTCAGGGCCGGGTGCTGGCTGGGGGGCCTCAGGTCTCCACATCTCCTCCGTGTCTCCTCCCATCCTCTGGTGACTAGAGCAGCTTCTTCACCCGGTGGTCTTGGCAGTCTCAGGGCAAGGACCCAAGAGGAGGAGAGGGACCTGCAAGGCATCTAGAAGCTGGGGCTGGGCTTGCAGTGTCACTTCCACACATTCTGTTGGTCAAAGCAAGTCAAAAGGCCACCAGACACAAGGGGAAGAGAAGCAGATTCCACCCCTTGATGCTCTGGAGAAGCAGCAAAGTCCTCTTGCAGAGGGGTCTGCAGGGACTGTGGGAGGCATCTTAAGAAACCACCTGCTACAGGGCCCTTGGAAGTCAGGCATGGACTGGGCAAGGCTTCTGCGTATGATTTGTTTCCTAAGAAAAAAAAGTCCATGATTAAAATCCACTCCATTAGGGCAAAAAGGCCAGAAAATACTATGAAAATAGGAGTGAGGAGCATTTTTTTTTCTCCTGAAGAAAAGTCTTCCTGGCAGGAGCAGCAGGGTTCCCGAGGAAGGCGAGATTTCTCCTGCACTGAGCAGACAGTGGAAGTCAGATTGATGTGGCCAGGGAAGACGGTGAACAAGTGACTGGGGGAGGGGAGACTGGTCCTCACTGGAGCAGGTACCTAAGACTTGTCCTCCTAGGACAATGACCATGGAGTGTGATGCTCGTGTGTTGACAGGCCAGGCTGTCAGGTGAGAGAGAGGTGGGGCAAGGTGAGGGGAGCCCGCTGGCAGGGGAGGGATTCGCACTGAGGGAAGCAAATGCAGAGAGAGGCAGAGCTGCTCAGGGCCAGGGACACCCCTCACCAGAGGGACAAAAGGCTGAAAAGTGACCCTCCGGAACTCTTCCTTTCCTCTTTTGGAAAGAGAGCAGGAAAAAGTAAGAAAGAGGCTTTGTCAAAATAGCAAAGCCTTATTAATACAATAATTGGACACTAAGTAAATGAGAAGAGAGTTCATAATGCCCTGACATCTCAGAAGAAAAGGACAAAGGAGAAGAGAGCAGAATAAGACTGAGATTCAGACAATAACCAAGCCATTCCCCCCCCAACCAAGAAACAATCCAGCTCCCTCTGTGGGGACAGGTGGACACGTAGAGTCACACTTGTATACGTGGGTTTATAATTGGTTTCATTTTATTCCACAGTAAAGTGGGTTAATGGTACATCCATATTGTGACAACATTCTCTAGCAAATGTCCTAATTAGGAACCCTAACTAGCTTTCCATTATTTCAAAACTGTCCAAATCTGGGTAGACCCCAAAGACCATCTGGAACCTGGACTTCTGCCCGGGGAAGCAAGGGATTGTCCTTCATTAGACCTCTCCATGCCCCACCGCTCTGAGAGAGAGACAGCGTGATGGTAAACACACTGGAAAATAGCATTCCCTGCTCAAACATTTGGTTTTATGATTTTATCTTCCTTGTAAGTGACCATGTTCATGAAACTTCAAAGGAAATTTTTCTGGTGCTTTGGCTATTTAAAATTAACTGGGACATGCATTTGTTTAAGTATGCATTGATGTCTGCGTACATATGCAAAACACTCATCCAAGAAACAGCCGAAAGTACTGCTATCCTTTATTTTATCTTTAAACTATTTGAGTTTGAAGGGGAAGCTTTTTAAAAACCAAGAATAACTTCAAAATCCAGAGGGAGGAATTGCCCATAAAGTAAAACCATTCCCATTGATTTATCATTGTATTTCTGCAACCATTGCTTGCTTCGTAGCTTGTCACTGTAGTGGGTGTGTGTAGGGGGCGGGTAGTCATATGGATCTCACATCGCATATAAAAGCTGATTTTAAAAGTCAATCATACAGCTCCCCCAAGCGGATATTTTTTGAACTACATCAAGAAATGAGCCACTGTATATAGGATAGTGATCAACTCTGAGGCCCCATATAGGCTTTTGATGAGCAGCAGTGACCTGGCTTATCCATTATTTTGTACATAATTTAATAATATCTGCCTCTTGGGGAAAGAATTCTGTAAATGTTAAAGAGCATATGCAAAAACACTCCCCCTGGCTTCCTGGGAACTTAACTCAGCCTAGAAGCTGCCTGTGGCTACTCTTGATCTTACCTGGACTCAAAGGATCCAGGGATACAGTGATTTACAGTGATTTACTGTGGAAAATCTCCCTGTGGCCCCTCTGGAAAAGCTCCCTGTCCATTCAGTTGTGTTCCTTATTCCACTAGCTGGGCTGATTATATGAATTCCTTGGCACCCCTGTTAAACCTGTCACTTAGATTCCAGAACAAATTAAGTTTGTTGAAGGCTCTGCTCTTTCTCTCTATTAAAATATTCATATCTACTCTAACAACCTGATAAAAACTGGCTAAAAGCCTTGCGGTATCCCCTACAGGGAGTGCCATTTTTAATGAACCCGCAAGCATCATAAATAAAAAATAACTGGTCTTAATAAAGAATTGATAGAGCAGCTCTGGCCCCAGATGGGTGTCAATGGGGAAGCTACTCACAGCCTTGGGAGACCCAGTGCAGCAAATGAGTCTCCCAGTTAGATAGGGAAGGCCCCCATCCACCAGCAAACTCCACACAAGGGCAGCATCAATGAATAACCTTCCATAAAATGGTTCAATCTAATGGGTCTCAGTGGGGGTGGATGGTAGAAGGGTGACATGAAGGTCCTTCCAGGGGTGTATAAGAGGGTGGGGGGGTGCTTCCCTGGTGGCGCAGTGGTTGAGAGTCCGCCTGCCGATGCAGGGGGCGCAGGTTCATGCCCCGGTCCGGGAGGATCCCACGTGCTGCGGAGCGGCTGGGCCCGTGAGCCATGGCCGCTGGGCCTGTGCGTCCGGGGCCTGTGCTCCTCAGCGGGGGAGGACACAGCAGTGAGAGGCCCGCGTATCAAAAAAAAAAAAAGAGAGAGTGGGGGGAGGAGGACAGGGCATGGGTGGTGATAAGAGTAATAGCTAACATTTCTTGAGCATTTACCACGTACCAAGCATCATCTTCCCAGCCAAACTACCAAATGGGCAGTGGTATCCCCTCCTCACAAATGGAGGCTGACAGAATTTATATAAGCAGCCCAAGACCTGAATTCCAACCTAGATCTGACCCTAAAGCCAAGTCCCTGCACTAAAGGCTTGATAAAAGCTTCAGAAACACTGCTTAAAACTCTTAATTCACTCCAGTTATTTTTTGGCAGAAGATGGGACATGAGGTCAGCAATCGCAGCCTCCACATGCCCCTGGGGCCCAGGACCCTGGCTGGAATCCTGGCCCCCTTCCTACCAGGCCAGAAGGCTGCTCACCCTGACCCCATGCCAAGGCCCCACAAGGTAGCATGGGACCCAGAATCCTAAGCTCCAGAAAATAAACTAAATATATACTCTCACCGCCTCTGGAATCAAGGCAGAACTGCCTCTGTCATTTGGGGATTGTGTTACACTAAACAAGTTCTCTCATCTGTCTGAGCCTGCAAACTCATCCATCAAACAGGGATGACAGCCTTAACTGTTCACACCCAGCCTTGTTCCAAAAGGATTTAAGGCAGCGAATAACACCGACTTCACTGAGAGGTGGTCAGAATAAAACATGATTTTACTACCTATTTATGACAACAGCACTTGTTTTCAGAGACTCTCCATAAAGAGCCCAGCACGGAGCCTGGCTCACAGTGGGCTGGCAGTAAATATGTCCCTGCCTCTTGCCCTGGACCACTCACGATCCTCCCAGCCCTCCAGCAGTGCCTTCCCAAGGGCTCCCCCCACCCAGCATCACCACCCCACTCACATAAGCCTCCCACTGCATTGCTGTGCCTGCTCCTCCCCAGCTCTTCATCCGTTCGTGACCTTGGGATGGCGGGGAGGAAGGTCAAGAAAAAGGAGCTGAAATCACCCTGGCTTCCCGGATCTCGCTCCTCAAGTGCGTTCACAGGACAAGTGCTTAATTGGACAAAGGCTATTGTTGTAGTGATGTCCCCTGCAGGAGAGGTTGAACTCACTTAATTCTAAACCTCTTTCCCACATAATAAGGGCAGGAGGACAGGGGGAGGCCGCACCTGAGGTAGCCCAGAGGGTGACATCCACACAGAGTGGGGCGCTGGCACAGGCAGTCCAGATTAGCAAATTCTTTCTTCTTCAATCGTACTGTTGTGTTTAGTTACAAGTTTCAGACGAGTACCATTTTCGAGAATGCTAGCACTCCAGACTCCACAGCCAGACCACGTTGTGGAACCTCAGTTTTCTCATCCATGATACTGGGATAGTGATAAATCATACCTCGTAAGGTGGTTGTGAGGCCTGAGTGAAGTAATCCATGTGAAAGCGGGGCACATAGTAAGTGCTCCATAATATTTAGTTTTTATCGGAGCTAAAATAATCTTGTGCTAGCCTCAGAATCTGGCTGCCAGTTAGAATGCCACCGTTGATAAGGAAGAAAACATTCGAAGATGCAAATCACAGGTTTACAATGAACTTTTGACAATTTGAGTTGTTATGAAAACAAAGAAGTTACCATTCAACTTTTAAACAGTTAACTATATTAGAAAAAGACTGCCTGTTCAAAATCAATGCAGAAATGTGGGATTGATTACCAAAGATGGTGTTGCAACAAGCAGTATCCTTTTTTTCATCCAATGAGTCTAGCGTGATCAATTTTTTTTTTTTAAATGTATGCCTCTCATAGCATCATGTCAAAAACGTTTCTTAGGTTCAGGGTGTGAGAGAACCTAGCCACCCTCAACCCTCACCCCAAGGCCATCTTTAAAGTCTAAGTGGCATCAGGGATCTTCATTCAGTGACATTAACAGCTACATGACTGAAAGTTAAAAACATTTTTCAATGGACTGTTGGGGTCAGAGAGAAGAGCCATTCCTTCCACCCACTACCCAGGTCAGAACCTATGCAGGGGTAAAGCCAGGAGGCCCAACCCTGGTCTTGTCTTAGGTGGGAAGGAGAGAGGTCAGGATTCTTCTTGCTCAAAAATAGCTCCCTCACGGGCTTCCCTGGTGGCGCAGTGGTTGAGAGTCCGCCTGCTGATGCAGGGGACACAGGTTCGTGCCCTGGTGCGGAAGGATCCTGCATGCCGCGGAGCGGCTGAGCCCCGTGAGCCATGGCCACTGAGCTTGCGCGTCCGGAGCCTGTGCTCCGCAACGGGAGAGGCCACAGCAGTGAGAGGCCCGCGTACTGCAAAAAAAAAAAAAAAAAAGCTCCCTCACAATCCCACCAATTGGTTTCACTGAGTCTACAGAGTTCTCCTTTTAAAAGCAAATATTACATAGTAAAGGATTCTAAAGAGATGCTCCACAGTTTGAAACTGGTTTTCTCTAGGTAGTAGGATTGCAGGTGATTTGGGGTTTCTACATTTTTGTCTACCTGTATTTTCTAGTCTTTTTACAGTGAAAAATTAAAAGTTAATTTTGATTTTGAAAAGGCCTTTCCTGGAAGGATTAAATAAATTACATTTGGTAGGAATTACCTTAAAAATGGCAGAAAGCAAATCACAATGAGATATCACTCCACACTTATTAGGATGACTATCTTTTTTTTTTTTTTTTAACGAAAAATAATGAGTGTTGACAAGGACATGGAGAAACTGGAACCCTTCTGCACTGCTGGTGGGAATGTAAAATGGTGGAAAGCAGCCTGGCAGTTCCTCAAAAAGTTTGACTTAAGGTACCATATCACCCACAACTTCCCATCTAGGTATATATTTAAGAGAAATGAAAACATATAGCCACACAAAATGTGTACACAAGTGTTCATGCAGCATTATTCAGAATAGCCAAAGAGTAGAAATAATCCAAATGTCCATCAATGGACAAACATAAATAAGATGTGGAATATCTATATAATGGAATGTTATTTGACCATAAAAAACAATGAAGGGGCTTCCCTGGTGGCACAGTGGTTGAGAGTCTGCCTGCCGATGCAGGGGACACGGGTTCGTGCCCCGGTCCGGGAAGATCCCACATGCCGCGGAGCAGCTGCGCCCGTGAGCCATGGCCGCTAAGCCTGCGCGTCCGGAGCCTGTGCTCCGCAACGGGAGAGGCCACAACAGTGAGAGGCCCGCGTACCGTGAAAAAAAAAAAAAAAAAAAAAAAAAAACAATGAAGTACTGTTACACACTACTACATGTGTAAACCTTGGCAACATTATGCTAAGTGAAAGAAGCAGTCACCAAAAAACACATGTTACATGAGTCCATTTATCTGAGATGTCTAGAATAGGCAGATCTATAGAGACAGAAAGTAGATCAGCGGTTGCCTAGTGCTGGGGAATGGGGAGATGGGGCAATGGCAGCATAAGGGTACAGGTTTCTCTGTGGGGTGATGAAAATGTCCTCAGATTGACTGTGGAGATGACTGTACTTATTTGTGAACTAAAAACCTCTGAATTATTCACTTTAAATGGTAAATCATATGGTATGTCAATTATATCTCAATAAAGCTGGTCCCCCCACAAAGGGAAGAAAGCAATCTGAGTAGGGTGGGACTGCTGACTTGTTTGAGGAGGGAGCGACTTTGGGTCGGGAGCACATGGTGGGAGATCGGAAGTCCCTGGAGAGGAAGAGCACGGCGAAGAGACTGCAGGGCACCAAAGACAGGGTGTGATATGCAGCCAAAGGATCAACCTGCACAGACTGGAAAAGTCATCCCTGGTCCTTGGCACAGGCCTGGGCTGCTTCTCCTACACACGTCCAAGCATTTTACAATTAATGAATCAACATTACTCCCCATGGCTCACCTTAGGCACCAGGAAAGTACTGGAAAGAGAAAGGCAGAGCCAGGAATCAGAAACTGACTCCACCAAAATCACACAACTCAGGCTAACTCAGCAGTGATTTCCCAAAGCTGGCTGTCCCTGAGAATCGCCCAGAGGGTTTGTTGGACTCTCTGCTTGTTTTGAAATGTCGACTGTTGGGCTCCACAACCCAGATATTCTGATTCCACAGGTCTGGGAGACAGCCAGGAATCCTCTACCCTTTAGATGTTTCTGACCATAAACCAGGCATAGGAACTTCTGCAGTGAATGACAGCCCCTCTTAAAATATTTTTTAAAGGAAAGAAGAATAAACACATTTTTAATTTAAAGAAAAGCTTTAGCTTTCAGACAAAGAGAATATATAGAAACTGCTCAATGATATGTTTTTGTGATCCCTGGTAAAGCTGCAAAACTAACTTTTAGAAGAATAAAAATATTCATGTCTCCACAACTTACCAATTCTCAGTTTTACCCAGGTATCACAATCAATTCTTCTAAACTGTTCCTAAACCACTGCTTAAATATCATAGAATTTAAAAGCTGAAGAGTCTTGGATACTCCTTCAGCAATCTCGTGGCAGACAAGACGCAACGTCAGCCACAGAGATGAAGTGTCGTGCTCAGCCAGGGAGCCAACCCAGATCAGAACCAGGTGGGTGTGCTCAGAGTCCAGGCCTTGCTCCACTACATCCTAGGACATTCTGCAAGAACAGCTTACACTGGGTCTGCAGTTGCAGTAACCTTAATCTCTGCGGATACAAAGAAATGGCATTTAAGCTATACCTCAAACTATAGAATGTTAGGCCCATTCTAACAAGAAGGAATCTACAGGTTGCAAGACCAAAATCTACAAAGAACAGGTGACCCAGTTCCATAAACCATAACCAACCAACAACAAATGATACCGGAGGATAAGGGCTTGAATGGAAGTCTTCTGAGAGAGATGACTTATTAACCCTCCCAGGCCCCAACCTCCCACGCCTTGTGAATTATGCCGCAGGTGGCGTTGGCGTTGAGGGGGCGCCACTGCAGCTGCTGCTGCCCCTGCAAATATGTGGCCACCCTCACTCTCCAGGCGTGTACTCACCTGTCACCTTTCCAAGGCCACCTGGCAACCTCAAGGAGATTTGCCCTGAACTCAAATGGAATGGAATATTAGGTTTGTGATTTTTGAGGTCTGTCCCATGCGCATGATCAGTAACAAGCCCTGCCAGTTTCCCCCTGGCTGTGTCCCCAGCAACTCCTCTGCCTGCCTAACTGGCCCTGAAACTAGGAAACCAGATGTGTCCCAGTGATTGCTCACATCAGGACACAGGTGGCTGGTGGTGGTTTTTTTTGTTTTTTTTTTTTTGCGGTACGCGGGCCTCTCACTGTTGTGGCCTCTCCCGTTGCGGAGCACAGGCTCCGGACGCGCAGGCTCAGCATCCATGGCTCACGGGCCCAGCTGCTATGCGGCATGTGGGATCCTCCCGGACCGGGGCACGAACCCGTCTCCCCTGCATCGGCAGGCGGACTCTCAACCACTGCGCCACCAGGGAAGCCCCAACTGGTGGTGTTTTGATTCATAGGAATGAGGACAGTTCACTTACAGGAAGTGGGTGGAGTTTATATGGAAATGTCACTAAAAGACATCATTGGTGTAAGAGTGACACTGGCGCAATGGAAGCAAAGGTTCCCATCAAATAACTGAAGTCTCTGGGTGACAATTCTCCTCTATCTGCCCTGGGAACTCCGTCACATTAGTTAAGGGCTCTGATTCCCGTTTACTCCTCTGTAAAATGGAAGGGACAGTTAAGATGTCTTACCTCCCAGTTTCAGTTGAGTTCACATTTGTTAAAAAAAAAAAAAAAAAAAGAACTTTGCTAAACTCTGTAGTCTACGCATGTAAATTGTTATTGTTACTACATTGTGTTGGGTTAGGAGAAGGGTGATAGCTATCCAAAAAAAAAAAAATCCACCAGATAATAACAAGAGCTACTATTCATTGAACACTTACCAAGACCTTTGCCAAGTTCTTTCAATGTACTCCTCCCTAAAATCCTATAAGGAAGGTATATTATCATTCCCTCTTCAGAGGGGAAAGGAAACAAAGAAACATTCGACCACTTGCCCAAAGCCCCACTGCAAGGAAGCCGCAGAGCTTGATTTTGAACTTAGGCGTCCATCAAGTTACCAGACAAGCAGTCATCCTTTCTTTTTTAACTCTTCTAATGATGGATAGCAGATGCAAAGCTTAAAATGCATAGCAGTGGCACAACTCTTTTTTATGATTTTGGGCTTAAGGTCGGAGGGGCGCTCCTTTTTACTGCAGTTTTAAATAGCTGTGTGAATCATGGCACGGGGCTGTGTTCCCAGGTTCTCTTACCCTCTCTCCATAACGTAGCTACTCTTTCTGAAAAGCCCTGCCCACTTCTGGCTGCCTGGCTCAGCAGTTCTCTCATGCGCTCCAATGTTGCACTTTCATCAAATTGGCAAGGGCTTATCCAGATCTGCTTGATGGGAAGGAACCGGCTGCTTGTGTCTAAAATCATCAGAAGGAACAAGCCGCTTGTCACTAGAGCAATACCTTACATGGTCTGGGCAAATTCGCTACAAGGTGAAGAATTTTGCAAGAGGAAACATGCCCATGTTTTTTAATCCACAGAAATATCTCCAAGCAGAGGAGCTCAAAGAAGAGTCAGCTTTCACCAAAAAAAAAAAAAAAAAAAAAAAAAAAGTTTTTTAAGTGATTTGTGAATCAGCATCTGAGGCCACAATGGAAACAGAGGCATTACTCTTCCCTGCTGCCCCCAGCCAGGGGGACAAGGGTGTTTATCATTTGAGGCTCAAAGGGGCCTTCCAATCACTGGAGCCAGAAAGATTCCCTCACAGGAAAGGCCCTCACAGGCACTGAGCTGTTGGAGGTGAGCTAGACACCCATCCTTTAAACAAGGGCAAGCACATCCCAAAGCCTCCATCTTCCCCACGGTTCTCCTGATCACAAAGATTTCTCAGCCACTGCCTCCGCATGGGACAGGGGCCTGCTGGAAGTCCCAACCCTCAGCAAGGCCTCTGAGGCCCCTTCGTGAGGCTCCTTCGCGAGCCAGCCCCTCACGTGTCTTCTCCCTCCCCACCGCCTGTACTGCAGCCTGATGAAACCGTTGTCTATATCCTGACTCCCACTCTAAGCCACAGTGCCTGGCACACAGGGACACAATGCAACCATCATTTGCTGTATTGGTGAATACTTGCATCTCCCTTAAATGAGCCCTGTTCTTTTTTTATCTCCAGGTCTTGGTTCAAGCTAACTTCTCTGATTGAACTGTCTTTCCTATTCCTCTAACTCCCTCTCTGTTTAAAAGAATCAGCTTTAGAGTTCTCCTCACTTGGGAAATCATCTTTGACCCTCTCTCTGAGCTGGGTGAGGGACACCAATAACCACGAAGATCCTGGGTGTGATGGAGAAGAAATGGGACCTGGTTTTGCTTTAATGAGCACATCTGAATTTACATTCCAAATGAGTAGTGTCCCCTTTAAAGAAGTCATTAGTCCATTTTAAGAGATCAGTTGGGTTTACGGTGTTAGTAACCCTCTTAGAAGGCTAAGAAATACGTTAAACTTCCCAGAACATCACACCACTAAGGGTGGCATCACTCTTCTTGTCTCCCAGAATTCTGAGTGAACCAAACAGGCAGGGCTGGAAGTTAACTTGGAGATCATCTCAACTCCCGCCCAGTTTACAGATGTGGAAGCTGAGGTCAGGTTGAGGTCATCCCAGAGCTCAAGTAGGAAGTTGTTGGCAGCATTCAGACAAGACGTCAGCTCATCTTTAAGCCAATCACACATTCAAGACCTTAGTCTTTTCATCCCACACTCAGGATAAAAATCCAATAAATTTCCCCCAGTACCTGCTTTGAATCACATTCACAAGTTTTTGGGGTTTTTACGTGTTTGTTTTTTGCTTCACAAGTTACAGAATAATACTACAATGCTGAAAATTTAAAGCAAAGGTGGAAAGTTGTAAGAGCTCCAGACGGACACATAATATAAGACATTATTTCAAGACACAGGGTCAGCCCCAGTGAACAAAAGCAAATCCCAAGGTTCCAAAGCAACCAGTCTTTAGTCCAATGTTCCTTAAACATCAGTGCTTCGCATATGCTTACCTCAATTTTTGTCATATTTGAATACCACCTTTACTATTATTTATTTACGTATTTACTTTAACTCACTTTTCAAAACATAAATATCCAGTTTAACCTCAGCCTAAGCAAAATAAATAATAAATAATCCAAGAAATCACAGGTTTGGTATGCTTTTATGTCTTCCTAGCACATTTAAGATGAATACATAACTATTAAGACAAAAAATATTTATGTGGCCCTTAAAATCACCCTGTGTACTTCCAGTAGTACACATGTAACATTATAGGAAATTGTGCTTTTACTCTAGAGCACAGCTGATTCCATCCAAAGCGGAACTATTCTCCATAGTTTCTATTCAGTCTTCTGTATGCACCTATTTTATCTGAAGTGCCAATCAGTGGCAGCACGTGCAGATCCCACACTCAAGCTTATCTCTGCACTAATAGCTTTTCTTATCAACCTCTGGATCACTATGCCTTCCACACATTTGATCTGTCACTTTGTTTGAAATAATCCTTTACCCTAACGTTCTTCACTGACTATTAATATATTACGAACAAACAGCAAAAATAATTACCCTTTCACCTAGGAAAACACTGGTGACTACGACTTAATGGTCTACCAGTGACATACGGCTTTTACCCAGCATAATGGATGCAAATGTGTAACAGGATATGGGTAAGTTATTTTCACACAAGCTGTCACTTGTCACACAAATTACATGGGCTTCTATTAGCTGTTTAATTCACAGATTTAAAAACAAAAACAACCAACTCCATTCACAATACCTGCATCAACCCTGGATCTCCTGGGGAAGGCAGAACCAACCCACAAAGCCACTGAAGAATAAAGGCTGTGGGAAGAACATTTTCTGTATGTACGAAATTCTGCTGTGTGTGGATGGCAGTGTTAGTCAGAGTGGTCCAAGGATTCCGAAGTCTTCAGAGGAGAAGAGGGAGGCCTGAGATTATGAGAGAAGCCCAAACCTGGATGCCAGGTCAGAGCAAGGGACTCAGTGGTTGATGAGTCAGCCAAGCCTGAGCCAGTTAGGCTGGCGGGGCGCCGCTGACGCCATACAAAGGCGATGCTAAAAGGTCGGCTGCTTTACATCATCAATCTAGACTGGACAGAGCCCTCAGAGAGGGGCGTTTCATGCACATTCCTGAGGAGCGATGTCCGGGGACGGAAGGCCGAGGAGCCTGTGTTGCCGGGGGCCCTGGGGCCTGAGGCTGCAGCTGTGGGGCCAGCTTTAGCCCTGGGCTCTGTAACTATTTTAGGAAACCGGCAGATGCCTTTGCACCCTGATCTGGTTTTATTCATAGCCCTTACATCTTAGAGTTGGTATATTTTACATTTTCCCTCCTTATAGTAATAATAATAATAATAGCTAATATTGATCCAGTACTTAGCATGTACCCGGCACTGTTCTAAGCAACTGCAGGTATGAACACATGTAGCGTCACTGAAAGTTGGGCCTGGAAGGAGCCTCAGCTATTGTGGTAGCAGGCACCCTGGACCTACATCAGGAGACGAGTACCTTGCCCCCTATCAGCTTTGAGATCTTGAGTGAGTCCTGCCTCTCCCTGGGCCTCAGTTTTCTCAACTGGTAAGACGGTGAGAGAATGAGAGGATGAACAGGCTTCTATCTGAATGCCAACCCTGAGCCCATGGAGCTGTCCGGGGCACAATGTTGGAGTGGGATTCCGTTCCCCAATCCATTAGCAATGGCTGCCACCATGGGCATGGGAGCAGGGAGTAGGTGTGTCACCTGTTCGCCATCTCTAAGGTCCCTTCCTGCTCAAATTACTTGAATTTATGGTTTCAGCCGAACTGCCTCACTAAGCATAGTCTCTTTATAAATTAAAAAAGAGCAACAGAGTAAGAATTAGCTTTGGAACCTTGGGTACCTCATTTCTATCATAGAGTATGTAGCCTTTGACAAGTAGTTGAATCTCCTTAAGTCTCAGTTTATTCAGCTACAAAGTAAGGATAAAAATATTTAACCTGCACAGTAGTCTTAAGGATTAAATAAATGTGTAAAGCAAGTAGCACGGTGCCTGGCACAGTGCTAATGTTCAATTAAGTAGAAGCTATTATTGGTATTTTCATCACCATCATCATTATTAGTCTATCAACCCCAAACTGGATTTACAAAATTTACTGAGCCATGGTTTGTAACTTAAAGAACACATGCTTACAATGAAAACTGACTATCATTCTTGGAGAATAAACTTGAGCCCCTTCCCAAGGAAATATAATTTAGATTTTTTATTATAGAATATTACAAAATATACAAAAATAGAGGATATTATAATGAACTTCCATGGACCCATCACTGGGCTTCAAGAATTATCAATTCATGGCTACTCCTGTTTCATTTATTTCCCCAAACACTCACCCCTCTTCCAGACAACCTGGATCTTCTTTTAAAGCAGATCCCAGGTTTCATATCATTTCATCTGTAAATATTTCAGTATCTATCTCTAAATAACAGAAAAAGATTCATTCTTTGTAATTTAAAAAACATTTGTTTTTAATTAAATGAAATGGCAGCAAGGCATAATTAGGAAATTGTTTTCTCACATCTCTAATAACACACCATAAAAGTCGCTACAAGTGTATGTATTTTAAAAAGTAATAATAAGGGGATGGCTCAGGAGGCCACGTGGGGACTGTGGTATGCATGATTTATTATAGCTACACAAAGTGAGTTATTTCATTCTTTCAGATATTTATGACACCGCTAAAACGCTGCATACATCAACATCAGAATTAATCATGAATAATATTTAATTAGTGCTTGACAAGGATCAATTTGGCAACTCTTTTTGTTCTTTCTCCTTCCCCCAAATAGAAAAATAGTCATAAACTAAAGTGTTTTATTTTTTCCATCTGCTTCTGGTAAAGCGCATCCCTGAATTGCTAACTTAGTTGAGATCTCCTGAACTTTCATATACCCAGGTAATTAGACTCAGATGCTGTCCGGACTGGGATTATAAATCAAGTCTGTGTATGTAAGCAGAAAACAGACCGCTCACACCAAGAGAGGGTGTTCTGGCAGGTCCGTTTCTCACAGACCTGCCCGCAGAGCAGACGTCTCAGCAGAGCAGAAAGAAGCTTTCATATAGGTCCCGTGTCATTGAACCCCTTCTCTCACTGCTTCAGCCCCCAGAAAGCACTGATTATCAGCTGAATTCTTTATTTACAAAAGACAAACAGTCCTTTTAATTCTGCCCAGAGCTGCGCTAGTAGGTACGAGCCAGGAGACTAAGGCACGCCGGAGGTATGCGGTGATGGCATCTTTCCAGCCAGACTGTTAATGCCCAAAGCGCTTGGTGCCCAAAAAACTTGTGTACCACTTCCCAGTCAGGGAGTTTCGTCCTACAGCAGAATGATTAGAATTTTCAATCCATCATTTTGTACCAAGATACGCATTCACTGAATTTTAACAGAACAGCAATATTTGTTTCAGTTAAGTTAGTATTTTAAACTGTGGAGCCAAAGGCTCCTGGGTTTTTGAAGATGTCAGAAAGGAAGTGTTAAATAGTTGTTTTTCACTTAGAGGGGGGTGTCATTCTAAGGGGTTGCCTTTTCTTTATCTCTGACTTACATCAAGTAAAATGAAGTTGAAATGCCTATTGGAGACAGTACATATGACCTTAGGAGACTTGGGGATTTGGAGATCAGCTAACATTTGTTAAATTTTATGTGCCAAGCCTGGTACATCCTGCATCTCACAGAAGCCTCACAACACCCCTGGGGTTGAGGGATATGGTCATTAACTTACGGATGAGAACACAAAGGTTCAGGTGGCTATAGGAGGTGTCCAGAGTCACTGAGCTAACATGGATGAGGCAGGAGTCCAGATTCAGGCCTTTCTGATCCCCCAGTCCAGGTGCATCCCACACAAGCTGATCCTATAATGGATCTTTCATCTTCAAATATAATAACTAATATTTATTGAGCATTATGTACTAGGAGCTTTATATGCACCTCGTTTAATCCTCACCCAATGTTGTCCTTATTCCCATTTTACAGATTAAAAAAAATAAGGCTTAGAAAGGATAAGTGCCATGCCCAGGGTCACAGAGAAAGTTCATCTGACTGAAGGGCCCTTCCTCTTAACACTCTGCTACACCTCTCTGAAAGGCAAATTGGGCCACAATCTTCCCTGGTGGCACAGTGGTTGAGAGTCCGCCTGCCAATGCAGGGGACGTGGGTTCGTGTCCTGGCCTGGGAAGATCCCACATGCCGCGGAGCGGCTGGGCCCGTGAGCCATGGCCACTGAGCCTGCACGTCCGGAGCCTGTGCTCTGCAACGGGAGAGGCCACAATAATGAGAGGCCCATGTACCGCAAAACAAACAAACAAACAAACAAAAAAATTGGGCCACAATTGTAATACAATAATGTAAATACGCTATATTTCAATTTTTAAAACATTGGGCCACATTCATGATTTTATGAGAGGTACAATACACTGAAGTCCTTAGTTCCCATAGATTTGTAAATATTGCTCACTGCCTGAGCAGGCGCACAATGATTTCACACTGTGTAAGGGCACAAATAATAAGAATTCTAAGTCCTCCAACAGAGAACATTCAACACACACACACACAGCTCATAAGGACACCAGCAAAAACGGGTACAACTGAATGATTTTTTCACAAGGGGGAGGAATAGTAAGAAAGGAACTGGCCAGAGTTTATTGTAAAAAACTAAGCTCTTAGAAGATATGATTGAAATAAAAATTCTATCTGCTTTTATCCTCCCTACACCAAATGCTGAATTTCCCTCCTCCGTGACTGGGGAGATGAGGTCAGTGGATCTTGTTTCTGCTCCACTGACTTCTCCACATGCAATCTGATAACTTCTGGAAACAAACCAATGATTACAAGATCATTAAAGTATGTTATTTTAATTAAAGGAGGGACCTACATGGAGGGGGGAGGGGCAGTAAGCCTGTAAGCAGCCACCCAAGTATCAGGTGAGAATCCACTCAACATGGTTGGGCTCACCAATCCCCTCTTCTGGTTCTGCCTCCACATCACAGCCTGATTGGGCCCAATTCTGCTTTGAACCCACATCAAACTGGGTCAGCCCACCTAGATGCTCACATGTGACATTTTCCAGATACACCTTGAGCAGAGAAAAGTTAGTGCATTAAAGCAGTCATCACTGCAAGTGCTAAAAGAGGGGCTTGAAATTTAATAGGGCTTTGAAAAAGAAAAGAATGAAAGTCTAGACTGCCAAAAAATAAATTGGCATTGTTGTAAAATTGTGTTGCACAGCGAGAATACAAATATTATTAATGTTAAGGAAAGGGTTGACCTACGATGTGATTTATAGGCACTTCAAATGCAGTACAGGAAGTAAACGGAAAAATTAGGGTGTGGGGTCACCGAGTAGACAAGAGTCAACTTAAGGGTAAAGTTAAAAACTTTAGGAAGGGAGCACACAGTTCAGCTTGCCGTATAAATTAAGATCTGTCCTCACGTTGAAAAAAATGGAAAAAAATTAAATATTAAGGTACACATGTTACTAAAGGGATTTTCTTCTCTACACACAAGAAAATAGAAAATTTGTTATAGGGTGAGAAATGCCAAAGGGATATTTCATAAAGAATACAGAGAGGAGGTTGATGCAGTCCAAGAATCAACTGGGTTATCAGTCAGTAATGTAAACGAACCACAGTTACAAGGTAACAGGCTGTAGAGGCACCTACTGAGCAAGAACAAGGAATCCAAACTGAGTTTCGTTTTTAGGGATGTGTCGTTTCATTTTTTATTAAAATAGTCTAAATTGGTTTGGACAGTTCCCAAACTAGTCAAGGGCCAGGAAAGAGTGACTGAAGCAGAAAGAGGTGTTCAACAAAGTGAAGCTCCAGGCACTCCGCTCTCTGGCCATTCTATTTAAAATACCATTAGCATGTTAGCAATAAATGTTGCCTTTCTTCTTTTCTTTTTCCCCAGAGAATATGACTGTTTCCCAAAGACCCACTAGAGGGCAGAGCTTTGAGATGTTCTGAAATTAATAATTGCTCAACCAGCCCAGCTTCCTGGCTACTGCCAGGGGTAATCACAAGAATGGCTGAGACCGCAATCCTGGAAAGCTTGTGACTGTCTCCCCTGGGCCAAAGTCCACATAAAACAAAACAGTCCCAATCAAACAAAACAAAACAGGGCAAGACCCTTGAAGGGCCCTGTACCCTCCTGGTAAAAGGAAACCAGGGCTGTGGCTGTGTGGGGCTCAGTTACTGCCTAATGCAGGGCCGCCCAGAAGGGGGCACTCCATGCCGAAGGGGTCAAGACACAGCCAAGGCTCAGACATCCAGTGTGCACCAGCATCCTTCTCTGCCTGGAAAACAAAGGCGGGTGGGCAGGGGCTTCCCCACCGAGCACTCCACTCACATGCCTGAGACTACTTTTCACTGCAGTCCTTCCCCCCTTGAGCAAGGCCTTGATGTTCATTTTACTGTCATTTCATCTGCATATAAAAATATTGGGTGAGGGGCTTCCCTGGTGGTGCAGTGGTTGAGAGTCCGCCTGCCGATGCAGGGGACACAGGTTCGTGCCCCGGTCCAGGAGGATCCCACATGCCGCGGAGCAGCTGGGCCCGTGAACCATGGCCGCTGGGCCTGCGCGTCCGGAGCCTGTGCTGGGCAACAGGAGAGGCCACAACAGTGAGAGGCCCGCGTACCGCAAAAAAAAAAAAAAAAAAAAAAAAAATTGGGTGAGAAAAGCCAGGATATCAGGAAAATACACTCCGGGCCTAACGCAGCTCTTACTTTCAGCCCTCATTGAAAACTCTCCCTGGCCTCTGTTGTGCTGTTAGCCTGGAGCGGCCAAAGTTGGAGACAGTATCCTCAGGGCCGCTGTGATACAGAGAAAACAGTGCCTGGGAGAAATCTGAGCTCTGAAGCACTCCTAGGCTGCCACGGATGGCTCCTACAAAACCCCACAAAACCCAGAGGTCACTCTGGCCTCTAAGAGGCATTCTCATGTTGGAAGACAAGGAAGTATGTTCCTGGGGCCCCGAGTCCCTTCACTGCTCGGGGACCTGAACACACACAGGGGTTAGAACTAATTCCCAGCCATCATCACCCACCCCTGCAGTAAGGGTCCTCATTAACCCATGTCCTCCTAGCGTGTCTATCAGAGAGAAATCTGATCTCAGCTAAGAGTGTGGGAAGGGGCAATGGGAATTTTCTCTTTCTTTCAAACTTTGAGTTAGAGTCCCACACCAGGTGTAATTAAAATTCTCATACAGGCAGCCTCTGCCGAACTGCTCTAAGCCTCAGTTTCCTAACCTGTTAAAAAGTAAGAATAAGATTAACTGTGTCATGGGATCACCAAGAGGCCAGAATGTGGTAATGAGGTATAATCTGTGCAAAGCCAGGAGTGCCGGTTACTTTTTGGTCAGCCTCTATTCGCAGACCTCCGTCTGCCCACCACGTCATGGGATGGTCTGCTTTTCCACAAGAAACTGTGAGGTGAAGGAGGGTGACCTTAATCTAAGCAAGTCTATTTCTGCGCATCACCTGGAAATGACTCCAAATTCACCTTGTGATCTCATAAATAGATGCCTGGTTTCTTCATCTGTAAAATAATACATAATTCTCTCTTAGTTTCCTTAGGGATCCCAGGACAATCCGTGGTTCAGAACTATTTCTAGGATTGCATCTGTGGCTTCAGTAGCCATGCCCCATACATAGCTGGTTCATCTTAAGCTTGTGGACACTTAAGAGCCCCGTATCTTTTTCACATGGGCTACCCGTAAAGCAGGCCTCCATCGCCTCCAACTGAACATGTGCCCTTAATACAGAATTGCATATTTTTATTCTTGCAGGTTTCAGTGCATGTTTCAGCCTGTTAAGATCATTCTGAATCTCCAGTGGGATTCTCCCCCAGCTTTAAGTCATCTCTAGCTTGCAGGGGGATGCGGCATGTCCAGGGCAAACTATATGCATTTAACATACAATTTTTTTCATGGTCAAATCACAGAACGGGAGAGGGATTTTTTTTTTTTTTTTTTTTTTTGGCGGTATGCGGGCCTCTCACTGTTGTGGCCTCTCCCGTTGCGGAACACAGGCTCCGGACGCGCAGGCCCAGCGGCGATGGCTCACAGGCCCAGCTGCTCCGCAGCAAGTGGGATCTTCCCGGACCGGGGCACGAACCCGTGTCCCCTGCATCGGCAGGCGGACTCCCAACCACTGCGCCACCAGGGAAGCCCAGGAGAGGGATTTTAATATCTAAAGCTAGGTACCAAGGGATAAGGGGTAGAGGGCATTGATGGGCGATGGGGGTCTCTACCTGTAGGGTGCACTGTCAAAGTGAATGAGACAATGTGGGTGAAATATTAGCATAGGGGCTAGCATGTATGGTAACTATTGTTATTACTGTTTTTATTATTATTAATGTGTAGTTTGGTCAATTTAGGGCCTCTTTTGCTCCTGTTGTTCAGCTTTGACCACGTGTTCACACCCAAACCCAAACATGGTGTGGTGCAGTGGGACAAGCACAGGTTCAGAAGCTTCATGACCTTGGGCAAGTTACTTAATGTCTCTCAACCTTAGTTTCCTCATGTAGAACACCTCTAGAACTGGTGTGAAAGGTAAAGATACGATTATGTGTTTGCATACGTGCCTAGTACAATGGGCACTTGCTATGTAATAGTTATTACCATTATAAAAGCAGGTACTTGGGCAACTTGTTAATTGTCTCAGTAGAGGAAAGATACTTCAGAGAAAATAGACTCGTGTGTAAGGCTACACTAGGGTTCTGTGGATTTCAATAAGTAATTCAGGCAGGCTCTTCTTTCTAGCCACTATCCCCCATACCCCACCCCCAAGACGCACACACGCACACGCACACGCAGAAAACTCTAAGAGCTTTCCATCAGACTGGAATAAAACTTGAAATCCATCCAGTGCTGGGTCTGATGCTACCTGGATGAACCTGGGCAAATCAGTGAAACTATCGAAAATCTACTTCAGTAAAGAAGTTGTAAAGATCCAGTTAGAAAATACATGAAATACATGTAGAAAATGACTTAAAAATTCAAAAGTATAATTATAATGAACCCTCCTCCACTGTACACATAAAAGCAGCCCCCCATGAAAGGACGTCATATAGGGTGCTTTGTTAAGTGACCCAGCCTGGTGAGGGAACTGAAATAAACTTTTTAAAAAAACTAGTATGTGTCACCATAGTTTAAATGAAATCTACATTTAATGACTAACGACCAAATCATGTCAGAGCTCAAAATTACCCACCAGTTTCCTCTTTGCTGCTTCCAACAGGCTTTAGCACCAAACCTGGTCTAACCGTGACTGTTTTAGGTGTTGTCATTGTTAATTGCTTTTGTTTTAAGCCTAGTTCTCCAGGGGGCTCGGCTAAGAGGGAGTAAGCCGCGGCAGCTCCGTGTGTGATGCTCGCCCGTCACAGGCTCGGTTCTGGAGGCTGAGCGCACGCCCCAGGGAGAGGACAGCAGCAGGCTGGGTCACCCCATGGCAGGGAAGGTGGAGGAGTATATGACCCAGGTTGCTAGAACTGGATAAACAAACCATCAGCACTCAGATCCGATGGCTAAATCAGAGCAAAGAGGGTCTTCAGAAAGAGCCCAGGGTGATGCTAGGTTTATTTAAAATTTCCTCCCAGAGCTATTCTTATAATAACCCAGGCAGTGGTTTCTGTAAAAGTCAGATTAGATCGTCCTGCCCTGCCTTTTAGAAGTTTCCACAGCAGATGGAGGGACACAGCTTTAGAGGAAACCCCAACTCACATCCGTCCGCATTCATTATTGGCCCTGTTCTCAAAACGCTATACGTTATCTTGAGCCTGTTTGTTTTTATCTGTCAGAGTGGTTTATTGTTAGGGAAATGTGGTGTCAGCTGTCTCTTCCCCACCATCAAAGCCGCTTCATTAAAGTTAATAGTGTTTGACTTGCAGAGATCTCTTACCGAGGTAACCCAAGAAAGCTCCTGCTGGCTGTTATTTTTCCGGCAGTAAAGGCACCAAATGGATGCAATAACTGCATTAATCTTTGAGGAAGAAGACGAAGAAAACCATACAGCTCGACTCTATCTAATAGCTGCTGAATAAATGCACCTTGAATTCAGGAGGCTAACTCTACCCTTCAGTTTGGGACAGGGTGTCAAACTATATGACCTGTGTCTTGACTTTGCCACTCAAGGCTCTGGGGCCTGTAGCTTGTCACTTCCCCAGTCTGAGCTTCGGTTTCTTTATCTCAGAAATGAGGGGGATGGATTTGAAGGAAGGCTTTTTTCTTCTAACCGGGGAATTCTTTGGACAAACGTAATCTGACAATGAAAACTGATGTATAAAGCAGATACAAGCAAAAGTTTTCTAGCTACAGGTGAGGAGAGAGACCAGAAGACCTACCTTCTCGGCATCTTTACCCTCCTCCATACCCACCCCCCACCTAAACCCATCCTCCCCCCTCCCCCAGGGGGACCTGAGCAACCTCTGTGGGCTGCCACCACCCCTCAGGACTTCCTGGAACATCATTTGAAACCTACTGGCCTAGGAAGAATTATCTTTAAGGTCTTTTCTGCTCAGACTCTGGATTCTGTGATGAAGTAACTGAAGTAAAACCACATGAGGACAGTTTCTAATTAGGGTAATAACTTTATGGAAGTCTCTGCTCAGTGCCAGACAAACATGAAAGTTTGGGTTTTGTTTTGTTTTCTGTCTTTTAATCACAGTTGTCAAATCTCCCTTCCCATTTGGAGTAGTGGATCTCAAGCAAGTTCCATTACCTCTGGGTTCCTGTCACTGAGTGCTAGTTAGTTCCGTTGGAAATCTCAAACTAACTCGATTGAAATCTCATCACCTCCCTCTCCAGCAGGGCAGGCTGGGGCTGGACGTGTGATTCTTCAGAATGCTCCCTCACCCAGTGGGCCGCCCTCACAGGTGGGAAAACCAGCAAGAGAGTCAAACGCTACAACAGTGCACGCCTGACCAAGATAAGCTCAGGCATCCTCGCCCCCTCAGCATCCTGCCATCCCGCTCCAGCCCTCTCCTCTTCTCCAGACGGCCAGGGGACAGATCTGCAAGCCCAAGCAGTAGGGAAACCTAAAGCCAATTTTCCCTTCTTGCAAGCAAGAAGGAATTTCCACCCTTTAATCTGTTGAAGGAATTACTCCTTAGCCTCTGTTTCTCCCTCGCTGAAAGAGGAGAAAATCATCAACACTGCTCTTCCAAAAGGCTGTGGCCAAAAAGCCTCTCTCCCTCTCTCCCTTCCTCCATAACCTCCATAAAAGGCCTTCAGGATGGGAGAGGAGACTGGGTCAATGAGTGGAGGTAGAGGACCAAGTAGGCTGCCCCAAAGTAGGGGGTAAAGGGGAGGCAGGGGATGGAGAAGGGAAAGGGAGGGGCCACAACTGTCACTGGCTTTCTTTAAAATGTTGCATTTTCTACCAGGGCTCTAGTTGCCAAATCCAGTACTGCAGGAAAAAAAAAAAAAACCCACCAAACATCCTGTACACATGTAATACTAGGACGTCTACCAGACTATGTTTGTGTTTATACATGTGGCTCAGACTTGGATGGGTACCAGTACGTGCACCTGTGTAAAACTCTAAAGAATTCCAAATCACACATTTCGTTTTATTTTTTTGACCCGAGTCTCTGACAGAGAAAAATAAAACTAGAGCGAAAGGAACCATTCATTCATGCTTCCATGCATTCAGCACTGTCTATGGAATCTTTCCTTAACACCAGGCACTTGAGCGAGGCAATGACAAATAAAGCATGTTCTCTGTCTGGCCGTGGTTATTCAAAACCACAGAAATAATTCCATTTGTATAACACTTTAGCATTACTTTTCAAGAAGGTTTTATACACAATAGTTCATTAGGATCCTCACAACCATAAGATGGTTACGGTAGATATAACCATTATTTTACAACCAAAAAAAACAGACACATGGGAAGGTTAAATGACTTGTCTAGTCCCACAGATAGTTAAGTGCATGGCAGGGATTAAAATTTAAGGCATCTGACTTCTGGTCCCAGGCTCTTTCCGTTTGATCAAACTGTAACCAAATGTATCCTGTGATTTCCTTACAGCTGCCATTACAATGACTGTAGACTCCCGACTTTCAAGGATCTTTTCTATTTCAAATGTTCTGTTCCCTTGTCTTCCAATCTTCCAAATTTTGCTTGTCAGACCACTTGAACTAGTTCTGAAAATATAGTCATTTGTACCAGCTTTAGGTTTGAAAAATATAGCTTTTGTAGTTCAAATGGACTGAAGTTAGATTTAGCCTTTATAATATTAAGACAAGGCAAGAGTCACAGTTTTTCAATCAAACCACCCTTTGGTGTAGAAAATTATTTTGCTACACACATTATTTAAACTGTTCTGAAACCTACTCTGACGTTCTTTTTATTAATCTTTTTCCTGTTTCAAATCCTTCCATCAGGCATTTCTGTCAGGCTTCTGAAGGGTCCCATATGCACACTTCCAGTGCAGAAATTGTGTTCTTTTTTGGTTCATTGGAATCCTTCAGAATGTCTGGCACTGAAACATACTGGCTATAATTAAAAGGCTATGATTTCTGTGAATTCCCATTAAGCTAGTGAAAAAAATCTGCATTTGAAAAATACAGTTAACACATTAAGATACAGTTGTACTGAAAAATGGTTCATCTTTTAAAAACTACTTAAGCAGATGAAACTAAGCTGCCTGTAATAAAAATATGCTCATTTTTAGTAAAATCCTTCACTTCTAAATAGAGGGGTTAGCTTAGTATATATGTGGCCAATTAGCCATAAAAACTCAACTAGACATGAACCGTGCAATCCACCAGTTCGCCCGCTGACGTTAAAACACAGATCCTATTAACAGGAATGTAATTTAAATGGTTAAAAAGTGATAAAAGGGCTTCCCTGGTGGCGCAGTGGTTGAGAGTCCACCTGCCGATGCAGGGGACACAGGTTCGTGCCCCGGTCCGGGAAGATCCCACATGCCGCGGAGCGGCTGGGCCCATGAGCCATGGCCACTGAGCCTGCGCGTCTGGAGCCTGTGCTCCACAACGGGAGAGGCCACAACGGTGAGAGGCCCACATACCACAAAAAAAAAAAAAAGTGATAAAGTACGTAACTATAATCTGATAGGGTTTCGAATATGATACTGCTGTATACCAATGACAGATCAGTTTTGAATTATGACTCCAGCAAAGTTTGAAATAGCTCAAGCATGATAATTAGGGATCCACAAATTCAAGAACTGCATTATATTATGTTATATATTATATTCAGTCACACCTCTTTGCCCATGAACAGAAGCATATTCTCTAACATTCAGATAAAAAGGCCACGTGAATCTTTCAAAATTCTAGGTCCTGGATGCCCTAGAAACCCCTGACTTAGTTTCCCTATTCAACTTACTTATCTTTAAAATGTGATATAACTCAAGATAGTTGCTCAAGAAACAATATGTAAGAGGGCCCATGAAGTGCAGAAATGTTCACTGGTTCCTGGGGAAATGCACAAAGAGCGGTCAAAATAATCACTTCTCTCCACAGCAGGGACCCTCATACTCCATAGGGACATGCCTACACGGGCACAGGAGAGCCAGTGATAAGGAAGACCTGGGAGGAAGATGTCTGATCCACTTATTATTAGCTTCATAAGAGATAAATGTGAGCTGATGTGTCTTACTCTTTATTATAAAATAACACCCTTTACATTTATGGGATAGGCTTGAGCCCATCAAGAAGAGCCTGATGGCTTGCCAATGAATTGGTGACCTCGCTCTGAGAATCACTGCTCTAGTGATTCTCTGCTTATAATATTAAAGGTAGGATTTCTTTTATAAGCGTTCATAAATGTAAGTAAAGTGAATTATTTTGGAAGACACACTAAATTCCAATCATCTCAATTAATTGTCTCAGCTTTTTAAGTGGCCACAAAATAGTGTGCTGCAGCCCCCTTGATTGTGCAATTCCAGGAAGCTCCCATCCTTAGAATCAGCTCCTCGGGTCTAATCCAAATCCCATTTGCTTAGGATCAGCACATTCCCTCTGGTTTTATATTCATTGGAAAAAGAGACATCTTGTGACATCATTCTCCAAATACTATGCCACCATCGCAAATTTAGAGAATGGCTAGGAATCATGTGCCCTCCCAGAGGACCTGGGCCCTGCCAAAATGACCAGATCATGTGGTCAGCTCATGTGGTCTAGCTGGTGTCCTTAAGAGAACCAGTCTCTTGGAGGAGAGGGAGGAAATCAGCGTGTGAACACTGGCAAATCATTCTATTTAGTTCGTGTAGAATAAACCCACTGGGTATGAAGACCTCCATTCAAAGTTCACGAAATGTTACCGTAGTGTTTTACATTAACAATAAAAACATAAAACTCAAGAGAGAGATCCTGTCATTGCTGGCTTTCTAACCAAGCTCAGATCCATTCCCTCCTCTCCATTTTCTGCTGCACCACTTGAGGGGCATTATATCTTGCCTGGACCATTGCAGTAGCCTCTTAACTGGCCCCTCTGCCCTGAGCCTCTCATTTTTCACACTGCTGAAAAGTTAATCTTCCCAAGTCCAGCTCTGATAAAATACTCCCCTGATCAAAAAATTTGAATCATTGCTTCCCATTGTCTGTCAACAGAATTAAGATCACATCCCTTAGGCTGGGATTCAAGGCACTTGCCTCTTTCTAATGTCGTTTCCCACATCACTCCAAGCAATCTGCAAGGCCCACCACTCCCCTCTGTACAAACTCCCAGCGTCTGCTCTTGCAGTTCCCCCACCTGGAGTACTGTCCCCTGCCCTCATTCCATCTCCTCTTCACCCCTCTAAGACAAGATTCTACCCATGTTTAAAGGCCCAGAGGAGGGAAATTCTATCTTTTCTATACAAAAGTGCAAAGAGCAGCTCCTGGTTCATAAGCACTCAATACTCCTTATCCGTTATCATTGTTGTTGCCATGAAGTCTTTAATCTTCAAAGATGAACTAACCCCTTCCTCGTATGGGTAGCTCTCTTCAGATATGCCTAATTACAGGCTATTCCCTTTCATAGTTATTTAACTATATATTTCATCTCCTCTTACAGACTGTAAGCTCCTTAAAAAGATCTTATTTCATTCACTTTTGAAGCCTCCACGTCAGACTGCGAGGCCTCACACACAAATTTGAAGAAAAATGTTAAATATCGCCCTAAGCCACAAGGGGGCATGGTTGAGCTACTCTAATAGTGGACTCATCCTACAGTCAGTAATAAGGCCTTTAGAATTGAAAGGCTTTTCTCCCTTGAAAGCATATTTGTAAATCTGTTTAAAGTAAATATATACACATCATGTGTGATTACAACTCTACTCATGTTAACATGGAAAGATAGCCGCAATATAGTGAATTTTAAAAAGGAATAAGCAAAATAGAATTTATATGGTCCAATTTTTATAAATATCTATTCTTAAACATACACAGGAAAAATCAAAGTCTGGAAGAATATCCACCAAAATGTTAGCAGCTGTTATCTCTAGTGGGGGAGAGGGAAAAAGAGGGTGGTAACATGGAGGTTTTTATTTTCTATTTTGTATCTTTCTGGATTTTTTAAATAATCAATACATAATAATTTTATAATAGAAAAATAAAGCTACTTAATTCAGAAAAATCTCAAAGCAGAATGTTTATTTCTCTTGTCATCTCATCTCCAGTCCCATATTTCATGTATTTAAAAGTAAATACACAACTTTGAGAATTTTCTGATAGACTGAAGCAAAGATTTTCAAAATCTCTTGGTACACTGTGCCGGTGGTGTCTCAGCAATTTTTTATGGCACCCCTGGGATGAAAGAAATACCTACCAGTTCCACTTGTTAAGTAGTTAAGTCCAAACAACTTACTATTTATGTCCTAGTAATTTAGTAGCCATTTAAAAGAATAATACAGATAAACTGGAAAAAAATTTTAATTTCATTCTTAAATGATCACAGTTACTTATTCATGTACTGTGTACACCTATGGGGCACTGTACAACTTCTTGAACTTTGGAATCAGATGGGACGCTGCTCCCCTCATTTCCTACTCCACACTGATTCCATCCCCATACTCGATTTTATCACAGCAGCCACCAAAAACCCAACTCCGCAAAGATGTGACATCATTAAAGGAATGTAGCATGATTTAATGGTGAAACTACGAACACTTCGAGCTAGTGGTTCTTGAGCATCCCACAGATGTTGAGTATAGCTCTGTTTTCCTTAAAAATTTAAACTATCTCACAGCACCCTGTGAGTTTACTGCAGCACCTCCAGGCACCGCAGGGCACAATTTGGGAATCGGTAGATTCACATGATAAAGCTGGTTGTTCTCTGTGAGGCTGGCAAAGGGGGAAGAAACCTCATTAAATTTCCTTGAAATTATTCCAACCTAATAGCTCAGTCAAAATTATTTTGTTTTCTCCGAACAAAAGCCTTCTGGGAAGGAGAAAAGGCTGGTGTGGGAAGCTGAGCTGACCGCTGGACTCATAGCTTCCACGTCCCCCCATTCCACCAAAGTCCTCTTCTAATCCGTTCTCTCCAACTCAAAACTAAGTACCAACAGCAGCCTCCAAAGCAGCATGTCCCCGGGAAGCTCCCAAATTCTTCTCCATGGTGTCTGAGCCTGGATCGCCAAACATCCTACTGACTTTTCCACCTTTCTACCCAACTGCTTTGAGGCCATGCAAAGAGGTAGGAAAGCACAGCAGGCCCTACCACTGAACTGCTACCAGTGAGCTAGCCCTGGTCCCTTCCCAAATCAAGAGGGATTTTCTCCTGCCAGGAATCACGAGTTAGCTCCTGGGACCAAGCCCTCCAATCAAGTCCAGAACTGCTATCCAAATCCACTTGAAATAGGGATTAAGAAGCATTTTTTTTCCTCTAAAGTTTAATGAATCCAATTTCACATCTTGATTTAATGAGATGATTTGTGATTTTCTATTATCAACTCAAATATAATTAAAACAAACCCCAAAGTCATCACCAACTTGTGCGGAAGGAAGCTCCATGCAGGGACCACTTAAAAAACTTAATCAAGATCACAGGTAGGTGGAAACAACCCAAATGTCCACAGATATCAACAAATGTGGCATATACATACGATGGAGTACTATTCAGTCTAAAAAGGGAGGAAATTCTGACTCATGCTACAACATGGATTGCTAAGTGAAATAAGCTAAACACAAAAGGACAAATACTGTATGATTCCACTTATATGATGTCCCTTGAAAATAGAATATAGAATGGTGGTTGCCAGGGGCTGGAGGTTGGGAATGGGAAATGAGTGGGTATGGAGTTTCACTTGGGAAGATGAAAAAGTTCTGGAGATGTATAATGGTGATGGTTTGTACAACAATGTGAATGTACTTAATGCCACTGAATTATACATTTTAAAATAGTTAAATTTGTGTTTAAAGTCGTTTTTTAAAAATCATGGAGATGACTTTGTGGTAAGGGGAGCCTTTGATTTAACTGGAATCATGTCCCTAAATGTCACTTGGAGAGCTTGCAGCAAACCTAGAGATGAGTCCATTTGGCTGATTTCGTGTTAAATACATACATGAGGTTTCAAAACCCAAGGACCCTGTTCTAAAGGAAATGATGTCTAAACAAGAACGGTAGCAGCACACCAATAATAGAAACAGGGCTTCCATGTCTTCTAGCCCCTCAGAAGGAAGAGTAAAGTATTCCTAAGAAAATTCAAAATCTCCCCCGAATTTCCCAACCCTTCAGGAAAGAGTGTGAAATTCTCACTCATCTTCCACTCAAAGTTGATACTGCACTTTCCCTTTGCTATAAATCCAAGACATGATGAAGTGGTACCTAGAACAGCAGCCTGAAGAGAGGGGCAAATACTACCTGACCTGGGTCCCAGAACCCAGCGTCCTGGGTGTGAGGTGTCCTATGAGGTGTGTCCTGGCTGTACTGTGGTACTGATGTTGTTAAAGGTCCAAAGTACTCGGCTTGCTCTTTCCTCGCAGGCCTGGTCTGCTGATACATTTCCAAACAGCGTTCTGAAAATGTCTGGGGAGGAGGAAAGGGGCTTTCTGTGGTCAGCTGGGGAAATGGTGTATGACGCTTTCTCCAAAGGCTCAGAGAAGTCCTGCAGAATAGAGATTTCAACTCCAGCTTTCTCACATCCTCATGCACTAATTATTTTAAAATATCCCTAGCTCCTCCTCTTGACTTCTCTGTTTTGTCAATGGCATCCATCTCAAATCTTTAGAGTCTTTTTTTAATTTCTCCTTTTGTCAACACATTCCATCAGTCATCAAACTATAAATTCAGCTCCAGCCATACCTCTTCTGTCAAAACTTTTTTCTTCTATGTCCCCTGCCATCATGCTAGTTGAAGTCCTTATGATTGTCCCTCTTGACTATCCCTTAAACCTCCTCACTGGTCTCCACATCTTGTTTTCTTCCCTCTTAACAACCACCATCAGAAGAATGTTTCTAGGCTGAAGTGCTGAGCATGTCACAACTACGCTTAGGAACCTTCAGTGGCTCCCCACTGCCAACTGGATAAGGAAAGGCAGACCCCTCAGTCTGGCAAGTGAGGTTCTTCGTGGTTCTCACTCCAACCTGCCCTCCTGGCCTCATCTCCCACCTAAAGTTCTAGTCAACTGAACTATTTACAGGTCTCAAGATTTCCTAACCCCACACCCCACACCCCGCATTTGCTCTCCTCAATGCACCTTCTCATTTTCCCCTTGTCTTTATCCAACTTTGAAGTCCAGCTCAAATACTGGAATTGCTGTGAAATCATTGATCTTTTCTTTGCGTTCTCCCAAACACTTCAATTGTTGGAATCTCAAAATTCATAATACAATCAGTTTTGATTAGCATCATGTCTCAAAACAATCCATAGTATATTAACATGTTACACATTGAAGGACTACAAACAACTTTGAATATCAAACTATCCTATTCATCTCTGTATTCTCCTTAAGTGCCCAACACGATGCTTTATACAAAAAAACATTTAATAAATGTCTGTTGAATGACATTTAGCTGTTTCATACTATCAAATTTTTAAACCTCAATTACATTTTTTTTTAAGATTTTTTTGATGTGGACCATTTTTAAAGTCTTTATTGAATTTGTTACAATATTGCCTCTGTTTTATGTTTTGGTTTTTTGGCTGCGAGGCATGGGGGATCTTAGCTCCATGACCAGGGATCGAACCCACACCCCCTGCATTGGAAGGCCAAATCTTAACCACTGGACCACCAGGGAAGTCCCCTCAATTATATTCTTAAACCAGCAATAGTCAATTTTCTTTTTCTTGCATCCTGGACCTTTCTTCTGTTGAAACCTTAGATGGAATCCCAATACATATTTTATAGAGAGATTTCATATGTGTTTTAGATAAAAAGTAAATAAAACACATATAAGTGGCATCCATTTTATATGCATTTATTTTAAATTAAAATATATAGCATTTTAGCATTTCTCATTATTAAGTGAACTACTGAGAATAGTAGGCAGTTTTGATGAATATAAAATTTCAAGTAGAGGGTTAGAAGTGGCAATTTGCAATCAGCCATTTCTGGATCAAGTTTATTTCTATATTTTGTCTTGGTTTCACAGAGTTGAGAATATACTGATTCACACAGATAAGCCATAATGTGCAATTTTATGTCAGTGGACCATTGGTAGGGTAATGAATTTCATTATTTCTAAAGCGTAGATACAACCTGCTATCTCAGCAACACATAAGAAAGCCATACAGAATTTCGTTATTTCTAAAGCATAGATACAACCTGCTATATCAGCAACACATAAGAAAGCCATACAGAACAGTCAAGAACACAGACTGATTTAAATCCGGGATCTCTTATTTACCTGTGCATAACTTAAGCAAGTTATTTAGCCTAAGTTCCCACATCTGTAAACTGGAAATAATAATAATTCCTCCCTCATAAGCTTGTGCAAGAAGAAGACAGGTCACATAAATAGGAGACATCAGAGTGTGCAGTCTTAATGTTTTATCATATATGGAGCAGTTACTAAAACATTTATAAGATGTAAAGTATAAAGAATAGCAATATCACAAAACCCACCCAGTTTAAGAAAGAGAAAATGACGGTTACTTTTGAAATCCCCAGCGTGCCCCTTTCTGACTCCATTCCCGTTTCTCCCCCATGAGGTAACTGCTACCTTTCCCATATTGTATTTTTTAAAAATGTGTTAGCACCTACTCTATTAGTATGTGTCAGGCTCTGAGTATACTACTTTCTAGTATTTACTCCATCTAACCCTCATAAGCACCCCATGAAGTGGATAACATTCTTCGCATCTTACAGTGAGGGGTGTGGGCCATGGGGATGCTGAGGGACAGTTTGCTGGCGGAGCCACCAGAATCTGAACCCAGGCAGTGGACCTCGAGAGTCCCTGTCCACCGACACAGCCAGGCCTGAAACACAGTTCGATACTTGAATGAACATTTATTAAACACACACCATGTGCCAAACACCATGCTGGGCACTGCAGAGCTTAAGGAAAAGCTTCTTCCTTGCTGGCAACTGTCAATTTCCAGAACCTCGGGGTTCCTCCCCCTGCTGCGGTCTCTAACTCCGCCCCCAGGACGTGCAGGGCAGACTGTAAGGCCCCGGGAGCCCAGAGTGGCCTTGAGGAAAGGCAAGCGGACCCAGACACTCTACCTCGGTGTTGCCCAGGGTGGTTCTCAACCACAGTCAATCCCCGAGGAACCACGGGAAATTCCAAACTTTTCTGCCCCCACTCCCAGCATCTTCGTCATCCAGGCTTCCTCCGAGAAGTGAACCACGTAGGAATCCAGAGCCTTTGCCAGCAAGAGGCCAGTCGCGGCTCCGTGAATGACCCAGCCCACAAGGAAAGACCTCGACTTTAGTGCATGTCACTCCCCTAATTATTCCCTGTGCTGGGAGTCCAACAATAACAGCGCATCTTTCATAAGAAGCTCCCACCATGAACTTTGGAACCTTATGCATGCAGCCAAGCACTAGGAAGTGCTAAAGGGTCAGGGGGTTTGTGTGGCCAGCAGTCCCAGCCTCTGGGGGAGAATCCCACTCGCTCTCTAGTCCAAGATCTGGACCCAAAAAAACTGCCTGAGCTGCCTCCAGGGCCTATTTCCTGGGGTTGGTGGGTCACCATGCGTGGGTCCTTAGAAGGGCCAGTGGGTCACACAGCAGCTGCGCCCAAGCTACCCAGGGGGAAAAGGGGGGGTGGGGGTGGGGCAGGAGACGTTTCCTTGAGGGTCACAATCACTTAGCAAATGATCCCAAGGCTACACTCTAAACTGCAAACTTTTTTTTTTTTTTTTTAATATTTACTAAATACGAGTCCTGGTAGACCCCGGGAGTTGGCCAGTGTATGGTTCTAGGACATTAACAGCAAATAAAACAGCCAGGTCCCTAAATGACTGCAGTGGAGCTAGGCAATAATCAAATTAATAATTTCAGATCATGGTAAGTGCCTTGAAGAAATAAAATATCTTTGGTGCATGACGGTGGGCAGGGAAATGGATATTGGAGCAGAGATCTGAGTAAGGCCGAGCAAGCGAAGCAGAGACAGGAGATAATCATTCCAAGCAGAGGGGACATCAGTACAACCATGAGTTCTCTGGTTTAACGCTGATTAGGGGTTTAAGAAATGTTTGCTGAAAAATTAATATTCTCAAAATTCTAGTACAAGGTAGAGTTGAGTTCTTAAGAGTGCAAAGATCAAAGTGCTATATTGGAAAATTTGTTCTTGGCTTTAACTGAAGAGCAAAGAAAATGTGTGTGAATATATATGTCTCACAAGGGTCTTTTTAAAAAGCCTTTCATGTCCTTTATCCTTTAAACTTTTATAACATAGGTTGAAAGCATGATACAATCTGTAACTTCCAGCTCACGTACTGAGAGATCTTTTGCTCAGAACTAAAGAAGACTTCCGTTCTATTAGGAGGTAATTCACCTCCCTTGTTCCAGAATTTGAAATAAGAATACCGTGTACCTCTAAATGCAACTATGTAAACATCTGTGTGCACATGGACTAGGCGGTGGGGAATATGGGACAGGGGCAAGGTTGTTTTCAATATTCCTTGTTTGTTACCAAAACTGGGTAGAAAAGAATACATTGTGCACAACTGTGCAAGCTCCTTGTCCTCTGATGTTAATAGATGTGTTTTTAACTGCTGTTTATATCCCATTTCTAACATCACTACCATCCACATCCTCTCCAAGCCAAAGAAAGTTGAAAAGTGCACGAGGCCTTTACAGCCTTGTACAGTGAGTGCGCCTGCTCAAGTACAATCCGTGTGCGCCCTTCTTTCTCTCTCTAGACAGAATTTCTTGGGGATTCTTCAGGTCCCCGGCCGTATTTCTCCCTAGGCTCTTATTAAAACCAGGTGCGCGGGAGGCTGGCCTTTTTGGACAGAAAAGCCTTCTCTAGGCCCAAAGCTCCCCCTTCCGGTCTGTTTCCTAGAGGGGATTCATGAGTTGAGCAAAGAGAAAGCAGGCAGCTGGTCCTGGCTGGCAAGCGGGGGTGAACTTGTCGAGACGGGCACGCGGCCTGGCTGGGCAAGGGCATTGTGTACAAGGGCAGAAAGTGAGGTTGGGCTGGGGGTAAACAGCCGGTGCCCAGGGACATTTCCGCCCAGTCCCACGCAGGAGCGTTGTCCGCGCGCAATGAAAGGCCTCCAGGTCCACCGCGCTCTGTAGGGCGGGGAGGAGCGGAGGGAAGGTGCACAGCCGCCGCGTATCTGAATTTGAAACCCGGGCGGGCTCGGGTCAGACGGCGGCCTGTGCCCGCGGCGCGCGGAGGAGCCGCCGGAGACCCCGACTCCCTCCCGGGGCTCGCCCGCGGCCCCGCGCCGGCTTCCAGAACGTCCACGGGATTCGCAGTGCTTACCCTCGGTGTTTTCCAGGGACCGGGGCGGCCCGGCGGGGACCGGTCGTGAGTGATGCGGTGGCCCGGGCCGCGGAGCGCTCAGACCGACCTCCCAGAACGCCGCAGCCCGGCGCCCGAGAGCCTGAGCTTCCGGGGACGCGGGGCTGCCCGACGCGAGGTCCCCGTGGGCTTCTCTGCCCGCGACCGTTGACCCGAGAGCCTAGGAGCCGAGCAAGGCTTCAGCCGGTGGCCGGAAGGGGCAACAGTTGGGGATGGGGAAGACAGTTGGGCCGCAAAGGCGGCGCCCCCTTTTCGAGCTCGCAGTAAAATTCGTGCGAGCGCTTGAGAGCCTCACCCCGCAGCCTGAACGCCAAATCCGGCCCAGCGTCTGTGAGGGCGTTGGCTACTTATTAGGGTCAAAGATTGGAGTGCTGGCGCTTTGATCACACTCTAGAGTAGGAGACAGTCCTCAGATGAAAGAGGAGCATGTTAGGGCATAAAAAGTTAAGGTGCAGAGAGGAACAAAAAGACCCCCAAAAATGTGCTTCCGAATTTTGAGTAGCCATTTCCTATTCCTTGGACCAAACATCAAGCCGACCTGTTTTCTCATTTTCTCTAATTGCTATTTAAAATTTTGAAGTCCTTTGCCAGGGTCTGTATAGCCTTTCAGCCTGACAGCCTTGTTTTCTGAGGGGGTTGTATGAATTTTAAGTGAGCCCAGGAAAGAGACAGCCAGCCAGACAAGAAGGTTAGAAAGCCCTTCCATCGCAAACGTTTGCCTCACACAACCGGGCTCCGTAAAAACCACACCAAAGTGGGTCACTCCAGCACATCTTCTGGGCTTGGAGCCCTGTTTGATGGGAAAAAGTGTTCTCAGCCTTAACCCCAAGATCCTGTAACAACTAACAAGGAAACTCCAGAGAAGTTTCCAGATTCAAGCAACCCTAGTGATTTCTGGCAAAATACTGCTGATGCCAGTTTCTCAAATTTTGGTCCACGAACCACCTACAGCAGATTACTGGGGGAATCCTTGTTGTAGGTTCAGGATTTAGGGCCTACACTATAGATGACGAGTTAGATTACCTGCGATGAGCACAGAAATCTGCATTTTTAACAAGCTTGCCTTGTGAAATGTCTGCTTACTATAATTTGAGAATTACTAGACTTGGCCCTTTGTTTGACATTGCTGAAATGGTGCTTGTTTTTTTATCTGGAGCCCTCTCTCAAAATTCTTAACAGTATTAAACATTCTTTTTTTCTGTTTTTTTTTCCAAGTGTAGACTATGAAGTTTGACTTCCAAACAAACTGTGCCTTATTTCATGAACTTTTTTAAACGCAGTTATGCCAAAAGCATTACTTCCCACTGTATAGAGCTCTGAGCACATCCTGAGGATAAGTAGGTGGGCTATACTTTGTGCCGTCTGCTAAGGCACAGAGGGCTGTTTGGGCTGTTTGTCTTTTTTTTTTTTAATTTATTTTTAGCTGCGTTGGGTCCTCGTTGTTGCACACTGTCTTTGTTTTAGTTGCGGCGAGTGGGGGCTACTCATCGTTGCGGTGCGCAGGCTTCTCATTGCAGTGGCTTCTCTTGTTGTGGAGCATGGGCTCTAGGCACGCAGGCTTCAGTAGTTGTGGCTCATGGGCTCAGTAGTTGTGGCTCGTGGGCTCAGTAGTTGTGGCACTTGGGCTCAGTAGTTATGGCTCGCGGGCTCTAGAGCACAGGCTCAGTAGCTGTGGCGCACGGGCTTAGTTGCTCCACGGCATGTGGGATCTTCCTGGACCAGGGCTTGAACCCGTGTCCCCTGCACTGGCAGGCAGATTCTTAACCACTGTGCCACCAGGGAAGCCCCTGTTTGTCATTCTGAGCCACACATATTCCTGCCATGCTACAGGAGGCTGAATGTTTTATGCCCCCTACCCACTCCCCCCGCACTGCTTACCAGATTCATTTGTTGAGACCTAATCCCCAGTGTGGTGGTATTTGGAGGTAGGACCTTTGGGAGATGATAGGTCATGAAAACAGAGGCCAGTGGGATTGGTGTCTTTGTAAAAGAGGCCCCAGAAAGCTTCTGCACCCATCCCACTATGTGAGGACGCAGCTAGTAGATGGTGCCTATGAGCCAGGAAGTGGGCTCTCACAAGACACCGAATCTGCCTGTGCCTTAATCTTGGACTTCCCAGCCCCCAGAACTGTGAGAAATAAATGTCTGTTGTTTATAAGCCACCCAGTCTATGGAGTTCTATTATAGCAGCCCAAAGGGACTAAGACACCTGCCAGTTTTTCTTCTACTGCTTCACTCAGGCCTCAAACTGCACAGCTTTTCTTGGGTAAAATAGAAGCAGAGTCTATGATCAAGATGGTTTCCAAACTGAACTGCACAACAAAAGCATCTATGGAGCTTTTTAAACTACTGACCCACACAGAATCTCAGCAGTCCCAAACATATTTGTTTGCAGAACCTATTTCACAAAGCATCTCATGGGACTAATGAGCTGTCAAAAGTATTGACAGTGCTGACAGAAGTAGCACTGCATTGAATTTGAGGAATTAATTAAAGGCATAAACAGAATATTTGCAACAAAAGTGTTCAACACACAGTTGCTTATAGTATAAAGAATTTGGAAATAACCCAAATTTATCCAGCAGTAGAAAGTGGGTTAAATAAATGATGGTACATTTATATGAAGGAATACAAGGCAACTATTAACATAGTTTACAGAATATTTATCGACTTGGAAAGATGTTCTTGATGAGTAAAGTGAAAAGTGCAACATGAACAATTGCTCTCTTCTTGTTTAAAAAAAAAAAAAAAAGTCTAGTGGTAACTGACAGAAGACCCAAGAAAGCAGACTCCTAAGCTGATGATAATAAGCACTGAAAAGAATCCTAATTTGCACTGCAGAACTGGAAAACCGCAGAACACAGAGCTGTAGTTGGAAGGCTACTGAAGAAGCAATTCAATGTCCTCTCCAAGTCATTACAACTGGGTGACTGTCCTCCACCCCAGCAAAACACTGGAGGCTTATTTCCCGGAGAGGCTACGTGCATTAAAAACAAGGGGATTAAATGAAAATTTAAATACTGCCCAAGCCCTCTTCTCCAGCAGGCTGGAAGCCTGACATATGTCTTCCAGAGAGGAGATTGCAGAATTCTTCTCTGGTGAATCTGGCCTGCCAAAGAGAAAAGAGAAAAGATACTGACATGACAGGCTCTTGATCAGATCCAAGCCCATAGCTGACAAACCCCATCCACACACGCACAACTTCCAATTCGCCTTTTTTTTTTTTTTTTGCCCCACTTGGCAGATACCAAGAATTACTTGTTGTTAGAAGAAAGATTCTAATGTTAAAGAGATGGTAAGAGCAGACAGTAAAAACCAAGGCTATTAATGGAAAAGAAAACCCGTTTTTTTTGTTCATGAAAATTCTCAGAGAGATAAAAGAGTATATATGCACCCATGAAACAAGAACAAGCTGTTTAAAAAAAAAAAAAAGGAAATGAGAACAAGGCAGAGCTCTTGGACATTAACTATATGGAAAAAAATGACTAGGGATAAACGATATAGGTGAAAATAAAGGACAGGCCAGATCAACTAAATGATAGGAGTTCCAGAAAGAGAGGACAGAAAAAAATAGAGGGGAGGCTGTCATTAAATAAATAAGTTAATTAATCAATAGGATTTCCCCAAATTGAAGGACAGGAGTCTCCTGATTGAAAGGACCTCTTGAGTGTCCAGAATGGGTGAAAATAAACCTACATGAAGGAACATCCTTATAAAATTTCAGAATATTTGTACAAATAGATTTTAGCCACTTCTAAAGATAAAGAAATGAGTGACCTAGAAAGCATCAAGAATCAAAACAGCTTCAGACTTCTCAACAGCAGCACTAGAAGTTGCAAGGCAATAGTAGCTAATAGTTCAGGTAGAATCTGGCTATATTATACTGTATTAAGTGCTTTACACTTCATCCTCACAACAACCCTATGAAATAGGTGCTATTATTACCTTCATTTTACAGGTGAGAAATCTGAGGTACAAAGGAGCTGGCAAACTTGCCCAAATGACAGAGGTAATAAATGCCAGGATTTGAATCAGGCAGACTGGCTCCAGAGCCCATGATCCTAACTGGTATATCATACTGAAGCAGCGCCTTCAAAATTAAAAGGGAAAAGTTTATGCAACTCAGAATTATATATCTGGCCAAGTTATCATTAAGTGATAAAGTAGATAACTTTTGGATATGCATATTCTCAAAAATTATACCTCTCATAACTCTTAAGGACAATTATTGTACAATTTCACTTATATAAGGTGCCTAGAATAGTCTAATACATAGAAACAAAAAGTAGAACATTGGTTACCAGGGGCTGTGGGGAGGTAGGAATGAGGAGTTGTTGTTTAATGTGTACAGAGTTTCAGTCTGGGATGATGACGTGGAGATGGATAGTGGTATGGTTGCACAATAATGTAAGTATAGTTAATGCCACTTAAAAATGGTTGAAATGGTAAATTTTATGTTATGTTTACCAAAAGGAGGAAAAAGCTCCTATAGGAAAAAGTACGCCACCCAAATGAGGGAGTGAAGCAAGAAAGAGGAAAGTTAGGATTCAGGAAGCAAGAAATCCGACTCAAGAGTAAGGCAAAAGGAATCCCCCGGATAATGAAGAAGGGAGATCCTGGGATAGCGGCTGTGCATTAGGCTCAGAAAACAACCACTTCAGAAGGTGCAGGGAGTGAAGTTTCCAAAAAGATGAAATTGATAGAAGACATGATATTTTTCTGAACTTACTGAGAAGATATACAGCTAACTGGGAGAGAATTTGAAGCTAAATTAATAATTACATAAAAACTTAAGCAGGGACTTCCCTGGAGGCACAGTGGTTAAGAATCCACCTGCCAATATAGGGGACACGGGTTTGAGCCCCGGTCCGGGAAGATCCCACATGCCGCGGAGCAACTAAGCCTGTGCACCACAACTGCTGAGCCAGTGCACCACAACTACTGAAGCCCGTGAGCCTAGAGCCTGTGCTCCACAACAAAAGAAGCCACTGAAATGAGAAGCCCGCTCACCACAACGAGGAATAGCCCCCCTTGTCACAACGAGAGAAAGCTCGCACACAGCAACGAAGACCCAACGCAGCCAAAAAAAAAAAAATGAATTAATTAATTTTTTTTAATTTTAAACTTTTTTTAATTAAAAATGTTAAAAAAAAAGGGGGGGGCTTCCCTGGTGGCGCAGTGGTTGGGAGTCCGCCTGCCGATACAGGGCACACGGGTTCGTGCCCCGGTCCGGGAAGATCCCATGTGCCGCGGAGCGGCTGGGCCCGTGAGCCATGGCCGCTGAGCCTGCGCGTCCGGAGCCTGCGTGTCCAGAGACTGTGCTCCACGACAGGAGAGGCCACAACAGTGAGAGGCCCGCATACCAAAAAAAAAAAAAAAAAGTTAAAAAAATGTTTTAATTAAAAAAATTTTTTTAATCTTTAATTAAAAATTTTTTAATTTAAAAAAATTTTTTAATTTTAAAACAACTTAAGCAAACAAACAAAAAATAAGATAATTATTAATCCCAGGAAAACTTAGTGTTGTGATACAAAGGAAAAGTAATCTTCATACTTTTTGGTACTACATGACTCAGTAGTGAATTGCATGTTATCTAGTCGTGATAATGTGAACACTAAATATCTATCTAACCAAAGGTTTATGCTAGATCTGCATCAAGAAGATGAGGGTGTGAGTGTTGCGTACCAGGGTGGGCAGGTGAGGATGGAAACTGAATTCTTATATGCCTTAATGGAAATCAACAGATAATGCCTAAAAAAGAAAACTCAAGAAGTGACTTAGATATATGTGTTAAATACCATAATAAACAGCCATAAGATTTAAAAGCAGTTGCCTCCAAAATAAAGCAGAAAATTGAGGAGATGGAGTGGTTTGGAAACTGCTGTTTTTTTGTGGTAAATCTTGGAGAACTGTTTGACTCTTTAAACCATGTGAATATATAAGTTTGGTAAAAATCGAAACTAATTTTCAAAAAAGAAGAAAAACACAACTCTAAATCTTCTCCAGAAAGTCCAGAAAAGCCTGTTTCTACCTCTTTGTTTTCTCAAATCAAACTTACTTTTTTCCAAGCAGTAGTTTTCTGCACAATTCTTCTGTGATTTTCTGCCATTGTACACACGTTTTCATAAAATAGGCTTTTGTGAGCTAGCCTGGGAATTTAACCATTGCTTATATTACTTCTCTGGAGACATGTATTTCAAGTTCTAACCAAACAACTTCCAAAAATCCTTTCAGAACTTCTCCTGTTTATTAATTGGGGACTGTATTATCCATTCCCATAAGACTTTACATACAATACAGCTAAAAAGACATTTGAAAAATCACAGAATATTACGATTGCATTTGACACTGTGCCAGCTGGTACAATCAGTGAGTGATGTGGCTACTGGAAAGAAGAAGGGTAGGAGGAGAGTCATCAGGGGAGACTGTGTCAAAGGGCCTCAGTTCAAGCTGAACGTGCAAAGATGGATTGTAGATTGTTTAAATGGTGGCATCAATCAGGACTTTCTATGAAAGTGACAGACAACCCAAACTAGCTAAGCCAGAAATGGAATTTTTTGGCTCACCTAACTAGGACATCCCAAGGGGTCTGGCATCTGGCAAAGATTGATCCTGGGTCCAAAAGAGTTGCTAAGCTCTCTTCATCTCCATTATTCTCCTCTACAGCTCCAGTCTTACTTTCCAGCTTTGCAGCATGGGGTGCTGATGAGGTGGATGGGTAACTCTATTGGCTGTACATCAAAATCCCAGGGGAAGACCCTGATTGGTCCTCCATGGGTTCAGGTGAATGGATACTATGATTGGCCAGGCCTGAGTCAGCTGCCAGAAAGGGAAGATGAGGAGTAACCTGCTGGGCTGCCAAAAATAATACCTATTACATCCCAGTATAATTGTACATACCAAATATGCTCTGGTGGAGATTTATTAGAGCCTGGGCCAATTGGCAGCGTAAGTAAAAATGCCTCATAAATGCTAAAGCACCATGAAATGTTGGTTGTGAGTCAGTACTAAATGTAAGTCTACATTGGCCCTACCCAGCCAAACTGCAATTACTCCTGGATCCTCAGCTCTCTGAATGTTTTAAGTTTTTCTTTCCTCCTAGCAGATTCATTTGTCACAGTTTCCCCGGGTATTGGCCTCTTTCTTCTAACAGAATCTGCTTCCAACTGCAGTGAAAAATTTGTTCATGTCATTTTTCAAAGGAAGTTAGGAGGAAAAAAAATGTCCACAGTTGGAATAGTTCGAAACTGAAAACATAATGGATGTATGTGCGTGTAATCAGATTGTTCTCAGCATCTTTCACTCTACCGTTTCTCTAATCTATTGAGTCACTTTCTTGGCCTCATTGAGCCAGTCCTCAAATAAGCCAAAAATATTTTGCTGATACTAGCTGCAATTTACTGAGTGATAGGATATTTGTAATGTACTTTGAGACTGAGCTTATAGCCCTGAAGATTAGGCAATTAATTAGTAGAGAAATGTTTTCACCATCTCGAAAAAGCAAACTTCAGATTAATTAACAGGCTATACTGGAATTTCCAATTTTTATAGGCCTACTTTAGATGTCTGATTTTTAACTAGGTGTGAGGTGTTCCTTGACTGCTGACAATGTAAAGTAGACTGATGCCTAAATGGGTTTCCGATAAACCTCTCATTGATGTCAACACTTGAATACCTAATGCTACACTGAACTTTGCATTTGAAGATAGTATGGATGAATGCTAACTACTTGTGAGTCTGAGTTTTGCTGAAAAGACCTTAAGCCAGGTTTTACAGATTCTCTGTAATGAATACTAGTAAAATCTTAGGGCAGGCCTTCACTTCATTTGCACAAAAATACCAAAACAAGACATTACTAGATGATTACCCAAGGCCATTCTCCATCCATTTTTTCCTTGCCAGTCTCTTCCCATGACAGAGACTGAATATGGCAGGTATTCACTTTCCCAGCCTCCTGTGCAGCTAGCGATGGCCATATGATCCAGGTCAGGCCAGTTGGAATGAAGAGAGAGATGGCTGGGATATTTGGGGGAGAGATTTTTCTTACCTCAGTGAAAGACAAGAGGCATGGGTAGAGAGCCTTTTTATTTGCATCCTTCCTGCTTCTTCCTGTTTGGGTCACATTTGAGAAGGTAATGCCAGGAGCTCTAGCAGCCACTTGTGACCATTGCTGAAACACTGAGCATGAAACTGAGAAAAAGCCCAAGTCACTGGGAATATCACTGAGCCACTACACCCACTGGAATGGCCTGCTTCCGCATTTCATGCAAAGTGAGATTAATCATCTCCTACGTTTCAGCCATTGGGCATTCTATCACTTTCAGCCAAAAGCATGCTTTATCTTTAAATGATTCAAGGATACGAATCATTTACCCAGTGCTCATTCTGTTGATATGCTCTCCCCTTCTTGACTGTACCCAGATTTTATTTGGGTATCCAACCTCTCTCTATATCCCATGTAGCCAGTGGAAGCAGATTCTTCCCTTGTTTATGGGGTGATCCTTGGTTGGCTTCAGTCAGTCAATAAATTCCACTCCCCTGGAACTGAATGGAGGATTCCATTCCAGGGTTAGCTACAACTTAAGTTGTCCAACCAGAGTGAATCTTTGGATTCTTGCTTGGAATGCTGGAAAAGAAGTGCTCTCTTACCTTCTCAACTACTCACATATGAAGCCAAGAATGCTGTTTTGCCACCATGAAGTAAATTAGCCTTTGGAAGAAGTACATGCCTCAGAACAGAAAGACAGAAAAGAAACTAAGCCTATGCTAATGTTACCGAGGTGTTGGATCACTGTAGTTTTGGACTTGCCATTACATGAGGGCAAAAATCTCCTTTATTGGGCTTCCCTGGTGGCGCAGTGGTTGAGAGTCCGCCTGCCGATGCAGAGGACACGGGTTCGTGCCCCGGTCCGGGAAGATCCCACATGCCGTGGAGTGGCTGGGCCCGTGAGCCATGGCCGCTGGGCCTGCGCGTCCGGAGCCCGTGCTCCACAACGGGAGAGGCCACAACAGTGAGAGGCCCGCGTACCGCAAAAAAAAAAAAAATTCTCCTTTATTAAAGTCAGTTTGAGTTGGATTCTCTGTTCTTTGCAACTTCAGAATGCATTCTGATTTGATATACTTCCTATCTAGACGGTTAGGCGACAGGCAAAGAGGAAAACCAAATGGCAATCTTCTAAGAGGCAAAAGCGAAAACACCTCTGCATAAATGAACCATATTGGGTAGGTGCGTGGTCATCCATCATCCTTTTCTTCTCTCATCAAAGACAGAGAAAAAAACGATGTATTGAACCGCCACATGTAATGTGCTCTGCCGCTTAGCTCTGTTGGGCTTTGAGCAAGTTACTTAAACTGCTTGTGCCTTGGTTTCTATATATGTAAAACGGAGACCATGCTAGTATCTGCCTTGTACGGAGGCTCTGAGATTAAATGAGATAATACATGTAACGTGCCTCTCATGGGGTCTGTTCATAGTAAACACTCAGTAGATGCTAATTATTATGATTATCAGGATCCTCAGTCAACTGGGGATTGTGCTAGAGAGGACCAGTGTCTCCTGCCAAATCTTCCAAATGATCTCTGTACAAGACACTCTCCTGTTGCTGAAGAGCCCACACCTCTTTTTTTGGTCAAAAGAGAACAAAATAATATTCCTGCAGATTTCCAGCTGCACAACTCCTTAGCTCATGCACAGACTCTCTTACTCAAACCTCGGTCCTGCCTTTCAGAAGGGCCTGGAGCACTGATTCTCACCCTCCATGAAAGGAGGTGAAGAACACCCCCATCCTCTTGCCCCAGGAATCCAGAACTAGCCCTGTTCATGGCAGCACACCAGCACACCAGCCCAGCATGAGGAGAAAGCCCACCCTGGGTCGGCGGGGGATGTTTGTACTTGGCAATTGCCCACCTCACCCTGCAGTCCCCTGGGACAGACCAGGATGGATTAGTAAACCCAGAGGGAAAGGGAGAAACCCAGAGACTGAGAAGCAACCTTTGTAAACAGGGTTCATGGAACGGCTGCCTTGGTGATTTCATCCCTGACCAATGATGCCATAAAAAAGAGAAATATTCAGTGATCACCATTTCATGTCACTGTAAAAGACTTAGAATCGGGGCCCAGAAAGCTCAGGTTCCAGCAACATTCTGCTTTGACAGGACCTTAAAATGCTTTCTGGAGTCAAGTCAGGGAGAAAAATTCTTAAGGTAACTGAGTGCAGCACATAACTAAGTATGAAGAATCCACTCTAATTGCCAAAAAGGAATATGGCCAAGGCTCCTAAGGAAAGGGGGAAAAAAGTGAAAAAGAAAGCAGAAACATTATGATAAGAAGAAAAGGGATGTTCATTTTCAAACAGGAGATAAGATATGGATTAAAGTTCATCCTCAGAATAATGTAGCAAGAAACTTTATAGCCAAACTGACTCCAACCGGAAAGGTCCCTGTTTCTCGGATCTCTTTGAATTATAGGGAAAACTAATTGGATCTTCATGTTTACCATGGAGGAAACCAAGTGTTACTCAGGATGTAAATCCTGGAGGTACTTTAAAAAAACAACACTGACCTTTACAAGCCTCTAAACTTATAGATCTGTAAGGAGAAAAGAAAAATTGATTTCCTGACCTTTGCCTGGTTTCTTGTCTTTTTTTTTTTTTTTTTTTTTTTTTCTCTCTACACAGGGGCCTCCAATCCCCTAACTCTCTTCCTGGTGTTAATTTTCTGACTGTGCCCTCTGTCCCTGGTCAGAGCCAGGGGAAGGGGATGGGCCCATTCTCCATCTAGACTCTACAGAGGCCGGTCCAGGTTGAGGGATGACTCTACCACTCAAGGACCCTGGGTGAAGCCTGCTACCTCTCAGCATCCTCCACTGTGTCTAGAACGTGGCTCACCTCTTCAGCAGTCCCACGACAATGAGACTAGCCATCATGTTTGAGCACCTACTGTGTGCTGGGCATAGTGGTATGACATTTTTAGACATTGTCTTTTTGGTTTTTGTTTTTTTAATTTGAGCTTTTATTCTTTTTAAGACAATCTATTTATTTATTTATTTTGCTCTTCAGCCATGCCACGCAGCTTGTGGGATCTTAGTTCCCCAACCAGGGATAGAACTCACATCCCCTGCGTTGGAAGCTCAGAGTCTTAACCACTGGACCCACAGGAAAGTCCGACATTGTCTTAATTAATTAATCCTCACAACAACCCTATGAGTTTGGGCCTCTAACTGGCTACACGTCTCTCTCCCATTTCACAGATCAGTAAAACCCCTGTTCCCTCACCGTTTCCTCTCTCCTCCTCTCTTTAGCCCACCTTCCCTGTGAGCCAAGAGGTGAGATCAATGAAGGCCAGACCATTTGAACTCCCAGGGTCCTCCGGGTTGGCGGGGCAGTTGTTGTAGAGCTGAGGAAACTGAGGCTTAGAGACGGAGGCCCGCCAGGTTCCCGAGAGGCAGGGTGAGAAGCCCCCAGACCAGCATCGTTCACTGCCCCACACAGCATTTTTTCATTCACTGAAGTCTGGTCTGGGAGGCCACAGTGACTCACCATTCTTCCGTGTGAAGTAATTCCTTTGCGGTATCTGGCATCTTTAGTGTCTGAGTCTACAGTGAGAAGAGAGGAGAACTTTAAGGTCATTTCAGGATTAGAGGGAAAAGTGGGTAGCGAGGGGGAAGAGGAACAAATGGGCACACCAGGGAGAAGCCAGACCATGGGAATGTTGGAATCCTGGGGCAGGCGATGGATGAGGCTAAGTGATTTGTCAACATGAATTTATCCCTAATCCTCGTGCAAAGATGACCCTTCTCATAATAGGCAAGGAGCTAGGCAGTGTGATCTGAGATATGCCTGCCTCAGGGGCCTGTATAGGGGCCCAAATCATGACTCTTTGACACTCAAATGGTTTACAGCAATGTCTCCTGCTTTTAAGTCATTTGCTTACCATGATGAAGATTTTTGTCGTATTTGTGAACCATCTGCAATATTATTTGCTTAAGAGTTTAGCAATTTGGGGGACTTTCCTGGTGGTCCAGTGGTAAAGAATCTGCCTTAACAATGCAGGGGACGGGAGTTCAATCCCTAGTCAGGGAACTAAGATCCCACATGCCACGGGGCAACTAAGCCCGCACGCCACAACTACTGAGCTCACGTGCCTCAACTAGAGAGCCTGCGTGCCACAAACTACAGAGCCCACGTGCCCTGGAACCTGTGTGCCACAACTAGAGAGAAGCCCTCACACTGCAACAAAAGATCCCGCATGCCTCAACAAAGATCCCCTGTGCCAGCAACTAAGACCCAAAGCAGCCAAAAATAAACAATAAAAATAAACAATTTTTAATTTATTAATAGTAAATTTATTATTAATAAATAATAAATAAATCTTTTTTTTAAAGAGTTTAGCAATTTTTAAAAACATAAATAGATACATTTTAGGAGAAATGTATCAGTACTGTAAGGAGAAATTCAGTATCATTTGCCATAAATAGTGGCATAGTAATAACTACAATGAAAACAAAACAAGGTTATTAGACTCTTGCTGGCTAGTTGCCTGTCAGAGACTCTGAGCCTGAGCTTTGTTCTTTCTTTGTTATAGAGGTTACCAAGTGTTAGGTGTTAAACACAGGGCCAAATGGAAATTATCTCCTTGACCTGAACCAGAAGGATTGACAGGAAGTGAAATGCTGTTGAACATCACCTAAATCATCTTGAGAACCGCCAGTGGTCTTGATCTCAGACATTAGGGAATTCTGTGGGCTCCTTTCATGTTTCTCCAAAAAGCAGCAACAGTTTTACATAAGAAGGAACAATTCATCAAAGACCTATTATCCAGCTGTGAGTTGGGGTGATTCACTTCTCTGGGCCTCAGTTTTCCTCATCTGCAAAATGGGAGGGTTAGAGCAGATAATGTCTTTCAGTCTTTTCCAGCTCTAGATCCTACTGCCTCTATAACCTCAGGAAACAAATATCGGATCTGGGACACAGGACAGCTTGGGTGTAATGGGCAACCACAAGGTCATTTGAAAGGTGGTATAGAACAGACTAGCGGCCCTGAACACTGGAGAAAGGGAAGTGTTTAGAAGTACCACAGATAAAAGTCACCCTCTTCCCAGCCTTACCCAGGGCCACCAAAATAACATATGCATCCCAAGAATGCTCAAATGGTGAAAGTGTTAAACTCTGATCTTTTCATATTCAGCACTTGGATTTCAGAGCTAAATTGCCTAATTTGCAGTGAGAAAATTATTCATTTTCCTTTAAAAAAAAGTATTCTCTTATATGGAGCATCCTGAGTAGGCTGGTTTCTGTTTGACTAAGAGGTGGTTTCGAGCAGTGGTTAGGAACTTGGCCTGAATTCCGTCACTCACTAAGGGTATGACTTGGACAAGTAAGTCCCCATCTTAAAAGGAGGGTTAATAATGATACCTACATGTGGTTCCACTTGTGGTGCCTAGCATTATTCAACTGTCCTGGTTGGATGAAGAAATATGTGTAAAGTATTTAGCACGGTATCTAGCAAACAGTACATGTATAAACAAAAATAGTAGCTGTCAGTATTTCCTGCCTACCTCATCTCGGCCCTTCTACTTGCTATCCCAATGCAGCCTCTCTCCCACTCTCTCTCTCTCCCCGCCCTGCCCCCGCCTCCACCCCACTCTAGTCCTTCCTTCCTGTCTTGGTGATCACCTTTCTCATGCTCCGGCTGGTACCTCTCTATATGTCTGTCTCCACGTCCTTTGCCAGACACAGTCAGCACTCAATAAATCTGTTGAATTGTGTAGAGGCCCCTTTGAAAATAGTGGAAGCAGCCTCTAGCTGAAAACAGGAAGGATTTTACAGGGACGTTTTTACACTGCCTTCAGACTGGCTGCCGAAAAACCTAGGCCGAAAGCGTGTTATGTACGAGGGATATTTGTGGGCATATGCCATCTTTATAGGACTTGGTTGAAACAATTCCTTGTTTGCTCAATTAAGATGAGGAAAAGAACGTAATCTCCCACTTCTGTTTCATTTCACCCCAGGATAAGGAAGAAAAGAGACTGCAAGTTTCCTAACTGTCCTGGTTTTCTTCTTGGGTTCATCTCAGTGTGTTTACAAAATATACACAGTGGATTCCTTAGTAACACACACATGATTAGCCCCTTCTGATATCTGAAAGATATATGAATTGCTGAGCTGCTGATGAGAAAGATCCACGAATAGTTTTTTTAATTGGTTTAGTAAGATTATTTCCAGTCAACAATTCCCTGGTTTAGCGACAGAAGATAGATCTGTTTTCCATAAAAAGTGAAATGCCAGACTTTTGAATCACTCCAAACAAAAAACATTCCCTTAAAGAGTCACTTGCTATCATTTGTTTTCTAGCAAACAATAAAAGTCAAGATAGAAACTATTGTCACAGAACGGCATGCTGAAGAAGCTCTAGCAGTGATAAGAACATAAACAGTTCTCAGTCCTTCACTGGGTTCCCAACTGCTGCTGTGCTTCGTTGGAGACAAATAAACATAAGCCCACTTGCCCTCATTTGTTTCCATCAGCTCCATAAGGCCTGGTGTCTCCTACGTGTACAGCACTTTAGAATAGAAAATGCTTTCCTGTCTAATGTTTATTTGGTCTTCAGAACATCCCTGGGAGGCAAAAAGGGTGGGTAAGAGAGGTAACATCAGAAACAATCCACATGTCCACCAACTGACGAATGGATAAGTAAAATGTGGTATATCCATACAATGGAATATTATGGGACCATAAAAAGGAATGAAATACCGATACTGCTACACCCTAGATGAACCCTGACAACGTTAGACTAACTGAAAGAAGTCGGTCACAATGGACCATATATTATATGATTCCATTTATACAAAATGTCCAGAATAGGCAAATCTGTAGAGACAGAAAGTAGATTGGTGATTGCCTAAGGCTGAGAGAGCACGGTGGGGTTGGCATAGGAAGTAGCCAAAGGGTAAGGGGTTTCTTTTGGGGGGTAGTGAAAATGTTCTAAAATTGATGGTGATGACCGTTGCACAACTCTGTGACTATACAAAAAGCCAGTGGATGTTAAATGTCAGGTAGGCAAATTATGTGGTGTCTTGTATCACAATAGAGCTGTTTTAGAAAGAGTGAGAGATGACACTGTGGAGTCTGCTTTTGGCATTAATGTGGCTTCCATCTCAGGTTTGCCACTTAGGTACTACGTGACCTTAGCCACTTATTTCAACCTTCTGAATCCAGCTGACCTGTCTCAGAAGTAGTAATGCCTCGCTCGCAGGGTGGTGTGGGGAACCCAGGCAAGGCCCACAGAGTGCCTGCTCGATACACGGTGGCCGTAACCAGGACCGTTCTGACGGTGAGCTAGCTGAGGCTCAGAGTATAAAAAGCCTTGGCAATGGATACGAAATCGGCCCGACTGGCCTCCTGACACATGGCACTGACCTGCCTTCTTCATGGTTGAGTCAGAACAGAAAATCAGAAAGAACGTCAGATTTGGAAACGAAAGAACTAGGCACTTACTCCCTACTGCCTGCTAGCTCTGTGCTGGCAACGAGGGCTCAGTAGAGGGTTAGGTAGATGTGGTCCCTGTCCTAATGGAGTTTACAGAGTAGCAACTAGGAGAACCAGACTTGCTTCACAGTCCTGGGCAAGTTATTTAACTTTTCTAAGGTTCAGTAACTGCCAAGTGTCAGATGAGAGTAAGAGTCATGCATCATCTATAAGATTGGTATGACCATTTAATCAGATTATCTATAAAAAGTACTAAATACAGGGCCTGACACACGATAAACACTAAAGAAATAACTGTCATTACTATTTTATTATTATCATATGCAATAGCATTGTATCCGTACTAGAGGACAATCTGTTCAACTTCCGTCAGCGTATTTCTTTATTTATGAACTGGAGATATTAATGGTTATCTCTAGCTTTTTATGCAAGCCAGATAAGAAAATCTGAGTAAAAAGCATTTTTTTAAACTTTTTATTTTATATTGGAGTATAGTTGGTTGACAATGTTGTGATAGTTTCAGGTGTACAGCAAAATGATTCAGTTATACATTTTCCCATTTAGGTTGTTGCATAATATTGAGCAGGGTTCCCTGTGTAAAAAGCATTTTTGATACGGGATTATTATTTTCATTCCATGAAAGTAGCACTACTCAGAACCTTGAGTGAACCAAGGTATTGCTTTGTTTTGCCTCAGACAGCAAGCCCTTCTAAATTACAACCCTGGGAAATCAAGATGATAGTAAATTATTCAGGCCATCCCCTGGCCTGGGGGACTTAGGGTTAGGGTTCAGGTAGTAAGTCCTAGAGTAAGTGGACGTGTAGCCAGGCTGCAGATTGATGAGTGCTGAGAGGAGCCGGTTATTTGATCCCCAGGAAATGTTTCTGTGCTGGGGTCACTGTTGCCAGCTTTTGAATCAATAAGGCAGCACCTTTCAGACCAGAAAGTTCAGTTCTATTTATCAAGTCAAGAGAAGTGAGAGGAGCAACAAGCATGATGAAAGCCGGGCTCTAGCTAAGCCTACAGTCGGCTCCAGTGTGAGAGGGAGGGACCCAGGCAGAGCAGCTGCAGCTTTCCAGGGGCTTCCCAGGATTTCCGGGGTCTTCCTTCGAGAGCTCCACCACTTTCTCACCTCTCCAGACACTGATCGGCACATCCTGATTCATTCCATAACCCTTTACTGAACACGTAGCAAGGGCCAGGCACTGTTCTAGGCACAGGGAATCTTCATTCATGTATTTGTTCAACAAAGAAATATTGAGCACTTACTGTGTGCCAGACACTCTGATAAATGGAACAATGGCTGAGACACGGCCCCTCCCAGAGCTTCCAGTGTAGGAGGGAAGAGAAGTAAGTCAGCAATTACAGAGCAAAAACAGCATAAGGGAGGACAGCCCAGGGTGCTATCAAAGCACAGAGGAGGGACACCCAACCCAGTTTGGAGGCTGCCTCCCCCGTCTGAAGGCCTGAGTTGGCCTTCAGGCCTCCAGGAAGTCTCTGTGCCCAACGGCCAGAGCAGGCACACATTGTCAACAGACACAAGAAAGAAACAACCACCCAAATACGGGTTCTCTCAGTGACCCTCTGTTCATAACTTGAAATCAAAACACCCCCTTTCACCCCCTTCCTACTCCCTCTCCAATATGTTGACTTGGCCTTTGAAGTCACTAAAAACTCCCCAAAGGGAGGAGACCCCTAGAGGCGAGCTGGCCCCGTGTCAAGGAAATGAATCAAACTCACACTTTTATGTTATGGCATCACATCCCTCGGGTACTTTTCCCAATTCGTGTGTTATCTGGCCTCCATGGTTCTCCCAGGGTTCCCATCTAAAGTACTCCCTTGAGCGGTTTCCCATCAACCGTTACTGAGATTTTCGTGCAAGGAGGCACTTATCACATGCCGGGTCTGGGGCAGAGGGGAAGGATGCTCAGCAGAGCAAGGGACTTGGCTGCCTGGGTGGGGCGATGGGCAGAGGATGCTGGCTTTCCTTACTGGAGTGAAAAAGGGCAAAAGAGGAAAGGCACAAGATGAGCTAGATTAAAAGATTTTCCTTGGGAGACAGATATGTATTCATCTCTATTCTTTTTTTTTTTTTTTTTTTTTTTTGCAGTACACGGGCCTCTCACTGTTGTGGCCTCTCCCGTTGCGGAGCACAGGCTCCGGATGCGCAGGCTCAGCAGCCATGGCCCACGGGCCCAGCCGCTCGGTGGCATGTGGGATCCTCCCGGACCGGGGCGTGAACCCGTGTCCCCTGCATCGGCAGGTGGACTCTCAACCATTGCGCCACCAGGGAAGCCCCATCTCTCTATTCTTGACTGTGAATGGAGTGGCTTAAAACAGTGCTTCTCAAACTTAAGGTGCATGTGAATCATCTGGGGTGGGGTCTCGCTAAACTGCAGCTTCTGATGCAGCACCTCTGGGGTGAGGCTTGAGGTCTGCATTTCTCAAAGGCTCCCCGACAATACTATGTTAATTACCTATGGCTGCATAACAAATTACCCCGAAACTGAGCAGTATGAAACAACAAGTACTTGTTATCCCACACAATTTCTGAGGGTCAGGAGTCTGGGAACAGCTTAGCTGGATGACTGTGGCTTGGGCTTTCATATGAAGTGAAGAGCCAGCTTGTGAAATGGCAGCAGGCTGCAGTCTCTGAAGGGACTGGATCCTCCGCTTCCAGGCTCAGGCACGTCAGTCCCTGATGGCGGGAGCCTTCAGATCCTCACCACGTGGCCTCTCCATAGGGCGGCTCGTGGCATGGCTTCCCTGAAGACGGAAGCCACAGTCTCTTTACACATAATCCCAGAAGTGACATACCATCACTCCTGCATATTCTATTCATCAGAAGTGAGTCATTGGGGCTTCCCTGGTGGCGCAGTGGTTGAGAGTCCGCCTGCCGATGCAGGGGACACGGGTCCGTGCCCCGGTCCGGGAAGATCCCACATGCCGCGGAGCAGCTGGGCCCGTGAGCCATGGCCGCTGAGCCTGCGCATCCAGAGCCTGTGCTCCGCAACGGGAGAGGCCACGGCGGTGAGAGGCCCGCGTACCGCAAAAAAAAAAAAAAAAAAAAAAAGAAGAAGTGAGTCATTAACTCCAGCGCACACTGAAGGTGAGAGAAATTAAGCTCCAGCCCTTGACAGGCAGAGACTCAAGACTCTGTGGACATATTTTAAAAGCCATCACAAATACCATTGCTGCTGGTCCTCGGCCCATACCTGGAGAGACAGGGTTTAGAACAGCCTCTATAGTCATAGAGCTGAGGTTGGAAAGTACCTCATCTGGTAAATGGGCAGAACCGTGGCACCTCTCACGTAGGGTTGTTGCCTTATGAGATAAATGCACAGAAAGTGCTCGGCACAGTGCCTGGCATGTAGAAGCGCTCGGTTAATGGTAACCAACGTTATTCTTGTCCATAATGTTATTGTTTGAGAAGCTGAACTGCTTCCCAGTGTCAGGCCCAGGCGGCTCCGGGCTTGGCCCTTTTTGCTCCTTGGTCCCAGTCCCACGCAGCGCAGGTGAGCTAACGCAGGAGGCGTGGACTGCACTGGGCCGGAAGTCCAGAGAACCCTCCCTTCTCAGCCTCCCACACAGGGCTGGGGGTTGTGGGCGGAGGGAGGGGAGCAACGCCTAGACAACATGAAACCAGTGTTTGGGGTGCAGCACAGACAGCCTTGAGGTGGTGACGGCGGATTTTAAGGGTCGTCTTAGAAGAAGACCCACTGCATCAGAATCTCTGGAGATGGAGTCAGCTAAGCTACATTTATAACACACTCTCTGGGGTAATTCCTATGCACACTAGCGTTTGAAAAGCACTGCCGACAGATGTGAGAGATTTATTTACTCACCTGCCTCCCCCCTCACCTCCCAAAGAACAGGAAGGCTTGACTTTGAGTTCCTGAGAACAATAATGAGCTGTCCTCTGGGGGCCCCGTCCGAGGCCAGAGCTGGACTAGCCCTGGGGTTGACCCGGTGCAGAACTTCTGTCCTGGTGACTAATGATCCAGCGCGGCCCAGCCTGGCTGCGGTTTGTCTACAGGCCCCGTGACAGGCCCATCCACCCAGATAACTGCAATCTTGCCTTGTGGGATCAAATACTGGCTTGGGATTTATGAGTCCAAGAAACGACATGGCTGTGCTAGCGAGGGGGTGGTGGAGGGCGGGCGGCAGCCACTTCTCCCCCAGGAGCCTTGGCTCCTTACCTGGCTTTGGGTTGCCTGGCAGGCCCAGAGGACAGGCTGCTGGCTGTTTTGGGTCTGAACAGGGTCAGGGTGCCGGTGAAAAGCAAAGCAGCTGCTTCGCGTCTCCACTCAGCCCCTTCCACTTGTGTCGGAGGGAGAAATCATTGCATGGTACACGCTGGTGCATTGTGTCATCTTAGAACGAAGACAAGGTTAAAAATAAAAAAGCAGCATTCTCCCATTCTATAGCCAGGGAATGGAAAAGACGTTAGTCCTTCACACCCCCTCAAAGCTGGAGTTGATGGCTTGCTGAGGGCTGAGCTGCTGCAGGCCTGAGTTGTGATTAGCAAACGGGCATCTTTCTCTTCATTATTCCTTTGGGAACGTGGGCCTGTGTCTTGACAATTAGGAAGGGTGAACGACTCCAACCTCTCTTTCCAGGCGTTCAGTTCTCATTGATTGTAGCAGGGCAGCATTCATTCACTGATTTATTCATTCATTCAACTGACTTAAGATCAAGTTCTGTTTGCCAGGCACTTTCCTAGGCAACTGAGGAAACAGAAACTACCAAGACAGATCACATTCTGGGGAGGTGCCAGTGGAGACAATAATACACAAGGAAGCATAAATTAACGAGATAATTTCCAGCTGTGATGAAGCAGGGGTGGAGAGTTGCTAGGAGAATTTTTAACAAGCATTAACCTGTGCTACGTTTGGAGAAAACAAAGAAGAAAGTGATTTGCAACCTAGACTTCAAGTTCTTTCACCATTTCTTTTCTGAAATGGTTACCTGACTTAAGGACCATCTTTCACTCGCCTTTCACTTTCCATTTTGTTTGGATGGAACATCTCGCAGCCTCCCAGCACAGGGACCCCATTAATAGCACAGTTGTTACTACACAGATTTGTCCAGGTCAGATTTTATTGCTTTTGGCCCAAGGCTGCTGCAAAATTTACAGAGCAAAGAGAGGTACAATGTGGTCTACTGAGCAAGTTACTGAGTTAGAGTGAGTTTCTGTGCTTAAAGATACTTAGCATTTAAAAGCAATTTCATAAAAGTCATCATTAGACTAATATATCACCATGGCAATTCAACAATGATGTCTAAAAGTTTTAACTGTGATTTTAGAGCAGCCAGTACCAAAAAAGCCTTGAATATGGGGTTGGGGTGTTTTTGTTCATACGATTTGGGGGTGATTGAACCCTCTGAGACGTGTAAGATGCCGTGAACCGTGGAAAATGCATGTGCATTCACATAAAATTTCAGGGTGCATGAACTCCTAAAGTCCATTCGTGGATTCCCCTGGGCATCCACGGGCCCCTGTTTCCTGCTCTAAAATTTACACTTATGGAAAGATATCCAAGATATTTTTTAATGAAAAAATAAATAAATTGCAGACAGTATATACAGCACGATTCTGTTTTTCTCTTAAATGTTATATATATATATGAACATTCCATACCTGAGGCGAGTGGGATCAAGGGAAAGGATTACTTTTACCGTTTATTCTATACACTTCATTTTGAATTATTTCAGATAGCAAACATTACTTTTGTAATAGTAATTTTCTTGAAAATTTAGCCTCCAAAAATCAGACAGTGCATGCCCCTGACTGAATCAGACAGTGCACACTTACCATTTCTGGGCAACTGATCTTGACTGAGGACCAATACTTACTGGATACGGTGGTGTGGACCAGAATAGAAGGGGCTGAGTACAAGGTCACGTGGAAGGTCTCTCTCAGGGCAATTTAGATATAAGGTTGCTGGATTTAAAAGAGTTCAGTTGGAAAGCCATGGAATATCTTGGAAGTACATTTCTGAATGCATTTGTTTAAACTGAGGAAAGAGTAAATTAAGCATGCAGAATGGTCTCCTCAGGTGATTTTAGGTTATATTGCAGAGGTCTACAACACAAAGCATTTTGATCAAAGATCTCTGTTCTTAGAGACTGATGCCAGTAATAGCCCACGATGAGGCCTCATCAGAAAGAAGCAGAGCTGGGCTTCCCTGGTGGCGCAGTGGTTGAGAGTCCGCCTGCCGATGCAGGGGACATGGGTTCGTGCCCTGGTCCGGGAAGATCCCACATGCCGCGGAGCGGCTGGGCCCGTGAGCCATGGCCGCTGAGCCTGCACGTCCGGAGCGTGTGCTCCGCAACGGGGGAGGCCACAACAGTGAGAGGCCCGCGTACCAAAAAAAAAAAAAAGAAAGAAAAGACGGAAGCAGAGCTGACACAGGCAAGGGAGCGATGAACCCAGCTTCCACAGCTCCAAATCTGGGCACAATTCGAAGGGAAGGCTTACATCTAGGGGGTATTTGATGATGCAGAGAAATTGGGTGTCTCATGTTTTAAATCATGACCTCCCTCCCATCTGACCCAGAGCTGCTCCCTGCTAAGGTGGTGAGTCGAACAGATAAAAGTATTAAGGGGACTTTGGTGGTCCAGTGGTTAAGGCTCCGTGCTTCCAATGCAAGGGGTGAGGGTCGATCCCTGGTCGGGGAGATAAGATCCCACATGCTGCGGCCAAACAAACAAAAAAGTACTAAAAAAGGCACTTTGCATTCAGGAACATTTATTGCTCTGAGCGTGGATTTTTACAAAACCATTCAGCTTAGCATATCACATGGTATATAAAAGGGAGCTCAGCCGTGCAAAGAAGAGAGATCGGGCCCTCCTCTGAATTAAGTCCCGGTCTGCCTTTGCTGCTTTCCTCCCACCGCGAAACCACGAGCTGCTGAGAGCAGGCGTGGGTCAGCTTCTGCTCCGTTTCCCCTGGCCTTGGGGAATAGAGGCCAGTTACATTTACTGGAGCCACTCCATCTGCTGTGCACATGCCCAGGCCTCTTGAGCTTAAGCTGGACAGGGTTAATCACCACACTTCAGAATGGCTCTTCCAGGGGAGGCAGGAGAATGAGGTGATAAGTTAGCTATTATCAATGTGATTTTAGTGATACAGCAGAGCTGCTGCAAGACAGGGCCTAGGTCTTGCAAAGGTCTACCTGGCATCTCAGGCGAGGGTGACACTTCTGTCCCACGTCCAGAAAGTGAAAGCATCTATGGAGTTAAGATCATTCTGACCCCTCCTATCTTCCATCCCCTGTCCCTCCTTGAGACCAAGGCCATCAGAGGGTATTGGGATGGCCCATGGTATCAATAGCCTATTATTCAATAGCTCATTCATTACTGCCACCATCTTCCATCCCTAGAGTGCTTTCCAGCCTACACAGTACAGCCCCATGAATTAGTTATCTAATTTGAACCTCACAATATATCAGTGAGCACCAGATGAGTGTCCCCACTTGACAAATTAGGAAACTGAGGCTTGGAGAGACTAAGGAATTTTCACCAAGTGCGTTCATCTCATTAGTGGGAGAGAAGGCGCTTGAAACCAAGTTTTCTGACCCCAAGTCCAATGTTCTTTCCCCTCCACTAGGTGAAATTAGGCAAGTCACCACAAACAAAGCACAGTCCAGCACTGAACCAGAAAGCAAGCATCCCTGGGCATGATCTGTGTTTTTCCTGGATACAGCAAAGGAAGCAATCCTTTGCCCCCCCCCCCCAAACAAAGATAATAATAGCTGGCTACATAGTTCTTACTCTGTATCAGATGCTTCATGAATATTACCTCTCCTGATCCTCAAAACTACCCTAAATAGAAAGTACCAATACTCACTTTATTAATGAAGAGACTGAGGCTCAGAGACATCAGATGACTTGTCCATAGTCACAGACCAAAAGTGGAGGCGTCAGGACTTCATCCAAGCTATGGGACTCTTAACCACACACTTGCCTCCCACTCCCAGTGCGCTTGTTCCTCAGTTCACTTGTCAGGCCACCCACCCCAGGCCTGACGCCCTCAGGACCTTTGCTTGGTAGCAGTTTACTTGATTGAATCGAGCAGAATGCTTCCACCTCATCTGTTAACACCCCTTCAGCAGTGGCGCGTTAGGGCCCTTAAACCAGCAACACAAAATCCTCTCTGCAAAATTGATCTTTCAGATCAGTCCATGAGGACACAGAGACAGATTCCTCAAACAGAGTCTCACTCGGCAGCATAATTAATAAATGTCCTGAAAAGGGTCAGGGGAAAAGATTTGCTGCCGTTTTGCTGGGCATCTGGGGAGTGAAGCACAAGCAATTCAAATACATTTTTTATTTCCACTCATTGCCTTTGTCAAGAACCTCCATATTCCATAACGCCAGATGAATTAGGGTTTTTTTTTTAATAGTTCCATGTTTAAGTGAAATAAGACACCTCCTCCCACCTCCGCCTGATAAAAAGAAAAACCACATACAAAGAAAGAGGAAAGGCAACAACCTAAGCCTCTGCTGTGGACAAATGCCAAGGAAGAAAACTTCCTTTTGTCCAATACACTGTGTTTCAGAAAAGAAACTTTTTTTCTGAAGAAAATCAATGCAAAGTTGATACAATTTTGGTGGAGAAAAGTAAACTTGCAATGGATTGCCCCCACAAAAATGTGCTGATAATGAAGGCGGGATTTAAGATTTTGGAGAGGGTTTATGCCAAAAAGAGAAAGCAATCCCTTTGCCTGTGACCTGGAAGTCTCAGCCCTTCGAGCCCCGGAGTTCAGCTTCGGGTTTTGGTGTTCTCCTTGAAGACTCCAGATGATAGCTGGTGTCTCTGCGGATACAATTTGAATGAATTCCCAGGATAATGACCCGGCCTCCAGTGATTTACTAACCTCACCGCTGCATAGCCACCCCATCAGGGCCCGTTAATCCTTTAATGGTCCCTGCAGTGTGTCCAGGGCTGCGCCGAAAATTCCACAGCCCTCCCTGGAACACTGAGGGGAACTGAATGCCCTCTCCCCTCCCCTCCACATCTCCCCAGCCTCACCCCTTATCTTATCAGGTAGCTAATTCCCACAAATTATTGTGATTCAGGCAGAAAAATGAAACTGCTCTCAAATCATAAATTTGTCACTTTCTGGACAGCTGCTAAGTCAAGAAAATCTTGACCAAGTGGCGCTTAGTCATTGTTCTGGACAATTAAGACCCATCAGTGCATTTGGTAATCTCTCTCTCAAAGCAATGTTTATTGATGGGTCGGAAGAAAACCGTTTATATAGAGATTTAACATGGTATCCACTCTTAAGTGGAGTGTAATCCTTCATCACGGGTAATGGGACTCCAGTATGTTGTCCCAGGTGAAAGGTCTCTGTGGCCCACAGCACCCCATCACTGTGGCCATCCTCGGGCCCAGTACTTGCCTTGAGATGAGCAATACCCAGGCTTCCTAGATCTAGTCCTGCTCAGTGTTGAGAGAAACTATCAGGACTCTCACAGAGAAAGCCCATGGGGTCCCACGAGAACTGAGCCTCAGAGAGGACACCGAGGAACTTTTCTTTTAGGTTGTATATACAAATCTGCCTGTTTCTCACCACCTCCACCACTACCAGCCTGTCCAAGCCACCTCTCTCAGGTTGTGGCAGGAGCCTCCTTACAGATCTTCATCTTTACCCCACTTCGGTCTGTGCCCCATACAGAAGCCTGAGGGATCTCTTAAATTTTTTTTTATTGAGTTAAAATTCACATAAAATGAAATTAAATATTTAAAAGTGCACAATGCAGTGGCTTTTAATGCATTTACCATGTTGTGCAACCATCACCTCTATCTAGTTCTAAAACATTTCATCATCCCCAAAGGAAACCCATACCTAGTAGGCAGGCACTCCCCATTCTCTCCTTCCCCCACCCCTGGCAGCTGTTAATCTGCTTTCTTTTTCTATATAGTTGCCCATGCTGGACATTTCGTTTAAATGGAATCATACAATATGGGACCTTTTTTGCCTGACTTCTTTCACTTAGCATGCTTTCATGTCTCACTCATGTTATACCATGTGTTCTTTTTTATAGTTGACTAATATTATATTTTCTGGATAGACCACATTTTGTTTATCCATTGATTAGTTGATGGACATTTGGTTGTTTCCACCCTTTGATTACTGTGAACAGTGCTGCTGTGAACATTCTCCTACAAGTTTTTGTTTGAACACCTGTTTCCTATATTTTTGGTATATACCTTGGATTGGAATTGCTGGGTCACGATCGTTTTAATTTTTAAGTCAGATCATGTTACTCTTCTGCTCAAAACTCTCCAATGGCTTCCCGGCCAGAATGAAAACAAAAATCTTTACAATTCCCTGCAAGCTCCCTCCATGATCTGGCTCCTGCAACTTCTCATCCATTACTTGCCCACTTGGCCCCAACAGACTGGTCTCCTTACCGGTCCTCAAGTACATGATGATGTCCCATCCCAGGCCTCTGCACTTGGCTGTTTTGCCTTGAACACTCTCTTCCCTCACTTCCCTCGGATCTCTTTCCAAATAACGACCCTATTTAAAATGGAACACCTATCCCCTTTACCCTGATTTGCTGTTCTTCACCTGACCTAGTAAATATTCATTTGGGTTAGTTGTTTATGTTTTTTCTATTTCCCCCAATAGAATGTAAGCGCCATAAGAGCAGAATTTTTTGTTTTGTTCATTGACATTCCCAGTGTCTGCAACAGAGCCTGCACAGGCTAAAAACAACTAGCCTGACCCACCAGCAGAGAGCTTTTCATATCAAGCTATTGTCTCTCTTTATCTCCAGTTACAGCACGCGACATTAATTCAATCTTTATGCATATATCAGATTTTTTTAAAGGTTCAACCAAAGTAAATTAGGCAGCGCATGAAAACAGAAGTATTCTACATATATTAGCTCAAATAATCTTGACAAGAAGCCCATGTGTTAGCCTAGTTCACAGGCTTCTTATAAAGAGGTTAAGTGACTTGCTCAGGGTTACAAAGCTAGCAAGAGAAAGAGCAACGATTTACACCCAGCAGAGTGTTTGTTCTTAAGCACTATACTATATAATCTTGCTATTTGAATGCACTGAACTAATGAATGAGCACACAAAAAATATTAGGCTTAGAGATCCAAATTTTCATTTCAAAAATCAAAAAAATAGGCTTAAATCACTTGCTGTGGTATGGGATATTAAAATATATTTTCTTTGACAGCTAAGAAAGAGTTTTACATTGTGGCAGGAGAGTTACTGAAGCCATAACAGAGTTGACTTTTGCAGATATGTGAAAGCAATAAGCACAGACATCAAGCCATGGAGTGGTTCGTTCATTTGATGGATGCGTGTGGTGGGTTTGAATTTCAACCCACACATGCAAGAGCATAAGAAATATAACTTTATTTTCTTAGAATGGAACTTAATTCCTATACGTCAAACTCCCACATCACTGAGGTCTAATCTTTTTTTTTTTTTTTTTTTTTTGCGGTACGCAGGCCTCTCACCGTTGTGGCCTCTCCCGCTGCGGAGCACAGGCTCTGGACACGCAGGCTCAGCGGCCATGGCTCACAGGCCCAGCCGCTCCGCGGCATGTGGGATCTTCCCGGACCAGGGCACGAACCCGTGTCCCCTGCATTGGCAGGCGGACTCTCAACCACTGCACCACCGGGGAAGCCCTGAGGTCTAATCTTGGTCAACGTTAAAAGTTCTAGCCTATGTTTCAGGGGACTCACTGCCAAAGCATGGAAGGTGGTCTTTCTGCTGTTCCAGGAATCTGTGTGTGTAGGTACCCACTGAGATGCTTCTCCTGTCTGCCTGGCCCCTCCAGGCCGGGAGGGCACTGGATCTTCAGCTGGGCTGCCTAGGGTGCTCCTCCACCCTGACTACCTAAGACACATCACTCAGCCATCCCCTCCTGGGGGCTTGCCTTCTCCCTTCTCAAGCTGCATTTTCTTTTTCCACCTCCTCCTACCTCAAGGAATGTTTTTCTGGTCTTCAAGAGAAATCCCTCCTTCTTTTAAATCTTGGTAATTTCTTCTTAGAGTCATTCCCTTCATGACTTTTTGGCAAATACAAATATAAAAATACATAAAAATTCAAAAGCAGGACCAGCTGGCCATTTCTTCTTGTCATACCTATTTCCTGAGGAAAAGAACCCAGGGACTAGCTGCTACAGTAGGAAGAGGGTGAGCAGAAGGCTAGGAGAAAAATAAAGAGGATAATATTCCCAAAATAGCATCCTGCCACACGTTATTGAGTACATACCATGAGCCAGTCACTGTTCTAGGTGCTAGTGATATAGAGGGAACAAAATCTGCACAGAGGATGTGTTTGTTTTCTATTGCTGTTACAGGAAATTACCACAAACTTAGTGGCTCAAAACAACATCAATATTTTTATATTATACTTCTGAAGATCAGCAGTCCAAAATGGTCCTCACTAGGCTAAAATCAAGGCATCATCAGGGCTGCATTCCTTCTGGGAGCTCTAGGGGAAAATCTGTTTCTGTGCCATTTGCAGCTTCTAGAGGTTGCCCCTTGGCTCATGGCCCTACATCGCTCTGAGCTTTGCTACCTTTATCGTATCTCCTTTTCTGATTCAGACTCTCCCATCTCTTTTCCTATTTATATGTAAGGTCCACCTGAAAAATCCAAGATAATCTCCCCATTTAAAAATCCTTAACTTAATCACATCAGCAAAATGCCTTTTGCCTTGTAAGGAAACATATTCATAGGTTCTAGGGATTGAGACATCTTCAGGGAGCCATTATTCTGCCTACCATAGGAGGTTTAAAGTCTAGCGTGGCATGGTAAGTGCAATAATAGGAGAAATGTGGGATTGTGTGAGGGGTCACAGGCGTAGCAGGCTTGGGAATCAGGAAATGCTTCTCTGTTTAGGCTGAGACCTGGAGGATGAATAAGAGGGGTTTGGGAGAAATGGGAAGAGGAAGCTATAGAGGGAGGGATTCAAACAAAGTTTAGAACAAAAGCTCAAAGATGAGAGAGAATAAAGTAGATTACTGGAGCTATGAGTTTTGGGGCAAGGTAAGGTTCAGGTGTTCAAAGCCCTGGTAAACCCCTGGGAAGTTTAGGCTTTATCCTAAGGGAACCAGGTGATGAGGTGAGGCGACTTGCATCTTACACAAGTCCCTCTTGGCTGCTGAGCCAGTAGAGATTACAGGGAGCAAGACTGATGAGGGAGAGAACAGTTATGAGGTTGTTATGATAATCCAGAGAGAGATGATGGGGTTGGGTGCTGGGGACAAGTGGAAGCAGTGGAGACAGGTTTAGATTTAGATTTAGGGCATCATGATTGATTGGATGTCGGATGGGGGCATAAAGAAGGAGGAGTCCAGGATGACTCCCGGGTTTCTGGTTGGAGCCACTGAGGAGTAGAAGGAGGAGGGTTGGGGAGGAAGATGATGGGTTCCATTGTGAACATGTTGATTTGCTGATACCTGTGGGAGATCCAAGTGGAGATGCCTCAGAAGCAGCTGTGTCACTGGATCGTGGGGATTAAAAAATCTACAGAAAGCACTTAGCCCAGTGCCTGGCACATAGTTAACTGCTTAATAAATATGAAGTGTTGTTACTATTTTTTAGTTTTATATTCCAGTCTGGGCTATGCTTCAATAAACCATGCTCTGGGAGCCATCAGAGGGCGGGGTGGTGGGGACAAAAAGAAGGCAAATAAATGAGAGGAGAGCAAGGAAAAGGGTTATTCCATAGCTGTATCCATGTCTGTGCTCTTTTTCCGAATCCCTTGGATTAACAGATAAAGGATGGCAGTTTGCCTGCTGAAGTGGGGTTATCAATTAGCATTAACCAAATACAGAGAAAGCAAAACTACCCTGAGTGCACTTTCGGGAATTTGCCAATACCCCCTGGAGGAGGCAGGAGGGAAATTTGGGTCCATTGCTAGGATTAACTCCAGGCTTGTTTGTTTTTGATGGGGAACTGGGTGGGCGTCAGAGGTGGGGTGGCCCTTTCTCGGCAATATCATCAGCAGCGACAAAAGCAATGAGGAGTTGATTCTTTTCTTCACTCACTTCAATCTCATGTTGTCATCAAAGAGAGTTCTCCGTCTACACATCTGGGCACACAAGGACTTGTAAGAAGACTGGGGCAAATTCTCCTAGGGTTTTAATATTAATCTTTTCCCCTCAGAGAGAGGAATTAATTAGTACTTGCCCCTCAGAGAGAGGAATTAATTTTCCTGGGCAAAAGTACCATTTGGTACAAGGGAAAGTTTTGATTTATGAGGCACCAGAGGCAATTTATTTCCTTTAAATATTATCATTATGAACATAGCTACTTCATAAGAGAAAAATGGAATTCAAGGGACATTTACCTCTAAATAGTTACAGCATTTCAAATTCTTGTCCTGTCTTCATTGTCAATAGGATCACTTTGAAAGTTGTGAGCACAAGGTCAGACAATGCAATGAGAAATATCCAGGATCCAGCTGGGTGTTGTTTCAATATCTTTTATTTGTTATTGGACTCCAACACTGGAAAAATATTAAAAGAATGCAGGATTCTACCAAGTTTAGAGGTCTTTAAAACTAGACCAGAGACATTTAAATATCTTAAGAATCAAAGAAATGCAAAATCCAGTCAAGTGAAGTAACAGATTGGGAGGTATACAGACTTCTGAAAGTAGAGACAAGGGTTAGGCATTGTGTGACCTGAATTCAGGGGAGCCTGAGATACAGGACCAAAAATAAAGCTCACTGGGTCCCATCAGTCTCATGGAAAGTTCTGTAGTCAGCATCCAGGCTCAAACATACCAAAGGTAACCCCAAAAGTGTTTGGGATAATGAAATTGTTTCCTTGGAGGGTAAAAGCTTCCTTAATTCAAAAACTAGGGGGACTTTGAATACTTAAGTATAGACATGGCAAGAGAATCAAACAAAAAATACCATTATTTTTGTGTTAAGACATCTGTATGTACTTGGTGTTTAAAGTGTAATGCTTAAGAGAATCTGTTCTATCAAATTTGTATTTCAGATACAAGGCACAAATAAAATCCATTCTAGTGAATTTTCTTATATTTTCAGCTGCTGGACTCACTTTCTCTCACTAATCTTTCTTGGGTGCTTTCCTGAGATCAACGAGCTATATAATTATGTAATCTACAAATAAGCGATATTTTGGATATATTTTCCTGTGCATCTTCCTCGATGAAGTATCTGTTCAAAACTTTTCTATTTTTGTATTTTCTATTATGCCATTATCTCTTGTCTCTATATATCCTTGAATAGTCATTGCCAGTGTTGCCAATTCCTGTTAACTAGCAGTGGTAACAAGGGACATCCTTGTCTGCTTCCATTATGAAAGAGAATTTCTTGGGTTCTTCTACTTTGGCTTTTGCATTTAATTTTTAAAAAATATTATGGAAATTGGGCTTCCCTGGTGGCGCAGTGGTTGAGAGTCTGCCTGCTGATGCAGGGGACACGGGTTTGTGCCCCGGTCCGGGAGGATCCCACGTGCCGTGGAGCGGCTGGGCCCGTGAGCCATGGCCGCTGAGCCTGCGTGTCCGGAGCCTGTGCTCTGCAACGGGAGAGGCCACGGCAGTGAGAGGCCCGCATACCGCAAAAAAAAAAAAAAAAAAAAAAATATATATATATATATATATATATATATATATATAATGGAAATTTTCAGCATGTACAACGGTAGAGAGAGAAGTACACTAAACCGCCATGTACTCAACAACCAGCCTCAACAATCTTTACCACATCTCCATTCTTATTTTATCTACTGACCCTACTCCAAACATTCTTTTCCCTTCCTCCTCCTCAAAGATGATGAGGCAAACTGGAGTATTTTTTTAACTGAGGTAAAATCAATGAAATGTATTGATTTTAATTGTACAATTTGATGACTTTTGATAAATGTATACACCCACATAATCAAAACCTCAATAAAGATATAGAACATTTTTATCACCCTAGAAATTCCCTTATGCCCTCTTCCCCACTCTCCATAGGCAACCACAGTTCTGGTTTCTATCTATGAGTAATTTTGCCTTTTCTTGAACTTCATATAAAAGGAATCATGAAGTACATTCTCTTTTATTTCTGGCTTCTTTCATTCAAAATTTTTTGAGATTCATCCATTTTGCTGCATTGATCATTCATTCATTCTTTTTTTTATTACCAAATAGCATTCCACTGTATGAATGTACCACAACTTATTTATTTATCCCTTCTCCTATTGACGAATCAACAGGAATCAAGAGGACAGATTCCATTTACTGAAAGTTACCAGGCATTGTGATAAAGACCCTCCATGGTCTCTTTCATTTAATCTCTCAAACAACTCTTTGAAGTCTTGTTCCAGTTGATCAATTTATTGCCTCTCAGCTCCAAATTCACCCTTCAGTACCTGCTTTGCAATGATAGACAGGATTCTTGATGTACTTCTTCTTCACACTAAGCACAGTGTTAAGCTTTGTCAGTAGAGGGCAATGGAGAGACATTACAGGAGGAAGAAGTTTTCCTGGTTTTGATGTGCTGTCTTGCCTTTGTTTGTTGCTACTTCTCTGTGCATCTGCCCATGCACGTGTGGAGACATCTAGTGGTGTTCTAGCCCACCCAGGGTGCCTAGTTCCTCAGCAACCTTGAGCCCTGTCTGGAGCCCAGTGACCACCTTGCTCTGGCCTTCCTGATGCAAACGCTCCAAGTGTTCCCCAGGCTCCCTAATCCCCTGTACATCTGCCCACCAGCCTCTGCTGGCCTGTGCCCTGGACAACTGTTTACCATGGCCTCCCAACATCAACACCATGAATTCCAGCCCAAGTGTCACCTTCCAGGAAGTAGACTCCCAACACCCTACTTCTCTTTGCCCACCCACCTTGGCTCACCTGTACGTGTGCTGTTTCCTACTGCCTGGCCACTGGAACAGCTCTGGGCCAAACAAGCCAGCAGACCAGGTGGGCTCCACCCATACCCTCTCCAATGGAGTGTGAACCTCAGCCACAGGAAGGCCATGTTTGTCCTTCCTTGGGTAGTTGCCCTCAGCCCTGGGGTCCCCTTTAGGATTCTCTTTATATCTTTGTAATTAAGCACCTATCTGAGTTTAATACTTCTTTAGATTAAACCATCCCTGTTCAAATCACTATGTGCTTTCTGTCTCCTGATTGGACCCAGACTGATACAGGCCAGTTCTATTATTATTTCCTTTTGGAAGATAAGAGAATGAGATTGAGAGAAGCTGCATGATTGCTCAGGATCACATGAGGAGTATGGCGGCAGAGCTGGATACAAACTCGGGACTGTGGGCTCTAGAGCCTCGGGTTTTCACCACTCTGTTCCACGAACTAGGAGTCAGTGTAAAGATACCACATGGGACAGAGCGATGGGCTCACCTCCCCTCACCCCCTCCTTTCCCATGCTTATACGTCCTGGGTGTTTCAGGTTAAAACAAGGGCAAAAAATGCAAAAATGAGACCAGCTCCTAGAGGAAGATTTTCAAGAGTCAAGAATGTCAATAGTCATCTCGAGCTAATGGCCAACATAAACACACAAGAATAGAAAAGGGAAAAAAAAACCTACTTAAAAATCACTTTTACACACTTTACATATGGTCAATATTCTTCTCCAAATACATTTGTTTTGAGGCTATTTGATTTTTGCCAATTTCCCCAGCTTTGTCTTATCTGCTACAATGCCTCATTTTGCTAAAGAGAGCTGAAACCTCAGTTTCGGGTCTCGTCTGTATTTGTATTTGGCTCAAGGCAGCCAGATTTCTGGATGATGTATGTCCCATAAGCTCTCAGGGACTCTGGTCCCCACTGGGGTTGTGCTCAGAGGCAACGTGTAACAGCTTCCATATTCCTGGAAATGAAGCCCCAGCCTTCTTTTACAGTTTCTCCCTTGGGGAACACAGCAATGTGAGCCCTAATTAGCCTCAAAATAACAAACCCCAGTACTAATGATCTTCCTTGAGGGTTGTTCTGGTCTTCCAGCTTCGGTAGGAAAAAAAAAAAAAAAAAAAGCCCTGCGCAAGGATTAACCATTTCCTGCTGATTAGATGCAGGGAACTCTGGACTATGAGTTAGGGTACCTGGATTTGAGTCCTGCCTCTGCCACTCATTATGTGGCCCTTTGTTTTTCTGCAAACAAGAAGATTGGATTCTAAGCTCCCTTCCAGTTCTATGGTCCTTTGACTCAGAATCCTTTCAAGCCTATTTCATCACAGCAATTTAGATCATAGCGGCTTCCATCATTGAGGGCTCTCAATGTGCCAGGCAAATTGCTAAGTACCTTAAATGCACTATCTCTTATGATACTCACTGCAAACCTATTATTATACACATGTTACAGATTCAGAGAGATTAGAGCATGGTGATAATACAGCCACAGCTGTGAGTTCTCTCCACAGATGGGTCACTGACTGTTCCCCTAACCTAACGAATGGGGTCCAGCAGAAGAAATGTAGGTAGATCGGTCACTGATTTTTTTTTTTTTAAGTTAGCATCAGCCTCAATTCACTAAATGAAGATAAGGCAGGGGTGCGAGTAGTCAGGGCAATAGGGGAGGGAAAAAGACATTAACTAGCAAAGCCAGGTACTTTGTACACATAGTTTAGTTTAATCTTTACAGCAACCCTATGAAATGAGCTCGCTATTCTACTTCCACGACACAGATGAAGAAAATGAGGTTCAGAGGAGTCAAATAACTCGTATACATTTGCCACCACTGGTCAGCAGCAAAGCCACGGTCTGAACGTGTTTTGTTTGACTCCTTCTCTCACACTGCACTGGGACAACTGTTTGTGGCCACAGATTTCAGGGCCTGAGCAACTATACACACAGTTATCAAGGCCAAGCCTATGGCAACTGACAATGAAATAACTGGTCAGTTCAGTGAAAGGAAGAAAAATATATTTCTTTAAAAAGTCAGTCCTTTCTCTTTTTTCTTTTTGCGGTACGCGGGCTTCTCACTGTTGTGGCCTCTCCCGTTGCGGAGCACAGGCTCCGGACGCGCAGGCTCAGCGGCCATGGCTCACGGGCCCAGCCGCTCCGCAGCATGTGGGATCTTCCCGGACTGGGGCACGAACCTGTGTCCCCTGCATCGGCAGGCGGACTCTCAACCACTGCGCCACCAGGGAAGCCCAAAAGTCAGTCCTTTCTTGACTTTGGCTGCGCTGGGATCTCCAGGGTCTGAGGCCCAGCCCCTGCCCTGCAGGATCTCTTTCTGGACAAGTGCTGTCCCACCCACGAGAGAGGAAATCAAAGGCATGGAACTGATCACAGGGGGGACTGATCCTAGGTTCTAAAGTGACAGAGGCTTTAGAATAGGCACATGGGAGGAAGTACAAGAACATAGGCAGGGACATAGGCCTCGCAAACCAAGCCATCTTCAAAACAGAAAGAATCAGATTGTTGTTCTATTTCTCTTTGACCTCACCCTTTAGGAGAAGCTGTTGAAGAAGAGCCACACAGCCGGGCCTCCCTGGGAGAAGGGAATAACTGACTCTGAGTACAGAGAGACACGTTGCCCAGACTCTACTGGGATGTAACTACACACCTACTGCCCAGAGTAGCCTACAGCAGTGTGTATAAACTGGCTCTCTAAAAAACAAACTAACAAGAGCCGTCCTGCTTTGCAGCACTTGCCAATTTCCACGGTATAAACACTCCCAATTCAAGCTACTAATGTTTTGACAACCGGCTTGCAAAAGTCCTACATATGTAACAGCTGGCTCTCACAAAGCAATGGAAGCCAGGTCCATGCACCACTGGGTAGCCAGCTCTGAGGATATACCATCTTGAGAAAGCAGGAGTGTTTTTGGACATGGCCTACTGCCTTCCTTCCCCACTATGGTTCCAGGTGTACCAAGATATTCCCGGTCCTTTTAATTCTTACAGTTCCTTCTGCCTGGGGTGTTCTTCCACTTCTTTTCCTTCTAAGAAAGGAAGGAATGCATCCTTCATGTCCAGGCTGAAAAATATCGTCTGGTAAGCCTTCCCTAGCCTCTTTAGGCAAAGCTCATTCTCGATCCTTTGCCCACACCTGTATTATCTGCTTACATTTCTGCTTCTCCTACTAGATTGTGAGGTCCCTTGGGGAGAGGGCCATGCTTGCTTCATCTCTGAACTAGGAGCCAGACACATAGGAGGCTCACAATATATGACTGCTAAATAAATGAAGTTATAAACTTATCTCTGATTTTAAGTTAGGCAGTGAATGACATCACTCCTTAACCTAGTTTAAATGTCCCTGTCTCTGGAAGGTCCATAAAAGCAGTTCTACTGGTAGTGGTTGGACAACAGTGGCGAGCAGGGTATGTCTTTTCTCTAGCTGTGGGTAGGAAGTGCTCACTGCAGGGTAAGAGCTCCTTCTGGCCAATCTCAGCTCCGAAGGGATGTTCTGGGAAGACCCAAGCCACTACAGTTGGCCTTAAACTTTCTGGCAATCACAAAAAGGCGGCAGATGAGGTAGATGTGAAGGCAAAAACTTGATCCTTCTCTTAAGCTCCCCCCAAACCTAGGAGCCTTCCACAAGGATGGGATGTGTCCTCTAAGATGTCCCCTCAGGACTGACACAAGAACCCCAGAGTCAGAAGGAAGAGCTAGACTGACCCTCTCCAACTGGGAATTTCCAACCTGCAAGAGAGAAGTGGAGGGAGGGAATGAGAAGGGAGAGAGTGAGAGGGGAAGGATAAAGAATAAGAATGACCGCAGAGAGTAGTAACATTCCCCATATACACAGGTGATAAAAGCTGATAACAGCAATGACAAAATTAAGAAAATAAAAACACTGCTCTGAAGATTTTAGACCAGCTAACACAGAACTAAATAGGCAGTAACTCGGGCTGATAAAAAGCAACAGGGCATCAACCACATAAACACCCGGCCACTTCAATGCTTCTGTCTGTATGATGATGACACTGGTTTGTTGACACCACACCGTCCCCATGACCCCAGGCACCAGCAGTGGTGCCTGACTCACGGAGGGGGGAAGTTGTGCGGGGGGCTGATGCTGACGAGGAGCTTTTTGGGAAAGACAAGTTATCCTTGACTGGATGCAGATGGCCCAGTGAAAAATGAAATCTGCCAGCAGAGGCTGCCTTTATCAGCTGGAGGGGTTCAGCAGGGACGAGACTTCCCCATCCCTGGCCTGCCTGAACGAGCCTCCGGTTTCAGCACCATATCACAGACTGTCCTAATGAATTCTTCTGACGGGCTGGAGCCTGCACGTATCTGCTTCTAGGAGTGCATCCTGGCAGGCTGGGGCGTGGTACGGAACTTGCCTGGTGTTTGCATTCCGCCTCATGGAGTTGGCAAGGAATGCTTGCCACGGGGAAAGAGCTGTCAGATTCACCAGGACTGAATGCCCTTCCTAAACCGGCCGTCCTGCCTCTATCCTGGGCTCCCCTCACTGACTTCCAGTGGGCAGGGGGGTGCCCAGGAAAGGTCAAGAGGCTGCCCAGGGCATGCCAAGCCAGACACCCAATGGGTGCCCACAGTATCAAAGACAAAATTATAAGAACAAGCTGCTGTTTATTAACTGACTTCCCATTATGTGCCGAGCCCCACACCAGGCACTTTGCCACGTTCATCCTGTACAACTGTCCCGTGAGGTCAGTGTTACATTCCCACCTTAGAGATGAGCAAACTGAGGTTTCAGTCCAGCTGTCCAGAGTCATGGGGCTGGTTAAGTGGCAGATCTGGGGAATGAAACTGAGTTTCATCTATCCACACAGCCTGTAATCCTAAAAGGACTGGTGTGGAGGAAAACAGGCAAAATGAAATAAATACCTGGAGACTCTGCAATAGCTAGTCAGATAAACCTTTACTTTTTTTTTTTTTTCTCTTTTTGTGGCACACGGGCCTCTCACTGTTGTGGCCTCTCCCGCTGCAGAGCACAGGCTCCGGACGCGCAGGCTCAGCAGTGGCCATGGCTCACGGGCCCAGCCGCTCCGCGGCATGTGGGATCTTCCCGGACCGGGGCACGAACCCATGTCCCCTGCATCGGCAGGGGGACTCCAAACCACTGCGCCACCAGGGAAGCCCAAACCTTTCCTTTTTCATCCAGGTTTAGTAGCAACGTGATGACCGTAGTAAAATATTGATAAAATATGAATCTATCATTGGGGTTTGAAAAAACCCACACACTATAAATTCGTCTCAGAACCCAGAACCAGGAGTTTTTCATTGCCGCTGCTTTTGGTTATTTGAGCCATTGTTCTTCTCGTTCAGTATACCAAGGAGTGCGGAGCCAGCAAGGTGTTTCTGAAGACCCGAACTGGGCCCCAGACTGAGACCCACAGCTCTCCTGGTTCCTCGATACTATACCTCTCGCTGACACACTCCATGTTTCGTACCTGAGCCAAGGCCTCTGAATACTTTCTTCCTCTCCTCTCACTTGGGAAGTTGAAACCAGCAGCAGGCATTTTGATGGGTTCACAGAGGACCTTTATACGAAAGATGCCTCACGACACCTGGGCATGGGCCTGACCTCTGATGAGGGTGGGTCCCAGCTATCCCTGCCTGATAGCCACCAGCTGGCCAGGGTGACTGACAGGTGGCGAGGTGACCTTGTGTCCCAGTCCCTTCAGTCTCCTGGAGGATCACAGAGACAACTGTGGGACAAGTGGAGTTGGGCAGTTGCTGACTACCTGCCCCTCCTGGCTTTGCCCAGCACGGCCCATGTCTCCTCTCTGCAGTGCAGCGGGCCACGGCTTGCTGGTGGGGTGGCCCAGGGCCAGTGCGGGCGAGAACCCAGGGACAGGCTCTGCCTCAGCCCTCCTTGAATGGCTCTGCCCTGCTCGATGCACAGCTGGAGACCTGGCTACCCTGCCTGAGCATGTGGACTAAGCCCCTGTGGCATCCCCTTCCGTGGAGGTGAACAGTGTTGTTAATCTGAGAAAAAAGCTGAGGTTCAAGTGTTTCAGGTCTCATGGTCTGAGCCTGTATCCCATTGCTGGGAGGCTCTTGCCTCCTGGAGGGCATGCCCACCCCGAGGCCTCTTTCAACAATCCTCATGCTTTGCTTTGGGCCTTTCTAGACCACTCCTGTTAGGGGTGAAGGGAGGGACTCACCAGGGGCGGGACCAGCAAGCTGAACCACTGTATCTTGCCACTAGCAGTTGGAATTTCCTAGACACTTACAGGTGGCGGGAGGGTCTTCTAAGATTCACAGCTCCTCAGCTGCTTCTCCCAGGGCCCAGGAGTCTCTGTCTAAAAACAGTGGCAGCTTGTCTCCATGTGACGGCATCAGGAATCTTCCTCAGAAGGTGCTTTGTGTTGCCCACCCAGCGAACTCAAAGGCATCTTCATCAGGAGTCTACGAGAAAGGATGAACTCTGGTGCCAGGAGCAGGGCAGGTGCGGCCTCCCTGGACTTATTCCCCCATGAGACCTTTGTAAGCCCTTACCCAGGATCACTGTGCCCCTTCTCCCCTGCCAGGGGAGAAGGTCTGCTGCAGTGGGGACTGGAAGGAAGGCTGTGCCCACGGTGAGTGATAAAGGCCACTGAGATGGATCATTGTATTTTTAGACCTCAGAAAAATTAGGACAAGAGACATCTGTGACAGGCTCCCTGGCCTTCTTCCTTTGGATGGTAAGGGCCCAGAGACATCTTAGAAAAATGGAGGCTGCCCGCGGAGACAAGGGGATGATCCTATCCATGGGACCCGTCAGGAGCTTCCCTCACCTCCACCGTCACTAGACACCAGTCGCTTCCTCCTGCACCCGCTCCCTCTGACGTAGAGCTCCTGGGGAAAGCAGGATGCCGCTTTTAAAAAGTATTCGTTGACCTTGAACTTTTAAATGTGTTTCTCAATTTTCCCCTTTGATCACTGTCTGGCTAACGTTATGCTAGGTCATTTAAGTTCCGGTATTTAATACATAATATTGAATGAAAACGTCCTTTACGAACAGGCTCTGCAACTGGAAACGGGAGGAGGGAACATTTTGCCAATCATGCCTATTCTTCCTCTGGGCACCTGGCAAACATTCCTAGTATCCGAACAAGCCGGTGGGCAAGGCGTCACTGTTGCCTTCTCTCGGCATTCCTGTTCCTCCTCCAGGCCAACATGCCCTGAGACGAGGGGGATAACTACCGTAAAATGAACGGGTTGAGAGTGTGGGCTCTGAGTCAGAGTTGAGTTTGAATCTCTGCCATACACGAGCTGTGAGACCCTGTGTGAGCTACTGCGTAGGGTCTCAGTTTCTTTATCTGTAAATTGGGAACATTCTCAATAAGAGAATGCACGTACAAGGGCACTGGTCTGTACATAAAAGTCTGATAAATGGCCCCATAATTATCATTTGCATATTAGCCCTTGAGCATCTCCCATGTGGGAAGGCCCTGGCTGCGTGTTAACAGAGCTGGGGTGGGTTCACATGGGGCGTCGGGCCCTGTCAGACAGAAGCCCCCTCTTCCTGTCAGACCTCCCTGATATCCGCACTCCACCCCTCATCTGTCTCATCTTTCTTCGCAGAGTTGTCCCCCTCTTTCTACCCCTCCTTTCTTTCTCCTAGAGTCCAACTGCCTCCCCAGTGGCCCCCAGAATCTCTGCCGTGTCAGGCAATCCTTCTCGCCCAGTGTCAACGTCAATGCTCCCAGGATGCCGAGAAGGGGAGATGGCACCTGTTTCAGCCAACCCACCTTCTACACTAATCTTAGCCCCTCCTCCTGGGCCATCTCTCAATCCTCCTGGCTCCATAAAAATATCTTGTTAACTCCTAAACTCACATTTGCTAATTTGGTCTGTCTTAGCTGCTTATATCTGAGATCTGAGACTTCCACTCATAGCTAGCTGATGTTCACAGCGTGCTTAAAGGCACTGACTTTCCTGCATCTGCATCCTCAGGAGTTTGTCCTCATCCCCTCACGAGTCTCCGAAACAAAACTTTATTCAGGAGGTCCTGACTGCGTATGGCTGTCTGCTGGCCGCTCTGGTGGGTCTCCGGCCCTCTGAGAGATGCCCCTCCCTCAGCCCTCTGAGAGAGGCCCCTCCCTCAGCCCTCTGAGAGAGGCCCCTCCCTATGCTGCCTGGCTCGCTCTTTCCTTCTCAAGCCTGCTTGAAAAATGGAGAAAAGCCCAGAGCCCTCCACTGAAGCAGCTACTTTCTCAGTGTAAGAAATCAGACCATGTGGTCATCAACACTGTATCATTTACATTTATGTATTAAGTTTTGTGCAGATTTCAATCATTTTACAATAAAATAGTCACTAGAAGCAAAGACCTGAGTAAAAAGGGCCAAGACCTCCATATTTTCTTGGGGATTTGTTTCCCTTACTGTAGTTCTTATACATTCACCTGTGAGAAGTTCTTATGAGCCACTCTGCCTGCTGCAAGCCTTTGAAGAAAAATGCCCCTAGTTGGGAACGACTGTTGTTTACACACACACACACACACACACACACACACACACACTACACCTGTTCCTGACACACCTGTTAGTCCAAAATCAGTGATGCAAACACCCTGCAGGAAGGACAGGGCTCTGGAAGACATTGCCTTTTTCCTTTTCCCTTTGGTACCCGAAGAGCTAAGCAAGTGGTTCCTCGTAGGGACAAGACGTGGGGAATTCCTGCCTGACTCACAGGGAATAAATCCGCTCCAAAGCCACGAGGTTTCAGTTTGTGGGTGCTGGAAAACACGCCTCAGGGAGGGAGAGGCCTGCTGTGGAGATGTGACCTGAGTGAGGTGCGAGGATTAGATATGCAGGTGGGACCGTGTACCACCTTCTCCTTACCTGGGGGAGGGGGTCTCCCTTGCTTGGGGAAAGTCACTGACAGAGGACGGTCAGGCTGTTTTGGAAACAAAGCTCCTCATGGATGGACTCTCCTGCATACAGCTCTTCTGACTGCATTCAGCATCAATGTCCTGTCCCACAGCCCCGGGGCTCATCGCAGTGGGCCCCGGGCCATCTTCACGGCCGCTCTCTACAGGCTAAAAAGGTTCAGGACAGTCTCAGGAGTGTTAGGTGCAAAACTCATCAGTCACCTTATAGCAAGTATTTCTCGAGTCCAGCCATTAGGTCTCTGTAAAGTGTCGTCCACAGACCAGCAGGGTGGGCATCGCCTGGGAGCTTGTTAGGAATGCAGTCTCAGGCCCCACCCAGAACTTCCAAATAGGAGTCTGTACTTCAACAAATTCCTCAGGGAATGTCTATCGATATTAAAGGTTGAGAAGTCCTCAAGGAAGTAAAACAGGAAGGGAGACGATCCACTCCTCTAGAAGCTCCCACATGGTTAGGAAGATATGACTTGTAGATATGAAACCGTGGAGCAGAGTGCATGTCTATATCATCGAGCACGTTTTGGAAGAAAACCTGGATACAGAACACCTAGACCAAGTCCTGCCTCAGCCACTACTTTCACTGAGCCTCAGCTTCCTCATCTGTACAGTGGGAATAATACTTATCCTGTCTACCTTATAGATGGATGATGGTCCTAGGTGGGAAAGCATGATACCCATAAAAAATACTATTGAATGTTAAGTACTCTAAGTGCTACAGAGCTGCTGGGATGAGAGGGTCTGGGAAGATCCACTGGGGGGCTGAAGGTGGCCTTTTAAAGATATTGGACCATACACTTTACTAAAGCAAGATGGAAAAATGTACATTTTGACCTTTGCACCTCATATAGACTCTAGCCTGAGCTACAGAGAGCTCCCTCTGACCAGCTGTCATCCTGACAATCTGCTCGTGGTCAATTCCACGGGTCTCAAAACACACACTCAATGCCACTGGGTGTGTTACAAAAGGCACAAAGCAAATAGATGTGGTCTCTGTGGGGAGGCTGACAAGAGCCCTATTGCTGCAAACCTTAACCCTGGTTTGTAGTATATGGAAACGGATTTGTTTGTCATTTTGCATGAAGATGTCTGGACACCGCAAGAGGATGCAGGGGGTGAGGGGGGAGGTAAAGGAAATTAGCATGAGTCCTCAGGTAATCATTTTCCTAGATGATGCCTATTAAGCCTTTGCGATGTACTAGATGACTGCATGCTTTTCCCCCCCATTTAATCCTCACTACGACCCTATCAGACAGATAGGGACAAAAAGTCCCCACTTCACAGATAAGGAAACTGAGGACTTAGGATCTGAATCCAGGTTGGTCTGCTTTCCAAAGCCCATGACCTTAACTGCAAGCTAACCTGCTAAAGTGTGTGAGAATCTCTGGGATTCCTAGTGCAGATGAAACAATGTGGCTGCTTTTGTTGTGAAACCTGGCTCGCTCTGACTCGCTGACGTTTGCCATGCTTGTCCTGAGCTTCTCCAGAGAAATGCCGTCTTCTGGCAGGAAAAGATAAAAACTGCTGATACAAATGAGTCACTACACTGGCTATAATTAACAGTGATGCAAGAGCCAGATGCAAACCAAGAGGGGCCTCAGGACCTGACTTTTAGGCAGCCCAAACTTTGAGCTGCACTTCAACGCAGAAAAGTCTCTGTTGTGAGCTGCTGTCTGCTCAAGATACATTTTAAATGAAGAAATGAAGCCTGGAATGCACGCAAGCTCCCAGATAACGGAGTTGAGAGGGGCGGCACCAAATTAATCTCCTTATTTACAACTGAAAAACCATCCACCAGAACCAGAAAGAGAGTTTATAGTTTATAGATAACGTAGATCTTTGCCTTTCACACTCGGCTGCCCTGGAAAGTCTAAGCAGTTTCCAACCTGCTGAGCTAATTTATAGCAACTACCATTGTAAATTTGGTTGTACTAGGTGTTCAGTTTATACTCTCCTGATTGCAGTGTATAGCAGTGAACTTTTCAAAAAAAACCAGTTATCATGTGCATCTCTCTACTCTCTTTTGCTGACCTGGAGTAAGCAGTGATGCAAGGAGAGCCCAATGAAAATGACTCTGAAAATACAACTCCCCCCGTGCCATCCACATGGCATGATGAGAGGTGAAGGCGGTGCTCTCTGGCTGCTTCTATGACCAGTAATCGCCTCCTGAGGTTCAACTGAGAGAAATAACTGAGAGTGGTCAGGACCTGGATAGACTTAAGTGGTGACTGATGTCAGCGTCAGCATCTTACCTGTTTAAGAGAGGCTCAGCTGTCCTCAAGATTTGTACACAATACAGCTGATAGAATCTTACCACTTTCCTTTTGAATAGACTTTAATTGAGAGCGAAGTGAAAAATGCAGGTTACATTTTTAGTGTTACTTAGTGTTATATGTTGGAAGATCAACACCAAAACAGTGATTCATCTAACATTTATACATTTCCTAACCTTAGTTGTCAAACAGCAAATCATTATCAGATATATATATTTACATAATAATTTCAAGCGACAGTAAATAATAAACTCCCTCCCTTAAAAAACAAAACACACACATACACCCAACCACCTTTAAACAATGGATTTCCTCACACTAGTAAGTCTCATTTTTTTTCACATATACTTGTAGACCCAAAGTTACTTAAGTTACTAAAGAACAGTCTTATCAGTGGAGATCCCGGACCAGCCCTTATTTTCTTTTAGAGTCCCTTTAATTTTTTACAACTTGAAGCCACATAACCAGTGTGGTCTGTATACTCTTAAGGACACCCCAAATGATAAAAATGAATTCCATTTCCTTTGTGTGAGGAGATATGTACATCTCTGAAGATGCATATGATTACAACTCAAAAAAGTCAAAAAGAAACACAAAAACAAAATCTCAGATCCTCAAGCATGGTTTCTTAAGAGGACTGTGCTAATGTTAACATGGAATTAACTGAATGATAAAAGATTCTTTTAGATATCTCTGCAGAGGTACTGGTTAGTTCTGATTCTTTTTTCAGCTGCTTGAAATGCTTGAGTTTTAAAAGTTGCCTGGTGGCGCTACATCCTGCTTTCCAGGTTAGCAGCCTGCCTAAGCTCCGGGATGTCGGACGGCACTCACCCCCAGTGCCTTGCTCTCTGATTTATTTCTTGCTGTTGCTGTTAGTAAATGGAAACCATGACAAAGTTTACATTAGCAGACACATCCACATGCCCTGGCCTATAAATATTCTATGATGGAAAAAGGTACAATGACTCCATTCCTCGTGAAAATGAGCGTAAAGGGAGAGGGGGCAGGGGGGCGCATTACCAACAATGGCTCTTCTTACAGTGGAAAATCCAGACCAAATGGCAATGGGCTTTTAACTAACTGGACACTGACAGCCACTGCTCCAGAGCCTTACGAGTCAACTAAAAGTTGGCTAAGCAGAGACCAACTCCTCTGGGCAAACCTGGTAGAATCCAGTAGTACAGGCATCTTTCTCAGAAGCTGGATGAAGAAGATCAACCTCCGTTTCCTTCTTAGAGAGGCGAGTGAGGAGGAACTTTAAAGTCAGCTTTGAAAGTAGTTCACACACTGTCCTGCCTGAGACACAGAACGGTGCCTGGCGTGGACCCCTCAAAGCGCCAGCTGGAGTTTGCTCATGTTTCTCTGGTGCATGTTGTGATGGCGGACTAATTCGTCTGACCGGGCAAACTTTTTCTGACAACTGGGCCACCGACAGCTGAAGGGCTTTTCACCTGTTGACACAATGGCCAGTCAGAGACACTTGCGGTGGAGAGATGGGGCGCAAGTTCAATCATCAAAGGCCCAGATTAAATCATCACAAGACACCCACTCCAGATTCTCTCTAGCTCTTTCCCTAAGCTAACAAATCGGGCTCATCTCGCAAGCAGCCTTGAAGTGGCAGCACCTCTGGGGCCTTAAGGATTAAAATACTGTGACAATTATAAAGCGTTATTGAGTCAGAAGACTTGGGAAATGGGAGAGAAAGAATAAGTCTAGTTAATGGAAATGTCTGGGCAATTCATATTTAATTCATATTTAATCAAGGGTAAAACCCCTGCCATTAGACTGTTTTGTGAACTGTGTAAATGTTTCCCCTTTGCTGTTTAAGGAGGGAATTGAGCTTAATTGGGAGGCAAGGGCCTGAGGATCACCACCCTGGATATTGTTGATTGACAGCCACCCAGTAGCGGAGCTGTGACTGTAGCTTTAATATCTCTGTCTGTTTAGATATTCTGGATGGGCTGGGTGTTTTTAAATAAATCACTGACATCAGTGCACATGGTATTTGCTTCTTTTACCTTAAAGGGTTACTCAGCATAATACCCATTATACAGAAGATTCTAACTGAGGCATGGTTTTGAGATTTTTAACAAGCTTGCCAAAAAATCGAGGCTTCTCCATCTAAGGAGGCCTCAGAAGATCCTTCCAAGCCTCATTTTGGATAGGGAAGATAATCAGCATTTGTGAATGCCTAATACGTGCCAAGCCTTGTGCTGGGGTATTACACACACACATATATACATACATATATATTCAAATATATATATATATATATACATATATACACACACACACACATATATATATATAATTTCACGTACTCCTTACAGCAGCCTGTAAGGCCAGCATTATTATCCCCACTCTACAGATGAAGCTGGACCTCTGGTGAGGGCAGACCCAGGCAAGACTTAAATCCAGGTCTGTCTGATTCCAAAGCCCACACACTTTGCTGCATCATGCCTCGATGCATTGGACCTCGACATAATGGAAATACAGCCATAGCTTTATCTTAAGTAAAAACGTTGCAGGAGCCTATTCCTGTACCACCTGGGGATGTTCTCAGGATATGGCTAGTCCCACGTTACTTTCTCTGAGAACTACTGGATGGGACAAGCACTGAGAAATGTCCCAGGAGAGGTGCTGTTCCAGGGTCAGAACTGGAGGCCAGTCAAATAGAGCATTAAACAGTCTGCTGGTGACATAGGTCACTTTGTACATATACAGATATGCACCGGGTAGGGGGCAGGGTCCAAGCGATGATAACTCTTTCCCACCAAGTTATGAGCTCAGGACTAAGGCCAAGAAGTGACACCAAAGGCACGTGAGTAAGGGAATGAGATGCCCATCCCACCAACTCTGGGGCACAGGGGCCTTGACTGTCAGTACGTACAGCCTGTTGGGGCTGAGAATCCAGGACTTCACAGGGGCTCATGACCTCCCATTTCCCTCACCTCCTACTCACTGTTCCTCTGCTCTTTCTGATCTGGCTCCTGTTCCCCACCCCCACCGCCAGCCATGCTGTCAAAGAACACCTCCTGATGGGCAAATCCCAACCTCTTCTCCTGTCAGTCATCATTCTCCTCAGTCTCTCAATGGAATTCAACTCTGCTGACCTTGGGTCTCTTCTTTATTCTCTATCCTCCCTGGGCTGCAAGGTGAACCCAGGCTCTTTCCCCAACAAAGAAGGCAGTGGGTAGGCGGGCTGGGAGAAGACAGAACTGGGTTTGCTACTTACTAGCTTTGGGACTTTAGACAAAGTCATTTTATCACGTGCCTCAGCCTCCTCATCTGTAAAATGGGGATAAAACGTGCCTACCCTACTCTTCTTCCAAGGATGGTGTGAAGATAAAATGAGATAACCTAAGCATTGGCCCTCCCTCCAAAGCTAGAAAATACACAACAAAGATGGTGCTATTTTCATTATGAATCACACCAGCCTTGTGGAGAAGCAAAAACTTTCAGCAGCCAGTCAATTAATGTCCTATTCCCCTCTCTATTCTAGTACGAAGGAAATAATACCCACACTCTGATATGGGTCTGGCAGAAACCATGACTGCTCCTGCAGCATTAACTTTTAGCAGAGCAAAGATTCAGTCCTCTGAAAATAGTGTTGTGAAACGCAAACTTTCAGGAAAATAAGTGTTTGGCTTGCTAGAATTTTTGCTGTTTTTCTGTAAGGTTGATTATCCTATCAAACTGAGTTGATAAAAATGTGATGCAACAAATTGGGAACAGCAGGGACCTAGCTTATCTCTTCACTTCATTCTGGACAATCATGAAAAGAGTTCTTTTCACATCTCTTATGCTCTGCGTCCCCCACCCTCATTCCTTCTTAAACAATGTTGTTATTTAAAGATAGCCATGCACTGTTCTTTCTCTCCACTGAATCTAAACCTGCTTAGAACTTTTACACTTGTTTTTTCCAATCTCTCTCATCACAAGCAACTCCATTCAACAGTAGTTTAAAAAAATAATGAAAAATAAATGTGAAGAAAAGTTTACGCACTTGTTTTACCTGTATGAGTCCTGGTGTGGGTCTTCAGATGGTCAGACCGGGAGAACTTTCGCTGACAAGTTTTACACTGGAATGGTTTCACACCTAAACGGACAGAGAAGGTCTAGCCGTGGCCCTAACGATGTGGGGCAAAGCAAGGCCCACAAGGCCTACTTCCCGGCGGCCCAAGGAGCCAGGCATCTCCAGCCACGTCTGCAATATCTGCCTCGCCCTCAGATTTCCCCAGTACCCCAGGCCCAGCAGGAACCACCTGATTCTACAAAGTAATCCTTGAAGACCTGTGTTCTTGGGAACAACTACTGCTTAACCACAAATGTCCAGCTTCTCACCAAGTTCTCAGCTGTGTCTGAGACTGAAAAAGTGAATCACACACTACAAATGGGATTTTGCTCTCCACCACCCATGTTCTTTATTGACACTCAGTGTATCAACAGCAAATTGCTAGTGGGAATATCATGGCTCTGTGGTTTTCAGGGGAAATATGGGATGTTTCTTTTTCTTTCCTTTCTTCTTCTTCTTTTTTTTTTTCCCCCTTAAGGAAAGGTAAATCCCCAGAGATTAGGGGGAAAAAATTATTGGAGAAACTAAACAAACAAATGGCTGACCCTCTCACATCCACACTGAACAATAAAGAGAATCACAAAATCAACCATGACCCGAGGGAACACAGTGCCAGCAACGAGAAGGGAGCCTACAAACCTGTGTGTCTCCTTTGGTGTCTTTTGAGCTGGTCTGAACGAGAAAACCTTCGCTCACAGTCCTTGAAGTCACACTGGTATGGCTTCTCACCTTGGGGAAGACACATATTCCGTTTGAAAATGATACTGGAAATGAGGATCTCATTAGAGGCAACTTCTCTTACTGGGACTGAAGGGATCCCCAAATGCTGAAGGCACTCGGGTGGAAGGTTTCAGGGATGTACTGCCAACCACAGTGTGAGGTTAAAGGCCCACCTATACGTACACTCATGGGCAGGAGGCGTAGAAGGGGGTTGCGTGAATAAGGATGCGTTAGAAGTGAATGGAGGAGGAGTCCCCTGGTGGCGCAGTGGTTAGAATCCGCCTGCCAATGCAGGGGACACGGGTTCGATCCCTGGTTCGGGTGGATCCCACATGCTGCGGAGCAACTAAGCCTGGGCGCCACAACTACTGAGCTCGCGTGCCAAAACTACTGAAGCCTGCGCACCTAGAGCCCGTGCTCCGCAATGAGCAGCCACTGCAATGAGAAGCCCGCGCACCACAACAAAGAGTAGCCCCCACTTGATGCAGGTAGAGAAAGCCCATGCACAGCAACACAAGACCCAACGCAGCCAAAAATAAATAAATTAAAAAAAAAAAAGAAGTGAAGGGAATTCAGGTTCTGGAGTCTGACGCTGGGGTCACATCCAGCTCTTCCACTTAAAGTGCTGGTTGAGGTATCATTTCCTCACTGTGAAATGGAGCCAATAATCCGACAACTTCCAAGGATTTATAAGCAGATTACAACAGACCACCCACATAAGGGTCTTAGTCCAGTGCCTACCTAGCACAGAGACAGTGCTCAAAAAGTACTGGCAGAGAATATTTAAACAAATAATAAACCAAAGCAGTCTTAAGTCCTAGGCTGAGTCTGAGGCAGAATTCTGGGATGGATGTGCCTTGGAGCCAGCCCTGTGAAGTAAGTGTTTTATGTTTTATGGCCTGAAGATGTGGTGTTCTCTGCTACTGACTTCCCATTCCTGAGTCAGGCATAAACAGCTGCATGGTTGTGAGGTGCTCAAGTTAAACCAGGAGCCAGAGCCTTTAGAGTTTTTGGTATCCCTTTACCCGAGAGAAGTCAGGACTGGGATTACACAACCTCCTGCCTCAGAATGGAGAAGCCCCACCCCTGTCCTCACTGGAGAAAGTTCAGCCAAATCCTGGGAACTGCGCCCCCTGAATGCACTGAGCGACCCTGGGTCATCCCACCTTCTTATGAGAATTCTGAGTCACCAGCATTCTGGGATGGAGAGCAAGCCTTCCCAGGATCAGCCGGCTTTTTCTGTTGCTGGGCAGTGCCTGGTTACCCTTCCAGCCTCATGACCCCCTCTGTTTCCCTGATTAATCTATATTCCTGCTATACAGAGCTCACCATTCCCAAAAACTGCCTTGTACTTTGCTCACACTAAACATCCTTCATCCCTATCTCCGGATTCCTAACCCATCAAAAACTCTACTGCACGTCCCTCACAAATGCCGCTTCCTCTGCGACGCCTTCTTGGAAACTTCATGTTCACACAGAAAGCCCTTCCTTCCCTCATTACAGAACTTATTACAGAACGTCTAACATGGGGCCGTGTCCAGGTCTAGTTCTGCCGCAAGCTGGAAAATCCTGAGGGCAGGAGCCTTTCCTTAACTTGCTATTGATATCCAGCCCAGCAACTTAAGCTTCACCCCTTCAACCTGGGAAAAGCAACACTCTTGTTCAGTCTCATGTCTTTTCTCTGCCTTTCTGCTCCTGCTCATCCTTTACTTCCTCTGCCCAACCTTGCCAACCCTTTGATGGTTAACCCAAGCCCTTCCTCCTCCAAGAAACGAACGGCGCTCACTCGAGCAAGTCTTCTCAGCACCTCCAGATTCACACACTCTCTGTCCCTTTTCATTTGTGTATGTCTTGGCTCCAAAACAGACCACAGACTCTTTGAGAAGGCGGCCTGTGACTTGGAGTTGAAAGTCGTGAGTTTAAGTCCCGCTTCCCTATATCCTACCACCGGATAATTGTGCGTGAGGATTAAATGAAATAATGCATGTAGAGAATTTGGCACATAGAAAGTATTGAATATAAAAGTACTTAACATAATAGTCTGTACTATTATTATAAATAAATACAAAAAGATGGCACTCTTTCAAGAAAGGGACTTCAGCGTTGTTAAATACCCCGCCCTCCTCGTCTTCTGCAAGGAAGCATTTCTTTTTTTTTTTTTTTACGTGGGCCTCTCACTGTTGTGGCCTCTCCCACTGCAGAGCACAGGTTCCGGATGCACAGGCTCAGCGGCCATGGCTCATGGGCCCAGCCGCTCCACGGCATGTGGGATCTTCCCGGACCGGGGCATGAACCCGTGTCCCCTGCGTCGGCAGGTGGACTCTCAACCACTGCGCCACCAGGGAAGCCCAAGGAAGCGTTTCTTAAAGGTTCCAGCAGGTCTGGGGGTCATGACTATCTTGCCCACTGCCTTCCCTTCCCACAGACATCTAACCCTCACTGTTTTCTAAGTGCCTCTTTCCCATTAAAATTTCTACAACCACATTGCCTTCAATGTATTACATCCGTCTAGGCAGAACTTTACTTTATCATTTTCCTTATAATCTTAACAGATAGTTTTCAAATGATCCCATTTGGGGAAATATGTAAAAATATAACATGCAACTGGTTCTCTCATCTTCAGCTTCAAAGCAAGTGGTTTACTGAGTGCAGCCTCAGGTCTATGCCAGAATTGCATCCTCCAGACGCAATGGCTTAGCAAAGACCAATGGTCTAAAGAGATCTGAATGCAGCTCACTTTCTTCTCCAGCTTCTCCAAAGCAAAGTCCACAGTAACAATAAAATAATGATGGTAATCATAACAATGTAGCTTCCCTTCTGCCGTGGAAAGAATGGTACCAACTCCCCAGCAGGAAAGCCTGTGCTTTGCCCGGCTTTTCTGTAGGGGAGACCTAGCCACACCCCTATCTAGTGCCCACAAGGCCAAGAGCAGACATTTGTGAATGGCTGTTCACATTCAAGGCAGCCAACAACAGCACATGGCCAGTTCTCTCTTTCCCAGAGGCAGACCCCTTGATCTGTGGGAAAATCCAGTTTTCTTTAAAACATCATCAAAAATCATCATCCCTTTTTTTTAAGATTGAAAACAAAAATTAAACCTATAAGCCATTTTCCCATTCCTATCTGGTTGGTTATTACTAACCCAAGCAGTTAAGTTCTTCTTTGGACCATCTTTTCCTAAGTCTTAGGATGACCTTGCATATCAAGCTCTCAGAATCATCTGATTACCAAGCTCCCAGGCTAGCTGTAACTCCTTTAATTCAATTTGATTTTAGAAGTTAATCTAGTCTCAACAATTGTATAAGGTAGGTGAGGCAAGTGAAATCTGAAGAACAGTTAGGTAACTTGCTCAAGGTCACACCACCTGGTGGTGACGCCAGAATTCAAACACAGGTCTCTTTAATTCTGTGGAATTCTCTCTCCACCTATTCTGCTCTGCCCTTCTTTAATAAAGGATGGACCATCAGGATACAAAATGACCTGGCATCCTTTTTCCATCGCCTGGGCCAGATCTTTGAAAGCAGCACCTACTTTCCATCCCAGCAATCACCTGTGTCCTGGCAGCACAGGAGCCGGGAGCACTGCTGCCCAAAGGCCGCCAGAGCCAACGCTGGACAATGGACGCACTTACCAGTGTGCTTCCGGCTGTGCATCTGTAAGTGAGACAGCTTAAAATATCTCTTATTGCAGCCCGGGTAAGCACACATGAAGGGGCGTTTCTCACTGGTCTCAGATGCCGACCGAACAAGAGTCGGGGCTACTCCGGGCACTCGCCGCACGTCCTGCAAGCAGAGTGTAAGAGAAACGGAGGTTTTAAGGCACGTGTGAACATTCATGTTGGTCCCGAGGAAAGTGAGCGTTGAAGTATTCCCAAAGAAGGCATGGCGGATGTGAGGCCTAAGCCAGTCCCCACCACACCCGAGGCGCCCATAGCAGATGTCACTAATGGGTAACAGAGGAGTATATTCTACAATGCGGTGCTCTAACATCATCACGGCTATCAACCAGAACGGGGACTTGAAGTAAAGTCTGTTTGGTACTGCTGATCTGGAGCATCTGGAAAAGAAACGCTGGTGACTGGAAGAGCTCCCAATCCATCCTGTCTCTCAGCTTCTCCTCTTGAGGCAGTGAGGTCTGGAAGTCCAAAGCTCCAGGTTCTGTTCTATTCCCTCCCACTCGGGACACCCGGCCACATGACCTTGGGCCCAATCTGCAATGGGTTGGGAAGTCCTTAGTAGAGAAACACAAAGGATATTAAATGAACCCCCAACTGAGCAGACCTTCCACATATGAGTCAATGACAAGGAAGAAGGAGCTCCTGGGATATGGAGGTTCTGTCTGTGAAGGGAGCTGAAACTCCAGGAGGGCCATGGCGTAGCCAGGGCAATCCTTTACTAGAGACACTCAGAAACACTGTGTCCACCTTCCGTCCACTTCACGTGTCCGTCTCAGGGCATTCTTCTGATACCCCTTATCTTGTGCGAGTGAGTGTGTGCATGGCCAGTCCTCCATGAAAAGGAGCTACGGGGAAACGGTGAGGCAAAAGCCCCTTAGGCTCCTGGGACCAAAGAGTCATAGACAGGAACAGTGGAAGTGCCTGAGACATCACTGTATCCCTTGTGCTCTCAAAGATGTGCAGTCAAGGCCCAAGAGCATGGCCATAGTTCATGTTAAGACCTGGAAACACTTCTGAGCTTAACCCACTCCTGCCCTGTGCACTTCCCACACCACCCCCAAGCTCCTGTTTGCGTTCCTGTTTCACACTGCCTTGCACCGTGAGATCTGTTTGAAGAAAACGTACAGTGGTCTCATATAGCTCTGCTATTGATGGGCCACACAGTGCCTCAAGGCAAAATGTGGCATAAGTTTAAATGGTGAGCCAGCTGTGTCGGACTGGTCTACTCTAGCAGAAAATGAACACCCGTCTGGTCTGGAGTGTATCAGAGGCCATGACAGTGAGTCTGACAAACTGCGCTTGGTGGAAAGGAAGGCAAAAGGAGCTCTTTACATTTCCTTTCATTCATCCTGAAGGCAGCACACACGGCAACAGGACATAAATCTCAGTTGTCAATGTCAGCCGGTCCTGGTGGAAGAGTCTGATGGTACTTGTCTGATTGCCATCTGATTTCCATCATATTTCTGTAACCCTTGCCTTTATTCCCACCATTGGAAGGCCTGAGATGAGGGAGCACGCTGTTCTATCACCATGATGCTTCTGGAAACATTAATCAGAACATCTCAGAACACTTGCCCCACACATCACGTGAGGACTTGGCCCACATACAATTTGTTTCTAGTGTGCTGACTAGGCTGGTGAAAGAATCTCAGCCGTTCCTCATGTTGCAGACACTGAGTCACATGCCAGAGTCACAAACACAAGCCCTTGGTAACTGCGCATGTTTCTGAGCATCCAAGAGAGGCTCCCTGAAGGTGGCCTTCCATCGAGTTTCCTGAATTCTCTGAAAACGTCAGCCTTTTTACTTTACTTTCTTTACTCTCCCTTAGAACTGCACAACACACAAAGTGAACCCTAATGTCAACTATGGACTTCAGTTAATGATGTATCAATATTGGCTGATCGCCTGGAGGGGTGGAATGGGGAGGGTGGGAGGGAGGGAGATGCATGAGGGAAGGGATGTGGGAACAGATGTATATGTATGACTGATTCACTTTGTTATAAAGCAGAAACTAATAAAAAAAAATATTGGCTGATCATTGTAACAAATGTACCACCCATACAAGATGTTAATAGGGGAGACCAAGAGATGGGGTGAGGGGTGGATATGGGAACTCTCTGTACTTTCTGTTTCTCCTTAAACCTAAAAACTGCTCGAAAAAAATGAATTCTATCTTTAAAAAAATGTCCAGGTATAAAACTTAGCACAATGCCTGGCATAGAGAAAGTGTCCAGCCATACATGGTGCTGTTTATTATTGTTATTTTTATTATTAGCAATGATAGACTCGAACTTTGGGCGCTTTACCTTGTGGACCAAGTCTCCTTACAAGTCAAGAGTCCGGGTCATTAATTCAAGCTCATTTACCCCCGATACAAGATGTGCGCGGCCCACCCTGGAGAAGGTGAGTTAGGCAGTGAAGGAGGAAGGGAAGGGGTTCTGCAGGAAGCGTCCTGGCCTGAGTCAGGGAGGCGGCCACATCCACACTGGCCTCTGGAGAGGAGGAGGCCCCCAAGCTGCCCCAGTGGAAGAGGAGGGGTCCCTGCTGTCACAGGAGCCTACAATTAGGAACAGACTTGCCAGGGCCAAATGGCCTTCAGCAAGGAAGTGAAAGACTGTTGGGAAGGAAAGAGGCATCTGGGGCCCCTGCGTACTCACCTGAATGCCCCTGAAGACGCCGTGGGTGTGTATCCTGTACTGGGCACCACAGAGGATGGGAGTGGTATGGTTATCACTATCGTACCCCGTGCCGTGGCTGCAAACACAAAGCAGGGAGAACAAGACTCAGGCTGGTTCACGGGCACCCTTTGGAAACGCACATCTGCAGCGGAAGGAATGTTCTTTAAAAGCTCTCGGGACAATGCCGTCGGTTTCTGTCTTCCTCCACTGGGGCTGCTTTGGAAACAGGGCTCTGTGAAAGGCGGGGCTGCTCAATCCTCGGGTCACCCTCACGCAGCCCCTCACGCTCAGATTCTCGAGGGCACACCACCTGGGTCTATGCCTCTCTCAGACAAGCCGGGCAAAGTCACAGTGCAGGATTTCATCCGCAGCAAATTGTTTACCATCAAAATGGGGCTGACAGCTGTGAATATCTCAGGAATGAGCAGATGCCTCAAGTTTCACATGGAGTGCAAGGAATTTTTGTCGGCACCTCATGACTCAGTTTTTACCAGATAGCACCAACTAAGTGATGACACTTACAAGAATAGATGTCACACCCTCAGAAGTGGGGATTACACATCAGTGGCCCCACTTAACCCACAGATCAGTTTTCCAGATCAGCTTAACTCTTTGCAGCCAACCCGCACCCTAGGTGGACACTGGATAGGTAATCTTCCTCCTTCCTTCCTCTGACCAGTCCTCTAGTCAGAGCTCAGTTGACCTTGGGCTACTATCAAGGGCTGAGGGATGGAGAAGGTTGAGAACACCTTGGAAGGGGTGGATGTTCTGCTCTAAAAGTATTCTCACCTTCGGGTACAAGCTGATCTCTGTTCTGCAGTTATTTTACTTCCAGATGAGGCAGACTGAGGGTTCCAACCCACACGGGCAGCACAGTATAATCATATCTAGACTCACCACAGGGAGCTTTTACGAAACGCCTCTGTAAAATGGTACAGCTGCTTGGACAATGTCTGGCAGTTCCTCAAAAGGTTACACATAAAGTTATCATATGGCCCAGAAATTCCACTTCTAGGTATATTCCCAGAAGAAATGAAAATATACTTCTCCGCAAAAACTTGTACACATTGTTTATTGGCAGCATCATTCACAACAGCCAAAAAGTGGAATCAACCCAAACGTCCATTGGCTGACGGTGGATAAAGAAAATATAGTATATTCCTAAAATGGAATAGTATTTGACAACAAAAGGAATGAAGTACTGGTACATGACAAGGGACAAACCTTGAAAACATTACGCTAAGAGAAAGGAGTCCGTCACAAAGGACCACCTGTTGTGTGACTCTCTTTATAAGAAACATACAGAATAGGCAAATTTATAGAGACAGAAAGTAGATAGATGGGTGGTTGGTTGCCTAGGACTGAGGATTTTGAGGGGAAATGGAGAGTGACTGGTAAAAATGTCCTCAAATTGTGGTACTAGTCATACAACTCTGTGAATATACTAAAACCATTGAACTGTACGCTGCAAATGCGTGAATGATAGAGTATGCGAAATATATAAAGATGCTCAAAAAATTACCTTGGGGGTGGGGGAGGGATAAATTGAGAGACTGGGACTGACATATACACACTACTATATATAAAATAGATAACTAATAAGGACCTACAGTATAACACAGCGAACTCTTCCCAATTCTCTGTAATGACCTGTATGGGAAAAGAATCTAAACAAGAGTATCTATGTATATGCATAACTGATACACTTTGCTGAACAGGAGAAAGTCACGCAACGTTGTAAATCAACTATACTCTAGGGCTTCCCTTGTGGCGCAGTGGTTGGGAGTCCGCCTGCCGATGCATGGGACGCGGGTTTGTGCCCCGGTCCGGGAGGATCCCACATGGCGCGGAGCGGCTGGGCCTGTGAGCCATGGCCGCTGAGCCTGCGCGTCCGGAGTCTGTGCTCCGCAACGGGAGAGGCCACAACAGTGAGAGGCCCGCGTACTACAAAAAAACAAACAAACAAACAAACAAAAACTATACTCTAATAAAAATTAAAGTGATTGTGCCAAAAAACTAAAACAAAATAAAATTGCAAGCATTTATAAATAAACTACCTCTGGGGACTACTATGCATTTTTTTAAGCCTCTGGGTGCAATCAACTATCTGTCAGAGCTGAGAATCCCTACCCTCTGCCTCTGTTACTCTAGACATTCCCAGGGGCCCGATGCAGGAGGCAGGCACCCCACTCCATCCGGGACTGGCTCAACTCTCACTCACCCAGGGGAGAGAACTCCTGAAGGGAAGACCACATGCCAGGGCGACGGACATGTCCACACACCCAGCGGCCAGAGCAGCTGTGGCGTTTCACATTTGGCTCTGGCTCCAAACTTTTTAGAAAGAATTGCCTGTCTCCTTCGCACAGAGCAGTGAGAGCAGTTGGGGGAGGTGGGTGGCAGTTCTGCTCCCCCTAACCTCCTACACCTCATCTCCACATCCTTTAGGTGATTTCTGACATACCTGGGGAAAATGTCCCAAAGAGCTGACCCAGGGTCAGACACACAAAAATTGGAAAGAAATGCCAAACTCAGATAGTGTCTGCCTTTCAGAACCTTAGAATGAGCTTGCCAAAAGAAAGAGGCCCTACCTACCCTCCTTACAATGACATTATATAGACAGTGGGGAAGGGAGAGCTGATGAGAACGGCGATGTGGCAGCAGAAAGAGACAAGAATGGTGCTGCCAGGGCTTCCCTGTGGCGCAGTGGTTGAGAGTCCGCCTGCCAATGCGGGGGACACAGGTTCGTGTCCCGGTCCGGGAAGATCCCACATGCCGTGGAGCGGCTGGGCCCGTGAGCCATGGCCGCTGAGCCTGCACGTCCGGAGCCTGTGCTCCGCAATGGGAGAGGCCACAACAGTGAGAGGCCCGTGAACCGCGAAAAAAAAAAAAAAAAGAATGGTGCTGCCAGATTTTGCCTCAAAGGCTGTGAAGAGATGCTGCCTTTGCTTGGTTTAGCCTTCTGCATGGAGCCAAAATGTGACTTACATATTTTGTAGGGCTGAGGGATTTTTAGGGACCCAATGATAGAAGTCTGACTTTTTTTAAAGTTCCACCATCAAAGAGGAAGAACTTGGAATCTCCTGTCTTGGGAGCTAATCTCTGGATGTTACCTGGATTCCTGGAGCGGGGTCGGGGGGTAGGGGGACACATAGGAAATAGACTTTTCTCAGGATACTTGTCCCAGGAAATGAAGTGTTGCACCACTCAAAGGGGATGTCATGATCCTCACAGCCAGATGCAACCAACAAACAAAAGAAGCAATAAGACTGTACCTGCCAAATACGCCACTAGATTCTTCTACCAGGTCCGTGAACAAGAAAACCAGCCAGGTCCCTGCTTATTGGCTCTTGTGTCTCCATAAGACAAACTCACCAGTGCAATTCCACACAGTAGAAACCCTGAAACCCCACACTCTTCCCAGCGTGGTCTGCCTAGAACGCTGAGTACAACCCGTGGGCATTCAGTATGGTAATAACTCTCTTTGGGTAAGTAAAGGAAAGCAAGTGAGGGGACTTGGAACCATAGATTGATAAAGGCAGAAAAATCATCTACTCTGACCCCCATTCAAAGCTTCTCCAGCTCATCCTCATGAGCTGGACAACATGACTGGTGACTAGTTTTGAAGGCAGCCCACTCCACTTGGGGAGAGCTCTAATTGTTAGGAAAGGGCTTTCTAACTGAGCAGAAATCTGCCTCCTCATTTCTGTCTTCTGGAGAACCAGAGAGTATTACAACTTTACAGCCATCTCTGTGTATCTCCTCCACTGTATGGTAAACTTGGCCTTGAAGACAGACAGACTGACTTGCTCCCCTCTGTATCCTCTCAACTTTTGTGACTGAAGTAAGGTGCATAGTCCTGAAAAATTCCCGGAGATGGACTGAATCTAACTCCTCTTCCACATGACAATCCTTCAGGTACCTGAAGACAGCTCTCCAGACTACAGAGCTGTGGCTCTCACAACTATGACAATGTGAACTGGTATCTAACTTCCATGCTTTCCAGATCACCCTCTTCTTTATCCCCTTAATTTTATGAAGCCCCTCTCAAAGTGTAGGCTTAGGATGGACCCTGGTACCCATGAAGAGTATTTAAATAAGGGACTGAGAAAGGAGGACCACAAGAGTCTTTAGAGGGACTTCCCTGGTGGCACAGTGGTTAAGAACCCGCCTTGCCAATGCAGGGGACACGGGTTCTATCCCTGGTCCGGGAAGATCCCACATGTCACGGAGCAACTAAGCCCGTGTGCCACAACTACTGAGCCTGCACTCTAAAGCCCGTGGGCCACAACTACTGAAGCCCGAGTGCCCTAGAGCCCATGCTCCGCAACAAGAGAAGCCACCACAATGAGAAGCCTGCGCACGGCAACGAAGAGTAGCCCCTGCTCGCCGCAACTAAAGAAAGCCCACACGCAGCAACAAAGACCCAAAGCAGCCAAAAATAAAATTTTTTAAAAAGTCTTTAGAATCAGAGAAGTAACATAAATACCTAACACTGGAGAGTATATGCCTTACCCAAAGAGATTCCATTCCGAATTTTTCAAAGTCAGTATGCTAGTCAATACAATGTGTTAGGCCCACAGGCTGCCAGAGTTCAATCCCTGGGCAGAGGGTCTGGGGCTTCCCTGCTCAGCCTGGACAGGGTACTGCTAACACACCTAAGAACACACCCTCTCTTAGCACTCAGGTCAGAGTGGTCTTCCTTAGTCAGATAAAATCTCCAACTCCCACCCTAGCACAAACCACAGTTAAGGCAGGTATTCCAACCTTGAACTTGAAGGCGTGATGTTTTTTTAACTGCAATTGAGGACTACACATATATCCTTCAAATCCCATTCTATTTCTTTTAGCAAGCTATCCTCAACTGTTGAAATCTTTTTGATTTGGCTTCCAAAGCATTTGCTTTCCATCCCATTTCATGTTATCTCAACATTTGAAAAGCACCTTTTCTGTTTTCATAAGAGGAAAAACTCTTCCTTGCTGTTGTTGGGAGCTATTATATTAACAGTTTGTACAGTTATTCTCTGGTATCCAAGGCAGTGATAAGATTCTACAAGGTCTCGCCATAGGGCAACCTGAGGGAAGCCATCATAAAGAATCTGGTCATTTAGATGGGGTCCAGTCCAACAGAGCATAAGCAGGAGTTAATCTGAGACAGAAAAGCTCAGGAAGATGGCAGCTGCCGTTGGGTCAATAGCTATTGTTAAGACCCAGCTGCTAGCTTAAATGGTGAAGTGAAACCAAGCTTTACCCCCAGAGAGATCAGACTTTAAAAGTTCCAATAAGTATGCTGTGGATGAACCAAACAGGAATGAAGGTAGGATTCCTAGAGGTCTGAAACCATTAAAGGGCAAGGAGCTATCAGCCTAGAGAAGATATTTCTGGGGCCAACGATACACCTTTCAAATAAAGGAATTACAGAGCCCTGGATAGTTGTGGGGTAAAAATTGGTCATGACCCAGAGACAAGGGTGTTATCATTCATGAAGCTGATATCAGAAAGCAGGTTCCAGAGCAGAGCATGAATCCCACCAGACCAAGCAGTTGAGAGACCCCGTATCTCCCTTAGGGTAGAAATGCATGCAGTGACTAGGTCTACCTTCCAAGCCAGATAATGAGGGGAAAGTAAAGGAACCTTGGCACTACACACAGAAAGGCACATGAACCAAGCCTGAGTGAGGCTGGAATTTCTTAGGGAAAAAAATTGGTGCTTTATAAAATGTTTCCATGTTTTTTCTGTTCTGTTGCCTCAAAAATTTCTCTTTGACAGATAAGATACTGGACTTGGCTGAATGACAGGGGAAATGGATTTGTTGACTCTTTGGCCAAGATAATCAGGGAGAGCACAGGGAAGTACAGTTAGGTATAATGAGGGCAGCCATGGGTCCAGCAGGTGGGGAGAAGAGCCAGTGGTAACGATGAGGAGGCTGAGTAATGCAACTGCTTCTTCCTTCGTGCCCCGGAGCACGGCACGAGAAACGACTCACCAGCTTGATAAAGATACTTAAGGCAGATCCTTTGGTTTTATGTTCAACTAGGCACAAATCGTTCATTTAAGCACTTGGCGCATCATTATCTTATCTACAAGGACATCAAAAAATAACTAAGCTAGGGCTTCCCTGGTGGCGCAGTGGTTGAGAGTCCACCTGCCGATGCAGGGGACACGGGTTCGTGCCCCGGTCCGGGAAGATCCCACATGCCGCGGAGCGGCTGGGCCCATGAGCCATGGCCGCTGAGCCTGCGCGTCCGGAGCCTGTGCTCCGCAACGGGAGAGGCCACAACAGTGAGAGGCCCGTGTACCGCAAAAAAAAAAAAAAAAAAGAAAAAGAAATCAGGACTTTTTTGTGAAATCATCTGAGTTTTAAATTCTGGCAAATTATTGAAATTTTAAAGAATCACTGTCAGGTCAAACAAAATGTATCTCTGGCCTAAGGGCCACCAATTTGCAACCTCTGCTTTAAAGGTTGAGCAGTGAAGTCTAAGCCGCAAACTGAAAATTCCACCTGGATTCTGCTGCTTCCTCCTACATGGCAACGAAGTGGAGGTGGGGATGTGCCTGATTCTTTGAGAACTGAGTATTAGAATCTTCCAAACTCTTGAAAGCTTGAAAGGATGCTGTACTTGAACAGCAGGAATGGCCAGTGTTGCTAGAGCAAAATCCATAAGTTACCATCTACAGGGGTCAGCGGTTTACCTCTGAATGTCACTGGTCCATTTGAAAGTAGGCTTAAGCACTGAGGTTACAGATAGAAAAATGCAGTTGCTGTGCAGTAAGTTGAAGTGTATCTATTTTCTACAGTTACTGTAACAAATTACCACAAATTTGGTGGCTTAATAGGACACAAATTTATGCTCTTACAACTCTGGAGACCAGAGGTCTAAAATCAGCCTCACTGCACTAAAGTCCAGGTGTTGGCGGGGCTGTTTTCTTCTGAGGGCTGAGGGGAGAATCTCTTTCATTGCCTTTTTCAGTTTCTAGAACTCTCCTGCACTCCTTGGCCCCTTCTTCACATCACTACATCACTCTGACCTCTTGCTCCCTGTATCACATTTCCTACTTGTCTTCTATAGTCAAATCTCCCTCTGCCTTCCTTTTATAAAGACACTTATTATACTTAGGACCCACTCAGATATTTAGTATATCTCCCCATCTCAAGATCCTCAACTTAGTCACATTTGCAAAGTCCCTTTTTGCCATATAAGGCAACATTCACAGGTTCCAAGGATTAGGACTTGGATATCCTTGGGGGTCATTATTCAGCCTACCATACCAAAGGAACTGGATTTATTTGGTTTCTTCCAGATACATTTGCCAGAGCTAAATTAACCTGGATCCTTTATCTCCAGATTAATCTGAAAAACTAGTCTGAAAGAACATGGGTTCTGCATCTGAAGGCGTGTGTTCCAGGCCCACTTCCATCATTTATTTGCTCTGTGGTCATGGGTGAGTCATCTAAACCCTCTGTGACTGACATTCATCCTCTACAAAATGAAGCAATAACCTATTTTATACATTTGTTTGAAAACCAAAGACCTAAGCTATATGGGGAGCAAAAGTTAAATATCACTCAGTAACTTTACCCTAACAAAATGTTCAGGTCTATGGTTATATGCTTTAGGTGACTAACAACCACAGAAATTATTTCTTGTAGGCTTCTTATAAGCCTGGTGATTGAGATCTATAAAACATATATTTTTATCCTTAGCACAACACTAGAAGTCATTAAGGGTATCACTCTAGGCAAATGACTTAGCCTCCCTGGCCTCAGCTTCATGTAAAATGAGAAAAACAGTACCCCCGCCATTAGACTGTTATAAGGTCAAATGAGATTAGGGAAGTAAAGCACAATGCCTGTTACATGGTATGCCCTCAATAAATGTTACTTAATAGTATTATCCCCATTTTACAGCAAAGAATACTGAGGTTTAAGGAGAGATTGAGTTATTTGCCTAAAGTCAGATAGATAGATGGCTAGTGGCAGAAATGGGGTTTGCATCCAGGTCAGTGTAGCTCTTCTTTCTTTGAAACCAGCTAGACAATTCTGATAGTGCAAGCCCATCCTGGGTTCACTTCTATCAGCATGACACTTGAATAATTCCCAGCTCTTTTCTCCAGGGGTGTGAATGAAATTAGCTGCATTTGAAGGTTTGAAAAATGCAGTAGGAGTGGGTAGGATAGGAGGATGGGGGCTGTAAGGAGGAGCAAGTTCAAAATATGCACTCTTAGCAAACTTCAGCTTCTGTTCAGAGGCACAATATTTATTTGGTATAAGAAAGCGCAAGGTAAACTGCAGGAAATGGCCTGCTTATGTGCGATAGAGCAGTTGAAACTGAGGACAATTTTTACAAGAAAATTTCTTTCTACCTAACTGGGAAAATAAACTAAGCAGAAGCAGTTATCAGCAGAGCATACATCTCGCCACTTCATTTCTGGCGGTGGCATGGACTGTACATTTTCCTAAACAGCTTTAAAATGCATTAAAATGTATCTTGAGAAAGTGTGCTCTTCCTAGACAGCTTTAAAATACATAAACATGTGACCTTAGAAAGTCTGTAAAAAGAGAAAAATGTCCCTCATATAACTCAAATTATGAGCCCTATTCATGCTAAAAACTTGTACATTGAGGTTCGGCCCAGAAAAAACTTAATGTTTAAAGAGTAGCGTCTTTAGAAATGATTAATTTTGATATTTCACAGGCACGAGAAGATTAATAAAAAGGAATTGAGGTTTTACACATGAGGAAAACCAGAGCTGCCCTGAAATCCCTTATCAACAGAAGAGGTTTTTAAAAAAAAAAAAAAAAAAAAGCCTTTTGAGGGCAACTAGCATTTGATAAGAATATTCAAAAAGGGGAAACCACCACCTGTGATTTCTCTCTCCCACCTCTAACCCTTGGCCAGGTGGGCATCCCCCCATCTTTACCTCTGTCTTCTCACCTCTGCAGAATTAATCAGATTTAAACGGAAGCACATGGGAAAACTTCATACTCTTGTGTATCCAGAAAACGGAATTTACCCATCAACCCTTCTTCTCTCTCCACCTTTGCTACTCAGGCTTATATATGAGATGCTTAGGTGCCTGATTCCTTTTGGTGTTGAAAATACACTTTGCAAAAAAGAAAAAAAGAAAATACACTTTGCTGCCAGCCTTGAGAACCATCATCATCCCTGTCTACTGTGCCAGTTTTGAGGGAAAAGAGCAATGGAACCATGTTTAAAAAGTGTGCTTCCTTAAAGTTTAAACACAAGAGATGAGACTGAACACACCACCACTCCTCAATTATTCTTGCCAAAAAAAGAAAGGAACCCAAATCTAATCAAGCCTCCAGATCTAACTACTTATAGGAAATACAGAGCATGGACATCCAAAGTTAAAAGACTGTAAGAGGAAGTGATGTGCCAAATCCTGACTGTGAGATATTCTACTGACCAATTGACCTGCCATCTTCAACAAATCATAACATGAGAAAAAAAGAGGAAGTGGGGGCGGGGAGGGCAGTTACAGCATAAAAGAGACTTAAGAGAGGACAATCAACAAAATAAAAACCAACAAAACAATAAGCCTCTGCACAAATGCTCACCGTGCACAAGGATGAGCCAGAGACAGCTGGACTTGAACCATTCAGTTCTAGAGGCCTTACAGTCAAGCAGTCCCTGCGGAAGCCTCAGTGGTCACATCAGAATGCTTGGGTTTAAAGCTTTACTTTAAAGCAAATGTAATTTCCCTACAGCCAGAGTAATTTCAAAACTCACTTTCATATCCATTTATAAAATCTGACTTGGGAAAATGAATAGATATAGAATTATCTTTTTGTACATATTCAGAGCTGGTGTTGACCTAGCACAACTACGTCTAGTTCAATACAAAATGCTATGTTATTCTCTTGCCTGAGTCTTATGGTCTACAGGCAATATTTAAATAAAATTCTGCACAAATATTATCAGCAGTGCCATCGAGCCATCCTCTTTTCTTTGTGTGGTTTAATCTTTTATAGTGGAAGCATAACAAATCAATGTATATAAATATATGTGATATATAATGTATACATATATGTATGCATAATATAACACATAAATACATATAAAGTATATATCAATACAAAAAACAAAGGATTACTCTGCTACTGAGAACATAAAGGGAAAGGCTGAAAGATGCAGTTTCTTTTACTAATCCAGCATAGAAAGTAGAATCTAAAAATGAAACGACAAAGTTAAATTCGACTGAGTTTAAAAAAAACACAAGTAATATAGGTAATCTGGTAACTTATGAGTAAAAAATTTCCTCAGTAGTCTACAGAAAACAATCAGCCATATTTTTATTTGAAATATTTACTTTCCTCCTGCCCTCATGTGTTTCATTTCAGCTCAGACCTCAAGAAAAAGACACATTTTTTACTTTTAATTTATATATATTTTATGTCACTTTTCATTAAAAATTATACTATGGTAATAATTCTAACTATTGTACTTTTTAATGAACACTTTTCCCATGAGCATTAGAAAGAAGGTTCCTCCCACCCACTCCATCCTTCATTTATTTTCTATCCAGGTCTTGTACATCCCTGCAGCATCCAGCTCCACATAATATCTGGAGGGGAAGAGGACTCAGCCCACTTTCACTAACTCTGACTTTTAAAATTCTCTATTGAGTATCTTTTTTTCTTTTTGCTCACCGTCCTCTGGTAACATAGCCTCTTCTCCTTTCAGGGAACCACCTCTCTCTAATCCCACCCTCAGGCTCCAGGGGTGAGTACATGCCTATGGCCTGGCCAATCAGACCACTGCATTCTCTAGCTACCCAATCCAGGCCAATCAGAGGCTTCCCTGGGTCTTTTGGTGGAGAAGAACCAATAGGGAGGTAGTCTTCTTGTGAAGCTGTAGGTGCCAAAAAATAGCTATTTTCGCCACAGTGAAGAGAGCCTGTTTAAGAGGACAGCCAGCACAGAGGAGAGCAAAGACAAGGGACAATGAAATAGTGTTCTAAAGACACTGTCTCAGCCCCTGAATCCACACATGGGGTTTTAACACACAATACAATAAGCTGCTAAATTTAAATTCCCTCTTTGACCTATGCCAGTTACAACTAGGGTTCTGCCGCTTGCTGTAGAAAATGTCCTGATAATACATAATCTAACAGTTATCTAGAAGTAATTGGATTTATTTTTCAGCAAATACACGATACCTATAAGTGAGTACTGCAAAAGGTCCCTTCAAAGTATTACCTTTTGGGTACTCTGCTCAATGTTATGTGGCAGCCTGAATGGGAGAATGGATATATGCATATGTATGGCTGAGTCCCTTTGCTGTGCACCTGAAACTATCACAACATTGTTAATTGGCTATACTCCAATAAAAATTAAAAGTTAAAAAAGTAAATAAATAAAAATAAAAATAGCCCTCCATCCACATTTCATGATAGACACAAAACTCAGTGAAATGACATCAAGAAAAAGGTAAAAAATAAAAATTAATGTATTCATTTAAAAAAATATATTACCTTTTGGAAGCTGCTCACTTGTTCCAACCATGCTAGCTATTATTGCTAAAACTTGTTTGTATTCCTCTTTTGAAAGTTTCTTTATAGTCACAGCTCATATGTTTTCACTTCCATGCAGCCTAGTCATTAGCCACTGTTTAATGGGGAATACAGGCTGAGTGGTTAATAGCCTGATAACAACACTTGTATAAATCAGCCATTATGAACCATCAAGCTTTCCTCACCACTTGAAATGGTACACAAACCTCCTCCAACTGACTTTTTTCTCTTATTTCACACTCAGAGCAGAGCTAGAAGCTATTTTAAATCTAGTTTCCCATAACAGTTTGGGGAGAATACAGCTCCCCTCCAAAAATAAAACTCCACACTATTTACTGGCTCCTACTGCTGGGAAGAATATTTTTAGGCATGACTTTCCTTCCTACTTCAACACACACAAACATAGGAACGCACGTCCTCACAGATCACCTCATCAGACCATATGAAATATCTGGATCTCCCCTTACACGTGTCTGGTATTGAAGTGCGAGTTCATCAGAATCCCAGCTTCATCTAACTCACTGGGTTCTATAATATCAGTGCTGTGGCCCTATGGCCAGAGACTGCTGCTAGATTCGCCCCAAGAACAGCTGTCCCAAATTCACGATAGACAAATTCTACACAGGGAAAATGAGCAGGATCTTTTCAGCCTGGGTTCTCAAAGGCTCCCACCCAGCTTGCTCACACACTCTTAAATCTGAAAAATTTTACTCAACCATTCTCGATTACTTAAAAAAAAAAAAAAAAGTCCTCCCTAAAACCCCAGAATCAAGCACAGCGCTCTTAAGACTAAGCCCTTTTCTGCTTCTCCAGTTGAAATGGAGGTTTGTACATGTGAAGGGCACGTGCATAATCATCTCTACCAAAGGCACAACCTTTCGGCTGACATTAGTAACACAACAAAGTACTTCAAGGTGAAGAAACAAAAGACATACCTTGTAATACATTCACAGGAATCACACACATTCTCAAAGAGATTTATGAAGCCAGAGGCATTACTGTTAAAATTCCTGAAAAGGAGAAATTCAAAATAGGGACATCTGACATACAAGACTTGAAAAAGAGTTCAGAAATGCCATTCAAGTTCTTGAAGAAAGGACTAGCAATTTTTCAAAGGTCAAAATTCTCCAAAATTAATTTTTAAACCTGATGCAATTCATTCAAAATTCCAATTAAGAGTTTTAAAAAATAAACTTGTTACTTTAGAATGAGTCTTTATTTCTAAAGATAATATAGACAGTTGCCATGTACTCTGCACTGTTTATTCTTAACATCTCACATTAGTATGGTGTATTTGTCACAATTAATGAACCAATATTGATAAAGACTTTCTTTGAAATTAACAAAATGAATCTAAAGTTCATCTTGAAGAATAAACAAGAGATAATAGCCAGAAATAGGTTGAAAAAAGAAATACAATGCTAGGGAACTTTCCTATCAGGTATTTAAACAGACTATAAAATTATAGCAAAGAAAACAGTCTGATGCTTGACAAAAAGAGCCGGACTGATCAAAAGAAGAGAATAACGAGTCTAGAAATGGATCCAAGGAATTTGATAGGATTCAAGAATTGATAAAGGTAATATATGAAGTTAATGAGAAAAGGATGGATTATTCAAAGCAGTTTGGGGATACTGGCTAGTCATCTAGAAACAAATCAAGGTGGAATCCAATTGCAAAATAAATTCAGAATAAATTAAACGTTTAAGTGTTAAGAAGTCAATCAAAAAATATACCAAAATACAATAAGTAAACTTTTAAAAAATGAGGGGACTCCCCTGGTGGTGCAGTGGTTAAGAATCCGCCTGCCAATGCAGGGGACATGGGTTCCATCCCTGGTCCGGGAAGATCCCACATGCCGCAGAGCAACAAAGCCCATGCGCCACAACTACTAAGCCTGCCCTCTAGAGCCCCTGAGCCACAACTACTGAGCCTGTGTGCCACAACTACTGAAACCCACGTGTGTAGAGCCTGTGCTCCGCAACAAGAGAAGCCACCGCAACGAGAAGACCGCGCACCACAACGAAGAACAGCCCTCGCTCGCTGCAACTAGAGAAAGCACACGCACACTAATGAAGACCCAATGCAGCCAAAAATAAAATTTAAAAAAATGGGATTGAAGAAATCTTTTCTATACAAAAGCCAAAAACTTGTAACTATGAAACATAAACTGATAATTTTTACTATGAAAATAAAAATTTCTGACAGAAAATAAACCATTAATAGTTAAAATACAAACCAGATAAAACATTTGCAGTACATATGACAAGGAAAGGGTTAATATCCTTAGAAACAAGGATCTCTTGTAAACCAATTTACTAATAGATGAACTATCCCAGCTCCTAGCTAACCAACCCCAGTTGCCCACCGAGCCTCTTCTCTATCAAGGACCCTGTTCCAGCAATTCTACCCCCTCCCATCATTAATTTTTTTCCCTCTTCTTGAACATTCTCAATAGCAAACATGCAAGTACTTCCATCTAAATATAAATAAATCAAAGCAATAAAAAACCATCTTCTCCTGACCCTCTTTCCCCATTGAGCTAGAACCCCATTTCTTTGCTCCCTTTTGCTGCAAAACTCCATGGAAGTGTGTTGACTTAACACAATGGCTCCAGCTTATCTCCTCCTATGATCTCTTAAACCCATCTCTAATAGGCTTTTGCCCTTTCCCGCTAATCTTTTCAGAGGCAACTACAGTTAATAGTTCAGTAAATGTTTCCAGAATTTCTTCTCTGCAGATACAAATATACCCCAATATGTTTAAAAACTAGTTATCTCTGTGTGGTGAGATAACAGATGACTTCTCTTTTTTTCCTTTATAATGTTTTGGTACTGTCTGAATTTTTTCAATATATAGTAAGCCTGTGTTACTTTTGTAATCAAGGGGAAAAAAGTTGTTTTCATTTTGATAAAGTCACTATCTTAGCCTTAAGAACACTACATCTGTGGCTTTGCTTTTAAAATGAAGAGTTAGAAATAAAACTAGAATAAATGAAATTGTTCACTTTGAAGAGGGGAAAAAAACCCTACTAAAAATAAGCAGTAACCCCTCATTCCAGAGATGCATTTATTTGGATGACTTTTTATGAGGGCAGCTTCTATATTGATGTCTTTCTAGCTAGAGGTTATGATTTTTTTCCTTGGATAGATGACAGGGAGAAGGATAAATGGTGAGCAGAGGGTCTCAGAAGGGCCTATGATGGGATCACAGACATGAGAGGTCCAAAAGACACCTTGAGGTCATGAAAGAGATCCTCCACTCATCTAATATACCTTCTCGCCCTCCAACACACACACACACACACACACACACACACACACACACACCTTTATCAACAGACTGGAGCCCTCATTAACCCCTCCCTGAACAGAGTCCACCATTGCTCCTCATTCCCAGCTTGACCCCCTTCATCACCACCTTCCTTTGCTATCTTTCCTGCTTGGCTTCTTTCTTCTCCTGACCTGAACAAACCTGTTATTCATCCTCCCGTCTATGAGATAAAACTAGTTCCTTGCTTCAAAACAGAACAGTTAGAAACATAGTGTGGAGATGATAAGTCTATAAAGCCCAAAATACTTTTTAAAGTGAAGTATTTTTAAGAGGTGGAGAATATTTTCAAAAACACTCTCATGAAGGTCGAAACACAGAACTCTGCAATGGCCTATAGAAGTGCATTTGCTGAATTAGTTCTAAGCCGAAGCCAATCATTTGTTATAAAAAAGAAAAGGACACAAATGTATACCTATGCATGGAAAAAGGTCTGAAAGTGTATGCAACATAATATTACTAGTAGTTTCATCTGGGCTGCTGGGGGGAGTGTTAATTTCCTTTCCTATAAAGTTGTATTTTCTAACTGTTCTATAATTTATACGTATTACTTACATAATTTAAAAAATTAAATACATGAATTGAATAAAGCCCAAAGAAAAGAACGGGCAAGACAAAAAGCTAGGGAGGGGAAAGTAGCAGCAGGGAAGTGAAGTGAAGGCAAAGAAACCACTGAATTAGTCCACGTTGAGAGGTACAGGGGAGACAGCTCTAAATCAGAGTCCCCATCTTTATCCTGCAAACCCAGGAGAGTCCCCTGCTTTGTTCTGGTAAGTATGGCTAACAGACTCTAGCCAAGTCCAACACAGTTGAAATGCATAAATGTAACCATATAAAAGAAGAAAGTAACAGCTTTATCCTGGGAGTGGAGGAGTACCCTCAGGAATGCTGATATTCCCAGAGCTGCTTCTCTCCACCTTTGTGTTTGCATCACAAGCTCCAGGAGCCCCTGAAAAGCAAGCTATCCATTTTCAAGAAGTAAATATCTTGGACGAATACCTTCTGTTCACTAGCTGGAGAGGAAAGGTGCTGGGCTGTGTATTGGAACTCCAGCTATCTCTTCTGGCACAGGTTCTCAGGGATGAGACCATGTCTAGTGGGGATTTTCTCCAGATTCGACAGCCTTGGCCCTACCAAAACACGCAGCTTTGTTTTCACCATACATCACTCAACCTGAGTCTTTCGTTTTTACTTTCAAGCATCCACAGGTCAAATACTGTGTGTTCCCAATGGTCTGAACTTCTTGGACCAGCACAGGGACATTCATTTCGCTCAGCACTCCTTTCACATTTCTATTGTGTTCGATTTCCCACTCCCCCTACCCAAGTCCCCAGAGAATAACTTCTTCCTTGTTTTAATAACCTGGACCGCAGTCAAGGTTGATGTGTTTCTCCATTTTGCAGGATATTTTCTTCAGAAGAGACAAAACAGAGGCTGACAGAGTAGCCGGGCTTGGGAGCAGCGTTAGGAAATCAGCAGGCGTTAGGAACACACAGAAAATGATTCTAAAGAAATACAAAGCAGACAGCAATGCGAGGCACCATACACAGAATTATTCATAAAGGTGGACTAGTGCTTAGATAGATTCCCCTGCAATTTTTTCTCCCAATGACCCACTTAGAAAATATAATTTCATTTGTTTGTAAGGAAAAGGGTCAGAGTTAAGAAAGTGGCTTCACAAAGTACCTTCTCTTTGACTTAAATTGAAACACAATATTCTCCCATTTGAGGTCATAAAAGTAGCTCTGATCCCTATGGGCACGCAGAGATTAGAAAATGAGTAAAGGGAGGAGGAGAGAGGAGTAAATCTGTGGTAAGATTCCCTCCTCAGCACCCCGTTTCATGTTTTCATCTCGTCTTGCCCATGTCCCCCCTACGATCCTATCCCCAACCAGTATAATAACACTGCTCCCCAACATCTAACGAAAGATGTCTCTGTGGACTTGCAAGGAAACAAGCTCATTCTTTTTTTAAAAGGTAAAATTCTCAAGGAAAGAGGACGCGAACTAATATTTAGTGGGCATTAGTGGGAGGCACATCATCTTTTAATAAAAACGTTATAATGCCTCTTTTTTATGAGTGATTTAGAAACTATATCCTTTTTCTCCAAAACATGACTCAAACCTCCAGTATTCATGTTACAGATCTACCTTGTCACCATGATTTTTCTTACTACTGATTTCAGATAGTGTCCAGACACTAGTAACAGATAAATGCAAAAACACAGTTATTTCTCTTTGTCTTTCTTCATGGAATATCTTTTCGCAAATGTACTTTCCATATTAACAGCATTTTCATACCATGGCAAAGTAAAGCAAATTTGGTACAGAGAATAAAGATACCTACCCAGATTATGTCCCCCCTGGGGAAAAACCACTTTCTACTGGGATATCAGCTTCAACTGAATCTAGTTCTCAGCTGCTCATGGGCTTGGAGGAAAGAGCTAAGGAGTTGCTACTTTTAGGGCTAAGAGGGTCAAACTGTGGGTCATGATATATTAGTGAGTTGTAAAATCAATCTACACATCTCAACCAGCATTTTTTTAAATGATATGGAATAAAGTAGAAAACATCAGTATGCAGAGGATGTAGTAAGTATTGTTTTGTGAAAACTTCTATGTGTGTGGGTACATCTGATCTCAGTGTAAAAGGTATTTCTAACTGTGGTCGCAGTCTAAAAAGTTTAAGAAACTCTAATCTAGGGCCCAGATACTGGAGTCAGACAGAAGTGGGTTCCAACGTGGCTCTGACCCTTACTTGCTAAGTGAACTTGGTTAGGTGGCTTAACCCCTCAAGCCTCCTCATGTGCAAGATGGGTGTGAACATAATACCCTAGGATTGTCATGCGACCAAAAGAGGAGAGGTATATAAATCCCTTCACACCCTGCCCGATAACGTTCACATCCATCTTCAGGTAAATGTTCAGCTCACACTCAGAAGCAAACATTTAGTTGACTTACAAAAGGGATAAAAACACAGTGTGAGAGAAGATATTAGGAAATCAGACAATTGTAATGTTTTGCTCTCCAAAGAGTTACTCTTCTATAAGACTATCTACTGGAGGAGTCCTTGATGCTTTTTATACAACTCTCTGAATAAAGTACTCAAGAAATACATTTTAATTGCAGGAATCCTTCTCCAAAATGTAAGCACCAGATCCATGAAAACACTTCTAGTTTTGGTTTCTTACACAGGATTGAACAAAACAAATTATTTGCATTTTTGTGCTTCGTCTTCATAATATAGCTTCTGACTCCCTAGCAAGTGACTAATATCATGTGTCTAAAGATCTTAAAAGGTACAAAAATTCTCTCACCTATGGCAAGACCCAGATTCAAATACATGCCAAGATTCCTTATATGTAATTTTTGTAATTAAGCAAATAAACTAACCCTGTACTCCAGCATGAAGAAATTTTAAAAACGGAAAACATACTGCTCACTTCACAATCATGTTCTATCTATTCTTGGCATGTAGTTTGGGGAGAGTTACTGAATTCTGATTACAGTAGAGAGAAGAAAAGCAAGGGATCAAGAAAGAAAGGCTGGGAGCACGAAACATAGGACAAGTTTTGAGTAGGTGTAAAGATACAGTGCTAAAACTGTCAGCAGCCCCTTGGATGGAAGTGGGGAGAGAAAAAATTCCAAGTCCATAGCAGGCTTTTTTACTTTGGGGTCTAGAGAGATGAAGTGGAGATTTGGTTAAAATAGAAAAATTGGGGTCTGGGGGTGGAAAGAAGGATCTAATAGTGAGTCTTAGAAGATGAAAAACAACTTCACTAATCACTGAAGGACGATCCAACAAACAGGACTGAACCAACAAAAGAAAGATGAGAAGAGGAAGGCTGGTTTTGGTGTTTAAGCAGAGAAAATAAAATCAAAAGAAACAGTTACAGAAATGTCCCAGGGTGCAGGCTGTAAGGCTGGGGAAAACACAGATGTTTAGGAATTTTAAAAAGTCTTTTGCAGAAAGTCTGGCCATAGACTTGGGGTAAAAATTAAGTTCTCCCTGAGAGATTTAAAGATAAATAGAGAAAAGGCAAGTTAAGTATGGCTGAAAGATTTGACCGATCGAACAGGAATATGTGTAATGCCACAAATTTAGTATTTTTTGCAACGTTCACCAGGAAATGAGCAGGGTTGCTACAGCATCATTTTTTAAATTGTTTTTCAGGAGTATGTTGATGAGAAATGTCACCACCTCCATTTTTACCCACAGTATATCTACAATACATAAGAGGAGGCAGAGAGAGATAGAGGGAAGAAAAAAATGAATAGATTCTTCCCGTCCCTGTGCACCAACTGCTACCCTGATTACCCAGCATCAGTCCTAACTCCTGCATCACCCCAGGTGCCAGTCAACAAGGCCTATGTCATTTGCTTTGCCATCATCGCATTGTCCACTCACTTGCTCTGCCCTTCTGTCCATTTCACTGAGCTGGAGCTCCCAGCAGCAACTCTAGAAGAGAAGAAGAGGTGGGGAATGGGGGCTGCAGCATGCGTGGCTCTAGCAAGCCCCCCAGATCCCGCAGTCCAATGGGAAGCCACTAAATACACAGAGATGTAGAGCCAGCTGTCTAGTCAAGAGTGCTGAACTGAGGACTCGATCCCACTGGGGCTGATAGGGTGGGGGTGTGGAAGGCATCACAGGGAGGCTGGAAAGAGCCTTTGCTTTGGAATCAGATCTGGACTTGGAATCCCAGCTCTACCACACAGTATGATGTGAACTTGGGAAGTTACTTAGTTCTCTGAGCTTGACTGACTTATTTGGAAAACAGGATAACAGTGCCTAGGCATCATAATGGCATCAGGAAGATGAGATGAGGTGACCTAGACGAGTACCTGACACACCACAGGTGCTTCACGACTGTCACATCCTACTGCCCACCAACTCAGATTCGAAACTAAAAGTGAGTTCTTTTACTGTTTAAAGCAAGTCCCACCTGCTTTGTTTTTTCAGTCCCAGGTGCAAAGCATTGCCCCTACCTATGTTTGATTGCTATGTTCTCCCTATTCTGGTTGTGTATCAAGTGTGATAAAAGCCTGTTCAGGCAACCAGGTGTGAACACATCTGACTCTGGATGGTCCAAATCATCTTCACTCAAATAGAAGTTTGGATCCGGGACTTTGTAAACTCACAGCATTTCTTGATCAGACAATGTAATGATTAACCTCTGTGATATCACTAGCAAAACACAAACATTAAACAAGTTTGAATGGACAAAAGTTTGAAGAACTCTAAAACATTCAATAAGAAAAGGCCATATTAAATTTTCCCAGTATTCTCAACCCCCTTGTTCTAGACAAGAACATCCTCTGTTTATATTCCTAAAAATTTAACACTGAACACCACTGACCAACTGGGAGAGGAAGGAAAGCATCTTAATTCTACAGACAGCCATGCTTATTCTTCTAAAACTGTACTCTCTTCATATGGTATAAGAACCTTTAAAATGGTTCAAACAAGTGTAAGTTACTGCTTAAGGGAAATGGAGTAGAGAAGACCTTACCCCTTTAATGTGGCTCCTAGGTTCATCTGATTCCAGGTCATGCATTCAAGTTGGGAGGTCATCTGGTATAAATTGTCACTGTTAGAAAAACATTCAGAGTTAGAAATGCATAATACAAAAGACACATATACATGCAACTGTTTCTCCAAAAAGCAATAGACTTTTAACTTTTCTTTACAATGAAAGCCTCCACATTTTCCAGAATGACAGAATACAGGAGTCTGAAATGATTTTCATTTCATCCCACTGATCTCTGCATGTCATTCACTTCACACACAGCAGAAAGGATGTGAGAATAATTTGGAAGCCTTTAAAAAACCTTAGTAGAGCAAACACTGAAGTTTCTAAAGAGGTATTAAACCTCTGAAGGGAAGAGGCTAAAGGGAGTGAAACTTTGAAAGGCAACACAGGCTGGATAGCTCAACATTAAAGTTAAAAGCCTGGAGCTGAAAGTAAAAAGACAGCAGATTAATTATTCGTGAAAAGGCCATTAAGTTGTTTTAATCAAAAGGATAAGTATCATGTGGATTATGAGGGCCTGAAAAGTCAAAGAGTGATGGGTGATGGATGGTCTAATACTCAAGGATGTGACAAGCGAAAGAAAGAGGATGATAAACTCTAGATACAACTGAAGGAATCATTCTCTATAAATTTTATAGTCACGGAGTGTTTTTTTTAAAGCCCCCAACTCAGTTCTATATTATATGAGGGAAAACAATGGTTGATCATTTACATTAAGACCCCAAAGGAAAAATATCCCACCATATAAACCAACCAAAAGTTTTTCTCTCCCTTATTTTTTTGCACATACAACTCTTAAAAACATCATTATTACATATGTTTTAAAACACATCTCTAAATGCATTATAGAAGAGCTATCACATCTATTTCCTGAAATAACACTGTTCTCAAAGTATCCTGCATGCATGACTCATGAACATCTTTATTATATGCTTTTATGTTTAATTTATTAATTTTATATTTATCTCCTTCCTAAAAAACTAGCACATAACTCAATTACCAGAAATCTCCTAACTAACCAAGCTCAACTAGGAATAAATGTAGTTCCGAACTGAAATGGTTAATTATGAAATTTGAGACCCAAGAGATTAATGGTTTGTCTGGGAACGCTTGGTCTAAACACATTACAGAAGAACATTTCCACTCCACCTTCATGGCAGAAGGCAAAGAAGGTAAGAAGCTTTCAGTATGTAATGTATGATACCAGATTGCAAATTCTGGACAATATCCACCTTGTCACGGCATTCCTTTGGACTGCTTCATCCATCGGGCAGAGGTAACACCAAAGTTTAATTAAGAGGAGGTTTTGTAAGGCCAGCCAAACCGGGGACTTGTGGAGGGGTGAGGGAAATTACAGTATTTATCCCTTGGAATAAATGAACACCATGCTCTCAGCATAGCTTGATAAATCATGGTGGAGTCCATCTGCCTCTCATATAATCACTGAAAATTATTTGGAACTCCTTAGTGGTGGGTACACAGGATAAGGAGGAAATCAGATTCCAGGAGGGAATTTTACGTATGAAATGTGAAGTGACTTCAAACTCGAAGTACGTGTAGTTTCATTAGTCAGTGCATATCTGGACCCCATCATTCATCCCCGTGTCTGACTGGCTATTATGCTACTACAATATCCTACATATCAATGAAAAAAAAATGATTAGTTTCTCCTGCAGCTTCCCTGTTCACAGCAGCGGCCGGTGCTGGTCTGTGCCACTACGTTTCGCAATTCCACGAATTCTTGCTGTAAGGCCAGTGTAATTAATTCCTGAAGGACCCCAATTTTTATTAGAAGTGCCAGCCTGCTGCATTTAACATGGGAGAGTTTCTTGAACTTTCTTTGGGCTGACAGTTCATTAATAAGCGGCCTCCTCCACAATCTCTACTGGTTTTTGTTCTCCTGCGCCTTTTCATCAGGCAATCCATTTATTAATCTTGCCATTAATCTCAGCCAACAGGCATTGTATTCCCCAGGCAGCTCTCTATTTTTGTCACTGATTTTTTAAAAATTGTTCACCAACTAAAATCACTCAGCCCCAGTTGACAATTTTCCTAGGTCCTATTGGGATGTGGGATCTTTCTGAAATTATTTCCTCCTTGCATAAGACTAAGAACACTGTAATTTTCAAGAGGTCTGAGAAGCAAGATGAGTGACAGAAGTTTACACACATGGGTCAATGAGTCCCAAATACCTAACTTTATGATTTAGGAATTTTCTCACAGACTTAAAGAATAGTCCACAGATTCCCAAAGAGAAAATAATTTTAAGGACATTTTCTTGGCCCCCAGAAAGCAAACCTTCTAAAATACAGAATCTATGTCTTATGTATGTATCTTCCTAGTGGATGCTTGATAAATACTCTCTACCACACTGCCCAATATGGTAGCCACTAGTCAGACATGGCCATTGAGCACTTGAAATATGGAGAGTACCACACGTTGAAATAAGATTTGGGCTTTTGAGGTTAAGTAGAACATTTTAAAAATTAATTTCCTGTTTCTTATTTTTTTTAATGTGGCTATTAGAAAATTTCAAATTACATAGATGACTTGCATTACGTTTCCATTGGACAGTGCTACTCGGTAAATTTTAAGACCTTGAGCATATCAGTTCAGCTCTCTGCACCTCAGTTTTCTCATCTGTTAAATGGGAATATTAATCTCAATCAGTCTAAATTTACCAGGATGTTGTGAAGCTCTAATACTGGCTCTTTCAAGACTATACAGATAATATATTTTAACTTTTTCAAATCCATCAAATTTTGTATAGTACATTCACACATCACCAATACTCCTCACAACAACTCTGTGAGGCAGGTGTAATTATGATTCCCATTTATCAGAGGAGGACGGGGGGCTCAGGGAAGTGCCTAGTGCTGACTTGCCTGATGCCCCCACCTCTACGCTGCCAGGCCCCTTTAAAGGGTTCCTGGCATTATTTGACCTCTGAGCCTTGTCCTCTCACTACCATTTAAATGATAGTAAAAATAATATAGTAATACAAACAGGAGTCTGGAGGTGAAAGAGAACATACTCAAGGGAGCATCATGACCTTCTCTGTCTCCAAGATGTGGTGCCCAACCACATCCTCTTCACCTGATTAAGAATAGTGTGCCAAGATTCCAGTAGGACCCTCACTTTGATTTCAGTGGTCCTGATAGCTCAGCTTGCAAATCCTCATAAGGGGAGAGAAGGTGGAAAGGGCAAATGGGGAAGGACTTTCAGAAAATCCCCAAGCAAAAACCAAAAAAGAAAACCAAACAAACAACAACCACCACCAAATAGGTTTCCTGAGGCTGGCCATAGGATCAGAGCACAGTCTTAACCACATCCTGCCTTCTGTTGGCTGCGGCTCCTCAGCGGCTCAGTCAGTCGGCTTGGCTGGCACCATCTTTCCGCTGGATGACAGTGACAGTAATGACAATAGCTGCTGCTGGGAGAGGATCAAATGCGAATTTGAACTAAAAATACTGGTCCCAAGCATGCTCAAAATCTGATCTCTTTGGGCAGTTGGTCAACACCCAGCTGTCATCAGGAAAACCCACGAAAAGAGGCAGCACCAGTAGAGGAAAATATGACCCCTGGCAAATAAAGCATATAATTACTAAATGACCGCTGGAGGTGTCGACCACCTCAGTCCCAGAGGAGAGCAGGTAAGCAGGTGGTTTGGTTCACAGTGACCACAGTGGTCATGTAGGCACTTCAGCTCCCCATCTAACTCTGTCTGTTTGCAAGTGAACTCTGAAATTGCTGGCTGCCAAAATATATTGCGAAAGTCATGGTGTCTTTTATATTTTTAAGTAGATCTTTAAACAGAAAGAGTCACTGGTTTCCTATGTAAGAAATGTTTGAAGTTGGAAGCAAGGGAGAGAGGAAAGAAACTCTATAACTGGGATTAATGCAAGTTGGAGTCAAATAAAAGGAAGTCAGTCCTAGCAAAAAGGGGAACTTAAAAGGAAATCAGTAGTAGATCATATAGAGTTTGCTTTGGCCTGGACTGCAGTATTACTGAGTTCTTGACCTCTGCACAAAAAGAAAGGAAGAGAAAAGCTCTCGGCTATTATCTGGACCAGAACTCCCTCACTCTTCAAATGCATGTGTAATTCAAGTACATTTTCATCTTTAAGTGTGTTTAAGTATATTCAGCAGAACAAAGTAGAAAAGTCCTTATTACCACTGGCATGGAACTGTCGAACCTGATTAAGACTGGAGTTACCTCTGCCAGATGGTTGCTGGCTGGCAAACCAGCATCTTGGTAGAAGAAAAGTATTTCCCGAGATCAAGGAAAGAAAATTCCCAATAAGAAAAAGGCACATGTAACTGGCATCTGTGATCAGAATTCATGATGTTTCCAGAGTTTGCTGTAATAGCTCTGCCCCACGCCTCTACCTGATGACCAACGCTCATGCACAGAGGCTGCAGCCAAACTTCCACGCAGACTTTTTCCTGCGTTCTTCCCTCCAAGGCGCCACGGAGGCTGCCTGTTCAGAAATTTCTGCTCAGCAGGCCATGGTGAATAATCATTTTACAGCCAATCTCTTAGTATTGTAATTTCTCTCTAGCTCACCAGTTAACCAAAGAAAAACTCACTGGGGATTCAACTTCTATTAATAAACACTTGGTCAGCACAAATGTTGCAGGAATAATTGAAACTAGATTTTTCCTGCTCCCTGGAGACAAGTCCAATTCAAGCCTTTCTTTGGCTTTGATAACACTGCCCACCACCCTGGAAACCAGTTCAGACTTCCTGCCTTCATGCCTACCTATATGGGAAACAAGTATCAGTACTGTCTTAAATGAAACTTGTACACCATGTAAAGTGTTTGTAGATGACACGTAAGAAGAGGCATTATTAATTATGATTTTATTTCTTCGGTAACAGATGTCCTCTGATTTAATTCTACACTGAAGGTAGATCATGTACTTCCCACTGACCGGATTCCCCAGAAGCTCTATGGCTGCTAAGGAAGCTTCTCTCACATGAAAGACAGTCTACCGGTAACAGGCTCCACTGTCAACTTCATCATTGGATTGAATTGTCAACATTCAATTAAAAATATTCAAATTAGCAATTACTGCTTCTGAATTGGAATAGTTTTACCCGCTAGGGGGCCAGAGGAAACATGCATGCTCATTTAAATTAGTAGCACAGTTGCTAAAAATGAATATGTAAACCTAATAAGAGTGCAAAAAGAAAAGGGAACTAGAATGTCTAAAAAAAAGTGTGCGGGGGAATATTTTTCAAACACAGGGCACAGAACTCCTTTTCAAAGTAGCTGTGAGAATCAACCTGTGAAATGGGCATGGTCAGGGATTGTGGGCTCCAAGGAGCTCAGCAAGCTGAGGGAGAGAGGGGGACTTGTGGAAGAGGATTCAAGGGAAGTGAGCAGGGAAGGCCCAGCTAGCTGCCTGTTCTAGGTCAAAATCAGGGGAAAACTGTGCTTAGTGTGGTTGGACTTCACTACTTTTTCCCCTCAGGGTAGCATGGGGTCCCTCCCTCCCTGGGACCTTGCCTCTGAGCAAGCACAGACCAGGGTGGCCCTGGAAGCTGTCACTCCCCCTGGGTCTGGATGGAAGGGAGAAAGGTCTCTGCCACTTCTACCTGTTTCTTTAGGAGCCTGGACTGAACTTCAGTAGTTCACGCCCAGTGAGTGGTAAAGGGAAAGCTGGAGGAGTCTGGAGCTTGAAAGACAGCTGCTTTGTGAGTTAAGACTTCAGGAGAAAGTTCAAGTTGGCTCCTACAATACTCACCAATGAAAATACCACCTCTGATCCACTGAGAGATTTCAACTGAAAACTATGGATAAAACTAATGGATAACGGGGTTTCTTTCACAAATGTGAGGAATAAAGACCTTCCCCTAGCAAGACCTAAGGCAGATGCCACGTTTGGAAAGAAATGGCACTTAGCCATCAGGAGAGGCAGCAGGGTGCAGAGGGTGGGAAGATGGATTCTGGAGCCTCACACTTGCTCTGTCCCTTGCTGTGTCACACTGGGCAAATTCACCTCCAAGGGCTTCAGTTTCCTCCTCTGTAAAATGGGGGTGATAACCTCTTGCCTACCTCAAAGAGTTTCAGATTAAATGTATATAAGTCAACACTTGTGAAGTGCTCAGAATGGTTTCTGGAAGTAGTAAGTTTATATAAGCATTTGTTCTTATTATTTATTAGTAAAGGTGCTGGCACAGATTGTATAAGGGGAATATTCCAGGTGGAGGACACTGAGTGGCTTGGAGTCCCTCAGCGATTCAGAGCACACATGAGCTTTGAAGGCAGAGAGACTAAGAATCAAATCCTGGTTCTGATTCTCACTCGCTGTGTAACTTGAGCAAGTTACTCGGAGTCTCTGAACCTATCTCCTCTTCAGTAGAGTGCGGATTACCGTACCGACCTCGTAGGTAATCAGAAGAACTAAATGGGTAAACTGAGTGAAGCACGCAGCGCAGTGCCCAGCAGCACACAATATGCAGTAAAGCCTAGTGATTACGTAATAAGGGCTATGATTGCTGGGCTCCAGAAGGGCTGAAATCTGTTCCAGAATCCTTAGTGACCTTTAGACAAAATTCTACCCACTCTCAATACGGTGGGGAGAGAGTATGGAGAAAACTATCTCCTAACACTTTCTGTAAGTTCATTGGGGTGTCATTTTCTATTCACTACTGATCACATCTGTGTATAGCTGTAACTCCTCCGATCTGTAACCTGAAAGAGAGGAGAGAATCACTTTACAGTTCTCTCAGAATAGGGAGAGAACTTTGAGAGTTTCCTCAAAGCAAATTCACATTGTGCAATGCTATTTAATGTCAGTGTATGTACCATTACCTTTAGGTCATGTGGGAAGGGAGACTAAATCCAAGAATGGGGAGACAGAAGCTTTGGAAGGGCAGGGCAAAGAAGCTGGGCAGGCTGCCTTAGGGGGTCAAGTGCAACAAGTCAAACAAAATACAAGCAAGCCTTTCACAGGAGGTCCCAGTTTTAGACAGAAAAGGGAACAGAGCCAGGGATCAGAAGAACCACTGAATATCTAAAATCTAAAAGTTTAGCCATTAAGTGATTACAGTTTAGTTGTACTTCCTATGCTTTTTCAAACACTGTGTTCACAAAAGCATTTAAATATCCTTCAAACATTTTTAGGAGTAGGAAAGAAGGAAATGACATAACCGTAATGGTAGTAATGTTGATGCATCCAATTTTAAAACATCCCTACAAATTCCATCCATCATTACTGCTGGGGAAGTACCTGATCTTTGAAAGTGATTAGAAATGCTGTCAATTTAGAGTGGATGGAGCTTCAAAGACTCAGCACAAACTTCAAGGAAGCAAACTTTTCCTACGGGGTCACAAATTCTTTTTCAGGAGATATTACTTAGAGATTTTTCTGTAACAAGAGAAAATGGTATTTTTATGACATTCATATAAAAATGAGCAAAGAAGTTCCAATTATGTAGAAAGAAGAAAGGGATAAGCAAATATCTCTGAAAGATGAACCTGACAAAATTGCTTTATACAGTGGCCAGTTAGAAGATGGATTAGAAAATGTGATATTTTTAGGTATAAAATGCAATCCAAGTGACTTTTCCTGCTTCCATAGCAACCATTAATTCAGCCCTAAGTCAAAATCCACCACAGGGACTCAGTTTGGAGAACTGCTGTTAATACAGAAGTTGTGATCACTTTATCCCCTACTCATTTCTAGGCTGTTCAGTCCCTTCTTAGGCACCCACAGGGTGGATCTAGGCTTGCAGAGGGGAGAGTAAGAAATGTGTGTAACTGTGTCACTACTGAACCAGACTCCAAAGCCTCCCAGTCCCCAACCTCCAAGCAGGTATCCGGACCCATCTAAATAGCACCCATTCCAGCACCAAGGTCTTCCTCTCTGCTTGGGGTGAGGCATCAACCAGGAGCCAAGGGAGAATGACTGGGTCAAGGTCATCCCACTGGGAACCATTCCATCTGTACCCCCAATGACTAGAATAAGAGCAATGCTACTCTGGCAATGGGCAGGAGCAGCTCCTGAAAAAGGATGGCAATGACCCCACCATCTCAGTTTTGCTTGGAGAGGGGGTTCACAACAGAGATTTCAGATCCTGTACCCATTCCAGTGAGTTGACCCACCAAGGGAAGGTGCAAAGATGGCTGCTCAGGACAGATCACTGGGCCTGAGGTGCCAAAGAACAGAACTGGGTTCTAACTAGAGAGGGAGAAAAGGAGGGTGAGAAGGTGTGACCATTCAATACCTCTATCTGGGCAAAATGCATGCCTTCCCCCCCCACCTCTCTAAAATTAAAAAAAAAAAAGGTGGGGGGAGTAGGGAGGAAAAAAAGTTATCTTGAATCCAAGATCAGATTAGATATGCCGGATTTCCCGATCAAAAGGAAAGGTTTCCAAAATCTGTGTACCATAGGCGTACAGAAGTAGACGGGCTCGACCCTGTCCCTCCCCGGGATGGAAGAATCAGACCCGTCCTAGGCTCGGTTTCATAAACACGTCGGAACATTGGCATGAGCCGCCTGCGGGCTCAGGAGCGAACATTCCTTCCCCTCCTCCACCTGTGGGACTGCAGGTCCCCCAGGCGCGGCCATTCCTTCCACCAACCTCCCAGGGCAGACGCTTTTCCTTCCTTTATTACCTCACTACCTCCTTCCCTTGACGTCAGCCCCGGGTCTTCCAACAGAGGGGAGGGAGGATGGAGATGAGCCTGGGGCAGTCGGTATCAGGATCCCCGCAGCACCGGGTGGGGGGTAGGGATGGAATATGAGGTAATGCGCGCCCAATCCCCGGCATCCAAGGCCGCGATCTGCCACTTCCCTCCCTCCGCCCCACCTTCCCGCCCAGCTCCGGCCGGTATAGTTACTAGGCAACCCTATCGGTGACGCGGGATGCCGGCCAAGTTCACCCAAAGTTGAAGAGTAAATTTGGGGGAGAGAAGGTGGAGGGTGGAGCAAGAACCTAGAGAAGGCACGAGGAGCTGGGAAAGAGTCTGCAAGGAAAAGAAGCTGGTCTTCGGCCTCACGGGAACAGGAAGAAGGGCGGGCGCGGGCTGGAGCGGTCTCCCCGCGGGTACCGCTGCCGCCCGACCACAGTCCCGCACACAGTCCGGGGTAGCTGGGCGCTGGGGACGACGCCCACAGAGTGGTGCTGCAGCCCGAGACTCTGGGGGACAGGGGTGGGGAGAAGGCTGTGGCCCGAGTGTACGCGCCCTCGAATTCTTCCCAGAGAAGGCTGGCGGGTGTGGCCAGTGCGCGAGGAGGGGCTTGAGGAGTGAGAAGAACCGAGTGGGAGTGGACCCCGTGTTTAATCTTTGATCCCGAGGAAGCTGAAATCCTCCCAGCAAAGAGCCCTTTTAAAAAATACTCCTCAAAGCGCCGCTCCTTCTACTTCATCTCCAAACAGTAATCGCCCTCATTTATATTCAAAATAAGAACACCGTGGGGGGGGGGACTTCCCTGGCGGTCCAGTGATTAAGACTCCGCGCTTCCACTGCACGGGGCGCAGGTTCGAGCCCTAGTCGCGGAGCTAAGATCGCGCACACCGCGCGGCGCGGCCAAAACCAAACACCAACGTACACACACAAAGTAAGAACACCGGGAAACGGGGAAAGCTACTTCTTTCAAATAGGAGCCAGAAGAGAGGCTTTCATTTGCTTTATGGAGACGAGTGGGCTAAAGGCGTACTTTGCCTCCAGGACCCTGCACGGCCGCATCCGGGCTGCCCCGCGTCGGACGTTCCCGTGCCCGCTGGCTCGAGCGCCCCCTCCGAGGTCGCGAGGACCCAGATGAGGTGCCGAGCGCCTTCCTACCTGCTGTAGGGCGTCCTCAGCAGCAGGGCCTGGCTGCCTGTGCAGCTGTCGGTGGGCGTGTGGCAGCCGTAGACTGGGGGCGGCACGGAGTACTGCTGTTCACCTGCAGAGAGCCAGGAGAGCGGGGTAAGAGCAGCACACCAAGGGCTGGGGGTGCGAGGCCGCATGCAAGGGCTGGGGCAGAGCATCCTGAGCTGGGCTCCCAGGCTGCGCTGGGGCCACTGGGGCCTGGATGCCGGGGCGTGCAGAGAGACGGCCTACAGGTCACAGCGAGCTAAGCCTCTCACTTCACATTCCCTTAGCAGTCACGGCACAGAGCACCGAAAAGACCCTCTGGACAGTCGCGGTCTCGGCTGAGCGGAGTTAACATACTTGGGGTGGGGGGAAACAATCTTTTCTTTTGAGTGAGATTAGGCTAATTACTTCTAAACTTCTTTTAGCTATCCTCTCCTCCCTTCCCCAATTTGCTGTGGGTTGGAAATTCCTGGGGAGTGAGGGATAGCATAGAAGAAGGAGAGAAAGACCCCACATCATTCCCTCCGCTTACCCAGCGAGCCCTGCTGGCCCATGGAGTCCTCGTGCTTGAAGGAGTGATTGGGGAACTGAGCCGCGTGGTGCGAGGGCGTGTGACCGTAGCTGGGCGTCCCGTCGAAGGTGACCGTGCTGTATCCTGCGGGCGCGGCCGAGAGAGAAACAGCGTCGGCAGGGAGTCAGGGACCGTGTGTCTGAACCAGAACCCGGGCGAGGAGCGCCCAGCCCCTCATTCGGATCCCGATGCCTCAGCCGCCAGGGCTTGCGGCGAGAAGCCGGGCCCAATGTGACCTCGCGACAGGCTCCCCGTCCTTTCCCGAGTAAAACCCAGGCCTCCCCACCATTTCCCAATTTATTTACGCCCTTGTCTTGCACGGTGTCCGCCGCTTCTGCACCGAACACCTCGCAAGTATGAAAGCCGCCAACCGCTCGGCGGAGAAAGTTGTTCTCCCCCCAAAACAGGGCAGCGCGGGCGACCGAAATGAATCTGCTCGCCTGACCCGGCGCTGACTCGCAGCCGTAAATCAGAGGCCCGCGCACCAACTTTCATTAATTACTCGGGCCCAGTTAAACGGCATGGGCTTTAAATGGGGAGAGTAATTACAGAGTAATGTTATCTGTCTGAGGCTGCGCGACCCGACACCATTGACACCCAAGGCCCTCGGGAAAGCTGGTGAGGGGGGAAAAGAAGGGGCCTTTCCAGTTGGGCCCACGGGCCTCGACATCGCGCCCTCCTCCTTCCTACCTCGGACCCACCTCGCGCCCAGCGGGTCGGAATGTGACCACCACTGCCGGGGCGGGCTTCCGCGCGCACCAGTCCAGGAAGCCTGTTTGTTTCAATGTGCCTGAGACTGTACCTCCCTTTCCCTCCATGGTATGCCCTGGTCCTCTGCCTCAGTTTCCCTGCCGAGAAACCGAGGGCAATACCGCCCGTATTCTTCCCCAGCTCTCCGAAAGTGAGGGGGAAAAAAACCCCAAAAACGTGTTGGTTGAAAAACGTAGTCTCCTTCTGTGACTATTGTCACTAAATTACTTTAAACATTTACCCCACTAGCTTCTGCAAAGCTGTAGCTGCCTCTGGGTGAAAAGTATCCTCCAGCTAAGATAAAGATCAGTTCTGAGCCCTGAACCCAATGGTGGGGTCCCTGCCTATGCGCAGGCTCGGTAGTCTCTGGCCTGAGGTCCTGACCAAGTGACGAATCAGATTGGTCCAGACGCTCACATCGTCTCCCTGCAGGGCCACTGGGCCGGACCCAGTCCCCCCACCCTCGGCCCCACCTCTGGGCACTGAGCTGAGTCTCCAAACCCCGCTCAATTCTTGGGAGTGGGATAAGTCAAATGAACCCCATTCCCCCACTCTTGCCCCAGACATGGTCAAGGCTCTACAACAAGTGTCCAGTGAAGACTTAGATTGAACAGTGAAAGGTGGCCATTACCCACATCTTTCAAATACACATCTCCAAAAAAACAAAAACAAAAACCGACCTTCTACAGTCCACTTCGGGGAATGTGGTGTGTCAGTGTGGGAGGGAGGGTTTGAACAGGTCTTCATTACCAGATCGTACAGGGCAGTCCAAGTCTCACGCACCAATTGGCACCACAGGTTGACAACTTAAGAAGCCACCCGCTTTTATAATTTACATGACCCCAGAGGCCTCCATTTCTGGCCTGCTAAGTGGGCAAAGATAACCCCCGCCCTGTTAGCTGTCAGGAGTGGGTGAGCACGCTTGGGCTTCCAGGCACTTCATTTTGGGAGCGAAGGCCAGGTTGTGTTTAAGGCCTACCAGTCTGCTGACAAACGAAATTTGGCTCCAAGCACCCAGTTTTGCAGAGGGAAGGCCGAATTTTCAAATACCATTTTTTAAATAAACAGGAGAAACAGAAGCAATAAAGAAGTTGTCTCTAGACGAACCCTTTTCCATTTCTGAGCCGATGAGAAGGCAATGGCCCGGGCACGGTGCTGTCCTCGGAGGCGAGCTCCGCAACCTTCGGTGCGCGGCTAGGGCCACGGGTTGCGGGCTGCAGCTCCTGCGCAGGCCGCGTCGCCTCCGCGCCCCGCGAGGCTCCCAAGGATCCGTCCCAGACCGGACACCGGACCGCTGGGCAGAAGCTGGCCTCCAACCCCCTCTCGTAGTCCCCCTCCCCGGAGAGGGTATGGGCATCGGTGAAAGGGCCCTCAGAGAGCAGGGAGGGCTCTTTAAATTAGAAACTTATCGAATGCGGAACTGATCAGAGCGTGCTGTCCCGGGGCCTAGCGCTGAGCCAGGCGCGGAGAGCGCGGGGGCGGAGGCCCGGGGAGAGACAGCTGCCGGCAGAAAGGGGCAGCGTGTTCAAAGGCTCCTTGTACAGGCCTTAGAGGGAGAGGCTCGGGGGGCCAAGGTAGCGCCTTTCCCACGATTAGTCTCGGCCGGGGAAGGGAGTGCAACCTTGACCGCGGGGAGAGGCGAGACATGCTGTGCGCCTCTCTCCCCCGCCCGCCGCAGCGGAGGAGCCCGGGAACGGCCTGGCCGGGCCAGGCCCCGCGGGAGCTGAGGGATGAAGTGGACAGCAGGCTCAGTCAGGAAGGTGGTCCCAAGGCTGAAAATCATGACTCCGCCGCTGCGGCAGCATACGGGGTAATTTGTCCCGTAACGAAATACCCTCTCCAATGCGACCCAAGGGGGGCGCCCTTAGCCCTAGGGCTGAGCTGGTGTCCCCACGTGACACTAGGGTGGCCCGGTGATAACAAGGCCTCCTGTAGGAGGTATAGGGTGCTGCGCGCCAGCCGGTCTGGGGGAATCGCGCAGACTGTCAAAGCAGTCTTTGTCTTCCCTTCCCAAACCCCGCACTTAGTCTAGGGCTATCGACGTCCTCGCCCTTCTTCTGCCCCGGCAAATTCCCCACCCCTCACACAGACTACAGTGGGTTGGGTGCCCATCCATCAGGGAAGAGAAAATCCATCTCAACAGCGGGGCCAAGATCCCTGGGAAAGGAGGTAGAAATAACCTAGAATGGTCTGGGTTTGAGTTCAAGTTCTGCCACAGAGAGATCTCCTGCACACATTATCTCTTAGAGCCTAGATTTCCTCATCCAAAAATAAGGGGCTCCTCCAGTGTCAGGCTGTGAGCTTCCTGCAAAGGTTGAGGCACTTTGTCTTAACATTCAATCCCCAGTGCCTGGCACAGAGTAGGTGCTCAATAAATGTTTCCTGAATTAATATTTAGAAGCAAGATTAGAATACCAGCTATAATATTTAAGCAATTGGGGAAAAACGAGGTGTGATACCTTGGGGTGGGGGGAGGTTCAAGAGTGCCAGCCATTGTCCCCACCCCTGGGCCATTGCTAGGTTGCCCTGCCTGGGGACAGGGATCCCGAAGCTTGATTCCTCTCCGCCTCGGCCTACTGATGGCCTTTCCCACACTTTGGGGAAGGAATTGATGCCCTTGCTTTCCCCTGGTTAAGCCTCCTGCCAAGACTCTACATTGCTGGGAGAGCTGCAGGAAGCCCAGAAATCGAGAGAATAAATCTGAAATCTCAGGGACCCAGGGCCCACTCTGGTTGCCAATGCCAGGGCTGAGGCACAAGTGGCTTCTGACATCCGACCCCAGCTCCTAGCTGCTGACTGAGTCCCAAGGACTGGTCAAGTGTGATCCCTTTATGTTTTGATTACAAGAGAGAGCCTAAGCCCGAAGAAGACAGGAACCGGCTTACAGGCTGTGGCCTGGATCTGGGGCCGCCTCTCTACTGGGCTATTTCCCAGGATGGGGATGGGGGGACTCCTTTACCTGCTAGTCGGTCTCCAGCTCCCAAGCCCCTTTTCTCTTTAACATTCTGGGCCTATCCTCTAGAAAGGAATTGGGATTTTTCCTGTAAGCATATTGCCCACTGGCTAGGATGCCCACAGTCTCACTCCTGAGGCTGAGTTGATGAAATTCTGGGCACCAGACCACCCTGTAGAAGAATGGACCCAGGGATCCAACCAAAGCCGCAGATTCCAGGTTCCAAAACCCTGACAGAACCTAGATGGTTTCAAATAAATGATAATGGTAGTATTTTGCACAGAGGGTACTTAGATCAAAATAGCTTCTCAGGTGTCTTCAAATAGCAAGCATCCACACAGAGACTCACTCATGTCACACACCTGCCTGCCAGTCTTGCCGTTTCTGGTCCAACCAGGTTTACGTGGCTGCTGCCTTCTGTGTTTAGAACCCCTGCGGGGGGAGGGTCGGACTTCTGCTTCTGTGGCATAGAACTTCAAACCTGAGCCAAACACCAGGTTGCCCATCTTGGCTCTCCTCTTACAGATGGGGAAACTGAGACCTGGAGATTTGCCAGAGGTATCACCAGCCTGCTAATTAGAGGCGGTACGATCAGAGGAAAAGAATCTGTAATAGTCACTGAGCTGTTCCAATACTCCTTGAGTTCGAAACACTAATTTCCTTTAGGAAAGACCTAGAGTGGAGGGACCCCATGGGTGGGCTTGAGGTTCTTCCACAGAACATGGATCCCAGGTTCCCCGAACGAAGAGAGGAGGGCGGTTTCGGTTTCGCCAGAGCTTCTGGTGGGCTCAGTGCTCCGGGCTGGGCTAAGATACGAACAGCCTAGAAATACAGTTTTAGAACATGCGCGTGAAGGCGGGAAGAACAGGGCCCTTCTTCTGAGCCTCGGGAGCCGCAGCACCTCCTGCAAACAGTACATACTCTGCTCCTCCTAGCCCACGCATTCTAGAAACATCCCAGTCCCTAGGTCCGAGGGAATTTTTGCTCTAGGAAAAGTATCCACTCCTTTTTTAAAGCATTTCCTAAAATATCGAATCAACCCGAATTGGTTTAGGTTCCCAACAGCACAGAAGTCTAATTAGAATAAACTTAGAAATCAAAATACAAAGGTTTGGCATGATTGGTTCCGCGCTGGTCCCTGAGAAAGAGAAGTGAGAGGGCGCCGGCGCGGGATGAGAAAACCACCGGCTGTGTCCCTCGATGTACAATGACTGAAAAGGGAAAATAAACCTGTCCTTGTTCTAACCTCCAAGTCTTGCAAAAATCTTTCTTCAGCTAAGCCCCGTGTTCAATGACGAGGAGGTGCCAGAGGTGGGCTGGAAGGAAGGCCGACGACGCTCGGGCCTTATTCCACCGCCTGTGGTAGGACCCGGTCCCGCAGAGATTGGAATCAGATAAACGGGGCTCTCTTCCAGCCCGGAGCCCGCGTGGCCGCCACCTGAGCTGGAACCCAGGAGAGATCCACTTATACACTACCATGCGCTGGAGCCACAGGCAACACGGACACGGGTCCAGGAAAGCCACTATTGTCTCTAGCTCATTCATTTACTCATTCTAGTGCTCCAAGGTGCTTACTGTGCCTCCCTTAGGTCTAGAGTGGCTCCTGGACATTTTGGCGTGGCAGAGGCAGCAAAGGCTGCTCACCCTGCGCTGGTCCCACTCTGAATCCAGGGTCTAAAAAGTCCAATGCCTGGCGACAGTTTAGTGGTGCCTTGAGCGACAAAACCTCTTCCTGAGGCAGAGCCAGGCATTGCACCAGTTCCCGCTTCCCACTCCCACGGGGAATAGTCTTAGAATCTCCCGAGGTCCGAGGGGCCCCAGATGACCTCCCGGCTCATGCGAAGAGTCCAGTTCCCCGCTCTGGAGGATGTCAGGGGCCCATGCCCTGGACTCCCTCTCCTTGCCCTCCTCTCCCCCAGCTGCTGCTTCCTCTACCCTCACAGTCCTTGGGGAGGCAGCCGAGTGAGAGCTGTGGTCAGGTAAGGGGTAGGACAGGGGGGTGCCCGCGTGCAGCCACAGCCCCGTCGCCACCGCCCCGCATGTAGGGGGCGCTCCCCAGTCTGCTTACCCTGGTTGCGAATAGCGGGCTGGCTCTCGAGGCAGCTGGGCAGGTAGGGCGCGTTGGGGAACATCCTGGCCTGGCCGGACGACGCCTGGCTGGGCGGAGGAGGACCGAAGGGTCCGTAGCGACAGGCTCCAGCCGTGCCGGTGAACTGGCCCGAGAAGTGGACGGTGAAGGCGCTCAAGCACTGCTCCTCGTGCGGCTCCGCGCCACCCCAGCTCGGCTCCTGTTTGATGAAGGAGTGAGGCGGCGGCGGCGGGGGTGGTGGCGGCGGAGCAGGCGGCGGCGCAGGACCGCCCAAGGAACCGTAAGCCGAGGCGCCCGGGGGCGCAAAGTCCAGCACCGGCGCCCACTGCGCCGCGCCGCTCACGGGCAGGGCGCAACCGCCGCCGCCACCCAGCGAGGGTACCGCCGGCAGCAGCGCGTTCAGGTCCCGCACGTCGGAGCCCATTTGCTGTGGCTCAGCCCCGGACGCTCCGCGGCCCCACCGGCTTTGCGGACGCTCGGCGCTCGATTCCGCCGCGCCTAACTTGGCCCAGATGCCTTCCGGGCCCCGGATCCCCGGCTGCTCGGTCTGCTGAAGGCACCCAGGCCCGGAGCGGAGCGTGTGCTTAGACGCTGGCTCCGGGGCACACGTGGATGCCGGCTCTTGCGGCAGGGGGAAGTCCAGGATCGCGGCGAGGAGGCGGCGGGGCCCGGGCTCCTGGGCTGCAGTCCCGGCTATGGGTGGGTGGGTGGGTGAATGAGTGGGAGGGAGGGCGGGAAGGGGGGAGCGGATAGGCGGTCGAGTTGCGAGAGCCCCCGAGTGTGGGCGCTGCCTTGAACTCCTTACCCCAGCTGCCTGGCTACCCCCAGCTTCCCAAAGCTCAAATAAGAGGGGCCGGCGGCGGGGGAGGAGGAGGAGTCAGGAGTCTCGGCGGCTCCATTCACACCGCAGCCCTAGCAGATTAGGCAGGGCGCGCGACTCCTTGGGGGCGTCCTCGCAGTGGGAGTGGGGGGCGGGCCCGAGGGAGCGTCCCTCTCGGAGACACCCTCCTCTCCTATCCGCCATGCGCTCTCCGCAGGCCTGTGGGACACAATCCTCCCCCCACCTCCCCTTCTCGGCCTTCGCGAGTGTGGGCGCCTTGGGGCACTGGCGAGCCTCTCCAGGTGAGCACTGAATGTCCCCTCTGCATCCCTGTGTGATGGGGGTAGGGAAGGGGTTGTTAATCAGGGAGGGCGGGTTGGAGGGAGGGGCAGGGGGCTCCACGAGGGCGGGAACTTAAGGATAACGCAGAGAACTTTACCGGACTTCAAAGAGGCGGCGGCTCTTGCTTCTAGAGACGTCAGGCTGGACTGGTGTTCATAATCTTGGGGTCACTGGGGAGCGGGGTGGCTTTTTGTGGATTCCAGAGGCCAGACTCAGGCGAACGTGGGTCACCTGGAGGTTGCATCATTTGTGATAAACGGGGCGTATATCCACCGTCTGGTAGTTGGCGACATGGTGAGGTTTGCGCCCGGAGAAGGGCGGTTGCCGCCTACCTAAAATCGGTGTCAGCGGCACTTAATCACCCTTTCTAGTGAGGAGTACCTAACTCTTCTACGGGGAAACCGGGAAAACAAAACGGCGGCTAGTTTGGGAGGGAAGAAAACCCTTAGGGAAATGCCCAGATTCCGGTCGGAGAATCCAGGCGCCGAGTTTGGAGGTTAGCGGGAGGGGAAGGTTTAGATACGAAGTCCTTGGGGCGAGGTTGGCTCTTGGAGCCGCTCCTGCTGAGCTCTGCCTCCGCTCACTCCAGTCGGGAGTACCATTCTGCATGCGTAGTGACTGATCAGGAGGCGCAAGCCAGGGTACGCGGACGGAAGAGAGCCTCCAGCGGCCCAAGGTCCAAGGCAGGGTTCTTACTGTTCAGAGCTCCCAGCGCCTGGCATCGCCAAATCAGATTCCTCCCTCCACCTAATCATTCTTTGGGAGCCCCGCGCCCCAGAGCAGGTGCTTGAGGTTTTGTTTCTTTTGGTTCTTCCAAAAGAGTCGGCTTCTATCGTCAAACAAACCCTAGGCTAGTAAGAGCCGGGAAACTGGATGGGAGTGCGCTTCAGGGGCGCGTGGAAACGCCCAGGAGGCAGCGGCGACGGCGCAGCCTGGGACTGCCAGGAGCGCCGGGCGGGAAGCGGCCTGTTGCCGCCTGGCCTCTGACACGAGGCTGGCCGGGGATGGGGCCCGAAGCTTTTCAGCCAAGCCCATGTGAAGCAACAATCAAGGTAGTTGCAGTTTTATAAAGAAGCCGGGAGTTTTAAAGCCTTGATTTACTCACAATTTCTTACGCGTTGGTTTTAGTTCATTTCTACTCAGTAAACGGTAGCCAGGAGTTCTCGCTGCGGACCCGAAGCGTGTGCCAGCTCAAGACCTACACGCTAAGTGCAGTTCCCTCCTCTTGGGGTCGCTTGTCTTGGAGGCGCAGGAAACCGTGAGGGCAAAGGTCAAGAACAGGCGCTACCCCGTTTGATCGCCGGACCGCTTTCGCGGTGGTGGACACTTCTCTGCTCTACTTTGGTGCCTGACTTTGCGAAGTCTTCACTCAGAAACTTTTTCTTTCTTTTTCTTTTTAAAAAAAGAAGTGAAAAGGCTCTCTAGGCCAGCTCCTTCTCCCCTACACTCCCTGTGGGCCGCCTACTCCTCGCCCGCATGTCCCATCTCTAAACCTGTACAGGGCTCCAGGGCTGGGCAGAGGACAGGCGCTTTTCGTATTTTGGGTGGAGAAAGGCCCAGCGAGAAAAAACTTCTCAGGCCAAGTTGTCCCTAGGACGCCCCAGACCACTGTCTCACACTCTTCACTTTTATTTCTACTTCGAAGTCGTTTTTCTTAACTAGGACTCACTCAAGCGCTACGAGGAAAGGCGAGCCCTTTATGAAAGCCCGGGATTTCCACTTCTAAGTGAAAAAGGTCGAGATTGTTTCTTTTTTTATCCTTCTTTGGAATTTTTTGGGGGGAGGGTATTTGGAGGAAGGTGGCTTGATTGTGAGCTTTTGCGGTTTTGAATCCCAGATAGGGCAAGGACTCTTAACTCTCTGAGTTTAAAAAAAAAAATGTTTTTTTTTTTTTTTGCCTGGGCGTGGGGTGAGAGGAAAGGAGGGGACTAGCAAGTTTAGCACTCCTCTCTCGCCCGCCATTTGTTGCATGAAAACTCTTTTTTTTTTTTTAGATGTTGGGGGTAGGAGTTTATTAATTAATTTATTTATTTTTGCTGTGTTGGGTCTGAGTTTCTGTGCGAGGGCTTTCTCTAGTTGTGGCAAGCAGGGGCCACTCTTCGTCGCGGTGCGCGGGCCTCTCACTGTCGCGGCCTCTCTTGTTGCGGAGCACAGGCTCCAGACGCGCAGGCTCAGTAGTTGTGGCTCACGGGCCTAGTTGCTCCGTGGCATGTGGGATCCTCCCAAACCAGGGCTTGAACCTGTGTCCCCTGCATTAGCAGGCAGATTCTCAACCACTGCGCCACCAGGGAAGCCCCCACCTGAGACCTCTTGAGGGAGGGAAGAGCAGTGGTGCGATCCCCATTTCAACCCTGGGGTACCCCCTCTCCCAGACCTTGTAGTCCGAAGCGGTGGGAGGAGTTCTCTGCAACCCTCAAGGCAGAGAAGTAAATGCTGCGCGTCCGAAGCCGCAGCCAGAGGGCCTCACCCGAGACGAGGTCTTTGAACGCCCCTAGTCCGTGCCCACGCCCGGGAGCCCAGGCGCCCCGGGGCCAACCCTGGGAAACCCGCACACTACTGCGCTCACGGGGTGCCCTACGCTCCCCCACTTGTCCCTCCACTAGGTGACGTTCTCGGCGGGAGCTCTGCAGTTACCCAGGCGGACGCGCCCGCTCTGCTGGCCTCGGCGCCCTGAGCTGGTCAGAGGGGGAGACAGTCTGGCCGGGAAGAAGGTCCAACCTCCCCCCGCCCCAGCAGGTAGAGCGCGCTCTGCTGCACCTCCTGTGGCTCGAGACCGGCCCAAGGTCCCAGGGATCTGAGGGCTGCGGAGAACTGGCCGCTCCTTTCTCTCAATCACCTTCCCACCCCCGACAGCACTGAGACCTATGGCAGAGGATGTGGTCTGAATCACCGATTGGCAGAGCTGGAAATTAAACTCCTAGTTCTACAGAAAAGGAAACTGAGGCCCAGGCAGAGAGAGGAAAGGCAGCTGTGGAGTGCAGTGGTTAAGAGCAAGAGTTTGGTGGCCAGAGAAAAGAATCTCAGCTCCACCAGGTAACCAGCCGCTGTGCGACCATAGACGAGCTCGCAGCCGCTGTGAGTCTCAGTTTCCTTATTGGTCACATGGAATAATGGGATATTAGTACCCACCTCAAGGGGTCCTGAGGATGAGACGGAAGAGAGTGTTAGCCTATGCCCTCAAGGAACGTTACAATTTTTGTTATTATTGTTCAAGGACACGTAACAAATTAGTGGCAAAACCGAGCTGAAACCCTGGTCTCTCTCTGGGCTTAACCCATCACACCTCTGCTTCTTTAGAGCTAATGGAATGGAGAGTAAAGGAAAGAAGGAGGAGGAGAGACGCTGGAAACCCATGTGGCTTTGTATCACTGGTAAAGTTCATCCTGGCCTGGAAGGGGCTTAATTATTGCAAGCTTTAAAAATGGATGCTGAGTGAGACGGGGCAGTGAGGTCCTCTACCCCCCGTCCCCCACTTTGACCCCGGCGCCGTCAACTGCATCTGACCGAGAGCCCAGCCCGGCCCTGCAGCCGCGGCCCCAGGGACCAGCGCGTACTCCCGAGCCGCGCTCCGGGCGTCACCCCGCGGGCGCCGACAACTGAATAAACACACCGTAGCGCTGCGATCTGTCAAGGGCTGGGGCCGCCTGCCCGCGCCCGGGGCCGTAGACAGCAAAAAGGAGTAGTGGGCCGCCCGGGAGGAACCAGCGCTCTATTAGCGCCTCGCGCAGAGGCCAGTGTCCGAGCTCCACGCTCCCGACCGCCGCTCCTCTCCTCCCCGCCGCCTCCAGCTCTTAGCATTCTGCCTACCTCGGGCTGCTGGGCAGCCGCTTAGGCTGGTTTCCATCCCCGCGCAGGCGGTAGAAATCCCAGCTTCATTTATCTAAATTAAAAAAAAAAAAAAAAAAAAAAGTAAGAGAAGGGCTTTTGGTATAGTCTATCCCCGGCTTCCTATGTTCGTTTGAAAATTAACTCTACTTTTTGGCCAATCGCCCATCTACGGTTCAAACTCAGTTGGTTTGGGGGCCAGGACCGGTGCGCACTACCAGGTGCGCAGAGCAAAACTCCCCCTTTCCCCCAGCTCGCAGTGCCTAGAGCGGTCTGGGTTACCCGTCTGTTCTGATGCCACCGCGAGATGGTCCCCGAGCTCCGAGAGAGTCCCCAAAGAAAGGATTGCGCAGCGCTGCCTCTATTATTATACCGTAAATCTTTTTAAATTCTGGAACTAATTATATAGAGGATATGTCTCAATTTGTTCTGCATTAATGCCACAGTGGGGATGGAGGCCGGGCTGTGGCCAGAGCAGATACGCAGGCCCATGAAATTGATGAGCTGAGAGTTGCTTCCAGTCCTGAGCGCACCATCTGGAATTCCAGTCTGAGGTTACAATTAGAACTACTGACCCCAGATTCAACTTTGCAAACAACAGGAGAAAAAAATGGGGAAAAGAAAGAACCAAGGGAAAAAAAAAAAAAAAACACGAACTTATTCTGCACCTGTTAAAAAAAAATCCTCGCACAACCTTAAAATCTTCCCATCTTAGAACTTTCTTTCCAAGTATTTTTGTGTTTTTTAAACCTATAAAAGATAATGGAATATATTTTATAGATTGGATTTTATCTTATCCCCTTTCCCTCTCCCGAGTGCACTCAGTTTAATAGTTGTCAGTTTTTCCTCAGTGTTGGATTTAATTATGTAGGACCAAAACATTCCTCAGTAAATTAGCTTGCTAAATATTGTCACTTTTGTGATTCTGCCTTTGAGAAACAGCTTAATTACTGAAATCTATCTGGATCTAGGAACTTTTTTTTTTCTTTTTGACGGTTGCTCCACCTTAACTGTAATCAGAGATGGTATGTGTGTTGTAATTTTATTTGTGTTCTAAATCGGTTGTGCCAGTTTCTTCTTTCCTTAGTTGCACGCTGCTTTATTTTCCTCTCACTTTGACCCCCTGAAGAAAACGAAGGACCAGGCAGTACTGGGGAATCTGTTAAATTTATTAGCATAAATGCTTAGACAAAACGAGATATAAATCATTCAGATGTATTAAGCCATAAAGTATCCCAATGAAGTCAGTCCCTTGCCAGGTTCCTGGTGTATAAATGTTCATATAAAACAAGGTATCAGTATTATCTTTCAAACTGAATATATGTTGTAAAAATATCCAAATGTTAAGTTAGGAATATGGGGGCAGTGGCAGGGCAGGAAGGGAATATTCTTTAGAGCAGCCTATTAGCATTGTAGTGCTCAAAAAGTGTGACAGAAAGGAAAAATCTGAACAGTTTGCATTTGGAATATTCAGTAAACAGTTTTTTTAAGGATATATTTGACTGGAAGCACAGGAATGAGGAAGGAAGAGATAAATAAAGAACAAAAGTCATTGCTTTCTATAGAATGCATTTTTTTTTTCTCCAAAGGTCAATTTAGCTTCAAAAAAAAAAAATCTGCTCAGAAAAGCACTGGCTCTTCATACAGATAACGGATGAGCCATTAGTGAAGAGCCACCTGGGCTTTCATCTGGGAACCCGGATATGCAGCTGGTCGGCAGGAGAAGGATGTGTATTCACTGGAGGTGGACTGGGAGAAGAGGGGTTGAGGGAGTGAGGAAAGGGAATTGCCAGAATTCCTAGCAGAGGTTTACTAAGACAAAAATCAGATAAAATGTTTCAGGAGCAATGGCTCGGCTCGCATAGCTCATAACTGCAGCTCTCCGTAAATCTTGGCAAATCAGGGCTTTTTTTTTTTTTTTTTTTTTTTTTTACCTTTTAGAAATGATTACTCTGAAGCTTTTTTTTTAAATCAAGGAGTCAACCAGAGAAAGGGAATAATAGTCCCCCTTTTTTTCCAGCAGGAGCATCCTTACCCTTTCATTTCCATTCATTCATTGGCCATGCAGCAACTATTCATTGGCACGTCCTATGTGCCAGGCATTGTGGCAGGGACCGAGAATACAGCAGCGTGGGGACAGGCTCTGCCGTGCTCCCATGGATCTTACATTCCAGTAGGAATGACAGACGAACTACAAGAAACAAGTCAGATGCTTTCAGATAGTGGTAACTGCTGTAAAGGAACAAAGAGGTCTGCTGGTCTGAGAATGGCTTAAGGCGAGATGGGGATGGAAACAGCATACTACCCTCACTTCATTCTGCCCTCAACCCACACTGCCACATTTTAATGTGTTTAGTAAGTATCCCACCCTACAGTCGAGAAGCAGGGAACATTTGAAGGATTTGGAATGCTTGGTCTAGATAAGTCTCTGCCTACAAGGCAGCTGAACTTTTCAGTGGGGCAGCTGTTCAGGTAAAGCTGAATTAAAATTGCCAGCACTAGCTGAGTGACCGAAAGTTACTTAAACTCTGAAAAACTTGATTTTCTCCTCTTCAAGGTAACAATAACGGCGCCTATTCAAGTTGCAAGAACTAGATAAGGTAAGGCGTGTACATTTTTTAGCCCATAGAAAGCCCTTAATAAATGGTGGCTGTCATCTATATTCACATACAGTCTGGTTTTGGTTTGGTTTGGTTTTTGCTTCTAATTAACTGATGAGTTCTAGACTTAGAGTTGATATTGGTGTGAGTTAAGAAAAGGTAACCATCTTTGCTCTTGTTGTGTGAGTTAAGAAAAGGTAACCATCTTTGCTCTTGTTGTGTGAGTTAAGAAAAGGTAACAATCTTTGCTCTTGCTGTGTCAGGGAGAAGGGCAGGAAGGGAAGCCCTTTGCTCAAGAGTCTGACCTCAAGCAAGTATGTTGCCACCTCAAAGTAAATTGAAATCATTTTGTCCTACGTCCGAGCCCGGAAACGGGAAATATGTGGCTTTTGCTTCAAAATCAACTTCTTTCCTTTCAGTACAGAAGGCTCTAGGCTAACATCAGCTTGAAAAGTTTAGGATTGCCTTCTTCCTCATAGTCACATTTCAGGTGTGCAGCCAGGTCCAGAATAAAGAATTAAAGAATCCTGGGCTAGCTACAAAAACACGTGGGCTCAAATCCTGTCTCTGCCAATGACCATGGCCATGGGGAAATAACTTAAGCTCTTGGTTTTTCATTACCCTTATCTGGAAAAGGAGGAGGAGGATAGCCATGAAGTAAAGTGTACAGAGTGATCTGAAAACTGTAAAGTGCTGGGCAATGCATGGAACCATCAGGATGATCTGTAACATGGGAACTAACAGTGGAAAGGAATACTCTTGGGAGCACTGGGGTACGTGGCTTGCTCTCATGCTTCTTCATTTGTAAAGTGGGCATAGGGCTTTCCTCTTGGGCTTGTGAGAATTAAATGAGATACATGAACAATACTTGGCATAGAGTGTGTGCTACGTGGGTGTTGCTGTTATTGTTACCCTTCTCTGGTCATTTTTCTGGGCTCACCAAGAACTTCTTATTCTGGAAGCACAGACTAGTATAAATAATTTGGCTTATGGATAAGACAGCCGGGGCTTAAATCCTCCTCTGCTACTTATTTTCTGTATGACTTTGGGTGACTTCCTTATTCTCTCTGAGTCTTAATTTTCATAACTGTAAAATGAGGCTAATAATACCTTCACCTCACAGAGTTGTTTTCAGAAAAAATTAAGACAACACGTGTAAAGTACCTGCATGGCGCCTGGCATGTAGTTGGAAATCAGTAAATGGTAGTAATTAAAAATTTAATTTGTATAATCAGAGAATATTAGCTGTCTTCAAAAAACAGATCAGCTATCAAGAACTTGAATTACAGCATGATTCTGAGCACGCAGAGAAACGAATTACCATCTTCTTTAAACTACCCCGTGCCACATTGAAATCTCACTCTTTCATATATGAACGGCTTTGCAATCAAGACATTGACAAGGTTTCCTTTATGACTGACTGTGAGCCTGTTAGGATAAAAGTTAGAATCCTATTTATTTCCACTGGTTTCTTTGCAGAATATCTTGCATATATCAAGGATTTTGGCAATCCCATGCCCTTTCAAAATAAGCAGGAAACTGTTTTCAGCCAATGGAGAGAAAAAGCAGTTTGACTCTCTTCCTGGAGTTGCCACATAGCATTTATTAATAGCTTGTAAACAGGCTTGAACATAGTATCAGCTGGCTGCTCAACATATTACAAAAGTTTATGAGAAGTTGCTTAGGAAAAACAAGATAGAGTCATTAGAAATCTGATACTGGTCAATAGTGCATTTATTCCAAGTCTCCATAAATCACAGACAAATGAAACTTCTATTGTGATCACTGTTCCAGATCTAAAGGGTCCCTGTCTCCCCTTTGGTAGAAATTAAATACATTTAAGAATGCCTAAGGGCTTCCCTGGTGGCGCAGTGGTTGAGAGTCCGCCTGCCGATGCAGGGGACATGGGTTCGTGCCCTTGTCTGGGAAGATCCCACATGCCGCGGAGCGGCTTGGCCCGTGAGCCATGGCCGCCGATCCTGCGCGTCCGGAGCCTGTGCTCCGCAACGGGAGAGGCCACAACAGTGAGAGGCCCGCATACCGCAAAAAAAAAAAAAGAATGCCTAAGATTTTTTCTCTGCCGATACAGAGGCTAATTACAAAATTTTCCAAGAGATAATAAATATCTAACTCTAATCAACAGATTGACACACAATAAATAAGAAGCACATAACTTTGATTATTTAGGGCACATGTTTATCTTTAATTATCCCCAAACTGGGAATAGAGTAACTGTTGTTATCTGTTATATTTATCTATTTCTAGAGTGACACCACATTTTGATTTTGCCCAGGAAAGCCTCAGTTTAAGCTGTTGTCCCAGCTTAATTATTATTTTCCCTTTATTCCCAAAAGCATCCTAGTTTTGATGGTAAATGATAAGGATTCCATTTGATTAAAATTTTATTTTATAAAAAACATTTAAGAAAGCTGTTACAACAAAGGTGAAAGGCAAGAGTTAAGTGGAGCTAGTGAGAAGGAAAGATTGGCTTAATATTAGAAATGAAAGGATGAGGATAGCTCCTGTAACTGCACATAAATCTTAGTTCTAAGCTTCCTGATGGCCAGGTCAAAAAGGGAAAATAAAAGTAGTTACATATCTCTCTTTATGCAATAGAAGGAAGAAACCCAGTTTTTCAGAAGAGACAAACTTTTCTAGCACGAAACTTTAAGAGGAACTTAACTCACTGGCTTTTCTATAAGGGTCATCAGCAGTGGTTAGTAACTTCAACAATGTTTCAAAAGCTGCAGAGACACTCTGGTGGTTTCTCATTTCAACTCAGTAGTGTAGTATTAAAATTATAGTTCTATAAAGCTTTTTCTAAGAGGGGAGAGGCAATAACATACTCCTATTAAAGTTTTCTGAGGATCTAACTTGATTCAAATTAACCTTCTGTGTTAATTTTCAAAAACTCCCAACTGATCATTTTTAAAAACATCTTTTATTTGTTAATCATCAGATAACTTTGAACATGAACCAAAACACTACTAAAGACCTGACCGTTGTTCTTCAGAATCTGTGATCTGATTTGGGGAGAACTGTAGGGCAGCGGTTAACTGAAGTGATTTGTGCCCACTCCCCCCCGGGGGCGGGGGGTACATCTGGCAATGTCTACAGACATCTGTGATTGTCACAACTCTGTGGGAGTGGGAGGCGGGTGCTACTGGCTTCTAGTGGGTGGAGGCCAGGGATGCTCCTGAACAGTCTTTAAAGCACAGGGCAGTCCCCCCGACAACAAAGAATTATCTAGCCTAAAATATCAATCGTGCTGAGGTTGAGAAACCCTTCTCTAGAGTATTATCAGTAGAAGAGACCATTATTTCTAGCTGGGGTAAAAAGGAAAACGGTTCATGGAAGAGGGGCCCTTGAACTAGATTCCCCCACCCCACCCCAGAGGAGCTGGAGGCTGCCTCTCCCCAGGCTCAGGAAATGGTGGGAACAGAAACAAGCAGGTAAGAAGAGGTAAGGCGTGTTGTAGTGATGCCATCCACAAAGGGAATTGTGGGTCAACTAATTTAGCTAGAAAAGAGGGAGGATCCATGTGGAGCAAATAAGAGAGAAAGCCAGAGAATACACGCAAATTTAGGGCAAAGAGTTTCTGTTCTGATGTTGTGCTCCAAGATCCCTAAATATTGCTAGTGTTTTTTAAAAACCACACAAATCAAAGGCAGCATAAACTTTTATGTTCACAAAGCTCATCTTTGGAATACTGGCTTGGGGTGTGTATAAAGATAGGCACATGTTTTGCTTCCTCTCCCCCACATCATTTTCACCATTTCCATATTAGAGATTCCTTGGAACTCAGTTTTATATATCACATTAAATTTTAAAAAGTGGGTGCCTGCTTAAAAATACAACCTATCAAGGCACAGAAAATTCTGAACTGCTGCTGTAATTAATAGAACATTGTAGGAATTGCCATTAAGAAATATTATTCTGACCTAGTTTGCCATGTCACGCTGCAGATTGTCCTTTTCTTGAATCGTGGAACAATTTGTGAGGAAAGACCACGAAGCTGGGTCCCTCGATATTAGCCATCTCACCCCTCAAAGTTCAGCCAGGAGTGGGACAAAACCCTCCTCACCATGTTGACATGTTTATTTCTGGCGTAAGAAAATATTGCTGTTGCCCAATTTGGTTTTCCAGTCCATTCACTTGCCTGAAGTCATATATTTTATTCTTTCCTTTGATGATCTACAGATAAATTAGCCCGATCCACTAAGGTCTGCCAACATATATGCATTTCTGGAGAAATCTTGAGATGTTGAAAGATGATTGCACTTCATCGTATCCCAATACTTTCTTCTTAAGGACCAAATAAATAGCATCAGCTAGTTTATATACCTGACACGTTTATTGAAGTATTCCCGCTGAGTACTTCCCATTGTCATGTGTTCTCACACATTGTTTTCATAAATTGTGTTTTGAAAGAAGTCAAGGGAAATTCAGGCCAGAGAAACAAGATGTTATCTTTTGTAAAGGATGAGCCCACTCTAATGGAAGAGGATAATCCATTCAGAGGTTTGGAAAGCCAGTGTCCTCCAGTGGGTGTGATGAATCCACAGGATCTGAATCCAGGATTTTGCACTGGGACGTTGAAGTCAGCAGGAACAATTTAATCGTGTTCCAAATAAACACAGTGTATCATTATTATTATCACTGGAGAAGCATGAACATCTGTTAAGGTCAATTTAGCCCCATGTCCTTAAGGCAATTGAATTCACTGAACACAGTTCTAATTATGTCTGTCACAGATAGATCTAAAATGGATCTATAATGCCATAACTGCTCGTTGATCATCTCTGTGTTTGAGACCAGGTTTAAAAAAGAAAAAAATTCACCTGCTCATCTCAGATGGGTCACTTGCATGGAGAATCCCATAGAGACTTCAGTTACCTTGTGGATTCTATCAACAGAACCATTTTCAAAAGATGAGAATATTTGAGACAGCTGGACTTTTTCACGTTGCACGTGCTTTAAGTAATCGTTTGGGGCAAGAGGAATCCAAATATCACTTACTAAGAAGTTCTTCACCATGTCCTTTTCCTAACAACATGGTGCCTTCCCAGGTACCACTCATTTCACACAAGATACATAAGATAAATTCTCTCCGAGGCAAAGCAGCAGTTTTGCAGCAGGTTACAGCTGTAAGGGACTTTAAAAAGCTTCTAGTCCTACCCCTTGTTTTTCAGACAAGACATTACATTATTTACCCAAGATTACACAACTAGGTAGTGGCAGAGCTGTCCCTAAAGCAAGGCTGGTGGAGGGTGAGAACCATCTTTGTATAATAGCACTCACTCTTCTACACTTACTGTGTACCTGTTACAGACCCAGCAACTGAATTAGAGACACATAGACCTTGCTCTCAACTTGCTCACAGTCTGGCTGTGCTGCAGGACTTGGTCACAATGGAAGCAGCATGTGGAATTTGTGCTATAAGAAATATCCTTGTAACAGCCCTCACTTAGACTCAGTCCAAGAATGCCCTTCAGCTCCTCTGTATGGTGATCAGGGAAACTAAAGGCCACTTCATCAGGTTTTAGAGAGAGGGCCTCTTGTGGGTCTGTAAAATAATTAGCTACCCACAATATTGTTAATATTAGGAAAGCATCAGTGTACTTTACAGAGGACTCAACAAGATACCTAATATGCTGACAGCATCTTTTTGCTTGAATTAGTCAATGATGCCTCATAGAGGTTTAGCAACAAGGATACCCCAAGGGGGAGCTCTTCTGGTTTGGAACTGAATCGAAGTGACTGGCTGATCAAACCCAAAAGCACAAGACCTCTTTCAGAGCTGCATTTAGTAGTGCGGTCAAAGGGAGATAACCAGAAAGCCACAAAGAAACCATTAATTCTCTCCACGGTATATTTTGTTGTTGCCTTTTTAAGCTGATGAAATCCTGATAGCATTTGGGACGGGGACCGCGGGTGGGGGTGGGAGGATGGAGTGTTACACAATGTGCAAACATCACAGACATTTACCGAAGATCAAGTTCCAAGATGTAAAACAAAATAAAACAAAAAAAGATTTTCTCCTAATTTGAATCCCAAAGGACCTGAAAAGCATTGCAAACGTGTCCAGTAAGGCATTACAAATCCCAAAGAGTAATCACTCCCTTGGTTGTTTTAATGTATTTTTGTCCACAAATGAGAGAAGTTTTCTAAACTGCTGCCCTGGCTTACTTTGAAAGGTCTCTGGAACAAAAGTACTTTGGGTGACCCTAGGATACCTGGCAACAGTAACTAAGGATGTGGATGAGGCTAAGAAAGATAAAAACGGATGATGCACTTTTTGATGTCAGACCTGAAATATTGTATAATTAAAATGGAATAAAATGCTGAAGCTTAGAAACAAAGAACTAATCGCATCAGGGAAATTAGCAAGCTTATTTAAGAGAATGTTGAATACGATTTCTTTAAAGGGTACTATAAAATCACTCTTACGCTCCACAGATGGCCCTGTGGGTGACTTCTTTATGTAATTAGATTCAGCACTTCCCCTCCTTCCCTCCGTCTTCCCTCCTCCTTCTCTTCTTTGCATAATAGTTATTATTATCAGCCATTACTTATTAAGTGCCTAGGCACTCTCATGCATTCTCTCTATTTCTCGTATTTTAATTAGCAGTTATTATCACCATGTCCAAGATGAGGAAATAGATGCCAGTAGGTTTGGGTTGTCCACTGTTGGCCATCTAGAAGGTGGTGTAGCCGGAGCAACAGTCATCATTCTGTACAATGTAGCTTCTGAATTCTGGAAGGAAGTGAAGGGATTAAACCTCAGGGATCCACTTCAGCCCCAACCCTTGACAGAGAGCTTATCCTCAGAATCAGACTTATTGTCCTGCCCAGTTATGACAAGGTCCACGGGCCAAAGTAAAATCAAACTGCTTCTGCCACAGGATCTGCTTCCACCACAAAGTGTCAACTAAAGTCTAACCCACCCACTTCCTGTTTATATCAAATTCTGGCATACCCTACTTCATACAATGGCTGTTTCCCTGAAATTAATTTTTTTGTTAAATACGTGAATATCGTGTCAATGCACTGTGGGGGAGTTACAAAAAGAATGTGCTATTTCAAGGAATCCCAAGGTGATTTTTTTTCTCCCCTGAATCATTCTTCTCTCTCTCCCTCTCTCCAGACTTTTTACATGCCAGGATGGGATGGAGAGCAGAGGTGGAATGTAGCGGCACACCCGTATTGTGTCTAAATAAAGCAGGAGGCAGCTCTACTGAAGAATCCACTCAGGTGTTTAACAAGGTGGCTCTCAAAAGATCTCAGAGCTAGGCTATTTCTGGTGGTCACAGGAAGAAGGAAGTGCAGCTATATAAACCTAGAAGCTCATATGTACATATAGCTGTTCCCGTGAGGGTGCGTTCACATGCGCGCACATGCACATATACACATTTCAAACATTTACAGGCCTGGGCTTTCTCATTTTTACCTCTACTGAAAAAGCAGCTTCTATTTACCTCTTCTCCCTTCCACACCCCCCTTCACACAAACAATCCGCAAGTCTTGAGCTAAAGGAGTATTGCAAATTTAGAAACGAAGATGGCTTCTTAGGGGCAAGTTGGGAACTTCCAATTACAAAAGACAGAACTCCGTCAAAGTTGACTTTACGGAGGTTCTCATATGTTGGTAGGAGAGCGGGGTTAAATATCCCAGGCAGGAAGTCAAGCCCTCAAAAGCTAAAATAGCTCAGCCTGGCTGAGCACCTTAGGAAGATAACCAGGGATCCTCAGCCAGGTATTTGGGGTCACAACTCCTCTGAGAAATGCATCGTGGTTTCAGTTTCCCCTTTATCTCTTGCAAAGAACACTCTGTGATCACCAACAGAAGGATGGTGGGTGGAACTTGGAGCCAGCTGCCAGAGGATACCCCACCCTGCCCATCAGGGTCCGCCCCCAAAAGCAAGAACAGCCCTCTCAACCCAAACCACGCTTCAGGGCTGGGCAAGAGGCTTCCCCACTTAGTTCAGTTTCCTTGGGCATCCCTTCAGGATTCACAAATGAGGCTTTGAGGCTTATGAGGGTGGCATCCCTGCCCTTTGAGTTATTTGGCCCCTTCGAAGAATGGGCAGCTCTTGGCAGGCTAAGAATGGCACAAGGATAATAATTAATAATAATAACTACCTTTTATTGAGTGCTCGTTAAATGACTGGGACTGTGATACATTTTCTCCTGGATTATTTCATTTGATCTTCACAGAAACTGTGGGAAGAAAGTCACGTAAACATCCCCATTTTATCTGTGAGGAAAGAGAGGACAAAAGAGCTTGTCATGTGTCCAAAGTCCCACAGGTACAAAATGGCAGACCTGGAATACATGTCCAGGTTGACATGATACTGAAACCTTTCATCATAACTGTACCGCCTTCAAGGAATGAGGGAAACCATCTACTGGTCATCCAGGCATCTGCGTAGGTCAGGGTCCTGCAGGAAACGAGTGAGTGACACACTCACATGGGGTAATTGAGGAATGTTTAATGAAGGGTCTATTTTAAGAGATATGGGTGGGACTTCCCTGGTGGTCCAATGGTTAAGAATCCATCTTGCAATACAGGGGACGCCAGTTCGATCCCTGGTCAGGGAACTCAGGTCCCGTGTGCCAGGGTAACTAAGCCCAGGCACGGCAACTACTGAGTCCGCGTGCTCTGGAGCCCACACACCACGACTAGAGAGAAGCCCACGCGCTGCAACGAAGAGCCCACGTGCCGCAACTAAGACCTGATGCAGCCAGTAAATAAATAAATAAATATTAAAAAAAAAAAAAAAAGATATGGGCAGGGTTAAGGGAAACCAACAAGGGGTGGTGAAGACCCTGACCCTAGTCACTGCAGGGATCCTGTTACCTTCCCTGGGACTGAGAGAGAGGCAAGCAAAGGAAGTGGTTTCCGGAATCCAGAGAGAGGAACTGAAGTTGGAGAGAGTGGAGAGGCCCACCTTTCAGGAATGCTGACTTCGGGTAAGGAAGTCAACCTAAGCTGACTTGGCAGGGAGGGAGCCAGGGGACAAACAGCCTGACCACATCTTCTTTCTCCCTCCAAGCTCTGCCAGTATCTCCCATTGGCCAAATCCTACGGGAAGTGGAAGATAAGAGAGCCCATGGATGCAATCGATTCAGGTCAGCCTCCTAGGGCCCAGGGTCGGGTGGAGAAAGGTGGAGATGGACTTGGAGGGGGCTTGTATGTCTGAAAATAACTTTATTCTAGCCTTTTCTTAACTGATATTTGGCTGGCTATATAGGGTGGAAGTAATTTTCCCTTGGAATTTTGAAGACATTGCTCTTTGCTTTTTAGCTTCTAGCATTGCTTTTGAGAAATCCAAAGCCATCTGATTCTTGAGCCCATATGTGAAATAAACTTTTTCTCTCTGGAGTTGATAGGATCTTTTCTTCAGGAATTCCCGAAACTGCCCAATTCAATTCCCAATAATCTTTGTTAAAAAGGATCTATCTACTAAATAAATTATTCCAACAATTTTAGAATGACAATTTACAGAGAATTTATAGAGACAGAAGAAACAACTTACCCATTTTCATAGAAATCCCTTTTCCCTTAAGTAGCATTTAAAGCCCAATCTAACATAGGTATTGAATTTTAAATTCAGCTTTAAAATACATTCTCTGGGCAAATAACGTAAGAGATGAGGAGAGAAAAATTAATGATAGTGGGAGCACCCAAAAATCATAGTATTTCTATTCAGCATCTAAAAATGCCTCAGTTATCCCATCCTCACATGAAAATTGCTGCTGAATGAGATAGGCCTAGGTTAGCACTGAACTGTGTGTGTCTTTCCAATAATAACTTGGGGCCTCAGACTCTCCAAAATGCAGACTTATCAGACATTTCTCTTAGAAAAATGATATGTTTTATTCTTAATGATCTTATTATTTTATGAGAAGATATTATAGCTGGGAGAAGAGATTGCCCGGTTTTAGAAACCACCATCCAATAAATTGTTGCCCCAGTGCAGAACAATTGGCGACAGAAATTTCTTTTGTGGGTTGTAGTTCCCCGATGGAATCAAAGTTGGTTGGCATGAGATGATTTCCACAGTCAGTTGAACACCAAAGATGAGACTGGCTCTTGGCCACAAACCAGACTGCACAGTCAGTAAGACCTGCGTCCATCAACCCAAGGCTGCTCTGACTTCTGATTTTTTTAAAAATAGAAATGAAACTGCCACAGGGAGGAGGGAGAACAATGGTGTTTTGACAAATGAAACAAAGATAGAGCTTGGCTGACCATTCAGGTCAGAAAGAAAATGAAGGCACAGGAAGACTGATGTTGGTTGACCTCCTTGCCAAGAAGCAAACATTCTGTGGGAGGTTTCCACCAACTTGACAAACAGGCTCAACGGTGGCCTTCTGGATTTGGCAATTTTGTTGGCTATTTTCTGGCAAAAGAGCACATCTTTTTTTTTTTTTTTTTTTTTGCGGTACGCGGGCCTCTCACTGTTGTGGCCTCTCCCGTTGCGGAGCACAGGCTCCGGCCATGCAGGCTCAGCGGCCATGGCTCACGGGCCGAGCCGCTCCGTGGCATGTGGGATCTTCCTGGACCGGAGCACAAAACCCATGTCCCCTGCATCGGCAGGCGGACTCTCAAGCACTGCGCCACCAGGGAAGCCCGCAAAAGAGCACTTTTTCTAGGACTTCAGACAGAATGAGAGTAAGAAATCACGGTTAACACATATAGACGTAGTATCCTTGAGACCTAAGGAAGGAGGAACTGGCAAGAGCCTAGAATCACTGGAAAATGTTGTTGTCCTATTTCCTTAGGGATCTTCTAGAATGGTTCAGATGGAGTTCTGGCCTGTGGAAGGGGTGAGGCTAAGAAACCTCTAGTTGCCCTTGCTAGACTTGTAATCCTCAAAAAATGGAAATTAGGAAGCATTTATTCGTGACCTTGAAAACTTGTTTATAAAAGCATATTATAATGTATCAGTAAAATGATCTGAGAAGAGGGTTTATGAGAAAGTTCACGTGAGAAATGCAGCTATTAGCGCACATGCCATTCCCCACCTTGACCCCAGCAGGAATGTGTAAATGGTGACATATGGAATGTAAGCATCTGTTGAGATGTTTCATAAATCTGCCTGGCAACGGGCATCACAAGGCCCTGGGTGAGAACAGGCCCCAGGAAAGGAGAGATGGTGAATGTCGCATCGCATCTAATTTTAGCCTACTAATCAGCCCAGAATTTGACAATCAAAAATTTCCAGATGGGCTTCCCTGGTGGCGCAGTGGTTGAGAATCTGCCTGCCGATGCAGGGGACACGGGTTCGTGCCCCGGTCCGGGAAGATCCCACATGCCGTGGAGCGGCTGGACCCGTGAGCCATGGCCGCTGAGCCTGCGCGTCCGGGGCCTGTGCTCCACAACCGGAGAGGCCACAGCAGTGAGAGGCCCGCGTACCGCAAAAAAAAAAAAAAAAAAAAAAAAAAAAAAAAAAAAAAAATTTCCAGATAATTCTCTTTAATCATATTGATTATTTTCTGACAAGGTGACACTTTTTCATGGGACCCCCTTCAGGAATAGGTCAAATGTTCATCCATCCATCCATCCATCCATCCACCCAGGAAATACCTATCGAGGGCCTTCAGCATGTAAGACAGCGTACTAGGTACTGCAGGTACAGTGGAAGACAAGAGGGACACTGCCATGCCACTGCAGAACCTACTGCGTGTGGGAAAACAGATATTAAACAAATAATAACACAAATAATTTTATAATTACAACTTGGATAACTGCTATAAAGGAAAATAACAGCTTGTACTCGTAGTACACTCTTCCAAACTTTCTACGTGGATTATCTCCTTTAATCCTCATCATAATACTCTGCAATAGAAGCTATTGCTAGTCTCACTTTAGAGATGAAGAAACAGAGGCATGGAGGTCTGCATGTCCTGCCCAAGGTCACACAGCTAATGAGTGGTGGGCCTAAGATAGGGAGTCAAGCAGTTGAGTCCAGGCCTCAGGTTCCTGACACTACACCATTTTTTAGGACCTGGGTGGGGAAGGGGTGCTGATTTAGATTTGCAGGTTAAAGAAAATTTCTTTCAGTATATGATTTTAGGCCTAGCCCAAGGATAATTAGAGATTAATTGGGCACAAGAAGGTAACAAGAGTATTCCAGAATTAGGGAATGAGATGTCAAAAGGCCCTGAGGCAGAAGGAGTTGGTCTTGGAGGCTGGGGTGACTGGAGGGGTGGGGGGCCGGGGTGGTAAAAGGTAGGGCTGGAGACGTGGGCAAGGGTTAGAGCGCGTGGGACCTTGTAAATCCTGCTGAGAATCTTGAACCATATCCTGAGCAGAGGGAGAGCTCCTGAAAGACCTGGTATTGCTCCAGACCCAACTGCTACAGCTGGGAGAAGAGAGGCATTCTCCCCATGGAAGCGTGAGGCTGTTGCTAGGCTCGCAACTCACCCTTCCTTCCCACTGTCTTCTGTAGGAGTAAATGGATGCGGCACACTTCCGTTCTTATCAGACCGCTGTCCTCTGGTGCAGTTAAAAGACAGCAATGTCAAGAAACAACTCATGCTTTGGAGTTAATGTTTGTGTCCCGACAACAACATTAACAGCAACAATTCCTGTATCAAAATCCTAATCCCCAGCGTGATGGTATTAGGAGGTGGAGATGTTGGGAGGTAATTAGGTCATGAGGGCAGAGTTCTTACAGATGCGATTAGTGCCCTTATAAGAAGAGCCCAGAGGGACTTCCCTGGTGTCACAGTGGTTAGGCATCTGCCTGCCAATGCAGGGGACATGGGTTCAAGCCCTGGTCTGGGAATATCCCACATGCCAGAGAGCAAATAAGCCCACGTGCCACAACTACTAAGCCTGCACTCTAGAGCCCGCGAGCTATAGCTACCGAGCCCGTGAGCCACAGCTACTGAGCCTGCGGGCCTGGAGCCCGTGCTCCGCAACAAGAGAAGCCACTGCAATGAGAAGCCTGTGTACCTCAACGAAGAGTAGCCCCTGCTCGCCGCAACTAGAGAAAGCCCACACACAGCAACGAAGACCCAACGCAGCCAAAAATAAATAAATAGATAAATGAAAAGAAAAAAAAAAAGAGGCCAGAGAACTAGCTTACTGTCTTTTCACTATGTGAGAAGTCAGCGGTTTGCATCCTGGAAGAGGGCTCTCACCACAACCGGACCCTGCTGGCACCCTGATCTCAGACTTCCAGCCTCCAGAACTATGAGCGATACGTTTCTGTTGTTTATAAGCCACAGTCTATGGTAAATTGTTATAGCAGCCCAAACTGGTTAAGACAACGGGCAGATCTAAAAATTCATTCAGCACTGAGTTCTGCTTAATATTTTTTTCTTCTTTTTTCTCTTTTTCTGGCCACACTGCAACAGCTTGTGGGATCTTAACTCCCCGACCAGGGATTAAACCTGGGCCCTGGCAGTGGGAGCTCGGAGTTCTAACCACTGCACCACCAGGGAATTCCCAGGTCTGTTGAATATTAACCTCAGTTTACCACCATTAATTTTGGCATTGCCCAGATGTGGGACCCCATTAAGATTTCTTTAAAAAGATTTCCTCCAAATTTCCATGCTAAAAATAGCAGCATTTCCTTAAACTCCTAAGACAGATACTCTATTATTCTGTGTATTTTTAAATCAGTACTTTCATTTATTCATTCATCAAAGATTTGCAGACCTGTTGTGTGATAGAAGTGAAAGATACAAAAGTCTGGTTCCGGGGGAGCGCTCACACCACATGATGCCCCTCAATCCCTGTGGCAGGCAGAATAATTGCATCCCAAAGATGTCCACCACCTACGCCCTGGCACCTGTGCCCATTACCCTGCATGGCACAGGAGGCTTCGTAGGTGTGATTAAATTAAAGATCTTGATATGAGGAGATTATCTTGGATTGTCCAGGTGGGCCCAATGTAATCACAAGAGTCCTTTTAAAAGTGGAAGAGGGCCTCCCTGGTGGCGCAGTGGTTGAGAGTCCGCCTGCCGATGCAGGGGATACGGGTTCGTGCCCCGGTCTGGGAGGATCCCATATGCCGCGGAGCGGCTGGGCCCGTGGGCCATGGCCGCTGGGCCTGCGCATCCGGAGCCTGTGCTCCGCAACGGGAGAGGCCGCAACAGTGAGAGGCCCGCATACCGCAAAAAGGAAAAAAAAAAAAAAAAAAAAGTGGAAGAGGGAGACAGGAGGGTCAGAGACAAAGAAAAAGATATAAGGAGAGAAGCAGAGTGAGAGTGATGCAGTTCCTGGATTGGGGCCACAAACCAGGAAATGTAGGCAGCCTCTGGAAGCTGGAAAAGGCAAGGAATGGATTCTCCTAGAAAGAACCTCCAGAAAGGAATGCAGTCCAGCCAACACCTTGAGTCCAATGAGACCCATTTGGGATTTCTGATCTCCATAACTATTAGATAATAAATTTGTGTTGTTTAAGCCACTAAATTTGTGATAATTTGTTACACTAGGAAACCAATACACTCCCTACTCCAGCCACGACTTGGCTCAGGACAGACACCTCTAATCCCTCAGTTTCCTGCTGGGCCCAGATGCAGCCTCATGATCTTTCTCAACCCAGCAGTCCAGGCAGTTACTCCCAATCAGTCAGTGGAATGCAGCTCACTTGCCATCCCATGCGGTCTGTACAGAAATTTACACCTGATTGTGACCCCTCCGCCATTGCCACATATGTAAATATTAATTACTTGGATATTTCTTTCTTTCTTTTTTTTTTTTTGCGGTACGTGGCCCCTCACTGCTGTGGCCTCTCCCGTTGCGGAGCACAGGCTCTGGACGCACAGGCTCAGTGGCCATGGCTCACAGGCCCAGCTGCTCTGTGGCATGTGGGATCCTCCCGGACCGGGGCACGAACCTGTGTCCCCTGCATCGGCAGGCAGACTCTCAACCACTGCGCCACCAGGGAAGCCTACTTGGATATTTCTTGATAGTTCTTTTATATCTGGCTTCCTAAAGTAGTTCCACCACTTAATTGCTATGTGTCCTCGGGCAAATTACGTACATCTCTCTGCCTCAATTTCATCTCTAAAATAAGAGTCATAATAACGGGAGTTCCCTGGTGGTCCAGTGGTTAAGACTCTGCGCTCCCAGTGCAGGGAGCCCGGGTTCGATCCCTGGTCAGGGAACTAGATCCCGCATGCATGCTGCAACTAAGAGCACGCATGGCGCAACTAAAAGATCTCTCATGCCACAACAAAGATCCCACACGCAGCAATGAAGATCCCGATCCCACGTGCCGCAACTAAGACCCAGCGCAGCCAAATAAATAAATAAAAATTTTTAAGATAAATAAATAAAATGAGAGTAATGCTATTTATCCATAAGGTTGTGAAGATAAATGGCTCAGATATTCAAGCATTAAAAATAGTGCCTGCCACATTGGAAGTGCTCAACAAATTTTAACAATGGTGATGATGACTGCTATCATTATTCCCTACAGGGGTTAACATGAGGCTTAAAAGGCCTTTTCAGTCATCCTGTCTACAGTGTGGGACATATACACTGAAAAGGCAAGAGTGGGTGCAATTTCATAGGAGCTAATTGGGGGAAGACTGAATTAGGGTGAAGATGGTCAAAATGGAAAGAAATGTGTGGACTTGAGAGATATTGCAGAGGTAAAGATATTGTAGAGGCAAGGCCTGTTGGTGAATTGCATTTAGGGGGTGAGGCTGTGCCTAGGATGACAAAGTTAGAAGCCTTATCATGCCCTGCTAAAACAGCATGAAATAAATCCTTATTTTGCTTTTCTGCTCTCATAACTCTCCATCTTTTCCTACTGTGATATCTCTTTCCTTTCTTCACATAATAAAGAAACATCAGAAAAATAAAAACCAGCGCCAAAAGGAGTCACCAAGTTTAGGAGTATGAACTATTTGGCAATATATAGCAAAAACAGGAGAGTTCTGTCTGGATTTTGGCTTTTTGGTGCCCATATGTGGAGAAAGCATTATATTTGGGCAGAAAGAGGGGGTGTATGACAGGAAAGGAAGAAAAATTAAATAGAATTAAGATGTCTGAATTGATTTTTAAATACATGAGTTAGCATAAGCAAGTGAGTTTTTATTTTTAATGTCTGTAATGAAGTTGGGCTGGGGGTGTAGGCAACCGATGGAAAAGAGGAACCAGGCCCACGGTGGCTGTGAAGGGTATGTGATGGGGCTGGGGGCTGAGTGATGTGGAAGAGGGAGGCATCCTGGAGATGGAGTCAGGAGAGATGGTTTCCAGCCTCTCGCCACCAATGCTCATTTGAGCGTGGTGCCTACCGCACAAGGGTTCTATGGGATAGCGCTTGTGTTCATGGGCTCTGTAAAGTTGTAGGAAACTGTAGGGAAGAAGTCCTCAGGAGAAGCCCATCTTGCTGGCACGTGAGATGTGTCTAGCATCGCACTGGCCCCACCAGCTCAAGGGTGGCTAGAAGGAACCACCTTCCCCCCAAAAGACCTTCACGCCCTTCTGCCTTTGCCTTCCCAAAGGGACTCCCATTAAGGATGGAATGTTTCGGGCTTCCCTGGTGGCGCAGTGGTTGAGAGTCCGCCTGCCGATGCAGGGGACATGGGTTCGTGCCCCGATCTGGGAAGATACCACATGCCGCGGAGTGGTTGGGCCCGTGAGCCATGGCCGTTGAGCCTGCGCGTCCGGAGCCTGTGCTGCGCAACGGGAGAGGCCACAACAGTGAGAGGCCTGCGTACCGCAAAAAAAAAAAAAAAAGATGGAATGTTTCTGAGCTGGTGGGCCAGGAACTGCTGACCGGTGGAGTTTATTTCTGCATGAAACAAAACACGCCCACCCCTTTTTTTTCCTCCTGCCTGAGTCTAAGACTTGGCTGTGCTCAGCAGAAGGGAGGTGGGAAAGGCACACTTGAAACTGTAGCGAGCATTTGAGCAGACCGAATTCAATGTTGGATACAAATGTCAAGGAAAGGCTGCCTTGGCGCCTCTTTGTTTACTGAGGCGCGATGTGATGCTCCATTGAAAGGCCTGCTGATTTCACTTGCGTAGGTTTGATAATGATACAGTGCAGGGAGCGGCAGGAAGGATGACCTTCCTGAGGATGCTTGGAAAGGCACAGCCAGGCTGTTCCGTGCTCACTGGAACAGCGGGCAAGAACCCGGGAGCTTCTCAGCCCAGCCTGGCCACAAATAAGCTACGTGGACTCTTCCCGCAGCTTTGGCTTGATCTTCCTGGTCCATAAAATAAAGGGACTGGAATAGATGACCCCTAATATCTTTTCTTTCTGATGGTTTATGATTCTGGCATTTGGAGCATTTACAGATGCTGGCAAGGAATGCCAGCAAAGAGTGTAGGATAAAATTTGTCCTAACCATTTGGGAGGGTAATTTAGCATTAGCTTTCAGATTTTTTGATGTATACCCTTTGGCCCAGAAGAATCAATTCTTGGGATTTATCCTCTGGAAATACTAGCGTAAATATGAAAACATGGATGTTTATAACTGCAAAACACCAGAAACAACTTACGTGCCCATTAGTAGGGAAGTGGTTAAATAAATCTACTACACAACTGTTATAAAAAATGCAGATCCATACGTCCTGAGAAGGAAAAATATCCAAAATATAATTTTAACTGAAAAAACTTAGATTGAGTAAAATATGTAGCATGATTTTTCTGAAATGAAACCCAGATATGTGTAATATACATATATTGTTTAACTATACATTTGTATATATATGTGCATAGAGAAAAAGTCAAGAAGGTTCCACGCCAAACTTACATTAGCGGTTCCCTCTAGAGCTGCACGGTCCAGTATGGTAGTCACTAGCCACATGTGGCTACTGAGTACTTGAAATGTGGTGCAACTGAGGAATCAGATTTTTTAAATTTATTTAATTTTAATTACTTCATATTTAACTTAAAAACTGGTACTTCATTCAGTTATTGGAAAAATTTTAAGTACATTTGCAGCAACTTGGATATGAGTCTACTTTTTCAACTTTATGTTTTAGGAATCTCAATATAGATCAAGGTTTTTCAATGAAAATTTAGCATCCAAATTGAGAGATGTTGTAAGTGTAAAACAGATACCAGATTTAGAAGACTTGGTACAAAAAATAATGGAAAATATCTCAATAATAATTTTGTAACTCATGAATAATTTGATAATGTTGATTACATGTTGAAGTAACAGCATTTGGGGTACATTAGGTTAAATAAAACGTATAATTAAAATTAATTTCACCTGTTCCTTTTTACTTTTTTTAATGTGGCTACTAAAAAATTTTTAATTGTATATGTGGCTCACATTTAATTTCTATTGGACAGTGCTGCTTTGGGGAGTGGGATAGAGGAGAGGACTAGGCTTTAACTTTTTACTTGATATACTTTTGTATTGTTTGATTTTGTTACAGTAAGCCTCGGTAACTTTCATAATTTATAAAGAATAATAAAGAGTTAAAAAATTAAAAGTTAACTTCTAGGATAAAGTTTGGTATATAAAGAAAGTTATTGAGAAAATATTTCTAATTTGTTTCTTTGGAGTTGGCGTGTCAGGGTCTGAAATAAATATTTTGCCATGAGCTTATTAGAAAATGGAACTCTCACTGTGGTGTCTCTGTGATTTACCAGCATCTTCTAATTGCCTGACTCTTTTCTGGATGACTGCTATCCTCAGCAAGGATACCTTTGCCTGACACTCTGCCTGACAACCATCCCAGCTGTGATGGAAAAGGATTGTTTCTCTGAGAGTAGGAGTTAAGCCCAGGAGGGTTAGAAAAAAAAGAGAAATAACCCTTAAAATAATCTCCCTTCCTCTCTCCTGCTCCCTCCTCCCGTATCAAGATTTCCCAAGGCTTTGGGGATCTCGAGTTCTAGGCTGAACTTCCTACCTCACTAAATGACAAGGCCAGGATGTTAATGTTCCCCACACAGACACGTCTGCATTGTACATAAAGATGTCTGTGTTACACATAAACACGTTATGGCTGTAACAATATCACTTTCAAAGGAGCGCTAATCCGCTGAAGTCATCGAGTTAGAAAACATTTGCTTCTCCATGTCTTGTGTCTGAACTGTGTGTGAGAGAGAAAGTAGGAAGGAGGGAGGGAGGAAAGGATGGAGTAAAGAGAAAGAGAATGCACTTTGTAAAACCCTACTTTGTAAAGATAGTTTTTTAAAGTATCGCACCATTTATTATGCTGTCACTCGCTTACACTGTTTAGTCTCTGTTTAAAAAGTTGATATAATCTTTTCTGTACAAACTTACAGATACTCAGATAACCCCAATCAACATTTTGGGTATGAAGTTGTTGGGCTTGAATGGATGTCACAAGGTGACTTGGGTGGAGAAAAAAATCAGCTGTGGTTCTCATAAAGCTCAGGAAATTGATAACTCAATGCTTCCCTAAAACCCTCTACTACCCATAGCATAGCTCATGTCTCCCTAGATCATATTTGCCTAAATCATATTTGTCCTTGCTAGGCACCTGTAGCCCCAGCACCTAGCACAAGATCTGGCAATACTAAGCTCTTAATAAAAATCTGTTGATTGACAGAATGAAGAAGTGAATGGACCTACCATTCAAGGGTCAGCCATTATCTAAAACATTTATAAAATTAGAGCTCCAGCTCAAAAATGAACTTGTAAAATTTTCCATCTTATTAACACTGTATTTATTAAATGCCTATTATGAGCTAAAAGCTGACTAAACAAAGCCAGCTTTTAAACACACACACACACACACACACACACACACACACACACGGTCTGTGCCCTTGTGAAGTTTACAACCTGGGGAGAAGGGGGAGGCAGGGGTTAGGCATAAATACACAAAATAAAAAATTACAAATGGTAAAAGGTGCTCCCAAGGATACAATCAGGGATGGAGTTAGAGGATAAAGGAGGGACCTATACCGATTTAGCCAAGCCTATTTGTCTCTTCTCTGAGTAAGTGACATTTAAGCTAAAGCATGGGGGATGAGAAGGCATCAACTATTAAACTATTAAATAAGCAAATTTGGGAAAGGGAGGTATGGGAGAGAGGAGAGAGCCTTCCATATACCCAGGAGCAGTGCCTGCTGCTTAGGTGACTCACTGCCCAATGTGCTATGAAATTCAAACTTAACTTGATTCATTTGGGTTTTAGACCCCATGCTAATTTGCATGCCTGGCTGGGTGTCAGTGTCTGTAGGAACCCATGTGTTCAAAGTGTAAAGAGGGTGATTTCCCTATGTGAAGGGCAATGTAATTATGAGGGAATGTTCTGAGAGTGGGCTAGGGGGTGGCCAGAAGCAGGCTGGTGAATCTCATTCACTTCTCTTCAAAGTTGTCTGGTGCCCCCTCACATTAGCTTCCGTACTTCAGATCTGTTCTATTCAATTTCTCCTTTAAATATATTTTTTTGTTGTCAGTAGTTACATGTGGAGGGGGTTCTGAGGATTCACAAAGGAGAGGATTCTTACTTTTTATCTTACACTCCTTATCCCTTTTTTTTTTTTTTTTTTTTTTTTTTGCGGTATGCGGGCCTCTCACTGTTGTGGCCTCTCCCGTTGCAGAGCACAGGCTCCGGACGCGCAGGCTCAGCGGCCATGGCTCACGGGCCCAGCCGCTCCGCGGCATATGGGATCCTCCCAGACCGGGGCACGAACCCGTATCCCCTGCATCGGCAGGCGGACTCTCAACCACTGCGCCACCAGGGAGGCCCTCCTTATCCCTTTTGAATATTTTTAACTCTGAGTTTTTATAATTTATAAAACTTAAATAAAATTGTAAACTACATACACAGTTCTGTTTAACATGACACTTTGTGACCATTGCTAGGAATTAGGGTTTTTTTTTTTTTTTCTGATTACTAAGGCAATAAAAGCTCAATATCTGGAAAACTCAGGAAAAAATAAAAGATAATTTGTCATAACTGAATGACCCAGAGATTACCACTAACTTTCTCTTGGTATACAAAAGTCCCCCTTATTCAAGGTTTCACTTTCCATGGTTTCAGTTACCCATGGTCAACCACAGACCAAAAATACTAATGGAAAATTCCAGAAATATACAATTCATAAGTTTTAAATTCTGAGTAGCCTAATGAAATTGTGCGCGGAGCTCCGATGTGCCCTGGAGGTGAATCATCTCTTTGTCCTCGAATTCTGCCCCTTAGTCACTAGCTGTCTTGGTCATCATTTCAACTGTCAGGTATCACAGAGTGCCTATGTTCCAGAACCCTTATTTTACTTAATAATGCCTCCAAAGCTCATTAGAGTAGAGATGCTGACGATCCGGATATGCCAGAGCATAGCCATAAAGTGCTTCCTTTAAGTCAAAAAAGGTGAAACTTCTCGACTTAATTTGTAAAGAAAAAGAATCATGTGCTGAGGTTGCTAAGATCTACAGTAAGAACAAATTTTCTATCCAGGAAACTGTGAAGAAGGAAAAAGAAATTTGTGCCAGTTTTGCTGTTGCACCTCAAACTGAAAAACTTACGGCCACAGTGAGTGATAAGTGCTGAGTTAAGACAGAAAAAGCATTAAAATTGTACAGTGAGATATTTTGAGAGAGAGACCATATTCACATAACTTTTATTACAGTATATTGTTATAATTATTCTATTTTGTTGTTCGTTATTGTCGTTAATATCTTATTGTGCCAAATTAAACTTTACCACAGGTATGTATGTACAGGAAAAAACATAGTATACATAGGGTCCAATACTATCCATGGTTTCAGGCATCCAATTGGGAGTCTTGGAACATATCCCCATGGATAGAGAGGGACTACTGTATTTCTTTCCCAATGACTTTTTAAAATAGGATCAAATTCTACTTGTTAATTTATAACCAACTTTTTTTTTTCTTTTCTTTCTCCCCCCCCCTTTTTTTTCCTCTTTTTTCGTGTCAGACGGGTAACATGACGGTGTCATAACAAGGTTTGAGGGAGGTACATGTCACACAACCTCATGAACACCCAGTCATCACTCTCAGTAACTACAAAAGGATCTATAACTGGCTTTTTAAACTGGATATAGGTAGGCACCTTTCTATGGCAATAAATGTCGAACTTCTGAATGGATGTATCATAATTTAACCAATTCTCTTTTGATGAGCTTTTAGGTTGCAATTTTCACCACATAATTATCTTTTAATCTAAGCTTTTTATGAAATTTTTTGTGTCTGTCACCATCCTGGGGTTTTACCTGATTCCTCAAAATTCAACAAAAGCAGTGATACTTACTTGGTAATTAAGAAAAAAGATTTCGGGCTTCCCTGGTGGCGCAGTGGTTGAGAGTCCGCCTGCCGATGCAGGGGACACGGGTTCGTGCCCCGGTCCGGGAAGATCCCACATGCCGCGGAGCGGCTCGGCCCGTGAGCCATGGCCGCTGAGCCTGCGCGTCCGGAGCCTGTGCTCCACAACGGGAGAGGCCACAACAGTGAGAGGCCCGCGTAACGCAAAAAAAAAAAAAAAAAAAGAAGATTTCCTTTGCAAGTATATAGTCAGGTACTTCACGCAACGTTCCACTGGTTGAAAACTTGATCTATGAAAATCTAGACTGACCAAATCAACTTCAGGATTGTTTCTTAACTTCACTAAACACTTTAAATAGCAAGTTTCACCTCTTTCACTCAAAATACCCTTTCAAAGAGTATCAGCTTCAATCAACTATACTTCAATTATAAATAAATACATAAATAAATAAAAATTTAAAAGTATCAGCTTCTCATGAGGTTGGCAGTGAAGGGTAGGGAGGGGTGCCTCTGAAATAGCTAATGCTGTATTTTAAGACTAGCTCACGCCTTCTGTGTAGTGGGGGGGACACGGGTGGAGGTGGGGTACTAATGGAGGCCGCTGCTCTGATCACAGCTGTTACCAACTGACCTGACAAGTCAGGCAGGTGAGGGGGGTGGTACAAGAGGCAGAATTCCAGGTGCCCAGGAATCAGAAATGGGTAGGCTGAAAGGATTTAGCCGTGGAAGCCTCCACATGGCAGGACTTGAAAAAGGGATCCTCAACTGATTACTCTCCAACAAAACAGAAGAGCAGCCAGGGCTGGACCGTCTTCATGCCAGATCAGCCTGTCCATCTCCAAGCCAGCAAATACACAAAGATCCATTCCAGCCTTGAACCTGATGTTCCTCTTAGTTACAATCCTGTGATTTCCAAAAAGACTATTTTCTGTTTCTATTCAGCTTATAGCAACCTGCTCTCTTAAATAGCTTCTTTATCTGGTGGGGCAATTACAGCCTGTGACTAACAGCTGCAGTTCATAAACATGAGTTTCACTGTTTGGGTCAGTAGTTCTTAGTCTTTTCTGAATGGCAACTCCCCCAGCTGATCTTGGCGTGAAGAGAGGCACCTTCCATCAGCACTCTGGTTGGTACTTGATAGTGCAGTTTACTGTTGGAGGGTTCTGTTTTCCCATTATAAAAGAGGTGACATTTTTATTAAAGTTACAAATGCTTGCATCTAATACCAAATGTATTTCTGGATTTCGGTTTTACTAGTGATTTTAACTTTCCTCATTGAGTTTTCCCTTATATTCCAAATGGTCTACAATAGGCATGTCTTTCTTTTATATTTAGGAAAAAATGCCCTTTCAAAAAGTAATTCATAACTATAAAAATTTTAGGAGAAAATCTGTAGGATCTAGGGCTTGACGAAGGGTTCTAAGACATGACACCAAAAGCACAATTCATAAAAGAAAAAAAATCTATAAATCAGCTTCATCAAAGAGGATGAAAAGACAAGCTATAAACTGGGAAAAAATATTATTTGCAATGACTGCACATTGGCATCTCAGAGGATGGAAGCCCATTTATTGAGCCCTTAGGATGTGCCAGGCCCTGGACCAAATGTTTATCAATCCATTTCAATCTCACAGCAGTTCTATCAGGCAGGAGCTGTTACTATTCCCGTGTTAAAATGCAGAGGCAGAGGCAGAGGCTGGAAGAGTTTTAGGGTCCAATCCAAGATCCTATCACCATTGAGAGGCATGGCCAGGATTCAATCCAGACCTGTTCATTACCCAAGTTCGCTATGACCCTGGACTCTGGAGCCAGACTTCCTGGGTTCAAATCCTGCGTCCCTACTTGGTAGCTATTTGACTTTGCCTCCATTTCCCCAACTGTAAAATGGGATTAATAATAATACCTACCTCATAAGGTTGTCATAAAAATTAAAAACATGAATCTGTCTACGGCCTAAGAGCTATGTGCCTGGCACGTAGCAAGGGCCATGTGAGTGATCACTATTGTTATGGTGTTGTTAGTATTCTACTAACTCTTAAAAATAGGATGGAGAGACAGGAGAAAAGGAAATGACCCAAAGAGACACCATTTCATGTTGCCTCAAGGGATTTATCCTAGCCAAGTAACACAAGATGTACCGCCTCCAGGCCGCTGCTCCCAGCCTCAGGCCTTTCAGCAAAGTGAAACCAGCCGTTTCCAAAGCCAAATTCTTCAGGGTAGCAGTTAAGTCTTTGTCTTATCAGGAAAGGGGTGGGGGTGGGGGAGGACAACTCTTCCCTTTAAGAGCAGCAGTGGATTTCCTTTGAAGAAACTTGCCTTTTACAAGTATTTATTTAGGAGTATCCAGTGATCAGTGATCTTATTTTGTGTATCTCTGCTGCCACAACATACCATGGACTGTCAGCATCCTCTTAACTACAAGAAATACAGTCCTTAGTGCCTTTAAATCTAATCAGATTAGAGAAACGATTCAGAAAACTCATCTTTAAGATTCTCGTCCTCTAGAGCAAATCTAGGTACCTAAAGTTACCAAAAGATGACAAGAGGCATCACCTGCCTGACAGTGACTGGTTTCAAAACTGAAGAGCACCTGGAGTTGAGGCTTTCTTAACTCCTCCAAATTGGTCATGATTATCGTGCAAATGATGGCTTCAGTCAGGGCCAGGGTTCAGTTTTCAACCCCAGTCAACAGCCCTATGAAAGACTTCTCTTTGAGAGGCCCTGAGCTTGCCTTTTGAGATGGGTGGGCCTCACAGAGCTCAGGGGGCTACAAATAGAGAACCCTCTGGGCAGAGCAGTAAGAATGTTACTGCTGGCGTAGGACCCTGTGCCAGGTTTATAGCTCGGAGTCCCTTATGCAAACTCCAGGTTATTATCGCCTTCAGGAAGGACACGGTTTACAGCTGATCTAGTTTAGGAAGGAGACCTCTCACCAGAATCCCTGAGTACAAGGAACACCTGATTTGGGGGGAAACAATCCACCCCAGGACTGGTGTCCCAGAAGAGTCCCCTTAGAATCCCCAGGATTTTGTTTTCATCTCTATAAAGAATCGTTAAGTCTTTAGAATTTCTAAACTTATCTTAATATGATTTTATCAGCATCCTTTATCCTATACACTAATAGAAGGCACGATCCTCCATGCCACAGTCACCTTGTTGGACTCTTCATTTCATGATGAAGAAACTGAAGCCCAGAGTCACACAGCATGGTAATAATAAAGGCCTAGAACCCAACACTGCTGACCTCACTCCAGTTCTCCACCCTCTGAGCTACCCTGCCAAAATGACAATTTAAAGAATGACTTCCTAAACAGATTATTCCTTCTCTCTTTCACAATACCATTGGGTCGCCTCCCTGCAGATAATTCTCTCCATAAGCCAATTCAAACACTCTGAAGCATGTCTCATCATGAACTAGATCTTCTGCTGGGATGGGGAAAGAGGATTCAGCGGGGTTTTTTGGGGGGCACGGAGGGCACTGAACTCACTAAAAGACTCAGCAGAACAATCCTGATGACTCAGAATGACTAGAGAATAGTCTTTCTGATTATCTAGTGGTTTTGCTCATATTTATGGAATGAATGAATATGTGGAACATTGATATATAATTCCAGCAATTCTACTGAATTTAATTCAATCTTTCTTTCCCTAGTATGTCAAGATCATAATGAATATGGATTACCACTCTGGAGAATTCAACTGATGAAGAACAGGGGTTGGCAATCTTCCCTTTGGTGTATTTTTGGTAAATTGCTGACCCTGATGTAGAAGGTAAGGTTGACCAAGCTGGTTCCTCTCTCTCTCTCTCCTTTAAAAGTAAATCCTTCATATCGGTTTCTTTATCTTTCACTTATCCCTTTCTCATAAAAATATCTTGAGGAATGTACACACACACCCAAGTCAAGTTATCTGATCTCTGGTTGACTGGAACATAGTTACCCAATCAGTAGGACCATCACACAGAGGATATGTCTTAAACTTTTCCCTTGAATTCTCAGTTAACAAGACTGAAGACCTGCCATGGGGCACTTGATTCTTTTTACTTCATTTAGGAACAAGAATGCTGAAGCCAAGAGGCAGAAACCAGCCAACTGACACAACGCAACTAGACACAGAACATCTTAGTGGTGGGTTCAAGAAAAATGAGGTCAATTAAAAATTTTTTTAATTCAATGTCCAATTACAATTTAATACATTTTTTGAGCAGGCAACAAATTAAAACACAAAGAACAGTAAGCAGAGAAACATGTCAGGTAAATTACAAAACAGAGGCTTTTTAGTGAAACTGTTTTTTAACTTACTGCTTTTCAACTCAAGATAATATTTTTAAATTTTCAAGTTATTTATAAAGTCACAAATCAAGATTTATCTACATTCAGGAAGGTTCTGCTGGCTCATGTCCAAAAGGCTTGGTCCTCTGGGGAGAAGTATTCCTTGCTCTTTCTTCAAGTACTTATTAACACCTTTTACTTGTCAGGAATTATGCCAGGTATGGAGGCTACGAAGGACTAAGACACAGCCCCCATCCTGCGGGGACTGACATGGAGACTAAATGCTCAAACGTTTTCTCACCCTCGCCATCATTTTCCTTCTTACGGTGCCACCAATCTGAATTTTATAATAATCATACAGTTTCTCTATAGGGTTCTGTACACTCGATAATGATCCTCTCAACCTCTCAAAAATCCTGCTGTGCTTTCTTTTTCCTTTCTTTTTTTATATATATATTTTAAATTTTTATTTATTTTTTATTTTTGGCTGCATTGGGTCTTCGTTGCTGCGTGCGGGCTTTCTCTAGTTGCAGCAAGTGGGGTCTACTCTGTTGTGGTGCGCGGTCTTCTTATTGCGGTGGCTTCTCTCCTTGTGGAGCACAGGCTCTAGGCACGCAGGCTTCAGTAGTTGTGGCATGTGGGCTCAGTAGTTGTGGCACGTGGGCTCAGTAGTTGTGGCGCACCGGCTTAGTTGTTCCACGGCATGTGGGATCTTCCCGGACCAGGGCTCGAACCTGTGTCCCCTGCATCAGCAGGTGGATTCTTTTTTTTTTTTTTTTTTTTTTTGCGGTACGCGGGCCTCTCACTGTTGTGGCCTCTCCCGTTGCAGAGCACAGGCTCCGGACGCGCAGGCCCAGCGGCCACGGCTCACGGGCCCAGCCGCTCCGCGGCACGTGGGATCCTCCCGGACCGGGGCACGAACCCGTGTCCCCTGCATCGGCAGGCGGACTCTCAACCACTGCGCCACCAGGGAAGCCCAGCAGGTGGATTCTTAACCACTGCTCCACCAGGGAAGCCCTCTTTTTCCTTTCTTTAACTTGTTTTTTTTCCTGGGTTCTTTCTTCGGTGTCACCTGTCGCTCTGACACAATGAAGAGCTAAACGGAGAAGGGTCTGATTCCCCACACTGGGCTCACGGGTAAGGGTTTTGTTTCGTACTGTCTTTCCCAAATTTGCTCTAGCCCATTTATCCCTAGATTGTTTCCTTTCATATTAATAAACCATCATTATTATTTGCTGAAGCATTATTTGTTCATGTTAAGGGGAAAAACACAGCAGTTACCTGTATCTCCACCCATAGAAATGGGGCTAAATAAACTATAGTATATCCATACAAAGGAACCCTCTCCATGCTTTAAAAAAAAATGAGAGGTCTCTAAAAAAGTTGAACTCCTAAAAGCAGAGATTAAAACGGTGGTTGGAGGAAATGGGGAGATCCAGGGGTACAAAGGTTCAGTTATGCATGATGCATAAGTTCTGGAGAGCGAATGGACAGCGCAGTGACTCTGGTTACTAATACTGTATTGTATTCTTGAAATTTACTGAGAGAATAGAGCTTTTTACCACATGCGAAAATGTAACTATTTAAGGTAATGGATATGTTAATTAGCTTGATTTCAGTAACCATGTCACAATGTGTGTGTGTATGTATATATATATATATATATATATATATATATATATATATATACACCAAGTCATCATGTGGAGCACCTCAAATATATACAATTCTTATTCATCAAGAATATCTCAATAAAGCTGGGGGCAGGGAAGGAGAGGTCTGTATGAGCAAGTATCTATGATACATTGTAAAGTTAAACAAATAGGCAAGTTGCAAAACTCTATGTGTTATGAGACCCCATTTAAAAACACATATGTGAATCCGTATGACATGCATCTGAAATACACACACACATAGTATTTAAATGGAAAGCATTTTAGGGGACGCAGAGTACATGTCTGGGAGCCAGGGGAGTTTAGTGAGTGGGTTTGGGGAGGAGCAAATGAAAGAGGGAATGTCACTTTCTCATTCTACACCTCTCTATTATTTTGACAATGAATAGATATACTTTTGTAATAACTAAATAAATAACTAGAAAGGAGAAATGTATTATTTTCCTAGACATTTTAAAACTATATATTCTAGAATCGCATAGCTGTTGAGTTTTCATTCCTTTTGATGGTACACTTATCTCCCCCTTTATAGCTTCGGGGAATTAAGGCCCCAGATGGACCAGTGTGTGCCCTTGCTTCCCTATCTGCCCCTTCTGCAGGTTCTCCAGCCCCGGGGATAATGAGCTATTCACAACTACTTGCAGCCTCCAGGCCACCTGCCAGCTTTGTAACCATTCTGCACTTGTCTTTTGCAGCCAATGTCATTTTTTTTTTTTTTTTTTTTTTTTTTTTTTTTTTTTTTTTTGCGGTATGCGGGCCTCTCACTGTTGTGGCCTCCCCCGTTGCGGAGCACAGGCTCCGGATGCGCAGGCCCAGCGGCCATGGCTCACGGGCCCAGCCGCTCCGCGGCATATGGGATCCTCCCAGACCGGGGCACGAACCCGTATCCCCTGCATCGGCAGGCGGACTCTCAACCACTGCGCCACCAGGGAGGCCCCAGCCAATGTCATTTTAAAGCTTCAGAGTGCATCTCCTGCAGACCTCTGGAGCATTCCGGGGGTAGACAGGGTGTTAGCAATATTCCTTTGGGCTCAGCAGGGTGAACAATCTGCCCTCCGTATCCACGGATGGGAAACCTCTGGATACCTCCCACTGACTCTCTTCACTGTCATACGCCATTTTATATCAGGGACTTGAGCATCTGCAGATTTTGGTATCTGCGGGGGCTCCTGGAACCAATTCCCCGCAGATACCGAGGGACAACGGTATTTCATTCAGGTTTATCATACACTGTTCCTGGAAATCTTGGTCACTGGAAAATCTATCCACCAGTCCCTGAAAGCAAGCCAGAGAGGTATTATTCTCATCTCACAGACAGGGAAACTGAGGCATCAAAGATTGACTGGGGCTGCCTAGACCACATGGCAGGTTAAAGGTGATGAGGTGTTGTGGAAAAGGTATTGGGATTAAAACCTAGCGTCCCAAGTTCAAGTTCTTGCCACATTATATTTTCTTTAAGCAAAAGTTGAACTCCCTGAGCCCCAGTTTCCTTATCAGTAAAATAAGAATGATAATACTTGCCTCCCAGAGTAGTGCTATTACATGAGAGTATATACAATTGCATTTTGTAAAGTACATATTATATATATATATATATATATATATATATATATATGATAGGAGGACAACAACCAGGAAATTATGTATGAATAGTTATATCTTTGTGGCTGTATAAACAACTAGATTTTTGTTTGTTTAGTTTTCTTTTGCCCAAAGTAGAAATTTCAAAATTTCTTTGAAGCATCTTAGAAGCCATTCCTTTACCTTGAATAGTCTTGTTCTTTAAATTCAAGTGTCTTTTTATACCCGAAACATTTCTCCAGATGGGTTTTAAAAGGGGCACAAAAGTATCAGTTCCACGAAGAAGACAACAGCACTCTACCAGAATGCCATGCCAAATTGCATAGCACTCTGAAAGCAGATTAAAGTTGTTTCAAATGCTTCAAAGAGAAGGAAAACTCTAATCCCCCAAGGCTTCCTTTAAATCCATATTCCTTAATTTCAGAAAATTTCCCAAATCTTTTAAAAGGCCCAAATATCATTTTACAGTTTGGAAATAGTAATGGAGAACATTTCCCAATTATTTAGAATGTTCTTGTTTCCTTTAAAAAGGGCTCAGTAAAGCTGGGTCTCTCTCATTAAGGAACTGGCCCAAGTGGAAGACAGCCTGCCTGGCTTGAGGGGAGTGGGTGCAGCCATCCCCAGGGCCCTGAGCCTGGAGTCTCTGGCTTATGGTTACCTGGAGAATTCCTTAAAGAAGCAGAGTCGGGCATTTTCCCTGTTATTTCTGGGCAAGATTTGCATGTCTGTCATTGTGGGAAGAACGCCCAGTCTCCTCACTATGTAACACTGAAGGGAAGAAAGTTTCCAAATGAGAAGAAAAACAAGCCCCGCTGCAATAGAGGCAAGCAGGACCATTTTCACTGCTTTGGAAAAACTGCTCTTCTTAAGTCATCTTCACCCGCCCAGAGAGGCAAACTGTTTTCCTGAAACACTTTTCCTGATTCTTCCCTTGCTGACCTATGAAAACAGTTATAAGAGCCCCAGTTACAACAATGAGTATTTATTGAGATTAACATGTACCAAGCACTGTCCTAAAGGTCCCACATGCTGTATTTCATTAAATCTGCTCAGTAGCCCTGAAGCAGATACTATAATTAGCCCCATTATACAGATGAGAAAGTTGAGATATAAAGAGATAACTAAGCAGTCAAATGACACACAGCTACATAAGTGGTTGAGCAGGGACATAAAACCAGATCTTTCTGACTCCGAAGTCCAGGTTAAACCAGAGTAACGCACTGCCTAAATACAGTCCCAAGGCAGTGCAGGGACGGGTCCATGTTGTACACGTCTGTTCTACCTCAACTCTGAAGTTATTTTAATTACCAATAGCTGGCCTGTGTCCCAGCTAACTGTGCTAAGTGGTTTACATGCCTGGTCTCATTTAATGCTTCCCAGAGATTTAACTGGTATAAACTACCCTGATACTTTCTGCCTCTTCTGTCAGACTCTCTTCTCTTCTCCTTTTCTCCTGTTTCTTTCTCTCTCCCTCTTCAGCTCTGAGCCATTGAGTGCTCGGGTTGCATTTTCACCTTGCCTTCAGCCTGGCTTAAAATGTAGACTATGTAGTGAGGAGAGAGATAGGTGCATCTTTTCAGGTGCCTTCCGCTTTAGTTTGAGGGCAAGTTACAAGTGCCCGTCTGCTCTACAACTTCAGGACACCTCCCTGTGGATAGTGCCAGAACGGTGACCTCAGGCCACAGCTTGAACACCGATTACAAGTAATCCAGCTCCAGAGGTGATAGAGTGACCTCTCTTTAAAAAGGAGATAAAAATAGCTAAGAAACAACGCTTAGCTTAGTGCTCTGAAAGGTTGGCATCCTTCCAGGATAGACTTATGTACTTTTTGTACTTGGAGGAAAAAAAGAGATGGGATTTGATCCAAGAATGGTCCTCCAAACGAGAGAAATATGGAGCAAGCAGCTGGAGCGGAGTGGCCAAGTGGTACCACCAGCTGCAGGCCCATTAATTAACATTCCCTGGTATGTAGCAGCTCCAGTGACCTTGATTCTTGTTGAATTCACAGAGATAACTTTTACAGAGCCTCTACTTTTCTCACTGCAGTATATTTATCCAAGGAGTACCTTGCATATTTCCCCCCATCTCTCTGAGCAGTAAATTTATTCTAATTACAAAGAGATATAGTAAAAGCCTGATTGAACGCTTGGCAGTTTATAGAGATTTATTTCTGGGGCTTAAGGGGGGTTTTTAGAGTGTGTGACTAGAGTGGGGTTGAGGGGAGCTGAGGAGAGGAGCCCAAGAGAAAATGTAGATTTAATGGACCTATAAAATGACCCTGCGGTAGATAAATGCTTGTTCCAGAGAAGCTTAAACAGCCTGACCCAAACCGGGGTCTGTGACGGCCAGGCCGACACAAGGTGTCTGAAGCGTTGCATATTTCTCTTTGGGTTTTCAGGTTTCCATATGAAATTTGTTTTTCCCCAGGCAGAGGTGAGAGAGCAGGGAAATCTGTTTTCCAGAGGGAAGAAAGCATACTTAACTACAAATTTCTAAGTACTCAAAGCTATGAAAAGAGGAAAAAGTAAACCTCCAGCACCTGCCCTTAAAATCACTTTGCCTTTTCTCTAACTCTCTTGAAGCTCAATTCTGAATTTTAAGCCTAGCATCCTGGAAGGCAGATCATGAGAGCCTGCCCTTTGTACCAGGATTTCTGCATAAGAACCAGCAGCCTTCCAAAGCCCAGTTATCCCAGGCACTTCCAGCTCATAATGAGACAGAGGGACACTATCGTCTAACAGAGCCTTCTGCTTAGAATAGGCTTTGCACGCACACACTGCTGAACTTTTCCACGAAATCCTTCTAGGCTTTTGATCCCATGAGTGACATTCATCTTTTTTGCAGCTGCTTTGCAAGTTTTGCTGAGGATGAATTTTAGGGCTTTCAACTGTTAAATTTGTTATACTGTAAATCTAACCACTACTAAAATGGAGACATTTGTTCTGGGGTAAAAAGCAAAACAGAAAAGGGTCTAAAGTAGACACTAGTCTACTGGGGAGGTAGTTTGGAGAGTGAAAGCACTGGCCTCTTTGGCCAGAGGCTAAATGGGGATTGGGCCAGTGTTTCTTGGGGTTCCCTGTGTCAGCTTGAATAATGCAATAGCATCAATTATTTTACCAGCAAAGTGAGTTTATTCATTCATGCCAGAGGAATTGCAACCCGGGATACCGAATTATGGAGGACCACAGGCAAACCCAGGGAACAAGGAAGGGAAACTAGCTTTTATAGGGAAAAGGCGAGACTTGGGAGGACCTGTAATAACCAAGGAGCCATTGGAGGAAGCTGGGAGTCCAAAGTATGGAGGCTTCTCATTGGTTGGACTGCTACAGTCTCGGATTGGCTGGGCTGTCCTTCGGGGAGAGAAGTTTTCTTCTTCCTGTTGGTTTGCGAAGTAGGCGACACATTCCTGTGGGAGATGCAGCAGAGGTGTAGGGGTCGTCCCTTCCGGTTTGGAGTAATTGAAGATGCATGGAGGGCGCAAGAGCTCCCCCTACAGGCCTGTGCTGACTCTAACTTTAGCTGCGGCTTCTTTTGATTCCGCACCCGCCCGTTTTCTCTTTTTAGGAACTGGCATAAGCAGACCTTAGGAAAAAAATTTAAACTTTTTGATTGTTTAACACTCATACAGAGAAAACATTTTACCATGTTGTTTTAAAGTTAACACCCAAGTCAAGAAGTATAATATTGTGAATTCTCCCCCCATCTCACACGCTCCTAGAACCACTATCAGAGCTTTTATGGGAATCACTTCTTTGCTTTTTAAAATAATTATTTAGCCCCTAAATGTGCATCTACATAGAATATAGCTTAATTTTGTGTGTTGGAACTTTATAAATGGAATTAATGCCTTGTTCTTTTGTGTCTGGCTTCTTCTTCTCAACCTCCTGTTCGTAAGAGTCATCCAGGTTGTATGTAGCTGTAGTTTATATTTATTACAGCACATTTTTTAATCTACCCACGTACTGTTGGTGAACATTCTGGTTATTTCTAGTTTGGGGATGTTGATAATGAAGCTGCTGGGAGCATTCTTGTGCATATACACAGGGGGCATGAGAATTTGCTCAGCTTGCCTGGTTGATATCAAACAATTCAATTTGAACACATCTTGAATCACGGCTAGTCCTAGTTTTAAAGGCAAAATGGGCAAGATTTGTCACTTGTTCATTCAATAAACACAAACCAAACTTCTATTGTAGGAATAGAAAATATAAGACACAGGCTGCCTATCCTCTCTTCTGTGCTCAGAGCAGACATTACTAGTTCATAAGAGTGTGCTTTCCTGTTACGTCTGGATGTGGCTTCAGGATCGTTTGCAACGTGGTCCTCAAGGCAGCCACTGCTAAAGATTAGAGATGAGGGGTGTGATGGTTAATTTTCTGTGTCAACTTGGTTAGGCCACAGTACCCAGATATTTGGTCAACATTATTCTAGCTGTTTCTGTGAAGGTATTATTTTAATTGAGATTAACACTTAAATACTTGAGTAAAGCAGATAACCCTTTATAATGTGAGTGGGTTTCTGCCACGGAGTTGAAGTCCTCAGTAGAAAAAAGACTGACCTTTCCCAAGGAAGGGGGAATTCTGCCACCAGACTGCCTTTGGACTCAAACTGCACCTCTTCCCTGGGTCTCTAGCCTATGGCCTACCGCCCCTGCAGATTTTAGACTGGCCAGCCTCCACAATCATGTGAGCCAATTCCTTGCAATTTCTCTCTGTGTATATATAGACATCTTTTTGGTTCTCTCTGGAGAACACTGACTAATACCGGTGGCATACTATTTGCATAGGGTTGCCTGGTGGCGCAGGAACAGAAAGCCTCTCGAGCTAATTTAAATAAAGGAGATTTACTGTTGATAGAGTGGAACTTCTTAGCATCAAATACCAGGAAGTACTTTTTAATATTCAGGATTACCCCCTCAAAACCAACTCCTTATAACACTACTTATGTCTGAGATATTTTCCAAAATAAAATTGCAGTGGGTGTCCCAGTTTTTGAGTGTCATCAGTTGCTGTCAGCCAATAAGATCTAGAGCAAAGAAGCCATTCTGAGTGTTCTTTTTTTTGTTTTGTTTTGTTTTTTTGTGGTACACGGGCCTCTCACTGTTGTGGCTTCTCCTGTTGCGGAGTACAGGCTCCGGACGCACAGGCTCAGCGGCCATAGCTCACGGGCCCAGCCGCTCCGCGGCATGTGGGATCTTCCCAGACCGGGGCACAAACCCGTGTCCCCTGCATCGGCAGGCGGACTCTCAACCACTGCACCACCAGGGAAGCCCCTGAGTGTTCTTAACACACGGTACCGCGGCTGCTTCCAGTTGGTGAGCTGAATTGAAAGCATCCTGATGTGTATGTTATTTATTCTGCTCTGGGCTCCCTTTCTGCCATTGCTTTTGTGTTCTGGCAAACAGTATGACTCAGACTGGCTGACCAAAGGAGCATAGGTGATAATATTGGACCTACTGTAAAGAAAAGGAAGAGTATCGTGCTAGATGTTAGAACACAGGTTTTCCAGAGGTTATAGATTCTCCAAGTTGGGAAGTCCACTTATCAATAATACTTATATTACAAAGTGCTAAGTTCTGTAACAGCGAGGTGTACAAGTGTAATGGAAGTAAAATAACCATAGGTCGGGGCATCGAAGTGTGGGTAGAAGCTCACCAGAAGAAAGGGTGTAGAGAGGAAATGGAAAAGGAAACATTAGCAAAGGTATGGGGAGATGAGAGAACACATACTACTCCTTGGCTGCCTGGCTACAGCAGCACCTTCCTTCTGTGTTTTGATTTCTCCCAAGGAGCAACAGTGAGGCTCCCTGAGAGAACTTCAGGTGCTCTGGTGAACTTCAGGTGAACTTCAAGCCACCTGTTATTTTCCACATCTATAGGGAATGTGTCCACATGTTTTGAAGCCAGGGAAAATATTACTTTACAGTAAACAGAGAAAAGGTTTAGAGGAGGTTAGAAAATGGAAAACTGGAGCACAGAGTCAGTGATAAGAAGACAGTTTTATATGGCACATAGCAATTGCTTCTGGAGTCATTAGGAGTAATATTTATAATCAGGATAAGCTAATGCTTTGGATGAGTTCCTGTGATTCTTCTGTTTCTGAGAAGCCAGATTACCTCTGGCTCCTGCAGACCTGCAAGAGACTTGTCCTCATATAGAAGAGACCTGAGAGTAGGAATGACATTCAAAATATTTAACCAGTGGATAGTAGATACCCGACCAGTTGGAGACGACTGGGATGGCTGGACCCAGTGCATATAGGCTGAACTCCAGCCCTCCCTTAGGGACCATTAAACCCAACACTTGTTTCACTGAAGAGACTGAAGGATTTACCTGAGACCATGTGGTGGTGTCAGAGCCAGGAGTGGAACCCAAGCCTTCTGTGTTCACCCTCTAACTACCTACACTGCAGCCGTGGCCTCAAAGCCCTGGTAAGGCAAGTGGGGCGCCCTGTTTGTTTACCATAGATTCTACTCACACCCAAGGCTGTCCGTGGGGAGGATACAGCTCTTACCCTGTTCATGAGTAACATGCTGAAAATTCTTTATCCATTAGTAAATAAATACCTCCTATTTATTTATAAATATAACTTATTTGCAAATACAATGTATTACATAACATACTATAAGGGATGCAGGAAAATAGTCAGTTAAAAAGAAAGCTGCCTGACAAGTGTGCAAGATGTCACTTATTTTCCTTAAATCAACATAGTTCTGACTCCACGTCCTCATCCTGCCAAGCTTGTGAGAAAGGTAACAGCCTCCCTCTCTGCAGTCCATAGGCTCATGCAGAAGTCTAGGGGTCTTATACAACACCAAGGCCTTGCCTTATCATATCATTCACTTACTTAACAAATATTTACTGAACACCTACCAGCTGCCAAGGCCTGCTCTAGGAGCTGATAAGTAGCGATGTGCAAAAGAGGTCAAACCCCTGCCGTCTGTTCCAGGCTGGGCAGGTACACCTGGGGCCCAGGAGGGACTCTGGTGAGGCTGGGATTGGGCCTCCCTGGGAGCACGAGCAGCCCCTCCCCACTAGATGCTACCCATCCAGGCACTGCCAGGAGGCAGGGGGCATACCCCCTCTAGATGATTCTGCACTCTTTCCTGACAGGGAAGTTCTTCTCCCAGACTCATCACTTCTCAAAGACATCTTCCCTTTGCCCTCTTTCTCCAGAACTCACTTCATAGTCCCTCAAGGTACAAAACTTTCTTTTAAAGAAAATAAATGCTATGTTTATTTCTTGTTGTAACACAAATGTATCAGAATCCTCAGAACAAAATGATTTGTATTTAATCCAATCAAGTTTTTTTAAATTGTGGTAAAAAGCACATAACATAAAATTTACCATCTTAACCATTTTTAATTGAAGTATATTATTATATTATAATATTCTTTTTAATTCTTTATGTTTGAGAGCTTCATAATAATATTTTTAAAAATTAGTTACCAAATCTATATAAGAACATAAGAATGTTTATAATATTAGCTGAAAAAAACATGTAGTAATTGTTAGTGATGTTCACTGATATTTTCAGTTCTCTTCCTTCCTAAGCACTTCCTTGGAGTTAGGTGTGGCCCTAGGAGTTACCTTGGCTAATTAAAAGTGAATGAAACTGATGTGTGTCACTTCCAGATTGAAGCCCTTAACGGCGAGAGTATGATTCACTGTATTTTCTCTCCCCTGTTACAGGACTGATGTTCTTCCAATAGTCAAAGCTCCATCAGCCTGAATCCCTGAGTAAGAATCACACAGAGCAGAGGCCCTGCTGACCTGGGATGGATGTGCAGCATAAATGGGAAATAAACCTTTGTTTTTCTAAGCCACTGGAGGTTGTTTGTTGCTGCAGCATAAGGTAACCCATTCTGACTGGTTCAAAGCAGGAGGGAGCTTCTGGCAGTATAGATAACTAGATACTCAGAAGGCCTTCCAACTACAAAAGAACTGGATTACTTTTTTGGCCATGCGGCTTGCGGGATCTCAGTTCCCCAACCAGGGACTGAACCCGGGCCACGGCGTGAAAGCACAGAGTCCTAACCACTGGACCACCAGGGAATTCCCTGGATCACTTTTTAAATGGACTGTTGGGCTTGTAAGTAGTAAAGTAATTGTCTAGGACAGCTCTTGTCCTCAAATATGAGCTGAAACCAGAACTGGGAGCCAAGAGTGCTAAGAAAATAAGAAAACTGGGTTGTCCTAAGGGCCAGTGCCATTGTAGCACGGTATGAACTCTAAAGCATCAGAAGGTGGGGAAGCCAAAGGTCTGACACTTCTGCATTAGGCCAGGACACTCCAAAAGGGGTGAAGTGTCTCAAGTTGGTGTTTTCCTTCTGCTCCCAACAGAAGCAAATACAAATCTTCACAGTAGGCCATTAAGAGCCATCAAATTTGAGTTCAAATCCAAGATCACTAAGCACGGAAGGAGGCAAACCACCAAGAGAGAGTGAGTTGATGGAAAAACAAGCATCTAGTTTAGACCCCAAGAACTTTGGATATATATTTTCATTTGCAAAAGTGTATAGAGCAATTATTAAGTGCTAGGCACTGTTGTAAAGGTTTTTTTTTTTCCAATTTTAACTTATTTAATTCCCATAGCAACTCTATGAAGCAAGTACTATTGTTATCCCCATTTTATAAAGGAAAAAACTGAGGGACAGAGAGATTAAGTAATTTCTTCCAGGTCAACATTTCTTTTTCTTTTCTTTTTTTTTTTTTTTTTTGCGGGTACGCGGGCCTCTCACTGTTATGGCCTCTACCGTTGCGGAGCACAGGCTCCAGACGCGGAGGCTCCACAGCATGTGGGATCTTCCTGGACCGGGGCACGAACCCGTGTCCACTATATCGGCAGGCGGACTCTCAACCACTGCGCCACCAGGGAAGCCCCCAGGTCAACATTTCTTAAGTGGTAGAACTACAATTTGGATTCAGGCAGTTGGTTCTAGAGTATGCACTCTTCATCTCTACATTTTGTTGACTTTCTAACATAGAATGTCTATGTGTGACAAATTTAAAGAAATGAGGACTTCCCTGGTGGCGCAGTGGTTAAGAATCCGCCTGCCAATGCAGGGGACACGGGTTTGAGCCCTGGTCCGGGAAGATCCCACATGCCACGGAGCAACTAAGCCCGTGCACCACAACTCCTGAAGCCCTTGCACCTAGAGCCCATGCTCCGCAACAAAGAGAAACCACCGCGATGAAAAGTCCATGCACCGCAACAAAGAGTAGCCCCCACTCGCTGCTACTAGAGAAAGCCCATGCACAGCAATGAAGACCCAACGCAGCCAAAAATAAATAAAATAAATTTTTTTAAAAAGTTAAAAAAAAAAGGAGTGGAATACCAAAGATAACCAAGCAACAAAGGACCATCAAAGGATGACCAGGTAGATTTGAAAAAGAATAAAAAAGAGACAAAAATAAAATGGTTGAAAATAAACATTTAGTAAACATGTTAAATGTCTGAAGAGATACTTAGTGAATTAAAGAAATATCTGAAGAAAACATCCAGAATGTAGCTCAGGAAAAAAAGGAAATGGAAAATATGAAAGAAAAATTTAAATATATGGAAGATAGAATGAGAACTTCTGATATAAATTTAATTGGAGGTTTGGAAGTAGAGGATAGAGAGAATGGAAGATACATAATATCTGTAGCTGAGAGTTTTTCAGAACCGATGGAAAGACCTAAGTCCACAGATCTAGGAAATACAGCACATCCCTGGAAAGATAAATGAACAAGCAATTTATGCTTTAGACATGTTATAGGGAAACTGGAGAACACCAAAGACACTGAGAAAACCTTAAAAGCAGCCTGAGAAAAGAAAGATCACCTGCAAAGGACTAACAATTAGACTGTCAGGCTTATCAAGAGTAATTGTGGATGCAGGGAGTCTGTGAAATAATTATTCAAAGTGTTGAAGGGAAATAACTATCCATTGCACATCCAGAAAAGCTACACTTCATAAATAAGAGTAAAATAAAGTCATTTGCAGCTAATCAAAAGTCAGCAGACATTTACTAAAGGAGTTCACATCCATCTTTCAAGATTCATCTCAAATGCTGTTTCTTCCATGGAACTCTGACCTTTGAATCCCCATAGCATTTTATTTGAGGCTTTCTCATGACGCTTCCCAAATTCAGACATAGACTGAAGTTATTTGTGCCCTTTCATAACATGCTGTCGCCCCTGCCACCGCTCTTACCCCACGCCCACCACCAGTAAATGCCCCAGGAACTCTTTGGTGTCTAACTCACTTTAACTCTTAGTATAGCTCCTATCATGATACTTGCATGAAGTATAGGTGCATGATAAGTATTTGCTGAAGCCTACTGGCCAGCCTTCTCCTATGGGTTTCATAGACCATCAGTTCCAAAATATGCTCCCTTCAAAAGGCGTTTTATGAAACTGGTATAGACAATCTTATTTACAAAGCAGAAATAGAGACACAGACATAGAAAACAAACGTACAGATACCAAGGGGGAAAGGGGGGGTTGGGAGGAATTGGGAGATTGGGATTGACATATATTCACTATTGATACTATGTATACGATAGATACCTAATGAGAACCTACTGTATAGCACAGGGAACTCTACTCAGTGCTCTGTGGTGACCTAAATGAGAAGGAAATCCAAAAAAGAGAGGATATATGTATACATATAGCTGATTCACTTTGCTGTACAGTATAAAATAACACAATATTGTAAGGAAACTATACTCCAATTAAAAAAAAAGGGGGGGGGTTGCGTTATGGCCGAACCCTCTTCCAAGTGCTGAGATCCACAGTTTAATTGTTTTAAGCCTACATTTCCCCCAATTTTTTGCCCACAGAACAACTCCTTCCACTTTTTACTCCATGAATATCCCAAGAGACTGGTGTTTCTAAGAATACCTTTTGCAAAAATACTGCAGAAGGCAATCACTTATTTGAGTGTCCAAGGCCTGAAGTCAATATCTTGGATCCTGGTTCTATTCAGAGCTAATCATATAATTAGTTCTAAGTCATTTATCCTCAGGTTCCTTATTTGTGACAACATTAGCAGGTGACCCCTTCTAACTCTAAAATTCTATGAATTAAAGGGCATTGCCTTAGATCCTTTTTGACCCACCTCCTAGAGTAATGGAAATAAAATCAAAAATAAACAAATGGGACCTAATGAAACTTAAAAGCTTTTGCACAGCAAAGGAAACCATAAACAAGACGAAAAGTCAACCCACAGAATGGGAGAAAATATTTGCAAAGAAGCAACTGACAAAGGATTAATCTCCAAAATATACAAGCAGCTCATTCAGCTCAATATCAAAAAAAACAACCCAATTCAAAAATGCGCAGAAGACCTAAGTAGACATTTCTCCAAAGTAGACATACAGATTGCCAACAAACACATGAAAAGATGCTCAACATCACTAATCATTAGAGAAATGCAAATCAAAACCACAATGAGGTATCATCTCACACTGGTCAGAATGGCCATCATCAAAATATCTACAAGCAATAAATGCTGGAGAGGGTGTGGAGAAAAGGGAACCCTCTTGCACTGTTGGTGGGAATGTAAATTGATACAGCCACTATGGGGAACAGTATGGAGGTTCCTTAAAAAACTACAAATAGAACTACCACATGACCCAGCAATCCCACTACTGGGCATATACCCTGAGAAAACCATGATTCAAAAAGAGACATGTACCACAATGTTCACTGCAGCACTATTCACAATAGCCTGGAGATGGAAGCATCCTAAGTGTCCATCGACAGATGAATGGATAAAGAAGATGTGGCACATATATACAATGGAATATTACTCATCCATAAAAAGGAATGGAACTGAGTTATTTGTAGTGAGGTGGATGGACCTAGAGAGTGTCATACAGAGTGAAGTAAGTCAGAAAGAGAAAAACAAATAGCGTATGCTAACACACATATATGGAATCTAAAGAAACAGTACTGAGGAACCTAGTGGCAGGGCAGGAACAAAGATGCAGATGTAGAGAATGGACTTGAGGACACAGGATGGGAAGGGGAAGCTGGGATGAAGTAAGAGAGCGGCATGGACATATATACACTACCAAATGTAAAATAGATAGCTAGTGGGAAGCAGCCACATAGCACAGGGAGATCCGCTCAGTGCTTTGTGACCACCTAGAGGGGTGGGATAGGGAGGGTAGGAGGGAGGCTGAAGGGGGAGGGGATATGGGGATATATGTATACATATAGCTGATTCACTTTGTTGTACAGCAGAAACTAACCCAACAGTGTAAAGCAATTATAAAAAAATAAAGTGCATTGCCTCTTATAGTCAATCAGTCAGTCATTCTACACATACTAAATTCCTACTGTACGGCAGTGTGCACAATCCTGGGCATAGCATGGTGAACAAGATAAGCATAGTCACTGCTTTCATGGAGCTACAAGTTGAGAATGATTTTTCTAGAGCTCACTATTAGAACAATGACTTCCAGAACCAAATGTCTTCTAGTTAAAAATTGGAAATTTACTGTTTCACGTATTATGTGTATCAGGTTGTGGAGTAAATCTTTAGAATCTAAACATATGGTCTAACTAGGCTTATATTTCTATTTCACCTAGGAGCTCCATTGTAAGCATCGAGAATTGAACACGTCAAAAACTGAAAACTAAGTGTATCTAGTTTTTAATCTTCATCTTTAACTTTCCTTGTAATGGCTCAATCCTCTATAGTTTAAAAAGCAAATTTTGATGATACAGCACCAACTGAGCACTTTTGTGAGTAGACACTGTTCTAAGCACTTTATACGTCATACAGCTGGTGAAACTAGGCTTTGACCCCAGGAAGTATGGATTTGCAGCTGTGCTCTGAACCTTAACTCTAAACTGCCACTATTCCTATCGTCAAACACTGTTCAGTAGGTTTTCTGCTGGAAATTTAAGGGTTAACATCTCTGAAGTGCTGAACAATCATATAGGATTTTTAAATGTTTAACTCCAGCCAGGTAGTGTACTGAGGGGGTAATGAAAAATTAAAAGCTTTTTTTTTCTTTTTGACTGTGCACTAATCTTCGTGGTTATGGATGTATCCATGTGCCAGAAAATATTGAGATAATAAGTTAACATAAAATTGGTGATAGAGTTTTAAACCTGACAGCACCATGTGTCTGATATGTTTTCTGAAAGTAATTTTAAGATAAGACTCCACTCTCAAATCTAAAATTCTTTCTTCAAAGATTGCCAGCACCACACAGTTTTTGTCATTGTATCAATTATATAGAGAAAAACTACAGTGCTAGGAGTAGAGGACAGTTTTAATCATAAAATAGTAAAATAACAAAGTATAATCAATGAAATGCGAACCACACAATGTCAGTGAGAATTCTTGGCATTTAGTTTTAGAAGCCATTTTGCATGGAAATGAATAAAATATAAACACAGTACTTTATCTAGGATATGACAAGAAACTTCAAGATTGTAGTGTGCATTAAGATAACATTCCAAACCTATCCTTTCAAGTTTTCAGCCAAGAATTTGTTTTTATAATTTCTTTGCAGTTGGCAAACAGCTAGCCTCTACTTGAGAATATCAATTTTCATGCTTATGGTCCCAGTCCCATTGTGTGTAACTGTTAACTTGCTGTGTGACCTTGACCAAAACACTCCCCGCCACCCCAACCCAAATGGAGGAGTGGGATCTCTCAGGCCCCTTCTGGTTTTAAAATTCTGTAGTTCTAGCCTATGGATCATGACATAAACACCATAAAAAATGCTTGCTAGAAGATTGGATTTTTAAAAATTTGTGCTATTTAAGCATTTTCAAATGACCGCTCTTATAGCCAGCTGTACAGACCATAAACCACGGCAGTCAGTTCCTATGGGTGATTTACTTGGTTTTGATGCTGGTTAGCAGCAGCTGTGCTGTCTCAAGTCACCAAGCACCTTCTGTAGTTCACAGAAACAGTCCATCCACATGCTTCCTGAACTCCCCAACACGGACAGGGTCTGAGAGATTCTGGGCAGAAGAAGTAGGATCACAACCGCCATGGGCCATCAGATGGCCTTGAACACCCTCCAAAGATGGAGGCGGTGTGGACCCCTTGATCCACTGCTTAGATCCCCGCCTCGAGACTGAAGTGCTTATGCCCCCAGCTGCTGGGAGTGTTGGCTGCTGATGGTTCTTCAGCGGAGACCCTCTCTGGAGATAGCCTTTGGCTGAAGAGAGCTGCTTTGCCCAAACCCACACCCCTGTTGGGGGCAGGCTACATGCAAGGACTGCAGATTCCACCGACAGGCCAACCCCTTGCCCCAGTGGGGTCCAACTCTGAAGGGCCAGGCCAGTGCTGGAGCTCTGGTAGGGTGGCCTTTCATCATGTAGGGTGATGCACATGTGCTGCATCACAGAACACCTTCTCCCTTGGCCCACAGGTGTTGCCCCCGAGCACTCCCCTTAAGCTTCCGGCACCAAGATCTCTGTCTCGGAGTCGGTGCCAGGAATCAGAACCTGCCACAGAGACTTACAGACCTGAGTTCGAATTATATCTGCTTAACTCTGGGTCCAGGAGTAAATGTCCCCTCCAGTGAAATGGAATAATAACTACTCATAGAATTGTTTATTATATGAATATGAGGAAATGAACCCAAAGCACGTAGTGGATGATTAGTAACAACAATTTAACATTTATCAAGCATTTATTATATGTCCGGTGCTGTTTTATGTACTTCACCACATAAGAACTCTATGAGGAAGATAATATCCCTATTGTACAGATGAGACAGCTGTGGCACAGAGAAGTTAAATGATTTCTCCAACGTTACACAGCTAATAAAAGTCAAGAATTCAAACCCACGCTGCTTGACTGCAGAAATAGCATTCTTAGCTTAAAAACTCTGCTGCTTCCCACTGAGAAAGGAAAATTGTTTAAATATTTGGATGATGGTACACAAAAGCCTAGTAATGTCACCTGATTCCAGAAGTATCTTTAAAACAAAACAGTTAGAAAACATTTACAAAGAATTTCTGTACTCCTATTGTTTATATTTTTGTGTTGCTATAGATTGTTTATTTTTGCTTCAGATCAACCCTTTTTCATCAAGAGAATGGATGAAACAGTTGCAGGGTAGGAGACCTAATCTGATGTGATAGTGGTTGTTCCACAAGATAACTTTTTGCTATTTGTTTCTGTTTTAATGAAACATGTGCTGAGTTTCTATTTTAATGAAATGTGCTAAGTACAAGGTCAAAGAATAAATAAAACAATGACATGTTTCATTATTAGGTAGTAATTTTGTATACTAATAAGGTTTAAGTTATATCATATTTCCTACAATTTAAAATATCTCCCTCACCTGGGTCCTTATAATGGAAGTACCTTATAACAGAGAAGAGCACTATGACAAAGACCCCTACTATGCCCCTTCTGACCCCTCATTGGCAGTTTACCCTTGTATTCACTTCAGACTAGTTGTCTGTTAGCATCCGATGGAAAGCATTTGTTTCACATTTCACTTATAATCCGAAGGAATTTATACCATAATTTTTATCTCAGGGGATAATGTGTTAACAGTACTTGTTTGGATCCCTGTTATACTTTTAAGGTCAGGAAAGTCTCTTTTACTCTTTAAGGCACAAGTCTGTTAAAGTTTTTATGATTTGCCAACAAAGTGGTTTTTCATCTTCTGCTATTCGATAACTAAGGTATAAGAGAGTTCCTTCTACACCAAATAAATTAAACATCTAAATAATTTATAGCTCCAGGTACATTTGCCAGACTAGCATAACTGAATAAAGCCAACAGATTAAATGTTCCCTTGGCAATCAACAAGGGTATGATATACAGCACCTGGGCTGCCCCATTGGGTCTCATTATTAAATCACAGGCAAGAGCTCAGAATCCCAGGGTCCCGAGTGACAGGTAGGAGCAGACTTTGGGCGGAGCCTTTGCTCCTCCCAGGTATCATAGCAGTCATGACTCCTGATCTTTGGAAGTGGAAAACTCTTAGTACAATGGAGATAGAGAGAGAAAGAGAAGGGCGGAGGCAGAGAGGAAGAGAGACAGACTGCATGTTTCAATGAAGAAAGACTCCAGTTATTTATATATCACTAAGTTGGGAATTCATCAACACAACACTGTGTATTTGCACAATCTCAGAGCAAAAGTTAAAAAGAGTTAGGGAATATTTTGTATATGGGACCACCGTTTATCACCGTCAAGGGTCAGAACAAGAACTAGCTTCAAAAATAGACTACATTTCCCTTTCTACTCTCCACGTTTTGACCAGCACCTGCCTTTGTGCAGGGAAGGAAGGTTTGGTTTCCAGAGCTGATGGCAATGTTTCCAGAGAAACATTAGAACTCAGGATTTAGGGAGTTACATGTAATATCCAGTCTACCTCTTGGAAAAGTTTTATGTGCCAGAAACCAGTCATCGGCTCTTTAACAAAGGGAATTTATTAATCAAAATGTGGTTTTAAATTTGCACATTTAATGATGGGAGGGTCCAGATGATCAGTAGAAAGATGAGGTGGGAGGCAGCAAATATATATTTAGTCAGTGGAGAGCCCACTTTTAGATGCTATTCTCTGCACCAGGCAGACAAGCAGAGAACCACTTAAAATAACAGCAATGTCAACAACTTCTCTCCCCTCTTGAAAGGACTTATGGAAACCTAAGTGCCATAAGGAAAATATGGAAGGTAGAACTAGGCTTGTACTTCTTAACTATTGTTGGCACAGCTTCTCTGAAGACGAATGGGATAGAGGAAAAGAAAAAACCAAAACATTCCCAGTGTATTGTATACTGACACCTCTAGCAATTACCTGATGTCTGGTCCTGTGATAGTCCCTCTGGGATGGGGGAGAATCGGAGGAAGCCAGGATAAGGGTAGTGGAGCAATGATTTAGAGCGCCTAAGCTCCTAAGTATCTGAATTTAAAGTAAAACCATTACATTGGGTTCATTGCTGGATTCTCATGGGGTACACTAATTTTTCATTTTCATTTAGGAAGAAAGGGTGAAAGAGAAGCTTCCCATGCCTGGTTTACGAACGTGGCCTTGAAAATGTCCACAGAACTATTGTTGTCTTGTTGAGTCTGCAGCCAGGAAGGCAGAAATCACTGCAGCAAAGCAGGTGTGAACGTCCCCCTACTTCAGAGGCAGCTCTCTTTGAAGCTGGAAAATCAAGGACGCTGGTACCTTCAAGGAAACAAGGATATAATTATCACTACACCCAATTGGCCCGTGACCTTCCATTCCTCAGGCCTGCCCTACTCCCTTCACTGGCACCAGCCCAGGTCCTCACAGACTGAGCTCTGTCCCAGACCGCTCAGCCCAAGGAGCAGCCCACTCCCTCGCCCTTTGAAAGTGTTCTTAATCTCTTTCTACTGCGCTGCTCTTGCTGACATAAATCCGCCAGCCCAGGGGGCCTCTGAGCCCCCCACAGAGGGAGGCCCTTCAGGCCAAGTGGAGTCTGAGCAGCGAAGGCGTAGAATTTATGCTTCCTCTCACCTGTGCCGTCTGTCTGTGGCCTCTGCTCCAGGCTGTTTTTGAAGGTTTGACCAGAACCTCCCAGCTCCCTGCCAAGTCTGCCATCATCACCTCAGTCACAGAAGCAGACTTCTCAAGGCCACTGGAAGCTAATAACAGGGACTCTCAACTTCATTATTATATTTGAAATGTTGAAAGCCAAAGCCTAATAAAATAAGTTCAGAAAAACAAAAAGAGCTATAAATTATCATTTGAAAGTAGTGGCTAAAGAACTCATCTACTCAGAATACCTGGGGGCTATTTCTCAACCACAGCAATAATCCAGTATTTGGTTTCCTTCCCTGCACTGTGCGAAAGGCTTGGCTGTGTTCTCTTAGCACAGATTCTTTTCTGCTTCTATGATCAAGTGTCTAGAATCAAAAGTTACACAACAGACACTCTCTACCCAACTTTTTCACACACACCCATACTCCCCACCCAGCCTTGGTCCTAAAGGTTCCACTGAATTGTACTAATTCTTTTTGACCACAAGGAATTATCCTACATTATCACCAATCAATATTCATTGCAAATTTACCTTTTATTTATTTTAAGATAAGAGTCAAATTCTATTTCCTTCATTTCACAAAGACTACCTATGTTAAACTGATATATTAATGGAAAAACATAATAATGGAAGCATTATTTCCTGTAAAATCAGAAATAAACTAGGGATGCCCATATCACAGTTATCATTATACAATATTAGGATTTTTGGAAATTCTAGACCAGTGGGTCTCAGCTGGTGGTAATTTTGCTTCCCAGAGGATATTTGACAATGTCTGGAGCCATTTTTGGTTGTCACAACTTTGGGAAAACTATTGGTATCTAGTGTGTAGAGGCCAGGGATTCTGTTAAGCATCATACAATGCACAGGACAGCCCCCACAAGAAAGAATTCTCCAGCCTAAAGTATCAATAGTGCTGAGCTTGAGAAACCTTGTTCTATACAATGCAACAAAACATAAAACATAAATAAGAGAAATAAAGTTTAGAAAATAATTTTCATTAATTGAAAATAACAAGTATCACCTAGAAAAGCAAATAAGAAACAATTAAACATTATTAAAATTTATAAAATAATAAATAACATAGTTGGATAAAATATTTTCAATTGCATGAGAGACTAAGAGTCTTTAAATTTTCCTATGGGTCTATTTATCCATTCTACAAAAATTTTCTGAGAACAGAAGGATTAGTTTATAAAAGAATACTCGAGGTATGCGAAGACTTTTGCATTTCAAAACTATGGAAACAACTAAGAAATTTTAATAATCTAGCCTATAATACTGTAATACAAAACATTACAGGAAACCTAAGTAGACATATCTTCCCAAACCATAAGTTGGACTTGAGGACTTTTAAAATAAATTTATTTATTTATTTATTTGGCTGTGTTGGGTCTTCACTTCTGTGCGAGGGCTTTCTCTAGTTGTGGCGAGCGCGAGCCGCTCTTCATCGCGGTGCGTGGGCCTCTCACTGTCACGGCCTCTCTTGTTGCGGAGCACAGGCTCCAGACGTGCAGGCTCAGTAGCTGTGGTTCACAGGCCCAGTTGCTCCGCGGCATGTGGGATCTTCCCAGACCAGGGCTCGAACCCGCGTCCCCTGCACTGGCAGGCAGACTCTCAATCACTGCGCCACTGGGAAGCCCCCTAGGATTTTTTTAAAAGGTTGTCTAAAGCACCAAAAAATTATTTTGGGGTGATGAACACACACACACACACACACACACACACACACATAAATGCCCCTTTGGCAGATAAGAGCTTTCCCAGTGTTTCTAAATAAGGACAGTATTCAAATGCATCATGGAAACCAAGGTAATCTATAACAATAGGTTATGATTCAGCAGATCATATTGTAGGTAGATGTAAGTTTCTTGAGGGAAGGGCCCATATCTTACTGATTTTTCCATCTCTGTAATTGACACATATCAGGAACCCAATAAATATTTGTGAATTAATGAAATAAAGAAAATATAAGCAGAGATGATCTTTGAACTCTCTAGACAAAAGTTAACTTACAACTCTAGCAGCTGTAATTCGGCATCTAAGAACCCACATCTGAAAAGTTAAGTGAAAAGTCAACATTTTAATAGAAAGTTCTGCCTCATGTTACAGCTATATTATATAAACATAGGGTGAGCCAACAAGAATCAACCAGTGATGTTCTACTGAGAACAGTAAACCCAAGTTTTAAATGTTGAAGACTTGAAAGACTCTATAAATATCTACATGATATACCTAAGTATATCAAAAATTTCCTTCATCTTTCAGTTCATTTTCATAATAAGCCTTCAAAATTTGAGGGGAAGGGAGGGAGGAAAGAAGCAAAAGAAGGCCAGATGAAAAGTAAAAATAAGGAAATAATCAAAAGCCTTCCCTTTATCCCTTCCATGCAATCTCACAGCCTCTCCCTAGAATCCTTGGTCCTGAATGTTTAATAATGAGTATTCCATAGTTTCAAGGGGATGAAGGCCCCACAATCCAGTTTAATATAAGGTCATCTGAAATGCTGTAGTGGGACAGGTTCATGGTCCAGGAAGCCTCAGACAGTTTCACCAGGGAACATATTCCAGAAGGTCATTGTTCTCTTTGATATAAACTTCAAAGCTTAGGGACAAGAAAAATAATAGTTACTGTTCACTGAGCACTTGCTCTGTGCCAGACATCTTCCTAAGGATGTGTTACATTTTTCTGGGCTAACCTTCATCACAGCCCTCATCTTCCGATGAGGAGACAGATGTTTTGGAGGTAACATGAGCAGGCCACCATGAGCTGGCAGAGCCACGATGGGAATCAACACCTGTAAACCTCCAAACCCAGGCTCTTATATAAGTACCACACTGTAGATGTCACCACAGCACCACATTTCCCTCAGTAACCCACTCTTCATGGTTTAGTCATAAAAGCTTCAAGTCAGCAAGCATTTGGTGGGAAAATACTAGCACATGAAGGGAGAGAAGGGACATAAAGGAAGCACATGTCCTTGGCTAGAAGGACATGCCATCTTCTTGAAAAGATGTGACAGGAAATAGGCAGCAAAAAGTACCAACTGTACAGAGTGCTAAAGGGAAGTTACACCACATGTCAAGATGGATGGTATAGGCAAAAACATGTGGATGACCAGTGAGAAGAAAGATAAATCACCACATGGCATTAGTAGGGAAAGTCTCACTGAGGAACCGAGATATGATGGGAATCTCACAGGATTTGGACAGAGAGAAGAAGCAAATGTTGTTCGGGTCAGTTCATGCTCACCTGGGCTGCTAGACCAAATGGTGGCCAGGCTGCAGAGCACGGAGTAGTGCTTGGCCGAGAAAGAGTATTCAGGGTGACAGCTTATCAGACACATAAGCATGTCTAGAGTTTGATGAGCAAGTTGACATTCATGTGATCAGTATGACTGTTTGAGACTTGAGTCCTACTTTGCGTTTGTCATCTGCTAAGAGTGAATCTCAGCTCTGCCATTTACCAACTGTATGACCTTGGGGAAGTTACTTATCTTCTCTGTGCCTCAATGTCCTCATCTGCAAAATGAGCATAATAATAGTATCTACCTTCTACGATAGCTGTGGGTTGAACAGGTTAATTTATATCACATGCGTGGCACGGAGCCTGGCATGTGCAAGTGTGATGTGAGGGTTTGCTATTGTTCCTTTTCCATTTTCACCATTCCGCACTCAATTTTGCGGGGTGTTGAGGTGGGGTGGGAGAAGAAAGGAAGGTTTCACACAGCAATTCCTTCTCCTAATCACCTGATTTATTTTAAATGCCTCTTTTGGATATTGTGCAGCTTCTGAATATCTTTCCTGTGTTCTTCAGAATGGCACGGAGAAACTGTCAAGTTTGCTATGAAGACTGCAGCTCTATAACAGCTTTGGGTTCCAATATTCATCCCTGGCCTCTTTTCCCATCAGCAGTATACTGGGCTGATGTCTAACAGTTATGACTGGTAGCACGGGGTCCTCCACCATTTTTTCTATGTCATGTGCATTATTTCAGCAGACTTAGTAAGAACAAGGATGAGAGTAAGGAATCAAAAGAGGATGAAAGGTAAAGAAGAGAAGATAAATAAAGTGAGAAAAAGAATTTCCTTGTACTTAGCTGTCACTCTTCAAATGGCTTTTTGCCATTACTCAAATTGGGAGAAGGCAAGAAAATCAGTATTTATTGAAATTACTGTAAGCCAAGCATGGTCCCATATATTTCACACATTCAAAGAGATTAAGTACCTTGCTCGTACTCGTGCAGCTATTAAGTGGGAGAGCCCAGCTTTAGATCCAGGTCTACATTTAATTAGACTCAGTAAATATTAATGGAGCAGCTTGACAGTCTATGCACTGTTCTAGGAACTGGGGACACCAGAGTGAAGAAAACAGATCAAAATCCCTGCCCTCATGGAGCTCACGGTCCACTGGGCAGACAGATGATAAGCCAGATAGGCAAGTGAAACATAAAGTGTTAGACAGCAGTAAGCCTTATATAGGAAAAAAAATAAAATGGAAGAGGAGGAGAGGTTGGGATGGGAAGGGTGTAATTTTGGAAAGGACCGTCGGGGAAGGTGTCACTAAGAAGGTGACAATTGAGCAAAGATATGAAGAAACCAAAAGTACGAGACAGGTGTGCATCTGGGGAGACAACCTTCCAGGCTAGGGGAAGGGCAAGGGCAGAGGCTTTGAGGCAGGAGTGTGCCTGCGATGGTGCTGGAGGAACAGCCAAGACCCAGGGTGGTGGAAGTGAGGCAAAGGAGGAGGGGAGCAGGAGGGAATGCAGCCGGTGACGGGGCAGAGCGCCCGTGTCTGCAAAAGCCCCAGCAGGGACACCTTCTAGGGAGGTGAAAGGTAGCTGGAGGTTTCTTTTCCTTCTCTTTCTTTCTTTCTTTTCTTTCTTTCTTTCTCTCCTTTTCTTCCTTCCGTCCTCTCTCTTTCTTCCTTTCTTTCTCTCTCTTTCTTCCTCTGTCTCTCTTCCTTTCTTTTCTTTCTCTCTCTTCCTTCTTTCCTTTCTTTCTCTCTCTCTGCCTTCCTCCCTTTCTTTCTCTCTCTTCCTTCTTTTTCTTTCTCTCTCTCTTTTGTCCTTTCTCTCTTTTTCTTTCTTTCTTTCTCTCTCTCTTCCTTCCTTCCTTCTTTCGTTTCTTTCTTTCTTTCTTCCTCTCTCTTCCTTTCTCTTTCTTCTTTCCTTTCTTTCTCTCTCTCTGCCTTCCTTTCTTTCTCTCTCTCTTCCTTCTTTTTCTTTCTTTCTCCCTCTCTTTTGTCCTTTCTTTTTCTTTCTTTCTTTCTCTCTCTCTTCCTTCCTTCCTTCTTTCGTTTCTTTCTCTTTCTTTCTCTCTCTCTTTCTTCCTCTCTCTTCCTTCCTTTCTTTCTCTCTTCCTTCTTTCCTTTCTTTCTCTATCTCTGCCTTCCTCCCTTTCTTTCTCTCTCTTCCTTTTCTTTCTCTCTCTCTCTTTTGTCCTTTCTCTCTTTTTTTCTTTTTCTTTCTCTCTCTCTTCCTTCCTTCCTTCTTTCGTTTCTTTCTTTCTCTCTCTTTCTTCCTTTCTCTCTTCCTTTCTTTCTCTCTCTTCCTTTCTTTCTCTCTCTCTCTCCCTCCCTCCTTCCCTCCCTCTCTCTCTCTTTCCTTCTTTCTTTCTTTCTTTCTTTCTCTGCACTGCACAGCTTGCTGGATGTTACTTCCCCAACCAGGGATTGAACCCCTACCCTTGGCAGTGAAAACTCTCAGTCCTAACCACTGGACCGTCAGGGAATTCCCAAAAGGTAGCTGGAGGTTTCTGACATGATCTGACTTGTACACCTAAACAGGCTCATCTTCTTGATGTGTTTGAAATAGAATGAAATAATCAGAATAAAACAAGGGGGAACAATGAAGGGGATATTGTAATAACCAGGAAAGAGATGGTCATAGCCAAGGAGTAGCAACGAGAGTAGTTAATTTAAAAGGGTCAAATTGGCTTGGATATATTTCAAAGGTATAGCCAATAGGATTTCCCTGCAGACTGGACAGGGGTATAAGAAAAACAAAGCAAAACAAAAAGCCAGGAGACAAGAGGGACCCCAGAGTTTTCTGCTCCAGCAAATAAAAGAATGGAATTGTCACTAACGGAGATGGAGAGAGAGGTTCAAGATGACTGTTAACACATCAGGACGGGGCTTCCCTGGTGGCGCAGTGGTTGAGAGTCCGCCTGCCGATGCAGGGGACACGGGTTCGTGCCCCGGTCCAGGAACATCCCACATGCCGTGGAGTGGCTACGCCCGTGAGCCATGGCCGCTGAGCCTGCACGCCCGGAGCCTGTGCTCCGCAATGGGAGAGGCCACAACAGTGAGAGGCCCGCGTACCACAAAAAAAAAAAAAAAAAAAAAAAAATCAGGATGGGTAGAGCAACCTGGGCTGCAGGTATAAATCGGTCTCAAAGCCCATGCTCTAGCTAATAGCTTAAGAACTTGGAATTTGGGGATTTGTACCTGTTTATGGGGACGGGAGGAAGAGTTTTCCAGAGTAATGAGAATGAAAAAACTAATCAGAAAATCTCAAAATCATAGTTGGAGTTATGACTTTTAAAGTCCTGATCCACCCAAGCTTTTTCTGATTATCTGGGCCCTTTCTTACCCTCCCACCTCAAATAAAATCTGTAAATGCCCAGGTTGGTTCTGGCCATCACTCTCAATGGGAACGAATGGACCTTTTCACACTAACCTTTAGAGAAACAGTGGTTCTCTACGTGTTGACACTCCTTCAGGACGACCATGAACTCAGGCGCTCTTTCCACTCTTCAGTTCGTTGGGCTACTGGCTGCCTTGGAGCTCTTGGCCATTTCAGAGTTTTTCTAGATTGACAAAGGAGGAAAATGGCAGGTCAACTTAATCATTCAAATAACCCTGCAGTGTGTCAGGAGATTCATCAGTTTCCTTATCACTTGTGTTTTCTTATCTTGGTTATAAGTCAGGGTCACTGTGATTTTTTAGGACAGCATATGAAAGGGAAGAGGCAATTGATCATTGTAGGAATAAAAGACTGAGCTTGACCCAAGAGCAGATGTCTTTTCTCATGAATATAGGAAGTTTCACACGCTCACATTCTCACTGTTCATTGCTTGTGAGCTGGATCTGGGATTTGGGTTCAACATGTACTGATCTCCTACACGACAGAGGTCAAGCGCCCCTGCCTGTGTTAACCTCATTTAATCCTCACAACACTGAGAGGTGGCATTACCTTATGTTACAGTGGGGGGAAATGAGGCTCAGAGAGGGTGAGCAACCGGCCCAAGGCCACACGGCCTGTGAGTGGCAAGAGCCAGCCTTCCCACCCAGGTCTTTAGGGGCTCTTACTTCCAAGCCACATTTTTTTGCCTCATAATATAAGAAAATAATGAAAGATTCAAATGCAAAACAGATAATCTCTAAATCCAGTGTTAGTCAAAGATGACTTTTCTTCTCTTTGGAAAGGAAATATCCATGTAGAGAAATTTGACCTTTGAATGTGGAAATTATACTTATTTGGCAGGAGAAAGTAGAAAAACACTTTATTCAATGCCTAAAAGATGTGATAACAAAGACAGGAACTTTCTTTTTTCCATTTGCTCAAAAGAGTATCCAAATTCACGACATAACGTAACATTGTGTGTGTGTGTGTGTGTGTGTGTGTGTGTGTGTGTGTGTGTGTGTAGAGAAACAGAGAGAGAGACAGAACACTAATAAATGCTTATTCTGGGTAGGTACTCTGTTAAGTGCTTTCCAAACGTGATTTCTCTGAATCTTTGCCTCACTCCTGTGAGGCAAATACTATTATCTCCCCTGTTTTACAGGTGAAGAAACTAAGGTTAGGGTTTGTGTACTTACCTGCAGTACACAAAGCTTGAGACCCAAGATTCCAATCCAAGTGGACCTGAGTAACTCCCCATTTCCTCTGCAGCCCAATACACACCATTTGAAAACAGTACCCCTGTTGAAATGGCTACTCTCAAACTTCACATGTGGGTTTGTTAATTGATAGTTTTCAGGCTGGCACTTTTGATTCAATCAGAAAAGTAAGCATATTCTTTGGGCCCAGCAATTTCATTTCTAAGAATTCTCCCCAAGGAAATAATCAGGAATATGTGTGCAAAGATTAATATGTAAGTTCTATACATTCTTATTTAACTTATTTATCATTAAGTTATTAATATAGATACTATGTTATTAGACTCAAATGTCTACTAGGAACTAGATTAGATCCATTATGGCACATCCATATTGAAATAATATGAAGTCATTAAAAATCAAGGTACATTAAGTGAACACAAGCAAATACTATCTCAATTGTATAATACACATGTAAAGCATATAGTATGCACTGAGAAAAATACCTAAAGAGATATACTAAACTTTCTGTAAAGACACAACCTTGTTTAATTTGACCTAAGGCTGAGAAGAGGCCTATTTTAGCCAGAGGTTCAATGCAGTGTCTTCGCGAGGTACTGTAGGGATCTATACATCTTCCCATTGCTCAGGGCACAAAGTCCAGACTTCTTAAGTTGTACAGCCCTTAAATGACTCTGGTCTTCTGATCATCTATCCTCCTTCTTCCTGCATTGCTCACTATGCTTGACCCACACAGGCCCTTTTTAGCTCCTGGATTGTACCTGCTCAATCCTACTCCTATGCAGGGCCTTTGCACATGCTGTCACTTCTGCTTGGAATGATCTTCCCCATTCTTCTCGTGGCTGGTTTCTTTCTTCAGGTCTCAGCTTAAATGTCATCTCTTCAGGGAGTCCTTCCTTGACTACAAAATGTAAAGTCGGCCTCCTCTTTTATTCTGCCCACAGCATCCTGCTCTTTTTCTTTTTTTAGCACATATGATAATTTGTAATGACATATTTATGTGTTTCATTTGTTCAGTGTCTGCCTTCCCATAGAAGCGATGCCCCGTGAGGGTAAGATCCACATCTGTTTTGCTCACCACTGTATACTTGATGCCTGCTCAGAGGTTATTCATGGCAGGTACTCAATAAAGACTTGCTGAATGAAGGAATGAAGGAACAAAGTTAACACCAAGTTATTAGGCACTGACTCTGTACCTAACAAAGTGCAGGGAACATTTAGAAGCTTGTTGGATAAAGAAGACAGGGCTGAGATAGTAGGTGGCTGATAATCAGTTTAAGTCAGTGTAACACACAAGCTATAGGAATTCATACAAGGAAATGCTTCACTTGTTTCTAAACCATTTTCTAAGAATGGCTCATTGGATCTGAACTGTGTTCTGCATCCTAGAAGGAATGTGAACTGGAGAGAAATATCACTGAGCACAGGTCTCCGATTTTCTAAAGGGATCTAGGGCCAGGTACATAGGTTGATGTGGAATCATTGTACCACTTTGCATGTGCTCACAGCCTCTTTTGCCTCACACCGTCCGTCAAAATCTGACTTGCTTCTTTACGCAAAGAAAGAGGACCTGCAGTCTTTCAGTCTGAGGGCTTGTCCAAATCCCTAGAACAGCGGTTCACAAATAGAAGTCATGTCTCCGGAAGAACCATTTGAAATACTAAAATAGTGGGGGAAGAAAACAGCAAATCACTTTTGTGTTGAAAGAGAAACTTTTATACGTAAAATCTTGTAGGAGGCTTAAGAACAATTATAGGAAAAATAAAACAGATAATTCTACATGTTAACTGAATATTTCCCCCCCTGCAGATTGGAAAATGGCAACACGTATCTGATTTTATAAACAGAATATGTAGGGCTAGCTTAGGGTCCATCAGCGTTCCTAGGGAGTGCTGTCTTCAGACATGAAATTGGGTGTTTGCAGTGGGGGCTGGCATGGCATAAATATTTTCCAAGCTCTATTCAAACAGCAACTTCTATCTGCTACCATGCTATCAATTTTTCCAACAGTTGATTGCAAATTCACCTCATAAATCAATCTGTACAAGAGGTCAGAAGCCAACCACAGCCAATTAAAACCTCTCAGCAATAATTCATCCAAGATCTGAGTAAGGATTTTTTTTTTTTACAAGTCCTAGGAGGCTCTTGTTTATTCTAATCAGATCAGTAGAGGAAGAACTAAATTGGGCAGGACCCGCATTTTTCTCTTATCCCAGGACACAAACTCAGATGTTTTTATAAGGAAAGGAAGAGGAAGAGGAGAAAGATATGAGGAAAGAGTGGGCTGAAGAATTTAGAACACTTTCTCCACATAAAGTAGTGTTCCCGGGGCTCTCCCCAAGGCTTGACCTGCTGCTGACTGCTTCCCCTGCTTGACGTGGGGAGCTTGTATGCCAACCTATTTGGGGTCTGAGTCCTGTCAGTGTTGTGTGCGACAAATAAATACAACTAACTACTATTTAGTGAGGGCCTGTGACACGTCAGACCCTGCGGGAGATTGAAATAAATTCAATATGTTTATTGCTTTTTTAGGAGACTTTAGACTAAAGAGGATTAACCAGGTGTGAGAAAGTGCTGGAAAAACTAGGAGACTGTATAGCATGTACCATAAATATATAAACATATAACCACACACACGTATTAATATACTGTAACTCTGCAGCTTTAACTATATTTTCACTATAGAACTGTGTTGGAAGCTGAGTGAACTTGGACAAATGACACAGCTTTCTAAACTTCTGTTTCTCATCCGTTAAATGGGTAATAAAAGCAGTACCAACTCACAGGCATGTGGTAGATTAAAGGAGAGATTTGCAAAGCACTAGCATATGCTCTCTGGGCCCCTGAGCACCCGCTCAGTGCGGGCTACAATTAAGAATGATGTTAGACCCTAGGCCTTGCTGACGTGCTCCCTGCTTATCAGCTCATTTGGTTTCAAGATGCTCCCTCCAGCCCCAGGTCTAGCCAGCCTCTTGATTGATCACTCCCGGGGTCTGCGAGGCCATCTGCTGGAGGTCAGGACTGAGGACGTGCAGGCTCCCCCAGGCCCGTGGCCCATAGCCGCCTGGACCTCCTCCTTGTGGCAGCACAGCCCAAGGGGCAGCCCTGCTCTGTCGGAGGCGCCCAGTGAGGCTCAACACTCTCCTGCCTGATCAGCAAGGCTCTCCTTTAATCCCGCTCTCAGACAGCCTCGGGTGCACAAGCAAACCTTCCAGCTCCTTTTTATAACAGAATGCTTTACTTTCTGATTATAAATGTAAAATAAACACTTACTATAATAATTTGAACAGATTTGAAGTGTATAAAGGAGAAAATTAATAAGCCCAGATTCGAAGTGTATAAAGGAGAAAATTAATAGTCTCCCTCCACCCTCTTTACTCCCTACTCGCTATCCCCATCCTAAGGTAACAAATGGCAATCATTCTGTGAATATCTTCCCATGACTTGTAAATACTTTAAAAATACCTCTGAAGTGTTTATACAAGCACATGCAATCATACAGACATATGATAAATATTACATCTCCAATACTGCTTTCGTTTCCCCGACCGTGCAAAGTATTGTGACATCTTTCCCAGCCATTATTTAGAAACTCTAGACAAAACTGTGAGATCTTTACCCAAGTTCTGCAGGACATTCAACAAAGTAAATAGAAATATCAGCTTTGTCTTCCTGGTGACTATCTTTTAGGTTTCATCCAAAGAGGTCCAAGTCTTTAGGTTCCAAAAACCTTTGGGATGAGGAAGCAAGTCAAAGAACTCATAACTTTTATTTCTCAGTAAAACCAGAGTATTTGTGGCTATTTATGGTCTGTTTCCCATTCCTCGGAACTTCTCTGTCTTCAGCTTTTTTCTAGGTTTGGAGATGTGTGCAAAGGAAAGCTGGAAGCAAGAGACACTGTCTCCCTCTCAGAGATCTCTAACTACCCACACATGGCCCTAGCTGAGGATGAGGAAACGTGTGTGCTGTGCAAATTTTGCCCACTCTGTGGTTACCCTGTACAGAGAGACCCGGCCCTCAACCTCACCAGCCAGGAGTGCAGGGCCCTTCAGGAAAACACATCACAATAAACAGGGTATACCTGAGACATTTAGCTGTTGGAACAGCTGGCATTTTCATGAAACTGGCTGAGGCGAGTCCAAGAGTAGTTAGAAGTCACCTTTCTCATCAAGTCCTAGGTAATTCCTGAGAAAATGAACATGAAGCCAAATCCTGCCCCATACCCAGGACTCCAGAGAGACAGGAGGGAAGAGTAGAAGTTCACGATGGTGGTGGCCAACCCGACTGTCCCCTTCCCTTGCTCTGAATTCATCCCCAGCATCATCGGCAGGGACAGAACCATCTAAAGGGATGGTTTAGATGAATCTCACCTCTTTGGGACAAGAGACCAACACGTCCTCTCATCCACCCTGTGTTGGGGCAAGAGCATAAAGAGAAACAGCTGAGTGAATCAAGATAAGAGCTAAGAAAAAGTAGTGTATCCTGGGAGAGAAAAAGGTGCTCTGACACCAAGCTTAAGCCCCTAAATCCCGCTGAGCACTAACAAGGATAAGGAGGCTCCTTCCAGCTGGAAATAGAACAGCCCTCATAGAGTTATTTATCACCGGCCCACCGTGTTTATTATTGTGAGAGCCAGAGAAAGTGACCACGTTAATGGCAGGTTAAAGGGAAATCAGAACACGGGATTTGTGAGACTCCTGGAGCCTGATGGAGATTAGAAAGCCAAAGTCACAGGGCGTGGAGACCCACTCTGATAGACACACATACACATTCCCTTATCACACTCTGTGAGTATGTTTACCATTGGACTGTGAGCTTCCTGAAATAGGGGTGATGGTTTATTCCGTGTACATCCTCTCTCAATCACCCTTTCACAGGAAATGAGATTTATGAAGCAGAAGCTCAATAAATATTTGTGAAATGAACTCTATCAGTGAACAGAATCTTTTCTGATTGTCAGTGAAAACAACCTAACCTTCAGCTAATGCTATTCAGAGTCTGGTATATGAGGGACAAGACTAGCCAGGGCACGAGGAAGAGACAAGCTGAAGTTAAAGAAGATGCTGTTCCCAACCTTTGCAGTGGATTGAGTAGATGAGCTTTCACAAAAGGGATAACTCCATGTGTTAAAATAAACTTTTTTTTTACTTTCTCACTAAAACTCTTTTAACATGGTGGTCAAATCCCTTCCATGTTTTCATTTTAGACATGAGCCTTAAGATATAAATATAAATATATATACCCCAGCACAGTGGCTGATATATGCCTCCCCCCAAACCCCCCATCAGTGCTGGTTTCCTTCTCCTTTCCCCTGTCCTGTGGACTTTAATTCATGGAAGTTGGAGTAAACTGATGCAGATTCTTTCCTGAGAGCGCAATTAGGCAGGAAGAGGGAGGATGAGGGCCCAGGAGGACTATCAGTGAGAAACTGGGGAAAAGGTTCTGTTTTGGTGAACACTATAGTTTGCCTGCAAAAAAGTACACATGGGAACCAGGATGAACATATTCAAGAAAAGTCCAGCTGATAGGGATCTAACTTAGACTCTCCTCAGAAATCCATTTCTACATTATACGCTGCAGTTTGTTCTAGTTCCTCATCTTTCCACTCTAAAAAAAGAAAACATGTTTACAGACTTTATGAAGAACCCCATGTTGACTTTCTTTGAACAGGACATAGAAAAAAAATTGACAATGGAAGGTGTTCCACAAAAGCTGATAACAGAAAGAAATGAAACCTTCCCCCAGTCCTCCAACCCCACCCCTTCTTTGAACAATGAAATTTAAATTATTCGGAAATTTAAATTATTCGTGGCCTATTATGGCATTTACTTAGAGGAAGCATGTAGATTCATAATGTTAGTAATTAAGTATGTTCTTTTGTTTGAAAGTTCTTTAAATTCTACAAGGAGACAGAAAATGGAAAGTAGATTCCTCAGATTCTATAAAATAATAGAATAATATACATATATATACTAGAAAATAGTATTAAAGGTAACTCTGCTTTCTGGCAACGTAAACTCTGATATGAGCATTACTCAGTTTTTGAGAAGTCTTTGTCAAATTTGGCATTTCTCAAATTTGTGTAAGACTCCTTAAAAGTGCTTAATTGAAAAGCTACAGAATTAAGACAGAAAAGCCAAAGTGAGAATCTGAAGCCATCTTCCCCTCTGATTTAGTTTAATTCTGTTAATATATTTTTCTTCTAAATTTTTCTTTCCCAGCCATGTTTTTCCAATGCCATCATTTTAGTTTCAAATACTATTGTAACTGTGCTTTTAGAATATCAATATTTTGCACTGACATTATAAATGAATTCTTTTATTCAATAAATATTGATTGAACTGCCAACACTGTACCTAGAACTGAGTTTTAAAAGATTAATAACATCTTTGAGTCTACCTTTTCCTATAGCCCTGCTTTTTAAACCATAGTAATATTTCATATACCTTGTTTTATATGCCCTAAAAAATAAAACAAAACTAACCAGGATATAGAGGGAACTTAAAGTAGATTACAAACACTACAAATGAATAGCATAACTACACTAAAGGAGGGGGGATGAAAAGAGCTGAGTTAAGTAACCATGGAAAACAGTATCTCGACTGAATATTGTCAGGCCAAAGACAACTACTGTAAACTACTGTATTCTATTTAGTAAACACGTGTTTCATTAAATGTTTACTAGAACAAATAAATAAATATGTTGTAGATAATCACAGCCTGATTTCTCACTGTTGGTGAAAGACGTTGCAAATAAGGAAAGGGGAAAGGTTAAAATGAATGCTGTGGTGTTGAACTGAAATCCAACCTATCAGTATAAACTCATAATATTATATATATATATATGTATATATGTGTACATACGTACACCGATCAAAACATAAAGATACATACAGAAATAGAGATGGGTATAGATGGTATTGATGCATATATATGAATGGTTTATAGATATATATAATAATTTCCTAGCTGTCTGCTGAGAGGGCCTAGAAACCATGGTACTCAGTCTCAGTGATCACATCTAGTGCCCAGATCTCGGTTTCTAAACATCATTCTCCAATAAAAGGAACCAGGGCTCCTTGGAGAAGTGGCAGGGCAGGGGCAGGGAAAACACAGAGAGAAAATGCAAAGTCCCAAAATATGTCCCTAAAGATATTTATTAGCTACAAAGGGAAAGACGGTCACTCTTCAGTGGAGAGACTTTTCAGATACTACCTTAACCAAATGATCAAAGTTAAAATCACCAGTTATAAAATATACTGACATCATGATCCCCTTGGTTTGAGAAGGACACCACATCATTTCTAGCGTTCTGGCCAAAAATTTATCACCTCACTCTCATCATGAGAAAACATCAGAAATCTAAATTTAGAGATATTCTACAAAATGAGGGTTACTCCTCAAAAGTGTTAAGGTCATAAAAGATTTAGAAAACCTAACAAATTGCTACAGACTAAAGGAGGCTAAGGAGAAATAACAACCAGATGCAATGTAGGGTGCTGGATAAGTTCCTGGAACAGAAAAAGAACAGGGGAGGGGGGGAATTGTGAAATTCAAATTGTATCGATGTTAATTTCCTGGGTTTGATAATTATGCTGTGGTTATGTAAGACATTGTTAACATTTGAGGAAGCTGGGTGAAGGGTATCTAGGAACTCTTTGCACTATTTTTGCAACTTTTTTGGTAAGCTTAAAACTAGTTAAAAACAAAAGTTTTTAAAAAGATGTAAAAAAAAATGTAAAGACATTTTTGCCCTCAAAGAGAACTTAATGGGAAATAATAGTGGAGGAGATTGTGGGTTAGGATGCTTCACCTACATAGTGCATTGCTGCTTCTGACAGCTCCCCTATTTACCTGTATACTTAACCACCTTCTAATGTATTATGTAACTTACTTATTTATTACATTAGTGTTTATTGCATGCTCCCCTACTAGAAGACAAGTTCCTTGAGGGAGGGTCTTTGTTTTGTTTACTGGTTTATCTTGAGATCCCAGAACAGTGTCTGGCATAATATAAGCAATCAACATATATGTGTTTGATAAATGAATGTAAACATATTTGCAAAAAAAGAAATGCAAGACAGCCTAATGTATAGAAGATGCAGCAAACTCAGATGCTTCAAGGTCTGGCCAGGTAACTAAAGTATGTGAAGGGGTGACTTTTGTTTACTGGTGTATCTCATGTGACCCAGACAGTGCCTGCTATATAGAATATACTCAATAAAAACTTGCTAAAAGAGGGCTTCCCTGGTGGCGCAGTGGTTGAGAGTCCGCCTGCCGATGCAGGGGACACGGGTTCGTGCCCCGATCCCGGAGGATCCCACATGCCGCGGAGCGGCTGGGCCCGCGAGCCATGGCCGCGGGGCCTGTGTGTCCGGAGCCTGTGCTCCGCAACGGGAGAGGCCACAGCAGTGAGAGGCCCGCGTACAGCAAAAAAAAAAAAAAACTTGCTAAAAGAATTTGAGACTTTTTTTTTTTTTTTTTTTTTGCAGTACGCGGGCCTCTCACTGTTGTGGCCTCTCCCGTTGCGGAGCACAGGCTCCAGGCACGCAGGCTCAGCGGCCATGGCTCACAGGCCCAGCCGCTCTGTGGCATGTGGGATCTTCCCAGACCGGGGCACGAACCCGTGTCCCCTGCATCGGCAGGCGGACAATATGAGACATTTTTTATTAGTTAGATGCAAATTATGCATCTGACATTTTAGTAGTGTTTTAATTATGTAAACATCACTATAATGACTTATACAAGATTTAAGGAGGATAAAACTAAATTTACTGGTCAATGCAAAGATATTTTGAATTTTACTCTTTTTTCTGCTCCATACTAAGAATTTTACTTCCTCTGTGATTTAAAAAAAGAAACGTTTGTTGAAGGGAAGAGATATTTCTTAAATATGCTGTACTAAGATGTAGTGATAGTATCATATATTGCTGATGGCAATGTTAATTGCTATAACTTTTCTAGAAAGCATTCAACACTGTGTATCAGGATTCTAAAAAAAATGTGCTTTGGTTTTCACATAGCAATTCCTCTTCTGGAATCTATCTTCCAAATTGAACAATGTAGACATACTCATCACAGAGTTGGTGATACAACTGAAAGAGTAACCAAAAAAGTATATCAACAAGGTGAAAATGGGTAAGTACATAATAATATATCCAAATTATGGACTATTTTGCAGGCACTAAAATGCATGTTTATGCGTCGCTTTTAGGACCATGGGAAAGTGCTTATGCTAGAATGTTAAGTGAAAAAGAGGAGGATACAAAACTGTATTGGCAGTATTATCACAATAATACAAAATATTATTGTAAAAATGAAAATATGCACATATGTAAACTGAAATTTTTTCTCTGCTTCTTTATACTTGCTTTTCAATCTGTCTACAATTAACGTATACTATACTTTTCTTTTTTTTTTTTTTTTTTTTGGCTGCATTGGGTCTTCATTGCGGTGCGCGAGCTTCTCACTGCAGTGGCTTCTCTTGTTGCGGAGCACCTGCTCTAGGCGCGCGGGCTTCAGTAGTTGTGGCACGCGGGCTCAGTAGCTGTGGCTTGCCGGCTCTAGAGTGCAGGCTCCGTAGTTGTGGTGCACGTGCTTAGTTGCTCCTCAGCATGTGGGATCTTACCAGAGCAGGGCTCGAACCCGTGTCCCCTGCATTGGCAGGCAGATTCTTAACCACTGTGCCACCAGGGAAGTCCCTACTATACTTTTAAAAGCAGAAAAGATGCCTATGATAAAATATAAAAACATTTGATTGATTAATCTTAAAAATACTATTAAATAAAGAAAAAGTCAAATGCCAAATGAAATTTGTTTAAAAACTTACAGTATTACCAGAATAAATGCTAAATGGATCCAAGATCTAAATGTAAAAAATAAAACCAGAACATTGCTAAAAGGAAACATGTTGAATTCCTTTATAATCTGCACTGGGGAAAGTCTTTCTAACTATGACTCAAAGGCTGGAAAACAATAAAAAGAAAAAAATAATAAATTTAAATGCATTAAAAACTTTTTATTGAGTAACAAAATAGCACCATAAGCAAACTACATCAATAATAATAACAAAAGATAAATGGTGGAAGGGGGATATTTGCAACTTTTATTTATAATAAGGACTAATTTCCCTAATATACAAAGGGCTCTTAAGAAAAAGTACAAAACTTGATAGAAAAATGGGCATAAAACGTGACCGTACAGTTTATAGAAACAGATATACAAATAACTCAAGTATATTATAAGATGCTCAACTTCTTTCATAATAAGAGAACTGTAAACTAACACTGCATGAGATGCCATTTCTTACCCATTAGCTGACAGAAACCTAAAAGCTTGATAACTCTGTGAGGCTGTGGGGAAACAGGTTTCTCACACATTACTGGTAGGATGCACAACGGTATATTCCTATGGAGGAGAACTTGGCCATATCTATCAAAATTATACATGCAATTACCCTTTGACAAGCAGTCTTACTCCTAAGACTCTGCTTTGAAGACAAGATGAATATGAAACAACGTATGCATGAATGAATATAGTTATTCACTATATCATTATTTCATGGCAAAAGATCAGAGATGGCCCACATGTCCATTAAAAGGGAATGGCTGGATCAACCACATAACAGCAAGTTTCACAGCCATAAAAAAGAACGATGAACCAATACAGAGACCTCTCCAGGATATATTGTTAAATGGAAAAAAAAAAAATCAAGATGCAGAACTGCATTATAGTACACTACCTTTTATGTGAGAAAGAAGAGGAATATGAATATATACATGTATTTGCTTATTTTTCTAAAAAGAACTACAAGAAGGATAAGTTGCAATAGGATTAAAATGTTTATTTATGGGGAGAGGGGTTGGGGATGGGAGTGAGACTTCTCTGAGGATATAAAAAAGATACATTTTATATCATCTGGACTTTTGAAGACTGTAAATGTTTTATATGTTCTAAAAATACACTAACATCAGATGGAAAAAACAAACAAGCCGTAAAATTGAAGCAAAATAGAAATAAAAGAACTTAATTGTACATAAAATTGATATCATAACCACACAGAGAAAAGAATTTTTCAAGGTAACTTTTGAGCATAGTATTCTTTAATGGGATATATTGTAAGGACACAAAGAATTGTTCATAAGTCTTAAACTCTACTCAGGTTTACAGAGAGCAAGAGAGAAAAATATCAAGCAAATGTGGCAAATATTGAAATTGTTGAATGTATGTAAGTACCTAGTGGGTGTGGATCAAGAATTCAAACCCAAGACTGTCTAAGCCCCAATTTTATGTTCTTGATTCTTATGCCATGATGCCTGTGGGAAGGGGAAAGTCTGGAAAAAGTGCTTTGTTCCCTGACCCAAAGGAATGAGTTGACCTATAAAACTTTTTCTTTTGATAGTTTTGATCAATTACTGTTTCATATTTAACATTATTTCTATAAACCAGGAGTTGAAAACTATTCCTAAGGCAAATTTTTATAGTCCCCACCACCTCCTTTTGGCTTACACCTACCCTGCTTCCCTCATTTACATTACCTGCCTCTCCCCTTTGACAACTGAACTTATGACTTTACATGAACCTTTTACATTTCTTAGAGTTATTCTTGCAAAAAGACTTGGTGTGTCCACACAAAGACTTATACACAAATGTTCATAGCAGCTATATTAAAATAGAAAAAAACGGGAAGAAAAACAAATTTTGGTGCATCCATACAATGAAATGCTGCTCAGCAATAAAAAAGAGCAAGCTAGGGATACACACAGAAACATGGATGGATTTTTTTTAATGTTTTGCTGAATGAAAGACAGACACAAAACAATATATACTCTATGATTCCATTTACATGAAATTCAAATCTATAGTGGGAAAACAGATCAGTGGTTGCCTGGGCCTGGAAAGTGGGATGGATGGGGGCCATGGACCATGAGGGACACAGGGAGATCTGGGGGGTGATAAAAATGTGCTTTATCTTGATTGCGCTGGTGGTTACACAACTGTGTGCATTTGTCAAAACTCATTAAACTACACTTTTAAAATAGATGCACTTACTTGTATGTAAATTATACTACAAAAAGTTGAATTTTTTTAAAGCACCCTTGTGTCTATTTTTTTTTAAATTCTCCTTGCTCCATTACCATGTGTACAATTTGTGACCACTGTGCTGTAAAGATGTTCTAAGGAGACTGGGTCTTCAACTTGCCACTTCCTACAAACAGATCTTTCTGGGAAAGATCAGATGGGTCTGTTTGGAAGTCAGCACTGTTTTTCCATCACCAAGGGGACTGCTGCGGAACACCGCCCCCAAAGTTCATTATCTCAGCATTTAATGTTTTGTTTTTGTTTTTTCAAAATACAGAAAAGTAATTAGAAGACATGATGGGCAATAACCTCTGTGCCAAATTACCTTGTTTTAATTTGATGATGCTTTTGAATTGTTCAAGCTCAAATAATTAATTTAAAAACTGCCAGTCTCATAATAGGTTTTTTTTTTTTGGAATGTGCATGCCAAATATTATAAGGAATGTTTTTCTCGGTAAAATCTTAACCCCCTAAGACACACAATGACCACCGGACCACTGATCTGCTTCAAATATTCGAAAGCTAATAAGCCACAAGTTCACAGGGGGAAATTATTGCCTGGCCAGCCTCTAGCAGTCTAGGTTCGACTATTTCTTTAGTGACATTTATAAAACCCCATTCCTTTAATCAGATCATAAGAAGACCGAATCAGGTTTCAGATTCACTCGGGGTTGATAATTGAGCTCATTCTTGAAAGGCCTGAGGAGCACTAAAGCACTGAGGTGAAACCATGGAAATTAGTGATTTGAATAGGAGAATCATGAACTTTGGTAAAGAAAACATTCCCCGTCGGGGCGTTCATGGAACAAGCTTTGCCGAAACCTAATAAGATTAATGAAGGTAAAATTAAGGAAAACACCGTGAATCTTGTTTTCTGTGGGAGAAAAAAAGGGAAAGGGGAAGAAAACCATCAACCTCATTTACAGCCTGAACTATGTAATGAGGGGCCCAAGTGGAGGGGCCCAGCCCTACAGGCCTTCTTGCTGAGGAAATGCAGCCTCCAATTCTTTGTTGCGCGGCTGCGAGGGTTTGCCTTGGGAATAGCTGGCCTTCCTAAATGACACTGGAGCAGAATTCCACGCCATCTTTTGTAAATGTTTGTTCTGCGCAAGGGCAAGGCGAACTTCCTAAGTGGGTAAGCTGGCTGAAGATCTGAGCAAGCTTAGAGAAGAGAGTCAGGCCTGCCCTTGAACTCCGGGAGCTGAGCACAGCAGCTCACACATGCTCAACCCTGGCTTGGGGCCCGGAAGCAGAGCCCCAGAGCTCCAGAAAGGTCGGGGGCATCCAAAACCAGGCCTCGCGTCTCCTTCTAAGTAGGCATTTTAGTGAGGGCAAGTAGGGGGTGACCCTGTTTAAATCGGGTTTTTGCTGATACAGCCTTATAGGATGGCCTCTCAGCCCCTGAAAGGGTGGCTGTTTTAGTCTCATCTATAAAATGGTTGACAACCTCTCGGGTAGTTCATGGAAGATAGATCTGTGAGCCACATAGAACCCATTAAACGTTCGGACTATTCATTTACCAGTTATACCTAGCGCCTGCCAGGCTGTGGAGTAGGTACTGAGAAGTGATCGTTGAATATACAGACATGACTTCAAATTTAGCCTATGAGCAAAGCCCTCCGTCTAATTTTAGCTTTTACTTTTCTCCCAGCATCTTCTCTTCCTCTAGAACGTGTTCCCTGAACCTTCAAGTTTACTGTCCCTGCTCTTCAGTTGACTACAGTCTCCTCCTACTGTCCCCTCGTTCATGTCACCTGGGCCACACTGGCCTTCAGGGAGTCTGTAAACCCAGTAGGCACACCCCGCCTCAGGAGCAGCCTTCCCCCAGACATGTGTGGCTGCACTTTGTGATAAAAATCACAAAGTTACATGTCTTTTATGGAGTCAGTGAGAATTGACTGAGGGGTCTCTACTCATTTATTCAGAGCCTTTTCAAGAGTTATCCCTTTGTCCTAAATTCTAGATCTCTATCTTGGTTTCTAGTGTTGAATGCCATGTCATCTACCAGTACCTCTTGAAATCATGAACTGAACTTTTGTCAGTTCTCATGGTGGGTGTAAGAATGGCTTTTTAAATAAAGCATCTAGTGAGATGCTTTAATATTCCTATCCTTAGTTAATACTTTCATGTTGTCACTGTTTTAAGAACTCATTGCATATATTTGGCTTTTATTACTCCGAACTTCCAAACCTAACAGTGTTTTTCATGTGCTAAGAATGCCCATGCTTCTTTGAAGATAGAGGAAGGGAGCATGGGCCAAATCATGTGGCTATGTGGGCAGACTCTGGAAGCTGGGAACAGCCCTCCGATGACAGCCAGCGAGAAAACGGAGATCCCAGCAAGGTCTATTCTACCAACAACCTGAATAAGCAAGGACCCTCCAGAAGGGAACCCAGTCCTGCCAAAACCTTGATGTTAGCCCGGTGAGACACACATTAGACTTCTGACATGTACCAACACGTACATGAACTTACGTAGAACTTCAGAACTCTAAGATAATACATTTGCATCATCTGAGCTGCTAAAAAAAATGCTCATGCTCTTATTGATTCTACATTCTCAACAGATAAAGAGGCATTTAAATATTCTGAGGCTGACCACATTCTGTTTTACAGTATGTTGTTATAACTGTTCTATTTTATTATTATTATTAATCTCTTACTCTGCCTAATTCATAAATTAAACTTTATCATAGATACGTATACATAGGAAAAAACATGGTGTATATAGGATTCAGTACTATCTGCCGTTTCTGCCATCCACTGTGGGTGCTGGAATGTATTCCCTGTGGATAAGGAGAGACTACCGTATTATTATTTTTTGAGCCGCAAGCATGTAGTATGTGTGAAGCAATGTGCCAAGCATCATGGAGGACACACAAAAAAATTCTGAACCATGATGTCGGTGTGCCCTATAGCGCAGCCTGAATAAGGATCAGATAAAATCCTGGCTCTTCCTCACAGAAGAAGCCTGGGGGCAGAATCTGCAAACAATGGGTATCACGTCAGTATCTGAGCTGCTGGCTGGAGTCCTGACTCTGATGGAACAGGCTGTCCTGGGGGCAGGCAAACCATGGATCAGGACCTTTTGAATAAGGACTTCCACACTTCCACACTTCCCTCTTTGTTTTGTAGCAGGATGTCAGAAGCATTCCAGTAAACCTCAAGAAATCAGAAGTGTGAAAAAGAAAGATTTTTAATTACTTCGTGTGCACAGACCTTATCCTAAAATGGATTTGTAAAATTTTACCAATGATCACAAATTCAATGGAAAAAAACCCTTATAAGTCTGTTTCACTACACCATGCATGCTGATATCATGCTCAGCGCCTGTGCTAAACAGAGGCTTCACTCATTCATTCATTGGTTTGTTTGTTCTTTCTTTCACAGATTCATTTATTTAACAAATGTTTACTGAGTACATATACGGTGCTAGGAACTATGGGTGATATAAAGATGAATAAGATACTACCTCTGGCCTTAAAGCACCTGGAGGAAAGAAGAGGATATAAAACATGTGCTTAAAGAAATATAGATATAAAATGTGATAAATCATCCAAAAGAATTAAAGTACCAGGGAACAGAGATCTGGCTAGAGAAAAGGGCTTTGTAGAAGGGTTAGCTGAGGCCTTGGAAACAGGGGTAGGAAAAAGCTATGTGGGAATGGGAATGGGGTTGAGGATTGGGAATTAACAGAAATCAAGGCAAAGAGGCAGAAAAATACAAGACGTGGATGTGGAAAGTGAATAGTGTCATTTGACAGGAGCAGAATGTGTATCAAAAAGAAGGAAGTGACAGTTTCTCAAAAAACTAAAACTAGAACTACCATATGACCCAGCAATTCCACTCTTGGTTATATATCTGGAAAAAAAAAAAAAAAAACAAGAACACTAATTCGAAAGGATACATGCAGCCCATCTTCATAGCAGCATTATTTACAGTTGACAAGATATGGCAAACAAAGTGTCCATCGACACACGAATGGATAAAGAAGTGGTATATAAATACAATGGAATACTATTCAGCCATAAAAAAGAATGAAATTTTGCTATTTGCAACAACATGGATGGACTTCGAGGGCATTACGCTAAGTGAAATAAGTCAGACAGAGAAGACAAATACTGTATGATATCACTGATATGTGGAATCTAAAAAATAAAACAAACTAGTGAATATGACAAAAAGGAAACAGACTCACAGATACAGGGAACAAACTAGTGGTTACCAGCAGGGAGAGGGAAGGGGGAAGAAGCAAGATAGGGACAGGGGATTAAGAGATACAAACTATTATGTATAAAATAATCTACCAGGATATAGTATACAACACAGGGAATAAAGCCAATATTTTATAATAACTATAAATGGAGTATAACCTTTAAAAATTGTGAATCACTATGTGGTATACTTGTTACATATAATATTGTACAGCAACTATATATATCTCAATTTAAAAAAAAAGAAGGGAGTGGAGAATCATGATACCCAACTAGGGAAGTTTGGGTTACATTCACAGGTGAGGTGACCACATAATTTATCATCCAGATCACCATGTGAGAGTGAAAGGAGTGTAAAAATAATAAAAATTATATACTTTTTTGAAATATTTATTTGTTGATCAAAACATTTTTTATTAGTAAAGTAGTAGTATAGTTGGATATTCATGAGTTTCCACTCTAGTCCTTTTGAGACCCACTCTGCTCCTGTCAAGTGGAACTATTTTTTCATATGCTTGTTGGCCATTCATATGTCTCCTTTAGTGAAATTTCTGTTCAAATCTTTTGTCCATTTTTAATTGGGTTTTTGTCTAATTATTGAGTTGTAAGCACTCATTATATATTTTAGATACAAGTCCCTCGTCAGGTATATGTGTTGTGACTATTGCCTCCTAGTCAGTGGTTTATGATTATGGGTGATGCTAGAAGAACAGAAGTTTTCAATTTTAATGAAATCAAATTGATCAAATTTTTCATTTATGATTTGTTCTTTGTGTGTGTGTCCTATCTAAGAAATCTTTACTTTCGCAAAGTCACAGAGTTTCTTCTATATTTTCTTCTAAAAGTTTTACTGCTTAGCTTTGACATTTAAGTTATGATGTTTTCATTATGGGATTATAAATAATTTTTTATGTATGGTTTGAGGTAAGGAATGAGGTTCATTTTTTTCCGTAAGAATATCCAGTTGGAACACTTGCATTTGCTGGGGGTAGGGGGAGGTGGGATGGGGACTATCTTTCTTTGTTAGAGTACCTCAACACCTTTGGTGATCAACTTTCTTGAAATATGAAAACTCAGTCATTTTTATAAAACTAACAAACCTCCCTCCCTTCCTTCCTGCCTTCCTTCTCATTGCTGCTGTAGTGAATATCGCGAGCTGTGCTGCCCAGACTCCCCCTGCAGGACTGTGGTGAGGTTTCCCCAGCTGCTGGGAACGTTGGCTGTTGACAGCTCACAGTTGATTCCAGCTCCAGGAATTGCCCTTGGCTGAAACATGCTGCCTGATCAAATGTCATGTTCTTGCCCCAGGGGCAGTTTCCAACCTATAATTGGTCACTGGTAAGGAGGGTGGGAGATGTAGGTGAAAAATAAAGCCCTGGCCTCATTTCAGGACAACGCTGACAGGGCCGCCCAGCTCCAGGACTCCTGTGGGATCAGCTGAGGCCTCTGCTGCATCCGCATCACAGTTCAGTTTTCCTTCTGCCCAAGCCTGCTTCCCGCACTCCCTCACAGGTGGGCTTCCCAAGAGCATTCCTGAATAAACCTCCATTTCAGAGTCTATTCCTCAGAGACCCAGTCTAAGACAGCTGCTGAGAGGGTTTATTGCAACATTTTAAGAAAACATTACCAAAAAATAAATGCAATTTCCATCATGCAATAAGTGGTAAAACTTCTAAAACCACTTCATGCATTTTTGGTAGGACTGCTCTGCCTGAATTTCCTGCACGTGTTTCATGTACACCTAACCTATAACCTCCCCATTTCTTTCTGACCCAGCCCACTGATGGTCTGGCAAGTATACCAAGAGCCCAGGAGGAGCAGCATCGTTGACTGTCTCTCCCACCATCACTGGAGATGGAAGGAAATAGCTGTCACTAGCTGCTCCTGTCTAAGGATGCTGGTTTTTATAGGCAAGAACTCTGCACGCTGTCCTTGAAAGAAAGGTGTTAATTGCTTTGCACCTTGAAAAGGTCCCGTAAAGAGAGGAGAGTTAGTCTCCACACTGAACCAGTGTTAAAGTGAGAATTCTATTCATTACACATATGTCTCACATCCAGTAGAGACCATGACAAAAGCTGGCTGTTCAAAGTGGAGGTCTGTCCAGCTACATGCAAAAGAGTCAAACTGGACTACTTTCTCACACCATGTACAAAAATAAACTCCAAATGGATTAAAGACTTGCATGTAAGACCTGAAACCATAAACCTCCTAGAAGAAAACAGACAGTACTCTCCTTGACATTGATCTTAGCAATATTTTTTTGGATATGGATCCTCAGGTAAGGGAAAAAAAGGCAAAAAATAAACAAATGAGATTACATCAAGCTAAAAAGCTTTTGCACGTGAAGGAAATGATCAACAAAATGAAACTGCAGCCTACCGAACGGGGAAGATATTTGCGAACGATGTATCCGATTATGGGTTAATATCCAAAATATGCAAAGAACTCATACAACTCACATCAAAAATCCAATTAAAAAATGGGCAGAGGACCGAATAGATATTTTTCCAAAGAAGACATACAGATGGCCAACAGACACAAAGAAAGATGCTCAACATCACTAATCGCCAGGGAAATGCAAATCAAAACTGCAGTGAGGGCTTCCCTGGTGGCGCAGTGGTTGAGGGTCCGCCTGCCGATGGAGGGGACACGGGCTCGTGCCCCGGTCCGGGAAGATCCCACATGCCGCGGAGCGGCTGGGCCCGTGAGCCATGGCCGTTGAGCCTGTGTGTCTGGAGCCTGTGCTCCGCAACGGGAGAGGCCACAACAGTGAGAGGCCCGTGTACCGCAAAAAAAAAAAGGCCACACAAACAAACTTTGGTTTATCAACACAGGTTCTGGAAGGATTTGAATTGGTTATTTATAAATCAGAGGCTTCTGGGATTTCCCTGGCAGGGCAGCAGTTAGGACTCGGTGATTTCACTGCTAGGGCCCGGGTTCAATCCCTGGTTGGGGAACTATTATCCCACAAGCTGCCAAAAATAAATAAAAATTAAAAATTAAAGAAAATAAAATCAGAGGCTTTTGTAGCAATTGTAGAAATATGTAACTTGTACTACTGGAGGATTGGGGAATAATGTCATTTCTCAGTTAAATTAAATTTAGAAAGATGTCAATTAAATCTCTTAATATTAGATACAGATTTCCATGTTTGTGTAAGAACTTTATACACTTTTAATCTTTATAGCAAACCCATGGCATTTTGATAACTAAATTAATACATGCAAAACACTTAGCCCAGTGCCCGATACCTCGTAAAAACTTAATAAATGTAAGTTGCTGATATTAATTTTCTTTTTAAGAGAATTAGAAACAGGAGAAATTTCAGAAGTAGGTAGAGTTTACTGGAAAATTTCAAGCAACTATGTGGACATTTATTTGGTATTTTTTCCCATTCATTATTCATTTACTCAGCAAAACATTTATTGAGTACCTAGTCATTGTAACTATCCTGATTATTTGAGGCTGGTTGTCATGGAATCAATATAACTTAAATTCCATCAACATATGATCAATATAATTCTATTCTTGCACCTAATTTAATTTCTTTAACCAGCTTTATTGAATCAAATAAACCATATAATAAGCATTTATGAAGAAAGTAGCTTTTTGGGGCCTCCCTGGTGGCGCAGTGGTTGAGAGTCCGCCTGCCGATGCAGGGGATACGGGTTCGTGCCCCGGTCTGGGAGGATCCCATATGCCGCGGAGCGGCTGGGCCCGTGAGCCATGGCCGCTGGGCCTGCGCGTCCGGAGCCTGTGCTCCGCAACGGGAGAGGCCACAACAGTGAGAGGCCCGCATACCGCAAAAAGAAAAAAAAAAAAAAAAAAAAAAAAGAAAGTAGCTTTAAAAAGAGTCTGTAGATTAAATGAATTCATTCTTCTGTTCCATTTCCAGATGATAATTACACTTCAGAAATGCCAGCAGGACACAAGATGCTGTAAAGCCAGAGAAATGTGAACATTAACAGAACAGCCTGGTCAGTTATGATGTCATTAAATAAAACACACACTCACATAATCCGAAGCCAAATAGACCATAAAACAATTTATTTCTTTCCACATAGAAAGACCAAATGCAGCTATCTTAAGAGCGAGGACTCTTTATGTCAATTGGGTTGTATTTTAGACATTTTCCGTAAGTGGAATGATTATAATCAGAAGCTCCTAGGATTTGATAAAAATATATTTAAAGCATGTGGCAATATAAAATAACTTTAGCAAAAAAAAAGTATCAACAAAGGAGTTTTGAAATTAAATATTTTTTTGATATACCCCAAGTCTTGCTGAACTTAGTGGGTTAAATAAGATAACAGCTAGGTGAAAATGTAACAGATATAATTAACAGTCATCCAATAAGTTTTGCTAAAAACTTTGGGTTTATGTCCCAGCAATTGAGAAAGCAAATTATTCTAATAGCTAAAGCACAAATCCTTTTACAAAATTATGGGAGCATATAATATAGTTGTTAACCAAAAGAAAATTTTAAATAATTTTTTATGCTAGATAATTATGTTATTTTAAGCGCTCATTTTGAAGGGAGCTCAAAGAATCAAATGACGTTGCCCTAATAAAACTTTGATTCTGTTTGTGATTGAGGTTTTGCAATGCCTACATGTAAAAGAAAAATTGGAATAGAATTGATGCATTATCGCTATCTCATTTGGGTAATAAGTAATAACCATCCATGGATAATATAAATCAATTTTTATAAAGGCCTGTCTCATTAATCATTTACCTTTGCAGTTAATAATTATTTATTAAAATTTTGTAATATATTTTATAATCTTTTGCTTAATTGTGTACTGCCATGTGCTGTGTAATTGCAATGAAAACTTGATCCAGAAAAAAGAAAATGTAACTTTTAAACATTTGTGATCATAGGATTTTTTTTTAAATTTCAATTTATTTACATATTTCTGTGGCAAAGAGCTATGAGAGAGTGATCAATAAAAGACTTTCAAGATTAAAATAATTTACATGAGGGTGAAATTCTATGGGAGAAGTAGAATGAAAATATAAATTCAAAGGGAAAGAGAAATGATACAGAGAAATGATACAAAATTTCCAACTGTTAAAGAGCGTGTCCATCCACTCTTTAAAAGGGTGATGAAAGGCATCAAATCACTGAAGTATTTAAAGTCCAGTTTTATTTTAAAATGTCAATGTTTCCAGTAAACCAGAAATTACCTCATTTGCAACTGTCTAAACTTATGATAACACTTTCTGATGGTCAACATAAATTGTGCAAGGGTATGCATGGTTTTTTAAATGAATTTGGTACCTATGAAAGCAAAAGCATTGGAAGATCCCTGCTGTGAGATATAATGTCCATGCTGAATCCAAAAAGATGCATAAGAGATATTCAGAGGAAATGGACTGGGGGCTGGTGGCAACCCCTGTAGGGCATGAGCCAAGGCTGGGAGACTACAGAGAGAAGATGACATATTTAAGGGAAAAATGTTTTAGGACAGCTGGAGTGGAGCCCCATGAGGGCAGCTGAAGCCATGGGAGCAGTCAGATCACCCAGGTGAAAAATTAGAATAAGCAGAGCAGCAGAATCTAAGGATGGAGCCTAGCAGGTAGAGCAGGTAGAGAGGACCCCCTGAAAACACCAAGAAGGACCCCCTGAAGACACCAAGAAGGTGTCATCCAAGAAGGGGGAAGAGAATGGGGAGAGGGTATCATGAAGACCAATGGTGAGTTTCAAGAAAGGGAATTGACAAGTGTCCATTGAATTTAAAGAAAAAAAAGGATTACTGATGAACAGGCTGGTGAAGAATCTCTGGGTGGAAAGCCTCAGAAAGCAGTTTAAGCAAGAAAAGTAGTCATGTAAAAAAGTCAGAGGAAGAGTTGAATCAAGGCAGCTGCAGGAACTTGTGCTGGAGCACCTGGTGGCCTCTGTCTCCAGTGAGCTGCCATTCACCAGCTCAGCTCCAATCACTCCCGGTCTCTGTATTTCTGTTCAAGTTTCAAAGTTCTGGGAGACTGGCCCAGCTCAGGTCAAGTATCTACTCTTTTTTTTTTTTTTAATTTTTAAATTTATTTTATTTCTTTATTTTTGGCCGCGTTGGGTCTTTGTTGCTACGCATGGGCTTTCTCTAGTTGCGGCAAGCAGGGGCTACTCTTCATTGCGGTGCGTGGGCTTCTCACAGCAGTGGCTTCTCTTGTTGCAGAACATGGGCTCTAGGCACGTGGGCTTCAGTAGGTGTGGGATGCAGGCTCAGTAGTTGTGGCGCACAGGCTCAGTTGCTCCGTGGCATGTGGGATCTTCCCGGACCAGGGATTGAACCTGTGACCCCCTGCACTGACAGATGGATTCTTAACCTCTACGCCACCACAGATGTCCCAGATATCTACTCTTAAATGATCAGCCATCGTCGTGGGGTATGATAACCTCGTGCAGAATGGCCAGTGTGGGCCTGTTCCCGCGTATTTGGGCTGAGTTAGAGAAGGGGGCACTACTGTCAGCCGAGAGCCCCCCTCCCCCCACCCCTGAGCTGGGGCTACCACAGACCGCCTTACCGAAGAGAAATTTTGGGAGCAGACGTCAGACTGCAGCGCCCAAGGAGTGAATGGGGAGTGAAAAAATGGTGTTTAAGGACTTGGCCATGATGAGACTGAGGGACAGAAGGTGGTAATCAGATAGAGTGATTGGATTAAGAGAGGGTATCAGCTTTGCCCACCAATGGAACATTCTATATACAGCCAGTGTTCGCCTCCCATGCACATAAGAATCTGGTCTTAAAATTCACCTGTAATGGTTTCTCAATGTGCCCGAACTATAGAATAGTTGATGTGGGGGGAAAGAACACGGACTTTAGATACAGAAGACATGGGTTGGAGCCCCGGGCTCTGTCCTTGAGTAGATGTATGACTTTAGGCACCTTGCTTAGTTTCTCCAAGTAAAAAGAACTGAGGAATGATCAAATCACAAAATCTATGTAACTATTTTATAAACTGTAAGGAACTAAATAGATAATATGGTGTAATATCCACAACAAACATACAGATTTGAATTGGCTCACATACACCACCAGGAGCATCGTTCACTCTTCAGAAAATTCTATGCGCTTGTTAGTCTAATAACATTTTTGTTTTGGAAAGCATAGAGCTTTGGAGGTAAGAAAGGGCTGTAGCAATCATCTAATCAAACTCTCAGATTTTGTCAAAAAGAAGCCGATGCTCAGAGAAGTTGAGTGACTCATCTGAAGTCACACAACTAGTAAGAGACAGGATGAGGACTTGACTTACGCTTTCCTGACTTCTAATCCCATACTCATTCCACTTTATTATGCTTCTTGTATTTGACTTATATGTTGAAGTATAACATACTCTTTCTGCTGTATCACATGTGATTTTTTTCAAAGTCTTTCCACCATAGTAAAATCTACTTCTTTGGAAAAAGAGAGAAATCTATACTGCACAGTCTCAAATGGGAACAGAAATTTCTGTTAGGTCATAGAGTCCTTGGCTTCCAGTCTTGGGGATAAAGAAATTGCACTGGTATAACTGAAGGGAATGGCTACTCAGGGCCAAGAGCAGTCTCAGAACATGTAGCCGTCTTGGGAGCACAGGTCTGAATCTTGGCAAGGTCAACACGAGAGCTTAACCTTTTAAGACAGATAAATTGAGTTCTTGGAATGCCCCTGTTTAGTGGGCTCGTAGGGGTCTTTCGGATGAGCCCCTTGCTAAGTGAAGTTCGGTCTGCTTTGCATCAACTTCACACAATCTCAAGATAATCTCAGACTGGATCTCCATGAAGCCAAAGCCAGCAATAGGAAATTCAGTCTATCAACTCTTTATTTGGCATGGGAGAAATTGCTATATTATCCATTGCAACGTTATTTATCTTAGTGAAGTTTAGAAACTGCCTACACGTCCCCAAATTAGGAAATGTTTAAATGAATTATGACCCATTTCAATGAAGGCATATTGTGTAGTCGAAGAAAATTATGCTTTCTTAGAATCTAAGCATCTTATAGTTAATTTTTAAAAATAATTTACCTTATATTTTTGACAAATGTTGACACCGTATTGACTCAGCCTGGGTGATATCATGTATGAAGCACTTTATAATGTTTCCATTTACCAATCATATTATCTGGCCCATCCTGTAGCCTCTTACCTATGACTACTACAGAAAACTTCTGAGTTCTGCTGGGATTCATGAGGATGGGGGTGTAGTTACATAACTCTAGAAGTGGGGTATTAATCCTTTATATTATACTGAAAGGTATGACAATTCTCTTAAAGTTAAAAGTACTATCTAAATTTAAATGCTATATCTCTGTTAAACACTTTTTTAGTCTTATTATTTAATTAAATATTTTTTCTACTAAGTAAATACTTTTTTAATGTAATACTTTTTCAGTGTCTAATTCCGGCATTGTAACAATGGTACAAATTAAACTCAGACAGGCTAAAATCAAAAAGACTGTAATAACAAGTTTTAGAAAGTATGTGGCGATATTGGAACTCTCATACACTGCTTGTAGGAACGCAAAAATGGTGCAACCATTTTGGAAAACGGTTTGGCAGTTCCACAAAATGTTAAGCATAGAGTTACCATATGACCCAGAAATTCCATTCCTGGAATATCCTAAGAGAAATTATAACACATGTCCATACAAAACTTTGCACACAAATGTTAACAGCAGCATTATTCACCATAGCCAAAAAATTTCTGTCAACTGACGAATGAAGAGACAAAATGTAGTATATCCATAAAATGGAATATTATTTGACCATGAAAAGGAATGAAATACGAATACATGCTATGACATGAATGAACCTTGAAGACGTTATGCTGAGTGAAAGAAGCCAGTCACAAACTGCTACATATTATATGATTCCATTTATATGAAACATCCAGAATAGTCACATTTATAGAAACAAAAAGTAGAATAGTGGTCACCTAGGGCTGGGGGTGTTTGGGAGAAAATAGGGATTGACTGCTAGTGAGTACAGTTTCCTTTTACAAAACGGATTGTAAAACTGTTGTAAAACTGATTGCAGTGAGGGTTACACAACTCTGTGAATATACTAAAAACCATGGAATTGCACATCTTAAATGGGTGAATTGTATGGCATGGGAATTATATCTCTACGAAGCTGCTAGAAAAATAAACTTAGATACTAAAGGGCTGTTCTCTGATTAAATGCAAGGTCACACACGTTGGGAAAAGGAACATTTGTTTCTTCTCTGAAATTGAAAGATTTGAAGTCCCTAAAGTCAAGATTTCAAATGAATGAGAAAAGGCGTATGTGAAATCAACAACAAATGGGGAAAATATCCAATCTAAAACTTAGATCAGAAATGCAATGCACCTAGCTTCATTTTTAAAACACCATCAAATGGTAGAATACAAACTAAAGCATTCTGTTTTATACATCTCTCATAACAATAATCTAAAGTGTCACAAAAGTCAGTAGAAAATGATAATTTGCATGGTATGTGGTGATACCAGCTCTGTGATTTCCTTAACCAATTGATCCTAGTTTTGCCTATCATAAGCAGAGGCAATTTTGATATATCTCTTGCTTTTGCCGGAGGGAGGAAGCCATTCCCACATCATAATCACATCCTTATAGAAACTGAAAATGTGTGTTCAAGCCATGGTGGTCCTGCAAAAGTGTAAACTCATAAAGGGGTTCTTGATTCATTGTCCTCATTCATTTTGTTCACTGGAATAACCAGAGTTTTGCCAGGTTATACAATGACTGATAGCTTTTTCATAAAAGGGTATTTTACAAAATATTGAAATGTAGCTTATTTCTACCTGATAAATGCCTGGACCTGTAAACTTTGAACCCTCATTGGCCTTTGTTGCTTGTGACCTTGCTAAAATGATTAATGTTCTCTTAACAACTGCAGGCTGCAGAAGGCAGCATGTCCTTTACTGTGCACAGATTCTTTATTCGAGGCAAAATGAGGCCATTCAAATATAAAACTGCTAATAATATTCACTCTAGTCCCCAGGGAGTTGTATCATATTTTCTTTTTTTCTTTTTTTTTTTTTTAAATTTCAGGTACCCTACGAGAAGGCAAGTATGTATTTTTGAGATACATATTTTTTTATGTTAAAAAATTACAAAGGACCCTCAGATTTTAATTTCAAAAAAGTGTATGTTAACACAATCTACTCATCATCTCTAAATGAAAAATAAATGAATGGACATTAGGATTATTTTATCACACATTTAAAGTTATTATTGTTTTATGAGTGTTTAGTAGCATTTTGTACCAGTTTGCTGTTATCATCAGAGTTGGTGAGTTATATCATTACTGAGCTATGTGAAGTCTCAAACCCGCCAACTCTATCCACTGTTAATATCCATCACTTAAATATTAAAGATCTGCATTTGCCAGAAGTCAGCAGAATTGCTTTCAGGGACTAGATGAAAAATGGACTGGCTCTTTCTTAATTAACATCACTCTGGAAATGGTGAAGATGTAACAAATTTTTCTCACTGGCTTTACATCAGAGTTGAAAACAAAACATAACAAAACAAAAAGTTCTGCTGGCCTACAAAATGTTTTATGAGCCCAGTGTTCCCTGAAAAGGTTCATGGGAAATAAATAAAATTAGAAGTCTTTAGCAACTTGCTCAATGTACATCATTACTTCCAGTGGATAAAAGGATATTTGCAACTCTGAAAATGAATGTCTTGGACAAAATACATTTTCTTATGACTATAGCAAGGAAGATCCTCCTTGTTTAGGGATAGGAGGAAGCAGGGGATGGAGGGTGACCCAAAAGTATTAGGGAGAGCAACTTTGTTTTAAAGAGCTCATCTACAATGAAATCAATGGATTATTACATCAGCGCTACAAACAAGGCATTTCCTACCTCATTCAGGATCCACATCACCATAGGCAGGGTTTTTGTTTAGCAATTTACATAAAATATTACTAGAAGTAAGTTTTTTTTTTCCTTAATGGCTCCAAGGTTAAAGTTGAAAATACCAACTTGAGGTTGTGCAGAGATGTGGCCATATTGAATGTCATTCCACGTATTCCAGTAAATCATTTCATTATCCATAATAATAATCTTCACTGGCTTTACAAATAATTGCTTTGCTAAACCTAAAGGAAGTCTGATTTTAATTTGCTATCTACATCTACATTCTCATATTCTTTTTATAGATTTTTTAACAAGTTATCAGTAGGATCTTCCTTCACTCAAACATAAGTGAAAGTTTTATCTATCTTGAGATATCACTAAAATAATTTATTGCTGGGGAAACAAAACCTTTTGTCTCAAAATATATTTCTTCCCGACAGCTGTGGTATTTCAGGGAAAGCACCAAAGCTATGATGATCTGGACTGCAATCAACCATTCTTAATAGGAAATTTTACAGACTTTTAATAAGATATCTTCAAATAATTTATGGGGAGAGGTTTTGAAGTGAAGAGGCATTGTTTGGCAATATGTTCTTCCTCTAATCTCAGGAAATTTAAATAAAAGAGCGCTCATTTCCTCTGAACTCAGCAGTTCTCCTTTTTTTTAAAAAAGAGAAAGATTAAGAAAAACACCTGCTACAACAGTCCCAAAACATGGTTTACCTGCTTCAAACAAAATTGTGCTAAAACAAACAAACAAACAAATACTTCAGTACTACTAAAGACTTCTCTTGTAGACTTCCTGGTTAGGAATTTCCACAAACAAATCCAGAGAGCCAGGATTGTTTGAAAATCATCAGAGAATTGTCCCCTGTTTACTAAATGTGTAGAATCACGCCCAGGTCACGCTGCTCCCTTGGACCAGTGGTTCCCAATCTGTCCTCTATCTTGACCCCCACCTCCAGCTGTTTGTTGGTTTTGACGTTATCTTGATGTTACTCTGAATTCTTCCCATTACAGTTTCTACATTCATCTTCTTTGCTTTCCCACCATTTTGTTGTGGGTTTTGTCTGGCTGATTGGTTTTGGTTTATAATGTTGTTTTCCTACTTGACAATGGAACTTTAAACTCTCTTTACCTGTCATCATAATGATAATTTCACCATCTCAGGATATACTGACATTCGTTCTATTTGGTTCCTACCTAGGGTAGGAGATGGACTACATCCAAGCCTCTCATGCTTTAATGTAGATACATGTAAATCACTTGGGTGTCCTGTTTAAAATGTAACTTTGACTTAGTGGTCCTCCTGTGATGCTAGAAATTCTGCATCTCTAACAAGCCCTCAGGTGATACCAATGCTACTGACCCTTGGAACACACTGAGTAGCAACGACTAGATGATATCAAAGGTCTCTTCCAAGTTTAAATGCCATATCCTAGGAGTTTCAGTGAGGTTCCTGTGGGGTCACTGAAGACTCTATGAAATGACCCAAAATTCTTATCAGAAAATTAAAAAAATTTTTGACAGCCACATATATTGCCCTTCTTCAAGAAATGCAACCAGGAGAATAAAAATAAACCAAACATTAGCTGATTAGAAGCAACCATGATGTTGAACATAATCTTTGTCTTGGGTCAAGAGAAAATTATTTTATTCATTTTCACACTAGCTCTTTCTGTCCTTCTCTTTTTTCTTCCAATAACCTTGACCCCTCTCCCACACACACATTCAGTTGGATAGCTCCTGTACTTACATAAATTTTGCTTTCATTCATCAACCGTCATCCAGAAACTCACAGCTGTACTGTTAAAAGAAAAGAGATACTCAGCTATGCCTCTGATAAGATGTACACAAATTTACTCAAAGCCTAGTTGTGTTCTCAAGGAAGGATGGGAGGAAATGTGGATTCATCATGTATGTTCCCAAGATATCCTGAAGCTTTAGCCACTAATCCAGGAGAATTCTTTCTCCAATACCAACTCATTCCTGTATCATTCAGACTGTATATAAGGCTAGAGATGGATAATTCTTAAACCTTCAGCCAAGATATAAATTGAAATTTTCTCCAAGCTTAAAAAAGAATTGTCTAGCTTAGAATCTATTGTTGTGGGCTGGGTTTCATGGATTTTTCCTTCTTTTCTCTTAGGAGTAAGAGATATAGTAATTCAGAAACATGGAAAACTGATATCCCAGTTTTCTTTTTCTGTTTTCTGTATTTTTCAGGAGTACAGATCAAGAGTGATGACCTCAGTTTTCCACTTCACTTTGTAGATGAATATCCAATTTAATGAAAGCAAAGATTTCAAGAACATTTATGCCATATTGGACAAATATAAGTGGAAAGAATTTTTAAATCCTTCAAGAAATTAACTTTTTGTAAAATTTCCAAATGCATTTGCATACTATAAGCCTTAGAGCATATTGTCTGAACTATTCAGAGACCAAAACAACCAAGGTCAGACATAAATTCAAAGGTCTTCAACAAGCACAAAGTAAACAGAAACAAAACGATGGAGAATGGAGCAGGGCAAGGGAGGGAAGAGCAAGCTAGAACTGAAAGAGCTGTCTCTTTCTGGGAAGGCTGCTCTTTGGAGAACATTTAGAGCTGTGAGGGAGGGAGGGAATATCAGTTTAGCCAGTAGAATCAATCCAAGGGATCAACAGTGTAGCTGATGACGCAGACATTATTGCTGTGTAACAAGCTATCCTGAAACCTAGTGGCTTAGAACAACAGCTCTTCTTATTGTGTCTCATAATTTTGTGGGTCAGGATTTCGAGAAGGGCTTGGCTGTTCCATGTGGTGTCAACAGAATTCTCTTGGGGGTATTCAGCTGGTGGATAGGCTCATCTGTAGGATCCAAGACGGCTTTGCTTATACGTCCGGTGATCTGACAGGGATGGCTGCAAGGCGAGGCTCAGCTGGGACTGTCAACCAGAATGACTTCATGAGGTTTCTCCAGCATGGGAGCTTGAGGGGTCAGACTTCTTACAAGAGCCAGTGTCTCGGTGAACAAGGCAGAATCTGCATGGCCTTTTGTGACCCAGTTTTGGAGGTCACACAACATCACTTCTCTGTACTCTTTTGGTCAGAGTAGTCATAAGCCTACCCATACTCAAAGGAAGGGACATAGACCACGTGCCTTGAAGGGAGAAGTGTCAAAGAATTTGGGGCCATCTTCAAAAACTGCTACACCCTCAAATCCATGAAATACTTCTAGAAATGGCAGAGATCAGTATTTAACTACTGGCTACCATAGGGAATGCAAACTCAAACAAATGTTATCTTTTTTTCTCCGTGTGTGTATGGAAGGATGTATATGAAGTAAAAGCTGTATCTCCTTATTCACAGTATATTCAGAAGTACAGAATCAATTGTCTAAAATTTTATATTTGGCAATAATTCAGTTACTTATTTTTAGATTACTCACTACTGGTATTGTATTCTAGTGCCACCTGCTTTGTAAGGCACGCAAATGTTGTATCCCCTGTCAACTACATGACAATAGATTGTAGCTCTCACTAATAACGATATACTGTTAGCATATTGTGAGGTTTTTTTCATGTTAGGATTTTACTCAATTCCCCTGAAAAACAGAAAATGAGTGGTTTACAAAGTCCTTTGATATCTATGAATTAAATTTTTTTTTTTTTTTTTTTTTTTTTTTTTTTTTTGCGGTACACGGGCCTCTCACTGCTGTGGCCTCTCCTGTTGCGGAGCACAGGCTCCGGACGCACAGGCTCAGCAGCCATGGCTCATGGGCGCAGCTGCTCTGTGGCATGTGGGATCTTCCCGGACCGGGGCACGAACCCGTGTCCCCTGCATCGGCAGGTGGATTCTCAACCACTGCGCCACCAGGGAAGCCCCTATGAATTAAATATTACATGGCACAAATCATCGTTGTTAGTAACAGTAGTCATTGTTTGTTTAGTGGCTTTGGGCCAGATGTTGTTTTAGATCCTTTATTTACAATTTCCAAACTCCTGTCCACGGGTTTGTAAGTAGCTTATTAAAGTTTTATTATTATTAACCAGTAAAATAACTCAAAATCCAGGGAAGATTTTTTGGAAAGGGAATGATGTAAAATAATATATAAAACTTTGTACACCACTCATTATCTGACACTTTTAACTGTTCACTGTCCAAATTGTTCTCCTCTGCTCCGGGAGCAGCTGAGATTTGCATGCAGTTAAAAAAAAATTGGCAAGAATCAAAAAAATCGAGAGCAGGCCACAGCTGGTTCATCAGAGAAAGTGGTATCCTCACACGTCTGAAGGGTCCATCTTAAGTACCTGATTCTCATGGGTGATATATCCTTGAACAACCTCTTCTACCCTTTTATTTGTAGGTCAATTAAATATAAAAACACTTGGGGAGTGACTGCTAATGGGGATGGGGTTTCTTTTGGGGTTGATGAAAGTGTTCTGGAATTATGTATGGATAATGATCGCACAACCCTTTGGAAAAAATCCCCACTGAACTGCACGTTTTAAAAGGATGAGTTTTATGGTATGTGCATTATAGCTCAACAAAAATATAAATATACTGTTAATAATACATGATCCTTACAGAAAAAATTGAGAAAGGATTAATGATCAAAAACCTTTAAAAATACTTTAACAGGTGAAGTTATTACATACAAGATATCATAGAGCACGATCTAATTTATATTTTCTACTATTGTGTTGACAGTACCAGCCACAGTGAGGTATTAAATTCTGCACTTGGGCAAATGAACAGTGAGTTAATCTTTGCCACTTGTCCCCACTTACTATCACCACACCAGCCACACTCCCTAAACCGCTCATTAAAATGTCATGGAAAGAATGTGACCCAACCCCTTCAGCCCCGGCTCTAACAAGACTATCACTGCTACCAAATCAATATGTAAACTCACACACTCCATTTGATCAACTATCCAAAGTAATGTTTACTTTGAAATTCATTTGAAGCCCCAGCACCAAAAAAAACCCACCAAACCGAAAATTGCTGCTTATGGTTATTACAGTTTTCTTCTTTTTTTGGTCTTTTCTCCACTTTAATGGTTTTATCCATTATTAAGGCTCACATTATGTTAAAAAATAGAGATTTTTATTTGACTACTGAAAGAAAGGCCCCTAAAATGCCTGCCAATAACTAGAATTTAGAGAGTATGACAGTGGTGCTAAAGTACTGAGATAATACACACAAAATATCCAAGCATATACTGGTAAAGGAAAGTTCTTGAATTAAGTCACTAAATCCCAGGGTTGTAGCTATCATTCAATAGCTCCCCACCCTATTCTTCCACAACAAATAAAGGGTCTCAGATTTTTGCCACTGGAGATCAATATATGGTGGTTTTGCCTCTGGAAATAGCTGGGCCATGGGGCTGCTAAGCTCACTGAGAGAGTAGATCGAAGTCATATAGCCGAGCGGCAAAGAGAATGTCAGCAAGCTCCTCGTTCTGAGCTGGGGGTAAAGATGCTGACGTAGTGAAGTCACCTGGAGCGCAGCTCTCCTTGGCAGCGCTCCCTCTCCTGGCCTTCCCAGGCCCCTGCTGGCCCCGAGTGCCCCCGCGATGCCTGGGGCCCTCTGATGCGTCTCTCCACTCTAGCCGTCACCTCTGACCATGGCCTCTGCTCCCAAATTAGTCCTCCCATAGCTCTCCATCAAAGCTCCTATTTCCTCCCTGATCTCATCCCATAAATGTTAGAAAAGTGATACGGAATATTTACAAGATGATGCTTTGAAAATGGCACAGCTCTACAGAAATGGCCTTTGTTAGTGAAACTAATATGTTATTACTCAGCGTGGTTTATTTACATAGGAAAAGAGGTTGTTTGTGGTGATACCTTGGCCCTGGGAAGGAATTTGTAATAGTAGAATGGGAAATGGGAAGAATGTTTTGGGAGATAGAAGTTTCCCATCCATTCATCCAACCATCATTCCAACACATCACATCATAAGGCTGCTATCTACTCTGTGCTATTGTTAAACATAAAAGGGTTCTGAATTTCATTAATTTATAGTTTGAGGCTGAACTGTGCATCTTTAATGCTAAATCGATTATTATTATATGTATACTATCCATATGGCTGAGAAAATGTGGATCACTTCAGTGAGTTTCTGACTATGTTTATTGAATGCTTATTATTACCCTGGAGTGTTCCTTGTCCCAGGGGTCCCTTCTACTCTGGCCCTTTAAGTTGCCTAACTCACCACACGCCCTAGCTCTTCCTGAAAGGAAGGCAGAAACAGCAGAAGCCTCCACACCTTATTTCAGTATATGCTACTCCCCCTTCTGTTTGAAGACCCATCACGTTCCCCTTCTAGCTTTTCGAACTTTGGATTTTCACAAGATTCTAAACTCTGCTGTCTCTCCTGGTTCTGGTCTCCCCCGTAGTTTCAAATGAGAAATTCCACCTGCACAGAATCTAACAGGGACCAACCAGTCCAATCTTCCCAGCAAAAAGGTGGTAGAATTCACATAGGAAGAATCTTACCTTCAACACTAGTAATTGTCACATAATAATTTGTTATGTAATGGCTTACTTAGATTCAATTTTCCTGGGACAACCTGAGAAATAATTCTTTTATTCTGTTAAGACTGTTAACCCCATTTAACCAACCTCATACGATGCCAGAAACATGACATATTCTTGCATATCTTCAATAGAATGTATATGTAAAATATACCATGGTATGGTATTTTATGCCTCACACTTAACTTCAGGAGGCTGTCGACTGAAAAAAAATGTGCAACGTGAGAGTTGTGAGTTAAGTTTTATCTGGGGCAAAATGAGGACTATAGCCTGGGAGGCAGCATTTCGGATAGCTCTGAGAAACTGCTCCAAAGAGGTTACAGGGAAAGGTTAATATATATGTGATTTTGGTGAAGGGGGAGTACACGAAATCAAGCACATATTATTTGCAGAAGGTTTCTGCTAGTCACGGGGAGCAGACTTCACCATGAAGGATTTTAGTGCTTTTCTAAATATGAGGAGATGAAAGAATTGGGCTCATAAAATCTTCTCCTGAAAGTCTCTAACTATCTGAAGACTTGTTCTGCCAGTTTTTCCCAGATCACAGAGTGCCTCTTTCTCAATCTCCACCCTGAACTCCTTTCAGGGGGTGTTGAAAGTCAGCAGCTACAGGAGCTCATAATTTAACCCTTGTAGAGGTAGATGGTAAGTGCCAATTTGTAGTTGGCAAGGCCTATTGTTTGTCATGTGCCATCAAAGGCCGCTGTGCATACAGCAGTGGAAATAAATAATACCCAAGATTTTTTTTTACAAAAGAATATACCTCCTGATACTTCATAAATCAAGATAAAGTCATCCAATTTATACTTGGCCCAAGATTCTTTTTTTTTTTTTTTTTTTGCGGTACGCGGGCCTCTCACTGCTGTGGCCTCTCCCGTTGCCGGTGTGGAGCACAGGCTCCGGACGCGCAGGCTCAGCGGCCATGGCTCACGGGCCCAGCCGCTCCGCGGCATGTGGGATCTTCCCGGACCGGGGCACGAACCCGCGTCCCCTGCATTGGCAGGCGGACTCTCAACCACTGCGCCACCAGGGAAGCCCGGCCCAAGATTCTTTACAGAGGCAACATTTTTAAAGGAACAGGAAGGACAAAGCTACTGGCATTGCACTGTGTGTGTTTGGTTGGTGTGACTGCGTTAAGGGCATATATATGAGGGCTGGATCCATGGATTTACAAATGCAAACAAGATGGTTTGAATTTACCTATCACAGAGCAGACATGCTCAGAAGAAGCATGATCCACATAATTTCTGTTTCCTAGTGGTAAACATGGTAGATTAGCACTCAGCATCCATCCAGCCTTCTTCTAGTAGTGTTCTTATATGGCAGGCTGGAAAATTGAAGTGAAGGACGCTTCCTAGAGTCACTTGAAGCTAGGTGTATTATTTCCTAGGGTTGCCGTTAACATATTACTACAAATTGGATGGCTTAAAACAACAGAAGTATATTTTCTGGAAGCCAGAATTCCAAAATCGAGGTTTGGGCAGGGCTGTGCTCTCTCTGGAGGCTCTGGGACAGAATCCCTCTTCCAGCTTTTGATGGCTCCAGGCATCCCTTGGTTTGTGGCTGCATCACTCCACTTTTGTCTCTGCCTTTATCTTCACATGGCCTTCTCTTCTTTCTGTGTCTTTTCCCGTCTCTTACAAGGATATTTGTCATTGGATTTAGTGCCCACCCAGATAGTCCAGGATGATCTTATCCCAAGACATAATTATTTCTGCAATGACCTTTTTACCAACTAATGTAATATCCTCAGGTTCTGGGTAGACATATCTTTGGGGAGCCACCATTCAGCCTGCTACACTAGGTTTCTGGATGCGAACTTGGTTGTGTCCATTGGAATGCACTGCATGAGAGTTGGAAGGCAGAAATGAGGAGGGGGCTAGTTTTCTACTACCTTGGCTGAAGCTATTGGCAATCACAGTTATTAAGATCTTGGGATTTTCTGCAGCAAGTTAGCAAGGACAGCTTTTAAATTTGTAAAGAGCAAGAGCAGTTGCAGAACTTCCTGATCTCTAGAAGGCAGCTCCAAACCTGTCTTATTGAAGCCAAAAGAGTCCTCCTGATTCCCACCTTCCCAAATGTGGCAAAGGTAGCAGCTCTCCTGGCAGGTCAGTTCTTTGGTGGTGTTTTTGGAGTAATTCTGGAGATCCAACCTAGAATCCTAATTAAATCACTTTCTGCTTAAATAGCAAGTTAGTCAACTAAACCCTACCAACACCTTATGGCAACTAAAAAGAAAATTTTAGTATTTAAAATAGTATAGTTTTAGCTTGAGCTCCATACTGTTTCTTATGTCTGACTCATGGTGACTAGACCAAAAATTATTTGAACAGTGAAGCACAGGACAATTTTTTTAGGGTAGTGAAACTATTCTGTATGATACAGTAATGGCGGATAATTGATGCTATACGTTTGCCAAAACCCGTAGAATTTCACAGCACAAAAGGTGAACCGTAATGTATGATGATTTTTAAAAACTCATTTAGGAGGCTGGGGGATCCTCCTGAAGAATGTGGCAAAATAGTCAACTCTATTACAATTGTATGAAACAACCTGTCTGGAGGTGCAACTTTGGAAATAAGTAGTCTGTGAGATTAAAGGCCAAAAGAACTATTTTTTTTTAAGTATCATTTAAGATTTCCTTTTTAAGTGATTATTTTCCTTCTTCATTCTTACCTGGGACATTATCTACAGAAGATATAAGGGAACCCCAGCCTTTTCTTACAAATAACCAACATGTTCTTGAAAATGCAAAATTTGTTCTTAAGCTAATGTGAAAGATGTGAAATGGTGACCCAAGGCTCGATTCAGCTTACAGACACAATTTGCTTAGTCTGCGCTGTGTTTTAAGAACAGGGCAAGTAGTTGATTATATTTCAAAATCAGGGGATTGCATATAGAAATTTGGATTTCCAGATTTTTGGAAAAATCAGAAGGTCTAGCAAGACTGAGCCCATACTTGCACCTGACAATGGCATGGCAACAACGGACTGCAGCTAAGAAGATGCTGACCTCTTTAGACAAGACCTGTTATCCAGTTTCCCATGGTCTTCACTACTTACCTAACTTACCTTGTAACTTAAGATGCCCCACAGATATCTGAGCTAATATGCCCCATAGACATGTGAGTTTGCATCCCCTGAGATAACGGGAAGATTCAGGGCATCCTATGAAAGATTGTGAAGAGGAGGCAGCTTGTCCTTTCAGCCTACATCTCCCCTTTCAACACCCTTTCCCCACCTTTCAACTTCACTTTACCCCTATTTCCCAAGGCTTCCTAACATCCTCCCTGTTTTCCCAGCGAAAAGTAATCTGACAATGTGTGACTTAACATAGCGTCCTTTGCGTTTGCAGAGAAGAGAGTCTAGAAAAGGCTTTTTCACTGAAAGCAGTGGATTTTTAATGACAACATTCTAGGCACCATGAGGCATATTCCAGACCACAAGCCTTTACATCACTAGTCTTCCTATTCATGAGACAGGTCTTGGGCACATCCTCTATGTTAAAGCTTGAGAGGCGTGTCCATTAGAATCGAGATTCTTTTTTTCTTAACATGGGCATAGTAATAGTGAAACATACTAGCTAGTGAGCCTTTAGTGTTGAAAACTACTCATTAAATATATTGGTTCTGGGCCTCCCTGGTGGCGCAGTGGTTGGGAGTCCGCCTGCCGATGCAGGGGATACGGGTTCGTGCCCCGGTCTGGGAGGATCCCATATGCCGCGGGGCGGCTGGGCCCGTGAGCCATGGCCGCTGGGCCTGCGCATCCGGAGCCTGTGCTCCGCAACGGGAGAGGCCACAACAGTGAGAGGCCCGCATACCGCAAAAAGAAAAAAAAAAAAAAATATATATATATATATATATTGGTTCTTTGATGTCCAACTCATAGCAAACTCTCACGGTTATTTTGCCAAAGGAAGTCAAAATTATCAAGTTGTGTTTTTTAATGGGGATTGATACACTTTTATGAAAGGGACTTTGCAGAATTTTAAAGCAACATTCATTTCCCTTCTTCCTAAGTACAGTAACCTTGCCGTGGCCCCGTGAGGCTGCTCGACACCAGTGTGAACTTGCTGCTCCCTCGTGAATTTCACAACCCATCCAACAAAGTACTCTGACTTTTTCACCTAAATATCAAAAACTTTCAGTTAGCCAAGAGAAGAAAACATCATTATCAAAAGCCTTTCTCATACTTGATTCTATGGAAACCGCTAACCATATATAGGAAAAATAGCAGGCCTCTGAGATTTAGATGGGGGCATTCATCTTTCCTTTGTGATAAAAAGTTCGGCTGGTGACTTGGGAACTCACTACACGCTTCATTGACAGAAATGCTCTCTTTCTGCTTGAAAGCGTGGGCATTTCAGAAGTGCCTCCCCTCGCAGGATGAGTAAAAACAATATCATTTTCCCCGATAGCTGCTGAATTGAAGTGAAGGATTATTTATTTAAACTTTTGAAGCATGAAGCAAAATGCAGCCAGTATGTACTGTGTCTGTCTTAGAAACCATAAGTCAGAGGGAAGAGTTTACGAAGCATTCGGTCAGGGGGCTGATTCCCACTTTCTCGTGTAAACCACACAGACCGTAAGGTCGCAGCACCAGCCTCTGAACTCCTATTAACAAAGCGATCGTTTTCAGCTCCCTGGTTCCTACTACGGCGCAATCCCATTACCTCCTCTTTCCTCACAAAAATATGTTTCGAATTATTCCATGGCTGGTGGTTGATGAAAAGCTCTTTTATTACTTGCTAACAGTCATTGTTATTACCAAGAACCGTGGGTCTGAGTGCCTTTGCTGTCCCGCCTCCCATCCTGCTGCCAGTCCCATCTAACCCATCACATCAGCACCTAACTGCTCCTGTGAGTTTCACACATTCCTGAAAACCTGGTGTGGCTACCTGCAGTCAGGCCTCCTGCACATCACCTCCATTGCTGCTTGAGCCTAAGTTCAAGATGCTAAAACAGATGTGGAAAGTGAAGTTTAATAACTATGCTGTTAACTAGTCCTTTTACTTTCTTTTATCTAAATACGAGCCTCTCAACAGATCCCAGAGGACCCCTAAGGCACAACTTTTGGGTTTTTTCTTCTCATTTTTAAGGTATTATTAGACACTTACACCTGAGAGTGAATGAGTTTATCAGCTCGTTCCTGAGAACAGGGGGAGGGGAGCACCAAAGCATTCAGTGCTTGGTCGGAGCAGCAGGTCAGAGACGTGAGGGAGAACAAAGCAGGGGACGAGGCCCGGAAGACAACGCGACTCCTCCAGCCTGGCAGAACAGGCCCGGGGACAAACGGGGTGGACAGGACCTCCAAGAGGTCCACAGAGACACCTACTGGGTGCAGATCAGACAGGTGACCCTGGGGTTCTTGTGGGACAGCATCGCCCTGTCCCTGGAAGGGAGCTGGGAGGGGGAGCCGTCTCTGGACTGGACACCCAGGCCCAAGGTGCAGATGAGAGCAGAAAAGCAGAAAAAGTCCAAAATATATTGCCCTCCTTCCTATCTCTCATTTTAGAGTAAGTCTTTGTATTAGTTTTCTGCTGTTGCTTTAATAAATTACCACAAATTTAATGGCTTAAAACACAGACATTTATTCTCTTACAATTCTGGAAGACGAAAGTCCAAAATAAGTTTTCTGGGGCTAAAATCAGTGTCGGCAGGGCCAGTTCTTTCTGGAGGCTCCATAGGAGAATCTATTATCTGCCTCTTCCAGCTTCTGGTGGCTGCTGGCATTACCTGGCTTGTGGTCACATCACTTCCATCTCTGCTTCTGTTGTCATATCACCTTCTCCTCTTCTGTAGTCAAATCTCACTCTGCTTCCCTCTTACAAGGACACTTGGGATTACATTTAGGACCCACTTGGATAACTCAGGGTAATTTCCCCATCTCAACATCTTTAATTTAATCACAGAATCTATGAAGTTTCTTTTGTCATATCAGGTAACATCTTTGGAGGCAGGATGGGGGTAACACACATTCAGCCTACCATAGGTGCCAAGTATGAAGTAATTATATTGTATTATTATTTCCTTCTAGATTTTAAACTTGGATGTTCCAAGAACACAGTGCTTTATCTAAGTAGTAACTCTCTATGGGAAAAAAATCTTCAGGAATCTTGAGAGCCCCTCTAAATGAATGGTGCTTTAAATATTGACAGGTTTTGATATTTGAATCCAGAATTTTTTTTAATTCAAACAAGTCCTAGTCCCCCTAGTCTTCAGATTGTGGTTTCTTAGTACCATTTCCCTCTAAATGACTGGATAAATAGCTGATTCCAGGTCTAGGGTAGGAAATCTACAATATGAGCCTGAAACATCTCTCTGTGAAAGTTAGAAGGTCAAGAGACAACTTGCAAAAGATCCCACTGGCCAATAATCATAATGGATTGAAATATATCAAATATATATAAGTCCATGAGTTTGAACTGATTCCTCGACATCTTTGGAGGATGCTGGGGAATCAATTTATTATTTTAAAATCTGGTAAATAAAGGGAAAGAATCATGAATTTGTCCTGCTTTTTTCATATGAACTATATCCTAGGGAAATCAAGTAGTTGATGAGAGCAATTTTCTCTTTATAGAATTATTTCAGCTGTAAACATTTAGGGAATTTTAGAATTAGAAAAATCAAGGTAACCCCTAATGAATCAGTGAATTGTGCAACTCCTAATGAATTAATGGATCTAGGCAATGATGATCCGTGGCTGCTAATGTCATAAAAATTAAAATAACCAGGTATAGGGCTTCCCTGGTGGCGCAGTGGTTGAGAGTCCACCTGCCAATGCAGGGGACACGGGTTTGTGCCCCGGTCCGGGAGGATCCCACATGTCGCGGAGCGTGAGCCATGGCCGCTGGGCCTGCGCGTCCAGAGCCTGTGCTCCGCAACAGGGAGAGGCCACAGCAGTGAGAGGCCCGCGTACCGCAAAAACAAAACAAAACAAAACAAAAAATAACCAGGTATAGATGCCTGTTGATAGAAGTACACACCTCTGAACCACTACTAATAAAACATCTTGCTAAAATGAATCTAATCAAAACTCTAGAGCTAATAACCAATTCACAGGACATACGAAGGAGAAAGGAACATGCTAAAAAAAAATACTTGTTTAGGTACAATTTGTAAAATCCACCTGTGAGGTACTCTTCAGAACCAAAATTACAAGGAAAAAAAAGAGATGAAGGCAGAACCTATAAATTAACAGAGACTCAGTGGACATTACAATCAATCACAAGGTATAGAATCTAGCTGTATCCTTCAAGCAAACTACAAAAATCTAACAATAAGACAATCAGGGAGACTTGAACTCTGACTAGATATTTGATGTTAAAGAAGTATGGTTAATTCTGTAGGTCTGGTAAGTTTAAGAAAGGAGTTTTTATCATTTAGAGCTACAGTGATATGGTGTTTGGGTGTCTGGAATTTGCTTCAAATTAATCTGGAATGGAGTAAGGACCAATGGATGAAACAAGATTGGCCACAAATTACTAACCGTTGAAAGTGGATGATAGGTACATAAGAACTGATTATACTATTCTCTCCATTTCTGTCTATATTTGAATTTTTTCATATTTGTCTTTTGGATTTGAGGTAAAATCTTGCTTTTGCTCTTGGCTTAAACCTAACAACAACAATAATATCAATACTACTAAACACAGATTATTCAGGGCATTTTATTTTAAGCTAAACACAGTGAAATGTCTTTAGCTGCAGTGCATTAGTCGTCCAAAATTCCCCGTGGACTTGTTAGTAAGGAACAGAAGTTTCAAGTTCAGGCATTGGGGCACTAGCTAGCTATTCCATGCACCTTGCATTCTACATGAATTTTACTTGAATGTCCCACTGTGTTTTGTTATATATTAGGGCTAGACACAAGACTTAAACATGCTATAAATCCTACCAAGTTCATAGATTGCTCTTATTACCTGTTCTTAAATATCTTGATAATATACTAGTTTATAAATCTCAGATTGGTTCCTGCCCTATCATACCTTGGCATTGGAGAGAAAATTGCAAGCAAAATTCAGCCCATTTCCTAATGCAGACTTTTCTAGGAAGAAAAGCTGAAAAATATATAAATTGTTCAAAATAACAGTATGCTTATTAGGCTGTAAGGATCTTCCAACTAAAGAGTTAGCTCTCTCTCAGTAGCAACATCCTTCTCTCAGTAAACCAGACTCAACACTTTGGAGTCATCACTGATGTGTCCCATGTGCTCTTTTGGGTAAATATTTCTGAGTGGTTGCTGTGTGCTTATGTGCTGGGCACTGTGCTTGGCACTGTGGATACAGAGAAAATACAACACATTCCAGTCCATGAAGAAATCAGTCTGGTGGGTGGGAGAGGTACATGGATGAAAATATCTGGCAAATGCTCTGATGGAAGTTCCTAAGTTCTCCAGCTTTTGTATGTTCTCTTTCCCTCCGAGTCTCAATGGATGCTGCCTGAACCACCATGCTGTGTGTCTGCAGATGGCATGCATGATCCCTTTCCAAGAGACTAGAGTTCAGTGGTTAAGAGCACAGACTTGAGTCTCCACTACTTCCTAGATATCTTTGATTTGTTTAACTTCTCTGTGCCTCCGTTTCCTCATCTATAAGGTTGGTTGTTGCTGGGATTAAAGGAACTAACATCTGTAGAGGTCTCAGAATAGTACGTACCTGACGTAATAAGGATTTTATCCATGTGTCTTAAGTGTCTTATTCATTTCTTCAGGATGCTATGTTCCCATAAGTCTGCGGCACTTCTAGCTGGTACAGTTGCTTCCTTTAATTCTGCAAAGCACTGCTGACGAATACTCTAGTGTTTATGAAACCACTGCTAGAACCTAGCGTTCATTAATGACGCCCCTTTGGAAGGAAGGCAGTTACAGGGCATCTCTCTGCTCAGCCCTCAGCCTACTTTCGGATTGCAGGAGTCAGCTCATAAACCTCAAGAGGCCTGTTCTCAGGCCCCACCCAAGTCAAGCGCCCCAAAATCTCTCCTTTGTCCCCCCAAGTAAAAGCCCTGTTTAAATAATAATTTCTACAGAAACACTCCCTGATCACAGCCTGTCTTTTACGTTGTTATGTAAAGCAATTTAGCACCTCACCCTGAACTGCTTTATCCCAAAGCAGGATTTGCTTTTCCCTTTGCAGAACTCAAAAGGCACGTTATAAGTTGTTTCGCTTACAGATAAAAGAGCAATCCTCCTTTAAAGAATTCTGCAGCACTCCTAGAACAACTGACATTCATTACGTTAATTTCATTTGGCTTAAAATTATTTTGGGCTCCTGCTACATATGTACAAAATATTGTAAGCACAGAGAATGAATCCTGCATGGAAACCCAAGAAGGCTTCCCAGAAGAGTGACATATAAGGTTTATATCATCTTTATTTCAAAATTCTCCCCAAATGTCTATTAGGGGTAATGAATGTGGAGGGACTCAGAAAAAAATATGACAAAACATAAGCAATGAGTATCTCAGGGTGAAGGACTTTTGATAATTATTTTCTTCTTTTGATTTCGTGTACTTCCTGACTTGCTGCAATGCACGTGTTACATTTAGTATAAGAAGACAAAATGGTGTTTTTATTTTTTAATTTTTTTGCGGTACGCGGGCCTCTCACCGTTGTGGCCTCTCCCATTGCGGAGCACAGGCTCCAGACGCGCAGGCTCAGCGGCCATGGCTCACGGGCCCAGCCGCTCCGTGGCATGTGGGATCTTCCCCGACCGGGGCACGAACCCGTGTCCCCTGCATGGGCAGGCGGACTCTCAACCACTGCGCCACCAGGGAAGCCCCCAAAATGGTGTTTTTAAACGTCTCATATCTGCTTTTTCCCTTCCATGCCCATCTCCCCCAACCTCTCCATGTTCCATCACTTTAATCTTGACACTCCCTTGCTCAAGACCTACCAGTGGCCTCCTATTGCTTTTCTCCTCAAGCCTTAATAACTCTGCCTGACTTTCAAGCTTCTTCATAATCCATCCCCCCCTACCTATCCAGTTGTTCTTCCTACTACACACTCTCTGTGGGGAGACATTATCCTAAATTTCAATAGGAAAATGACTATCTTTTCCTTGTTTTGGAGGGTTCTCAGGAAAATACCCCACACTAGCTAATTTTGGGGTAGGTGGTAAGAGGCAGAACTAAATACAAAGATGCTGACATATTACTCTTCTTTCTAGAAATTGCCATTATTTATTTACAAGAGTCATGATTGCTAGTATTAATAGCTGTATTTCAGGAATTCCCTGGAGGTCCAGTGGTTAGGACTCTGCCATTTCACTGCTGGGGGTTCAATCCCTGGTCAAGGAACTAAGATCCCGCAAGCCATGTGGCACAGCCAAAAAAAATTTTTTTTAATAGGAAATAATTTTTTATAAATAGCTGCATTGCATGGATGAGGCTAAATAATTTGCTCAAGGCCATAAGGCTAGAAGGTATCAGAGCCTGGATTAGGACCCAGGTCAGCTGGATGCCGAAGCCACACTCTTTCCATTGCACCAGGCCCTTGGCAAGGGGAACAGTCATATTTATATTCACTATCAGTTGCACTTGTTGATAGATCAGCATCAAAACTAAAAAATTGTTTCTAACCAAGCTAATCACTCTCATAGCTCTTTTAGCTTATGCCTCATAATTTAGCACATTTTATACTATAGTGTTTTTTTTTTTTTTTTTCGGTAAGTGGGCCTCTCACTGCTGTGGCCTCTCCCGTTGCGGAGCACAGGCTCCGGACGCGCAGGCCCAGCGGCCACGGCTCACGGGCCCAGTCGCTCCGCGGCATGTGGGATCCTCCCGGACCAGGGCACGAACCTGCGTCCCCTGCATCGGCAGGTGGACTCTGAACCACCGTGCCGCCCGGGAAGCCCAATAGTGTATTTTTGATAACTCTTTTAAATTTAATTTAATTAATTTATTTTTAATTTTTGGCTGCGTTGGGTCTTCGTTGCTGCGCACAGGCTTTCTCTAGTTGTGGTGAGCAGAGGCTATTCTTCGTTGCCATGCACGGGCTTCTCATTGTAGCGGCTTCTCTTATTGCAGAGCACAGGCTCTAGGTGTGCTGGCTCCAGTAATTGTGGCCCATGGGCTCAGTAGTTGTGGCGCTCGGGCTTAGTTGCTCCACAGCATGTGGGATCTTCCTGGACCAGGGCTTGAACCCGTGTCCCCTGCATTGGCAGGCGGATTCTCAACGACTGCACCACCAGGGAAGCCCTGATAATTGTTTCTTATGTGTAAATTTTGTCTCCTTAATCAGGTTATTGGTTTAATGAGGTGATGACCATGTGCTAAGTACATACTTAGAACTATAGCACATTCTAAGTACATACTAAGAACTCACATAATGAGAACTCCATTTCAGTTGAATGCTTGCTCTATCAAAGTAGTATCTTAAAGATTATATAATTCTTAACTAAAAACCTTGAGTAAAAGGATAATTTACCAACTCAGAGGGTGTTTAATAAATGAAATAATGTTTATACAAAAGCTAGGGAGAAGCTAATATATCTCTTATTAAACTAATTATTACATCATCCTTTATCAATATCTCCAAAACACCAAGGATTCTGCCAGTCATACAAAGATACACACCTTGTACCATCATCTACAAAAGAAAATACAGATGGACATAAAATTGTCAATGTAATATATTTATGGAACAACATGGGCTAGCAGGAGATAGAAAGGTAGAATTCAACGGAGGAGACTTGCATTCAAGGAGCCTAGAGAAATATTTTAATATGCCTAGAACTGTTTTTACCTAAAACATACCTGAGAAGGGAAAAGCAGTTGGTAGATGGACTCAAGATATTTCTGTAATGAGGTTTACTCAAGTTTGTTATCAAGTAAGTCATAATTTTGAAAATGTCAAAATGTCATAATTTATTAGCATTGCTTTTGGAAAGATGATCTGTATGATGCAACCAATTATGAAATAAAATTTTCTCCTTGGTGAAATGTTTTCCTAGTTCCTCTACCCACTTCTGCCTCATCAGAGGGAGTAGAATAACAGAGATTTTGTTATTTATAAAATCATCATCTTCATTAGAGCAAATTACATGACTTCCGTTTCTCGTAGGGAGTCTCTCTAGACTCCTTCTATTTCTGTCCCCCTCCAGCATTTTCCTTTGGGACTGGATCATATTTTCATGTACTTGTTTTCATTTTCTAGAGGTACTATATCTCTCCAGTTAGACTATAAACTCCCTAGGGTTGGTTTTCTCTATTTTCTATAAAATCCCCTTAGCTCTTTGTACAGCAGAGGGCCGAAATAGGCATTTAATAAATTAATAATTGGGTTTTATTCTTTTAGGAAGACAGAAACGGGGTCGTCCCTCTGCTTCGCTCCTTGATTCCTTGGGCTTCTCTAAAATCACATTCCCAAATGCAGCACAGCTGAAATAACAGCAGCACCAGCTTGCATTTTTACAGTACCGTCTACTTTTCAAAATGTTTTTACATCTCTTATCTCATTTATTTCTCACCAAAATCCTATGAGGTAAGTAGAGCAGATATGGCTCGTCTCATGTGATAGATGGTAAAACAGAGGAAGGGAGAGGTTAAGTGACTTGCCCAGTCCCTCACCACTCCAGTCCATCTGCCAGAATTATCTTCCTAAAAATAAATATAAACATGACATTCCCCTGCATAAAATCATCAAAAGGACTCTGGCTGTCTACAGGGTAAAGTGCAAACTCTTTAGCAGGGCACACAAGTCCCTTCACATCTGGCCCCATGCTCCTCACCAGCTTCGTCTTCCACGGCTTGCGCCCGGCACGGCACCCTCCCCCAGCCACGCTGAACTCCCACCATTCACGTCAGCGGCTCTCAAGACCGCAGGCCTTTGCACGCGTTGCTTCCTCTGCCTGGAATGCTCTTTTGGGTTTAAACCTCTCACTACCACCTTCCACCTTAAAGATTCCTATTCAGTCCCCTATGTGTAGGTCAAGTGAAACTTCCCTTACAGTCTTGCTTCTGGCTTCCGGCCTGCGGGGTGAGTTGGCCACTCCTTTATAAACCACCGGCCCCTGCCTGCTTGCTACCTCTTATCCTGATCGGATTTTTTTTCTCAGTGGAACTTATCACCTTCCAGTATAGTATATCATTTGCTTGTTTATTAAGTCTTCTTGTCTGTCTCTCTGTGATGCAATGTAAGCCCCACAAGGGCATGGGCCTTTGCTGGTTTTGTTTGCTGGTGTGTCCCAGGTGCCCAGACAGTGTCTGACACACAATAAGTGTGCAGGAAATTCAGAAAGCATTAATTAAGCAACTGCGATTCAGGCACTGAGGCTACAGGGATGAGATACAGTCCTTCCGGCCCAGGAGAAGGAGAAAGGAACGAAAGCACCATGATGAGAGCAGGATGCTGAGTGTAGTGATAGTGGTATGTGCTGGGGGAGATGAGAGCACAGATAAGGAGGGGGCCAGGCCGGGTGTAGATGGAAACAGCCCCGACAGGAAAGGCTTAGGCTTCATCCAGAGGGCAATATGTAAAGAGAGACTTGACAGCCGTGCACAAGTTCACCGAGTTCAGAAGGAGGTGGGGAGAAATTACAAGGAATTTTTATAGCTTAATATTAGCGTGTATATGGGGGTGGGATATAAGGCCAGAGAAGTAAAATCTGTTTATATCCATATAGAAGAGGGAAACAGAGCTCCTGAGGGTGAAGGGCCAAGTCTCTGCCTCAGATTCAAATGTAATTAGGTTGTTTTTACCTCCAAAACAACTATGCTTCGCAACACCCTTTCTCTGTAATGAAAAATGCCAGAAATGATTAATTCTGATGTTAATAATTTAGAGAGGAAAAGTCTGGAGTCAGGGCATTAGACCTTGATCTCCTGAGACTTTAGAAGAAACTCCTAGAGAGCGTATCTTGAAATATTAATCCTGCTCATTCATGGAGCTTCTGGATCAGCAGAAATTTGATATGTTTTCCTTTATTAAGCTCTTTCTTTTGCCCTTTTATAGTTTGAAAAGAACTTTCATAGCTAGAGGTATATCTAGTTAGAGATGAATTGTGGTACTTGGCTTAATTTCAAGAGAGCAATATTTTTATTCTTTGAGCAGCTCAATGTTTTTAAGCCATCTGATGAGTATCAAGCACTGTGCTAGGCCCTTGCTACAAAGACCAGTAACCCAGGGCCATGGCTGTTGAGGGGCTCATAGACTATAGGGATAGGCAGACATATGAGTATAATGAAATGTTGTAGGGATCAAATATGGAAGTATGCACGGGAAACAAAGTGCAGACAAAGAAGAGAGTGCTTCATTCCTCTGGGGAGACGGAGAGAGGGAAGTGTGCACACCACACAAGGTTTCCCAGGAGAAGTGATGCTTGATCAGAGTCTTGAAAGTTAGTGTGTGTTCATTGGTGGACAGTGGACATTCGGGGTAAAGGGAGAAGCACAAGCACAGGCTTGAGGCTATGAAACAGGCTGGTGAGTAAGGAAGTACAAACAATTCAGTATGACTGGACGTGTGTGTGTGTGTGTGTGTGTGTGTGTGTGTGTGTGTGTGTGTGTGTGTGTGTGTGTGTGTGTGTGTGTGTGTAGGCGGTGAGGTACATGACCCTTTATATGCTATGTTAAGGAGTTGGGATTTCATTCAATCGGCCAGTGTTTCTCAAATTTTGATCCAAGGAACACTTGTCTCAGACTGTTTTAGAAGGTCCTCATTAAAATGCAGATCCCTGGGCTCTAATGATTCAGAATCTCAAGAAGAATGATGAGTGAGGTCAGAAAGACCAAGAGTCTGCAAAGCTGTCTAGGAGATCCCTAAGTTTGAAGACTGCTATTATAGGCAATGGGGAGACATTCAAAGTTTTAAATAGAGGACAACAATCAGATTTGCTTTTATGAGGATTTTGTTTCTAGTAGTATTGTGCAAGATCCTCATCCCAGCTGCTTACATGGTCTAGGCATGTAAAATAAATGACTAAAGTAGGCTGCATGGAATGATCCGGGAGTGGTGGGCACTGAGGCAAACCAAAGAGTACAACCTTGGCTAAGGGAGTGGTCACTGTGTAGCCTCAGTCAATTACTGACAAGTAGGAATTGTAACCCAGTGCCGTCAGACTGTTCACTTTTTCAAAATAAAGTGATCATCTATATTTTCATGTAAAATCTCCCGGCATTTACATACTGGCTATATCAGTAAGGTTCTTAGTTACAAAGAACAGAAACAGATTCTGGATGATAAAGCAGAAATTACATTTATTACAAAGATGTTTAACCTAGGAAAGCTACTTAGAAAATTATTTGGCAAACATATGTATACCTCGTGTTCCAACAACCTCATCCCTAGATACGTACCTAATTAAAAGGTATGTTCCCCAAAAGACATGTAGTAGGATATTCATAGGAGCGCTATGAATCTTACAAGAAATGGAAATGTCCCAAATGCCTATTAACAATAGAAAGGATAATACAGTATAATGCCTTTACACAGTGGAATACTGTGTACAATGAGAATGAATGATCTACAACTACATGCAGCAAATGATAAATCTCACAAACATAACATTGAGCAAAAGAAGCGAGAAACCAAAGAGTACATATTGCGTGATTCCATTTATATTTCACACAAAAGCAGGCAAAACTAATCCATGCTGTTTGAAATCTACATAGTGTTTACCACTGTTCTGTTGTGATCGTTGTGTTAGGAGTGTTGTGATTGGAGGGGAACACAACAGGGTATTTTGAGGTTCTCACGGCGGCCTCTTAGTTTGGTTCTGGGTACACTGTTATGTTTGTTTGTGAAGACTTATTAAGCAATACATTTATGATATGCGCAGAGGTGTCCCTAGCATGCTTGTTTTTAAACACCTACTCGCTTACATGACAAAATAATTTTCAATGATAGTCATGAAATAAAACTAAAATAATAGTGGCCATAAAAGAAATGTAGATAGTGAAATCTTTCTTTACTTAAATTTTATATACATGCATATACCTATGCACACACATATATATATGTTTTTAAATAATTTACAATCTAGGGCTTCCCTGGTGGCGCAGTGGTTGAGAGTCCGCCTGCCGATGCAGGGGACACGGGTTCGTGCCCCGATCCCGGAAGATCCCACATGCCGCGGAGCGGCTGGGCCCGCGGGCCATGGCCGCGGAGCCTGTGTGTCCGGAGCCTGTGCTCCGCAACGGGAGAGGCCACAGCAGTGAGAGGCCCGCGTACAGCAAAAAAAAAAAAAAAAAAAAAAAAAAAATTTACAATCTAAAAAAAAGAAATTTTGGGCCTCCCTGGTGGCGCAGTGGTTGAGAGTCCGCCTGCCGATGCAGGGGATACGGGTTCGTGCCCCGGTCTGGGAGGATCCCATATGCCGCGGAGCGGCTGGGCCCGTGAGCCGTGGCCGCTGGGCCTGCGCATCCGGAGCCTGTGCTCCGCAACGGGAGAGGCCACAACAGTGAGAGGCCCGCATACAGCAAAAAAAAAGAAAAAAAAAAAAAAAAAAAAAAGAAATTTTGATTTTAAATATATTGTTCATATTCAGGAAAATATATTATGTATGAAGTAAAATTTACACTTACCATACAAAAATATTACATCTTGCAGTTTCCTCTCTGTTTCACTGTTTCATATTTTGAACACAAATAAAAACTTCAAGTACTCACATAGACTGATAGAACTGAAGTAATTCAAGTTCTGTTTCTTTGTTTTTACAACCGCTGTACTACCAGTCATTTATTCTAAACCTCCTATTTAAATGCAAAAGTCTGTAGAACCATAATCTGTGCTGAAAGCCAGCTCAAAAGGTTTCAGGACTTTAAGATGTACTCTTGAAATGTATACATGTAACTGAGCCCACAGTTGTCAGGGCCTAACTGTATAACTGGGTGTCCTCCAAATTAACTTCTTTATAAAAGAAGTTTTATGTGCTTACTAAAGGATGGGAAATAAAACGGTGCTGATTTGACTCGTGTGTGTGCGTGTGTGTGTGTGTGTGAGTGTGTGTGTGTATAATGTATATATAGTTCTCTACATATTATATATGTGTATATATATAGTTACTTCTAAATATGTCAGTGATAAAATAGTCCTCCCTGAAAAAAATCTTTTCATGGTTAAGTTTTAAGCATTTGGTGCAGTTACTATTGAATTTTTTAATGAATATATTTATATTGATATTATATAGTTATATAATGTCATTATATTATGTTATATATAATAATATTTTAGAAAGATATATTTTTTTTTAAATGATCCACAGACAAAGCACCTCATTATTGTGCCCTTTTCTGTATGCATATTATGTTTCAATAAAAGGGTAAAAAGAAGAAGAAAGAATATCTGGGGCAGCTCACACAAGTGTTGGGCAAACTGGACTAACAGGCTTGAGGCTATTTTTGTTTATTTTTTATTTTTTATTTTTTTGCGGTATGTGGGCCTCTCACTGTTGTGGCCTCTCCCGTTGCGGAGCACAGGCTCCGGATGCACAGGCCCAGCGGCCATGGCTCACGGGCCCAGCCGCTCCGCGGCATGTGGGATCTTCCCAGACCGGGGCACGAACCCGTTTCCCCTGCATCGGCAGGCGGACTCTCAACCACTGCGCCACCAGGGAAGCCCGAGGCTATTTTTGAAACAACACTTCGGACCATGTGGCCCACCTGGCTTAACAGAACCATTTCTGCAGCTGCTGCTGCCCCAGGGAACGTAAGAGGAAGTCACCGCTGCCAGTGATGCCCCTGAAAGCCAGAGACCTCCACCACCACCTTTGCCCAGCAAACAGATATGCACAGAGCTTTCTTCTTCAATTGCCATATATTAGTTTCAAGTGGGTCTATCTAACTGATGGAGCCTAAGGTCAAATTTGGAGGAATTTGTCTTCTGGATTCCCCCTCAAGGGAGATGGGAATTAGAAGGCAGGAAATCATAACAAGTATGTCCAAAAAGTGATAGGTAGCCAAAAAATCTGAGAAAGTCCACTACAGCATACTTCTTTAGCTGTTCAACATTAATATGTCATTTTTATTTTTTTGCTCCAGACACACAGGCTCAGTGGCCATGGCTCACGGGCCCAGCTGCTCCGCGGCATGTGGGATCCTCCCGGACTGGGGCACGAACCCGTGTCCCCTGAATCGGCAGGTGGACTCTCAACCACTGCGCCACCAGGGAAGCCCGATATGTCATTATTTTAAACTTAATAACAACACATGAACAATCACGATAAAATTCTCCTATTGATCACAGTGCAAATGTCCCTGATGCAAATAAAAACACTCTCCTCTGTCCCAAAGGGAGACAATCTAAAAAAAATCTCATCCAAGTATGGTACCCAGCTGAGTCTTAGCACTCTGGATGATGTGCAGGTCCAGATATGACACCTCAGGGTCCCCTGACCTTAACACTAAAAGATAAGATAACTGCCCCCTATGTATTGAATACACAATAGAAAAGGAGCAGGAATGCAGTAGTAACTTCAGTTCAGGAAAGAGAATAGGAAACGTTGCAGCCACAGGAAATATCAAACCCTGTATTCTGGCAGTGAGGAGGACTCCGTGCCTTGGTGGTGGTATAAGATCTGGTTCTGCCCTCTGGAGGAATCCTCCTGGTCCATTATTATGCATGACCTCATGGATAATAAGGCCATGGGTAAGGGCTTTAGAAAGGATGCCCTTCCTGGGCACCTCACAGGACCCTCTCAGTCCACTTCTAATAGGTGTGAGTTTAGGAACCTGGGGTGGCTTAAGGGGTTGAAGAATTATAGGCTGTTGCTAGACAAGTCTGGAATTTCTTTGACAACATACTGTTGTGAGACAATTTTCCTTGAGTTTCTTGTCTCTCTAATATCTTATACGCAGAGGCACTGATCACCCTTTGTCTCAGACTATCTTTTCAAGGGTGTTTGTGCAGAAAACAGCCTTGGAAGATAGAGATAGTGTTTCCCTCCAGAACAAAGGGCAAACATGCTTACAGTCCATTATAAACTATTTGGGCTCCCTAAGCTCAGGGTTACTTTCCTGTAACGTACACATCTGACACACATCTGGGCCCATCCACCCCATCTTTTGAGACTTTGCTGAAAGTGGCAAGGAGTAACCAGAATATGTCAACATGGATTATATCTACTCTTTCCCCCAATAACATAAAATATCATGGTTTATGTCCCAAGAAATAAAAGAAGACAGTTTTCCATGGAGAATGTTTTGACATCATTTAACAAGGTTCATGCTGTTTCTAAGCCTGAAAAATCTGGGTCCTCATTGTCAAATCCTTACTTCTTTCCGTAAGTCAATACCATACTTTAGGTTCTCTTGTTGGAAGCACTCTACTTCTGGTACCAAATCTGCTTGGTTAAATTGGCTCCAAGTAACAAAATAACACTGACATATAGTGGCTTAGACAAATAAGGTGTGAATTTTCCCCACAAGGCTAGAAATCTAGAGTTCCCCAGGGCTGAAAGGGTGGTTCCATAGTGAACCAGGACCCAGGTTCCTTCTAGCTTTCTACTCCAGCCCTTTAGCAACTGAAATTCATCCTCAGCTTGCTACCTTGTGGTTGCAAAGTGGCTGCCCCACCTCCAGCTTCATGTCTACAACCAAGGTAGCAAGAAGGGGAAAGGCAGAAGTTAAGTATGATTCCATTCAAAGAACTTTTGAAAAAGCCCATGTAGCAACTTTCCTGTCATTTTATCAGCCCAAAGATACCACATCCTCACCCCCAGCTGCAAAAGAGGCTGGGAAACACCATTCTTTAAGTAGGCATGATGCCATACTGAACAAAAGACGGGTTCTGCTAGTAAAGTAAAAAGAGAAAACATGTATTGGATACGTTACCAGCAATGTCTGACACAGCAATTAATTTTTTAAAAATGTAAGTGCTATATAGGACAAATAAATATACCTTTAAGCTGTATCTGTGCTGCAGATTCTCTGAGTACAATCTCAGAGAATTCACAGCCAGATAGTTAAAGTGAAGGTAAGAGAACATATTGGAGACAACTTCAACAGTCCAGACAAGAAATGATGAGGGTCTGAATCGAAAAGTTAATCAAAAGGGTAGAAAAGCTGTTCAGAATTGGGGGAAAATAGTGCCTCCCTATTTCTGACGTTTCCTTCCAAGTGAAGAGAGCTCTACAGAGTGTCCATTTTGACACCTGTGGTTTCTCCATACCTTTACCTCCCTCTGCCCAATGGGCAGTTGAGTGATTTCTCTGACCAGTACCTGTGGGAAGAATAACTAGGAGCATTTCAGGTCCACCATTTTGCACTAGGGAGTGGACCTCCACGTGGAGCGCAGCCTTGCGCTGGAAACTGGAGGTTTCTTTCCCTACTGGCCTTTTGTAGTGGGCAACTAGTCCATCACTGCCTTTTCTCCTCTTGGCCACAGACAGCATGAGTTCTATCCTCCTCCACTGTGTAAGTCTTACGTATCGGAGGCCTTCCTATCCAGGAGGCTAGGTGGATACATCTTCCACATTCTGGAGTTGAGGTTTACCCAGCATATTTAGTTAACAGGTCAAAAGCCACACCATATGATCTATCTCTATCAACAAGGAAGACGCTACTTCTTCCCCCATCTGCCTCTCCTGTATATTATTTATTTCTTTTTTAAAACAGCTCTGTTGGTATAATTCACATACCATACACTTCACCCATTTAAAATCTACAATTCATTCGTTTTTAGTATATTCACAGCATTGTGCAACCAGCACCACAATCAAGTTGGGAACATTTTCATCACTCCCTGAAGAAACCTCTTACCCTTTAGTTATCGTTCCCCCGCCTTCCCCTCCCAGCACACACACACACCACCAATAGAATCATACAATATGTGTTGCTTCTGGCCTCTTTCACTTAGCATAATATTTTCAAGATTCTTTCATGCTGTAGCATGTAGCAGTCCTCCATTCCTTTTTATTGCCAAATGATATTCCATTGTATAAATATACCACGTTTTGTTTATCCATTCATCAACTGATGGACATTTGACTAATATGAATGTTTTTGGCTATTATGAATAATGCTGCTATGAACACTTTGTATGTTTTTGCATGGACATATATTTTCAACTCTCTTGTATATATGCCTAGGAGTGGAAATTCTGCATCATATGATAACTCTATGTTTAGCCTTTTAAGAAACTGCAGACTGTTTTCCAAAGTGGCTGTACCACTTTACATTCCCATCATCAGTGTATGAGCGTTCCAAATTCTCCACATCCTCATCAACACTTGTTACTGTCTACCTTTTATATCGTAGCCATTCTAGTGGGTGTGAAAGGGTATCTCATTTTGGTTTTGATTTGCATTTCCCCAGTGGCTAATGAATGCTCTTCTTCTGACCTGGATGATAGTTACATGTATATGTTCACTGTGATAATTCATCAAAGCATACACTTAGGATTGGTGCATTTTTCTGAACATGTTACACTTCAATAAAAAGTTTATTTTGAAAGCACATATTCCACATCAGGTAAGGACTTCTTATATTCTATTTTTAAAATGAAATCGTTACCAAGCAACAAAAAAGGAGACAAGAGCAGCAGCTTTCAAGTGAGACAGACCTGGATAAGAATCCATGCTGACTGATGCTCTGTGTCTCAGGCTGGCAAAGCTGCCTAACTCCTCTGAGCCTCTGTTGCTTCATCTTTCAATAAAACTGTAAAAATAATAATACCTCACAGGATTGTGGTTAGTGCAGCTCATATAGGAGCTAAAAATCATGTTTTTTCCAAAAATGTAAAAATTATTAGCTCATAAAACTACTATTGCATTCACATGGTTTGCAGTTGATACGCCTCTTGACTAGCACGGTAAGATTTTTCCTCTGGTATAGACATGTCTTTCTGAAATCATTTTAAAAACATAAATGATGGGGCTTCCCTGGTGGTGCAGTGGTTGAGAGTCCGCCTGCCGATGCAGGGGACACGGGTTTGTGCCTTGGTCCGGGAAGATGCCACATGCCGCGGAGCGGCTGGGCCCGTGGGCCATGGCCGCCGGGCCTGCGCGTCAGAAGCCTGTGCTCTGCGACGGGAGGGGCCGCGGCGGCGAGAGGCCTGTGTACCGCAAATAAATAAATAAATAAATAAATCAATAAATGATGAATGTGTCTTCTTTGGATTCAACAGGTTTATGAATGTCTCAATAATCGTTTATGTCGTGAAGAAGTTAACCTTATGAATTTGGGGAAGTTAATTGGGAAGATTAATGTTTTTCTAACGGTCAAAGTGTTTGAGATTTAAAGCGTTGTATTAGTTCCACTGCTGAATCTACAGCTCAGGTGCAATATATTTCAGTAAGCCACCAATTAACTGCTTAAACAGTAGTTGTTTCACCTGCAAAGTGACTATAATCATATGTTGTATCACTAGTATAAAATTTAATTATTAGTTATAAATCTGAGACCCTAAAATGATGGTTGCTTTGTAAATTCAGTGTTATACCACAACAGCACTAAGAGATATTCCAAGATTCCTACCATAAACACACATTACAAAAAATTGTTAACTTACACTTACATAAACTTTTTATTTACAAAATTATGACTTTAGATTTCAAACTTTTCTCTCTGTGTCAGTCAGGATTAGATTCAGTTGTATATGAGAGAAATCCTATATAATGGTAGATTAAATGAGATGGAGGTTTATTTTTTTCTTATGTAAAACAAGTCTAGAGGCAGGCAGTCATGGCCTATTAGTGCATCTTCCTGATGTCATCAGGGATATAGGCTCTTCCATCTTTCCTTTCCATTATCTTGGCTTCTACCTTTAAGGCCACATCTTAGTTTTAGTTTGGTTACTGCAACTCCCACCATCAAGTACATGTGTTCTTAGGCAGCAAGAAAGAGAAAGAGAAAAGGACAAAAGAGGCTGGGTCTACTCCTTTTATAGAGCTTTCCCAGAAGCTCCTCCCAATATTTCCATTTACATCTCACTGGCTACCCCAGCCATAATAAAGCTGATAAATTTAGTTGCATGGAAGGGTTCATTGCCACATCTACACTATAGGGAGGACTTGCTACTAAGGAATAAGAGGATGGATAGCAGGCTGACAAGTAGCAGTCTGTACCACACTTTTTTCCCTCCACTCTTTTCCATGTCTTTCTAGAATGTTGTAATCATCTGTTTTTCATTCAAAATTCAAAATTTAAAACAATGATCGGATATCATTGCTTTATATCTGACATATCAAATATATGTCAATTTAGTTAGTTAAATTTTATGGTATCATTCACTAATATAACAAATATTTATTACTCCTTCTTTGTATCAGCCACTTCCATAAGCAAAGGAATGAAATAATGAACACATTCCCGCCTTCTCAAAGCTCCCAGGATATTGATTCAGTAAAAGGACGATAATTAAGTATTATAAATAATGCCTATTTCGAACGGGTTACCATTTAAAATATAGCATTACTATTTAGGTAATCAACTACATGTACTATTTTAGTAGAAAAATATACTTTTATTTATCAGATGAATAATTCTATAGTTTTGAGATACTTGATATATACTTGAAGACAAATTTTGGATATCAGTATCATGCAATGCATTCTTCTTGCAAAAAAATGTAGTTTTTGTCCAATGATAAAATTTCAGGTGAATATATTAATACGGTCCTTTCACATAAGACAATTGAAAATAGAGCGAAATCCAGGTTTTCCAGAATTTTTAATCATAAAGAACAAGGAGATAGTATTAGAGGGAAAGCAAAATAAACAGTAAAGAAAAACCATAAATACTTGGTTGTAGTTTTCAGGTTAAAAAAATCAGCTAGAGAATATTGTCTTTCAGAAGATAGGGGACCTGTTCAACATCTTGGTACTAATTCATTTTTTGAAAGTGCCTAGATATGTTTTTAAGAAACTCTAAGAATATGATACAACAATAACAGGTTGCTATTGTGGCAGTATAAATGACAACTCTTATTTTATTGCCTTTAACACACCAGTTGACCTGTATTTTATTTCGGGCATAGGATAAAGTTAAAATTGGCCAGCTCAAATTTCAACTGGCTCCAGATTTCTTCAATTGGCTCCAAACTTTTTTATCTAAAACATTTGGAACATATGGAACATGCCATATATAGAAGAATAGACAATATTTCTTGTATCACTTGTCTAAGTTAAGGGAAATTTGTCTCCTTTAAAAAGGAAAACAGAAGTCCACAGAACACTTATTTTGTTTAACAAAACAGAGCTAAAATTTTTTGACTCATTTAAAAATCAATTAGATCTGAGATAGTACTTTTAAATGAATATTAGTCCCCCTCATCCAGGCAACGACAATCTATAGTGTTGCCACTTAAGATTAGTTTGTATTTTCTAGAGATTTATAAGTGAAATTACACAGTATGTCTGGCTTCTTTCACGCAACAAATTATTTTGATTCATCCATATTGTTACATGTATCGATAGTTCATCCTTTTTTTATTGCACAGCAGTATTCCATTACGTGAATATATAACAATTTGTTTATCCATTCACTTGTGGGTTGTTTTTTTTTTTGGCTGGGCTGCACGGCTTGCAGGATCTCAGTTCGCCGACTAGGGGACGAGAGATTGAACCCAGGGCCACTGTAGTGAAAGACTGGAATCCTAACCACTAGGCCACCAGGGAATTCCCTTCTTATTGAGTTTTGAAAGTGCTTTATATATTCTGGATACAAGTCCATACCAGATGTGTAATTTGCCAATGTTTTCTCTTAGTCTGTGGCTTGCCTTTTCATTCTCTTAAGTGTCTTTCAGAGAGAAGTTCTTAATTTTGATGAAGTCCAATTTGCCAATTTCTTTTCATTCATGGATCATGTCCTTCAGAGATGTATCTAAAAAATCTTTGGTCACAAACTCAAGGTCACAAAAATTTTCTTCCGTGTTTTCTCCTAAAAGTTTAATTAAAAGTTTTAGATTTTATATTTAGGTCTAAGATTCATTTTAAGTTCACTTTTCCATATGGTAAAAGTATGGATTTAGTTTCATTTTTCTCAAATATGAATATACAATTGTTCCAGCACCATTTGTTTAAAAGATTAAACTGACTTTGTATCTTAGGCAAAAATCAATTGACCACGTGTAAGTCTATTTCTGAGCTCTCTTTTCTCTTCCTTTGATCTAATTGTCTACCTTGATGTCAATATCACACTATCTTGATTACTATTACCATTTTGCATTCCTACTAGCAATTTATCAAAGTTCCAGTTGCTCCACATCCTCATTAGGACTTGGTATTGTTTTTTTTAATTAGCTTTTGTGGTAGTGTGTAGTGGTATCTTATCATGTTTTTGATTTGCATTAAAACTGGGTTGTTCTCTTTCTATTGAGTTTCCCATCTTTTTTTTTTTAAACTTAATTTTCCCTAATTTTCTAAACAATACCCATCTTGGGTGCGTATCAAGGCCTCCATGTTGTTTTTCTTGCTTTTTCAAATAAGAAGCAAGCTTGCGATTACTCCAAGTAGACAGTCTGCCCCAGAATGTTAGAAGGCATTGGCTTGAATTCAGGCCAAATTTTGGAGTCCCCTTGAGTTCCTCTTTCTCTCACACCGCTTACCTGATCTGTCAGTAAATCTTATCAGTTTTACCATCGAGAATTCAATCAATTTCTCACCACCACTCCACCATCTTCTCTTGCTCTGTCTCTGTAATAGATTTCTAACCAGTTTCCCTACTTGGGCCCTTGCTCAACTTATATCATTTTGCAACACACCTGCCAGAGTGATCCTTTACAGAAAAAGTTGTTTGACCTCCTCACTCCTTTGCTCAAAACCTGTTAGAGGCTTGTTAAAGTCAAAACCAAATATTTTATTATAGCCTACAAGACCATGATCTGGCCATGGCTATCTCATCTCCTATTCCTCTCCTCCTCAAATCCACCCCACAGGCTTCCTTGCACCTGCCTCGAGTACTTTCCTTGCTGTCTTCTGCATGAAAAGCTCTCCTGTAGATTTCTCCATTGGTACTTTCCTCATTTCCTTCACTTCTCAATGACACGTGAGCCATTTTCTTTGCTCACTCTATCTAAAATGGCATGCACGCACACTAATACACACACCACCCCTTTCTCTGTTGTTTTACTGGTGCTAATTAACATGTTACATAACTACTGAATAACAGCTAATACATCCACAGTTCACCGTGTTTTAATTGCTTTATATGTTAATTTACTTAATCCTCAGAACACCATGAGTTAAGTACTTGATCTAATTTTTCCAGAAGAAGCTGGAACGCAGCGGTTAAGCAACTGCCCCAAATCACACATCCATCAAATGGTGCAGCAGGGATTCCACCCCAAGAAATTCGATTCTGGAGTCTGTGCTGTAAAACACTATGCCATTCAGGGCTGCGTTTCTAATTACTTTGTACTGTTTGTGTTCTGTGTGCCTCCAATGGAATGTAAGCTGCACGTGGAGGAGCTTATTTTGAAAACTACTGCTATCCCCGGGGTAGAGAGCACTGCCTGCTTGTTAGCTAGTACCTCAATAAAGGCTGAAATGTGGGTTAAATTATAACTCGAAAAAAACCGCCCCCAAATTTCAAAAGGGTAGGTGGGCTCCGCAAGGCGCAAGCGGGGCGATAATACGGAACACAGACCACACCCCACCTACCGGAGTTCGAGGAGACGAGAGACCACGCAGGAAGGTAGCCGCTTGCACTCGTGCCTCCGCCTCCGCCGCGCCTCCGCCCCCGCCTCGCCTCCGCCCCCGCCTACGCTCCGCCCCGCCCCAGCCAGAGCGCGAGCTGCGATTGGTCTCCGTGGCTTCGCCCGTCCTGGTGACCCCGCCCCTCAAGGCCCGCGCAGGCTGACCCGGAAGCGGTTGTGAGGCGCCGGCGCGCGGCCCAGGTCCTTTTTCCGGTTGGCGTGGTTTGCGAGCCGAGTGTCCCAAGTGCTCCGGCCTTCGCCATGAGCGTCCCGGCGTTCATCGACATCAGCGAGGAAGATCAGGTATGCTCCCGGACGGCGGATGCCGCCAGGGTCGGGTGTAGGGGAGGCTTAGGAGTGTGAGATGTCGAGTCGGGGCCGAACCAGGGCCGGGCGAGCGGGACGCCGCCCCGCGGAGCCCGCCCCGGAGCCGAGAGCCGCGGTTCAGTCCTCCACACCCCAGAGTGGGGAGGCCGCGAGGCAGGGGCGCGCGTTCTTGGAGGCCTGGGGTTGCCCGCCGGCCAGCACTCCCAGTGCTGGGCCCGAGGCTTGACGGCCAACTTCCTGGTCGGCGTCGGGACTCTTCCAGCCTGGAGTCACTGCTGTCTGTCGACACGGTACTTTTTGACTCATTGCGAAGGGTATCTGCTTCCGTCCTCCAAATGCAGCCACATCCGGAGTGGGAGGTGGCGAATCTTTAGACGGCGTAAGCAGTTCAGGGAAAAATAATTTGGTACTAAAGATCAAAATGGTTTTATTATTATGTGACCACGAGGGCACAGGTGACGCCTATTTTATATGTAGGCCGTATTTTATATTTTTACTTGAGCAAGAGTGAGAGTTCTGTAACCTGAACGCATAACGTCAATTCCATCCTCATACTTTGGGGCATACACTTGGTGAACAATCTTAATATTTTTAAATTTTCTGTTTGTGGTTTGCTCTTTGGTTTGCATGGCTCATGCTTCTCATTTTCCCCATAACAAAAGTTAAACTTTAGTTGGTGGGAGTTAAACTAAACTTGAAATGATTTTCTCTAATTTTGCAGAACTGAAAATTATTCTGTGAAGTCGTTAAGGGTTGTCATTTTGTATTTTTCTGCTACTCCACTAACATGGAAATTTTGGTTTCGATAGAAGAGAAAATATCAATACTAGTGTAAGATAACTTTTAGAATTGCAGATGTGATTTTTTTTTCCCCCCTTGGTAGAAATGCAGACCTTCAGTCCTGAAGAGCAAAGTAAGAAGGGGAAAGAAAAATGGGGGAACAAAAGGCTAGGGAACGAGTTGAGCATAATTGGAAAAGAAGATGTGGAAGGAAAAAAAAGCCTATCTGAGTAGGAATGGAATCACGTTATCAGCAATTGGCTATTAGGTGACTGAAAAAAAGTGTTTGGGTTTTTTTCCTAACATGGAAGAGGGTTTGTAGACGGAGGAAGTTCTTGTCATTGATTATATTAGTTTTAAAGTGCCATTTCCATTTAGGTTATGCTAATGTTCTTGTTTCACACTGGCCATTACTTTTGGGTAAATAGGTGACTGCTTTGGGAGTTAAACTTTGGTTATATTCTCTGATTAGAGTTAAGTGGCGTTCAGAGTCCTTGTTTCCTTTTCTTTGCTTTTACCACTCCATAACCACCTGTGGCCAGTAAGGTTGACAGATGAAAACAATAAACTGTTGATTGAATAGTTTGCTTTGTGGGTACAAAGCAGAAACTGAACAGATGCCTTTGGGGGGTAGGGGGGAACCATACCATGTTTCCTTCATAGAGAAATATGCAGTGATGTTTTTGTGCACTCTGATATGGTGAGGTTTGTTTTATGAAATCTTGTTTATGATACCAACTCATGTGAAGTTACTATGTTATCTGAAAGGATAGCACCATCAGGGCAACAGCTTTAATACACGTAGGTAGCCAGACATACTTGTGGGTTTAGAAATGTGATGCCTACATATTTACTAATGGTATCCCTACATCTCCATTTCAGTTCTTCATCTTATTATCTTAAACACTGTTTGCATTCATGTGTGGTTGCCATAAATACCAAGTCCTCAGAAGAATAAGTTGTTAAATATTATATATGCATTAGAGTAGAAGATATTTAAATACCTGGATGTAGTACTATAATTGTGTTTTTATAGGTCCAAAAGTGCTTTCTGATCCAGGTATGCATTTTAAAAGAGTAATTACATCGTAGATGCAATTTGATAGAAACATTTTATTCAAGGTGACATTCAAAGGCATCACCTTTTTATCTTTGTGTCTCCCACAGCGCTTATCTTAGATAGGTCCTCAAACATTTAATTAACAAATGATTACTCTCTTGCCAGGGTAATGTCTGTAACTTTTTAAAGTATTGTGTTATGTAGACCTGAGAGTAATAAAGCTTCTTTAAAAGAAATAAGATCAGTTATTCCCTTCCTGCACTCCCCCCCCCACCAAAAAAAAGCTTTGTGTTATAGTAGAAAGGTTTGTGCTGTATACTGGAAGTCCAGCAGGATATATAGGTGATGTGAGAGAAATTTGACAGTGATCAGTGTGGGTCATAGTGGGTCTGTGTAGCCACTTGTTGAGGAAAACCTGTGGGGCTGGATGGTGGATGAGCTGGGGGAAAGGCACTTTAACATAATTTAAAGTTATCATTAAGTGCTATGTTTACATTTTATTTTTTAGAAATACGTCAGAATGGTTTGAGATCTTGTGTTTTGTGATTCATAGTTCGTTTTGTAGATATATAGCAACCCTATTTGATTCAACAGGCTGCTGAGCTTCGAGCTTACTTGAAATCTAAAGGAGCTGAAATTTCAGAAGAGAACTCAGAAGGTGGACTTCATGTAGATTTGGCTCAAATTATTGAAGCCTGTGATGTATGTCTGAAGGAAGATGATAAAGGTTTGTCTTTAATTTTTTGTAATATTACTTACTAATCATAAGGGACCTACTTTTAAAACTTTAATGTGAATTATATTTGTTTTGTTTTAGACCTTAGAACTTTTAAGCACTGTTGCTTTTAATCTTATCTTTGCACACACTTCCAGTTTATTCTCATCTGTTATGCTCATGAAATAAGCCTATTTTGATGAAACATCTTCATTACATTTTTTTTGAGTGTTATTGCACACGGTAAGTATTGGTAATTTCAGAATGAACTGAAGGAAAAAATGAATCTCTTCTTTTCATAAGGTTTAGATTAATATGAGATGGAATACAATTTCAGGTAATCTAAAAGCCGATTTAATTATTTGGCTGATTCCCTATTGAGATAAAATGGGAAATTTTGAAAATTGGGAGTCCTAAAATCTCTGGTTAAGGTTAAACTTGGTGTATGATTAGTATCTTGCTAGTAAAAATTGAAACTGTATACTACATAGACATGTAAATCAGTCTTCTGTTTTACTGGTTGAAAACCAAATCTTGGGTAGTAACTTCCTCCTTCTTCAATAAAATGTGTGAGTTGCTTTCTGAATGATAACTATACAACAGAGCTGGTTTAGTTTGAATTTATGTGCACTATGTTTTTTAGTATGATGCACACCAGTGAAGGAAAAGCGTTCTTTAGAACTGCTTTACAGTAGCCAGAGTACCTTGTAAGTGTTTTATGTTTAATGGTCTTTGGTGTGTTATAACACTGGAAATACATGTTTAACAAGATACATTAAATATTATAGTATCACTGTTGTGTCATCCATACATGTGTAGATGTTGAAAGTGTGATGAACAGTGTGGTATCCCTCCTGTTGATCCTGGAACCAGATAAGCAAGAAGCTCTGATTGAAAGCCTGTGTGAGAAACTGGTCAAATTTCGGGAAGGTGAACGCCCATCTCTGAGACTGCAGTTGTAAGTTAAGAACTGGAAGAGGCTCAGCTTTTCAAGGGGCTCTTCATGTTACTGTCCCTTAATGGTTAAAAGCAAGAATTCTAGAACTTGACTGTCACCTGTGACTTTTTTTGGTGGTGTGTCTTTGGACAAGTCACTTAACTCTCCTGTGCACCATTTCCCTCCTTGTAATGTGACGTTCTTAATAGTATCCCTTTCAAGTTTGTTGTCAGAGCATATAATCTCAATTTAGTCACCATAGCTACTGATGTCCAGCATTGTTTTATTATTTGTTTGTTAACCAGGCTAAGCAACCTTTTCCATGGGATGGATAAGAATACTCCTGTAAGATACACAGTATATTGCAGCCTCATTAAAGTGGCAGCATCTTGTGGGGCCATCCAGTATATTCCAACTGAGCTGGATCAAGTGAGTTACCATGTGAAATACTTGTTCTGCTTCTAAGAAGTATAATTTTAGAGCTCAGATAAGAAGCAAATGTGTCTTCTAAATGTTATCTTTTAAATTGTGAAAATATGTTCACTGTGTCACTAAATTTTCTCCTTTTTGTCAACCTCATTGTAGGTTAGAAAGTGGATTTCTGACTGGAACCTCACCACTGAGAAAAAACACACCCTTTTAAGGCTACTTTATGAGGCACTTGTGGATTGCAAGAAAAGGTATTCAGAATTAATGTACTGACTTAAAACATAATGGCAATCAATGTAAGTCGTTGAGACTTTTTTAAGGACAGGTAGGATGAGTGATTTTGCTCTAGTTCATTCTTTAAGGAGTTGCTCTAAATCTCTTTCTGTAAATTTCACCTACTAAATTAAAGATAACTGCAAAGTTTAAAATAGTCTTTCCCATCTTTAAACTTTTTAAAAAGCAAAACCTGCTTTTGTTCTAAAAATGGTACAACTGTTAATCCCAAAGCTGTGTGTAACATTAGACTAAGTTCTTTAATGGTGCTTTGATGTCTTAGTACAGGGTAGTGCTATCACTTTTGTTTAATGGTGGTGAGGGTCTATCAGTCAGAGTCATAGTCAAAGTCTCTGAATATAAACAGTGCCCCTGAGATGGAGCTTTGCAATAGACTGTACTAAATGGTACTTAGTTGTGCTTTTGCAAGGTCTTGAGTTTCTAAGGCTTGTATTCAGCCCAGCAAACTTCATGCCCAAAATATTTATTCTTCATCCAGTTTATGGATGCTACCAAATGATATATTTGGCCCAGTTTTTAGAATTAGGGTTGAAGGATAATCCTACCATTTTGACCTGGCTTTTCAATTTCTCTTTTCACATAGTGGTTAAAAACTTTTAGGAAAAGTAATCAGTCTTCAGTTTAGTTTTATTGCACAATTTTTATAGTTGCTTTCACTGCTAGGGTGTTTAGTATATTAGAGACGATCAATAAGATGAATGTTTCTGTTACGTTAAAGTAATGTAAAGTTTTTGCACATTACTTAACGTTTAACAATACAAGAGGAAATTACATTTTTGTTGTGAAAGTTGCAGCGTTTTATTATAAAAGAAGTCAAGCAGGGAATCTTGCATTAATAGCCTATTTCATTTTGTGTCAGTGGCTACTGTCTGTTACATGCTAGCACACTTGTGGCAGCATTCTAGCCGGTTGTCAGTAACTGTCAAGAGTAGGTAGTTTTATATCGGACAGTCTCAAATGGGGACGGCATAAAAGCTACTGGAGAAAGAATCCATATTTTAATATATGCTATAAACGTGCAGGCTGTGGAATAAAACTACTGGGATTTCAAACCTTGGCTTTCCTACTTGTATATGACCCTAAATAAATCTCTGTACCTCAGTTTCCAACTTCAGAGTGGAAATAATAGTAGTACTTACCTCAAGGTTGTTGAAAAGATTAAATAAGCTAATGTACACATGAAGTTCTTAAAATAGTGGTTTCATTATTGAGAAAGCACTCAGTAAATATTGGATATTTTATTCCTATCATTATCCTTTTCATTTTTTTCAAGCTCATCTTTAAAAAGTTAGTCTTTTCTGGTACAGTAATTTAAAATGATGAGTGTTACTGTTTCCCTTTGAATGTCTGGTGCTTATCAGAGGTGATGACTACTCATTGGATGGTTTCTCTAATTGCTGTTTAGTAGATCCTCAGTCTTTTCTGTGTAAAAAGGAAATAACTAAGGTAACGGTCTAAAGAATTACAAAGCTAATTCTCTGAGAAATTGAGATAAGACATCATTACCCATCTTGTGCTCTCCTAGACATACCCTAATGTTAACATATTAGGAAGTATCTGTAGCATTTGTCACAGGTAATCACTCTTTCCTTCTTGAAACACTTGCTTCAGTTGGCTTTCGGGGCACCTGTCTAGATTCTTTGCTTCATTCACACCTCATTTGTGGCTCCCTCCCTTCTTTGAATCTGCTCAATTTTTACCTCATCAGAAAGGCCTTCTCTGGCTATCTGTAAAAATAACAGTATTCCCCTACCCTCGCATTGCTTTTTTCCCCTCATCCCTATTTTATTAGCGGCCCCACTACACTTATTACTGACTGACATACTATATTTTCATGTTTATTATCTGTCAGTCCCCTCTATAATGTAAGTTTTCCAAGGGCAGGAACTTTTTGTTCATTACTAGCACAGTGTCTGACATGAGTAGGTACTTAGTATATAAGTGCTAAATGAATATTTCTGAAAAATGAACATGTTGCAAAAGCAGTGGATGTAAGAAGCAGTGACTTAAGACAGTATGAAGTGGTGGTTTATGGAACTAGAGTGTATGCTCTTCCCAGAAGCATTCAACCCGGGCTTCTCTTCTGAGCTTCAGACCCTTATGTCCAGCTGCTTTCTACCTGATTCTACTTAGATGTGGCCCATAGTTGCCTCAAACTCGATGTGACCAAAATGAATTTTATCATTTTCTCCCTCTAAATTAGTTTCTATTTTCCTAAGCAAGACATGTTGAAGTGGTCTTCTGTTTATTCTCTCTGCAATGGTTTTGTGAAACAGAAATTTCAGCCTATCATTCTTTAGGTTTACATTTTCTTTAGCATACAGTACAGAATTCTTAGTTTGGCATATAAGTCCTTTCTGACATGGGCTCCTGTTTATTGCAGTAGCATGGGCTTGGTGAATGTGATGATAATACTCTTGCCATTTTTGTATGGTGCAGTGACAAACCACAAAAACTTTGTTTTCTTTATATGGATATTCCCTCCCTCCATTTCTCTCCCCCTCTCTCCCTCTTTCTCACATACACACAACCCTATACCCTTCCTCTTGGTATATCATACCCTAGACATAGTGAACCTTTGTCAGCTGCAAAAGCATCCATGCTCTTTCCCAGTCTGGACCAGAGGCTGGTACCTGTTTTTACATGGCCTACAAGCTAAGAATGGTGTTTACATTTTTAAGTGGTTGACAAAAAAAATCAAAAGGAGGAGGATATTTCTTAGATTGTGACCATTACATGAAATGCAAATTTCAGTGTCCATAAAATTTCATTGGAATGCACCCATACTTATCATTTATGTATCATTTTTATAGAATGCACCCATACTTATCATTTATGTATCATCTGTGGCTGCTTTTGCCTAGACTTGAGTAGTTGCGGCAGAAACCAGGTGGCCTGCAAAGCCTAAAATAATTATTGCCTGGTGCTTCATGGAAAGTTTGCCTATGCTTGGTCTAGAACTACACTCAACTCCTTTTCTCTGCCTGAAATGCTCCTCCCATATTTACAGCACCCTCTACTTTATCATGGCACTTCACACGATTGGCTAAAAGGTTTATGAGGTTTTAGGCTCAGTGAAGGCTAGGAACCTTGAACCTTGTCTGTCAACCATTGTATTCCCAGCCTGTTGGTGGTGATGGGCCCTGAGTCGATGAATGCTACGTGCACTTAAGGAACTAGGGAAGGATGGTTATTCAAATTTCTGTCATGCTGCTGATTTAAATTTTAAGATTTGGTTTTTGTCTAGTACACAGAAAATGGTCGTTTTTTTGTTGCTGTTTGGTTTTTTTGTTGGTTTGTTTGTTTCTGCTTCTAAATAGAATTCTGAGAGTTGCCTTGCCCTCTTAGTAAGAATGCTTACATTTATGGGTGCCCCCTTCATGATTTTGTTTATATTGGTGGTTGATGAGTGCAAATTATGTAATATCTTCTGAGTCCTCATTATATGTCAGATATTGTGCACTTTAAATGGACCTGTGTATCTGATCTTTGTGAATTCAGATTTCTTTAACTGATAAGATGTATTAGACTGAAGTATATATACTATGGTTGCTAAAACTGGAAAGTGTGCCTATGCTTGCAGTGTGGCACAAGATAATAATTTAATTGAATCCTGGCTTTGTGGGGAAGTTTTAGAATATCATTTAAGTTTTTTAAATAAATGGTATAGCTCTTACTGATTTTACCCAGGTTGAATCCAGATGTGGGGGGAAGAAGCACTTTTAGAAAACGAAAAAAGGGGGTGGGGAACTGTTTCTCCTACTTAGCAAACTTAAGCTTTCTGTAACTGGCTGAAGATTCGTCAGTTTAGAGGAAGAAATGAAGGGTGAAGATAAACATTTACAAAGAGTTCAGATTGAGAGAATGCATTTAAGTATTTTGTACTTTTCACTGCAGTTAAAATTGATCATCTACATAATTCTAAGGATGATTCAATTGGAAGGATATCATTAGTAGAATTATTTAAATATCTGGTGTTGGCTCAACTTCAGCTGTACTATCCTAACAGTTTCTCAGACACAAAACCTTTTTCTCACCTAGGGCTTTTTTTTTTTTTTTTTTTTTTTTTAAATTTATTTTTGGCTGCGTTGGGTCTTCTTTGCTGCGCGCAGACTTTCTCGAGTTGTCACGAGCAGGGGCTACTCTTCGTTGTGGTGCGCGGGCTTCTCGTTGCAGTGGCTTCTCATTGCGGAGCACGTGCTCTACGTGTGCAGGCTTCAGTAGTTGTGGCACGCGGGCTCAGTAGTTGTGGCTTACAGGCTCAGTTGCTCTGCGGCATGTGGGATCTTCCCGGACCAGGGCTCGAACCCGTGTCCCCTGCATTGGCAGGCGGATTCTTAACCACTGTATCACCAGGGAAGTCCCTCACCTAGGGCTTTTATACCTGGTCTTCTCTCTGCCTGGAAACTCATCCAGCCCCCACCTTCTACCTCTAGTACGTTTCATGGCCAATTATTTTACATCCTTTAGATCTCAGCTTACATGTCATTTCCTCAGAGAGAGACTTCCCTTGCTCATTCTATATGAAGTAGCCTCCTCTTTCCTGTCTCTGCTCTTGTAACTCTGTTGCATCACCATTTATTTCCTTTATGGCACTTACCTTGTTAGTTGTTATTTTTCCTTAGTTGTCTCTCTTTCCTACTAGAAGGAAAGTTCCATGACTTTTTCCATAGCGGAGGACTGTGTCTCTGGGTCACCATTGTATGTATCATCAACACAGTACCTGGCACTTAGTAAATATTTCTGAATGAATGGATAGCAGTAGTGATACTGTGAAATTCCTAAAGCTGTATTTCTTTTTAGTGATGCTGCATCAAAAGTCATGGTGGAATTGCTAGGAAGTTACACGGAGGACAATGCTTCCCAGGCTCGAGTTGATGCCCACAGGTAACGTTAAACACGGTGTTCCAGTGATGACTGTCAGCAGGGTAGAGGTGAGCTACACCGTTAAGTCATATAGCTGAAGTCATGTTTGCATCTACCAGTGATCCAAAGCCATTTGATACCGTGTGTGCCATGAGGATTCTAATGTAGATACCCAAATTCAAGATTTGGTGTTGAAAGAAACCAAAGAATGCATGTGAAATAGCCACATGGTGTTTGCTGTTTGGGGTATTGCTGCAGTGGGGGTTCCCAACCTGAGTAGTAGAACCTAATCTTTGGTTGATTTTACCTTAATATTAAGGTACATAGATGAGGAAAGGCTGGTGGCTTTCTGTAAAAATTAGCTCATTGCTAATGGGAATAACTGCTTCAAACAGTCCTAGATCTATTTAGTAGCAATAATAGTTTTTTAAATCTATGAAATGGAAATTATGATAACTTCTTTATAGGGTTATTCCATCGTTGATAAAATGGGTGTGATACTACTATATGTCTCTCAGGGTGCTGTGAGGATGAAATGAAGTAATACATGTTAAAGCACTTACCTTAGTGTCTGGCATAAATAGTAAAATACTGCTGCTGTTTTATTCTTTGATTAGTTTGGTGGTACTTTCTCTCCAGCTGTGTTTTTGTCTACGAGTAACTATTATTTTAATTTTATTTATTTTATTTTTGGCTGCGTCGGGTCTTATTTGTGGCACGTGGGATCTTTGTTGCCGCATGTGGGATCTTTTGTTGCGGCGCATGGGCTTCTCTCTAGTTGTGGCGCGTGGGCTCTGTAGTTTGCGGCACACAGGCTCTCTAGTGGAGGGCACAGGCTTAGTTGCCCCATAGCATGTGGGATCTTAGTTCCCCGACCAGGGATCAAACCCACAGCCCCTGCATTGGAAGGTGGATTCTTAGGCACTGGACCACCAGGGAAGTCCCTCTACGAGTAATTTTATTAAAATGGACATCACTGATAGATTTATTGGCCTGTTTTAAGCCCAGTTTTGTAGCTTTTTTAATGCAGTGTGTATTGAACTCATAGATATTTTACTTAATTGAATATATTTTGCAGTCTGCAAAGGCAGTGAAAAGTACCTAAATTTCAAGACTCTGAGCTTGGGTTTTTGTTTTCTAATTAAGGTGTATTGTGCGAGCATTGAAAGACCCAAATGCATTTCTTTTTGACCATCTTCTTACTTTAAAACCAGTCAAGTTTTTGGAAGGCGAGCTTATTCATGATGTAAGTAGTTTATCCTTAATGTTAAAAATATTTTCTCCTAAATCTAACATACTGAACCGTAACTCTACTTTGTATTAGTGAACATGACTCTTAGAGAAATATAGAAAGAGAAGAACTATATTCATTTTTGTATCAGGAACAGACTGAAATTTAGGACTAGAATTTAGCTTTTCTCCAACCACCAAACACATGCCTGCTGTTCTTTCTCCCTTTCCTTCATCTCACTTGCCTGGCCATTATGAACTTAGAGAATACAAATTTCTTCTTAGTATATAGTGTCAACTATCCCCAATTAGAAAGATAAATCTGATATTTAAAAAACAGATGAATGTACTTTTCAAGTGCAATTACAAATACATTTTGGATTATTTCTATTTGTACTGTGTCATTTTCACCATCTTTTGGGGTAGATCGTTTAGAGGACACTGTATTTACTGATTCTTTCATCTAAGTGAGTTTTAATGAAAGGAAATTTAGATGGTAATTTGATCAAACAGATTGAAATTTCTGCTTGAAGGAAATGTGGAGTCTTGTTGCTGGGAGTCAATGTCTTAAAAGTACCTTAAGTATAAATCTTAATTCTGTATTGAATATTGTATCTTTGTTTTTTTGTGTTTATCTGTATAGCTTTTAACCATTTTTGTGAGTGCTAAATTGGCATCATATGTCAAGTTTTATCAGAATAATAAAGACTTCATTGATTCACTTGGTAAGTTGTGGGGATTTTTCTTTGGAGGGGTAGAGAGAGATAGGAATGAAAGATCCAGCAAATATGATCGTGGCCTTATGTGTAGGTTACCCTAACCAGTGGTGTAAAAGATCTTATTCCTTAGATGCTCGGTGATTTACATTTTTGGTACTTCTTTTAAAAAGCCATAGTCACATTTGTAGCAAATAGCTTTTTTCCTTCTAATATAGTCTTTTATACTTGGTTCTCTCCCTCCCCCCATTAACAAATTATAGAAGTATATATATACTGTGTTGCTAAGCACATCTACATGAAGCTGAAGATAGAGTTAGAAATGGAGTTGTGATTTTGTGTGATAGGAGAAATTTTCCTAACTACAGTTTGTTGAAGACAGCATATAGTAAGTTTAAGGTTTATGATTTTTATCTTGGAGTTTTCTTTCTAGACCAACAGAGTTCAGTAAATGTTGCCGAATTGAATCTTATCCTCATTGAGCAAACTGCATAGTATATATTCAGTATTTTCCTTCTGGAGCATGTTTTTATCATGCTAAAATTAAAAAGGGAAAACTTAGAAAATCAGTAGTTGAACAGGTTTAAATTGTTCTAAAACTACCCATTTTTTGAGAGTGAAGTCAACTGAAGCTAAGGTGCTTTGTTTTTCTACGGGGCAATAATCAGAACACATTAGAGGCTAGTTATATTTTCCATATTAAAATTGAATTTAGTTTTCCTGGTTGGTTGAAGTGTAGATAAAGAATACATTTATAATCTACTTTGATTATACTATTAGTCCTCAATTTGGTAATCATTAATTCCTGTCACCTGTAAATTTTGTGCAGCCATTGGAATTGGGAAGATTGAATTATTCTGAACATAATAAGGCATTTGAAATACACCAAGATAAAGTAGATGCAAGTGTGTTTGTGTTGAATGCTTTGCCAGGTGCACTAGACCCAGAAAACCACATTCTGTCCCAGTTAATTTGTTTCCTGGCATGAAGCTATGTGATGGAATGTTAATGTCAGCAACCTCTTTATTTACGCACCAAAGAAAAAGGGGTAGTAATTAACACTTTGACACTCCCCCATTGATGTGTAATTGACTGTTTCAAAGGAGCACTGGTTCATAAGCTATTGCATGCATTAAAATTACGTTTTCTATATTGCAGCATTTTAAGACAGGGGTCAGTGACAATGCAGAAATTGCTCAATGATGCACATTTTTTTATTACTGCATTAAGGTTTTGACATATTAGTAATGAATAAATGTTTCCATAAAATTAGATTTTTTTATAACTTTAAAATTGAAATATGACAGAACACTGTGACTTCCTCTTTGAAGGTAATATTCTACTTTCATGAAACAAAGCACAGCTTCCTACAAGTCTAAACTCAGACTTCACTAGCTTAATATAAGTTTGATTTTGAGAACAAGAGTCCTAAAGGCTTCAACTTTGGTTCTTTGTTTTACTTTAAACATCAGTTTGAAATGTTTTTAAATGCAGGTTTCTATGTGTTAGATCATGGTTTTACATAATTCATTCTAGAAACAATCTTCATTCCTCTTAAGTTTTTTGATTTACGGTAAGCTTGTCACTGCACAGGGCGTAGCAGTGAAACAAATCTAATTTCTAAAGTATTTTAAATTATATATTAAAAATTTTAGGAGTTTCTATCATTTTATTATATTAAAAGAGGACTAAATATGTCCATTGAACTGGTAATGTTAAGGAACTTTCTTATATTGCCAAATATTGAGACAAATATTTAGTATTCTCTGTGATAGAAAAAACATAATAGAATTTCTGTGCAAACCAGAAATCAGATTCCCTATTTTGCCTTTTGTTTCTCGCAATCTGTGCAAATTAGCAACCATTTATTGGAAATTTGTTTTTGAAAGATGTTTCCGGGAAAACATCTTACTAAAAGTTTATTTTTGTTTTTTAGGTGTATTAAATATTTATTACAGCTGAAAGTCTGGTTACAAATGTCTAGGTTCCACAGGTGGCATCAGTTTATCTCACAACACTTTATTAACACTGACAACTTGGGCCAACAGTAGCACTATCTTGTGTCAACTGAATTGCCCTAACATGTCCACATGTAATCTGGTGTTATCCAGTTGCTACCTTCTTGCTTCGGAAAGTTAATCAGCATCTAATTTGCATTTGTTAATTAGGGTTAATGTGCACTAATTGATTTTTTGATGCTTGTAGATTTCCATTAAACCTGGTTAGCAGTACTTACTTGGGTACCTCATTCATTTGAGTTATGGTGATCATGTTTTTGTTGAATCTGTGCCAAATAGAAAGCCTGCATCATAATTACAGCTAATTAACAGACAATTATGTCCTATATTAATGGGCTTCCCTAGTCTTCTGCTAATATTCTGAATGTTATAAATTTCAAATTTATTTATAGAGTGCTTAGAACTTTTTTTTAACAGTACAAACTTGAGGCTCTTAATTACTAGGGGGTACGTGATTGGTCATTTGCTGAGTTTACAGAAGTTGAAAGTTTAGAGAAAAGGAACGTGTTACGTATTTCTAAATTAACTTTAGAAATTTGTTTTTATAATTAAGAAATAGCATCAAATCAAGTGTGTTTGTGTGTTATAATTCAGCTTCTATTTAGGAATAGGTAATTTGGATATTCAGGATTTGTAGGTATTTGTATCTCTAGTTATTTATTTTATAAATGGACTTATTTTCTAGGCCTAGTACTGCCACCTTGTTATTAAAAAGTAAATCACTTAATCTCTTTACTCCTCAGTTTTATTGTTTTTTTAAAGTGAAAGGATCAGGACTAGGTAATTCATTGTTCCTTTAAGGTTTAACAGTTGTTTGTGATCTGAATAATTGTAGCAGAATGTTTTATTAGAAATTATAAGGCAAAATTTGATTATTTGTACAGTTTTTCTGCTTTTGCCTTAAAAAGAACAGGTATCACTGTTAATTTTATCTAGTACTAATCATTTAAAAACTATAAATGTTAAATACACTTTTGCAGTTTTGATTTTTAAGTATTAAGTCCAAAGTGGCCTAAAGGGAAATGGAATATTTTCATAAGTGAATGTATATTAAAATATTTTAAAACTCCATGTTTGCCAGTAACATGGACATAGAACAAAGAGTAAGTAGATAAGGAATCTTGTGTTTAAATGGAGAGCTATTAGTAAAAGTAAGTTTAATTCAATTAAATAAGAATGTTTTTACGAAATGTACTTTGTATACTTTATCTCCTAAAATATATAAATAAATATTAAAAATGTAAAATGTATAAAACTTAGGGCCTAAAAATACCATTTTATAGCTTATTCTTAACTTTGAATCTATCACCTGTGGCACTGAAGCAATAAAGAAATGAAGTTACAGAAAAATAATTTTAAATGCTTCATAATTTAATTACGGGGTTAGTTTATGGTTTGTAAATATAAGAAGCTTTGTGAAAATTACTCTGTATAAGTACCCAAACACAGTGACTTCCACGATCTTACACAAGAGTTGTAATCATGCAGGACTGTAATTAGTATGGATACTCATCTGGCTTCACTACTGTGTTACTCAGGCCTACTACATGAACAGAATATGGCAAAAATGAGGCTACTTACTTTTATGGGAATGGCAGTGGAAAATAAAGAAATTTCTTTTGACACAATGCAACAAGAACTTCAGATTGGAGCTGATGATGTTGAAGCATTTGTTATTGATGGTAAGGCAATTTGAACATTTTCGTTTTTTCCTAGAATTTCTCTTCCTACCCCATGAAACATAAGATTTTTAATCTTGAAACTGAGCTTAGTAGATTAGCAGATTATATTTGTAGCAGAGTGAAAAAGTTCAGTGGAAATATAAATTGCTATGTGGTTTTTGGTGCGTGTCTATTCCTTGAACTCATGTAGAACAAAGGCCTTTAGGCAGTATATCATAGTGGTTAAGAGCCTAGATTTTAGTATTAGACCTGTGTTTGAGACTAGGTCTTCCTCTGTGAAACAGGAATGTAGGAATTAATTTGTGGTTGTGAGGGTTAAATGAATTAATGCAGGTAAAGCACTCACTTCAGTGCCTGGCACATAGTAAATGATCTGCAAATATTAACCATTACCAATATTTTATGATTGGTCTAGAAATAGCACCTTCTTCCTCAATAATTACATTATAAAGTGGCTTAACTGTTAATTAGTATTTTTAAGAGTAATAACATGTATTATAATATCTTAAGAAACTAGCCCCGTTCCCCACCCCACCCCACCCCCATGTGATTTCAGAGAACACCAGAATTCTTAATGAAAACCGTATGTGATATTTAATATAGATAGGCACAGCAACCAGAGGACAAATTCATGGCCTTCCTTTTGGTTGCATCACATTGCTGGGCTTGTTATTAAATTCAAAGAGCCTGTTTGTAAAATAATGTTGGAAAACTGTAAAGTTTTATTATGGCTTACTTGGTCACAGTTTCATACCTTAGGCTGTTTTCCTTGGGAATATTCCATACAACATGTCATGTAAGACATCTTTTTTTCAGCGGTAAGAACTAAAATGGTGTACTGCAAAATTGATCAAACCCAGAGAAAAGTAGTTGTCAGGTAAGACACAATACTTTGCAGCATTTTGTAGAACAATTTATTCTATTTCACTTAAATGTTTAGAGAACCAAGGTGGTGTTAGCAGTTGACTGTAGTTAAATAGTTGCTATTTATCATAATTTTATTAAAGTTCAGACTGAATGTGATTAGCTTATTTAATGAAAGAGTCCTATTTTCCAGCACATTTCATTTAATGGCTCAGTACTGGCTAGAATATTAATGACTTCCGTGTCTGGTTTATGTAGTTCAGGAAAATAGATGGTTTAGGATCAGTATGGCAAATAAAGGTTTTTAAAAAAATAAGCTTTTAATCATTCTTACAACTCTACATTATGTCTTCTCTGTGTATTTAACCTTGCTTTTAACTAGATACAAGTGTGTAATACTGTAAAAAAAAAAAAAAAAACAGAGGATAAAAGCTTGAGTAATAACTTTGTTTTTAATTTTTCCAGTCATAGCACACATCGGACATTTGGAAAACAACAATGGCAACAACTCTATGACACACTTAATGCCTGGAAACAAAACTTGAACAAAGTGAAAAACAGCCTTTTGAGTCTTTCAGATACCTGAATTTTTATGCTATATAATTTTGTTCTTTTTTGGAAAATCTAAATCATAGTAAAACATTATAGCCTGAAATCTGACTACAGTCTGGATAGTTATTGTCTCAAATTTAAAAGAAATCACAATCTTCAGAGCATACAAAGTAATAAATTACAAAGGGTCACTACGTCTGTTTTGTGTAACACATAAGTTGTATTCTGTAAGGAAGGGTTTTGGAGTGTGCAGCAAGAGCTTTGATGAAAGTATATGGAGGAAAGACAGATTTAATTAAGGGAAACAATGCTAACATCAAACCTTGCAGTCTTAGCTATCTTAAATGAAGCATTTACTAAGAGAAAACGTTAACAGTAACACAATTTCATCACAGAAAAAGTTGGAAAACTGACTACAGCTATAAAGTTTTAGATGTAACAGTCGTATTCTAGTCTAAACCACATCAACATTTCAATTAAGTCAGTTCACCACTGAAAGCATTTATCAACATTATTTTAATCAGTTTTTCCTACCATCTCTTCTGCTTTTCTTTTTTTAGGTTGGTTGTCATTTTCGGAGCTTAGAAACTTTTCAATTTCATTTATTTGATTTGTTACCAAGCTCTGCCAGTCATCTTCACCAGTAGAAGACGCAGCCAAACCAGTAGTGGTTTTAATCTTGATTGCCTGAAAATGGCTTTGTGGCAGGGTTGATTTCAGAGGCTTTGTTTTCACCTAGGAAATACCAAACTTGTTTTACCAGTGAAATTTTTACCCATTTTCTAAACAATCATCAAGTTTCAAGAAAATCCTTAAGCCTCTGCTGCAATTATGAGTATGTGATAAAAGCCACCGTTTTCTTGGCTAATTTTCAACAACTACCTTAGTAATTTTGGCACCAAAAAACTATAAAATGTGAATCTGTAGGCTTATGTAGTAGCTCTTCAGGATCCCTAATGTATTCCAGGAATACCACAAACGTTTCCTTCAAGGTCTTAAGCTTATATTGAAAGAAAACATATTTAAAACAATGCAGATAAAAATCTATTTTGTGTTCTACTCCCCTTCCCTTCCCAAACATGTCTATGTTTTGTAACTTTTATCAAAGCCAGGGGAAAATTTAAAATGCTAACGGAAGTAAACTGCCATATAAAAACTGCCTTTTACTTCATGTTTCCTCTTTCGCTTCAGAACACCATTGTTGGAGAAACAGGAAAGAGCAATGAGGTATTTGGAAGCTGGCATGTTTCCAAGGCACCACATTGGGTCGTACTTCTAATACCGTGTTAAATAAGTTTTCCATTTTAAGGTTTCTTCTGATTATAAAATAATTACTGGAAATGTAGAAAATAGAGAAAAGTGTAAAGAAATTAAAAATCACTAGTAATCCACGATCCAGAGAGATCTGTCAACATTTTGGTATTGTTTGCTATTAGTCTTTCTATTAGCGTATTTGACCATTCTATCTAGAATTTTATATCTTGGTTTTTCCCTCTGTGAGTTGTTTCCTAGGTCATTAAAATTTCTCATAAGCAAATATCAGTGGCTGCAAAATACTTCTTATGGATGTGTGATCATTTAACTATGCTATTGTTAACATGTTTCCAATTTATCCCTATCAAAAATTAATTTCTTGAAAAAAATCTTTTATGGTCTTCTCAGATTCTCAGATAAAATCCTCTGTTGAAAGGGAATATATTTTAGAGGTATGGAATAGGATAAGAATTAGATTAAAATTTCCCAAGATTCCAGCCACCATCAAACATTTTGATGTAAATATTCAGGACTCCTCTATATACACACTTGCAAAAAATTTGTATCAGGGCTTCCCTGGTGGCGCAGTGGTTGAGCGTCCGCCTGCCGATGCAGGGGACACGGGTTTGTGCCCCAGTCCGGGAAGATCCCACATGCCACGGAGCGGCTGGGCCCGTGAACCATGGCCGCTGAGCCTGTGCGTCCGGAGCCTGTGCTCAGCAACGGGAGAGGCCACAGCGGTGAGAGGCCCATGTACCGCAGGGGGGAAAAAAAAAATTGTATCATTTATATCATTTTCTATGTTGGGTAAAAAAAAATTTTTAACATTTCCCTCTAGAAAGAGCATGGCTCCATCATATTCCATGTTCCATAATTTAATATATTGTTGGACATTTAAGTTGTTGGAAAACATTTACTGTTATAAATTAGGCTATAATGAATGTCATTTCATAAATCTTTGTGAAGATCTTTGAGTACTGCCTTACATTAAAATCTTTTCCAATCTGATAAAAATGGCATATTTGTAACATTGTGTTTTCAAAGTGAGATTATATAGTAATAATTTTTAAAATGAGTTTAAATGTTTACATTTAACCTCAGTTCCCTAAAGGGAACTTTTGGATTGCTCTGTTTGGTTCCTGAGAATTCTAGTCAGCCACCAGTCCCCTCAGAGTCTTAGCCTCTGATCTTTAGGGTAATGCTGGGTTCATATTTGTCTGATTGCCTGTGTTCCTATGAAATAACAGATGAAAAAAGTATCAGCACAGGACCACCAAGAGACCTTAAGTCGTTTAACTTTTGTGGGCCTCAGTTTTCTCAGCTTCTTTTAGTTACAAAATGCTGTTACTGTAAAGAGTTAACATAATGGATAAAAATGTACATAAATGTATATTTCTCATAATGTCTGGCATATAAGTGTTCAGCGTACTTCATGTATCTCACAGGGCCAAAATGAATGTTAGTCATCCATGCAACACTGAGAACCTGCTTCCTAAGTGCAGTGGGCAGTGTGTCAGTTCCATGCACTACTGAGAATAGTTAACAGAGAAATAGACCAAATCTAAATGTAGGTTGCTACTGATTTTGGAGTAAAATGATTGATGATCTATATAACATAATGGTCCTATTTTGCCAACAAAATGCTTGAAGCGTTTTGGTGCATTTGATATCAAGTACAAATGACCCAATTTTCCAAAATCCTGTTTTTTTGACTTTTAATCTTGAAAAAGGAAGGAGACATTTATAAATATCTGCTTTAGTTTGTTTCCCTTTACCTACTTGGTGGGAGGGGCAGGAAGGATTGGCTGTAGAGAGAAACAAGGTGTAATTTTAAAGTTTACACTTAATAAAACTTGTCCTATTTAGCTTAATTTAGGTTTTGCAGTCTACAGAAGTAATTCTAGTTACTTGGATGCTCCCACATATCTTTGCTCCTTCCTTTCCTTCTCATAAAAATCACTTGCCTCCTAACCTCTTTCTGCCTGACTCAAAAGATCTACTCTGGCCTAGAACTTCCCCGAGCCTGGTGGGTGCATTTTAAAATTTAACTTAAATGAACCTAATATCATTGGCTGTGTAAAATAAGTGGCTTTCTTTGCTTACTCTGGCCCCTCTCTCCCATCCTCATTCCTGAGTATAAGCAAGATTGCAGCAAGCTACCAACCTAACCCCTGCTCTAAGAATAAAAAACACTCTTCATGTTGCTCTGGATCTGTAGGGGAAAAGTGGATTAGCTCATAATAACTACCCAGAATTTTACAGGATTGATGTGGACAGTATGCATAAAAATATTATATTCCCTTTCTGGCTATAAGTCTTCATAAAATTCACTTTTCATTTGGAACAGAAGTTGGCAAACTTTTTCTGTAAAGAGCCAGAGTAAATATTTTCGGCTTTGTGGGCCAAGTGGTCTCACAACTGCTTGATTCTGTCATTGCGATACAAAAGCAGCCACAGAACTACAGGCAAAGCAAAGCAGTCGGCTGCGTTTGGCCCGCCAGCTGTCATTCAACAGCCCCTGATTTAGAAAAGTGTACATAAGCAAGTAAACAGGCATCATAGAGACTACATTGGCCTGGTTTAATCCAGGGATCAAAGCATTTTCAGTAGACTAGGCAAGAGTTGATCTGCTTTTAAATTTTTTTCACATTAGATAGTTAATTGGTAATCAAGGTTCAGCTGGGACAATGATACATAGCATAGTGCTTGATGCCTAGTGATAATCACTTAGCTAAACAGACATTTAGTGTTTTACATGCACCAGTATTTTGAGAAGAAATTTTTTATATTATGACAATTGAGAAGGTTATGTAGCATGCAACTAAGCCAAGATACCTAGTCAAAGTCCACTGCAGACTGTGTTCCTAATGACTTTGGAAAATTACTTCACATTTGTTTCACTGCCTCATCTGTTTTAAAAAATCTAGGACTGTTGTGGGAATATTTCTACGAAAAAGTTTTAAATTCTATAAATATAAATTCTTAACAACATTAATTAACAGAAAAGGCATTAGGAATCAGATACAAAGAACTTCCCTTATTGGGTTTATTATAAAAATGGGCTTGAAAGGGAGATGGGAAATGTTCCATCATACCCTGTTTGAAAACAGGACAATTATCTTAGAAGTATTAAGTATTCAACCCAATTAGAATGGGTGTCCAGCTTCGATACTCAAGCTTCTTTTTGCTTTTGCTTTGATTCTGTGACATCCAATTAGCCAAGGTCAGAACTTAGATTTCCCAGTGCCCGGCCCACTGCGCTTTAGTTACCATAGTTTAAAGATTGTACACTTGAACATCAAGCTGAAACTATTTGTTTTTGCGCTCAATTATGCAAAGGTGGAAAAGGTAAATCCTGATTTTAGTTTCAACTTTCCCAAAGGGAGAGTTATGCTATCTTGAGGTTTCTCCAATTTAAAAATGGAAATTAAATGTACTGTTAGAACCTATTACTTGTTAAGGCTGTGTTAGTAGTATAATTTTCACTTTAGATGTGCTAAAGGAAAAGTTGTTTAATGTGCATCTCTAAAATTTAAAATATACAGTGACTATGCAGGGTTTTTTTGTCATTTTTCCTAAACTTTTTAGGTTACCTTTTAGCAGTTATACCTGTAATTGTTTTTTAGACTTTGAACAATACAGCCTTTTTTTTTTAATACAGCCTTTTTTGCACTAAAGTTTTGCACACTAAGTTAAAAAACTTACAAATTTTCCAAAAAAAAATCTGTCAGTTGTAGTTACTTGCTTTTCATATGACATATGGACTCTTGGAGCCATATAATCTCTACAAATACTTTGCTTAATATTTATATCCATACTTGATATATTTATGAATATTTGATCCTTTCACATACTGTGTTTTAATTGAAATAATTTAAAATAGACATTCTTCCTTTGCAATAGTCAGTTTCCCAAAATAATGTAAATTAACTTAAGCACTATTAAAAACAACTGAACTCTATTGATTAGATTGTTTAAGGCATCTTTTATTAAAATTTTAAATGCTCAAATGAGTGAACTATTTTTTTAGTAGTTTAAATAAATAAATAAATGCTCAAATGCCACTATTCCTAAACTTAGGTGACTAAAAAATATAAGTACATAATACACTACCTCACACTGTCCTTCCCAAAACAGGCTGGATTATATCTATTTGATTTATACACTGTGACTTTTTCCTGCTGTTTTCCATCAAACTTAATTGTGAAAAACGGTGCCATGTTGCCCTCTTGATATTATTTTGAAGATCAGTTAGGTCTTAAAGCATCCAGATGCACACAGTTCTACACATATCTGTAGAATTAGCTCACTAAGGTCTGCTCCGCAATATTTTTAATTGACTTACATGTTCTGTGGGAAAAGAAGAATCACAAAAAGTCTTTGCAATTGCATTCCTCTCTTCACTGGGCTGTCCCCTGGGATCTGGATGGATATTCGAGTTGTTCAAAATGTCAGCAACTCTGTTAATGCTGGTAGTATCTGGTTGACAAAGAGGAAATGACAACTGAATTTTATTCTCCAGGCGCTCATTTTAGTGACTAAACTTGTTTTTCTCTGATCCTATGCTTTGTATTTAAAAAGTAACAATTTCTATTTTCTTCTCACTTTGAACACTTGTTTCCATAGACTTTGCTCTTACATTAGGCGTTTCATTTCAGAAAACATTTTTATTGCTACTTTCTAAAACCTGCTGATTTCACATTAAAGTTAGTGACATGGTATAACTATCTTCTAAAGCAATATAACATACCTTAAAATGTTATCCTTATTCCCCTGGTTACTGCACTGCCTACACATACAGACATTTATACAGTGAACATCTTACCAATTCAAAGGGAAAAGTCTGAACCAACTGAAAGTCAGGTTTGTAAAATATATTTTAAAAATTGGCCATGATAAAAAATCCACCAAAGGGCTATCTAGTAGTGTTAATAAATAGATAACAATGATTTAGAGAAACATGTAAGGTTAAAAGACATTTAGGAGTATCTTTTATAAGTGAGTATTTTACAAGATGAATTTCTATAGAATTTTAGTCATCTCTCCTTCCATCCTAATTTATATCATTGAGATTTAATTTAGAAGAAACGACTTGTGAGAAAACGGTATATGTTAGACCAGTCCACTGACTAACAGCATTAAACTTAACCACAGCACTTGACAGACAAAATTAATGGAATCTGAAGTTTAATACATTTTATTATATCAGGAAAATTACAGTTTGTGAAGTGAGATTTTACAGTGTTTTGGTGTTTTCTATTTTCCCCTATATTACTTCTCCATTCATGTCAGTAAACAAGATATACTTATTTTGCTTTTAATTCCCACATTTTCTTTTTAAAATTTTCTCAATTTCCTTTCTAAAAGAAGCCTGTTAAGTCAGAAGGCCATGTAAAGCTTTCCTTGTAATCTATATTTCTTCACTGGGTCTAAACGCATATTGTTAAACAGGCGAAGTTCCCGTAAAATCTAAGACTGTCTTCAACAACCTCAACAACTTTAACTATGAGATTGCTATTAGCCAAATAAACATTTTTATCATGATCATACTTCTGAAACAATAGTTATTTTTAAGTTACATTTATACAGCACCTATATATGTTATGTAGTATATCTCTATGTTAAAATATCTTCAATATTAAAATTTTCAAATACATGAAAGAGTATGAATGTCAATGTACTCATCACCCACCTTCAGTACTTCAATATTAAGTCACATATTTCATCCATTTACCTCCCTCCCTATTTTTTTTTTAGTTCTGGAGGATTAAAAAAATTGTTTTATAATCTTTTGTTTCTGATTATTTTAAGAATGATCTAAGTTTTAGGTAAACTGCAATCCATTTAAGTTTCTTTTGTTATAACTTCCCAAGTTTCCTATACTTTGGTGTGTTTTTTTTTTTAACATCTTTATTGGAGTATAATTGCTTTACATTGTTGTGTTAGTTGCTGCTGTATAACAAAGTTTATCTGCTATACGTATACATATATCCCCATATCCCCTCCCTCTTGTGTCTCCCTCCCTCCCTCCCTATCCCACCCCTCTAGGTGGACACAAAGCACCGAGCTGATCTCCCTGTGCTATGTGGCTGCTTCCTACTAGTTAGCTGTCTTACATTTGGTAGTGTATATATGTCCATGCCACTCTCTCACTTCGTCTCAGCTTACCCTTCCCCCTCCCCATGTCCTCAAGTCCGTTATCTACGTCTGCATCTTTATTCCTGTCCTGCCCCTAGGTTCTTCAGAACCATTTTTTTTTTAAGATTCCATATATATGTGTTAGCATACGGTATTTGTTTTTCTGACTTACTTCACTCTGTATGACAGACTCTAGGTCCATCCACCTCACTACAAATAACAATTTCGTTTCTTTTTATGGCTGAGTAATATTCCATTGTATATATGTGCCACATCTTCTTTATCCATTCATCTGTCAGTGGACACTTAGGTTGCTTCCATGTCCTGCCTATTGTAAACAGTGCTGCAATGAACATTGTGGTACATGACTCTTTCTGAATTATGGTTTTCTCAGGGTATATGCCCAGTAGTGGGACTGCTGGGTCATGTGGTAATTCTATTTTTAGTTTTTTAAGGAACCTCCATACTGTTCTCCATAGTGGCTGTATCAATTTACACTCCCACCAACAGTGCAAGAGAGCTCCCTTTTCCTGGAGGATTTTTAAAGCAAAACTTGCACATTGTTATTTCATGTGGTGGTTTGAAAGAGTAAAACAGTCTCCACTATCTGAACTATTTAATATTGGAATGTATTAATACAGGCATATAATTATTAAGTGATTCAATTTAAAGTGTTTCAAACAATGATAAATATCAATGATACAAAAGGTATTAATGTTACACCTCACTATTACTTGCAAAATAAAAGAACAAAGCTAGATTTGTGGTGCTGGTGAAGGGACAGATAAAAATAGAAAAATTAAGGAAAGAAGGAAAAAATTGGGAGAAGAAAGTGACAACATAGGAGAGAAACTAAAACAGTTCTGAGAGAAGGTTTTTTGTTTTTGTATGTTTTTTGGTTTTTGGGTTTTTTTAGTATAGGAAGAAAAGGAGTAAACATAACACTGGCAGAAGCCATATCAACAACTTCACTGCATTTGCTCTAGAAAGTAAAAAAAGAGACTTGGATTAGGTAGATGTTCCTAAAATTAATGACCCAGACTTGCGGTGGTTTTTGCTATTTTCAGTTCTCTGATAATGAAAGGATTTTTTTTTTAATTTCCAAAATGCAATTGAGCTCTGTACATGTTGATAATACTGGCTCAGATTTAGGTGAAAATAAGTCCACTTCCATTTAAATAAAACTTTTCCTACTTTACATACATATCAATACATATAGGGAGTCTTTTAGGTTTAGGCAAAAAAAAACATATATATAGTAATATAAATAAATTTTCATTTTAAACAATCTTGGTAAAAAATTTTTACCAAGAATAATAAGTAGAAATACAAATTTTAAAAGAATTAAAACATAACCCTTATTTTCTTACCTGGTCCACTATCCTTCCTGTCATCATCCACACCAACATTTTTACAAGGTGTCAACGAAACCATCTTTTTGTTTTCTAATAGACCTATTGGTCTCTTCTTCAGCAACAAAGGAATGCTAGATGTTGAAGTGCTCACTGTTTGACTTTCAATTTGATTTACTTTTGGCCAGGAACTGGGGTCTAAAAAATTCACATATACTAGGGTTTTCTCAGTTTTTTTATCTGAAGTTGAAAGATCAAAGGCTGACCTTCCACTTCTGTTTACTAAATCTCCAGATGGCTTTATGTGAAATGGACATGATTCTTCCAGCCGTCCTTCACTGTAAATTTTTCCTGAAACAATGTCATTTAATGACTCTGTTTTCTCTGTACTATTTAACAATGTATGCTGTCTTTCATTAGGGAAGAGGTCAATTTTTTTTACTTCAATTATCTGATTCTCATCAATATGACTCTCTTTACTGGAAAACTGTATTTCTGTGGAAGTTTTCACATGAATAGCAGTTTTCATATCTTTGGCTTGTGAAGCATCTATATTGTCATTGTTAATCTGAAGATGGGAAACAGTCATACTGTTTTCTAGATATCCCAAACAGTTCTTAACTTGACTGTTATGCATATCATTCACATTTTTCCTATATATAGTTCTTTTCACAGGGCTTGAGTTGGGTGTCACCAACATAGGCATAATATTAACAGTTTTATCTGAATTCTTTAAAAGTACGTTCAAATTGTCACTGAAAACAGCAGAAGAAATGGGGTAGTTGATTGCTATATCACAGGGAATAGTTAGTTCAGGTTGCTCTGAAGTGTCATCACCAACTTGCTGAAAATCTGAAATTTCTTTAAATGGCAATATGCTACATTCACTTTTTTTATTTAACAGTTGTATTTGTCTTATTTTACATTGTTTATCATCTAACATAACATTACTTGAATCCGGTAAACTATATTTCTGACACTGGACAAGATTCCTTTTTACATCTAGAGATGAATCCCAATCTGCTTTGGTTTGGCAACTATTTGTAATTTCCTTCTCCGTGTCATTTTCTTGAGTCCCTGGAAGCAATCTGAATTGTTGTTTGAATGGTTCATCTTCAGAAACATCTTTTTTATGATTTGTACTGCAAGCCATCTCATCTAAGATACTGTTAAATGCTGTTCTGTTATTTTCAACCCCCAGGTGTACATCTGCATGGTGATGATCTAATCCTTCAGTTCTTTCTGGATGTATCTTTTCTCTTTCTACTGATACATCTGCCACTAAAAAAGAAATATTTGGTGATTTAAATTCTGTACACCCATTATCTTTTTCCAAGTCCACCTTGTCTTGTATTTCTGTAGTAACCACTTTTGTAAAGTCAGTAACATCCAAGGTTTGTCCTTGACTAATTAATTCTTTTTCTATGCCGAGGGTTTTGCTTAGGGAGATTTCACTTTGATTTTCATTCTGAGGTACAATAGTATTAATTTTCTTCTTGGGGCTTTTTTCAAAAGGTTGTAAGTCTGTTATAATGAGAACACAGTAAATTTTAGGGTTATACACAAAAGCCTGCTTTTATAAGATGCATGTTAACTATTTTTATAAAAACATATTTAGCTTTAAATATTTCACTGGCAAGGTATTACACAAATATAATGACACCAATTTTATGTAAATATTGAGATCCCTTTAATAAGCATGCTAAAATGTTCGACTCTATTCACACTAAATTTTTATTTCATAACAGCGTAAGTATTTTTGGTTTAAAAACAACTAAGTTGAGGGCATTACAAAATGGTTATTTCTCTAGTCTGCTGCTTCCTTTTGGACATACGGTACAATTCCATATAAACACACAGCTGATTAGATAAAAATTAATTTACTCTAACGGTCATACTGTAGTTTCTCTTACTACCTAGATGCAGAACTTGCTAGCTGGTTTCTTCAAGGCTAATAATCATCACTTTCTTACTCACTACCTTGTAAATATTTTTAAAATTTGGAATATTTTTGGGCAAAATATATAGAATATCTACTTAAGATATTAATTTTATTCATCTGGGTTTTAACCATAGATTTCAAAATTTCAGTATAGTTACAATAATCTGGACTACAAATTTAGGGCATGAAGGGTCTTTTTAATCCAATCATTCTCTCTACAACATCTCCACCAAGTGGTTGTTCAGCCTAGGTTTGAACAACCTTCAAACTACCTTCTTTAAACCACTCTTTTTCAATATGGACGAATCAGTCAATTTTTCAGTGGTTACAGAAAGGTCATTTGAACTAAGAAAAGTGCTCTGGAGTCTGGTCATCAAAAGGTTATTGGTAGCTCATTCTTGGCAAATCAGTGAAGGCAGAAACCAGAATGCAAAAAGCCAATGAATAAGTGATGAGAAGGGAAAGCAAAAATGCATTTTTCCCCCTAATATTGACTCTATTGAAGAATAGCTCAAAAGACATACAAGTACTTTTGTTAAAACACATACAAATGGAAAAGTATTTCTCCAGTTATACTACTAGGTCCTCAAAGCAAAGACTGTAATTGATATCCCCTACAATGATCAATATAAAAATTAGAAAATATCAATATAACTTTAGGTTACCTTCGTTACCTGTAGTGACTTCTTCTATAAATGGGGCTTCTTTCTTGTCCTCCTTTTCTCTGTATTCAGTATCTAAACAACAACTCTCAGTATTTTCTTCCCTTACTTCTTGCCTGGAATTATATTTCTGTATGATGGCGTTTTCTGATTTTTCCACTGACATTTCAGTATTTACTTCTGGAAGGTTCTAGTGTAAAATAGAAAAGATTCCTTTAATGTAAAAACAGATTGTTAAAAAGTGTAAAACATTTGAACAAACTTTGCTAATGAAAGTGGAATCTATATTTCAGTTCAACCATCCAGCAATTTCTATTTGAAAGCCAAATGATTTTTTGACTAAATTTAATATACTGTTCTTTGTAACAAGATCACTGTAAGTTCATTTTGTATAGTCTATCATATTTAAATAAAATGGAGAGCCTTAGATGTTTTCAAACATGCATTCCACATTATTATATAATACCACATATTAAGAACCACTCCTTTATTAAAAGCAAAGTAGTCATGGCAGGCAAACTGTTCTGAGTGTTTGGTATTTTTATGTATCTTTAAAATAGTGAATCAGTTCAACACCTTTTTATTCCCCCTAAATATTGAGCACATATTACATGGAAGCACTGCACTAGGCTTTGGGATACAATGATGAACAAAATATCGTCCCTATCCTCAAAAAACTTATGGTCCACTGGGGAAGATAGTAAAAGAAATGACAGGCAATTTTAATATAGATGGGGATAAGGAGGCACTCCAGGGAGAACAAATGGCATTCACAGATGTTAAAAGCAAACAAAATTATAGTCTTTTTATGTAGTTTTACTTTGTGGAACTACTTGGGATTTATTTCAGCTTGAGCTTAGATGCTGGGAGAAGAATGGAGAGAAATGAGGCTTGAACTAGGCCTAGGTCATTAAGGGCCCAATAGGAGTTCCAACTCTACCAGGAAGTCAATGAGAAGTCACTGAAGGATTTAGACAAGGTGATTAATATGAGCTGATTGGAAAGACCACTCTGGCTGCAGTATAAAGAATGGATTAGAGTAATGTTTTCCAAACTTCACTGTTTAAAACCTGCAATAAGAAATAAATATGTTTTACAACACAATGAGCATACCAAGTAACACCAACTCAATGAGATACATTCTAATGTTTTCTATGTTACATTATTTTATTTCATTTTTAAAGGAATGCCAGTCACGAAACCACCAGACTGATTTCCATGTATCACTAATAGGCTGCACTTAGAAGTCTGAAAACACTGAATTAATAAGGGGAAACAACATGAGGCAGAGAGATGCATCGTAAGAATGCCACAGTAGTCCAGGTGATATCAGCAAAGATGAAAAGCCTAAATAGATTCATGAATTATTTATTAAGCTAATATCAACTGTTGAATGATTGGCTATGAAAACTGAGAGGAGAGTCGAGACTAATTTGCAGAGTTTGGATTAGGTACCTAGGTGACTGGTGGGTGTTATTTACTGAGCTAGAAAACAGGAGTAGGAGGTTTAGAGAAAAATATCACGATCATTTTAAATCTCTTGATGGGACTTTCCTGGAGGCGCAGTGGTTAAGAATCTGCCTGCCAATGCAAGGGACACGCGTTCCATCCGTGGTCCGGGAAGATCCCACATGCCATGGAGCAACTGAGCCTGTGCACCACAACTACTGAGCCTGCACTCTAGAGCCCATGAGCCACAAACTACTGAGCCCACACACCACAACTACTGAAGCCCATGCCCCTAGGACCCATGCTCTGCAACAACAGAAGCCACTGCAATGAGAAGCCCGTGCACTGCAAGGTGGAGTAGCCCCTGCTCACCCCAACTAGAGAAAAGCCCGTGTGTGGCATCGAAGACCCAACACAGCCAAAAAATAAAAAAATAAAATTTAAAAAAAATCTCTTGAGTTTGAAGAGTTAGGAAGACAAAAAGGTGGGAGATGTCTAATGAACATTTAGATGTATAGAACTGGAACTTTTAAGAGAAAACTGAGCTGGAAATGTAGATTTGAAAATCACTGGCAGAGAGAGGGCAGCTGAAGACATACAAGTTGATAAGACTGATTAAGAGTATATTTTAAGAAGAAAGAGAATAAAGAATAAAATGCTAATGAAAATCCCCAAGGGAGAGGCAGGGGAAGGGAAACTTGCAAAGGAGAAGTTTGCAAAGGAGATGGAGAAAAATAGTATGGTAGTTACCAGGAGCTTTGGAGTTGGATAAATATAGGTTCAAATCCTGTTTCAGTACCTATTAGCTGTGAAACCCTAGAAGGATACTTACAGAGTTGACCCTTGAACAACATGGCTTTGAACCGCACAGGTCCAATTATACACAGGTTTTCTTCAATAGTAAATACTACAGCACTACACATCTGCAGTTGGTTGAATCTGTGGATGCTGAACCATCGATGTGGAGGAACCGCATATATGAAGGGCCAACTATAAGTTATACACAGATGTTTGACTGCTCCAAGGGTTGGTGCCCCTAACCCTGGAGTTGTTCTGGGGTCAACCACTTTAAGAGTTATCCATTGCTGTATAACAAATACCTCAAATTTGGTGGTTTATAACAGCAAACATTTATTATCCCATAGTTTTGATGGGTCAGGAACTTAGGAATGGCTTGGCTTGCTGGTTCTGACCCGGGTCTCTCAAGAGGGTCTAGTCAAGCTGTCTGTCATCTGAAAAACTTTAACTGGAGCTGGAGGTTCTGTTTCTAAGAAGGCTCACTCCCGTGGCTAGCAGCTGTGGGGGCTGTCGGGTGGAGGAGTGCCTCAGTTCTCTTTTATGTGGCCTTTCAACCTCCAGAGCCCCTCTTCACTATGTGGCCTCTCTGGCAGAATAGCTAGGACTTCATTACACGGCTCAGAGAGAAAGAGAGAGAGGCGGAGAGACAGACACAGACTGAGAGACAGAGAGCGTGTTCACCCACACTCTCACAGAAACCACCGTCTTCTTCTAACCTAATCTCAGAAGTATTGTAACATTGCATCACTTCTGCTATAGTCTATTAACTAGAAGCAAGTTACTAAATCCAACTCACACTCAATGGAGGGTATTACAAAAGAACATGAACACCAAGAGGTGGGAATCACTTGGTGCCACTCCTCAGTATATACCTTCCAAAAATTAAAAGCAGAGATTCAGGGCTTCCCTGGTGGCACAGTGGTTGAGAGTCCACCTGCCGATGCAGGGGACATGGGTTCGTGCCCTGGCCCGGGAAGATCCCACATGCTGCGGAGCAGCTGGGCCCGTGAGCCATGGCCGCTGAGCCTGCGCATCCGGAGCCTGTGCTCCACAACGGGAGAGGCCACAACAGTGGGAGGCCCGCATACCGCAAAAAAAAAAAAAAAAAAAAAAAAATTCCCACAAAGAAAAAGCCTAGATAGCTTCACCAATGAATTGTACATAATATTTAGTCAGTAACACTAGTTCTACACAATACTCTTTCAGGAGGAAAGAACACATTCCAACTCAATTTATATGGCCAGTATTACTCTGATACAAAAAACAGACCAAAAGAATGCAAAGAAAAAACAAAACTTACATATCAATATTCCTCATCAATTCAAAACCCCTAACATAGCATTAGCAAATCAAATCTAGCCATATATAAAAAGGATAATACATATCCCAGGAATGCAAGATAAATTGAGAAATTAATTAATGTAATTTATTGGTTAATACTGACACATTAACAGAATAAAGAAAAAAATATGATCTCAATAGATACCGAAAAAGCATTTGACAAACTTTAATACCCACTCATGATAAAAATTCATTCATGATAAAAACTCAGCGAAAAAAAAAAACAAAAAAACAAAAAAACTCAGCAAACTAGGAATAGAAGGAAACTCCCTCAACCTAACAAAGAGCATATACAAAAAAATCTGTGGCTAACATAATATGAAATGATGAAAGATTAAACACTCTCCATCTAAGATGAGAAGTAAGGCAAGCATGTCAACTCTTACAACTTTTATTTAACACTGTACTAAAGAGTCCTAGCTAGGGCAATAAGTTGAGGAAAAAAATAAAATGTATACAGAGCAGAAAAAGAAGTAAAATTTATCTGCCATAAATTCTCAGATGACATAATCATATACATAGAAAACTCCAAAGTCCAACCAAAAAAACCTACTACAATAATAAGTTAATTAAAAAGGTAAAAGGAAAAAGAAAAGGTAAAAGTATACAAGGTCAATGTACCAAAATCAATTTTAATTCTATATACTAGCAAGAAACAATTAGAAAAATTAATTTTTAAAATACTATTTACAGTAAGAGCCCAAAACATGAAATATTCTGGGATAAATTTAACAAAATACTTGCAAGACCTATGCAATGAAAACTACAAAACATTTCTGAAGGATATTAAAGAATATCTAAATAAATGTAAAGATATATACCATGTTCATGAATTGTATGTTAAGATGTCAATTCTTTGCAAATTAATCTATACATTCAACACAATCCAAGTCCAAACCCCAAAGACTTTTTCTTTTAGCAACTGACAAACTGATTCCAAAAGTTATATGGAAATGCAAAGGACTTAGAATAGCCAAAACAATTTTGGAAAAGAACAACAAAATTGAAGGACCTATACTACCACATTTTAAGACTTCTTATAAAGTTACGCTAATAAAGGAAGTGTTATATTGGCTTAAAGATGGACATATAATCAAAGGAATATAATAGAGGGTGCAGAAATAGACCCACATATATTTATTTGGTTAACTGATTTTCAAAGAAAGTACCAAGGCACAATGGGAGAAAAAATTGTCTATGCCACAAAGGTATGTGCTACAACTGAAAATTCATGTCCAAAAAAATGATGCTTGATCCTTATGTCATATTGTACATAAAAATTAACTAAAAATGTATTACAGACTATACGTTTATACTAATTTTTAAAAGTTGAGAAATGGAAAATATGAAGCATGGAGAAAATCATCAGTGATGGTCCTAATTTCTTTAAGAGCTTATACCCCCAACATACTTGAATTTTACCTGAAACTTCTTGTCTTCCTCAAACTTTTTCTGATCGCATAATTCGTCATAATGTTCTTGTAACTTAGCATGAGTTTCTTTAAGTGATGATAACTCATTTTTAATCTCATTAATTTCTCCATTAAGTTCTTCAACCTAATATAACATTTAACCAAAATGAACACGTATATAAATTTATTTTGTATAAAAATACTTTATTAACACAAGTCTTTGGAAATAGTAAAAAATGAAAACATTCCCAAAGTAATTACTAATATTAAAAGCTACCATTTATTGAATTGTGCTGAGTACTTAATAAATATAATTTCATACTCATAAAAATCCTGTGAGGTATTTTTAGTCTCCAATTTACAGGCGAGAAATGTGAGGCTCACAGACGTTAAGTAACTTGCCCAAGATCAGGTAGATATAAAGTGGCAGTCAAGATTCAAATCCAAGGCTAAGTCTAGGGGTTGTGCTTTCAAGTACTAGATTAAACTACCTCTTGTTACAAATGAAAAATTAATTTATTTTTAATCATAAAAATTCTATAAAAGTTACCACTTCATTGCTTTCTTAAAGTTTTATTTTCTTGTTGCAAATTAGATATACAGATTTTACCTCAATTAGATGAAGAATACTGAGCACTAAGCAGTACAATAGAAACTGACTCTTCAGCCTAATACTTACATCTACACACTGGGCTTTTACTGGCTATAAAATTTCATAATCTTTTTCTTGGGGGGGGTTCTCCTTCATAGGAACCTCAAATGTAAGACAAAGTAAGTTCCATTGAAGAGAAAAATACCTTTTTGTCATAAAATATTACAAAAGTTTCTCTTAATTTTAAATGACCAAAAATTCCACAAGTGCTCTCTATCCCATCCTCTCCTGTCTCCCCCTGCCCCCGCTTTTTAAAAAGATTTTTTTGATGTGGACCATTTTTAAAGTCTTTATTGAATTTGTTACAATATTGCCTCTGTTTTATGTTTTGGGTTTTTCTGGCCGCAAGGCATGTGGGATCTGCTCCCCGACCAGATATCGAACCCGCACTCCTGCATTGGAAGGTGAAGTCTTAACCACTAGACCGTCAGGGAAGTCACTCCTGTCTCCCTTAGAGCTTAGCTCTAGCAAAGATCTCTTCTCTCCTGCCTAGTCTCAGTCTTTCCCACTATACCATCATGTTTTCAGCCCACAAATACGCTCTTGTCACATTCCTAACTTTTTTCTCCTTGACTCAATTACTCTCTCTCTCTTACTTCTTAAAATAAAGTCCACTCTTACTACTTTCAAATTCTAATCTCTCACCACTCCTTAACAACCGACTTCTGCCCTCATTGTTCTACTGATTATTCTTCTCAGCTATCACCTGCAAATTAGCCAAAGGACTTATTCCAAGTTTCACACCATTTAACAGCACTGTAGCTCGACTATGTTGACTACTTATTCTTGAAATAGCCTCTTTTCTTCATTTTCATGGTACTACTCTCTTTATCCTTCTACCTTTCTCACCATTCTTATCAGGCTCCCTCTCCCCTCCTGTCCCAATATACACACACTAAACACTCGCAAAATGTTGGTGTTCCCCAATGCTCTTTCTTCTTTAGCCTTCTCTTCAAGTCTACCACTCCTTCCACAGATGATCTTATCATACCCTCAAATTTCATCTTTATGCTAATAAGTCTTAAATCTATATCTCATCTCCCAACCTCTCTCCTAAGATTAGATTCACGTTTCCAAATGCATGATATACATTTCAAGTCAGATGTCCTGCCGTCACCATAAATTCATCAGTTCCCAAATTAAACTCATTTTCATCCACCAAATGTGCTTCTCCTTTCACATTCCTTATGTCAATTAGTGACATTATTATTCTGCTCATTATATTAATCTCAGAATCATAGTTTACTCCTTTTCCTTCTAAAATCCATTATACATAAAATGTCACTAATCCTGCTAATTCTACCTCCAAAATGCTTCCTGTATCTATCCCTCTTCTCTGTTCTCACTACTGTTGCCCTAATTTACACCCTCATAGGCTCGTGGTTAGATTATTTGCAACATTCTTCTTACTAATCTCTTTCCATAACGCCATTCTCCATACTGTTGCAAGAGTTATTTTTCTAAAATGCAGATCTATGTCACTTTTCTGCTTAAAAAATCTCAATGGCTTCCCATTACTTATAAAATTCAACTTCCTTAGTAAAGAACTCTTCAGAAGGTGATCTCAACCTAATTTCTACTGTCACATTCTAGATCAGACTATTCATCATCCTTGAGAATGCAGTTTCATGCCTCCATCATTTTTCCCTTTCTTAAATGGAATACCCACAGAGTGGAATGGGAAGTATAGGAAGCAGGCACCTTCTGCCTGGTGAAACCCTATTCATCTTTCAAGTCCAAATTCTAGTGTCATCTTTTCTCTAAAACTTTCTCCAGCCTAGTTAAACAATATGATTTATTTTGTGCTTTCATAGTAATTTGTTAATACTAATGTTAACACTACTAAAAACACTCAACAGTATTGTGGTTAACTTAATAATTACCTGTCTTTTGAGAGTGTGAGCTCTTTAAAAATCTTTGTTTTTTAGGCATCTTTGAAAATCCAGCACCTAGAATAGTGCCTAACACATAACAGATGCTCAACATATGTTGTGAATTGAATTCCTTTTTTGATACCCCCTTTCCCTAAATAATTTCTCAACATCCCCATTTATTATCTTTTTATCTATACACAACCATTGGCTGTATAACTAGCCAAATAAAAACAGATACACATACCATGTTCTTTAAGACATTTCAATGAGTTTTAAATATATTATCTAGTAATATTCACTGTTTAATTTGTACAGTGTTTTCACTGTTTATTTTTTTTAAACAGCAGTATATGATTTCATCTTATTTTTGCCAGTATCTTGTAATGATTTTTAAAAACCCATCTTGATCCGATCTCAGTAGCAACATTATAATTGTCCTTCACTCAAGAATGGTGAAAAACTTATATCAAGATAGAAATACAATTAAAGAGTAGATCTGACCTCCCATTCAAGAAAACTCCTATAGAACCAAAGCAGCTTTTTAGAAATTTACCTATGTTCTGTTTAGTATGAAATCATATGGAAGTGAAATGATTGTAGATGCTAAAAATACTAAGACAAAACCAATTTTATCTAAATTATAGACTGCGGCCTCACCAGTGAAGCTGAATGCTTATTTTCTTAATTCAATTGACTTTTTTTTCTTGGGGGAGGGACATACTTGAAATATCACTAGGAAAAATAAATGCTTAATTTTCTCTTATCTCAACTAATTCTTTTTGGTGTGGCTGGCATATTCAAGTTTATATTCTCTTTTTACTTCATAGTTTCCTTATCCTGACAGTACTATTTCCATGATCTTTTAAGCCTTAGAAATGAGAAGGAAGTGTTGGGATGCAAGGTAGATTAGCTGAAGCTAAAATGAAAATTACTATGCTTGTTGCTTAATGACAAACTTTACCTATTTAGGGTCCACTGAGCATTTTATAGTATTCTGATACAATTAATTACAAAATATTTTTTGAGAATTAGGTAACGCTTATCAAATTCATCAGTGAAGATTTGATCTCTTCAAAATACAGATTAAGAGAACATGTTAGCTGCAAATGGATCAAAAAATGAAGAATTACTTACATAACAATTTATATCAAACAAAATCATCTACAGAATAGTATGCATATATATATTATTATAAAATATATTAGTATAGTATTAGAATTATATATTATAATTAGTATAATAGTTTAAAATATAATCTTACTTACCCAAAATATAGCTTTCATAAACTCTTAAATAATTACCTTCTATTTTTTTTAGTTCTTTTAAAAGAATTGAAGGCAATAAAAATAGATAATAAAGTAGAGTAATCGACTTGGGGGTTCACCAGTCTTAAAAGTGAACCTTATATTTCACAACTTTAATTTACATCACTTTTCACTTTTATTATCTACTTCACTGAAATTAAAATTTAATGTAAAATAAAGAGTGTGCTTTAAGGAAATAGTCATGTTTATAATATAACAATTCTCATGATAAAATGTTAATACTATAGAACCCAACTACTGTATATATGTTCTAAACATGGCTTTAATACAAGTCAACAAAACTGCTGAGGAAAGCTGAAGAGATCAGCTAACAATAAGACCTATATAATTCTTTATGATAATCATTTACTAAAACACTATCAATGGTTTTGTGAAAAGGAAAATTAATTTTTATTTGTCACATACGAAAAGTCATACAAAATATACATAAATACACACATATATGTATGGTTTTTCATGCATGAAAGCATTACAGAAAATTTTATTAAATTAGCTTTAAAAATATTCACTTCTTGGAAATATAAGTACAAGAAGACAATGTGTCTGACTTCATTCCTATATTATTTTTGCAATATTTTCTTAGCATTTAGTAGTTATTTTAAATGTCTACTACTTCAAATATTTTAATATTTTACTATTTAATAAACCTACATGCTTTTCCCAAGTTTCTAGTGATTTCTCATGCTTGTTTTGAAGACTAAGGAACTTTTCTTCATTTTCTTTCACCTTCTCCCTTTGCAGCTCATTATCTCTTTCAAGGGTCTGCAATAAAATTAATTATCCAAAAAATAATCAATACCACATTAATGAATTTTGATGTGTTTTATGTTGCTTGGACCTTTGATTCTAACATGCTGAAAGTGCCATACAGATCAGTGATAATGTGCTACCTCAACAATAATTTTCATAAATTAACAGAAAGGTGCTTATAGTTTAGTGAACAGGAAATAGGGGGAGGTTATGAAAAAGAAATGGCTATAAAAGGGTATAAAAACATTGCCATTATTCAGTTTCACTGCATAAGTTTTAATGTACTGAAAAAGTAATATAAACTACAGCACTGAAAAATATGAAATGTAGCACAATCCAGCCTAACCCTACTAAAAATTTTTATCTACCACAGAACGTATTTTCCACATCTGTTTATTTCAGAAATTAATTGGCTAGAAAACTCTTAAATACAATTTAAATTTTTAATTTCAAATTAACACTTTTTTAGTAGAACTTCAATATTTACTATATTAACTTATTACTTCATAAATTAACATATTATATAATCACCACCAGACTCCCCTCTCCTGTTCCCAAAAAACCTTTAAAGGGTAAAAATACTACTGTTTTCTAAGACAAGGGTTTAAAAGCAATTAAATCAGTGTCACCAGTATTATTAGGTTTCTTCAGTGTCTGCTGATAATCCAAGTAAACTTCTGTAAAAGGACAAATAGTAAGAACTCTCCCTACATGTCTAATATATCTGAAATTTTTATGTTCATTTGTTTATCATTATTAAAGCTAAGTACATTCAGGGTAAACATCCAAGCCACACAAAGGATAGAAAGAAAAGGCAAAGTTTTCCTCTACTGTTTTTCCAGCTCTCCTCCCCAGAGGTAACCACTCTAGTAGTTTCTTGTGTATCCTTCCAGAAATTATCTATAAGCATACAGGTACATAAAATATAGCTTTTTAAATAGAGATGAAACCACATCATACATACCATGTTGTTCTGCAATCTGCTTTTCTAAAAATATGAAGAATGTATCTTGCTTAATTTCCATACCATTATATATAGATCTATCTCATTTTAAAGGCTTCATAGGCCTAGGGGACTTTCAAGATGGCAGAGGAATAAGACATGGAGAACACCTTCCTCCCTACAAATACATCAAAAATACACCTACAGAACAGCTCCTACAGAACACCTACTGAATGCTGGCAGAAGACCTCAGACTTCCCCAAAAGGCAAGAAACTCCCCACGTACCTGGGTAGGGCAAAAGAAAAAAGAAAAAACAGAGACTAAAGAATAGGGATGGGACGTGCACCTCTGGGAGGGAGCTGTGAAGGAGGAAAAGTTTCCACACACTAGGAAGCCTCTTCACTGGCAGAGATGGGGCAGGAGGGAAGATTCGGAGCCACGGAGGAGAGCGCAGCAACAGGGGTGCAGAGGGCAAAGTGGAGAGATTCCCGCTCAGAGGATCGGTGCCAACCGGCACTCACCAGCCTGAGAGGCTTGTCTGCTGACCCACTGGGGCGGGTGGGGGCTGGGAGCTGAGGCTCAGGCTTCAGAGGTCAGATCCCAGGGAGAGGACCGGGGTTGGCTGTGTGAACACAGCCTGAAGGGAGCTAGTGCACCACAGCTAGCCAGGAGGGAGTCCGGGAAAAGTCTGGAGCTGCCGAAGAGACGAGAGACCATTGTTTTGGGGTGCGCAAGGAGAGGGGATTCAGAGCACCACCTAAACGAGCTCCAGAGACGGGCACGAGCCGTGGCTATCAGCACAGACACCAGAGACTGACATGAAACACTAAGGCTGCTGCTGCAGCCACCAAGAAGCCTGTGTGCAAGCACAGGTCACTCTCCACACCTCCCCTCCCGGGAGCCTGTGCAGCCCGCTACGGCCAGGGTCCCGTGATCCAGGGACAACTTCCCTGGGAGAACACACGGCACGCCTCAGGCTGTTGCAATGTCACGCTGGCCTCTGCCACCGCAGGCTCACCCGGTATTCCGTACCCCTCCCTCCCTCCAGCCTGAGGGACCCACAGCCCCCTAATCAGCTACTACTTTAACCCTGTCCTGTCTGGGCAGGAGCAGATGCCCTCAGGCAACCCACATGCAGAGGCGAGGCGAAATCCAAAGCTGAACCCCAGGAGCTGTGAGAACAAAGAAAAGAAAGGGAAAGTTCTCCCAGCAGCCTCAGGAGCAGCGGATTAAATCTCCACAGTCAACTTGATGTACCCTGCATTTGTGGAATACCTGAATAGACAACGAATCATCCCAAAATTGAATCAGTGGACTATGGGAGGAACTGTAGACTTGGGGTTTGCTTTCTGCATCTAATTTGTTTCTGGTTTATGTTTATCTTAGTTTAGTATTTAGAGCTTATTATCATTGGTAGATTTGTTAATTGATCTGGATGCTCTGTTCCTTTTATATATATATATTTTTTTCCTTTTTCTAAGTGTGTATGTGTATGCTTCTTTGTGTGATTTTGTCTGTATAGCTTTGCTTTTACCATTCATCCTAGGGCTCTGTCTGTTTTCTTCTTTTTAGTATAGTTTCTAGCTCTTGTTATCATTGGTAGATTTGTTTTTTGGTTTGGTTGCTCTCTTCTTTCTTTCTTTCGTTTTTTTTTTTTTTTTTTTTTTTTTTTTTGCGGAACATGGGCCTCTCACTGTTGTGGCCTCTCCCGTTGTGGAGCACAGGCTCCGGACGCATAGGCTCAGTGGCCATGGCTCATGGGCTCAGCCACTCCATGGCATGTGGGATCCTCCCGTATCGGGGCACGAACCCACGTCCCCTGCATCGGCAGGCAGACTCTCAACCACTGCACCACCAGGGAAACCCTCTCTTCTTTCTTTCTTTCTTTTTTTTATTACTTTTTTATTAAACATTAAAAAAATTTTTTTAATAACTTTATTTTATTATTATTTTCTCTCTCTCTCTCTTTCTTTTTTTTCTCCTCACTTTTCTTCTGAGCCCTGTGGCTGACAGGGTCTTGGTGCTCCAGCTGGGTGTCAGGTCTGAGTCTCTGAGGTGGGGTACTCGAGTTCAGGACACTGGTCCACAAGAGACCTCCCAGCCCCACATAATATCAATGGCGAAAACTCTCCCAGAGATCTCCATCTCAATGCTAAGACCCAGCTCCACTCAATAACCAGCACGCTACAGAGGGGCTGCATAAAATCATAATAAGTTCACAGAAACCCCAAAACACACCACCAGATGCGGTCCTGCCAACCAGAAAGACAAGATCCAGCTTCATCTACAAGAACACAGGTGCCAGTACCCTCCACCAGGAAGCCTACACAAGTCACTGAACGATCCATACCCACTGGGGGCAGACACCAAAAACAATGGGAACTATGAACCTGCAGCCTGTGAAATGGAGACCCCAAACACAGTAACTTAAGCAAAATGAGAAGACAGAGAAACACACGGCAGATGAAGGAGCAAGGTAAACACCCACGAGACCAAAGAAATGAAGAGGAAATAGGCAGTCTACATGAAAAAGAATTCAGAATAATGATAGTAAAAATGACACAAAATCTTGGATATAGAATGGAGAAAACACAGGAAAAGTTTAACAAGGACCTAGAAGAACTAAAGAGCAAACAAACAGTGATAAACAACACAATAAATGAAATTAAAAATTCTCTAGAAGGAATCAATAGCAGAATAACTGAGGCAGAAGAATGGATAAGTGACCTGGAAGATAAAATAGTGGAAATAACTACCACAGAGCAGAATAAAGAAAAAAGAATGAAAAGAATTGAGGACAGTCTCAGAGACCTCTGGGACAACATTAAATGCACCAACATTCAAATTATAGGGGTCCCAGAAGAAGAAGAGAAAAAAAAGGGGCTGAGAAAATATTTGAAGAGACTATAGTTGAAAACTTCCCTAATATGGGAAAGGAAATAGTCAATCAAGTCCAGGAAGCACAGACAGTCCCATACAGGATAAATCCAAGGAAAAACATGCCAAGACACATATTAATCAAACTATCAAAAATAAAATACAAAGAAAATATATTAAAAGCAGCAAGGGAAAAGAAACAAATAACATACAAGGGAATCCACATAAGGTTAACAGCTGATCTTTCAGCAGAAACTCTACAAGCCAGAAGGGAGTGGCAGGACATATTTAAAGTGATGAAGGGAAAAACCTACGACCAAGATTACTCTACCCAGCAAGGATCTCATTCAGATTTGACGGAGAAATTAAAACTTCTACAGAAAAGCAAAAGCTAAGAGAATTCAGCACCACCAAACCAGCTTTACAACAAATGCTAAAGGAACTTCTCTATGCAGGAAACACAAGAGAAGGAAAAGACCTACAATAACAAACCCAAAACAATTCAGAAAATGGTAATAGGAACATACATATCAATAATTACCTTAAATGTAAATGGATTAAATGCTCCAACCAGAAGACATAGACTGGCTGAATGGATACAAAAACAAGACCCATATATCTGCTGTCTACAAGAGACCCACTTCAGACCTAGGGACACATACAGACTGAAAATGAGGAGATGGAAAAAGATATTCCACGGAAATGGAAATCAAAAGAAAGCTGGAGCAGCAATTCTCATCAGACAAAATGGACTTTAAATAAAGACTATTACAAGAGACAAAGAAGGACACTACACAATGATCAAGGGATCAATCCAAGAAGATATAACAATTGTAAATATTTATGCACCCAACATAGGAGCACCTCAATACATAAGACAAATGTTAACAGCCATAAAAGGGGAAATCGATACTAACACAATAATAGTAGGGGACTTTACCATCCCACTTTCACCAATGGACAGATCATCCAAAATGAAAATAAATAAGGAAACACAAGCTTTAAATGATACATTAAACAAGATGGACTTAATTGTTATTTATAGGACATTCCATCCAAAAACAACAGAATACAATTTCTTCTCAAGTGCTCATGGAACATTCTCCAGGATAGATCATATCTTGGGCCACAAATCAAGCCCTGGTAAATTTAAGAAAATTGAAATCGCATCAAGTATCTTTTCTGATCATAGCGCTATAAGACTAGATATGAATTATAGGGAAAAAATCTGTAAAAATATAAACACATGGAGGCTAATCAACACACTACTAAATAACGAAGAGATCACTGAAGAAATCAAAGAGGAAATAAAAAAATACCTAGAAACAAATGACAATGAAAACATGACGACCCAAAACCTATAGGATGCAGAAAAAGCAGTTCTAAGAGGGAAGTTGATAGCAGTACAATCCTACCTCAAGAAAGAAGAAACATCTCAAATAAACAACCAACCTTACACCTAAAGCAATCAGACAAAGAAGAACCCAAAAAACCCAAAGTTAGCAGAAGGAAAGAAATCATAATGATCAGATCAGAAATAAATGAAAAAGAAATGAAGGAAACGATAGCAAAGATCAATAAAACTAAAAGCTGGTTCTTTGAGAAGATAAACAAAATTAGTAAATCATTAGTCAGACTCATCAAGAAAAAGAGGGAGAAGACTCAAATCAATAGAATTAGAAACGAAAAAGGAGAAGTAACAACTGACACTGCAGAAATACAAAGGATCATGAGAGATTACTACAAGCAACTATATGACAGTAAAATGGACAACCTGGAAGAAAGGGACAGATTCTTAGAAAAGCACAACCTCCTGAGACTGAAGCAGGAAGAAATAGAAAATATAAACAGACCAATCACAAGCACTTAAATTTAGACTGTAATTAAAAATCTTCCAACAAACAAAAAATCAGGAACAGATGACTTCACAAGTGAATTCTATCAAACATTTAGAGAATAGCTAATACCTATCCTTCTCAAACTCTTCCAAAATACAGCAGAGGGAGGAACACTCCCAAACTCATTCTATGAGGCTACCATCACCATACCAAAACCAGAAAAAGGTGTCATAAAAAAAGAAAACTACAGGCCAATATCATTGATGAACATAGATGCAAAAATCCTCAACAAAATACTAGCAAACAGAATCCAAAAGCACATTAAAAGGATCATACACCATGATCAAGTGGGGTTTATCCCAGGAATGCAAGGATTCTTCAGTATATGCAAATCAATCAATGTGATAAACCATATTAACAAATTGAAGGAGAAAAACCATATGATCATCTCAGTAGATGCAGAAAAAGCTCTTGACAAAACTCAACACCCATTTATGATAAAAACCCTCCAGGAAGTAGGCATAGAGGGAACTTACCTCAACATAATAAAGGCCATATATGACAAACCCACAGCCAACATCATTCTCAGTGGTGAAAAACTGAAACCATTTTCTCTAAGATCAGGCACAAGACAAGGTTGCCCACTCTCACCACTATTATTCAACATAGTTTTGGAAGTTTAGCCACAGCAATCAGAGAAGAAAAAGAAATTAAAGGAATTCAAATTGGAAAGAAGTAAAGCTGTCACTGTTTGCAAATTACATGATACTATATGTAGAGAATCCTAAAGATGCTACCAGAAAACTACTAGAGCTAATCAATGAATTTGGTAAAGTAGCAGGATACAAAATTAATGCACAGAAACCTCTTGCATTTCTATACACTAATGATGAAAAATCCGAAACAGAAATTAAGGAAACACTCCCATTTACCAGTGCAACAGAAAGAATAAAATACCTAGGACTAAACCTACCTAAGGAGACAAAAGACTTGTATGCAGAAAACTATAAGACACTGATGAAAGAAATTAAACATGATACAAACAGATGGAGAGACATACCATGTTCTTGGATTGGAAGAATCAACCCTGTGAAAATGACTATACTACCCAAAGCAATCTGCAGATTCAGTGTAATCCCTATCAAACTACCAATGGAATTTTTCACAGAACTAGAACAAAAAATTTCATTATGTGTATGGAAACACAAAAGACCCCGAGTAGCCAAAGCAATCTTGAGAAAGAAAAATGGAGCTGGGGGAATCAGGCTCCATGACTTCAGACTATACTACAAAGCTACAGTAGTCAAGACAGTATGATACCGGCACAAAACAGAAATATAGATCAATGGAACAGGATAGAAAGCCCAGAGATAAACGCACGCACATATGGGCACCTTAACTTTGATAAAGGAGGCAAGAATATACAATGGAGAAAAGACAGCCTCTTCAGTAAGTTGTGCTGGGAAAACTGGACAGCTACATGTAAAAGAATGAAATTAGAACACTCCCTAACATCATACACAAAAATAAACTCAAAATGGATTAAAGACCGAAATGTAAGCCCAGACACTATAAAACTCTTAGAGGAAAACATAGGCATAAAACTCTATGCCATAAATCATCCTTTTTGACCCACCTCCAAGAGAAATGGAAATAAAAACAAAAATAAACAGATGGGACCTAATGAAACTTCAAAGCTTTTGCACAGCAAAGGAAAGCACAAACAAGACAAAAAGACAGCCCTCAGAATGGGAGAAAATATTTGCATATGAAGCAACTGACCAAGCAGCTCATGCAGCTCAATATCAAAAAAAGAAACAACACAATCCAAAAATGGGCAGAAGACCTAAACAGACATTTCTCCAAAGAAGATATACAGATTGTCAACAAACACATGAAAGAATGCTCAACATCACTAATGACTGGAGAAATGAAAATCAAAACTACAATGAGGTATCACCTCACACTGGTCAGAATGGCCATCATCAAAAAATCTACAAACGATAAATGCTGGAGAGATTGTGGAGAAAAGGGAACCCTCTTGCACTGTTGGTGGGAATGTAAATTGATACAGCTACTATGGAGAACAGTATGGAGGTTCCTTAAAAAACTAAAAATAGAACTACCATATGACCCAGCAATCCCACTACTGGGCATACACCCTGAGAAAACCATAATTCAAAAAGAGTCATGTATCAAAATGTTTACTGCAGTTCTATTTACAATAACCAGGACATGGAAGTAACCTAAGCATCCATCGATAGATGAATGGATAAAGAAGATGTGGCATGTATATACAATGGAATATTACTCAGCCATAAAAAGAAACAGAACTGAGTTATTTGTAGTGAGGTGGATGGACCCACAGTCTGTCATACAGAGTGAAGTGAGTCAGAAAGAGAAAAACAAATACTGTATGCTAACACATATATATGGAATCTAAAAAAAAAAAAGTGGTTCTGAAGAACCTAGGGGCAGGACAGGAATAAAGACGCAGATGTAGAGAATGGACTTGAGGACACAGGGATGGGGAAGGGTAAGCTGGGACGAAGTGAGAGAGTGGCATGGACTTACATATACTACCAATGTAAAATAGATAGCTAGTGGTAAGTAGCCGCATAGCACAGGGAAATCAGCTCGGTGCTTTGTGTCCACCTAAAGGGGTGCGATAGGGAGGGTGGTAGGCAGATGCAAGAGGGAGGAGATATGAGGATATATGTATATGTATAGCTGATTCACCTTGTTATACAGCAGAAACTAACACACCATTGTAAAGCAATTATATTCCAATAAAGATGTTAAAAAATAGGGGCCTCCCTGGTGGCGCAGTGGTTGAGAGTCCGCCTGCCGATGCAGGGGATACGGGTTCGTGCCCCGGTCTGGGAGGATCCCATATGCCGCGGAGCGGCTGGGCCCGTGAGCCATGGCCGCTGGGCCTGCGCGTCCGGAGCCTGTGCTCCGCAACGGGAGAGGCCACAGCAGTGAGAGGCCCGCATACCGCAAAAAGAAAAAAAAAAAAAATAATAATAATAATAATAATAATAATAATAACAATTGGGGCTATTCTGCAAAACGCCATCCAGCAAGTCACTCAGAATTGCATGACAGGTCCCTTCAAATGGGAACTCAACATAGAGGAACTTGCCCCACTTAGGAATGGAAAATAGACTTTACTCAAATTCCCCAAGCCCCAGGAAATTTTAAATCTGTGTTAGTGTTTGTACCTTTTTCGGGATGGGTGAAAGCATATCCCACCTGGACAGAAAAAAATGTCTGAAGTAGTTAAAGCCCTCATTATGGAAATCACTCCCTAATTTGGATCGTCTAACACCCTTGAAAGTGACAATGGACCAGCTGCTGTCTCTAGCATAACCCAACAAGTGTCTAAAGCATTGTGTACTGATTAGAAACTACATTTATCCTGAGACTACAATCAACAGGAAAAGGTGAGAAAATGAATCATACATTTAAAAAAAGAGCAATGCTAAAGTATGTCGAGACTAACTTCACTTGGGATAAGGCCTTGCCAGTTGCCCAGCTATGGATTAGAGTGGATTCCAGAAGCAAGCTTAAATTAAGCCCCTTTGAAATTTTGTGTGGCAGGCTTTTCCAGGTGTCTACCCAGGCAGAAGAATCCAGTGATGTTTTAAAAGGACCTACTACTGCTAATTATGTCAAAATTATAGCCACTATACCAACCTCTGTTTTTAAGTGTGCTTCCAATAGGTCTGCCAATCCACCTGAAGTACCCCTGGACCCTATTCAACCCAAACACCTCATCCTCCTCAAAAGCTGGAAAGAGCAAGGACATGACCATCAGTTGGCTGTGAAGTGGACAGGATGGGGCCATATGAGGTCTTGCTAACAACTCAGTTATTAGTGAAAGCAGCTGGGGTTAAGCCATGGATTCACCACACCCGTGAAGGCAGAACCCACAACGTCAAAGCACCAAGGAGAGTCTCTAAGCTAGAGGAAACTATAGTAGACAGTGGACTTGTGAGCCTCTGAAGATTTAAAATTTCTGTTCAAATAAAGATAAGTAATAAAAGCAAAAACAAAATAAATAGATAAATAAATAAAATAAAATAAAGGCTTCATAGTATTCCATCTATTTAGAGTTCTCAATTACTATACAGATTATCAATATGCAAGGACATAATTATGCAAAATTATGGAAACATCTAAAAAAAGCATTTTGCAATTTTTTTTTTTTTTTTTTTTGCGGTACATGGGCCTCTCACCATCGCGGCCCCTCCCATTGCGGAGCACAGGCTCTGGACGCGTAGGCCTAGCGGCCACGGCCCATGAGCCCAGCCGCTCCGCGGCACGCGGGATCCTCCCGGACTGGGGCACAAACCCGTGCCCCCTGCATAGGCAGGTGGACTCCCAACCACTGCGCCATCAGGGAAGCCCCATTTTGCAATTTTAACATGAAGATTCTCCTCTAGCTCATAAAGAACTATGCACCTGAGAGCACTCAATGAATACCTATTTTGACTGCCTCTACTTTAGGACAATGCAAATATTTTTATAGAAGTCATGATTTCATCTTAATTTATAGGTACATATTATAATAACAGGGGAGTCTCTGAATATTTACAATGGTATGTATTTAATAGATGCTTAGTACTTTAACATTGTAATAAATATTTACAGTATTTATATTAATAACACTGTATTTTAAGATGGACAAATCAAAGTTTAGAGGAGACATGGGAGAGTATACCACAGACTTTATCCTAGTAATAATAAATGACCAAGAGCATTATATTCTTAAAAAGTATATTATATTAATATATATCAATCATTTCCTGTCCCTACTTATACCCCCATCTAAAAGAAACTGCCAGGTTTTCTCTCAGTTTCCATGTGTTGGAGACATTCCATCCTTCCCTTAGAATTTGGACCAATTGCTCTTTCATTCTGCTACACTGATCAGGTAATCTCTGAAAATGTCCTTTTTTCTTCTGTGATGGGTCTCCTGTTTCCTAGATCCCATGATTTCCTCTTGGTTTACTCCCTTGTCTTGATAAAGCAACCTTTCTACTACTTCTTGATAAAGGAGGCAGATATGGTATATTTTTTGAGACCCTGCTTGTCTGAAAATATGTTTATTCTACCAATACTCAACAACTTCTTTGGGTAAATACCATACAATTCTGCTTTGGAACCTTTGAAGGCATGGTTCTATTATCTTCTACCTCCAGTGCTGCCAATGAAAAGTCTGAAGTCATTATGTTGCCATTCTCATTTTGGATCCTTCCTCTGTGACCTACTTTTTTTTCTCCCACCAAGAGTTTTATAATCTTCTCTTTAAGTGTAGTATGAAATTTCATAATGATATGCACTGGTGTTAGGCAAAACAAACTCAGATCCTTCAGTTCTGGGTTACTTTCCTGCATTATTTCTTTGGTCATTTGCTCTCCTTCCATCTTCTCTGTTCTCTCTGAAACTCACCAGACCTCTTAAACTGACCCCTCATTTTCTTCCTTTCCTGTTTTCCATCTTCTTGTCTTTTGGTTCTACTTTCTCAGATCATCTCGATATTATCTTCCAACTTTTCCATTGTACTTTTTCATGTCTACTAATATATTTATTTTAAGGGTTCTCTTTTATTCTAGGAATATTTCTTTTTTTAGACTCAATTACTGTTTTGTGGATTAATAAATATATTTCTCTTAACTGAGTATATTTTCTTAGCTTCTCCAAGTTTTTTTCATTACCCTGTTTTGTTTGTTTTTCACATTGGAGACTTTCTTCAAATGTCCAGTGATCCTTAACTGCTTGTTCATATTTAACAATGAAATACTAAAAAGCTGGCTGAAAGCTTTGTCAACTACAAAATTTTGTCACTATAGTGGTGGGCTTCACTGTGCACTGATCTGGCTGAGCTGTTTCATCGGGAGAGCTTAACTGCAGCAGCTATAGTCTCTTCTCTTGAGCAGGTTAGTTGCCCCATAATGGAATCTTCCATTATGCTGCCTGGATGTTACAAGGCTAACTGTCCTCTTAAGGACTAGGCTGGGAGGCTTCAGAATTCAGTATTTAGACTTCCCAAACTGTTTTCAATACAATACTCTTAGTACTGTGCTGGTAAATTGGGTCTCAAAAAAAAAAAAAAAAAAAAAAGCCTGATTTGCAGCATTTGGCAATTTCATTAGTGTTAAAAACCCCACCATGGTCAACTCAAGCTACCAGTCATTTAAACCAGCTTACAAAATGACAACAGCTCTAACAACTAGCTCTCCCTGGTACCAGTTGCCTCTAGCACACTACTGAATCTCCCCAACCTCAGTTGCTCCTCAAACTCTCCAAAGTAATTCTCCAATCTTCTGCCAAATAGAAGACAGGGAGTGCCTATTTGTGCAGGGTAGGGGAAAGAATCTGGATATGCAACAGCTTCCTATATAAACCTTCTAGTTTTTGGCTTCAGTTGTGCACCTTACTTCTAGAGGCACATGATGCTTGCAATTCCTGATTATTTCTGTATCTTCAACTTGGGTTTCTACTTTCTCTCATTTGCTAAGTAAACTACTAATTTTCCATTTGGCTCCCACTTTTAAAACTTAATTTTTAGTTTCTTCTCTCTACTTCCTCATCCTTGTGGATTTATTAATGTCATTTATTGCAGTTTCAGAAGGAAATAGAAGGGAATGTATAGGTTCAATCCGATATGCTTAACCAGAAGCCCTGACCTAGCAATATTTGAACTTGCAAAGAGTCTGAATTTACTCATTGTTAATCATTCATTAATTTAATAAGATTTAATGAGCTCCTACTATGTGGCAGATACTCTTTTGGGCTCTTATTAGTGAAAATGTTACTCTTTTTATGGAATTTACAGTCTACCAGGAAGTTATTTGCTATTATTTGCATCTGGATTAACAAGTCTGAAAACCCTCTCTGAAAAAATGTATATTGTGGAAAACCAAAATAAAACCACCTGTTAATGCTTTAATATAGCAAAAACTAAGTAAATTATTCTGGTTAATACTATGTTAACACTATGACTATAGGAGCAAACTAAATAAATAAATTATTCTTCCTAACACTATGATAATAGCAGCATAACTATACTTTTATCTGGACTAAACTATGATTAAATCATAGTAGAAAATATTCTCTATCATGAGAATTTAGGTCTCTATGCTCCAAATTGTACTTAAAAAAAAATAAGACAGATGATAGCATGATTTCAGAGCACTGAAAAACAGTAGGCCATTATGAAGAGTGATGATCCCTTTTAGTACAGGTGGAATTAGAATGCTCCTCTGGAAAACACTTGAGATATCTATGCAGCATAATCCTCAGCAACAGTTCAACATTAATATTTTGTTATACTATATATCAGTGGTTCTCCAACACCAGTCTGTAAACAAGTACTGATCCATGACAAAAATCTCACTAGTCCATGGCAAAAAATGTCAATATAAAGTCATCAAATGTGTTCTCTTGTAAAGGACTGTCCTTTATCTGATATTACATCCTTAATATACTTTTGGTGTTAAAGCGTTATCTTTTATAAAATGAAAGTGGTGATAGATGGTATTGTTTATTTTTTAATGTCCTTATCTGTTAAGAAGCTGACAATTCTATCCTGTTTTTGCCAATACTTTGTTTGAAATTTTACTATATGAAATCTAGTTTCTCCATGTACTGTCAAGGCTTAGGCAATAATGAGGCTAGTAAAAGAGAGAGGCATTTGGATTATCTAAAATACTGGCAGTTATAGTTAAAAGATCCTGGAACCATAGTTACCTTCATCACTAACTCAAAGAAACACATGACTACATATATTTATGACTACTGTAGGCCCTGTAGAATTCAACAACACATAAACATTGGATTTAGAGCCAATGAAGGACAATTTGAAAGTTGCAGTCTTTGTATAACTGATGTAACTAGAATGGCAGTTCTCACAGATCTAGGAAAAAATATCTTAACAATGTAATGTTGTAGAAATAGTGCTGAAGTAGAATCAAGACAAAGATTTAATTCTGGTTTTGCCACTAATTATAGGGCCTTGAACTACACTGCTTACATTTAGTGGATCTCTATTTCATCACAAAATGAAATGGTTTGACTGGCTAACCTCTAACATTTTGATCATCCTAAAAATCTATGCATCAACTCCTTTAAATGGATTGAAAGTTATCAGACAATCCTGATAACTGCTACTCATCAATATTTTGGATAAATTATATCATATGTTTCTTGAGAGAAGGTTCAACACCTTAGAGAAACAGTCCAAGTTATGCATCTATAGGGTGGGTAGAAGAGGTGATGGGGGAGATACTTGCTAATAACTGGACTTTAAGAGAAATTTTTTTTAACTAGTCTTTTATTGGAGTAGGTGAAAGCATTACAAGAAGGGAGAGATTTGGCTCTAGCATACCTTTTTCCTCTCCCTAGTACTGGGGGACAGGCAAAAGAAAAGAGGAAGGCAAAGCTCTCTTTACATGACTAGTCATAGAACATCAATGGTAAGAAGATAAGTGTTTCATTGTTCAGGTTAAGTTTGGTTTTATTCAATGATGATGGACTCAGCATAATTTCTGGGGTCGGGTGCTAGAAATTAAAGACGCTTAGATACAAAACGTTTTTTCTTTTTGGTTCCTCCCTCCCTCTTTCTCTCTCTCCCCCTCTCTTTTTTCCTTCCTATCTACCTACCGTGGTGCTTTTTATTTTCTACTTAATGCTATGGTCCCCTGGAATATTCACAGGCCAAAGGCAGACCCTCACAGATGCCTAAGGGCCTCACCACACGACTCAGCACTGGGTTCTACCTCCTACAAGCTGTTAGACCTATGTATTATGTCCTGGCTGAAGTTGGTGAAGTCAGTCTCTCCATCCCATGGTTCCTCTGCCCCAACCTATGGCAGGTGGGTAACTCTAAAACACTGCAACTGCCAGGCAGGGATGCAACTCAGTACCTGGACTGGGGACTCACTCCCTGCCAAGGCATCTACCTAATGTGCCGGGGCACTGCCAACCTGGGAGAGAGGATGCTGCAGGGCACATGTACTCAGCTCAGACCTTCCCTGCTACATCTAGGCCTCCAACTGTGTTAAAGTGCAACAAGAGAACACAGGCCTCTACCCACCAACGTGACCCAGTTGACTCACAGCAGTGGCAAGACAGGAGCAGGGAGGCTAAGGCTGTGCCGGGCTGAGGGCACCAAAGGGTAGAAGAGTCAGCAGCCAAGAATGGTTCCTGGTAGGCAGTAGGAGGCAGGAGAACGCTGGAGCTGAGGCTTCAAGACCCAGTGCATGCTCCATTTTCTCATCAGACTTAATTTACAAAACATATATTCAAATATAAAAATTTAAAAAGGGGCTTCCCTGGTGGCACAGTGGTTAAGAATCTGCCTGCTGATGCAGGGGACATGGGTTTGAGCCCTGGTCCCGGAAGATCCCATATGCTGTGGAGCAACTAAGTCTGTGCGCCACAACTACCGAGCCTGCACTCTAGAGCCCGCGAGCCACAACTACTGTAGCCCATGCCTAGAGCCCCTGCTCTGCAACAAGAGAAGCCACCGCAATAAGAAGCCGGCGCACTGCAATGAAGAGTAGCCCCGGCTCGCCACAACTAGAGAAAGCCTGCACACAGCAACGAAGACCCAACGCAGCCAAACATAAATTAAATAAATAAATAAAAATTTTAAAAAATGTTAAGACAGTGACCACAGAATATTAAACCTGAAACTCAAGGCTCCTCTGGGCTTTATGCAACCGTACTGGTTATATTCCCATGAAGCTGGCCCAGGCCTCTGCTGAGAGTGGTCTTTTTGTGGGAGGTGAATGTACTTTTCTTGGGAAATGTTCAGCTCCACCCTTCATTACCAAGAATCCCTTCAGAGGCACAGAAATATTTTCCACTGGCCACCCCAGTGGAACATGTCCCCAACGCCTTCTCTTGAGTTGGATATCCCATCACTTGGCAGTTCCTGCTCTTCCACTAACCTCCACATGCCCTCACGTGGAGCCAAGGAACCACTATGTTCTCAATTCTGCACGCTTCCAGGGCCATATAGCATTAGAACAAGCATAATATACACTTCAAGCTCCACTGGAACAGATTACTCCAAAAACTTTCCTCCTTGAAATTTCTAGACTAGCACTGGGCATCAGTCTATATGTTCTTGGTATACACTTCAAAACTTCAAGAAACATATGCCAAGTTCTCCCACATGAACTTATCACATTTTACTGGCAACACCACAGTGGACCTTCAGGTTTCAATAGCATCTCAAGCATCCATCTAAAAAACAAGATGGAGGTTTCCCCTTTTTGTACCCCAATTTTTACACGATTTTCCTGTAGACTCCCTCACTTAGATTCATGAGGGGAAGTGCATCTCTCTCTACTAGGGATGTAAGAGAAAAATCTCTCTTAATGAACTTTCACTCCCAAAACATCAGTGGCCATAACTTCTTCTCCTCCACAATCATTTTCGTATATATACTGGGAAGAGGATGATGGGGTGATTGTATGGTAACAGGGCCAGTTCTATCATGTTCCTGTGAAGAGGGAGCTGCCCCCCTCCATTTCTGTGAGGTCACGGATTCCTCTCCTAGAATGTGGTGACACTTGTCAACTTTTATTTTCAGCTTTGGATCTTGGCCACAATTCTAAGACACAGAAAAAAAACCACACAAACCCATCCAATCTGCTACAAAATTAAATCAGTTACTAGATAAAACTGAACACTTAACTAGCAACTTAAATGTTAAAATAAAACATGCTCATAAATTCTACCTCAAAAAGCAAACAAAAGATCTGTCAAATACTGAACTCTATTTAATGATGCTCATGATGTAATATGTTAACGGTGAAGTGTACGGATGACGGCAATTTACTTTGAAATGCATATAATAAAAAAGGGGTGGAGAAACATATGATAAAGCAAATAGGTAAAATATTAATTGTAGAATCTAGGTGGTAGGTGTATGATTATTTATGATACAGTTCTTTCAACATTCCTGTATGTTCAAAATTTTTCATTAAAAAATGCTGGGGAGGGCTTTCCTGGTGGCGCAGTGGTTGAGAGTCCGCCTGCTGATGCAGGGGACACGCGTTCGTGCCCTGGTCTGGGAAGATCCCACATGCCGCGGAGCGGCTGGGCCCGTGAGCCATGGCCACTCAGCCTGCACGTCCGGAGCCTGTGCTCCGCAATGGGAGAGGCCACAATAGTGAGAGGCCCATGTACCGCAAAAAAAAAAAAAAAAAAAAAAAAAAAAAAATGCTGGGGAAAAAAAAAATAAATAAAATAAAATAAATGCTCATTACTTTGGACATTGATAACAAGCTGATGAAGGAGACCAATATTTTACCCTTAAAATTCAAAATGATCTCAGATAAAGTTGGACAGACAAATGCAACTAAACAGGTAAAACTCATTAGATGAAAATATACTAGTATATGTATATATATAAAATCAGGATATGTATATATATCCTGATTATTTTCTTTTAGCACCTTCAATTCTTCTTCCATTTTAGTATTAGCTTGAGTCTGTTGCTGAAGTAACTGCTGCAATTGTTGGAAAGAAATGATGATGTCCTATAAAAAAGTATAAATATGACATTAATTGAAAAAGTTTTAAGGCAGTAGGTATGTTTCTAAACTCATTCTTAAAAATATATTTTCTAGTTTCTTAACTTATTATCTTTACAGTTTAATTTCAATGCCATAATAAACAATATACTGAAATAAACTAATGACATATTTTATTAATTTAATATTTAACATAATTTGTATTACATGATTTCTTACAAAGTATTATTTCTAAGAGTTCCTCAAATAATTAACAAAGTTTTTGAAATGGACCACGAATTCTGTGAAAAATGTACTACTGAAAAATGTAAAGAATTCAAAACTAAAACTTTTGTTGGTTTCCCCCCAAATGGTAAATATTATCACTACTAAAATATATCACTGCTGGTGGGCTAGGATGGCAATGGCATGCATTCAGAATCAAACAGAGGAAAAGCAGAAGAGAAAAAAAAGAAACAGGAGAAATTTTCTTTCACATATCTTTTTTTAGAATAGAATAAGTATAAATATCAAATAAATGCAAATGAGAGTATAATGTCCTATAAATGCATGCTCTAAGCATACATACATTTCAATAATTATCTGCTAGTGGTCCAAACTAAGGAAAAAAATTAATTTATTTTTATTCTTTTTATTTTATTTATTTATAAAATATTTTAATGTAATCTTTTTTCCAGCTTTATTGAGATATAATTGCCATATGACATGTAAGCTTATAGTGTACAATGTGATGATCTGATACACGTATTTATTGTGATATAATTAACACAATAAGGTTAAAATCTCTATCACCACACATAATCGCCAAGTTTTTTGTATGTGGTGAGAACATTTAAGACTCTCCGTATAAAATAAATAAGCTACAAGGATATATTGTACAGCACAGGGAATATAGTCAATATTTTATAATAACTTTAAATGGAGTATAATCTATAACAATTTTGAACCACTATGTTGTACACTTGAAACTAATATAACGTTGTAAATCAACTACACCTCAACTAACTAAATAAATACTTTTAAAATAATATGTCTTCGGAGTCTCATAAAAAAAAATCTACTCTCTTAGCAATTCTCAAATATATGATACAGTATTTTTAACTAATGTCGTCATGCTATACATTCCATCCTCAGAACTAACTCATCTTACAACTGGAAATTTGTATCTTTTGATGAACATCTCCCCATTTCTCCTCTGATTTATTTTTTAATGGGAGTATAGGTGAGACCTGGTTAAAAGAGGTACACATGTATCCATTCAATATACACCAACTGAGTGCTTACTATGTGCTAGGAATTGACCTAGGCATGATTCCATTTGTTACTTAACTTAGTTTATTTCCCACATTGTATTTGGTTTTTAAAATATTTACTGGCTTCCAAATTATCTTATGATTGCTTGCCTGTTTTTCTTCTTGAATATGGGTAATCTCTTCATTAGTCTTCTTATTTAATTCCAATTCCTAAAAAATGTGAATAATTTTAAAGTTATGATACAAAATTCAGCAAATTATACATTGAATTCAGTGCTTAACAAATTTGGGAGTGTGATGACCTATTATTACTCCAGAGAACCAATGTTTGTTTACTGTTGAAGCAGTGACTCTAGTGAACTGAAGATGGTGTTAGATACCCAGTCCAGGCTGGTGCAAACTTATAAACATTAATGTTAGAAACTATAGAATTTCTCATCTCCAAAAGCTTTCCTGAGGATACCATTATACCAGAAGATTACCTGATACCATATTAAAGTGAAAATAAAGTGATTACAGCTAAATTTTATTATCCTAAAGTTTTGTTGATAATGCCGAAAATTATCTAGCAATTTTTTAAAATTTTGTAAAATTTTTTACTATGTATATTAACTCCACAAAGAAGGAACGTTTTTGTATTATAATCCTCTTATTTGTTTATATATCTCATAAATTTTCATAGATTTTACAAAAATGTTCATTTTATAAACATGAATATATTTAATTAAATACCATTTTGAGTCTTTCTTGAAGTTCTTGAAATTTTTGTTCTTTAATTGTTAAACGGATGTTTTCTTCTCCCATCTTATGTTGTTGACATGTGACCTTGGTCTTTATCAAGTCTGAGGTTACTTTTTTAAGTTCCTTAATGTAAGAAACATCAAACAGAGAATTCAGTACACGTTTCATCAAAGCAAGGCACTTTTCTGACAGTTTTAAAGTTCATTTTAAACCTATCACTATAATTTACTATATTTCATATATTAAGATACTACTACTTTCCCATCAAGGTTCTTTTTCCCTAGTTTCCCTGCAAGATAATTAGCCAATGCTATTTGTAGTTATGGAATAGGCAAACGCAATGACACAAAGATAGAATGCATGATCTTTGTTCTTAAAAAGAATACACAAACTAAATGAACTAACCAACCAGAAGCAGGGTGTTTTCACTGATGACTTATTCAACAAAAATCTTTTAAGATAAAAACATGATATAAAAGATTATCAATTCCCAAGTTATTAGCAGCTAATGAGAAAAATTTATGTAAGAAATAATTATAACGTGATGAGTGCTATAATACAGGAAGGAATGTATAGAAGTATAAAGAATGAAACAGTTTGGTTGAGGGCATCAAGAAGGCATTACACAGGAAAGTGGTATTTGAACTGAGTCTTTAAAGATAAATTTTTGAAGAGAACAAGAAAATGAGTAGATATTCCAGGCAAAAAGATTCAGAAAGGTACAGAAACATGAAAGAGCACATTTTTCAGGGAAACAGAACTAATATGATATGGTTGGAGCTAATATGTTATGGGTAAGGGGGAGGAGTAGAGTACTAGTAGTTGTGACTAGAAATTTGGCAAAATTCAAATATTGAAAGATTTGTAGGCCAAGCTAAAGAGTTTTAATTTTATCCCATAGACAATGAGGAATTAACCACTGAAGGATTTTAAATAAGAGAATGACATAACAAGGTTTGCATTTTAGAAGAATAACTCTGGCATCATTTTAGAGGATAGACTTGAAGGGGATACAAGAGAAGTCTTCACTGTGAAGTTATATGTCCACTGAGTTTAACAGATACATCCAAACACATTTAAATCCCGAAACAACAACTTCTGAATGGTGTGTACTTTATTGTACTGCTGTTCTGTGTATATTGACTATATTAAATACTCAAGGATCTGATTTTCACATTCTTGATTACACAGCACCTGAACTCCCTTTGAATTCTGAAGGCCCACTAGAGAAGCCGGAAATGCCAAATACTAGCTTTATAAGCATGACACCAGGCTCTGCTAATCAGAAGCACCTGTCTTGGGTATTGGATCAGGAACTAAACACAGGAACAAGAACTGTTGCAAACCTTTCTGTTGGTGGATAGCAGGGGCTGTGCTAGTAACTTCAACCTTCCATGGACAACAGTGATACTGATGGAGCAGTAGCAGTATCTACTATGGTCAACAGTGATGGTACAAGCTGCAGTGTACAACAACTTAGTAGTGGAAGTTGGTTATATACCTTCTCTTGTTTCTGACAATTTCCCAAGTCTGAGATGACCAACATCCAAATTCCTTTGCTGAAAAAAATCATCTTACAATTATGAATCTTGATTAATATACTTCAATTTTTAAAAGGTTGTATTTAAGAACCGAAGTTGGTTCATTAGTGTGGTGAGATTACAGGAAATTTTTATTTTCTTCATTTTTCTGTTAGGTGTTTTCTCTTTTTTTCTAAAATAAACACATTTCTCATGTATCAGTTTTTAAATAGTATGTAAAGCTATGGAAACAGGTGCAGTCACTTAGTAATTAGTTAGAGGAAAGATGATGACAAATGACTGAGTCTTAAAGAACTCCAAGATTCATGGATTAAAGAAGTTGCTAATACAGAAGGCTGAGAAATACAGTCAACTGAGGCAGGAAGAAAACCAAGAGAATGTGGTATCAAGGAAGCTGAAAAAGGAACGGCAGAAAACAGGGCTGTCGATACCTCCAGAGTTCTACATGTTATAACCTCAGCCACCTAGAGGGAAACTTGCCTGACTGATTACCTTTTAACCCCTAGTCCAAAATCCAGGAGAATGGATTCATTCGTCTTAGTTCACATACTCCCTTTAGATATGTGCACTACATAAAATGACTGCTAAAGTAACCGCCTGGGTTAAGAGATACGGCTTTATTCTTAGGAAAGCAGGCAGACAAAATAATGTACAAAGAGAACAATCAGCATGTACTGAATAATGAAAGAAGGTTGAATGAAGGACGTAGGCCTTGAAGAATGAGTAGTATACTGGATATCCTTCATTTGTCGCTCCTGATTCACCCTCCACTTTCTCTGTGGCCTGTGTGGCATCTGTGGATATAGCAAGCAAGCTCCCTTCCCTCTGGCTTGTGGGGTTCAATCTCTGGGAGGCATCAGTAAATCAGTATGCTGGGAAGAGAGAGAGATGGAGGTGTTTCCCCAGCTCCCTCCCTACATGACAACAAATTGGCAATAGCTCTGTACCTTTACCAAAGGTCACAGCTTCTGAACTGTAGCTTTCTTCTACAGCTTTACCTATAGCTCCCTCTAGGTTCCAGCATCTGCTTCCTTCGCTTGCCACCATCAGGTCTAGCTTCTATCCCTTGTTGGTTTCCCTTAACTCTGCCTACAACTCTGTAAATAGCTCTTTCATCAAACTTTTCTCAATTTCCCATACCAATGTTCCATCTGTTTCCTGCCTCAATCCTGTTTATTTAATACAAGTAAGTTGAGAGAAGGCATTTCAAGTTGGGGCAGGGAATATGGAGGAGAGAAAAGGTAAAAAGATAGGGAAAATTAAGAATTATGATAATGGCAACAAAGATTTTGGATTAAACAGAATGGAAGATGCTTATTAGGAAGTAGTAGGAAACAATGTTGAAGATGTAAAATGGGACCAGACCATGGAAGTTCTGGAAAGCCAATTTAAAAAGTTTGGGACTAAATCAACATGTTGTACACCTTAAGCTTAAACAGTGTTATATGTCAATTATATCTCAATAAAGCTGGAAAAAAAAGTTTTGGACTTGATTTGGTAGACAAAGGAAAATTATTCAATTTATCATTCCTTCTACATATGCTAAGTATCTAGCATGTGTCAGGCAAGTAGAAGCAACAATATTAAACTAGTAACTTAGTAAAGTTAGTCTAGCAAAAAGAGTGAATAAAAACTGGAGAATAGAACACTGGCTACGAGGTTATTTTATTAATCCAGGCATGAGATGATGAATGTCTATACCATTGAGAAATGGATAATAAAAAATGAGACATTCTAAAGGAAGATATAATTGAATAGACAAAAGAAATGAAGGAAAAAAGATGATTTCAAAGCATTTAGATGAAGCTAGAAGAAATAAGAGATCATGAAATGTGAAATAGAGATGCATGAAAATGGAAAGGAAACGAAAAATCTGCTTCACTGATGAAATAGATGAAAAATCTATTAAAGACAAGATATAAGAGAGGGACAATATTCTGAGATTGACTCTTAAGAAAGCCAAAAAGCACAAATCAGTAAGCCTAAGCCATAGGCTGTTACTGTTCTAAAAAAATCATTCATTCATTATTTTTCAAATTATAAAAGGTTACATATGATGAATTCCCTCAAATGAAGTTTCAAGGTATCAGTGATGGTTCACCTTCATAGGCAGCAAGATGGTTTCCTTTGAAAGGAGAGTTGTATGATTTTTTTTTTTTTGGCAGGGGGAGGAGGAAGGATGGGGAGAATAAAGAATCAATCCGATGGGTGACCCTGAAATTACAGTAAGTCTTAAAAGGCGATGACCTGCAGGCAGTTGAAAATACAGAACTGGAGATTAAAAGAAATGTCAGGCTAGAAATATAGATATGAAGTCATCTACATGAAGTGAATGATGGAATTAAGGAGGATGAGCTAATTGAAAAAAAGAATATGAAGAAAAGAAAGAGACGTTATGATACAGCTTTGGAGGAATCGGAAAAAAAAAAAAGATCATCTGGGAACCTGAGGAATTTATTTGTACCCAAAGACCCTTAAAAAGTGAACTATCACACAGATCTTCAAAATTAATACATTTTATATTTTAAACATCATTTTGTACAAAATACAATATTCTGAATGAAATGAAAAGCATGAATTGTCAGTATAAGTTAGGATGCTTTGGTTACAACTATCAGAAAACCATACTTAAACCATTAAATAATAATGAAATATATTCTGTAGCAAGAGGTAATTTAGGTATTCCACAGCAACTGTCTCTTCCTGGAACTCTTACTAAAGAGTTAGAAAATTTTTCTTTGAACCACTTCCTGCTAGCCAGAATTAGATCACATGCTCATTCCTGAACCAAATACTGGCATAAGGAATGGAGATAATATTAATTGGCTTAGAGACAGACTGATCATATGAGGTGCGCACTAGATGTTGAGGAATTATCACAATATCCACTACATGAAGAATTTCAACTAACATAAAATTTATAGGTTTAGAATATTACTGACTACAAATAGTATACAGTACAAAGTGAGGATAAATGGAGACTTTCTTACAAGATGTTTGACTTTGAATAATTCAACTAACTGTTGGATCCAGTTAAGTTTTTAAATTGCGCTCTGAGAAGTCCTAGAGGTTCCATGGAGCTCCTCCACAGCTGCTGATAGAGAAGAAAGAGCCAACTTGCATGGCTCCAGCGTTCCTAAAACTCTCCCTTCAAGCACAAGTAGCTCTACTTTGTTTTAATACTGAGCTTCCACATCTTTAATAGAAGGTTCTACAACTCAAAGAAAGATAAAAACCAGTAGATCAGATGATCCTTATGATCCCATGAAATTTAGAGAAGATCTGAAGATGACAAATAGTTGGGAGAGAACTAGTCATTGTAGAAATAGAATATAATTCAAGCATGAAGGGGGAAAAAGCAATTAATGAGTTGGAAGAAATTTCAGACCTTCCTATCTCATAAAAAATTTATCAGATGAGGCAATCCTTTAGTTGTCTTGAAAGCCTATGCATATAACTCACCTATAGTTATGGTGCAGAAAAACTGCACCACCAAAATTTGCTTAATTTTAACCTAATTTCACTTGCAAGTAACAATAATCCCATAAATTTCTAAGCATGTTAAACTTTCTGAAGTGCTTTTCCACATATTATTTTATATTTGTTACACATATATAAAACAGGAAAGGCAGGTATCATTAAATTCATATTGCAAATGAGAATATAAGGAGAAAAGCAACACTAGTATGATCTAAGTCATGTACCTCCTTAGGATGACTATAGTTGGAAGGTTTAGTTTTAGAGAAAAAAGGTAAAGTATGAGTTAAAATGAACAGAATAAATGAGAAATATTATGCAGGGAATTATGTGTAGGCAGGAATAGGCCAATGGACTGGGTGAAGTAATGGAAACTAAAAGACTAGAGGTCAATCTAAGAACAGAGTGCGGTGTGTAAATGGTACAGGTGATAGAAAAGGATGCTCTGGTTGGAGAAGGAGAAGGGCTGAATGACAGAGCCCAAAGGAAGCAGTATTTAATGATGAGTTTCAAGGTAATGGAAACACTAGTCTAGACATGCAGAATCAAGGTCTATGGGGACCTAGTAGCTTAGGACGATGAATATTAGCAACTTCCCCTTTTAATAAACATATACTTTCTAATGGTGAATGAAGCAGAGAAGAAACTTATGTGGATGAATTGCTTATACTGTTACTGTTACCAGTAGAATGGTTAAGATCACAGGTTCTGGAGCCAAATTCGTTTGGGTTCCAAACCTCACTCTATTTTCCTTGTTGTGTAACTTTAGGTAACTTACTTAAATGCATTCTGCCTCAAGTTCCTCATCTGTAAAATGGAGATATAATTTTTAAAAAAACTAACAAAGTGCCTGGCATGTAATAATCTATGCAACAAGTATTTGTTGAACATCTACTACGTTCTAGGCATTGTTACCTGTTATTACTACTAAGGTGAATTCAAGGGATTCTATGATTATTTTCTCTACTTTTAGAATAAAGTGGTCTGAAGTCCTAATGGTGTTATGAATAACTAAGTATTCTTTATTTAAAGAATTAAGATTCATTATTTCATAACTAATTACAATAAGAGTTTTTTTGTAGAGTATGAACTCCTCAAGGAAAAGAACCACGTTTCATACTTATCCCATAGAACCTTAACACAGTCAGGGATCTAAGAAGAACTAAAAATTTTAATGAACATAAGAAGAAAAGAGTGATGAACATGATATCAAAAAAATGTGACACCTTTGCCTAAAATAAGATTTGATGAAATCAAAGTTGATTTATTCAGGATAAAGCAAATGGCAATAAAAATACTTGATGACAGCAGTCAATGTCAGCCAAATAAGACTATTGTTAATGACACAATAGTTCATAGTCAATTTGTAAAATTGTATAGAAAGTGGTAGGCGTAGTATAGTGCTAAGTATATTGTATAGCATATAGGAAAGTACAGTGCTGGGGGTTTAATCACTTATTGAACCAGATGGCTTCCCCTGATCAAGGTAACAACCACAAACCTGTAGATCACCATGTTACAAATAGATGCTCCTCATTTAAATGTGAACAGACCACTACAATTTTCTTACCGATAATAAAAAAATAAAGCTTAGTAGGTGGTGAGTCACTAACATTATGCTAACTTTAAAAGAACAGCATATTTTGGGGCTAGAACCTTGACTGTCTTAATCAACAGCCCTAAACTTGTGAGATTAAAATGGGTTAATTCTGCATTACAAATTCAGATCCAAGAATCTTCTAGAAAACAATTACAGACATAAGACAATATAATAAAACATTCTAGTTCATAAGCCATATGGTCATTGACTCAACAAACTTTCTGAATAAAAGAATTTATTGATCTTATTTATCCACCCTGGATAAACATTCAAAAACAGGATGATAGTTAAATTGACTATGCGCACTGAAGGATACAAAAATAAAGACAGTCATTTCAGCAATTAATTTAAGCTTTTAAAAATTTAGGAGATTATTTCAAAGGAAAAATATCTGTTAGAGCACCTCAAAGTTTTAATCTCAACTCAGATTTTCAGGATGTTTGACTAATATTTATGTTGTTACTTGTTATTTAGTCAAACACCACCTGAGTAATAAAAAATCTTTTATGCTGAACTGATTTTTTTAAAGGACACCAATGACATTAGGTTTAAAATAATGTACATCTTTCTTTGTTTTGCACATGGTGTTCTAAAACCTTGCTTTCAAGCTGCTTTTTTGTGCACTAAAATGGTAATTTTTAAAAGAAAACTTCCAACAATTTTTCTGAATTTTAAGTTTTTTTATATTGGGTTTTCCTGGAGCAAGATACACCTGTATAAAGTAAACAACTTAGAAATTAATTAGATGGCTTGTTTTAAATTAGTGATCTGTTCTAGATTCACTCCTAAGATACAATGTCCTATTGATAAAAATATAATTAAACTGAGGTATATGGCTAAAACTTAAAGTACTTTATAATTCTCTGAATTAAAAAAAAGGATTGCTTTTCTAAAAGTTTTTCTTCTGTCTAGGTTACAAAGTGCAACAAATGTCTTATGTCTTTCTGTCAGTACATTTTTCCACAACTGAAAGCATGGAGCTGTTGTAATCAGCTAAGTTTTATAGAAGATACTCTAAAATACATAATTCCTATTACAATAACTGTTATGAAACAACAGGGAAGTGGGAAGGGAGTGGCAAGGGGCAAAAACCCAGTATGTGGCTGACAAAAGTAAAAACTAATCATTTCTTATGTCTTTCTTTTTCTCTTATTATTAATTATGTAATCTTAAGAGCATACTAAATTAAAAGCAGAAACCTTCACAAAATGATTTTCGACTGAAAATATGTTTTTGATTTTATAGCTCTTATAGCTTTTAAATACCCTGAACTTTTAGTACATTGTCTGTTTTCTAACCATTTTATTCAAAGCTGTTAGTGCAGCAAATAAGCATGCAGCACATGCTTTGATCTCATTAAATTACAACTTATAGTTCCTAGAGTCATAAATATCAAGCCCTTTTCTCCTTTACCCCTCCTCTTCTGGTATGAGGTAGTCTGTTAAATATCACTATCTCCTTGAGTCCCCTGACGTTTACTCAGACAAATAGCAGAGGTTATGAATGCTGCTCACAGATAGTATCAGGAATTCTTCATGATTGCCATAATGGTGAACCCAGCATTCAGAACTGTAATACTTAGTTTTATCTAACAAATAAGTTTGGTCTGTTTAACTTTGCTCCACAAAAGGAAAAAGAAAAAAAAAAAAAGAATTCCATCTTATCACAAACCAGTAACTTAACTGTCCTGGACATAATCATAGAACAGCATAAAAGAAAAATAAAAGTTATCTTTGGAAAAATTAATGATTAAAAGTGTTAAATGAGTAATGGAAAACAATGTTAGTAGGCTTGATTAGCCTCTGAAAAAGAAAATCAAAACAGAAAACACTTTTCTTAAAGTTAAAAATTAAGGCTACAGTAAAAACTACAAAATTATTGTACCTAGTATGTCTGAAATATTAAAAACTATCTGTTAAAATATATTTGTAAATTCTTACCCTTTCAGCTTCTCAAACTTGGAACTCTCAAAGGTAATAACATTCTCTCACCTTAGCCTTCTCTACAATCTCTCTTCCAAGAACTATTTAGCAGCATGATTACTGACTTAATGCTTTCTATAGAGACAGAGGCCACCATCACATGACACCTCAGTACATTAAGGCAGCCCTGGCCAAGGCTGCAAGACCTGGGAAAAGGGGGCAAGTGTGCTCATGAGCAACACTATTCTACTTGTGTACAGAGAAATTCTTTACTCCTTTCACAAAAATCGAGCAAGGGAAACGCTCCATGGATTTACATGAGCCTCATCTCCATCTACAGGTCAGTCTTAAACTGTACATTAGAAATACAATAGTCTATTATGTTACAATGCAACATTTGTCCTTATTTAATGAAAAAAATACATAATTTAATAGAGAAATTTATGAGGTATAATATTTTCATAATAATGCAAAAACTAACTGAATAAAGCACATGACTATTTTAATATAATCATCAAATTAATGATCTAACCACTTAAGACATTGATAACAATATTAAACAAAAAATAAACCAAAGAGATATCACTGAAAATGTGCTTATTCACAACTACTCAGTCAGTATTATTTATTTATATTTGTTTTCAAAGTTTATATTGATAAAAATGAATGGTCTATTTAACAATTGATTTGAAATGACAGATGAAATTTTCAAATTACAGCTTTTTCTCCTTATATTGTAAGAGCCATCTCTAATATTCTTAAATGTGACTGAAAAGAAATATTCTTTACATATAAACTGTCCTCTTGGGACCTCCCTGGTGGTCCACTGGTTAAGAATCCACCTTCCAATGCAGGGGACGCGGGTTCGATCCCTGGTCAGGGAACTAAGATCCCACATACCAGGGGGCAACTAAGTCCGCGCGCTCTAGAGCCCGCACACCACAACTAGAGAGCCTGCATGCCAATTAGAGAAGCCCGTGCGTCGCAACAAAGAGCCCACGCGTCACAACGAAAGGTCCCCCATGCCACAACAACGATCCCGCACACTGCAACTAAGACCCGATGCAGCGAAATAAATATATAAATAAATATTTTTAAAAAACTGTCCTTTTAGGTAGTTTGCTAGATAGACAGAAGACTTTTAAGGGCTAGGGACATACACTTATTACCATTCTAATATTCTGTACTGGGCTACCCCTATGCTCTTACTTTCTGATCCCTCGGGTATAAGGAGAGAGTCCAAGGAATATGAAACCAATTTATTGGCAGTTATAAGAACAAGACCTAGATATAACAGAGTTACAAATATTAATGGTCTTTGAACTCTGGCTTAGCATTTAGAAGTCACGTCAATCTTTAGCCCACGTGGTCCTGCTTTCCTTGAAATGGTACTAAAAGATAAAATAGTAAAATTTCCTGATTTCTTGAATTATATATTAAAGTATATGTCATTCATCTGGTAGCACAAACACTCCTCTTCAAAACTTAAGCCTGTGTCTCTGTAAATAATAAGTTGGCTTAATAAATTTTTAATTTTTGTAAAATTATAGTTAAATATAAAAACAGAGGGTCTTCTGGTTTGTGGTCCAGCATGTAATGAGCTTAGCTAGATGTTTCCACTTGATCCTACCACAAGTAAAAAGCTGAACAAACTGAAAATCAGCAACTCCTCTTACATCTGCTAGACAAATGAGGTCATAAGGCAAACTGCTGCCTCAAAAACTGGAGAGATGGACAGGTAAATACAGAGAATCAGAAACAGAAACCTCCACAGGAACCAATGCCACTGTAGGAAAAACTGAACTGTAATTGACTAATTCCCAGAGGCTCAGAGTGGATAATTCAGAGTTAAAAAATTCAGTGGGACACAGTCATGGGGGTCTCAAACTTTTGTGAAATTTTACCTCCAGGTCCTCTCATAGTGAATATCAGAGAAAATTCCCTCCTGCTAAAAGCAGGAGGAAAAGGAGAGAAAAAGTAACCATTTTGAAATACACCAACTCATTTTTTTCTTATCAACAAGTCCTGCCTTCAGGAGAAACTATTTGACCTGAGTCTAAACTACCTGAGGGAAGGGTAATACCCAACTCTAGCCCCCTCTAACCATCCTTGTGCCATATAGGGTGGGTGGGCAGGGACTGAGAAGCACTGGTGAAATTCACAGTCCAGGGGCAACAGGCTCATCTAATCATCGGACACCCATCCCCCTACCTTACCACTACATTACCATACGCCTATTGACTTCAGTTTCTTTCACCCAGTATATCACGTCTGCCTTCCAACAAGTAAATTACAAGGCATACTAAAAGGCAAAAGACACAATTTGAAGAGACTGAAGAAGCCTCAGAACCACAGTCAGATATGGCAGGAATATTAAAACTATCAGACCCGAAATTTTTTTAAACTATGATTAATATGCTAAAAGCTTTAATGGAAAAAAACAGACAAAACATGGGAGAACAGATGGATAATGTAAATGGAGAGATGGAAATTCTAAAAAAGAATAAAAATGAAATGCTTCAGATCAAAAACACTGCAACAGAAACGAAGAATGACTTTGATGGTCTCAATAATAGACTGGACAAGGTTGAGTAAATAATCTCTGAGCTTGAGAATATAACAATAGAAATTCTAAAACTGAAAACAAAGAGTAAAGACTGAAAAAGCATAAGAGACTATCCATCACCTGCGGGTCAGCTAATGTAACATATGCAAATTGTAACATATACATAATGGGAGTACCAGAAGGAGAAGAAAGAAAGAAAAAGAAGCAATATTTGAAGCACTGATGATTGAGACTTTCCCCAAATTAATGTCAGACACCAAACCACAATCCAAGAAGCTCAGAGAACATCAAGAAGAAAAAGTGACTAAAAAAATTAAACCCAGGCATATCATATTCAAACTTTAGAAAATCAAAGATATTTAAGTGACACTCAGTAAACGTTGTTTCAAAGCATTTATTCAGTGTCAGTAAAGACAGGTACTTAATTCTCTCAGGGATAAGGAGGTGGTCCAAAGGGGTATTATTTCAGTTGGGGCTTTGAAAAGATTAGGAAAAGGAAATAAGTCATTCTCTGTAGAAAGAACAAGGCTTTGCCTACTTCACCTTGCTCTCATAATGTTCTCCCCTGTTATTAGTGGGGATATTTTTAGTTGCAAATAATGGAAAATTAAACTGGCCCTAAGGAAACTGGCTTAAATAATAATGCGGATTTACTGGCTCACATAACTGAAAAGTCTAGAGGTAGGGCAAGTGCAGGGTTGGTCCATTCAGGAACTCAAAAATGTCATCAAAGAACAGGTTTCTTTATATCACAGCAATTTGGCATCCACATTTCAAGTTCCTCCTTTTTAGCTTCTCATGATTGTAGGATGACTGCTAGCCCCAGAAGGAGTTACATTCTTCCTGGTTTATAATCACTGGGTAAGGTCATTTATCCACTCCTGAGCCAAAGACTGTGGCTAGAGTAATGAAATATATTTATGGCCTTCTGCCAATTTAGGGCTCCTCTCTAAAGCTGGAGGCATCAAAACAAAAATCTGGATAAGTTTAGGAAGGAGAAAGGGGATATTGATGCTCAGTAAGCTACCAATAAATATCCAATGCACTCCTTCAGTCAAAATGCTCCAGCCATACCAGACTTTTTCTTGTTCCTCAAATATATTAAACTCTTTCCTGTCTCAAGGCTTTTGCTGTTCCCTTGCCTGAAGCATCATCCTCTTCCCTCCCCCACCACTTTACCCCCAATGTAATGAAGTCACCTATGAAAATGTCATCACATCCTCTACTTTTTCTTCATATCACTTACAACAGTTTTAAATTATTTGATCTGTGTGACAGTTTTATATGTAACTCCTCCATTGGACTATAACTCAAAAAAGCAGGAACATGTTTCATTTTCTTCATACCTGTACCTTAAGTGCCATATAGTACCTGGCACACAGAGCCACTCAAAAGTTGAATGAATGAATGAAAGGTGCTAATGAGATTAACATATAGTGAATGCTTATTGGTTATTCATATCACCATAAAAATGCATGTCACTGCTCACAAGTCAAAGAAACAATATTTTGAATGGGTTAGAACAAATTCATTCATTGCATTTATTGAAATCATAACTCAAAGTTTATAAATCTATATTTAAAACATTTCATTTATCTTTATACAAAAAAAACCCACCCAACTTTTCTGGTATTATTTCATAAAACTAGTTTTATATAATACAATAAACTATATCAATCATACCTTCTTTAAACTGCGTATTTCAGATTCTTGTTTTTTATTTAAAGCTGAAAGTCTTTTGTTTAACTGTATTGCTTCCTGTACTGTAACATGAAAGACACTTAGGAAAACATTATATTCACTGTACATTTTAAGGAAATATTACTAACATGAACAAGGAAAATAGCCTCAATGCAATATATATAATTATTACTGAATTTAATAATATTAATTAAACTGCCATTTACTATTACCAGTATCAGATAAGTTCATTTTATTCATTATAAATAAGTCCATTTAAACATTTCCTCTTAAATATGTTAGGTTTAAATAAGATAGCACCTACCATTTTGTTCTAACTTTTCATGATTCTCTTTTACTAATCCAAATTGACCTGTTATTGTAGCATAGTATTTCTCAATTTCATTCAGTTGCTTCTGATGATCATCTTTAGCCAGAAAATGTAACTGGACTTTTTGTTCCTATTTTGAAGAGTTATTTTAAATCTTATACATATATTACACATACATACATATATATATATACACACATATTTATTAAGCATACATAACAATTTGTTTTTAATAACTGTTGTTATTAACATAAGTATGTCATGAAAAAGTACTCTCTGAGTACACCTTAGGGAGGAAATATTAGTTAGGTTCTAAATCTAGGTAAAATTAAAGCATTTTTTTTTTCCTGTAACAAAATAGTCACTTAAGGTTATGTTTTCCTTGTTTATAATTTCTTTTTCAAAATCAACTGGTTGTTTTATTTACCGAAAAGTTAATTAGTCCAGTACAGCACTAAGCAAAGTGAGGGGAATATTATTAAAGTAATACTCCTGATAATTTAGGAAATAACTTTTTTCTCTAATAGCTGGCATAATCATAATGTGCATTATCAAAACTCAGATAAATTTTCTGAGATTAATATTAATGAATATAGCACCTTCTCACTGCATTAAAAACTGGAACAATAAGAACAATATCTATCAGTGATAGGGAGACAATATAGTATAGCAGAAAGTTTACTTAAACTAGGAGACACAGTTGGTAAAAATTGGACCCTATATATAATACAATATGGGCCTTCACTGCTTTCAGCTAAAGGAGCTTGTTTTACCATACTTAGAAAAATGACTTAAAATTTTTAAAAGAAATATTATGGTAACAGAATCAATAACACTCTTCAAAAGTTTTTATTTTGGCATTAGCAGAATCATTGATTGATTTCACAACTTTCATTCATTGCTGCCACACACTTCAGTTTCTACTGAGAGAGGATAAACAAAGAACAGTGTAGGCCCATCAATAGGCACTCAGTAATTACTTTCTGAATGAACTGTTGTCTCAGAGTTCTGACAGTGGCAATTTGTTAGATTTGCCTGGACAGCATCTATTTCCCTTACCCAAAAGTAACACAGTTTCAAGTATTTCCTTGAAATACTTCTTCATTACAATCTAGTAGACCAAATTCAGGGGTCCTATTCTCCCCTAGTCAAGTATAGGGCATATTACTCCAAATAAACCAATTGATTTCTACATTCTTGGAATTTGAATCTTAAGCAAAAGAGACTATAAAGCTAAAGAAGTTCAGTGGTGATCCTATCCAGACTGATATGAGACCTCTTCTGTCCTGGGTTCCTAAATCCTGCTTCTCAAACCCTGGAATTAACCTAGTCCCTGTTCATTTTCAAAACCATTCTTGACTCTCTGATTGATTCCAAGTGTCTCCACTAAATTTCCTTTTGCGTAAGTTAACCAGAGCCATTTTGTACTGCTTAACACCAAAGTACAGGCAGTATAGTAGAATGGTCAAAAGCTATTCTGCCTATGTTTAAATCTTGCCTCTGTAATTTAGTTGCTGTGTGACCTCGGGAAAATTATCTACCCTGTCTTTAAAATAGAGATTATAACAGTATCTCCCTCATAGGGTTGTTGTGAAGATAAGACAAATTAATGCCTACAGAGCACTAAGAACAGAGCCTGTCACATACCAAGTACAATATAATGTTTTGTTATTACTATTCCTTAAATGATAAAAGTGCCTTCAATAGCCTAATTAAGTTTTATTTGGACTAAGAATAGCCCTCTCTAATATTAATAAGGAACACGCATCATAATTTAAGTTGTACCTAACTATATTAACTTGGCAAACATGGTGAAAATCTTAACTTTTTCAAAGATTTTTTTAAACAATTTTAAGCAAAGTGATAAGTACACTGGCAATGGTTATGAAAGATGAGTTAAATTTTTCTCATGCACTTCTATGGGCTTTTCAAATTCACTACTTAGTCATTTGAATTAAGCATGCAGCAGTTATAAATTCAAACAAGTTGACAAGTGCACTTACCCCCGAGATCTTATGCTTACCTGGGTAGTCACTATTATCAATAACTAAACAATGAACAATAATGACCCATATTGTGTTCCTCTCAAATACCACTTAATTCTCTAGAGAATTATACTCCTTTCAGGAGATGTGTAGAAACCCAATACAATTTCACTAAAAATTGGTCTAAAGACATTTTTTTCAATTCAAGGAATTCTTTCAAATTTTCAAGTCATATCAATTTTTAGATAGCCTTTATAAGAATACCATCCACTACATAATACACATTAATACTGTCAATGCCTGCAAAGGTTAACTAATCCCGTTAAGTAAAAATGCAGCAAAGATCAAAGTGAGTTCATATGTATTCTCTACATACATAGAGCTCTGTACACATTAGATTAGTTTATAACATACTCTATCCCAACATCCTTTGCTTGAAGCCAAAGTCGAATTAAAATGCAGTTTCATTTGTTTGCATGATACAATTCTGATTTTCAAATACATTAGTCTATACAATGGCCATGATAAATGCTATAAAGACGTTTAAATCACAATGGGCACCTACAGCTCATTAGCTCATACAGGCCTATATGCGACTGTTCACATATGAACCTACTTGGCTGCCCTGATTTAGTTTTGATAATGAGATGAAGAGGGCAGCTTGCCACTAACTGCATCACTGTCAGCAAATAGTTTAAATTCTTTGGGAAGCAACAACAAAAAGCAGATTGGTAACACCTGCCTGAGAAAGCTAAGAACATTATAAAGAATAATACAACTAAATTGATGGTGTTATTATAACTTTAACATTACATACTATAGCATAATAAAGATTACTTTATTGCAATGACTAAGAAATGGCTAAGTATGTAGTGTTTTTGTTCTTTTTACCTCTCTGAATTGGGTCAAGTTATTTTCTCTTTCATACACTTTTACGACTAAATGCAAAGACTGTCAACAAGAAAATAATATCAGGATTGCCTGCTTTCCAAATACATATGTACCTCATTTTAAACAATTTTAATCTTTGAAAATCAAGATTAAAGAAAGACAGCACATGCATAATTACAAGTGTGTGTGTGTGTGTGTGTGTGTGTGTGTGTGGTCTAAAAGTTTACTTAAAAGCCTCTTAAGGGGCCTCCCTGGTGGCGCAGTGGTTGAGAGTCCGCCTGCCGATGCAGGGGATACGGGTTCGTGCCCCGGTCTGGGAGGATCCCATATGCCGCGGAGCGGCTGGGCCCGTGAGCCATGGCCGCTGGGCCTGCGCATCCGGAGCCTGTGCTCCGCAACGGGGGAGGCCACAACAGTGAGAGGCCCGCATACCGCAAAAAAAAAAAAAAAAAAAAAAAAAAAAGCCTCTTAAGGCATTTAAAATAGGAATAATTTAAAAATAACATTTACACCCAACTTTTAAGAACTATACTTACTAATAAAAGCCATAGCTGCTCATTTCCCTCATTTCTTATTTCCTTATAGAGACTGATTTGAAAACTTTTGGAGATAAAATTAATTTCCCTTAAAACAATTAGTTTGTTATAAGTAAATTGTAGAGAAAAAGATTCAAAACCCAAAAATAAACTTCATATATTCCTCATTCCTGTTTTTGCAAATTACCTTTTAATTTCTTCAATATAAACCCAAAATAAATCAATGGGTTATAAAACTCACTTTTTAAAAACCCATGGCATCTTTCTTAGGATATTGATACTTTCACCTTTTTAGTCACAACATTAGGTATATACTACTTAAAAAAACTAAAGTTACATATTTTATGTGTACAGATGTATATAATTATTATAATCATGAAGATTACTTCCAGACAAGTCTTTAGTCTAAAAATATTCTACTCTGAAAGAAAATATGTGGTAATTCCAAATCTCATCAAAACCTTCAATACTGAAAAATTGTTTTCATTTAATAAAGACAAAATAAATCCTTCTTATAAGTCTTTTCTTTAAAGGAAAATGATACACAAAAAATAAATAAACTATAACTAAGAGATGGTTGGATAAATTTTTATTTTGTTCGTTAAGCTCTATTGGCAACTCAGTTACACAACATAGTCACCTACACAGTAATTATGGGAAAAAAGCAGGAAAGATTTTCATCAAAGACCAAATCAATTTTGATGTTCTATAGTTTATTTTTATCATATTTAGTTGCATTCGTTTTATTGGTAATGATCAATGTGATCATTTGTTCAAGAGATTTGGGTACTTTTAGAGATAGATGAATCTTTCCATTCATAATTGCATTAATTTATCTAGAGACATACCACCTCTACATGAAAATCACCTTATTGAATTCCCACAAGACAGAAATTTACTAGTAGTTAAGAGCTTGCCTATAGTAAATCATGAACATCTTTCAAAGTGTCTTAATACTATTTTTAAAATTATTTCTTTTGGCACACTTATCAATTGCTCCCCAAAGTCCTGCCTTGGCACAAGTGACCATCTTGTTTCATGTCTTGCACATAGTCAAATAATATCAATATAAAAGGGTAAGGTGCTGATTTGAATAAAATTAACTGCATTACTGAATACTGTTTAGTACTTTGTATAAAGAAAAGGTCACCTGAATTATATAAGAATAATGTAAAAAGAATAATGTAAGACTGTTTAGTTCTTTGTATAAAGAAAAGGTCACCTGAATTATATAAGAATAATGTAAAAAGAATAATGTAAGAATGTTTAGGACAAGGTTTATTTTTAACTTTTAAATCCATCATCTAAAATATACATAATATTCTGCCAAAATTGGCATGAAATATTGTATATCTATCAATATATAAAATTATTTTAATGCAAAGTGATTTATTTAATGCTTTGAACTGTCAGAAAAAATATAACTATAATTCAAATTTTAGTAGGTGCTTAAGAGTCTTAAATTCACATTAACAAAATGCTCAAAAGTGACCAAAAACTATCAAAAGTATATTGCATGTTTCCATGTTTTTTTAAGATTATAAGTATCTGTTTGATGAAATTTTAAAGTGGAATAAAACACATTTTATGTTGCCTTTGATCTTTAACTTGTAGCCTTATCTCCCAGGTCAGAGGGTACATTATTCAATTTCACTATATTTTGTGTAAAACCACTGTAGCGTTGAAGATGACTTTCAGTACAAATGTCATGGTACTTAAAGCTAAACCAGAATCTAGTTTTTCAGCTCCTTAATTAAAATCATAGTTTAAAATAGTCTGACAATATTATCTGTAGTCTTTCCAGTTGAACAATGACAGAATTTTCACATCTTTTATTCAATCAAGCTTAGCAATCTTTCTATGGCTCTTTTATTTTCTAACACACCAACACATTTCAAGAATCAAAATACTTACTTTATATTTTTGTATTTAACGTCATAAGGAATGATCTCTCATTTCTTACTTCTCATAGATATAATACATAAACCTTACTCAAAAATTATTTTTACTTGCCTTACAGTCTGCTCCAAAGAAGGAAGAACGAAATAGCATAAACCCACCCAAGAAGCCCTCTGAAGATATAAGTAGATATGGGAGAATTTTGCTCAATCAAAAATACAGAGAAAAAAATTCTTCTGAATCAAACAGGGATAGAAAGATAGAATATCAAAGTAAATATTTCATAAAATGTTATGCTGTAAAAATGTAAATATTAATTTTAATATACTACAGAAGAGGAATGCACAACAAATTAACACTTGTTGAATGACAAAGGATGAGTACCATATCCCAAGTGTAGTATTCAAATGCTACTTCATATTATTTCAATTTTTCAGGCTAAAAGTAATAACTACGTGTTTACACAAATACCTAGAAAAGATATTATTAAAGTAAGGGGTTTCAGAATTCTGTTGTTTTCACTTCTTTGTTGTTCAATTTTCATATAAGACCTCTACCAATAATTTGGGAACTGTGTTAAATTTATTTTATAACATGTAAACACTATCTGGAAATAAATTTGTGAAATAAATTCATTTAAGCTATATCTGAAATTGTAATTCAGCCCTTTAAAGGGGATATTAATATCCAGTTTCAACTTTTTTTTTACAATAAATGTCACATTAATATTGACAAAAATACTGTGCACATTATGTACTAATCTGGGGTGGGTGTATATTTTGAAATTTCCTTACCATTTCACTCACTTTCTTCTGTAAAGAATATTTAGAAACCTTGAAAAAAATAAGGGGAAAAAAATCTCATGAAAACTTTTTAGTTATTTGTCATAAATTCCTTCTGATATTAAAATTGTATGGTATATAATGTGACGTGTATCTTATATGCACTTTTTTCCAGTGACACTTTTTCAAAATGTTACTTATCATAACTTTATTCCCTGTAGCAAAAACAATACATTTATTTATTTATTCAACACATATTTATGGAGCACCTACTATATGCCAGCCATTTTCCTAGAATCCTGGGATACAACAATGAACAAAGTCCCTGCCCGTAACAAGCTTTCTGTCTAGTGGGGGTGGTGGTAGACAGACAATAAAATATAAGTAAAAAGTACAGAAGTTTAGAGAGTGACAACTACTATGAAGAAAAATAAAGCAAGAAGGACAGCAAGAAAATCTTAGGAGAGTTTGCTACTTAATATTAGCTCTTCGTTGAGAAAATTTTGATAAAATAGATAAGCATAGGGGAAAAACATTGTCTTAAACAAACCATCTCGCAACCCAGAAGTAACAATCATTAATACCGTGGTACTTCCAGATATTTTTCTATGTATTTATACTTTAAAAGAGAGTCAGTAGGGGGTAGAATAATAATATATGTACTCTTTTGTAACCTATTTTTACTTAATATATAGCAAACATTTTTATATTACAAATTAATCTACGACGCAAGTTTTTAATGGCTACACAGTATTCCACTGTTTAACTTTATACCATGGTTTATCAAATCACTCTCATTTTTGTAGATTTACTGAGTTTTCAGTTCTATGAAAGAATTCTGAAATAAACATGCTGTACCAAGAAAACTCTGTAGTTATTCATTTTAGCATAATAAATTCCAAGAAGCAGGACTCCTAAGATTTGTTCATTTTTATAGACTTAACAATTGTTATTACACGCATAGTCCTCCAGAATGGTGGACCAAGTTAAACTCCAACTAGCCATGTATGGGTGCTTATTTACTTAAACTCACCTAATATTTGCTAAAGTTTAAGCAAAAGTTCTTAAAATTACTTCACATTTCCTGTGAAATAGATTTTTAGCATACTGCCTTGAACAAACTAATAATTTTATTTCATTTTGGTGGAATGAGTTATGTGTGATTCATTTCTTCAACAAATATTGAATGCTTACTATAAGTAAAGCACTAATGTAGACATTGGGGGTATAGTATTGGACCAAAAAATCCTGTCCAGCTTAAATTCTGGGGAATGTAGACAATTAGCAATATAAATAAGTTAAAATATATAGTTCTATTAGATATTGATAAGTGCTAAGGAAAAATAATAAATCAGGGAAGGGGATTATATAGGATGGCCAGGAAAGTCCTTTCTGAGAGGGCAACTTTTGAGTAAAGATTCAACAGAAAGTAAGGAAGAGTATTCCAGCAAGTGCAAAGCCCCTAAGGTGGGAAAATGTCTTGTGTGTTCAAAGAACAGCAAAGAAGCCAATGTGGCTGGAAGATTTAGTAAGCAAGGGGAAGAACAGCAAAAGATGAGTTCACAGAAGAGTAGGAGAGGAGGTAGGGCCAAATCACTGTAGGTCTTGTGGTGCATAATAATGGTTTACTCTGAATGAGACAGGAAGCCACTGAAGAGTCCCAGACTCTGTGACAGAGCCTGACTTACTCCTTGAAAGGATCACTCTGACTGTTATATTAAAACTGAAGGAGAACAGAAGTGGAAGCAGGAAGAACACTTAATAAACTACTGCACTTGAGATGAAAGAGGATGATGAAAGAGGACTAGGGTGTTAGTAGTAGATGTAGTGAGAAGTGGTCAGATTCTGGATATACTCTGAGGGAAAAGCTGAAAGAAATCTGCAACAGGAGTTGTAATTAACAAAAACAGAAAAGACAAATAAGTTAGTTAGCTTTCAGGGCGAGATTTTAGGAACTTAGTTTTGGACACGTCAAGTTTGAGATGTCTTTTAGACATCCAATAGTCAATCCAGGCTGGAGTTGGGGCTGGAGATATATACATTTGGAAGCCCTCTGCATGTAGACCCCATTTTAAAGAAATGAGACTGGATGAGATCAGAGTATTTTTAAGGCATACAGACAAAAGCAAAGTAAAAAGGTAGAGGTCATCTAGAAAAATAAGAGGAAAAAAAAAAAGACTGGCCTTGGGACTCAGACTGGAATTATACCTCCAGCTTTCCAGAATCTCCAGCTTGCAGACAACAGATCATGGCACTTCTCTGTCTCCATAATTGTGTGATTGTGTGAGCCAGTTCTTCATAATCAATCAATCAACCTCTTTCTTTCTCTCTCTATATATACAGGTTCTGTTTCACTGAACCTTCACTAACACAGCTACCATTAGCCAAAGATAAAACTGATAAATGTAGAGCAAATTTACCAAATTCTTTCAGGTCACTGTTCTTCAAACATTAATATCTCTGCATTTTATTCTTTCTCAACCATGATTCACAGCTCTATTTTATCAACACCTCTAGAGCACTTTCCAACTTAAAAAACTACCATGTAGCTGCATTCCTGTGTCAAATAAGTCAAATTTGAAAATAACATAACTAGATTGACATGAAATCTTTTTATAGATGTTCTATATAATGATTATTCATTCTGAAATCACATAAAACTGGTTTATAATACCAGATATAGGCAGCTTTCTAATACTGGAACAAAACTATACTAACACTAATTAGTGTATTAACAACAGAAAGCAATTTGAAAGATAAAGTACAAATGTTTTCCTAGTTATAGCTATCCTTCACTTTTTGGAAAATTTTATGAAAAGTTGACTGTAAAGTACATTTGTTTAGAGCAAATCTATTTTCCCATTAAATTAACGGGATTTATGTTACTTGGGAATAAAGTCCTTTAAATACTGTGCTAAAAATATTTAAGCCCTCCCCTTCCTGAACAATTCAGTCCCAAGTTCATTAGGTGGGGAAGAGGTGAAGGGGTAGTGGTGGCAGCATTCCAGAACAGGGTATCAGGCCTGAATGGGGAGTCAAAAGCTGAGTAGGGTGCTTAGTAGGCAGTGCTGATAAAGGGCAACCCAGGTATCAGAGTTGAAGCAGGGAGAAGAAGGCATCCACATTAGGAAGGATTAGCAGAATGGTGGCCTAGTCACATACAGGGTAATTTATCAAATAAGTAAATATATTAAGAATAAAGGAAGTCATATTTCTTACTGTAACAGAAAAGAAATATATAAATATGGAAGGGAAATAAATTAAAATTAACCTTATGGTTTTGGATTGGAAATGGAAGTAATGTGAATTCACGGTTTTTGACATATATAGATTGATAGAGAAACAAACATAATTATAAATGTGTGTTTATATATTTGTGTGTATATAAATACATACATAGATTCCCTAGCTCTGTCTACTAAGAAGGTCTGAGACCAATGACACCCCAATAGTAGTGAGTGTAAGAGTGCCCAGATCTGGGTGTCTACATTCCATTTTCCACTAAAAGGAACCAAGGCAACGTGGAGAAATACTGTATTCCAGGGCAAGGTTATGTAAACTACAAGGTGATCCTGGAACATTTTGTTTTTACCTGAGAGCAGGAAAGTGTTGAAAGAATGATAAAGTCATGTCCAAAAGACTAAAAATCAGCCTGAATGGACTCCTACTGGCCAAACTAATGATAATGTGAGGATCAAAATAAATAATGATAGTCACAGATTTTTATCCATTGAATAAAATAAGAAACGACTATTCTAAACTGATATAAATAAATGAATATATTAAATGTTTGGAGAGAAACAGAACATTTCTATTCAAAGTACCTGCTTATAAAATACTCTGATTAGAAAGGGAAAAAGAGTAACTTTCCAGTGGAGAAACTTGTCAGATACCACCTGAATCAAATGTTCAAAGTGAACATCACCAATAATAAGACAAACTGAAATCATCAGCTATCTGATAGAATTCAATTATAGGAATAAGGCCTTATTTCTGTAATATTCTTGCCAAAAATGCATAAACTATCTCTAATCATGAGGAAATATCCAAACAGAAATGGAGAGAGATTGGTACAACACTGTAAATCAACTATACTTCAATTAAAAAAAAAAACCAAACAGAAATTGAGGGACATTCCACAAAATAGCTAGACTGTGATCTTCAAGAGTTTCAAAGGCATTAAAATCATACAAAGACTGGGGAACTGTTCCAGACTGAAAGAGATCAAAGAGACATGACAACTAAATGCAACATAAGATTCTAAACTGGATCCTTTTGCTAGGACAATTGGTGAAACCTGAATGGGGCATGAGAATTAATTTACAATTATATATCAGTGTTAACTTCCTGATTTTATGGTTGTGTTATGGTTTTGTAGGAGAATGTCCTTGATTATAGGAGAGATATTACAGTATTGGGGTGATAGGGCATCAGATTGGCATACTACTTTTATTTTTTTTTAAATATTTGTTTATTTGGCTGCGTCGGGTCTTAGTTGTGGCATGCGGGATCTTCACTGCAGCATGTGGGATCTTTTAGTTGCAGCATGTGAAGTCTTAGTTGCGGCATGTGGGATCTAGTTCCCTGACAAGGGATCAAACCCGGGCCTCCTACATTGGGAGCACAGAGTCTTAGCCACTGGACCACCAGGGAAGTCCCTGGCGTATTACTTTTAAATCATCCAGGAAAATAGTTCTCTGTAATGTATTTCTAACATCTCTGTAAGTTTATGATTCTCCAAACTACAAAATTTCCAAATATCTAAGAATTCCTTAAGGATAAATGCGCAGTCAAAGCTCCAGGAATTTAGTTCCCTTTTATCACTGTGGTTAGGTAAGGCGTAATAAGATAAAGATTCAATAGTAGAAATAACACATTATGTATTAAATATGTCTTCAGTTCTGTGAGAGGAATTAATGTCTTAATTTATAAATTCAGTAAGTTTAAAATTAAGTGAAGTAGAGTAGAGAATATGATGTTATTGCTTCACAAAATGGTCCAGTTTGGGAAATGCTGATGTATTTCAATTTCCTCGTTTTACCTAAAGGAAAATCGAGGTTCAAGAAGACGAAGAGTCTTACCACAGGATCATGTATAATAGTAAGTCTTTAATAGGCAGAAATAATTTATTTAAAATCTACAGGACACTCAGCAAAATTTAGCCCTTAGGCATACTGTTTACATAAACAAAGTTTAATTTGTCAGGTAACTTAGATATAAGCAGGTTGCCCTGCTCTAACTAATCCCTTTATTATTTTTTTTAATATGTATATATTTTTTAAAATTTTTATTTATTTATTATTTTTGGCTGCGTTGGGTCTTTGCTGCTGCACGTGGGCTTTCTCTAGTTGTGGTGAGCAGGGGCTACTCTTCCTTGTGGTGTGTGGGCTTCTCATTGTGGTGGCTTCTCTTGTTGCAGAGCATGGGCTCTAGGCGTGGGAGCTTCAGTAGCTGTGGCTCTCAGGCTCTAGAGCGCAAGCTCAGTAGTTGTGACGCATGGGCTTGGTTGCTCCATGGCATGTGGGACCTTCCCGGACCAGGGCACAAACCCGTGTCCCCTGCACTGGCAGGCAGATTCTTAACCACTGCGCCACCAGGGAAGCCCTAACTGATCCCTTTAAAATCAAGTAACAAGGTACCATTTTAAATAGAAGTTAAACACATTCAAAGAATCCATTGGGGCTTCCCTGGTGGCGCAGTGGTTGAGAGTCCGCCTGCCGATGCAGGGGACACAGGTTCGTGCCCCGGTCTGGGAAGATCCCACATGCCGCGGAGCGGCTGGGCCCATGAGCCATGGCCGCTGAGCCTGCGTGTCTGGAGCCTGTGCTCCACAGCGGGAGAGGCCACAACAGTGAGAGGCCTACGTACCACCAAAAAAAAAAAAAAAGAATCCATTAAAGGAAAAATAATTCAGCTTTTGGTGTGTTGTGGTTTTGTGTCTATTTGTTTTATTTTAGAATTTAGTAGGTAGAGTGGCTTGGCTATGAGCTTTTCAAGAAAAGGAATTATCTGATTTCTTATTCCTGCACATGGTAGGCACAACCTCATGAAAGGAAAAAAGTAGCAACCTAAGTAAAGGAGGGAGGGAGGTTCCTACATGATGGTTAAGAGGCTGTGGACTTTCTTTGCCTAATGGATTTATATCAGATCCATAATTAAAAAGGAAGGTTTTTTTCTTTAACTTGGAGGGGAAACACCAGAAGTATCTTCATTGTTCTACACTGTTCATATATCATGTTCATCCAGCCATAAAGTAACATATACATCACCTGTACTATGTCACGGGCTGAACAAGGCAAAACAAATCCTTACAGCTCTTGCACAGAGGGTCAGCCATATGAAGACATTTCTTTTGATTTGAAAATACTCATTACATTATCCAGATAATTAAACATGCATGAGTGGTATCAAATGAAACAATTTAAGAAAAAGTGCTAAAATAACAAAGCACTTATAACAAAATTGGCATATTTCTTTATTGACAACATTTTAGTAGGAAAACAAGTAACACTTTTTCAAGATTTATTCAGAAATAAGAGGTAAGTTATGCCTAGTTCAAGATACTGTAAGAAAACACATTAGAGTCTTCTATAATAGCTATAATGGTAATTTCGGTGTACTCAATTATAAGAACAACTTTTTAATTTAAATAACAAAAAAAAAGTTTACCTACTGGGATCATTTTAAACTGGATATATGAGGTATGATAAGAATCACTAAACTGTATAACTACATAAACTTTAAATAGTAGCCTTAAACCTCTATTTCTTTTCCATCAACTTTAAAGAATATTTCTGGATATCACCATCAACTTCATCTCACTGCACCTTTACTTTTTCATCAACAAGGTTAGTAACATTTCAGTTTTGTTCTGTAACCATAATTAAGTCTCCCATGCTTTGCTTATAGGTTAATTCTAAAAACTGGAAGTCAACAGTGTTTATGTTCTTACAATCAATATAGATATTGGTTAATGCAAAGCCCAACAGGGTGTTAACACCACATTTCCTTCGTATAGGTCCAATGTGCTACATGAAGGATGATTTTACTAGGGTCAGGACCTAAATATCTTCTCTTGTTTTAACCCATCAATTGCTCAAAACCATCCCAAATTTTAATTTACTTTATGCTTTAGTTATACGGTAATCTGTTTTCTCTGGAGTTTCGAATCACTTACTGCTTTGTTGCTGTTGTTGTTGAACAAACAAGATGTAAGGATTCTTTACTGTATCACTAATATCTTCCAACCTCTAGTTCATCCAAACTGAGGCATGGAATCCATGCCCTTCTTTTTATTAAAAACATTCTTCTTGGAACCAATTGACATTTTGTTGTACTTAATTTTTATTCACTTTGTTACATCAAAGTAACAAATGAAATCCAAAATAAAAATTGCTTAATATCTCAAATGAGGAGAATCTAAATAGTGTTAAGACAACTGAATAACAACCTGAAAAAATATAGACTTAGATCTGTATCTCATACTGTGTTACAAAGATAAACTTCAAATGATCAAAGATCTAATGTAAAATTTGAGTACTTAGATGTAATAAAAGAAAACATTGACAAATCCTTTTTATAACTTTGTAGTTGTGAATGCCTTTCTAACCATGACAAACTCCAAAAGCTGTAAAAGGAAAATAAATAATTTATAGCAAATGTTAAACAAAAAGCCAAACAAACAAAATCAAAATACAAATGACAAACTGAAGGAACAATCTGAAGCCCAGAATACAAACAAAAAGGGCTTATTTCAGAGAAATATGAAAAATTCATGGGAGTGATATCAGAAAGATGGTAGACCAGGAGGTCCCAGCCTTCCCACCCACCCCCCACATGATTTAACAAGTACCTACAAATGAAAATAGTTCTGGAAGAGCTCTGGAGTATAATTAAGAAGCTGCGGCAACCCAGTAGAGCACAAAAAAACAAGGATGTCTGAATAGAAAAGTATAGGAAGCATTTCACCTGTGTCATTCCATCCTCTAGGTTCACACAGCTTGGCACCAAAAGAAATGCCCTCAGCAACAACTCCTCCCAAATGGGAGAAAAGGAGTGCAGGAAGACACCAGCAGCCTGCACCACCAAGGACCTCAACAGCCCTCATCACTACCATGGACACCAGCAGCTTTCACTTCCAAGGACACTTACACTCTTTGCTAATGTCTACACCTACCTGAGCTGATGGAGCTGCCTGGAGCCCAGGCCACTGTGCCCTTTCTTGGAACCAGAAGCATCACTGCTCCCCAGCCAAGCCAGAGCTGCTAGACCCAGCACTACACCTGGCACCACCACATATGCCACCCAGCCAGGATCCTCACATCTACCAGTAGGTCAAGGTTTATACCCACCAGAGCTAGTCCAAAAACTCTGAAAGAGGTCACTGCTCCTTCAATGCACAAACACCAACAAAGGGCTACAAGGAACACAAAAAATCAAGGAAATATGACACCATCAAAGGAATACTACAAATTTCCAGGAAGCGTCCCCAAAGAACTGGAGATCTATGAACTACCTGACAAAGAATTCAAAATAACTGTTTTAAAGAAGCTCAGCAAACTACAAGACAACACAGATAGATAACTCAAAAAAATCAGGAAAATATTACATGAATAAAATGAGAAGTTCAATAAAGAGACAGAAGTCATAAGGAAAGAACCAAAAAAATTCTAGAGCTGAAGAACACAATGAATGAAATGAAAAATGTAATAGTTTCAACAGCACACTCAATGGAACAAAAGAAATAAACCAGTGAACTCAAAGACAGATCATTTTAAATTATCCAGTGAAAAGAAAAAAGAATGAAAGAGGGTGAAGAAAGGCCATAAGATTTATGGAACACCATCAAAAGATAAAGGGAGAAGAATTTTAAAAATCACCATAAAAAACATCAAATAACAAAAGAAGACAAGAGAGGAAGAGATGTACAACACAACTAAAACAGAAAACAATCAACAGAATGACAACATTAATTCCACACCTATCAATAATTACTTAAATGTAAATGGATTAAACTCTCCAATAAAAAGGCACAGAGTGGCTAAACAAATTTTTTTTTTTTTTTTAAACAGGGCTTTCAGAATGAGTGTTTTTTTTTTTTTTTTTTTTTTAAAGGGCTACAAATGCTTGGCTTTTTTATTTATTTATTTATTTATTTATGTCTGTGTTGGGTCTTAATTTCTGTGTGAGGGCTTTCTCTAGTTGTGGCAAGCGGGGGCCACTCTTCATCGCGGTGCGCGGGCCTCTCACTATCGTGGCCTCTCTTGCTGCGGAGCACAGGCTCCAGACGCGCAGGCTCAGTAGTTGTGGCTCACGGGCCCAGTTGCCCCGCAGCATGTGGGATCTTCCCAGACCAGGGCTCGAACCCGTGTCCCCTGCATCAGCAGGCAGATTCTCAACCACTGCGCCACCAGGGAAGCCCTAAACAAATTTTTTTTAAATCCAATGATACATCTGTAAGAGACTCACTGTAGATTTAAGGACACATGTAGACTGAAAGTAAAAGGATGAAACAGATATACCAAAGAGTAACCAAAAGAAAGCAGGGGTGGCTAAACTTATACCAGATAAAATAGACTTTAAGTCAAAACTGTCTATAGAGACAAAGAAAGTCATTCTATAATGCTAAAGAGTCAATTCAACGGGAAGATATAATAAGTATATATGTACCCAACATCAGAGCACTTAAATGTACAAAGCAAACATCAACAGATCTGAAGAGAGAAATTGACAAAACTACAATGATAGTAGAAGACTCCAATACCTCACTTTCCATAATGGATAGAATATCCAGGCAGAAAATCAATAAAGAAACAGTTGATGTGAACATCATTACAGGTTAAATGGACCTAACAGACATATACAGAACTTTTCACTCAATAGAAGAATACACATTCTTCTCAGGCACACATGGAACATTCTCCAGGATAGATCATATGTCTATCATATGGTGTATCACAGAAAAGTCACCTTTTATGTGATAGGTCATCAAAAAAGTCTTAAATTTGAGAAGATCAAAATCATTCCAAGTATCTTTTCTGATCACAGTGGAATAAAATTAGAAATCATTAACAGTAAGAAAACAGGAAAATTCCCAAATACATGGAAACTAAACAACATACTCTTGAACATTCGTTATGTTAAAAAAAAAAGGAGAATTTTAAAAGTATCTGAGACAAAACAAAAACAATAACACAACATATCAATACTTATGGATGCACCAAAAGCAATACTAACAGGAGATTTCATAATGATAAATGCCTACATTAAAAAAAAAACAAACCTCAAATAAACAACTCAACTTTACATCTCAAACAACAAGAAAAAGAAGGACTAGGCCAAAATCGGCAGAAGGAAGAAAATAATAGAGATTGGGACAGAAATAAATCAAATAGCAAATACAAAAACAATTGAAAAAAAACAAAATTAAGAGTTGGTTTTTTGGAAGAATAAGTAAAATTGACAAACTGTTAGCTAGACTAAGAAAAAGACAGAAGAATCAAACAAAATTAGAAATGAAAAAGAGACATTACAATGGATGTCTCAGAAATAAAAAGGATCATAAGAGTAGTCTCTTGACTACTCTTATGTAGGCATCCAAATCACAAAGGAATAAGTAAGATTACCTCTATTTGAAGGTAACATAATCATACATGTAGAAAACCTTAAAGACAACAAAATAACTGTTAGAACTAATAAATGAATTCAGTAAAATTGAGGATACAAAATCAGCATACAAAAATCAGCCACATTTCTATACACAAACAACAAACTATTTGAAAAGAAAATTAAGAAAATAATCACAATAGCAACAAAATGAATAAAATATTTAGGAACAAATTTAAGCAGAGTGGTTAAGGTCTGTACACTGAATATTATAAAACACTGATAAAAGAAATTTAAAAGACACAGATATATGTAAAGGCATACTGTGTTCATGGATGGAAAATTAAATATTGTTTAAATGTCTGTATTACCCAAAGTGATCTACAGATTCAGTGCAATCCCTATCAAAATCACAATGCCAGTCTCTACAGAAATAGAAGAAACAATCCTAAAATTTATATAAAATCATGAAAGACCCTGAATGGCCAAAGCAATCTGAGCAAGATGAACAAAACTGAAGACATCATACTTCCTGATTCCAAAATATATTTCAAAGCTACAGTAATCAAAGCAGCATGGTAAGGACAAGAAACAAAACGAAAGCAAAACCAAAACCAACATGAGACATATCGACCAATGGAACAGAATAGAGAGCCCAGAAATAAATCCACATATCTGTAGCCAACTGATCTTCGACAAGGACACCAAGAGCACATAATGGAGAAAGGATAGTGTTCAATAAATGGTGTTGGAAAAACTGGATATCCACATGCAGAACAATGAAACTGGACCCTTACCTCATGCAATAGACAAAATTTCATACTATAAACAAAAATCAACTCAAAATGGATTAAAGACTTAAACATAACTCCTGAAACCATAAAACTTCTAGAAGTAAATCTAGGAAAAGAGCTTCTCAACATTAGGCAATGATTTTTTAGACATGACACCAAAAGCACAGGCAACAAAAGCAAAAATAGACAAGGGGGATGCATGAAACTAAAAAGCTTCTACAGAGCAAAGGAAATAATCAACTGAGTGAAAAGGTAACCTACGCAATGGGAGAAACATTTGCAAATCATGTATCTGAGTAGGAGTTAATATCCAAAATGTAGCAGGAAGTCATATACACACTCAATAGCAGAAAACTCCGAATAACACAATTAAAAAATGAGCTGAGGACCTAAACAGACATTTCTCAAAGAAAGACATACAAATGACCAACAGGTATATGAAAACATGCTCAACATCACTAATAATCAGGGAAATGCAAATCAAATTCACAATGAGATTACCTCACACCTATCAGAATGGCTGTGATCAAAAAGACAAGAGATAAGAAGTGCTGGTAAAGATGTGGAGAAAAGGAATCTTTGTACTACTGTTATCAGACTAAAGGAAGAAAGCTTGTCAACTGCTTAAACAAATCCACACTACAGTGTGAATTACCTGATTCGGGTAGTAACCATCAAGATCCTTCCACTGTAAAAAAAATTACTTTGCTCTTTGTAATTAGTATTATCTATAGGGTGATACTCTGAAATCATGTGAATATCTTTTCCCCCAACAATCTCTATTTCACTTTTTATCTCTTTTTATTGTTTGTCTTCCCCATTAGAATGTAAACTCCACAAGGGCAGAGGTTTTTGACCCTTTTACTCACAGCTGTATTCCCAGTGCTTAGAGCAGGGTTTGGCACATAGTAGACCTTCATAAATGTGTATTGAATGATTCATCATCTGTTGTATACCTCTGTATTCTGTTGTATACCTCATACCTCCGTATGAGACTGAATGACTTAAAGGCAAAGTGATGTTTCCTTCATCTTTGTATTTGTAGAAAATAAGCATAGTACTTAGCAAATAATAATAACAATAAATGCTTTTTTTTTTTTTTTTTTTGCGGTACATGGGCCTCTCACTGTTGTGGCCTCTCCCATTGTGGAGCACAGGCTCCGGACGCACAGGCTCAGCAGCCATGGCTCACGGGCCCAGCCGCTCCGCAGCATGTGGGATCTTCCTGGACCGGGGCACGAACCCGTGGTCCCCTGCATCGGCAGGTGGACTCTCAACCACTGCGCCACCAGGGAAGCCCAATAAATGCTATTTTATGTTAATTTTTAAGGACCATGGATAAATCAGTTATAATATATAGGCCTAACTTGCTTTTGTCATTTATAAAGTGCTAAAAATAACATATATCTAATTATATTACTGTGAGAAATAATGAAAGTTATGTTAATATTTCCTTTTAAAATAAAAGATAAAGCAAAAATCCTACTAATTTGAAATCCAAGGCTCTCAGGAAAAAGTACTAAATTATATATGATATATGAATTTTTTTCAGCTTCACTTTGCTACACTACATGTTTACAGCATTTTACTGATATAATGCTAAAATACCAAATTACTTTTCAAGCAATAATAAGTTACATTACCTGTAATGCCTTTAATGTTTCCTTCAATCCTTCTATTTCTTTTTCTTTTATTTCTGTAGCAAGTTGATATTTTCCCTTCAAGTAAAAAACTATATTTCAGTACTTTCCAATGTAAGTGACATTATTAACAGGGAAAACAAGAGTTCAAGAACCAAAATCTCTACTTGAAACCTAATACTTCACAGAATTTTAAAATGTATCTGTACTACAACTTATATTTCTAATGACTTCAAGATATCATAAAATTACAATAAGGTCTATACAAGGTTACAAATATCAGGAAATGGAAAATCACATTATAACAATAAATCATTTTATCAGTAGAGCATTCCTGAGAACTTATGGATACTATATAATTAAGTATTTAATTCATATGGCTAGAATAAATATATTCTAATCAATAAGACACAAGTACATTTGTTTTATAAATATAAGGATATGAGAAAAATTTTAAAGAAAGTCTTTTGCTAAAAATTACTCTAAGTTTTAATATTATAAATGACATGTCCTTTGATATAATAAAAACATGTATGAACTATTGAATAGCTAGAGAAAACATTTAATGCCGGATGAATTTCTAGCATTGTTCAGAGTTGTATACTCTTTTCCTGTTGGTCTGCATGCAGATGCAAATCATCTTACTGTTTTTTAAAGAAGGTAATTTCATTGAAAACGGCACTAAAAATATATTATACTTAATAGAAACACTGCAGTATAGTGGAAAGAGCATTAATTTAGGGGTTGAAGAAATCTAGGTTCTAGTCCCAGCTTTGCCACTTCAAAATGGGAGCTTCAGGAAGTCATTTATATCTTACTAGACCTCAGTACTCTCAAATGTAAAATGATAAGAGCTCAAGTAACATGATTCCCTTAGGTCCTTTCTGTTTCTAAAATTTTAAGAAATTAACAGTCTCTATTTGTTTATTACCAATGCTCCTTTCCATTATGGTGAACAACTGATAATTAAATGCATTTAAACTACGTTTCAAATTATTAAAAAATTAATATATACCTTTTCTTCTTCCAAGGCACACATCTTCATTTGCAACTGATAAAGAATTTTAAAAATTAAAATACAGGTAAGTGAAATGTTACCAGTGATTTACACTGGTCAGTGAGACTACAGAAATGTTTTACATGTCTATATTGTTTGAACTTAGTACAATGTGATTATGCTACTTTTACACTGAGAAAATAAATAATAAAAGGGGGAAAAAAGATAGTCACCAAAGAAAATGAACAATTTAATCTCACGATCAGAGCACCAATCATCCTTGAAAGTTCACTTTTTCCCTCCAGTTTTTTTTTAAATGTTTCAATATTTTGCCATCTACTCATAAACAATAACATATAACATTTTCTGAAGGCATACTTTTATAAAATTGGTATCATTTGTATTTGCACTGACAGTATTTTCTGAAATTTTTTTAAAATGCATGTGTTAGTCTAATAAATAAATAATGACATTTTAAAACAGAAAAACTAAGGTGAACTTGCCAAAGGAAACTAATTAAATATTCCAAGCAACACAAGGATACTAGGCAAAGTTGTCAAGAAATAAAACTTTTCTTTGGAATTTCTCCATCTCATTTTCCATATTCCTCACTTACCTTCAAGAATCCTTTTTTTTAAAGAGAAAAAAAAGAAAAAAAGAAATTAAAAAAAAAAAAAAAAAAAGAACCCAGTAGCACTTTCTCTTCTACCCTTCAATTACCTGGATATTCTTTCTTGCCCAGAGTCCCTTGTGGTAACAGAGACATAGAACTGCTCTCGCCTAAAGAATACTATGCTGCACATTTGGTTTCTGCTTCCTTACCCTTCAATTAAAACTCTCATAACTTAGGTAAAGCCAATTTCAGACTATAAGGAAGTTTATCATCTGCTTAAACAAATCCACACTACAGTGTAAATTACCAATAACCTTAACCCACTAGTGATTAGGTTATATAGGTTTATTTTTTTTATGCATTTCTCTCTAAACACACACACTTGTATGGAGATAAAAACAAAAAAGGGGGAAGGAAAAAGGAAAAAAAATGGTGATGTTGGCATGGCTATAAGGAAAAGCACTTTCCAAAGTACATTTTCCATAGGCACATTTCTTACACTTACATTTTTTTTTTTTTTTTTTTTTTGATCTTTGCGGTACGCGGGCCTCTCACTGTTGTGGCCTCTCCCATTGCGGAGCACAGGCTCCGGAGGCGCAGGCTCAGCGGCCATGGCTCACGGGCCCAGCCGCTCCGCGGCACGTGGGATCCTCCCAGACCGGGGCACGAACCCGTGTCCCCTGCATTGGCAGGCGGACTCTCAACCACTGCGCCACCAGGGAAGCCCTACACTTACATTTTATAATTAGAGACTGAAGAGAAATGTGAGGTAGTAAAGAAGAGCTATAGAATTCAAAATAACAGAAGGAGTTGTTCTTCATTTCTTTAAAATATTTTTTTTCAATTCTTCTACTGATCTTTCTTAGTTGTTAATAGTTGATATTTATGGAGGTGCATGATAATCACATATCTTCATCCTTTATATCTCCCTACTTGCATTTCAGCTTTTCACCAATGTTATAATGTTAGCTTGGGTAAAGGAGTAATGTGGAAAAGGTAAGCTCCTAGGATATGCTAATTAAAGACAGAAAAGGGAGAAGGGAGAGAAAGAGCAAGAACACACATATCACTAACATATTTTATTTAGGACCAATAAAAACACATCTCCAAGAAAATAGTATTCCTAATTTCTTTCCTTAACTAAATCATTCTACTACATTACATTATTATCAGTTGTGATTTAAAATAACCTTATTTCCTGCTTCCAATAATAACCTTTTTGTCTTCAGTGAGTATGGAGAACAACCTGTCATAATATTCATGAGAAGTGGGAAAAGTGCAATATTTAAAACTGTAATGTTTGTCTATCCTTATGAAATTACCTGCTTTTTAAAAACTGCCATTGCTTCTTTGTGTTGCTTTGTTAATGTTTCCTTTTGATTCTGAAGAGTTTCCTATTTTAAAATCATGAAAAGTTAAAACAGATTCTAGCCATTTTCAGTTTTAATTTTTAATTGGGTTCACAAATTAAACATATTCATTGCACATATTATTTTATGCTCTTAAAATGCAACTTATGACAATTTTATGATTTTTTTAACTGTCATGGACTCAGCATACAATAATTTTGCTTCCAGTTGCTTCTTCATGATAAAACATGTTGCTCTCTAAAATTTTAAACTCTGAATATAGCTTACTTTAAAGTTTTCTTCAAGAAAATATCTTTCATCAAAAGTTATTAAAATTAAGTCTAATATACAAGCAGACTATAGTCTTATTACAGTTTCAAAAAAAACCAATTTTGTTATCTAAGCACAAATGTTTACATGGTAACATATGATTCTTTAAATTCACTGAAATAATTTTTTACAAAACCAAAACTACCACAGGGCATTTTTGAAAAAAAAATCCATGTATACAATTCCATTTCTTTCCCCTCCACCTTTTTTTGGTAGAAGTTGTGTGTCCTGTCCTTTAGATTCAAAATGAATTTTTTCTTCTATCTTTATCAAATAATTCTCGTAATTTAAAAAATTAGAGCTAAAACTGGCAACCACTTTCAAATGCTTCTGTTATCTTACTCCATGATTCTACAATTTAAAAAATTTATCTACTGACCTCCTATATCATAGCTTACTGACCTCCTATATCATAGCTTTCTTGTACAACCATAATCCTACATGTCCTCCGTCTATTCTTCCAACAGAATTATATAAAAATTGTGGCTTAAATCAATAGTCAGTATTTATACTCTTATAACTGCAATTTTTATTCAATGCTAAGCCATATGGTATATCATGATTACACTTTTTTAAAAATTAATTTATATATTTATTTTTGGCTGCATTGGGTCTTCGTTGCTGCGCGTGGGCTTTCTCTAGTTGCAGCGAGAAGGGGCTACTGTTCCTAGACCCAGGTTTGAACCTGTGTCCCCTGCATTGGCAGGCGGATTCTTAACCACTGCGCCACCAGGGAAGTCCCATGATTACATTTCTATTCTTTTTTTTTTTTCTTTTTTCTTTGTTTTTTGCGGTACGCAGGCCTCTCACTGTTGTGGCCTCTCCCGTTGCGGAGCACAGGCTCCGGACGCACAGGCTCAGCGGCCATGGCCCACGGGCCCAGCCACTCCGCGGCACGTGGGATCCCCCCGGACCAGGGCACAAACCCGTGTCCCCTGCATCGGCAGGCGGACTCTCAACCACTGCGCCACCAGGGAAGCCCCTACATTTCTATTCTTACACAACTTTTATTTTTCCTGAAGTTAGCAATTACTTTAAAATATTTTAATTCCTATAACTAATTTTGAAAAATAATACTGCCAGTTCCAAGGTCTGTATCAATTGGTTCATATGCGCAGAGGCAAAAAAAAAGAATAGAAAAGGCAAAGTGAGAAGATCCCAAGAATGACTTAGGAAATCCCGAACTGCATAGGAAAACAGACATTTTTTTTTTTTAATTTTTAAATTTTTGGCCACACCATGCAGCTTGCAGGATCTTAGTTCCCTTACCAGGGAATGAACCCGGGCCCTGGCAGTGAAAGCACCGAGTCCTAACCACTGGACTGTCAGGGAATTCTCCGGAAACCAGACATTTAGAAAAGCTGTAGATATTGGACAAAATTTTTCAGAGGATATTGCCCAGTTTTCTTATGAAAAAATATTAGACTCTGCTCCTGCAAACAAGGAAAGAATGAAGTTATAGGACACTTCAGGGATAAATTCTTTGAGGAGCAGATTCTGAAGTAAATATGAACTCCAGCTCTCTCCCGGTTTTTTGTGAACAGCCGTAAACCTAGAAATAGGAGATTTAATACGCAACAAAAACTGGAATGGGAAACAGCCCCATTACTAGATCTCCAAATTCAGATCTTCAAAAAGCCTTAGAACAAAAGAAGAATAAACTGGTACCCTTACAGATAAAACAATTTAATACTCCCACTCCAGTCATCAAGCATGAGAGGAGTGAGTCTCATGGTAAAGACACCTGTAGATACTTATTATAAGCATAAAAGATACTGGGGAAAAAAAACATCCTGAACTAGCTAAGAAAATGAAGGGAAAAAATATCAGGTGGGCAAATCAATGTCACTGCTCTGACACACACCCAACTTCCCATTTATTCCTCAAACTTGCAAAGAGCAATTTCTCTAAATATTAAAAGAAACCTTGAAATTTTATTCATACCATAAACTCTGGCAACATCACATAACCTTTCCCTCAGGGTCAATGAGCTACTCAAATAGGGCGTATCTCTAATAATCCAAAGATACTCGCCCCGTTTTAGCCTATAACCGTTATCCTTGGATTCTCAAGTGAGGAATATTATTTTCTCCTTTATGACGCCACACCCATTAACTTAAGAGATACGAATCTACTATGCAAATAGAATTGAAAAATTAAACTCCTATTTTTTTGGAGGAGGTTTTTTTTTTTTTTTTTTTAAGATTCCTGGGGATTCGATTCACAATCAGATCATAGCTTATTTGGATACTGACTTAGGTACCTGTGTGTACCATGGAACCAAATTAAAGATCTCCATGAAGTGGACTCTTTGTGGGCAAAATGTCTTAACTGATATTGGCAGCAGGGTTCAGATTGACCCATCCAAACCTCTACTTAACTTTATATAATACCTCTAAAACCAGAAACGAAGAAGAACTAAAGTCAATTGTCCTAAAGCCTAATAAAGGAAGGATGAATCAATCATACCTATACCAGTTTTAAAATTATGACTTGTTCCCCAGTCAAAAACCCAATGGGTGAAGATTTGTTTAAGACCTTAAGGCCATAAAATAAAACATCAATTTCCCCAATTCACTGAGCCCAGATACTATTTTATCTTCAGTGCCACCTGACTCTACATACTTTACTACTATATATTTATCTGTGTTCTGCTTTTATGGCATCCCTTTAGATCAAAATAGTTTTACCTGTTTGTTCTGTCCTGGGACAGTCAACAATTTACCTGGACAGTTATGCCTCAGTGGTTTACTGAGGAACTTAGGGACCTTAAACCTCCCTGTAAACTCTACACTTATACAATATGTGGGCAAGCTTTCATTATGTTCTAAAGATGAAGAGAGCTCTAAGACTGACTCCATTTATCTACATACTGTTTTAGCTCAGAAAGGACAAGAGAATTCCAGAAAAAAGTTTACTATTTTGTAAGAATAAAGTGCATTATTTAGGGTATAATTTATCCCAAGAGGGTAAATCTATTATTCCTGATAAATTATGAGCCCTTCAATACTTTCCAAGGCTGGTTACTAAGAGAAAATTAAGAAGTTGTCTAGATTTCACTGGCTACTGTAGACACTGGGTTCCAAACATCTCTGAAACTGACACATTTCTATATAATTTAAGTCCTCAACAATGGAACCTCTCCCTTAGGAACTTAAACACGGACAAGAATTTTGTGATTTAAAATTAACTCTCAACAGCCCCCCTCGCACCCCCGCAATTGGGGCCCTCCAAATTGTCATAAAGCTTTCTATCTATTTGTATCTGAGTAATGTAGACAAGTCCTTAATACTCTAACAGAACACCACAGGTATCATCAGGGCCCAGTTGCTTACTACAATCTTCCCCTCAACCCAGTGAGGGGAAAATCCTACTCCTTATCTAAGGATAGTAATAAGCAGCAGCCCAACTAGTAGAGGCCTCTACTGACTTGGTTTAAGAATCTTGTTTAAATTTGATGGTTCTGTATGCTGTACAATCCTGGATGCTACTGAAAACACACTTCTTGGCAAGCAGGCTTACATCCTATGAACTTTTTATTATTTTCTCCCTCACACATTTCAACTCAGTGCTATACTTTAAAGATTGCTACTCTTTTCCCATTACCCAAAGAAGGGGAATTCCATGAGATCTAACCTCTGTCCAAACAATGGCTATGCCTCAAATGGATTTATTAGAAACTCCTCCTAGAAAATCTAGGTTTAATATTATTTGTTGATATACCATTTTTTATAACTGAAATGGGAACTATCAGGCAAGATATACTGGAACAGTCTCAAATGACCCCTAAAACATGACTCCTTACCAGAGGTAAAACCAGTCCTGATGACAGTACTTACCCTCTCAGCAGAGCTTGCCAATTGTCAAGAGATAAGAGAGTTAACATAAGACTAATATCAGGTATACCTTTTGGAGTAGTCCATGATTTTGTAACACTGTAGAAACAATGAGAGTTTCCAACCTTAATAGGAATCCCAATGTAAGATGAACAACAGTTTTAAGTACTCTAATGCTTCTTAAGGAGGTGGCTATCATGAAGCCACACTATTAAGGGATAACAAAGGCTAAAAGAAATATCCTAGGTTTATCTTTATGACCCACAGGCGGCCCTCAATCAGGTCCTGGCCCCATTATACTCTAAAAAGCTAAATCTTTCTGGAGATTAAAAAATCCTATTTTGGAATGCCCACAACTGGCTCCAGAATCTGAAAAGAATACATGGTTGTAGAGTACAAGAGAATCCCTGGCACTTTCAGGACAGACACTTGGTGGCACCAGAGAACCTTGACGAAACTCTGCAAACATATTTTACAAGGAATTACCCATCAGAGCAAGGACATATTGAAAATGATATTCAATTAGCATTGGTGGGGAAATTTTACTAAGATTTTTGAGGATGTCTCTGGTGCAAATCTCATGTGTCTCCCTCACAATCCTAGTAAAACTGTTATTCTTGTAAATCCAAGTTTCAGGACCCCACTGAACATGTCCAAATGGACTTCCGAAAATAAACCCCTATAGTGGGTTCTGAATATGTTCTGATCATTGCTTGCTACTTCTCTGGATGGATTAAAACTTTTTCTTGAGAGAGAGCTATAATTATGAGAGTAGGAAAAAAATTACTTGATTTTGTGTTCCCAATATGAGGATCTCCAGTAACAGAGGCACTCATTTTATTGGACCTGTTTTTAGAGAACTCTGCAAAGCCTTGTCATTTATTTAGATATTTCATTGCCCCAATCATCCCCAATCTTGAGGAAAATTAGAGAGAATTAATGGCACCTTAAATCTGACACTCTTGAACTTCCATGACCAAGAAGGTTATGTCTAACTCTCAAGACTCTTAAGTCCACACTCTCCTATACTTCACTGGCTTCTACCATACACACCTATTAGAGGTTACCACATGAAACTGGCTACTTGTGCCCCAATCTTGGACATTTTCTTACTTCAGACAAACCTGGCAAAGTAGTCCAAGGACTCAGGAAATATACTTCATAGTCTTATCACCATCTCACATAAGTTGCCTTTCCTCTACATGATCTAAAATGCAGATAAACATAAGCTGAGAGAGTTCATTACTATTAGACCTGCCCTGCAAGAAATGATATGAGTCCAACAGGTTGAATTGAAAGGACATGAGAGAGTAACTCAAAGCCATATGAAGAAATAAAAATCTCAGTAAAGGTAAATACATGAGCAATTTATAAAAGCTAGTATTACTCTAACAGCAGTTTTTATTTCTTTTTTAAGAAACTAATACTTAAAAAAAAAGACAATTATTAGGCTAAAAGCTAGTATTACTGTACCTTTGGTTTGTAACTCCATATTTGCTTTCTACATAATTCAGAGACTAATGCATTTTTAAAACTACTAGTTTATTCTCTTGAGCACACAACATATAAAGATGCAATTTTATAATATCAACAACTGAAAGGGGTGTAGATGGAGTTATAAAGGAATAGAGTTCTTGTATGTTATTGACATTAAGCTGATACAAATTCAAATTAGAGTGCTACAATGATAGATGCTAACTGTAATCTCCATGATAACCATAAAGGAAATAGCTAGAGAGTATACACAAAAGGAAGTGAGAAAGGACTTTAAACATCTCACTACAAAAAACTCAACTAAACACAAAAGATGATGGTAATGCAGGAAATGAGGGACAAAAACTATCAGACACATGGAAAACAAATAGTAAAATGACACAAGTTAGTTGCTCCTTATCAATAATTACTTTAAATGTATATTTTAACTCTCTCGCCTAAAGACAAAAATTGGAAGAATGGATAAAAAACATGATCCAACTTTATGCTGTCTACAAAGACTCACTTTAGATCTAAAGACACAAACAGGTTGAAAGTAGAAAAATGGAAAAAGATATTCCATTAAAATAATAACCAAAAGAACAAAAAAAAAAACAAAATTAAAAATGGCCTTTAAATTTTAAGAAGTTACATTAGACAAAGAAAGATATTATATATCCATAAAACATTCAATAAGGAAGAAGATATAACAATTATAAGCATTTATGAACTGAATGACAGACCATCAGAATATATGAAGCAGGGCTTCCCTGGTGGCACAGTGGTTAAGAATCCGCCTGTCAACACAGGTTTGATCCCTGGTCTGGGAAGATCCCACATGTCGTGGAGCAACTAGGCCTGTGTGCCACAACTACTGAGCCTGTGCTCTAGAGCCTGCAAGCCACAACTACTGAGCCCACATGCCACAACTATTGAAGGCCGCATGCCTAGAGCCCATGCTCTGCAACAAGAGAAGACACCATAATGAGAAGCCCTCACACTGCAAGAAAGAGTAGCCCCCGCTCGCTGCAACTAGAGAAAGCCCATGCACAGCAACGAAGACCCAATGCGGCCAAAAATAAATAAATAAATAAATTTTAAAAAAAGAAAAGAATGCGAGAGATCCCCCCTCCCTTTAACAGAACAGAAAAACAATAGAGAAAATCAGTGAAATTAAAAATTGCTTCTTTGAAAAGATAACAAAATTGATAAAGCTTTACCCAGATGGACTAAGAAAAATAGAGAAGACTCATTACTAAAATCAGAAATGAAAGTGGAGACATAACTACTGATTCTGCAGAAATAATAAGTATGATGAGAGTACTATGAACAATTGCATGCTAACAAATTGGGTAACCTAGATGAAATGGAGAATTCCTAGAAATGCAAAACCTACAAAGACCAAATTATGAAGAAATAGAAAATTTTAATAGACTATAGGAGATTGAATCCATAATCAAAATCTCCCAATACAGAAAAACCCTTAACCTGATGGCTTCACTGGTGAATTCTACCAAACATTTAAAGAACTAACAGCAATCCTCCTCAAATTTTTCCAAAGAGTTGAATAGGAAGGAACACTTCCTAACTCATGCTTGATGCCAGTATTACCTTGATACCAAAGCCAGATGAAGACACATCAAGAATACTACAGACCAGTACCCCTGATGAACACTGATGCAAAAGTTCTCAAAAAATACTAGCAAACTGAATTCAGAAGCATATTAAAAGGATCATACACCATGACCAAGTAGGATTTACCCCTGGGATAAGAGAGTTCAACATACAAAAAAATCAGTCAATGTAATACACCACATTAACAGAATGAAGGCAAAAAAGCACATAATCATCTCAACTTATGCAATAAAAAGAATCTGACAAAATTCAGTACCCTTTCATGGTAAAAAAAAAAAAAATTCAACAAACTAGGAATAGAAGGAAACTACCTCAACATAATAAAAGCCATATTTGAAAACCCCACAGTGGACATAATACTCAATGGTAAAGGACTGAAAACTTTTCCTCTAAGATCAGGAACAAGGCAAGGATGCCCACTTTCACAACTTCTCTTCAACATAGTACTGGAAGCACTGGTTAAAGCAATGAGGCAAGAAAAAGAAATCCAATTTGGAAAGGAAAAAGAATTATCTGTTTGCATATGATATGATCTTATATGTAGAAAACCCTAAAGATTCCACAAAAAACCTGAATGAATGAATTCAGCAAAGTAGTATAATACAAAGTCACACAAAAATCAATTGCATTTCTATACGCTAACAATGAACTACCCAAAAATGAAATTAAGAAAACAATTACATTTACAATAGCACTAAAAAGAATAAAATACATAGAAATTAACTTAACCAAGGAGATGAAAGACTTGTACAATGAAAACTACAAAACACTGCCAAAAGAAATTAAATTAAAAATTAAAAATACACACACATCTTTTGCTCTGGGATAAGAAAACTTCATATTTGTAAGCTAATACTATCCAACGTTATCTACAGATTCAATGTAATCTCTATCAAAATCCCAATAATATTTTTTGCAGAAATAGAAAAACCCATCCTAAAATTCATATGGAATCTCAAGGAACCCAAAATAGCCAAATAATCTTGAAAAAGAAGATCAAAGCTGGGGGACTCACACTTCCTAATTTCAAAACTTACTGTAAAGCTCCAGGAATCAAAACAGTGTTGTACTGGCATAAAGAAAGACACATGGACCAATGGAATAGAATAAAGAGCCCAGAAATAAACCCTCACACACATGGTCAAGGGTGTCAAGATCATTCAATGGGGAAAGAACAGTCTTTTCAACCAAAGGTTCTGGGAAAACTGGATATACACAAGCAAAAGAATGAAGCTGAACCCTTACATAACACTATATACAAAAATGAACTCCATCAAAACACCACCAAACAACCTGTTAATAAAGCAAAACCATGTTTATTGGAATTCATTGCAGTAAGTGAGGACACTACCTTGACAGTGTCTTAGTAGTATCTCAAAAGGAACAAGTTAGAATTGGGTTATATAGAAGGTTATGGGATTTAGGTGTTTGGGGGAACTTAAGATACTTTTAAGATACATTGCCAATAAGCAATATATGAAAGTTCTATTTTTCTACAACTTTGTAAAGTAAGGTAGGAATCTCGTTTTATTTTTCTTCAGATGGTATACCCAGTTCTAATATCATTTCTTGAATAATCTACTTTTTCCCACTGATCAGAAATGTCACCTTCATCATTCACTAAATTATCTTATGTATTTGGATCTATTTCTGGACTCTATTATAGTCTATCTGTTCATGTATACTACCAAGCTATTTTAACTATTATAGCTTTATAATATATTTAAGAATCTAGTGTGACTAGATTCCTTTTCAAAACTTTCGCAGCCACTCTTGTAAGTTTATTTCCACATAAACCTTAGAATCAGCTTAAGTACACCAAACACACGCTTGGTATTTTAAATTGGATTGTATTAAACTTACTGATTAACTTAAGGATTCTGATAATTTTCTACTATTGACTCTATTCAAAACAAGATATGACTTTACATTCTGACTCTACATTCTGACTTTATGTCTGCTTGGAGCTTTAGATTGTATTTGGTGTTTACCTGTTTTTTCTCTCCACAAACAGGTCTCTTTATTTGACCTGTCCCTCATATGTAACCCAACCCTGGTTTCACTCCCATTTCTACACAACCTTGGAATCTCTCTGGCCTCAAAATTCCCATCATTGGCCTATCCTCTGTCATTTGAATTCTATTTCTGACATGTTATCTCCAAGTTCCTGTTTCAATATTGCCAAATACTGAGAAGAAGGGTCATCTTAATTAAGCTTTCAATTTTTAGCTGTTAAGATTACTTTGGTGGGGGACTTCCCTGGTGGTCCAGTGGTTAAGACTCCACACTCCCAATACAGGGGGCCTGGGTTCAATCCCTGGTTAGGGAACTAGATGCCACATGCTGCAACTAAGAGCCCGCAACCCGCAACTAGAAGATCTTGCATGTCAACAAAGATCCCACGTGCTACGACAAAGACCTGGTGCAGCCAAATAAACAAATAAATAAATATTTTAAAAAAGAAAAGATTACTTTGGTGGAAAGGCAAGAGAGGCACTATCAAAAATGCCTTTAGGGCTTCCCTGGTGGCGCAGTGGTTGAGAGTCCGCCTGCCAATGCAGGGAACACGGGTTCGTGCCCCGGTCTGGGAAGATCCCACATGCCGCGGAGCGGCTGGGCCCGTGAGCCATGGCTGCTGAGCCTGCGTGTCCGGAGCCTGTGCTCCGCAACGGGAGAGGCCACAACAGTGAGAGGCCCACATACCTCAAAAAAAAAAAAAAAAAAAAGCCTTTATATGGATAAGGATCAAAAGAGAATCAGATATGATACCATTTTTTTAAAAGATTTGGTTATAGTATATAACAATAGCCTAGGAAAATACGGTACTATTCTGAAGTTTCACTTCTTAAAAAATATTTTGACTCCTCTATAACACACAATATGTTTCTCAGATATGAAATAGTTCATAGTAGTTTTCAGAGTTATCCTTGTCTATTTTCTTTTCAGAAAGCCTGGGGAAAAATGGTTATTCTCACAGAAGAAACTAACACAACATTGTAAAAAAAAAAAAAAAGTTATTCTCAGTTTTCTGGAAGCCTAAATGTTCTTAACAGTTTTAGTTGGAATTTTCTTGAGACTCTAAAATGATGCACAATTCCCCAAACATGTTTAGGAAATTTAAAAACTAACTTCACAATTAAGGATTAAAATACATAAAATAAAATGCTAATTAGAGGGGGGAAAATACTCACCTTTTGCCATTTAAGTTCCTGCGTCTCCATAATAATTTTACCAATCTGCTCTTCATACTGAGCTTCTGCTTCCTAAGTCAAAAAGAAGAAAAATACTAGGAAAATTAGGACTTGAAAATTTCCAGTTTCAGCTCTTTCTAGAGAGATAAAAAGAGCATCCTCCCACATATACAACAAGAAAAAGGGCTGGAAAATTTGCAAATTAAATAGCCAAATCCATCAGAGAACTGAGGTCCCAGATCAACCAAGTAATCCAAAATCTGGATAGAGAAACGGGTTACTGCAGGGAGAACAGACCCACAGCATTTGCTTACCTGGGACATAAGCCATTGAGTACTGATTAAAGAACTCAGCTAAAAGTCCTTAATAAATTTCTAAAGGCAGAACATGGGCTGGTGTAAGAACATGAATCTCCTGAGGGCTCCAGAAATAAGGAGGCTTGTATCGTCTAGAAATAAGGAGGTTTATACCTTCTAACAGGTTTTTCTTCCATGAAACCCACCAGGTGGTTACAGGGAAGGATGGGAAGAATCTGAGAAAGCTTTTCCCCTGTGGTACTGGCTGGGGAGGAGAAAAGCAGTCACAAGCCTTCTTCCCTAAATCTCCTACAGACCAAAAACCTTAATCTGCAGGGGATAGGACAACAAAAACTATATCTAAGGACACTAGTGGAAATCCTCTGCAGCGGGGAAAAGGGACCAGCAGACACCACTGAAAACTCTACCTAGACAGACCTGCCTTTCTTATCTCCTCTAAGGAACAAAAGCCTTAATCTACAGGGGGAAGGGCAATAAAAACTAGCCCATGAGAGCACTTATGGAAACCCACTGCAGCTGAGAGGAGAAGGCTAGAAAAATAAAACAGCTCTATCTTTGGGGAGGGGAAGGAATACATGCTAGGCCCACAATTAAATAAAAAAGAGGGATCAGAATTCTTGTGGAGGCCTCACCTTGAGACTTGGGTTCACCAAAACTGAGGCTTAATAGAAACATCAGAGAATGCTCCTATTCCCCACGTGCCACCACCACCCAACTAACAAGTGTCAAGTAAAAAACAGTGAGACATAGCTGGGAGAGCTGAAAGGATAGACTCTCTCTGGGAAGCAGCATAAAAGGAAGACCCAAAGTCAAGGGGGGAAGCCCAAAGCCAAGCAAGAAGCAGTTATTTAGAAAAACCCTCTGATTTCATTTAAAATATTGTAATACTCTTGAATTAGCCCACACAATAAACACAAGGTATCACTAGAGAAATCTGAAGCTTCTGTTGGAAGCTTCAATAGGTAGACTTGAAAGCTGCCCGGTTTAGTGTTGAAGGCATACCCCAACACACACACACAGAGCTCTTCTGCAAAGACTGAGATTTTGTTTGTTTGTTTTGGTTCCAGGTATTTAAGGAAATCTATGTCAAACAAAGCATTAGCTGATCACTAAGCTAAGAGCACATGACAAAATCTGAAGACTTAACACAATTATTTCAGAAAAGTTACTACACAAACAAATAATGACAAAAACAAGAAGCAACCCTGAGAAGAGGGAGGAATCTTATTTCCAGAGTTGTCACATATTCAAAATGTTCATGTCCATTTCTCAAAAAAAATTTACAAGGCATGCAAGTAAACAGAAAAGTGTGATCCAGCGCTTCCCTGGTGGCACAGTGGTTAAGAATCCACCTGCCAATGCAGGGGACACGGGTTCAAGGCCTGGTCGGGGAAGATTCCACATGCCACAGAGCAACTAAAGTTGTGCACCACAACTACTGAGCCTGTGCTCTAGAGCCCACGTGCCACAACTACTGAAGCCCGTGTGCCTAGAGCCTGTGCTCCGCGACAACAGAAGCCACCACAGTGAGAAGCCCGCGCACAGCAACTAGAGAAAGCCCACGTGCAGCAACGAAGACCCAACGCAGCCAAAAATAAATAAATAAAATAATTATTAAAACAAAAAAAAAGAAAAGTGTGATCCATACACAGGAAAAAAAACAATTTAATAGGAACTGTCCCTGAGCAAGTGCAGACAACGGACCTAGACAAAGACTTTAAATCAATAATTTTAAATATGCTCAAAGGGCTAAAAGAACCATATACAAAAGTCCTAAAGCCATTAAAAAGTTAAGGGAATGCTACAAACAAGTTTATGCTCATAAATTTGACAACTTACAGAAACAGACCAATTCTTCTAAAACCACAAACTATCAGACCTCAACCAAGAAGATAAATAACAATCTTCAAAAGCCCTATAGTCATAAATTTAAGAGCTCCAAAAAAAGAAATGTAGAGGTCCACATAATTTCACCATAGAATTCTAAATGATAACGCATTCTGAAGTATTTAGGAAGTGCACTGATGCCTGCAATTTACTCTGAAACCATCAAAAATTAAGCTGAAGGAGGGATAAGTAGATGGATAGACGTGACAAAACAAGTACAGTAAAATGTTAATGGTGTATGAGCGTTCACTGTCAAATTCTGTTAGTTTTGCTGTATGTTTGACAATTTTCATAACAAACTGGGAGAAATCAGAGTGGATGTTAACAGGTAAAATACATTTTGTTATGAAATATTTTCCTACGACTCTCTCACATGTTCTTTGCTTTATTACACACAAACATACACACACTTATACAATGGTATTCAAAGAGGCTTTCATGAAAGCTGTCTTACTGAAAATGCTTTCAGCAGCAAGTAGCAACAACAAACCCCGACTCACAATGGCTTATGGGACTTACTGTCTCACATGACAAGTCCAAAGGCAGAGTCCTTCTAGAATTTATTTCAGCGGCTCAACAATATCATCAAGGACTATAATTCTGCCCATCTTTCCATTTTGCCATTACCCAAGTGATTTTCCTTAAGCTTTTTCACCCCTTGGCTACTTTAATTTTAGGCATCAAGGACGGAAAGGACATTAGCCTACAGTAGAAAAAGTGTAATCTCTTATTAAAAGGATAACAAAACTTTTCCCAGATGCTTCCTAATCATATCTTCTAACATCTCATTGGCCATAACTAGGTCATATGCCCACTCCTAAACCAGCTGCTGGCTGGTGAAATGCATTGAACCTTCGTGAGTGGTTAGGACAGTCAGGATTTACCTAACTCATATTGGTGAGAGTTGGACCCTAAGACACAGTCAAGGTTCTTCCAGCATGAAATAAGGGACAGAATGTATACGAACAAGGTACGCTATGTGATAAATAAAGTGAGGAGAGAACAGAAGCTCTCAAAGTAATATGTACCTATAGTCAAAACATTGAAAAAAGAAATAAGTGTATACACATTTTTGGGGGGAGGTGTGTAGAACATATAACATGCATATCTTCCCAAAGCAGGTGGATTGAAAATGTACAAGATACAGCTTTCTTCATGTGGGCCTGGTTATACACTTCTCTTTTGTTTTTTATTTGTTTTAATTTATTTTATTTTTGGCTGCATTGTGTCTTTGATTCTGCATGTGGGCTTTCTCTAGTTGTGGCAAGTGGGGGCTACTCTTCGTTGTGGTGCATGGGCTTCTCACCACAGTGGCTTCTCTTGTTGCGGAGCACTGGCTCTAGGTGTGCGGGCTTCAGCAGTTGTGGTGCGTGAGCTTCAGTAGCTGTGGCTCGCGGACTCTAGAGCACAGGCTCAGTAGTTGTGGCGCATGGGCTTAGTTGCTCTGCGGCACATGGGATCTTCCGGGACCAGGGCTCGAACCCATGTCCCCTGCATTGGCAGGCGGATTCTTAACCACTGCACCACCAGGGAAGCCCTACTCTTCTCTTTTAGTGGCTACAGGGGATTCTCAGATCTTACTATGATTTAGATATTGGTCTAAGCACCTTTTATATATCAATTTAATCTTAGATATAATTTTATGCGTTACTTGTATTCTTGTTACTGCCATTTTATAAATGAGGAAACTGGGTTATCAGCAAGAGGATAAATAACTTGCCTAAAGTCATATAGCAGGTAAACAGCAGAGCAAGTATTTGAACCTAGATGATCTGTCTCCAGAGTCTCTTAAACATGCCATTATATCACCTTTAAGAAACTGTGGGTGGTGTAGGACAGTATGAATTGCTATAATATACTCCTTTCCTTCAAAAACCTCAGAATTTAATCTTCATATCCCATAAAAGTTAGAAAACCATTCAAAATCACACTACCTATTTTAAATATACAAGTACATTCTGATTATTTAGTCGAACACTTCAAAATAAGAAATATTTGTTGAAAGGAAAGGCAAAAAACGTTTAAAGTGTTATGGATATTCTAATATTAATATTTTTCTATTTGAGAAGTCTTTGTAATAGATTAAGCTGACTAACATGAAAACAGTAGTTTAAATACGAACTAGGAAAGAGATTTTTTTTAAATGTGAACTTTTAGGCTATGCCATGCATATTAGAGATATTTATCTTGGATATTTTGTAGATAATCAAACCAAGAAACTCTCAGAAAGAGAGATTAGTATTGTATTAGACAACATGAGGAACTGAATTGGGCAATTTCGTAGGAGGTGGATTATGAGTTTGAAAAGGAAAATAAAAGTACCCAGTAACAGTTTTGGCTGCTTGGACAAATGCCTGGTGTATGTACTATGTCCCTAAATCTGTTCAGGGTCAAGAATTGAAGGCCTGACCAATACACAGCCCATCTTGTAAAACTACAGCCTGAAGCAAGTACTTTAAAAAAAGCATGGCACTTTCTAAAGGTAATAAAGAGTAAATAAACCATCAAATTACTCCTCTTTTATTGTTTTTATAAAAACACTTAAATCCTTGTAGTCCTAAGGCAGCTAATAAAAAATAAACACTTTTAAGGTTCTATCTTGTATACTTTATTGAAGTTACACATGGGATTTTCTTACCAAATTTAATATATATTTTCTCATTGACAATTTAATAAGAATTTTTGTTAATAACTTTTGAAAGCTGCTTGAATGAATAAAATGAAAAGTTCAAATAAAATGTAAATAATAATTTTTAATAAAAAGCATGAAAAATCAAAATCCTAATATAGTAGAAGCATATTATAATGTTATCTTTCAGCAATGTGGATAACACTCATTTTATCAGTTTTCTATGTAGTGTAAAGATACAGATTCTACAAATCATTATAATTACAAAGGGGTATGACTTCACTCATAGCGTAACTAATTTTATGGGGCATTAAAATGCTGCTTAATGTTATTTACCACATATTATACCATTAATTACCCAGTTTCCTTCACAATTTCCCTAGCAAATCATTGTGGGGTTTTTTGTTTTGTTTTGTTTTGGCTGCGCCCCACCAAAAGGTCAAAAGACCAAAAATGAAGAGAAAAAAAGATACAATAGAAATGGATCTACAAGGGGTCCAGATATTGGCGTTTATAGACACAGACTTGAAATAGATGAAACTAATATGCTCAAGAAATTATATGACAAAATCAATTTCAGCAGATGAACTAAAGTTATAAAAGTAGAACCAAATGAAAATATTAGGATTGAAAATTTAAGAAGTGAAATTAAGAACCCAATAGATTGACTTAATCATCAGATTAGGTAAACTGAAGAGAAAATTCATTAACTGAAAGAAAAAAAATAATAACCAGACTGAAACATGAACAGAAAAAGAAAAAGAAGGAAAATATAGACAAAAAATCAATAATTATATAGAAGATTTGAACAAAACTGACAAAGTTGACCAAATTCACAGTCATAGTATACTGCACCCAAGAAATACAGAATACATATTATTTTCAAGTTCATCTATGTTGGAATATTTACCAAACTTGATTATATGCTTGGCTAGAAAGAAAAGCTCCAAAAATATTAAGTGATTGAAATTATATAAAGCTTATAATCTGACATAGTAAAATTATGCTAAAAATCAATTTTTAAAAGTTAATAAAAAGTAAAATTTTTAAAAAAAGTAAAATAAAACTCCCAAATATTTATAAATGAAGTAGTACACGTCTGAATAACGCATGGGTCAAAGAATACATTACAATGAAAATTAGAAAGTAATTTGAACTGAATGATAATGAAGATAAAATCTACATAAATTTGTAGAATCCAGCTAAAGGCATGCTAAGAGAAAAGTTTAGAGCCTTAAATACTGTATATTAGAAAAGAAAGAAAGGTTAAAATTAATAACTAAATACCATCTTCAAAAGTTCAAGAAAAAAACAACAAATTAAAGTAAGGAAATAATAAAGATAGAGCAGATAGTAATAAAACATAAAACAAATATGCAAGAGAATCATCAAAGTCAAAATTTAATTCCTTGAAAAGACTAACATAATTGATAAACCCTTAGAAAGACTGATCCAAAATTCCTACTCATTCATAATATCTCTGCATGAGTTACTTCTTCCATGAAGCTTCCCTCACTCTCCTTAGTAAAGTTAGGCATTTCCTTGGCCACACTCTCCCAGTATATTCTGCACTGCTTTATTATTACATGGTATTATAATCTCTAAAACCTGTCACAGTAAGTGCTCAGGAAACATTAGGTGAATGACCAAATATAGTCTTGCTTGCTTAATATCTCTCAAAAATAAAAAAAAGAATCACATTAATTTGTACTATAGTATTTCTTGAATTTTCACTGTTTCAAAGTCCTAATTTCTTTTTACAAACTTTTTATTTTGAAATAATTTTAGATTTACAGAAGACTTGTGTAAAGATAGTAGAGTTATTGTATACCCTTTACCCAGCTTTCCTAATGTTGAAATCTTACATAAGTAGGATAAACTTATCAAAGTTAAGAAAGTAACATGATAACAATATTATTGATTACACTACAAAGTTTATATATTTCACTAGTTTTTCCACCAATATCTGTTCCAGAACACAATACGGGATACCATGTTACATTTAATCATGTCTCCTTAGACTCCTCCAATCTGTGAGTTTCTCAGCCTTCTTGTTTTTCATGACCTTGATACTTTTGACAAGCATTGTTGAGATATCTTGCAGAATATTCCACATATGGGGTTTGTCTGATATTTTCTCATGATTACACTAGGTTTTGGGGAAGAATACCACAGAGGTAAAGTTCCCTTCTCATCACATCATATCATGAGTACTTGATATTCACATGAATTATTGATACCATACAAATTCTTTCTGGGGAACTTAACCTTAATCACTTAGTTAAGGTGGTATCTGCCAGGTTTCTCCACAGTAAACTTAACTATTTTTCCCTTTATATTTTCTATCTGTTAGAACTTAGTCCACAATCAAGGCAAGGGAAATTAAGCTCCACTTCCCAGAGGGAGGAGTATCAAACAATATGTAAACATATATAAAACCACCACAGTAACTTACTAAATAATTTGGGGAAGATATTGTGTGACTATGCAACTATTCTGTTTCTCCTTAAAATTTCATCCACTAATTTTAGCATTTATCAGTGGATCTTCCCTGCAGGAATTATTACTGTGATGTTCTAAGGGTGGTTTCTATTTCTCTGCTTCCTCCTACATTTATTAATTGGAATTAAAGATTTTTCCCGAACAACAGCCAGCTCTACCCACCACCAGTTGCTCCATTCAGGAAGCTTGCACAAGCCTCTTAGATAGCCTCATCCACCAGAGGGCAGATAGCAGAAGCAAGAAGAACTACACTCCTGCAGCCTGTGGAACAAAAACCACATTCATAGAAAGGTAGACAAGATGAAAGGCAGAGGGCTATGTACCAGATGAAGGAACAAGATAAAACCCCAGAAAAACAACTAAATGAAGTGGAGATAGGCAAACTTCCAGAAAAAAGAATTCAGAATAATGATAGTGAAGATGATCCAAGACCTCAGAAAAAGAATGGAAGCAAAGATCGAGAAGATGCAAGAAATGTTTCACAAAGACCTAGAAGAATTAAAGAACAAACAAACAGAGATGAACAATACAATAACTGAAATGAAAATTATACTAGGAGGAATCAATAGCAGAATAAATGAGGCAGAAGAATGGATAAGTGGGGACTTCCCTGGTGGTGCAGTGGTTAAGAATCTGCCTGCCAATGCAGGGGACACAGGTTCATGCCCTGATCTGGGAAGATCCCACATGCCATGGAGCAACTGAGCCCGTGCGCCACAACTACTGAGCCTGTGTGCCTAGAGCCCGTGCTCCACAACAAGAGAAGCCACCACAATGAGAAGCCTGCACACTGCAATGAAGAGTAGCCCTCGCTCACTGCAACTAGAGAAAGCCCGCGTGCAGCAATGAAAACCCAATGCAGCCAAAAATAAAATAAATAAACTTACTAAAAAAAAAAAAAGAATGGATAAGTGACCTGGGAGACAGAATGGTGTAATTCACTGCTGCAGAACAGAATAAAGAAAAAAGAATGAAAAGAAATGAAGACAGCCTAAGAGACCTCTGGAACAACATTAAATGCAACAACATTCGCATTACAGGGGTCCCAGAAGGAGAAGAGAGAGAGAAAGGACCCGAGAAAATATTTGAAGAGATTATAGTCGAAAACTTCCCTAAAATGGGAAAGGAAATAGCCACCCAAGTCCAGGAAGCGCAGAGAGTCCCATACAGGATAAACCCAAGGAGGAACATGCTGAGACACATAGTAATCAAATAGGCAAAAATTAAAGACAAAGAAAATTATTGAAAGCAGCAAGGGAAAAATGACAAATAACATACAAGGGAACTCCCACAAGGATAACAGCTGATTTCTCAGCAGAAACTCTACAAGCCACAAGGGACTGGCATGATATGATGAAAGGGAAGAACCTACAACCAATGTTACTCTACCCGGCAAGGATCTCATTCAGATTCGATGGAGAAATCAAAAGGTTTCAAGACAAGCAAAAGCTAAGAGAATTCAGCACCAAACCAGCTCTACAACAAACGTTAAAGGAACTTCTCTAAGTGGGAAACACAAGAGAAGAAAAGGACGTACAAAAACAAACCCAAAACAATTAAGAAAATGGTCATAGGAACACACATATCGATAACTGCCTTAAACGTGAATGGATTAAATGCTCCAACCAAAAGACACAGGCTTGCTGAATGGATACAAAAACAAGACCCATATATATGCTGTCTACAAGAGACCCACTTCAGACCTAGGGACACATACAGACTGAAAGTGAGGGGATGGAAAAAGATATTCCATGCAAATGGAAATCAAAAGAAAGCTGGAGTAGCAATACTCATATCAGATAAAATAGACTTTAAAATAAAGAATGCTACAAGAGACAAGGAAGGACACTACATAATGATCAAGGGATCAATCCAAGAAGAAGATATAACAATTATAAATATATATGCACCCAACATAAGTGTACCTCAATACATAAGGCAACTGCTAACAGCTCTAAAAGAGGAAATCGACAGCAACAAAATAATACTGGGGACTTTAACACCTCGCTTACACCAATGGACAGATCATCCAAAATGAAAATAAATAAGGAAAGATAAGCTTTAAATGACACAATAGACCAGATAGATTTAATTGATATTTATAGGACATTCCATCCAAAAACAGCAGATTACACTTTCTTCTCAAGTGCACACAGAACATTGTCCAGGATAGATCACATCTTGGGTCACAAATCAAGCCTCAGTGAATTTAAGAAAATTGAAATCATATCAAGCATCTTCTGACAACACTATGAGATTAGAAATCAATTACAGGGAGAAAAATGTAAAAAACACAAACACATGGAGGCTAAACAATATGTTACTAAATAACCAAGAGATCACTGAAGAAATCAAAGAGGAAATCAAAAAATACCTAGAGACAAATGACAATGAAAACACGACAATCCAAAACCTATCGGATGCAGCAAAAGCAGTTCTAAGAGGGAAGTTTATAGCTATACAAGCCTACCTCAAGAAACAAGAAAAATCTCAAATAAACAATCTAACCTTACACCTAAAGGAACTAGAGAAAGAAGAACAAACAAAACCCAAAGTTAGCAGAAGGAAAGAAATCATAAAGATCATAGCAGAAATAAATGAAATAGAAACAAAGAAAACAATAGCAAAGATCAATAAAACTAAAAGCTGGTTCTTTGAGAAGATAAACAGAATTGATAAGCCATTAGCCAGACTCATCACAAAAAAGACGGAGAGGACTCAAATCAATAAAATTAGAAATGAAAAAAGAGAAGTTACAACAGACACCGTAGAAATACAGAGCATCCTAAGAGACTACTACAAGCAACTCTATGCCAATAAAATGGACAACCTAGAAGAAATGGACAAATTCTTGGAAAGGTACAATCTCCCAAGACTGAACCAGGAAGAAATAGAAAATATGAACAGACCAATTACCAGTAATGAAATTGAATCAGTAATGTAAATACTCCCAACAAAATCCAGAACCAATGGCCTCACAGGCAAATTCTACCAAACATTTATACAAGAGTTAACACCTATCCTTCTGAAACTATTCCAAAAAATTGCAGAGGAAGGAACATTTCCAAACTCATTCTATGAGGCCACCATCACCCTGATATCAAAATCAGACAAAGATACCACACAAAAAAGAAAATGACAGGCCAATATCACTGATGAAGACAGATGCAAAACTCCTCAACAAAATACGAGCAAATCGAAGCCAACAGTACATTAAAAGGATCATACACCATGATCAAGTGGGATTTATCCCAAGGATGCAAGGATTTTTCAATATCCACAAATCAATCAGTGTGATACACCACATTAAAAAATTGAAGAACAAAAACCATATGATCATCTCAATAGATGCAGAAAAAACTTCTGACAAAATTCAACATCCATTTAAGATTAAAAACTCTCCAGAAAGTGGGCATAGAGAAAACCTACCTAAATATAATAAAGGCTATATATGACAAACCCACAGCTAACATCATACTCAATGATCAAAAGCTGAAAGCATTTCCTCTAAGATCAGTAACAAGACAAGGATGTTCACTCTCGCCACCTTTATTCAACATAGTTTTGGAAGTACTAGCCACAGCAATCAAAGAAGAAAAAGAAATAAAAGGGATCCAAATTGGAAAAAAGAAGTAAAACTGCCACTGTTAGCAGATGACATGATACTATACATAGAAAATCCTAAAGACACTACCAGAAAACTACTAGAGCTCATCAATGAATTTGGTAAAGCTGCAGGGTACAAAGTTAATACATAGAAATCTGCTGCATTTCTATACACTAACAACAAAAGGTTAGAAAGGGAAATTGAGGAAACAATCCCATTTACCATAGCATCAAAAAGAATAAAATACAGGGACTTCCCTGGTGGTCCAGTGGTTAAGAATCCACCTTCTAATGCAGGGGATACGGGTTTGTTCCCTGGTTGGTGAACTGAGATCCCACATGCTGCAGGGCAACTAAGCCTGCATGCCGCAACTACTGAGCATGTGTGCTCTAGAGCCCATGTGCCACAACTAGAGAGTCCATGTGCTACAACTACTAAGCCCACGTGCCACAACTAGAGAGAAGACCATGCACCGCAACAAAGAGCCTGTGCACCGCAACAAAAGATCCCGCATGCTGCAATGAGGATCCGACGTGCCGCAACTAAGACCCAATGAAGCCAAATAAAACAAATTTTTAAAAAAATATAAAATACCTAGGAGAGGGTTTCCCTGGTGGTGCAGTGGTTGAGAGTCTGCCTGCCGATGCAGGGGACGCGGGTTTGTGCCCTGGTCCGGGAAGATCCCACGTGGCGTGGAGCGGGGGGGGCCGTGAGCCATGGCCGCTGAGCCTGCGCGTCTGGAGCCTGTGCTCCACAACGGGAGAGGCCATAGCAGTGAGAGGCCCGCGTACCGCAAAAAATAAAAAATAAAAAATAAAAATAAAATAAAATAAAATACCTAGGAGAAAACCAACCCAAGGAGACAAAAAACCTGTACTCTGAAAACTATAAGACACTGATGAAAGAAATCAAAGATGACACGGATGGGAAGATATACCATGTTCTTCGATTGGAAGAATCGATATTGTCAAAATGACTGTACTACGCAAGGCAATCTACAGCTTCAATGCAATCCCTATCAAATTACCAACAGCATTTTTCACAGAACTAGAACAAAAAAATTTTAAATTTGTATGGAAACACAAAACCCCCGAATAGCCAAAGCAATCCTGAGAAAGAAAAACAGAGCTGGAGGAAATAGGCTCCCTGACTTCGGACTATACTATAAAGCTATAGTCATCAAAACATTATGGTACTGGCACAAAACCAGAAATATAGAACAATGGAACAGGATAGAAAGACCAGAAGTAAACTCATGCACCTATGGTAAATTTACCTACAACAAAGGAGGAAGAATATACAATGGAAAAAAGACAGTCACTTCAATAAGTGGTGCTGGGAAAACTGGACAGCTACATGTAAAAGAATGAAAGTCGAACAGTCCCTAACACCATACACAAAAATAAACTCAAAATCGATTAAATACCTAAATGTAAAACAGGGTACTAGAAAACTTCTAGAGGAAAACATAGGCAGGACAGTCTTTGACATAAATTTCAGCAACATCTTTTTGGATCCATCTCCTAGAGTAAAGGAAATAAAAACAAAAATAAACAAATGGGATCTAATTAAACTTAAAAGCTTTTGTACAACAAAAAAATCTATAAACAAAACAAGAGACAAGCTACAGAAGAGAAGAAAATATTTGCAAATGATGCAACTGATAAGGGATTAATCTCCAAAATATATGAACAGCTCAATATCAAAAACAAACAAACAAACAACCCAATCAAAAACTGGGTAGAAGATCTAAATAGACATTTCTCCAGAGAAGACATACAGACGGCCAAAAGGCACATGAAAAGATGTTCAACATCCCTAATTATTAGAGAAACGCAAATCAAAAACTACAATGAGTTATCACCTCACACCAGTCAGAATAGCCATCATCAAAAATTCTACAAATAGGGCTTCTCTGGTGGTGCAGTGGTTGAGAGTCCGCCTGCTGATGCAGGGGACACAGGTTCGTGCCCCGGTCTGGGAAGATCCCACATGCCGCAGAACGGCTAGGGTCGTGAGCCATGGCCTCTGAGCCTGCGCATCCGGAGCCTGTGGTCCGCAATGAGAGAGGCCACAACAGTGAGAGGCCCGCGTACCGCAAAAAAAAAAAAAAAAAAAAAAAAAATCTACAAATAATAAATGCTGGAGAGGGTGTGGAGAAAAGGAAATCCTCCTACACTGTTGGTAGGACTGTAAATTGTTACAGCCACTATGGAGAACACTATGGAGGTTCCTTAAAACACTAAAAATAGAGCTACCCTATGATTCTGCAATCCCACTCCTGGGCATATATCCAGAGAAAGCCATAATTCAAAAAGATAAATGCACCTCAATGTTCATTGCAGCACTATTTACAATGGCCAAGACATGGAAGCAACTTAAATGTCCATCAACAGATGAATGGATAAAGAAGATATGATATAGATATCAATATATAAATATACACACAATGGAATATTACTCAGCCATAAAAAAGAATGAAATAATGCCATTTGCAGCAACATGGATGGACCTAGAGTTTATCATACTAAGTGAAGTAAGTCAGTCAGAGAAAGACAAATATCAGATGATATCACTTACATTTGGAATCTTAAAAAATCATACTTACAAAACAGAAACAGACTCACAGACATAGAAAACAAATTTATGGTTACCAAAGGGGAAAGGTAGTGGGGAGGGATAAATTAGGAATTTGGGAGTAACGTATACACACTACTGTATATAAAATAGATAATCAACAAGGACCTACTGTATACCACAGGGAACTATACTCAATATTTTGTAATAACCTGTGTGGGAAAAGAATCTGAAAAAGAATACACACACACACACACACAGACACACACACACACACACATATATACTCACACATATATACATATACACATATATATACATACACATACCTATAACTGAATCACTTTGCTGTACACCTGAACCTCACACACATTGTAAATCAACTATACTTCAATAAAAAAATAAATTAAAAAAGAAAGAAATCTAAAATGTTCATACTGAGCTAAAATCAAGGTGTTGGCTGAGCTATACACCTTCATGAAGTCTCTGTGGGGGAACTCCTTGCCTCTTCCGGCTTCCGCTTGCACACTTTGACTTGTGGCTTCTACCCTCCATCTTCAAAGCCAGCAGTATAACATCTTCAAATCTCTCTTTGACCACACCCTCTGCTTCTGTCATCACATCTTTTGCTCTGATTCTGATTATCCTGCTTTCCTCTTATAAGAACCCTTGTGAACAAATTAGGCCCGTCTGAGTAATTCAGCATAATCCCTCCATCTCAAAATATGTAACTTTATCACATCTGTAAAGTCCCTTTTGCCATGTTAGGTAACATATTTACAGGTTTTGAGAGTTAGAATGTGGACATCATTGGGGTGGCCATTATTCTCCCTACCTTAGTGGGTATATGGGTGTTCACTGTGAAATTCTTTCAACTATTAAGCATTTTTTTAATTTTCCTATTAAAATATGGATGAAAAATAAAATCCAGCAATATGGATAAAGTGTTGCCATTATGGTAAATGTGAAAATCATAACTGTCATTTTCCAATGAAAGGAGGAATTTCCCCCTTTTTAAGAATAAAGTTCTCCTTTCAATGGGGAATGTTATTAAAAGTAGTATACATTCGGGACTTCCCTGTTGGTCCAGTGGTTAAGAATCCACCTTCCAGTGCAGGGGACATGGGTTTGATCTGTGGTTGGGGAACTAAGATCCCACATGCCACAGGGCAACTAAGCCCATGCACTGCAACTACTAAGTACGCGAGGCACAACTAGAGAGCCCTATGTGCCATAACTACAGAGCACATGCACTCTGGAGCCCATGCACCACAACTAGGGAGAAGTCCAAGCGCCGCAACAAAGAGCCCATGCACCACAACAAAAGATCCCGCATGCCACGACAAAGATCCCTCATGCTGCAACTAAGACCCAATGCAGCCAAAAATAAAAATAAAATAAATAAATATTAAGAAAACGTAGTACACATTCCTACACTTGATTACTAAAAACCACTGTTCCTACCGTTACCCTGAAATTTTTCAGAAAATTTTTAAGGGAAGCTTATTTTTCAAGTAAGAAATATAAACAGACAAAAATATAATGTTTAAAACATAATAAAACAAAATATAAAGCTTTAAATAGTTACCTAAACTTGCTTTACTTAGAAAAGATAACATCTTAAGCTAATTTTATAATAGTAGTTATTTTCAATGCTCATCTAAGATACCTTTTTTTAGTGGGATTTCTTCTTTGTTTAATAGAGTTTTGTGATACTGATAGTAAGTAGCTTTATTTTTATTTATTTATTTTTTTTAAAGTAGAGGGAAGGATTTATTTATTTATTTATTTATTTTTGTTTGTGTTGGGTCTTCGTTTTGTGTGAGGGCTTTCTCTAGTTGCGGCAAGCGGGGGCCACTCTTCATCGTGGTGCGCGGGCCTTTCACTGTCACGGCCTCTCTTGTTGCGGGGCACAGGCTCCAGACGCACAGGCTCAGTAGTTGTGTCTCAAGGGCCTACTTGCTCCACGGCATGTGGGATCTTCCCAGACCAGGGCTCAAACCCGTGTCCCCTGCATTGGCAGGCAGATTCTCAACCACTGCACTACCAGGGAAGCCCATAAGTAGCTTTATACACAATGAACATTGTGGTAATTAAATTTTCTTATTATGACAACAAATCTCAATATTTTTAAATCCTAGAACAGTGTTCATATAATAAAAATGTTGTTTCAGATCTCTTTTTCTCTCACTTGTACCTTATTTTCAGGAAGTTAGCAAATTCTATTGATTCTCCTTTCTGTCTCTTTTGTTCTATCTTCAGTTACACATAAGTCCTAGTGACCACATCCCTAGATCATTATTACAGTGTTTTAGAGTTTATTTTCTTCTTTTCAGAACCTTACCAACTCCAACCTATCTAACAGAGAGCTGACAACATGCTCTGCAAATTCAGACCCACAGAATCTCAGAAATGAAATGCTTTTAAGGGTTTTTGTCCAATATAGATCTCCTGCTAAAACCAAACATCTTTTACAATTTTATACTAGATATCTCCTTTCTAAAAATCTCAAGGTTACCACTTCCAAAAATAAGGATATTTTATTATTTGAACTCAGAATACTTACTACATACACTTATTTTGTCACTTAATCATGTTACTTGTTTCATATTTAATCATTTCATTGGCACCCATCTTACAGCCGTAACAAAACTATAATCTCCTGAAAGAGCAGTTCTTTTTTTTATCAGCCATAGTATCCAACTATAATGCTATCTATGCATTCCAAGGCACTCAGTACTAGCTGACTTACCAAATCTCTGTTTTATTTTTCACTTTAGTTTATAACTTCTTCTTTTCCATCTCCTGATGTTGACTAAATCTGACCTTTTCTCTTTTACTCCATTATCTGGGCTGTATTTCTTCTTTCTAAACAAGAGGTTATTTCATTGCCTTTTTTTTCCCCTTAAGACAAAAAATTGGACAAAATCAAGTTCTCTGATTTAAAAAAGCATTTTAAAAAGAAACTTACCCTTCTCATACGTAACTCTTCTAATGCTTCCAGTAAACTTGTTTTGAAATCTAATAGCTGAATAGAAAACAATGTCTCTGAAGGACTTTGAAGAGCGAAGACAGATGATGCTGACTCAGTCTTAAAATCATTCTCCATATTAACATTTATTTCCTGTAATATAAAAAGGTTTTTTTTTCTTTTGCAATTCAATTTATCTGCTGTTTTACAACTTATGTTTCCAAAGGCTTTACAATGTCACATTTTCTTGTTTTTTGATACAATGCTTTAATAGTTCAATCAAGAGAGATATCATATGATGTAATATTTAGCTCTTCCTTGAAGCTGGAACTCAGCAATTTATTTCCTATAAAATAACAATGGAATACATTTCCTTAAATTCAAGATGTTATACAGAGAATCATTAACAATATCTTTAGTTTCCATTTTTAGGATAAAGCCAAAGGTCTTGACATTTTGCCTGAGCTTGGTTATCAGTCTTCCCTTTATGACCACTGCAGGGCAGAAATGGCCTTTAAGGAGCCATCAAGCCACTGCTCCAGGACCAGGGGTTGAGGTGAGGCAGGGTTACCCAATGCCAAGACTCTGTGTAGGGAAACCTGTCAAGCTACTGCCCCTTAAGGGAGATGCTAAGTTTCCAGCACCCAGCTCTAAGCTGGGACACTAAGAGTGAAACTGCCAGGACCACTTACAAAATCCCATTTTAACCCACTACAGATCGGGAGTTAAGTGTGAAAGCCAGCTTAAAAATAACATTCCGGGCCTCCCTGGTGGCGCAGTGGTTGAGAGTCCGCCTGCCGATGCAGGGGATACGGGTTCGTGCCCCGGTCTGGGAGGATCCCACGTGCCGCGGAGTGGCTGGGCCCGTGAGCCATGGCCGCTGGGCCTGCGCGTCCGGAGCCTGTGCTCCGCAACGGGAGAGGCCACAACAGTGAGAGGCCCGCATACCTCAAAAAGAAAAAAAAAAAAAAAAAAAAATAACATTCCACAGAATTGAAAGGCTTTGGCTCTAATCTTGTAAGGTAGGGCCTTCTTTACAAGGTATGTCTGTTACCTGGGTAGAACTCGGCCGTTTGTCATTGCCCATAAGCAGTGTTAGCTTTGAAGGGCAGACCAGTCACCAAGTAGGAAACCCCAAACAAAAGAAGTCCAAAAAGCAAATCATAAGACGAACTGGACACAGGATAGATACCAACCTCTAGAGCTGCTGGGTATTTCCTAAACTTTATAACATCTGCCTAGAATCTCTGTTACTTTGTAGGGAAACTTGGTTTTTGATCTCTCACAGTTACCTGAGGGAAGAAGTGATTCATACATTAAATAATCCAAATTGCTTAAAAACCAAAAGGAAAAAATAAATCAAAAACACATCTTTCAAGAAACTGACCTGTTTTTCATGATACTATTCTATATCATTCTATAGCTCTTGGCAGCAAAAAATATCATTGGCAAAAATAGTAACAGACAATTTATAGAAGAGAGACTCCAGCCTGGAAATTAAAATATTGACTGTGTAACCTGGAGTAAACTGAAGTTCCCATTATCTTCTTCACAGGACAACTCAGTCAGACTTTTTTTTTCCCAGCTGCACCGTGCAGCTTGCAGGATCTTAGTTCCCCGATCAGGGATCGAACCTGGGCCCTCGACAGTGAAAGCAAGGAGTCCCAACCACTGGACCACCAGGGAATTCCCCAGACTTTCTTTCAGACATGGCCAAAGGAGAAAGTGCTAAAAACTACTAAACTACAGTATTAAGAAGGGGGAGAGGGAGTAAATTTATAACCAATGTTATTACCCAAAACAGAAGAAGATTCATACATGCTCTCATGGGAAGTGACATGGGAATACAGAAGCAGATAAGACTTTGAGCAGGCTAAAGGAAAAGCTGCCGGTGTTTTAGTTTATGTATTTTACAATGTTAGACATCGTGATCTAGGGCTCACACACATCTGGAATGGTCCCATTCATTATGGAGCTTACACAGTGCTTCTTTCTTATGCATGAGGGGTCTCTAAGCACAGTGGTCCAGAACAGTCTCTCTTGCCATCTTTTATAAGCAGGGACTAAACATACCAAAGCCAAACAACTCTACTCATATTGTAAAGTCACCATATTTTTAAAAACCCCTTCCAAATTACTGAGCATGAATCGAAGTCATGACAACAGTCCAGAGTTAAGATGTGACAATACCCCAACTTTTAAATGGAAGTGGTAGGCATAAATATGTCGAGTCTAAAGGTTTTGGGACTAAGACTGGAACTTATTTAAACTTCGCTGTGGCCCTTATACATCGCATTTTTCACTTAACCTGCTTTGCTTCATTCTTTGCACCCCAGAGGTAATCATTTCCCAAAGCTCTCCTTTGGGCCCTCCCTCCCTCCCCACTCCTGTCAGCTGTGGCCCGCCAGTCATAGGATGGTCCAAACTCAAGCTTCAACCAGCTGTGGGAGGGCTGCTAGTCCAGTCCCTCAATCTCACCATTTTATGGCCCTCCCACCATAACCCACACAGCAAAGCAAAACAACTTCTCTTCCCAAGTTAACTCTTTTCCATGGATGTTACCATTTTTTTCTACGTACTCAAGTTCAAACTCCAGCCCTTTTTTAAAAGATTCAGCTGCGTTAGTCCTCTCACATGTCTCTATCTTTTTTTTTTTGTATACCTAGTTGTTAAGCAGTTTAAATTTATTGACCTCCTGGTTTTTTAAACAAAATTTAAATTTAAGGTCACACCTCTAAGTTTGATGCACTATATACAGATCGTGCAGAGTATGACTATGAAGAGATAAAAATTAGTCCACGCTGAAAAAGATTTACTAGAGTACAGAATCATTTTCATAAATACATGTCTCTATCTTATACCCCCATGTGAGTCAGGACCCTCACCACTTTGTTGAATTATTGGGTTGGCCAAAAAGTTCATTCGGGTTTCTGTACACTGTTACGGTACTTTTTGGCCAACCCAATACAACACTTTTTGTTGAATAAAACTGGTTTTGGGGGACTTCCCTGGTGGTCCAGTGGCCAAGATTCCACCTTCCAATGCAGGGGGCCCAGGTTCAATCCCTGGTCGGGGAACCAAGATCTCACATGCCACACAGCCAAAAAATAAAATTAAAAAAAAAACCAAACTGATTTTCAGCCATATAGGTACTCTCCATCCACACTAATTTCTCCTATAAAATACTGCTGGTTGAAATTCCTACAGCACATTTGTCTCATTTCTCTACTCAATCTGGATTAGCCCCTTATCGCCTACAGGATAAAAATCTATAAGTGAAGAGAAACACTACTACTTTACCCCATTCTCCTTGGCCTATTTCCCAAAGCCTCACAAGCCTTCCCTCTGGCAGGATGGGCTCGAGAAGAATCCTGCCCTGGCTGCCCATTTGAGCTCACGCTACTGTCTCTATTCCCACTCCAAACTTGCTCCTCTTTTGTCTCCAAACCACAGAACCTAAAACTGTGTCGAAATTCTCTGCCTCCACATGGACTGCCCATTCTCAGTTTTAACTAAAAAAAAGTTACTTAGGTTTTTCAAGTAGAAGCACAGTTACCATAAAAATATAACAACCTGTATCCCATAACCCTCCAGGTTTAACACTGAAGAACAGTTTTGGCATCACTGCTATTCTGATCCTCATACACAAAACAGCAACTATGATCCTATTCTATTTCTCTGTGGCTGAGGCTTTTTCTGTTACCTTAGTACCCTTGAGACCAAATTTTCTGCCCTTTAACACCCAAAGGCTGGGTTCCTAATGTTACAGACAAGGCTTGACCCATCACTAATCCCTTTATACCAAGGCTGAGATTGATACTGTGCTTCCTAAACTTTGCTTTTATATAAAGCATTTTGTAAGGGTGGTGTGGATACTAATTAACAGCAATGCAATCCTTAAACCCAAGAAAGTTAAAAAAGGACTGGGATAACTGCCTTTTACTAAAAACCAAGGCATTTCAATGTCTTTCTCAACCCAGAAAATGTATGAATCAGGCTGCAATAAGCTCTTCTTTTTTTTTTAATTAATTTATGTTTTATTTATTTTTTTTGGCTGCATTTGGTCTTCATTGCTAAGCGCGGGCTTTCTTTAGTTGCGGTGAGCGGGCTTCTCATTGTGGTGGCTTCTCTTGTTGTGGAGCACAGGCTCTAGGCACGCAGGCTTCAGTAGTTGTGGCTCACGGGCTCTAGAGCACAGGCTCTGTAGTTGTGGCGCACGGGCTTAGTTGCTCTGTGGCATGTGGGATCTTCCTGGACTAGGGATTGAACCCGTGTCCCCTGCATTGGAAGGCGGATTCTTAACCACTGCGCCACCAGGGAAGTCCCAAGAAGCTCTTCTTTTTTTTTTTTTTTTGCGGTACGCGGGACTCTCACTGTTGTGGCCTCTCCCATTGCGGAGCACAGGCTCTGGACGCGCAGGCTCAGCGGCCATGGCTCACGGGCCCAGCCGCTCCACGGCATGTAGGATCTTCCCGGACCGGGGCACGAACCCGTGTCCCCTGCATCGGCAGGCGGACTCTCAATCACTGAGCCACCAGGGAAGCCCGAAGCTCTTCTTTTTAACTTTTCATTTTAATAATTGATTCACAGGTGGTTGCAAAGAAATGTACAAGGAGTCCTATGCACCATTCACTCAGCCTCTCCTAATGTTAACATCTTATATAATAATAGTGCAATATAAAACTGTGTATTTGACATTGGTACAACTCACAGAGCTTATAATGATCCTACCAATTATACATACACTAGTTTGTGTATGTGTCTTTGTGTGTTTATAATTCTGTGCAAGTTTATTATTTGTATAGCTATACCACTACAATCAAGATACAGAACTGTACCATTAACACAGGCTCCCTCATGCAGGTTCTTTGTCTCCATATCCACTACACTGATCTTTTCTCTATCTCTCTAATTTTGTTATTTCCAGAATACTATAAATTAAAATCATATATCATGCAACCCATTGAGATTGGATTCTTTTCACTCATAATAATTACTTTGAGATTTGTCCAAGTTGTTGTGTGTATCAATAGTTCATTCCTTTCTATTGCTGAGCAACATTCCATGGTGTGGACATACTATGGTTTGTTTAACTATGCACTCATTGAAAGACATCTGAGTTGTTCTGTTTTTGGCTCTTATGAATAAAGCTGCTATGAACATTCATGTACAAGTTTCTAACATGAACACGTTTTCGTTTTTTAGTGATAAGCGTCCAAGAGTGCAACTGCTGGGCTGAATAAATATTGAGTCAATTTTCCATTTTAAAAGAAACTGCCTATTTTTTCAGAGTGGTTATACCATTTTAAATTTTGTTTGGTTCTGTACAAGTGATCCAGTTTCTCCAAAGCCCCATCAGCATTTGGTGTTATCACTATTTTTTTTTAGCCATTCTGATAGGTTTTATATTAGTAAGTGTTCTTCACAGAAACAGAACCAATAGAATGTGTATATATAGAAAGATTTATTTTAAGGAATTGGCTCATGTGATTGTGGTGTCTGGCAAGTCTAAGACCTTTTGGGCAGGCCAAAAGGCTGGAGACCCAGGAAAGAGGTAATATTGCAACTGAAGTCCAGAGGCAGTCTGGAAGCAGAATTCCTTCTTCCTTGGGAAACCTCAGTCTTTTTCTCTTACATCCTTCAACTGATTAGATGAGGTCCATCCACATTATAAAGGGTAAGCTGCTTTACTCAAAGTCAACTGACTTAAATGTTGATCTCATCTAAAAATTATCTTCACGGCAATATCTAGACAGGTGTTTGACCATGTATCTGGGTACTGTAAGATCCTGCATGCCTAAGACCCAGCATAGCCAAAATAAATAAATAAATATTTTTTAAAATATATGCTTAGTATGTTTAAAGAAACAAAGTCAATAGGAAAGGAACAGTCTCTTTGTTAAACGGTGTTGGGAAAACTGGACAGCCACATGCAAAAGAATGAAACTGGATCATTAACTCACACTGTACACAAAAATTAACTCAAAATGGATTAAAGACTTGAACAAAAGACCTGGAACCATAAAACTCCTTGAAGAAAACAGGAGTTAAGCTCCTTGACAACAGTGTTGATGATGATTTTTTGGAGTTGACACCAAAAGCAAAAATAAACACATGAGACTACATCAAACTAAAAAGCTTCTGCACAGCAAACAAAAACAAAAACAACAATGAAAAAACAAAAAACAAAAAAATCAAGAAATGAAAAGGCAAACTACCAAATGGGAGAAAATATTTGCAAATCATGTATCTGATGAGGGGCTAATATCCAAAATACATAAAGAACTCATACAATTCACTAGCAAAAAAAAGCAGACAATCCAATTTAAAAAGGCAGAAGCTCTGAACAGACATTTTTCCAAAGAAGACAAACAGATGGCCAACAGGTATATGAAAATGTGCTCAACATCGCTAATCATCAGGGTAAGGCAAATAGAAACCACAATGAGATATCATTCCACACTTGTTAGAATGGCTATTATCAAAAATACAAGAAAGAACATGTGGAGAAAAGTGAACCCTTGTGTACTGTTGGTGGGAAGGTAAAATGGTGCAGCCATTATGGAAAACAGTATGGAGGTTCCTTGAAAAATTAAAAATAAAACAACCATATTATCCAGCAATTGCACTTCAGGACATTTATCCAAAGAAAATGAAAACACTAACTTGCAAAGATGTATGTACCCCTAGGTACACTGCAGCATTATTTACACTATCCAACATATGGTAACAACCTGAGTGTCCATTAATGGATGAATGGATAAAGAAGATATGGTATATACATATGTATATAATGGAATAGTATTCAGCAGTAAAAAAAGAAGGAAATCTTGCCATTTGCAACAACATGGATGAACCGTGAGGGCATTATGCTAAGTGAAATAAGTCAGACAGAGAAAGACAAATACTGTGCAATCTCAGTTATATGTGGAACCTAAAAAAACAAACCCAAAAACTAAAAATAAAAAACTTCATAGATACAAAGAACAGATTAGTGGTTGCCAGATATGGGGGTGGGGGTGAAACTGGATGAAGGTAATCAAAAGGTACAAACTTCCAGTTCTAAAATAAATAAGTCATGGGCATGTAATGTACAGCATGGTGACTACAGTTAATAATATTGTAATGTATATTTGAAAGTTGCTAAGAGAGTAAATCTTAAAAGTTTTATCACAAGGAAAAAAATTTCTATGTATGGTGACAGATGTTGACTTACTGTGATCATTTTGCAATACATAACAAATATTGAATCATTATGTTGTACAACTGAAACTAATATAACATTACGTGTCAGTCATACCTCAATTTTCAAAAAGAAACAAAACATTTATTTAACTCAAGATTCTGAGGATTGGCAATTTGGGCTAGGCTCATCTAGGTAGTTTCTCTGTTCTCTGCTAGGGTTATTTATGAGTTTGTGGTCAGCTGCCTGTCAGGTGACTCTGCTTTAGGGGAATCACTGTCAGCTGGAGTACAAGATACCTATCATCATTTATTAAGGTGGTCTAAGTTTGTTTTTATAGTGGCTGGACTGGGTTCCAAGAGGAAAAAAGCAGAGCATACAAGGCTTCTTGAGGCCAAGGCTCATATATCGTGTAATATTTTTTCTGTCATATTCTATTAGCCAAAGCAAAGCATAAAGCCAGCCAAGATTCAAGAGGTGAAAAAATACACTCCATTTCTTTTTTTTTTTTTTTTTTTTAAGATGTTGGGGGCAGGAGTTTATTAATTAATTTATTTATTTTTGCTGTGTTGGGTCTTTGTTTCTGTGCGAGGGCTTCCCCTAGTTGTGGCAAGCGGGGACCACTCTTCATCGCGGTGCGCGGGCCTCTCACTATCGCGGCCTCTCTTGCTGTGGAGCACAAGCTCCACATGCGCAGGCTCAGTAATTGTGGCTCACGGGCCCAGTTGCTCCGCGGCATGTGGGATCTTCCCAGACCAGGGCTTGAACCCGTGTCCCCTGCATTGGCAGGCAGATTTTCAACCACCGCGCCACAAGGGAAGCCCTACACTCCATTTCTTAACGTACAGCGATGCAAAGTCACATTGCAAAGGGTGTATATACAGAGAGGGTAGAAATGGTGTCCATTTATGCAATACACCAGACACCCCTATGACCTAGGAATTACTTTCTTCTGTATATATCCCTACTCCCATTTTGATCTGTATAAATCTTACCATACTTCAAGGCTCCACTAAAACGTCTCTTCCCCCAAGAAGTCATTTTGGTCTCCTTAATTAGAGTGGTTCTCTCCTTTTGCTGAGCAGCTATAATAACATGGAACTATCTTAAAATACATCTTATATCTGGAGTCACAGTAACTAATTCCCAAACATCTTCTTCACCATAGAAGATTAAACTAAACCAATTACATAATCCCATTACTCCTGCCATTGACTGATTTATAAATAGCAAGCAACTCAATCTTGGCCAAAGAGTTCAGAAGGAAAGTGTATTCTGAAGGGAGGCTTCTGAGAAAGCTCTCCTTGCTCCTAGGAGTCACAGGAAGAAATGAGCCTTTTCTTATGCTGGATATTGTTTTGTCTAGTCTTAACACCTGGAATTGCTGAGGCCACATTTGACCACAAGGTATAAGTCAGCTTGAGGGCAGTGAGGATGACAGAGTAGTAATAAAGAAAGAAACTTGGTCCTTGACAACACTGCTCAGGCACCAACTATACCATACCAGGAATCTACTCAACCTCTACGTTTGCATAATGTTAGATAATAAATGTTCTTCTTGTTTAAGGCAGTTTCAGTCAAATTTTATATTATCTGCTGCAAAGGAATTCTAATCTATCATGCTACTGTATCATTGAGAATCTATTATAACTACGTATATCTACATATATTTACAAGTAATTATTGTTACATAAGACAACTCATATTAGATGACCCCTAAGGGCAGGGTCATATCTTATTTAATTTTCGTTCTTTGCTTTGTTCTGTTATTTAATTTTAACCAAAGTGATATTTGCATTTGGTTTAAAAAAAAAGAGCTGATATGCAAACACTGGAAAACAGTGATGATCTGGCCTACATTTCCCCGTTCCCACTTCCCAGATTCATCTACTTTCCATAATTTTGGCCGTTTCTTCTGATATATACCTTTATATTTCCAAATAATGTAACTCTATTTCTTGATGTATCCATTTTACTGTACTTTTTACGTCCTGTTATAGTAATTGATTTAGCTCACTTATATCACACACAATCACCACCACTTTCCCTTCTTCCATCTTCAGTTTTTGATTGGCTCAAAGGTCACCTTACATCAGTAGTTCTAAAACTGTGGGAAGGGGGGTCTTCAAGGTTAAAAATATTTTCACTATAATACTACAGTGTTATTTGCCTTCTTTATTTTTATTTTCTCATTAGTGTACAGTGGAATTTTCCATAAGCTACATAATATGATACTGCAAAAGTATGCAGAAGCAGATATGAGAATCCAGTTGTTTCCTTTTAAACCAGATATGAAGATTTGCAAATAGAAAACAATGCCTTTTTGTGTGTGTGTGTGTGGTACACAGGCCTCTCACTGTTGTGGCCTCTCCCGTTGCGGAGCACAGGCTCCGGACGCGCAGGCTCAGCGGCCATGGCTCACGGGCCCAGCCACTCCGCGGCATGTGGGATCCTCCCAGACCGGGGCACAAACCCCTGTCCCACGCATCAGCAGGCGGACTCTCAACCACTGCGCCACCAGGGAAGCCCAACAATGCCATTTTTAATCACTAAATTTTTTTGCTTAAGGAGATGTTATTTTTTATAAAAATGTTATTTCATGTTACAATTTCATGATGTGTTATTTTTATTTGAATAAACATTTTAAAATTTTCTCAGTTTTAATTTCTCACCTCATACAGAAAAGAGCAAAAGATATATCCCATATAAATAAAAGCTCTTTTTAAGGTCTTTAATAATTTTTAAAAGTATAAAAATGTCTCAAACCTTTGAGAACTACTGGTTGAAATTATTAAAACTATGTAAATATTGTTTACTGCCAAGCCAAGTAAAATATTATTATATGTCCTTTTGAGTTGTCCTCTAGTTTAATAACTGTTGAGACTTTTTTCCATTTCTTATTTTGCTTTGTACCTGCCACTTACTTTCTCCAAATGCTCCAAAAAATGTCAGTCAATAATTTTTCTATGTTTTCAAAAACATCAAATGATTCTAGTCACAACTCTCCCACATCCTTCCATTCTGTTGCTCCAACCTAGCCTGGTTCAGATGTACAACCACTGTTTTCGAGTTTTCCACTGACATTTTCTTATGTTGGAACTGCTGTTTCCTGTCTTCTATGCCTTCTTCTTTTTTTTCTTTTAATTTTAATTTTTTAACATCTTTATTGGAGTATAATTGCTTTACACTGTTGTGTTAGTTTCTGCTGTTTAACAAAGTGAATCAGCTATACATATACATATATCCCCATATCCCATCCCTCTTGTGTCTCCCTCCCACCCTCCCTATCCCACCCCTCTAGGTGGTCACAAGGCACTGAGCTGATCTCCCTGTGTTAGGTGGCTGCTTTACACTAGCTATCTATTTTACATTTGGTAGTGTATATATGTCAATGCCACTCTCTCACTTCTTCCCAGCTTACCCTTCCCCCTCCCCTGTCCTCAAGTCCATTCTCTACATCTGCGTCTTTATTCCTGTCCTGCACCTACATTCTTCAGAACCTTTTTTTTTAGATTCCATGTATATGTGTTAGCATACTGTATTTGTTTTTCTCTTTCTGACTTATTTCACTCTGTATGACTGACTCTAGGTCCATCCACCTCACTACAAATAACTCAATTTCGTTTCTTTTTATGGTTTAGTAATATTCCATTATATATATGTGCCACAGCTTCTTTATCCATTCATCTGTTGATGGACACTTAGGTTGCTTCCATGTCCTGGCTATTGTAAATACAGCTGCAATGAACATTGTGATACATGACTCTTTCTGAATTATGGTTTTCTCAGGGTATATACCCAGTAGTGGGATTGCTGGGTCATATGGTAGTGCTATTTTTAGTTTTTTAAGGAACCTCCATACTGTTCTCCACAGTGGCTGTACCAATTTACATTCCCACTAACAGTTCAAGAGGGTCCCTTTTCTCCACACCCTCTCCAGCATTTGTTGTTTGTAGATTTTTTGATGATGGCCATTCTGACCGGTGTGAAGTGATACCTCATTGTAGTTTTGATTTGCATTTCTCTAATGATTAGTGATGTTGAGCATCCTTTCATGTGTTTGTTGGCAATCTGTATATCTTCTTTGGAGAAATGTGTATTTAGGTCTTCTGCCCATTTTTGGATTGGGATGTTTGGTTTTTTGATATTTAGCTGCTTGTAAATTTTGGAGATTAATCCTTTGTCAGTTGCTTTGTTTGCAAATATTTTCTCCCATTCTGAGGGTTGTCTTTTTGTCTTGTTTATGATTTCCTTTGCTGTGCAAAAGCTTTTAAGTTTCATTAGGTCCTGTTTGACCCCTTCTCTAGGAGGTGTGTCAAAAAGGATCATGCTGTGATTTATGTCATAGAGTGTTCTGCCTATGTTTTCCTCTAAGAGTTTTATAGTGTCTGGCCTTACATTTAGGCCTTTAATCCATTTTGAGTTTATTTTTGTGTATGGTGTTAGGGAGTGTTCTAATTTCATTCTTTTACATGTGGCTGTTCAGTTTTCCCAGCACCACTTACTGAAGAGGTTGTCTTTTCTCTATTGTATATTCTTGCCTCCTTTATCAAAGATAAGGTGACCAGGGCTTCCCTGGTGGCGCAGTGGTTAAGAACCTGCCTGCCAATGCAGGGGACACAGCTTCAAGCCCTGGTCCAGGAAGATCCCACATGCCGCAGAGCAACTAAGCCAGCACTCTAGAGCCCAACAGCCACAACTACTGAGCCCGTGTGCCAGAACTACTAAAGCCCACGCACTCAGAGCCCATGCTCCACAACAAGGGAGGCCACCACAATGAGAAGCCCACGCACCACAATGAAGAGTAGCCCCCGTTCGCCGCAACTAGAGAAAGCCCACACACAGCAACAAGACCCAATGCATTCAAAAATAAATAATAAATTTTTAAAAAAATTTTTTTAAAGATAAGGTGACCATAGGTGCATGGGTTTATCTCTGGGCTTTCTATCCTGTTCCATTGATCTATATTTCTGTTTTTTACCAGTATCATACTGTCTTGATTACTGTAGCTTAGTAGTATAGTCTGAAGTCAGGGAGCCTGATTCCTCCAGCTCTGTTTTTCTTTCTCAAGATTGCTTTGGTTATTCGGGGTCTTTTGTGTTTCCATACAAATTGTGAAATTTTTTGTTCTAGTTCTGTGAAAAATGCCATTGGTAGTTTGATAGGGTTTGCACTGAATCTGTAGATTGCTTTGGGTAGTACAGTCATTTTCACAATGTTGAATCTTCGAATCCAAGAACATGGTATATCTCTCCATCTGTTTGTATCATCTTTAATTTCTTTCATCAGTGTCTTATAGTTTCCGGCATACAGGTCTTTTGTCTCCTTAGGTAGGTTTATTCCTAAGTATTTTATCCTTTTTGTTGCAATGGTAAATGGAGTGTTTCCTTAATTTCTCTTTCAGATTTTTTGTCATTAGTGTATAGGAATGCAAGAGATTTCTGTGCATTAATTTTGTATCCTGCTACTTTACCAAATTCATTGATTAGCTCTAGTAGTTTTCTGGTAGCATCTTTAAGATTCTCTATGTATAGTATCATGTCATCTGCAAACAGTGACAGTTTTACTTCTTCTTTTCTGATTTGGATTCCTTTTATTTCTTTTACTTCTCTGATTACTGTAGCTAAAACTTCCAAAACTATGTTGAATAATAGCGATGAGAGTGGGCAACCTTGTCTTGTACCTGATCTTAGAGGAAATGGTTTCAGTTTTTCACCATTGAGAACAATGTTGGCTGTGGGTTTGTCATGTGTGGCCTTTATTATGTTGAGGAAAGTTCCCTCTATGCCTACTTTCTGGAGGGTTTTTATCATAAATGGGTGTTGAATTTTGTTGAAAGCTTTTTCTGCATTTATTAAGATGATCATATGGTTTTTAATCTGTCAATTTGTTAATATGGTGTATCACATTGATTGATTTGCATATATTGAAGAATCCTTGTATTCCTGGGATAAACCCCACTTGATCAGAGTGTATGAACCTTTTAATGTGCTGTTGGATTCTGTTTGCTAGTATTTTGTTGAGGATTTTTGCATCTATGTTCATCAGTGATATTGGCCTGTAGTTTTCTTTTTTTGTGACATTTTTAACTGGTTTTGGTATCAGGGTGATAGTGGCCTCGTAGAATGAGTTTGGGAGTGTTCCTCCCTCTGCTGTATTTTGGAAGAGTTTGAGAAGGACAGGTGTTAGCTCTTCTCCAAATGTTTGACAGAATTCACCTGTGAAGCCATCTGGTCCTGGGCTTTTGTTTCTTGGAAGATTTTTAATCACAGTTTCAATTTCAGTGCTTGTGATTGGTCTGTTCATATTCTCTGTTTCTTCCTGGTTCAGTCTCAGGAGGTTGTGCTTTTCTAAGAATTTGTCCATTTCTTCCAGGTTGTCCATTTTATTGGCATATAGTTGCTTATAGTAATGTCTCAGGATCCTTTGTATTTCTGCAGTGTCAGTTGTTACTTCTCTTTTTTCACTTCTAATTCTATTGATTTGAGTCTTCTCCCTTTTTTTCTTGATCTTAATTGATCTTTGCTATTGTTTCCTTCATTTCTTTTTCATTTATTTCTGATCTGATCTTTATGATTTCTTTCCTTCTGCTAACTTTGGGTTTTTTGGGTTCTTCTTTCTTTGATTGCTTTAAGTGTAAGGTTAGGTTGTTTATTTGAGATGTTTCTTGTTTCTTGAGGTAGGATTGTATTGCTATAAACTTCCCTCTTAGAACTGCTTTTGCTGCATCCCATAGGTTTTGGGTCGCTGTGTTTTCATTGTCATTTGATTCTAGGTATTTTTTTATTTCCTCTTTGATTTCTTCAGTGATCTCTTGGTTATTTAGTAGTGTTTTGCTTAGCCTCCATGTCTTTATATTTTTTACAGATTTTTTTCCTGTAATTCATATCTAGTCTCGTAGCGTTGTGGTCAGAAAAGATACTTGATACAATTTCAATTTTCTTAAATTTACCAAGGCTTAATTTGTGACCCAAGATATGATCTATCCTGGAGAATGTTCCATGAGTACTTGAGAAGAAATAGTATTCTGTTGTTTTTGGATGGAATGTCCTATAAATATCAATTAAGTCCATCTTGTTTAATGTATCATTTAAAGCTTGTGTTTCCTTATTTATTTTCATTTTGGATGATCTGTCCATTGGTGAAAGTGAGGTGTTAAAGTCCCCTACTATTGTTGTGTTACTGTCAATTTCCCCTTTTATTTTATGGCTGTTAGCATTTGCCTTATGCATTGAGGTGCTCCTATGTTGGGTGCATAAATATTTACAACTGTTATATCTTCTTCTTGGATTGATCCCTTGATCATTTGTAGTGTCCTTCCTTGTCTCTTGTAACAGTATTTATTTTAAAGTCCATTTTGTCTGATATGAAAATTGCTACTCCAGCTTTCTTTTGATTTCCATTTCCATGGAATATCTTTTTCCATCCCCTCACTTTCAGTCTGTATGGGTCCCTAGGTCTGATGTGGGACACGTACATACAAAATTCAACACCCATTTATGATAAAAACTTCAGACCTTCCCTAGGTCTGAAGTGGGTCTCTTGTAGACAGCAGATATATGGGTCTTGTTTTTGTATCCATTCAGACAGTCTATGTCTTTTGGTTGGAGCATTTAATCCATTTACATTTAAGGTAAATATTGATATGTATGTTCCTATTACCATTTTCTGAATTGTTTTGGGTTTGTTATTGTAGGTCTTTTCCTTCTCTTGTGTTTCCTGCATAGAGAAGTTCCTTTAGCGTTTGTCGTAAAGCTGGTTTGGTGGTGCTGAATTCTCTTAGCTTTTGCTTGTAAAAGTTTTAACTTCTCCATCAAATCTGAATGTGTTCCTTGCTGGGTAGAGTAATCTTGGTTGTAGGTTTTTCCCTTCATTACTTTAAATATGTCCTGCCACTCCCTTCGGGCTTGCAGAGTTTCTGCTGAAAGATCAGCTGTTAACCTTATGAGGATCCCCTTGTATGTTATTTGTTGCTTTTCCTTTGCTGCTTTTTTTGGCTGCATTGGGTCTTCGTTGCTGAGCACAGGCTTTCTCTAGTTGCAGCGAGTGAGGGCTACTCTTTGTTGCAGTACACGTGCTTCTCATTGCGGTGGCTTCTCTTGTGGTGGCTTCTCTTGTTGTGGAGCACAAGCTCTAGGTGTGTGGGCTTCAGTAGTCGAGGCACGCAGAGGCTCAGTAGTTGAGGCACGCAGAGGCTCAGTAGTTGTGGCTCACAGGCTCTAGAGAGCAGGATCAGTAGTTGTGGCACACGGGCTTAGATGCTCTGTGGCATGTGGGATCTTTCCAGACCAGGGCTCGAATTCGTGTCCCCTGCATTGGCAGGTGGATTCTTAACCACTGTGCCACCAGGGAAGTCCCTCCCTTGCTGTTTTTGATATCTTTTCTTTGTATTTAATTTCTGATAGTTTGATTAATATGTGTCTTGGTGTGTTCCTCCTTGGATTTATCCTGGATGGGACTCTCTGCGCTTCCTGGACTTGATTGACTATTTCCTTTCCCATAATAGGGAAGTTTTTATCTATAGTCTCTTCAAATATTTTCTCAGTCCCTTTCTTTTTCTCTTCTTTTTCTGGGACCCCTATAATTCGAATGTTGGTGTGTTTAATGTTGTGCCAGAGGTCTCTGAGGCTGTCCTCAGTTCTTTTCATTTTTTTTTCTTTATTCTGCTCTGCGGTAGTTATTTCCACTATTTTATCTTCCAAGTCACTTATCCATTCTTCTGCCTCAGTTGTTCTGCTATTGATTCCTTCCAGAGAATTTTTAATTTCATTTATTGTGTTGTTCATCATTGTTTGTTTGCTCTTTATTTCTCCTAGGTCTTTGATAAATGTTTCTTGTATTTTCTCCATTCTGTTTCCAAGATTTTGGATCATCTTTACTATCATTACTCTGAATTCCTTTTTCAGGTAGACTGACTATTTCCTCTTCATTTGTTTGGTCTGGTGAGTTTTTACCTTGCTCCTTCATCTGCTGTGTGTTTCTCTGTCTTTTCATTTTGCTTAACTTACTGTGTTTGGGGTCTCCTTTATGCAGGCTGCAGGTTTGTAGTTCCCATTGTTTTTGATGTCTGCCCCCAGTGGGTAAGGTTGTTTCAGTGGGTTGTGTAGGCTTCCTGGTGGAGGGTACTGGTGCCTGCATTCTGGTGTATGACGCTGGATCTTGTCTTTCTGGTGGGCTGGAGTGTGTCTGGTGTTGTGTTTTGAGGTGTCTGTGAACTTATTATGATTTTAGGCAGCCTCTCTGCTAATGGGTGGGGTTGTGTTCCTGTCTTGCTAGTTGTTTGGCGTGGGGTGCCCAGCACTGGAGCTTGCTGGTCGTTGAGTGGAGCTGGGTCTTAGCGTTGAAATGGAGATCTCTGGGAGAGCTCTCGCCGACTGATATTACGTGGGGCCGGGAGGTCTCTGGTGGTCCAATGTCTTGAACTCGGCTCTCCCACTTCAGAGGCTCAGACCTGACATCCAGCCGGAGCACCAAGACCCTGTCAGCTACACAGCAGTTTTGCAATTCAACCAAGTCTCTTCTCTGGATCTGATTCCTTGCCAGGCTCGCCTTGGGCAGCCGAAAGACAAGATCTCCAAACCTGTTACCAAACCAGGTTGCCCCTGCCTGACATCCTGCAAGCCAAAACGCTAAGATGTAGAGGTTTGCAGCAAAGAGAGGGTTTATTCGCAAGGCAGGCAGGGGATGAAATGGGAGAACAAATCTCGAATCCACCTCCCTGAAGGCAAGGTATTTGTGGCATAAAGAATAAAGAAGCAATGTGGTGTGAGGATCTCAGGAAATGTGATTGGTCTATATGATTGGTCTATGCCTTCTTCTTTTTTTGTTTTTTCCTGGTCTTGATAAAGAGTAGCCCCCAGTAATTTCCTATGGAAGGGTGAATGGGAGCTAAACTTTTTAATATAAAATTGTCTGAAAATTACACTATTCCAACCTCATACTTAATTGACAGTTTGGCCTCCATTGTAGAATAGTATGCCTATACTATTTCTTTAATAATATCCTCCCTGCATTCTTTGTTCTCTCTTTCTGGAACTCCTTTAGTAGGATGTTGGATCATACATGTTGATCATCTAATTTTCTTTTCTCTCCTATTTCTATCTTATTGTACTTTTGTTCCACTTTCTGAGAGATCTCCTCCCCTTTATCTTCCAATCATTCTGTTGAATTTTTTTTTACTTTTTTAATGTCCAAAAGTTATTTTGTGTTATAGAATTGTATTTTTTTCATAGCATCCTGTTTTTGTTTTATGAACATAAAAACCTCTCTTATCTGGTGATTATTTATATATTGTGTATATTCTTACATACATGTTTAACAGCCACAAATTCCTCCCATTCAATATTCGCACCTCTTTGCAGTATGAGCTTTCTTGCTCCTCTCATCCAGAAATGGAATATATTTCTTAACCCTTCTGAATCTAGGCTAGCTGTATTATATTCTTTGATCAATACAATGTGAGAGAATTGACACTGTCTGAGTACCAGAGTTTAGGTTTCAAGAAGTCTTGTAGTTTCTGCCTTTGAACTTTTGGAATACTTCCCAGAGATCACCATGCTATTAAGCAATCTGGGGTGAAAAAACATACAAAGAAAGCAACCCAGGAGTTCTATCTTTTCTATCTGAACTCAGCCCCAGAGAAACCCATCAATTAAATAAACTTGTATGAAACAGCTTACATAAAGTCAACAGATAAACATCCCAGTCAATCCACAAAATTATAAGAAATAATAAATTATTGTTGTTTTAGACACTAAATTTTGAGTGGTTTGTTATTTTCTGCAACAGGTAACTGATACAGAAATGAATATTGGAAATGAAATGATGCCATACAAAACCCTAAAATTAAAAAAAAAAAAAACCTAAAATATGTAGCACTGATGCAGTGACTGCATGGTAAGCAGAGGCTCGAAGAGTGGCAAAAAGACTATGGAAACTGGAAGAGCCATGAGGAAGTGTTACTAGAGTCTGTAAAGATGGCACAAAATAACTGGCCAAAGTACTAAGGTAACTTGGAAGATAAAAAATGTACCTAATTAAAATGTGAATCTGACTAAGGAGATTACCAGGCAGAATGCTGGAAGTGTCAAGAAGTCTTTTTTTTCCTAGCTGAATATTAAAGGTATGTAAAGACAGATAAATTAAAGAAGGAATTGTTTAGGTTCATTAAGTCAAATTTGTAGGAAATATAAAGGCCCCAAGATGTGCTGGGTTGGAAAATTAAAACCATTTCACATTTCCAGTCTCTAATCAACAAAAATTTTCACAGTAAGAGTTCAAAATAAATATCAAAGCAAGACCCTTTAATGCCTCCGAAAATGCAAGGCAATGTTACTATATAAGAATCTCAAGGGCATTATCTCAGAGCAGCCTGATATGTCCAAAGCAGACAGAGATCCATCTTGAAAAGAATTATGGGTGTGGCTCTGGAGAAAAAATTCATAGGAAACTCAGAAAGTGTTATGTTTTTTGCTTTGAGTTAGTTTATGGGTTTTTTGGTTTTGGTGTGTTATTTTGTATTTGGTTTTGTTTTTTTTGTTTGTTTGTTTAATCGTACTGGTAGAAGCACTGCCAGCTTGGACTAAAAAGGACTGAGACAGCTCAAAGTGAAGGAGCCTCTGGGCCACCAAAGTTCTACAGGTGGGAAATAAGACTGAAACAGTTACTCAGTTGCAAACAGAGATCATTTCTCATGGAAAATGAAAAGCCTTTCAAAGAACTGAGCCAAGAATCCAGAGGTAGAGCCAAGAAGAAACCAACAGACTAGAGGAACACATCCAGGGAGCAGAATGGAGACTATAAAGAAAAACTCTATTGTTTTCCTTCATACACGATACTTCACTTCTGACACTTCTGGTCACCAAATGTGTAAGGGTTTTCCACACACCAAGCATTTCTGCAACACTAGCTGGGTGTCCTACAACTTAACTCAATTCTGACACTATCTACCTAGAGATAGAGTCAGATCCCACAGGTTAAGGGCTCAGTCCTACAAGACTGCCCCCCCCACCACTTTAGATGCCAATCACAAGTCCAGGTTGTCACCTGTACCTCTGACCAACTGGCTGTAATTCATGTAAATCAGAGGTTTCCATGATCCCCCTCTGCAGGTCTGATTAATTTGCTAAAACAGCTCAGAGAACTCAGGAAAAACAGTTTACTTACTAGATTATCAGTTTATTACAAAGGACACTAAAAGATGTGAATGAACAGATACACAGGGAGAGACCCAAAAGGGTCCCAAGCACAGGAGCATCTGTCCCTATAGAGTTTGGAGTGTGTCACCCTCTTAGCACATAGATGCATCCTTGTTCATCAATCCAGAAACTCTCCAAACCCCTATAGTTCAGGGAATTTTATGGAGGCTTCATTACATAGACATGATTGATTGGCCATTAGTGACCAAGTCATTCTCTAGCCCCTTTTCCCTACCACAAGGTCTAGTTGAGGGTGGGGAGGCTGAAAGTTCCAATCCTCTAATGACGTGGTTGGTTCCCCTGGCAACCAGTTCCCATCCTTTGCGGCTTTCCAAAAATCATCTCCTTATGGCCAACAGGCACATGAAAAGATGCTCAACATCACTAACTATTAGAGAAATGCAAATCAAAACTACAGTGAGTACCACCTCACACTGGTCAGAATGGCCATCATCAAAAATTCAACAAATAAAAAAAAAATTCTACAAATAACAAATGCTGGAGAGGGTGTGGAGGAAAGGGAACCCTCCTACACTGTTGGTGGGAATGTAAGTTGGTACAGCCACTGTGGAAAACAGTATGGAGGTTCCATAGAAAACTAAAAATAGAATTACCATATGATCTAGCAATCCCACTCCTGGGCATATATCCAGACAAAACTATAATTCAAAAAGATATATGCACCCCTAAGTTCATAGCAACACTATTCACAATAGCCAAGACATGGAAACAACCTAAATGTCCATCAACAGATGAATGGATAAAGATGTGGTACATATATGCAATGAAATAGGACTCAGCCATAAAAATGAATGAAATAATGCCATTTGCAGCAACATGGATGCAACTAGAGATTGTCATACTAAGTGAAGTAAGTCAGAAAGAGAAAGGCAAATACTGTATGATATCACTTACATGTGGAATCTAAAATATGACACAAATAAACCTATCTATGAAAAAGAAACAGAGGCACGGATACAGAAAACAGACTGGTGGTTGCCAAGGGGGAGGGGGTTGGGGAAGGGATGGAGTGGGAGGTTGGGGTTAGCAGATGTAAGCTTTTATATATAGAATGGATAAACAAGGTCCTACTGTATAGCACAGAGAACTATATTCAATATCCTATGATAAACCATAATGGAAAAGAATTTTAAAAATATATATATATGTATAACTGAATCACTTTGCTGTACAGCAGTAATTAACACAACATTGTAAATCAACTATACTTTAATAATAAATAAATAAATAAGGCTAAAAACAAAAATTAGCTCCTTAACATAAACTTAGGTGTGCTTAAAAGAGGCTTGTTATGAATAACAAAAAAAGTTTACAGTTCCTTAAGGGTTTAAACATAGAGTTACCACATGCCCCAGCAATTCTACCTCTAGGTACTCAAGAGAACATTGTACATGAATGTTCATAAGAGCATTATTCGTAATAGTCAAAAAGTGGAAACAACCCAAATGTCCACCAACTGATGAATGGATAAATAAAACACGGCATATCCATAAAATGGAACGTCAGTCAGCATAAAACAGAATGAAGTACTGATACATGCTACAATACAGATGAACCTTGAAAACATTATACTAAGGGAAACAAGCCAGTTACAAAGGGCTACATATTGTATGATTCCATTTATGTGAAATGTCCAGAATAGGTAAACCCACACAGACAGAAAGTAGACTGGTGGTTGCTTAGGGCTGGGGGTTGTGAAAATTAGAGGGGAATAAAGAGAGAATGCTGGGACCTCCCTGGTGGTGCAGTGGATAAGACTCTGCACTCCCAATGCAGGGGGCCTGGGTTCGATCCCTGGTCTGGGAACTAGATACCACATGCATGCCGCAACTAAGAGTTCGCATGCCACAACTAAGGAGGCCGCATGCCGCAACTAAGGAGCTGTCAAGCCTCAACAAAGGAGCCTGGGAGCTGCAACTAAGGAGCCCACCTGCTGCAACTAAGACCTGGTGCAACCAAATTAATTACTTAATTAATTAATTTTAAAAGAAAGAGAGTGCTAATGAGCTTGGGATTTCTTTTTCAGGTGATAAAAATGTTCCAAAATTGATTGTAGTAATGGCTGCACAACTCTGTAACTATACTAAAAACCACTGAATTGTACACTTTGAATGAATGAATTGTATGGTATGTAAACTATATCTATATAAAGCTATTATTTTTTTAAGTGGAATAATATACTAAAAAGCTGAATGGGGCTTCCCTGGTGGCACAGTGGTTGAGAGTCCGCCTGTCGATGCAGGGGACACGGGTTTGTGCCCTGGTCCTAGAAGATCCCACATGCTGCGGAGCGGCTGGGCCCATGAGCCATGGCCGCTGAGCCTGCGCGTCCGGAGCCTGTGCTCCGCAACCGGAGAGGCCACAGCAGTGAGAGGCCTGCATGCCGCAAAAACAAACAAACAAACAAAAGCTGAATGGAAGTTCTGGGGAGGGCTTACTGACTAACAGCCTCCAATAGTGGTCGATTGGGTGGCAAGACAGTCTTTTCCTTAGGGGACCACCTACCCAACATCAATATGTAGACATCGCTTCTCTCAGGACTTTCATTTTCTCCAGAGAAAAACTCCATTCTTCTGTCTTGGAACACAAGAGGAGAGGAAGAAGATTTTATCTGTTGGTGCACTGTGATAGAAGTGTGATAGACCGGAGGTAAGGGTTCCACAATTCAGTGGACAGATTTTTACTCAATTTTCATTTGCAGTCCTATGCCTCAACCCTGTTCTCCACTGTGTCTGATGTACTCCTGAATAGAACTGCCATGGTTTAATTTTTTTCAGAGCATAAATTTCCCATCTCCTGTGGGGAAGGACACTGGGAAGGTTCAAGTATTCTATACCAAGATTTTCAACAAATCTCCATTTTTATGCCCAAGCCTTATTCCTGTCTTTAGTATTTGGTTTTTCCAAGTGCCAAGCATACTTCCAAACTTTTAAGTCAGTCACCACTCCTCTATTTGCTTTCTGAGAGACGCTACTGAATCATCTCCTGATCTCTCTTGTCTGAGTTAATATGCCTTTTATGCATTTTAATGAGAATGAGAAAAATAAATTTTTGTGGTCAATCCATCATGTTTAACCAAAAGCCTCAAACAGGATTGCAAAACCCACATCCTATTTAATTAGAGAAACTGCTGTGCATAGAACACCTTGAACAATGTCAGTCCTCAAAAAAATACATGATGAAATGCACAGAGCAGTTGATTAAAGAAACTTTTATTAGGTTAGTATATGCAGAGCACGTGCTAGCGCATGCAGAGCACTATGCAAGTTTCCCAGGATATGAGCTCACAAGCTGGAGAGACAGACATGGAAACCAACAGTGTGAAAAGCACTAAAATAGATGCATGTACAAGTGTCAATGAAAATGCAAATAAGAAAGCAACTAAGGCTTCCCTGGTTGCGCAGTGGTTAAGAATCTGCCTGCCAATGCAGGGGACATGGGTTCAAGCCCTGGTCCGGGAAGATTCCACATGCCACGGAGCAACTAAGCCCATGGGTCACAACTACTGAGCCTGTGCTCTAGAGCCCGCAAGCCACAACTACTGAGCCCACGCACCACAACTACTGAAGGCTGCGTGCCTAGAGGCCGTGCTCCTCAACAAGAGAAGCCAGCGCAGTGAGAAGCCCATGCACCGCAACAAAGAGTAGCCCCCGCTCGCCGCAACTAAAGAAAGCCTGTACACAGCAACGAAGACCAAACACAGTCAAAAATAAATAAATTGAAATAAATTAAAAAAAGAAAAAAGAGAGAAAGCAACTAATTCTGTCCACAGGGCTTAAAGAGAGTGTTACAGAAAAAGATAATAAGTGTGCTAGGCCTTAAATATTGTTTGGTAAAGACTATGGGGGAAAATAACATAAACAAAATGATAATTATATGTTTATATTGTTTATCATTTACATAAAGTTATCAATTTACCAATAGAAGTGTCTAACAGATAGTGCAAATCTAGATGATTTGCCACTTAGTTTGGGGGGCCAGTGTTGTTGTTCTATTCACTGCTGTATCCCCCAGAGCCTAGCATCATGTCTGGTATATAACAGAAACTGAATAAATCTTCTTTCAGTTCAAAAACATACCAAATTTACTTCAGCTTTAACCTCTACATACTTGCTGTTCCTCCTGAGATGTTCTATCTCCACCTTTACACAGAACTTCTTTAATGTTTTTCAAGTCCCCGATCAAATGTAACCTCTTCAGTATGCACCACACCTCATCACTCTTCAGTACATCATCCTGTTTTATTTTCTTCACAGCACTTTCCATTACCCAAAATTATGTTATGTATCTGTTTACCTGGCTTATTATGTCTCCTCCTTTAAAAAAATGAGCTTTGTGAGAGCAAATCTCATCTATCTTGGCCATGCTGTGTCTTCAGCACCTAGGACAGGGCCTGATATAAAGTAATATCAGAGATTAAATAAATATTTGTTAACTATTCAATGAATTTACCTCACTTTCCTACTCCTTAAACGTATTTAGTTAGTGACCCCTGCACTAGGCACATAAATAATCATTCAAAGAGCAACAGACCCCAATCAGTTGATATTAACAAATCTGTTAATAGGTAGTCATGTGATTTCAGACAAACAAGCATGCTTGACTTTTCTAAATCTACTTTCTTACTTTATCTCTAAATTTACTTCCAGTTCCAAAGTTCTATCTTGTGACTACCTTGTGAATGATTCCCAATGTATCTTCAGTTATCTCAAAAGTTCTCACTGCACTTTTTCACCCCAGATTTAACAAATCAAAATTTGCATTTCTCCCTGAAATCTTTTAAACTTTTAAAAATATGTGATATATTTTATTTAAATCTCCAATGAACATTCACAAAATTTTTGATCTCTTTCTCTCTCCCTCTCTCTCTCTATCCCCACCGCCCTCTCTCAGTCTCATTTTCACTCCCCTCTATCCCCTAAATCTAACCTCTAAATGGACCTGTTTGCTCTTCCTTCTAATTGGCCCTTGGATTCATTCTGCATCACTACTCCTACTGCTATCAATCTAGTCAGACTCTCATTACCTCAGACATGAATTATAATCACGTTTTCCTGTTATCCCTTTATTTAATCTTCTCCCCCACTTCAATCTATCCTGCATATTTTCTCCAGAATTATTTTTCAAAATACCACTTAAATCTCATCAATCTCCAAATTCAAGAGGGCTCCTAGAACTAAGGGCTTGCTAGAAATGCAAATTCTAGGGCTTAAGTCAGATCCAATGAATCAAGAACTGAGGGCGGGGTCCAACAATCCTGTTTTAACAAGTCCACTCAAGTGTGGAAAAACACAGATACAAATTAACCTAAGCACGGGATACTTATTTGGTCATTGAATTTTATTTAACTATATAGAAAATGTAGATTTTAGATCTCATCTAGCAAAGGATTTGTTTCCTTGTTTTAGTTTACCAAATGCTGATTTAAAGGACTAAATGAAACTATGAGGACTATACTCAAGCCTTAACAATAGAAATGAGAAACTTGGTGACAACTCTATCTTTTGTATTAAGAATCAGAGAAAATTAATGCTAAGTACCCACAAATTTGCAAATATTCCCAAAATCTGAACCAGGGCAAATGATTAAGAAGATTTAATTATTTCCCCATTTGGTACACTTTTTAAATTCATAATCAGAGTTAGAGTGTTACAGAAGGAGCAAAATAAGCAAAGGCTATGGGAATCAATCCCATGGTCTTAAGTTCATAAGTATTTTGTTCTAACCCAGAGTTTTCCAACTGGTGTGCTAAGACAGTATACTATGAATAAGTTACAGGTTTGAGACTCATTACTCCTCACAGTCATGCAAAAGCCAGGCACAGCCTGGGAAAGCCAAACACCCAGGGCTGTTTGCAATTGGTCAGGAGTAACTTTGTCCACATACCCCTCTGCACTGTACCAATATCATTTTTCAATTGTGCCATGATGTGAGATGTAAAAAAGTAGGAAGCACTGCTCCAACTATTACTGCTACTCAGTGAGTGGGATACCTTCAGCTGCAAATATAGAAAACCCAACTCAAACTGGCTTAAAAAGAAAACTTATTGGCTTGTCTGATTTAAAGACTAGAATTATATCTGGTTTCAGGCAACCAACGTGACCAGCACCTGGATTGTTATTCTTTTAATTTTTGATTATGCTCCCTTGATGTTGGCTACATTCTCCATAGGCTATCATTTCATAAAGCCAAAATGGCTGCAAGCAGCTACCAAGGCTACACACTTCCTTGTTCCTTCTTTCAGAAAGAAAAAAGAGAGCCTGTGTCCCAATGAAAGTAAGGTTACCTATTTGGGGCTGCTTGGGTTACCTTTCCATCCCTGAACCAATTACTGAGCTCAGAATGAATGGAAACACAGTTCAACAAGCTCATCCTTTGCAGCTGGAGATGAAGTCAATCCAGGTAATTCTCACAAGCATCACATGCCCGAGAAAGTGAAAAGGACTACTTAGGGAAATGTCAGGTACTGTCATCAAGAAAGACGAAGAGGGAATTCGCTGGCGGTACAGTGGTTAGGACTCCTTGCTTTCACTGCCGAGGGCCTGGGTTCGATCCCTGGTCTGGGAATTAAGATCCCACAAGCCATGTGGCACAGCCAAAAAAAAAAAAAAAAAAAAGAAGAAGAATATATGTGGATCAATAAAACAACTTTCCATGATAGCTTAGCACACATCTCTAAATGAGCTAAAATAGAAGATAAAACTGACTGCTTTTCTTCTTGAAAAGTGTTATACTAGTAATCTAAAAAATGTAGGTTAAAATGACATATTTTTACCTACCAAGTTAGCAAAGGTTTTTTAAAAAAATAACACTTAGTACTGGTAAAAGGATAGTAAAAAAAAAGCATTCAAACAGTTCTGGTAGAAATGTAAGCAGAAACAATCCTTTGGAAAACAATTAAAAATATCCCAAGAGTCATAAACTATACAGATAGACACTGACTCCACTTCTAAGGATCTATTCAAAAGAAAAAATCCTAAATGCAGGAAAAATTTCATGTTAACATATGTTTACTACTAAATATTTGTTAATAAAAACAAGAAAGAAAAATTGGAAACAACGTAAGTGTACAGTAATAAGAAATTAGTCAATTAAGTTATCACTACCTGATGAAATATATGCAGCCACTTAAAATGAAAATATAATAATTAATATTTATTGAGCACTTACTATATGCAAGACTTAACACTATATTTAGTTCTCCAAACAACTTTAAGTATATTTACTATTAGTATTTCAGAAATGAAAAAAAAAAAAAAAAAAGGGCAAAAAGAGAGTAAGTACCTTGCCCAAGGTTACACAGTAAGGGGTGGAACCACGATATGAACCCAGTAACCAGATTCTAGGCTTCACTCCTAACCACTACATTATAGTGCCCCTCAAAAATGTGTTTGTATAGTTTATAGTGACAGAAAATATTTATGTTGTAATGTTTTGTTAAAATATCAACAACAACAACAGGACTCAGAGTCTTCCAGTTAAAGATAGTGGGTTGAACACAGGCATTTAGTTTGGCCCCAATAAATGACAGTGCACGATTTAAAGCATAAACCTTTGACCAAGAGAATGAGAGGTGAGACAAAACCAACAAAATTTTGGTTTTTGGCAGGCAGATAGGGGAGTAATAATATTTGCAAGACCTGAAAAAGCAAAGCCAGTAACAGGGAAAACTAAGAAGCAATCTGATTTACATCACTTGCCCCACTTCCCCAACCCCTTCCCTGGTCCCTCCTTTCCCACCCCTGCAAACAAATGGTCTGGTGATACCAAGGGCTTCTAAAGTAAAGGTGAAGGCAATGTGAAGCCAAAAACAGGACAATTGCTTGAAAGTCTATTTAAGAAGAGGCTAGACCCACAGATTCCCTCTCTCTTTCTGGGTAGCCAAATGACTACTCTTCCCTTACCTGGACAAATTAGAAGTTGTTTTGAACATGATAAAACAGGGTCTCTAAAACAGGAGAAAACAGGCACAGCTGAGAAGGGCAGGGGTGGGGCTGAGGGTAGTGGCTACTATACTGAAAAGTTTATCTACCACATTTTGAGACATCCCTGGCCCACAAGCCTTCTTCCTCTACAGGGCTCCCACACCTGCTGACAGGCAGACAGCACTCAAAGCAGGAGACTGGAAGTGTGTTTTCAAGGATCTGCCTGGCCAAGAGAAAAAACATAAGTAATATGACATTGGGAGTTTCCTCACAAAATGTTCTGGTCAGATTACCCTAAAATGAAGACCACAGTCAATAAGCCTTATCCATATAGCTAGAGCTTCCAATCCACTTTTTTGGTGCCCCATTCTTAAATACAGAGCAGAGAGCTAAAGACCAATTGACTTTGGGGGAAAGTGTCTAATTTCAAAGACAGACAAAATCTAATAGAAAAAATTTTAAAGCAATTTAGAGGAAGCAAAGATTAAGCAGAGAAACATCATTAATAATCTTACTAAAAAATAAGAGTAGGGCTTCCCTGGTGGCGCAGTGGTTGAGAATCCGCCTGCCGATGCAGGGGACACAGGTTCGTGCCCCGGTCCGGGAGGATCCCACATGCCGCGGAGCGGCTGGGCCCGTGAGCCGTGGCCGCTGAGCCTGCACGTCCGGAGCCTGTGCTCCGCAACGGGAGAGGCCACAACAGTGAGAGGCCCGCGTACCGCAAAAAAAAAAAAAAAAAGTTGACTGTATCTTTATTTTTAACATTTGGCATCAAAGTGTTACTAACAAACTCTTGTAAATAGTTCATTTATAGTAATTTATAATAATAAATTTATTATTTATAATATTTATAAATATAATAAATATACTTATAAAACAGTTATGACATTTATATTATTTATAATATTTCATTATTAATATATGTTTAAAGTCAATATAATATTATAAAATGCTCAAAGCATTACCTCAGCATTCACCATATAATTCAGAATTTTACAAGTATTGCAGTTTTTTTTAAAAAGAGATTTTTTTTCAGAAGCACATAATAAAAAAATCTATATTTTACCACAATTTAAGAGCTCTAAAGGCTTTTTTATCTTTGAAAGTATTTATTAAAAATTACATTTTAAATACTCTACAGAAGAAAGTAAGTTAGCCTATAGTCCTGATAGGGGTCAGAGTAATAACACAAAATGGACAAATTACACTGTCATTCTACTTAAATTATTTAAGTTATTTAATTTGACCTGTAGATAGTCTCTTGTCTTCTCATCATGCCTGACTTTTAAGTGGGAGGTCTTCATTCATGATGATCCTTTAACAGAAGCAAAGCTTTCTCCATTTAACCCATGCCGTTATCAATCATGTACAGGGATAAATGAGCCTGTAAGATTTTGCCAGTATCACAAATGACACTGTGACCTGAGGCCAACATCTTTATTTGCTTCTCCAGTGATTCACTTCAGCAGATATTAACCAATTTTATAATCCATGAAAGGCAAAATTAAAGGACACCATCCATAAAACAGAATAATTCCTATCAGCAACAAAGTGATGTGTGTATTATCTTATAAATTATATGGCCATACAGTGTGGTAATGTAATGAAGTAAAGATGGTAATAATCAAATGCCTAGGGCAAATGCTAATATGCATTTAATCACACAGCATGAAGCCATTTGTCACTACAGTTGAATGAATGTGTACATAAAATACATGAGTCACGTCCTTATTGTTATACTATAACTGCATCAATTTCACACTATCATTTCACATAATAACAATTGGTAGACTCTGACATTAGCTAAAACATTCAGAGTATAAACTAAATCATCAAAAATAGTTTTACATATATAACAAAAATTTGATTTTTCAGTTACTAGAACTTCTCAAGAATTTTCCCCCCAAAATTCTTTGTTAAAGAGCTCTAAGTTCCAAGTTTCCTTTTTTTTTTCTTAAATAGTCCATAAGTTAGTTTTTCATATTGCTTTTTATTCTTGGAAATACTCTTATGACTTGAACTCAATGCTAAATCAGTTTTATAAGCATGTCTCCTTCATAAGTAATTATTAATATATTTGAGTGTAAAATATGGATGACATATGTCACAAAAAGTGAACCCTTATGTAAAAAATTGTATTCATTAATCACACACAAGCTGGTGTATGTGTAGATTGAAAAACATTGAGAAAAAATTACCAAAGCAGGATTTAAAAATATATAATCACTATTTAATTATCTGATCTTGGATTGCTATAAGATTCATTGGAAAATTACCTTAACTCCATCAGGACTGTTTATAACAGTATGATAAACATTACAAACATTTCCTAGAGTATATCCCCTCTAAAAGGGAAGAACCAAAGGTTTGGGGTTTTTTTTAAATTATTAATTTATTTATTTTTGGCTGTGTTGGGTCCTCGTTGCTGCGCGCGGGCTTTCTTTGGCAGCAAGCGGGGGCTACTCTTCATTGAGGCGCTTAGGCTTCTCACGGCAGTGGCTTCTCTTGTTGTGGAGCATGGGCTCTAGGCATGCGGGCTTCAGTAGTTGTGGTGCACGGGCTTAGTTGCCCCGCGGCATGTGGGATCTTTCTGGACCAGGGATCGAACCTGTGTCCCCTGCATTGGCAGGCGGATTCTTTACCACTGTGCCACCAGGGAAGCCCCCAAAGGGTTTTGTTTTTTTTTTTCCCAAAGGGTTTTTTATATTCCACGTAGCACAGTGCCAAATGGGAAGTGATTAAATTTGCACTCACATTCTATCTTGTATTAGCAATAGTTATGTGTTAGCTGTTACATTTTAAGTAGTGAGACTAGTGGCCAAGTCTCATTCTTTTTTTTTTTTTTTTTTTTTTAGATTTAAAAGCATTTAATGACATAGCATATATTTAACAGATAGGGCAAAAGTTGACAGGTACAGGTCATATGACTGAGCATGGGCCTGAGTGACCACCTCCCCCGCTCAGGCCCATACTGCCTCATACAATAATTTACTAAAGTCTGGCAGTCAATTAATTTTTGTTGCGTTGCATTGCATGTTGCACTGAAAGTGTTTCTTGTAACTGTGCTTGTATCTTAAGATATATTAAGATGACTGCATTTTATAATAAGGTATCTTAAGAAAGATTCTGTAACACTAGGAAGACCTAGGGAAGAACAATTGTGTAATGAAAAAATGGAAAAAGTGCCCCACATATAGATTTTTAAAATTAGACTTCTTATATATAGTAAAGAAAAGAGTGATATAATTAAATATCAGTACATCTCTCTGTTCAAGAAACTGCAAGTGATACAAATGTGAGTTAATGGTCTTTACCTTCAAAGTCTAGAAATGTAAAGCATTTATTCAAATAAGTGTAATCCCAGACATGATAACACAAGGCATGATAAAAAAGACATGATAGGGCTTCCCTGGTGGCGCAGTGGTTGAGGGTCCGCCTGCCGATGCAGGGGACGCGCGTGCGCAGGCTTCTCATTGCGGTGGCTTCTCTTGTTGAGGAGCACGGGCTCTAGGTGCATGGGTTTCAGTAGCTGTGGTGCACGGGCTCAGTAGTTGTGGCTTGAGGGTTTAGCTGCTCCGCAGCATGTGGGATCTCCCCAGACCAAGGATCAAACCCATGTCCCCTGCATCAGCAGGCATATCCTTAACCACTGCTCCACCAGGGAAGTCCCTAGTTTATAGGTTTCTTAAGCTCCAGTGGGAAATGCACTGTGGGAACACTTGATAAGTATTTCTTTAAATTTTCTATAAATTATGTGTAATTACTAAAACACTGAGTTTCTCACAGAAAATGTTTTACACTATTATGAGTAAAACATTCTCTATTCACATTTGGTAAAATCTTTGTCAAATTTCTCCTTGATTTAAGAAAAGGAGTAGGGATTTCATATACAAATTTTAGAAAGTTAGAAATACCTAAATTCTAAAATTGAATGGTCTGAGATCTGTGAAGGAAATGAGAGAATTGGAAATTCTCTCCCTAGGGATCATTATGGAACCAAACATGAAATAAACTATTAAAGGTACCATAAATTCAACTAATCTAAAGCAACACAACAGAGATCTCTGAATCAAATATATAAGCGTTGGGCTTCCCTGGTGGCGCAGTGGTTGGGAGTCCGCCTGCCGATGCAGGGGACACGGGTTCGTGCCCCGGTCCCGGAGGATCCCACGTGCCGCGGAGCGGCTGGGCCCGCGAGCCGTGGCCGCGGAGCCTGTGTGTCCGGAGCCTGTGCTCCGCGACGGGAGAGGCCACAGCAGTGAGAGGCCCGCGTACAGCAAAAAAAAAAAAAAAAAAAAAAAAAAAAAATATATATATATATATATAAGCGCTGATTTTGTTCAGCTTACAAATAAAATGTAGGAAAATCCTTTAAAAATTTCTTAAAACACTTATAACCTTTAACTAAACTCCAAATGTTTCCAAATATGAAACACAAATTGCCACAATGTCTTAATACGGTTGATTCTAACACACCTGGAAATTTGCTGCTCATTGAATTTAAACTGAAAATAAAAGTTTTAGTTTATATGAAATTAATCAGTGCCAGAGTATTTCATAAAGACTTTCCTTATTATTAACAGAAAGTTTCCATGGGTCAGAAGAAAACTAAGAGGCTAAAAGGTTTTCTGACATATTTCTCTGCCATGTCAATATTAGCAAATAGGATAAATGACTTACGAAAATTAGGTGAATAATTTACAATAAAAATTTTCAACTGAAATGCATACAGCAAAAACATTTTTGCCCTAATTGTCAATATGATCATTTCCCAAAGTGTATTCTAACAGGCACAAGATCCACAAGGTCTAAAAATAGGTTTCATGGTCAAATAAATCTGGGAAACACTGCACACTAATTCCCCATCTCAGAGATTAACAATACCATTAGCATAGGTAGAACCTGTTTAAACCGAATTTCCCAAGTTTATCTTGACTGTAGAACACTTTTTTGATAATTCACAATGCCAACTAATATTCTGGGGAACATGTGTGCCAAAAAATGTATTTTGGAGAATTCTAACAATAAAATTGTTCCTGTGTTCTTACTTTGCTAGTGGCCTGAATTGATTATAAAGGATAATTTCCCAACAGGAAACACTGTGTTCATTCAACTATTACCAGGACTAATAAAAGAATAAATATCAACAAAGATATTTACCATTTTAAAAAAGACTAGAAAAATATAAAATAGAAAATATAAGAGTATATTGCTCATACTAAAGGTAAGTATTGCCTCATGTGTATTTATTTTAGTATTTTATTTCAGGTGTATATACATATGATTATACTGGCGTGCATATAAAATGTAATTTTTAATGTGGGATATAATCAGAAAATCTAAGAATGCTATCAGTTCCAAAAAAGTTGGGTTAAACAGGTTCCTTTTCGGTAGGATTTTCGAGAGCCTTTAATGAATATCCAAGAGCATTTCTGGTCACAGGAACCTTTTTTTATTGAAGCATCTCCCAAGACTGGTGCTCCTTGGAACACAATTTAGGAAATACTGCCTTTTGGAAACCACGCACCCCCAACATTATATAAAACCAATGTTCAGTTCTCACCTCTTTCAGAATATCCAGATTTCTCATTTTAACTGTTGGTTCTTCACTATTTGGTCAAACTTACAATAACTTTAATTTGACTAGCAAGAAGTAGCAGTTAAACACCTGTATTCCAATTCTGGCTCTACCACTTATTGGCTGTGTAGTTTATCAGCCTTGTAGTTTATCGGCCTTGCATTATTATTTAATCTCTTTCCCACAGCTTCCTCATATGATATAAGAATAATGGAAATACTTATGTCAGAGGGTTTGGGATTTGTTTTTTAGGATTAAATGAAATAATATGCATAAAGTACTTAGTCCAGTGCCTGGCATTCAGCACATGATAGGTATCTACTACAATCAGAATATCACTATTATAGCAAGAGGAAGTATGAAATACATAGTCAAAGCTAAAGAAACTGAAAAACACCATGCTGCCACCCAGTGGGCACTATGATATAAAAACTGATGCTAGTATATGTATATGTATAGGTATAGCTGATTCACTTTGTTATAAAGCAGAAACTAAAACACCATTGTAAAGTAATTATACTCCAATAAAGATGTTAAAAAATTTTTTTAATTTAAAAAAATTAAAAAACTGATACTAGTTCCTGATAATATGGTATGAAGCAGTATAAAATTTAAAATATTCTCTCAAGTTACATTAGCACACTTTATAAATCATCAAGTGGGGAATATAATTTTTAAAAATTCACTAACTACTCCAAACCAACCCTGAAACCAGGGAAGGTTATCATAAACACTCAAATTGGCTAAAGAAATGGCTAGCGAAGAAAACTGTGAAGGCCTGCAGAATAAATTCCACCTACATAGCATTTGCTGATTTTCAGGTTGGAATATTTCAGCAAGGGTTTTTCCTTCAAGGTACAAAACAAAAACAGCTATAGACATTTATCACAACCAAGACAAAATAGCAAACAATCAAAATTAAAGGATTTCACTAATCTAAGGGGAAGATTGTTAGTGGAATATTCACATTTTCTTTCTAAATGAACTATACTGCTCTTTTTCTTTTCTGGCCACACCAGGAGGCAGGCAGGATCTTTGTTCCCAAACCAGGGATCGAACCCATGCCCCTCTACATTCTAAGCACAGAGTCTTAACCACTGGACCGCCAGGGAAGTCCCCTAAATGAACTATACTGATTATAAAGGTTCCCATAAACACCTTGAGAGTCATCACTGACTATGTCCAAAAGCAAAGCTAAGTGGCAGATTAAGACAATAACATGAGTAATTTAAATCTACAATTCATGGGGAGGGGGAAGGGTAAGCTGTGACAAAGTGAGAGAGTGGCATGGACATATATACACTACCAAACGTAAAATAGACGCATGGCACAGGGAGATAAGCTCGGTGCTTTGTGACCACCTAGAGGGGTGGGATAGGGAGGGTGGGAGGGAGGGAGATGCAAGAGGGAAGAGATATGGGAACATATGTATATGTATAACTGATTCACTTTGTTATAAAGCAGAAACTAACACACCATTGTAAAGCAATTATATTCCAATAAAGATGTTAAAAAAAATCTACAATTCAGCATTATCAGGATGAGGTCAGTCATTTCATAACCAGGGAGATTCCATTCCAGTTTGCTTGTGCAAGGCACTTCAGAATAAAATAACCCTAAGAATAAAGAAAAAAGTAACTTTCCTTGAGAATGTACACACTTCGGTAACTGCTCATAGCCCTAGAAGGATTTTTACACTATACTTCAAACGTTCCGCCAAGTAACATCCACCAAAAAAAATCGAGACTCACCAGTCACAGTCTGAAATGTTAGAAACTTCGAGCACCAGACTCATTCGAAATTTTTCACAAGAATAACCAACATGATTACATTTATTCGAAACGCGAATGCGAGGTTTAAAAACAAAACAAGTCTAAAGCACAAGTATAGGATGGACGCGTCTGCGCTTCCCTATGACGAACAGACAAGACACACATTACTAACCCGCAGCCTTGACGTCGTTTTCAGGAAAAGTCACGAGAAGCCCAAAGAGAGGGAGGTCCGAGGGTGCCAGCCTCTCCCTGATCCGGTGAGTGGAAGATTTTAGACGCCACCAACGCACAGTCAGGGGACGAGGGAGCAAGTCAGCCCCTGAGCAGCCAGAGATGCAGGTCAAACTCTTAAATGGACCCTGGATGAAAACAATCTGGACTGCTTCTAAACGGTCACCCGCAAGCTACTGACTGCTCTGAGTTACCTCAGCCAAAGGACTCTGGAGCCCGGCTGCCCTCGCGCTTCCGGTTCACCTTTCCCAACCTTAGGGCACTTCCGGTTTTCAGGCCTTTGGAACCCTAGTCCAGCGTGGGTGGGGAATCTTGAGCACCTGGGGCAATATGATTGTGGGTTTTTTTGATTTTTGTTTTTTGTTTGGGGCTTTTTTTTTACAGTAAATCTCCTGGAAAGTCGTCTCTGGATGTTCGATGCTTTTCTCTGTTTACTTTTAGTATTGGTTTATATATACATGTTAAAAAAAAAAAACGGCTTCCCTGGTGGCGCAATGGTTCAGAGTCCGCTTGTCGATGTAAGGGACATGGGTTCGTGCCCCCAGACCACAACAGTGAGAGACCCGCGCACCGCAAAAAAATAAATAAATAGCCCATCATTACGTTAATAACAATTAAAATTAGGCACATTCTTTTACCCCGTAATCCCATTCTTGAGATAACATTCCAAGGGGAATAATCAAATGGAGACAGGAGAAAGGAGAATAACAATTGTACAAAGGTGTTCATAGCAGTGCTATTTATAGTAATGAAAACTTTGAAATAATTATCCTGAAATGTTGGATATTTAGAAAATTACATAGTATATTAATATATTCAAACCCTTCATAACCTTTAAAAAATAAGTATACTGTTTCAGTGCATAAAAATATAAGTAATCTCAAAGAACACAGCAATGGGTACACTGATTAAAACTACAAATATATCTTTGAATTCTGAGAAGGATAAGAGAAAACTTCAGCACAGTGTAACTTGCCAAGTTTAAGTGTAAACTTACGGAATTTTTTAAATTATTAAAATATTTAACAAAACCTGGTAAATTCTAACACCTTATTCTTTTAAGTTATAACTATGTAGACTTGCCTTAAGCCAAAATTGGAATTTTCTTTTACATACAGTAAGAGAACCCATGAAATGACCATCCTTGTAGTTCCTCAAAGATTTGGAGGTCAAAATAAACTTGAGATTTTTTTTACTCCTATTATATCAGCAATTTTTGTTGTTGAATTGTAACACTTGATGCCAGTGAAGTACGAGACTAAATTGGTCACTCATACCTTTGGTACCTTTATAAATACCCTTTTTGGAAAGCAATATGGTAATATACAGAAAAGCTATGAAAATATTTTTTTTTTCCTCGCACTCCTGGGAGTTTATACTAAGGAAATAACATGTGGGAAAAAATATGTACACAGTGTTATTTATTGCAGCATTATCTATAATGGCATGAAATTGAAAATAACCTAAATATCATATTAAAGAATGATTGAGTAAATTATAGTACACTAAAATTGAAGATTACACAAAAAACAATAGGGAAATTGTTTTGAGGGAACAAACACCTTTCTATTATAATCATAACATTTTTATTGTATGTAACTATCATATGATTACCATAATACTTTTTTTTCCATAATACTTAATTACATAATTATCACATGATTATTTAATGGACTCATACTAGAAACAGTGCTACCTGCCCCTCTGTATCTGTCAGAGATCTAATTCATGGTATTTGTCAAGTGTGTGGGGAAGAGTTGAAAGGAAGAGTCTAAAGACTAAAAGTGAAAAATCCTAAAGAGGGCTTTAGGATTCTTTGACCCCAGCCCCAGATTCTTTATGAAAGGGCCTGTAAAACTCAGAGGACCTAAGTGAGGACTCAAGCTAGAAACCATTCCCCAAGTTGAGATTTTCTCTCTCATACCTCACAAACAGAAGCCTTAGGACTTCATTCTGTAAGTTATGTTGCCGACCTTGTTTTTTCTGTCTCTGAACACCAGACTTTTGATGCTGGTAGCCAGATGGAAACTACCTGGTCCAGATATCTATGTCAAAATATCTAAGAGGGGGCTTCCCTGGTGGCGCAGTGGTTGAGAGTCCGTCTGCCGATGCAGGGGACATGGGTTTGTGCCCCGGTCTGGGAGGATCCCACATGCCGCGGAGTGGCTGGGCCCATGAGCCATGGCCGCTGAGCCTGTGCATCCGGAGCCTGTGCTCCGCAACGGGAGAGGCCACAAGAGTGAGAAGCCCACATACCGCAAAAAAAAAAAAAAAAAAAATCTGAGAGGTATTTTAATACAGTGTAATAAGATGGAACTTTGTTTTTTGAAATGTCTGTGTGTACAATGGATGTCACCCAGAAGTGATATTCCCAAAGTGAAAGTGATACCCTTGAAGTGAAAATAACTGTTGGGAAAGTCTTTTACTTTTTAAAATTTTTATCAAATTTGTTACATTTTATAATGAATTCTATTTAATGGATGGCTATCTTATCTTTGAATAAATTGCTAATACAGACATGCCTTATCTAAAAGTTAATAAACATAATAAAACTGTTTAGAATTCCATACACTTCTTCCACTTGCCTGGCATATCCTTGGAGTCCTCCTTTCCAGTCTCTCCCTCCCCAGTACCTCACCCCAACTTGAAGTTCCCTTAGCTTTTACAAATGCTGCTCCTTCTACTTTCACTATTACTCTGCCTGCCTAAAAATCACCTTCTCATTCTTTAAATTCCCGCTCACAGTTTGCCTCTTTGAAATTTCATCAACCCTTTACTCCCATCTAAGCAGAATTAATCATTCCCTCCTTTGTATAATCACTGGATTCTACATACGTTTATTGTAGTGTTTATCACACTGCAGGGCAATTATTTGCACTTTCTTTCTCCAGTAAGACTGTGAACTCCTTCAGGACAGGGAATCTGGTCATATTTATTTTTAAATCCCCAAAGGCTAGCACAGTGGATGGCACATTCCTAGTGGTTAAGAGCAGATGGCTTAATACAAATTCTGACTCTGTCATTTACCAGCTGATGACCTTGGGCAAGGTATTCAATCTCTTTGTGCCTCAAAATCCACATCAGTAAAAAGGGAATAATGATAGTAACCACCTATAAGATATAACTATGATAGGTAAGGTGCATAAAGGGCCCAGTACTGTGCCTGGTAAGTAGTAAGCACTTCATACCTGGTAACTGTTATTATTATTATTATTACTATTATGTATTACTATTGTTATTAAGCCTGTTATTTTTAAGAACTCAATAAGTATTAATTAAGTGAATGAATGAATGAATGAATAAGTATTAATTGATTAAGTGGCTATCAGGCATCTAAGTCCTAGCCCAGTTGATGGGAAGTTCTTCCTCTTTCTTCTGCGCTCTCTCTCTTTTTTCCCTTTTAGCTCTCTTTCCTCATTTCCTCCTCTCAACTAATCTGATGTAACTTTGCACATATGCAAAGTAAAAGCTTTCCTCATTACAAAGTGTGTGTTCTTTTATAAATAGATTGTGAATCTTTATTATAATGTAGAATCACTTTTACACTTGACACAGATTAAGGCTTCAGAATGTCTTAATCCAACCTTAACCATAATTGTCAGAGAATGAAAGTATGTCATTTTTACCTGGTGTCGTAAAGGGAGTGAGCATATTTACATGTCTCCCAAACTAGGTTCTCTATAATCACAGTTTTCACATCCTATATTAATAGGCCTGGAGCTACTTAAGAGTTTGTCATGAATAAGCACAATGACTCCCTAGGAGAATAACAGGAGATAATATGTATATCAAAGAAAAATATTATATGCACAAAATAAATGAACAGGTTTCTATAGCTTTTATCAAAATGCTATAGTGAAAACAAGTGCTTGTAACTTGTTAGTCACAGCGTTTATCACATTTTATCATAGTTATTTGTTTCATGTTTGTGGGAAAGGATTGTATCTTTTTTTTTTTTTTTTTTTTTTGCGGTACGCGTGCCTCTCACTGTTGTGGCCTCTCCCGTTGCGGAGCACAGGCTCCGGACGCTCAGGCTCAGCGGCCCTGGCTCACGGGCCTAGCCGCTCCGCGGTATGTGGTATACTTCCCAGACCGGGGTGCGAACCTGTGTCGCCTGCATCGGCAGACGGACTCTCAACCACTGCGCCACCAGGGAAGCCCCAGGATTGTATCTTATTCATCTTTGTATCTGCAGCCTCAGCACAGTGCTCAGCACATGATACACATTTAATAAATACTTATGGATATATACTTAAATTTAAAGTCAGATTTGCATGTAACTTAAAGAATTTCATGTTGGTAGTGCCACAAATTGTAGTCGAAATCTCTCTAAAATTTGCGGTACATATTGGGTCTTCACTCTGGCTTTTCAATTTGACATAACAATGTAACATGTCAATTAGCTATTGAATTGTAGGTGTCAATATCAGGACAATAGATTAATCAACTACAAAACATTTACTATATGTACTACATATACTGTGGGAGAGGTTTTATTGTGAGCTTATGATTTGGTGGGGTTTTTTTTTGGAGCTTATGATTAGTTGACTTTATTTAACCTTATGTTGCATGTATACTACATAGGAGAACAAATCAGAAATTCCTTGGGGGCTTCCCTGGTGGCGCAGTGGTTGAGAATCTGCCTGCCGATGCAGGGGACATGGGTTCGTGCCCCGGTCTGGGAAGATCCCACATGCCGCAGAGCAGCTGGGCCCGTGAGCCATGGCCGCTGAGCCTGCGCCTCCAGAGCCTGTGCTCCGCAACGGTAGAGACCACAACAGTGACAGGCCTGCGTACCGAAAAATAAAATAAAATAAAATTCCTTGGGAATTCCCTGGCAGTCCAGTGGTTAGGACTCTGCCCTTTCACTGCTGAGGGCCCGGGTTCAACCCCTGGTTGGAGAAACTAGGGGAACTAAGATCCCGCAAGCCCGCAGCAAAAAAAAAAAAAAAAAAAATCCTCATATCAGAAAATTTGCATTAAACATATTCTTCCTAAGACTTTTATTTTTTTCCTAATATACTGGGTTTTTCTTTTAACATCCAATCCAAATCTTAATGAAAAACAATGAGACAAATCCAGCAAGTTTATAAAATGTATCTTATTTGCCCCTTCAACCAGATCCTCTTTCTGACCCCTTTACTTGTATTATGCCATTGCTGGCATTATTCTCCTAATCAAGGTAAAGACTTCAGAGTAACAGTATTCTTGTCTTTTCCTGTCTCTTATTCCTTTACTCCAAGTTTTACGACTTACTGATGGATTTTGCCTAGGGCTTCAAATACCGAACTATTCCTCTGTTCAATAGGCCAAGTATTTTTCTAAAATAGTGTGGATGGGCTGCTCTGAGCCTTCCACACTCTTCTTCCCTCTCTTTCTTTTTTACTAGATTAAAGATTTAGTCCATAACCTCAAAACAAAGATTTACTTAAGCCCTGACTGTATACCTTTGATGAATGAAGCTGGGATATTCCTCACTGAGTATTTACATTGAGATAAAAAAAGAGACCCACTTGGGGCTTCCCTGGTGGTGCAGTGGTTAAGAATCTGCCTGCCGGGGCTTCCCTGGTGGCGCAGTGGTTGAGAGTCCGCCTGCCCATGCAGGGGACGCGGGTTCGTGCCCCGGTCTGGGAAGATCCCACATGCCGCGGAGCGGCTGGGCCTGTGAGCCGTGGCCGCTGAGCCTGCGCGTCTGGAGCCTATGCTCCTCAACAAGAGAGGCCACAACAGTGAGAGACCCGCGTACCGAAAAAAAAAAAAAAGAATATGCCTGCCAATGCAGGGGACATGGGTTCGAGCCCTGGTCTGGGAAGATCCCACATGCCTCGGAGCAGCTAAGCCCGTGTGCCACAACTACTGAGCCTGTGCTCTAGAGCCCACGAGCCACAACTACTGAAGCCTGCGCACCTAGAGCCTGTGCTCTGCAATGAGAGACGCCATCACAATGAGAAGCCCTCGCACCGCAACGAAGACCCAACACAGCCCAAAAAAATAATTAATTAAATCTATTAGGAAAAAAAAAAAAGAGAGACCCACTTACGCCAGAATGTATAATGGAATGTTCAACCTCCACCCCTTTCTTCCTCCAAAATTAGTTGTAGAATATAGATAAAACACCCACCTATTTTCCCCTGACTCAAACTGTGGGATAAAGGAATGGATGCAGAGACAAACCATCTTAAGAGAACAGAAAAGAAAAAAAAAAAAAAATTCATCTGGAAGAAAGTGGTTCTATCCTTGCAGTCCTTGATTTATTAACTCAAATATACAGAACCTTATATCTGAAAGAAGGCACTTCGTTACTCAACCTGAGTAGTGAGCCTCTGTCCCAAACTTAAAGTGAAAAAACAAGGCAATTGCCCAGATAATTAATTCAATTTCCTCTCCAATTCTCTTCAATTGCTAATACAGACATATCTTTATCTTATTTTATTCTGTTCATGTTAATGCTATTTAAACTTTTATATGTTGTTCATAAGTATGTAATATCATTTATATATCTAAAGACTGCTTACAAACTTTTCAAGGACACAGACTCCCTTCATTTCAATCATAGTAAATCCCGCTGACATTAACAGGAATTCCACATAAGTAGGGAAAGGATGAAAGAGCTCTTAAAACTTATACTGCTATAAAATACACTGCTTGTTGGGCTCCTTTATTCACAGAGTTCAGTAAAGAACTGTATCCAAAATGTGGATCTAAGTTAAATAAAGATATAAAACACAAGGCCAACTTGAGATAATTTTCTGAAGATCAGATTTATCTAATAAATTTATATTCTGGCCAAATGTGGCTTGAAACATCCCTATTAAGTCAGTTAAAAACAATTTCACAAGAGCAAGTAAGAGAGATCTGGACCAGTCTTGGGAAAAACCATGGTATTACTTTTCAATTATTTTCTACATCATTATGCCTTTCCCCTGCCTCCTAGCCGGCCCTCTGATCAACCAGGGCTCCTCTGTGGAGACTCGTTGGAGCTTAGCACTAGTACAGGCTCCAGGACTGCACTCAAGTATAGTTATAGTAAAGGAGTTTAGAGCTGGAAGGAGATAAAAGTCTCAATTCCAAATACAATTCTGAAGCTTGAATAACCAGAGGACAGAAAATTCAAAGATTTTTCCAGAAATCACAAATAAGCTAACACTAATACCAAATCTATGGTTCATTTTTTCGTACTCAGGTCTAAGACTCATTTTGGAAAGTCCTCTTTTCTGGTTCTGAAGTAGCAAACTAATCTGACCTGAGATAATAATGGTGGTTTAACTCACATTGCCCTGTGTGAGTTAACATGCGTATATGTGTATAATCTATACTCTGAGTAAGAAACCAGTTAAAGGAGGTTAACAATGCAAGTTTAGGGCTTCCCTGGTGGCGCAGTGGTTGAGAGTCCACCTGCCCATGCAGGGGACACGGGTTCGTGCCCCGGTCTGGGAAGACCCCACATGCCGCGGAGCAGCTGGGCCCGTAAGCCATGGCCGCTGAGCCTGCGCGTCCGGAGCCTGTGCTCCGCAATGGGAGAGGCCACAACAGTGAGAGGCCCGTGTACCGCAAAAAATATATATATATATATTTTGGTTACTTATTATAGCTGTTTATGTCAAGCCAAAGCAGCTTAAAATAACACTTTGATTCCTATCGGTTTGTATTAACATAGCGGAGAAACTGGAAAAAGCATGGAGAAAAAACTAGTGTTCCAAGTAGACTACGTCCAGGAAGTTAGCCTCCCCAGGTACAAATTACACAGCTGGCCATAAAAGCAGACGGTCAGAGCATCTTCTTGACAGTGGAGCCAGGGTAGTGAGAGAAAGAAGGTTGGCACAACAGAGAATTCTGATTTGGTAGGTCCAATGTGGTTTCCAGGCAGGCAAAATTTGAAAGGGCCCCCTTTTGATTCTGGTACTAACCCTTTGTTCATAATCCTTGTTGATAGGCAAATAAAGAAAAATCTCTGGAATTATGAAAATACTCTGCAATTCAAAAGTAAGATACCACCTAGGAAAATGGTCAACAAACGTTTTCTATAAAGGGCCAGATAGTAAATATCTTAGCTTCTGCAGGCCATACAGTCTGTGGCAACTAGACAGAGTGGTATTGTAGCAGGAAAGCGGCGATTGTAGCCTTTATAATGCAACAGCAGCCCTAGACACTATGTAAATAGAGGGGCGAGGCTGTATTACAATAAAACTGTTTTCAAAAACAGGCACCTGAGAGCTGTAGTTTGACCACCCCGACCTAGAATGATCAGAGGAATGGATCCCTCTAAAATAAATTTAATAGAAAAACAAGAAAAGTCTAGAAAATTTTCTGATTCTTTTTCTCAATAAGATCGAAGAATTGATTGTTTATGAGAACAAAATAAGCATTCATAAAAATGAAACACTTTGAGAATAGAAAAGATTGGATTTAAAATTGCATTGAAGACAGTACACAACAAAGTTAGAAGCAGAATTAGTAAAGCCCGAGGCAAACTTAGAAATTTAACCAAAATAAAGAGATAAAGGATAAAGGAAAGAAAAATATGAGAATAAGGTTTAAAGAAGTGAAGGAAACAGTTGTTGATTATGAATTCCTAAAAGGGAGAGTAAAATATGCAAAAGAAGGACTAATCAATTAAATGAAAAAAATCTTTCTGAGCTGATAATTTAGCATTAGTGGGAGTAAAGCATATATCAGATGAAACAAGAAAGGCCATGTGTTGGTAATTGTTGAAGCCAAATTATGACTAATTTTCTTTCTATGTTTGCAAAATGAGGTCTAGTTTTTTCTATTTTTGTAATGGTATAAAGTAACCAGATGAGGCCCAAGCTGGAGTCGCTCATGCTAAGCCCCATGTCAGCAAAACAAAACTTCACTACATTTCTATGCTTGGCTCTCCCAAGAAAGGAAGTCCTAGGTCAACCAATCAGTACTTGCCTGCTCAGCACAAGTGACCCGACCTGCTCCAAGATGCTCTTTTGCTCCATATAAGGAAAGTAACTTTGCTTTAATCAACCAGCTAATGCCCAGTATAACTTCCTTGTTCCCCTCACTTTAGTCTATAAAAATCTCTCATCTTGTGCAGTTATTCAGAGCTCCTCTCTGTCTGTTAGTTTGAATGCTGCCTGATTCATGAATCGTTGACTAAAAGCCTACTAAATCAGTAAATAGTCTGTGGAAATGTTTCTTTTAACAGTAAATTTCCATTTCAAAAAACCCAGAAATTTAAGTTATTACGGGTTTTTCTTAATTATGAAATAATACATGTCAATTTTTTTAATGTAAAAATAAAGCACAAAGAAATCAAACTTACATTCCCACTACACTTATTAGTGTTTTGGGGTTTTGGGGGGTTCTTTTTTGTTTTGGGGTCTTTGTTGCTGTGTGCGGGCTTTCTCTAGTTGTGGCGAGTGGGGGCTACTCTTCGCTGTGGTGTGCGGCTTTCTCACTGTGGTGGCTTCTCTTGTTGTGGAGCACGTGCTCTAGGCACGTGAGCTTCAGTAGTTGCGGCACATGGGCTCAGTAGTTGTGGCTCGCTGGCTTAGTTTCTCTGTGGCATGTGGGATCTTCCCAGACCAGGGATTGAACCCATGTCCCCTGCCTTGGCAGGCAGATTCTTAACCACTGCACCACAAGGGAAGTCTGAGTGTTTTTATTCCCTATTCTTCCAGTACTTTTTTCTATTCACCAATATGTGTATAAAATTGAGAATATTTTATACATTCTGCTTTGTATCTTGCTTTTCCTTGCTCAATATAATGGAAATATTTTCAATCTATAATTCTATTTTAACTTTATTGATTAGGTCTAATAAAAAATATGTGGTTGACATTATCCTAAATGCTATATACAAAGGCTTATGATTTTGCAGCTAGACTTCAACTAATATAGCAGAGAAATTTTTTAATTTAGTGCAAAATTTAAATATCCTAAGTATACAGGACAACTTAGTGATTAAAATATGATCCCTTTGGGACTTCTCTGGCGGTCCAGTGGTTAAGACTCTGTGCTTCCACTGCAGGTTTGACCCCTGGTTGGGGAACTAAGATCCTGCATGCCGTGCGGTGCAGCAAAAAAAAAAAAAAAAAAACATGTCTTCAAAAGCAGTTAGATTAAGAAAATCTGTGCTCTTGTGTGCAAGTAATTGAAATCAACTCTGGCTAACATAAGCAGAAGAGGAATTCATTGGAAGGGCATTGGGCAGCTCACAAAATCAATGAGAAACCTGGAGGAGGAGATTCAGAAAATGGGCAGAAGCCAAGGAAGCTTCATCATCAGGAACCAGAACCCAGATAACACCAGAGGAATCACCTGGCTAGGACGCTGGGAGAGGTCACACCACAGAACACGATTGACAGCAGACACATAACACCATAACACCGTTGTAGATTCTGGCTGTCTTTGCTAGTATGTACAAGTAATTCTTAATTGTTTCTGCATCTGTGCGTTACTCCCTCAAGATTCAAGGCCCTGACCAAAAAAGTACATGAAAAGATGCTCAACATTGCTAATTATTAGAGAAATGCAAATCAAAACTAAAATGAGGTATCACCTCACAACAGTCAGAATGGCCATCATCAAAAAGTCTACAAATAGGGCTTCCCTGGTGGCGCAGTGGTTGAGAGTCCGCCTGCCGATGCAGGGGACGCAGGTTCGTGCCCCGGTCCGGGAGGATCCCACGTGCTGCAGAGCGGCTGGGCCCATGGGCCGTGGTCGCTGGGCCTGCGCGTCTGGAGCCTGTGCTCCACGGCGGGAGAGGCCACAGCAGTGAGGGGCCCTCATACCACAAAAAGAAAACAAAAGAAAGAAAACAAATTTATGGTTACAAAAGGGGAAAGGTGGGGGAGGGATAAATTAGGAGGTTGGGATTAACATATATACACTATTATATGTAAAATAGATAATCAACAAGGGCCTACTGTACACAGAGAACTCTACTCAGTATTCTGTTATAACTTATATGGGAAAAGAATCTGAAAAAATATATATATATGTATAACTGAATCACTTTGCTGTACACCTGAAACTAACACAACATTGTAAATCAACTATAATGTAAAATAAAAATTAAGAAAAGATAAAAGGGGACTTCCCTGGTGGTTCAGTGGTTAAGAATCCTCCTGCCAATGCAGGCGACACGGGTTCAAGCCCTGGTCCGGGAAGATCCCACATGCCGCAGAGCAACTAAGCCCGTGTGCCACAACTACTAAGCCTGCGCACTGGAGCCCCCAAGCCACAATTCCTGAGCCCTCACACCACAGTTACTGCAGACTGTGTGCCTAGAGCCTGTGCTCCGCAACAAGAGAAGCCACCTCAATGAGAAGCCCGTGCACCGCAACAAAGAGCGGCCCCTGCTCGCTGCAACTAGAGAAAGCCCGCGCACAGCAAAGAAGACCCAACGCAGTCAAAAAATAATAATAATAAATAAATTAATTAATTATTTTTAAAAAAGAAAAAGATTCAAGGCCCTGAACTAGAATGTCCAAATCCTATATTCTGGATAATGTGCCCTTACTCTGGCTGCCCCAAGCCAGGGAGAGGGGATATCACTGCCCTTTGGTTTCAGTAGTGGAAGGCAGATCCCTGCATCCCACTAGGGTTGTGAATGGTAGGGAATTTCCCCTAAATAGGAAGTGGGTGGGGGAGGAAAAATATATATATATATATATATATATAGAGAGAGAGAGAGATCTAATCTTAATGTTCATGACAAAAATTACTGTATGATCATGACCTATGATCATTGACTTTTCATATTCTCCTCTAAGTTATGAGAACAATACTTCTCCTACTAGCTTCACTGATATGTTATAAAGATAAATGATTTAATATCTGCTAACTACACTGAACACCTTAGGAAAATAAGGCATTATAGATACAAGTTACTTTAATTAGGAAAATTATAATTAGTAAAGATCATAATATCTGCTGTGCTTCAGACACAGAAGATAATAAATGCTATAAAGTCAAAGATACTGGAAACTGTCTGCAGGTATTTTGCTCTAACTACAGTACTATATATAAACTTAAGTTTAAAAAGACATTCGTTTTTAGTTAACTATTTAAACTTTGTTTATATAAAATATAGTTCCCAGGCTTGGAATGGGAGAGGGGAAGAAAGATGCATAGACCGTTCAGTTGGTTGAATCTGTTACATTAATTTCACAATCTGTGAAGGAGTGGATTGCCCCTTGGATGGTAATGGAAAATTAGTTTCTTTATTTCTTCATTAAGACTGTGGGAGGAAAATTAATACTCTCTTCTGCTTTTCCAAATTAATAGAATATATCTTTATTAAAATGATGAATTTTAATGAATTAAAATGATGAACATGCCTACTTTCTTTTTGGTTGAGAGGCTCTCTAACTCACAGAATGACTGAAGTTAAAGCTGAGTCTTAGAAATAATCTTGCTAAGGAAACTGAGATTCAGGGAAAGTAGTTACCCTAGGTCACACAATTAATTAGGACAGAGCAAAACTAGAAACTTGGTTCTCTGACTCTTAATCCAGGGCTCTTTCAAATTTATCAAGCCATTTAAAGGGGAAAAAAGGAAATTCCTTTATTGTACTTTTCACATTGTTAATGTATGTAATGTTTGCAGTTCCTATGCCCTGAGGGGTAGTCATCTCTTATGCAAAATAATTTTTTAAAATGTACATTTTCCCAATTCTTTGTGACATTAAGGTGTAAAGAAGTAGAATCCCTATCTTGGAAAAGGCCAACCTTAGGCAAAACTGTGAAGTGAAGACTTTCTTCAATACCTCCCTTCCGCATTTCATACTCCTACACAAACCCATGTTCCCAATTAACCCATTCCTCTCCCCACTACCCTTCTTCATGAAAACTCCTCTGAGATTTTATTATACTACTTCATACATAAATAGCATGTGTAGACACACACACACACACACACACACACACATCCCATTTGTATACCACTTCTTCTTTATCCCTTCTCGACTGCATCTTTTCTCCCATGCTCAGAAGTAACTGTCACTTCTTTTCTACTATTTCTTTGCTTTTCTTTATAGTTTTACTACATGTGAGTGTTCCCCTAATCAATACACTATTTAGCTTGTGCATGCTTTCAAACTTAATAGAATTGGCATAAATGTAAATATGTTCCTATAATTTTCTTTTTTCACTCATTTCATTTGTTAAAAATTTTTATATGTTGCCTTAAAGTATTGTTTTCAGTGCTGTATTGCTTGTCATTAGATGAATACACCAAAATGTTTTTTTTTAATTTATTTATTTAATTTTATTTATTTTTGGCTGCATTGGGTCTTTGTTGCTGCGTGTGGGCTTCCTCTAGTTGCAGCGAGAGGGGGCTACTCTTCCTTGAGGTGTGTGGGCTTCTCATCACGGTGGCTTCTCTTGCTGCGGAGCACAGGCTGTAGGCGCGCGGGCTTCAGTAGTTGTGGCACACGGCCTCAGTAGTTATGGCTTACGGGCTCTAGAGCGCAAGCTCAATAGTTGTGGCACACGGGCTTAGTTGCTCCGCAGCATGTGGGATCTTCCCAGACCAGGGCTTGAACCCGTGTCCCCTGCATTGGCAGGCGGATTCTTAACCACTGTGCCACCAGGGAAGACCGCCAAAATGTATTTATGCATTCTTTGGTTGATGGCCAACCCAATTTTTTTATTACAAACAATACTGCCAAGAATATTATTGTACCTCTATCCTGTTTCATGGACGCAAGAGTACTCCAGCAGTGGAATTGCTGAGTGGTAAGGTATGGGCATCTTCAAATTTGAGAAAATGCTAAATTACTTTCTGGAGTTATTTTTACCAATTTCACTCTACGTAGCAGTAATTATGAGTTTCCATTGATTGATATCCTTTCTAACACCTGGAAGTGTCAGATGTTTTTATTTCTTCCAATCAGGTACTAGTTTTATTTTACATCTCTCTGATTAATAATGATATTGAACATGTCATATATTCACTGGCCATTCTGATTTCTCCTTTGCACATTGTTTATTGGGTTGTTTGTCTTTGTCTTATTGACTTGAAAGAGGTTTTTTAAAATATATTCTGAATACCAATTTTTTGTCAATTATGTGTTTTGAAAATATTTCTTCTTGTTCGTAAATTGTCCTGTCACATTTTTTCATTATGTCTTCTTGCTGAAAATTATTTTATTTCACTTACCTATATTCTTCTCTGAGGATGTGCTTTTTTGTGTGTCTTGCTTAAGAAATCCTTTCCTTCCTTGATGTTGTATATTCTTTGATATTTGTTCTTAAATATTTTAAACTTTTGCTTTTTACATGTAGGTCTTTAAATAGCCTAAAATTTATTTATTTTATTTTTTTTTTTTTTGCGGTACGTGGGCCTCTCACTGCCGCAGCCTCTCCCATCGCGGAGCACAGGCTCCGGACGCGCAGGCCCAGCGGCCATGGCTCACGGGCCCAGCCGCTCCGCGGCATGCGGGATCTTCCCAGACCGGGGCACGAACCCGTGTCCCCTGCATCGGCAGGCGGACTCTCAACCACTGCACCACCAGGGAAGCCCCTAAAATTTATTTTTGTATATCATATGAGGACTGAATTTTTTTGCCACATGGATAACAAATTGTTTCAGCACCCTTTATTGAAGAGTCCTTTTATCCTTATGATTTGTAATGCCAGATTTCTTCACATACTAAGTCATGTGTTAATCTGGTAGGGCAACTCTCCCACCACCATATTTTTCTTCAGGAGTGTTTTAGTTTTTCTTGGCCTTTTGCTTTTCCAAATCAATTTTAGAATTATTTTGTCAAGTTTCCACAAAGAAGCCTGTCAGAATTTTTATCATATTGCACTGAAATAGATTATATTAGGGAGAATTAAATCTTTCTATCCTTGAACATATTATTTCTCTTCATTTATTTAGGTCTCCTTTGATTTCTTTCAGTAAAGTTTTATAATTTTCCCCATGAAGTTTAGGTACCTCCTCTATTTCTATGTGTAGTATATTATATTTTGCTCTGAGAGTCAGTATTCACAATTAAGTTATGCCAAATGGCTTTAACCAGGGCCTGAAAGCTCAATTATCTATGGAGACAAGTAAAAACAAACAACGTGGAAAGCGACCCAAGTGTAAGGCAGTAGAAAATGATGAAGACTGGAGAGTCTCTACTCAGCTCCAGCCAATTGCTGCCCAGTATTACCAGAACTTCCAAATATTCTAGACTTTCTAGAAATGTCTTGATTTTTAAAACACTGTGTAGACTGCCAATTTCAATCATCCTCAGATGATTTAAAATGAAGAATGACAAGTGAAATATCAGGTTTCAGCCAGCCAATTAGATAGGACTTCAGAGAGAGGAAAGGAAAGGAAGGCACTAGCATGGCTGTAAAAACAAAAACAAAAACAAAACAGAAAATAACAAGTGCTGGCAAAAAAATGTGGAAAAATTGTAATCTGTTGTTAGGGGTAATGTAAAATGGTGGGCCACCTTGGAAAGTAGTTTGGCAGTCCCACAAAAAAGTTAAACACAGAGTTACCATATGACCCAGCAAGTCCATTTCTAAATATATACCCAAGAGAAGTGAAAACATACATCCACACAAAAACTTGTAAACAAATGTTCATTGCAACATTATTCATCATAGTCAAAAAGTGGAAACAACCCAAATGCCCATCAAGTGATAAATGGATAGATAAAATGTGGTATATCCACACGATGGAATATTATTTGACCATATAAGGGATGAAGTACTGATACATGCTACAACATGGATGGACTTTGAAAGCATGATGCTAAGTGAAAGAAGCCAGTCACAGAGGGCTACCTATTGTATGATTTTGTGTACATGAGCTATCCTGAATAGGCCAATCCATAGGGACAGAAAGTAGATTAGTAATTCCCAAGGGCTATAAAGAGGGAGAATCGGGAATCAGTGCTAGTGGATGGGGTTTATTTTGGAGGTGATAAAAATGTTCAGGAATTAGTTGTGACAGTTTCATAACCTTGTGAAGATACTAAAAACATTGAATCACACATGTTAAAAAGGTGAATTTTATGGTATATGAATTACATCTTTATTTCAAATGTTTTTAATATAAAGAAAGAAAGAGAGAGAGAGAAAAGAAAGTATGTATTGGGCCTTCCTCCAAAGTCAAAATCTGCCAATATAAAACTACTTCTGACTTTGAGATTAAACAAATTCACTCATGACTAAGAAAGAACATTTATGTTTGTATTATTTTTCCTTTTCTAATAACTGCTTTTAATAGTAACACCTTTGATACTGTACATTTAGCAAAACCTATCCTTCCAGATGGGATGGCAACAGTTTTGTAACATCTCTTTGCTTATTAAAAGACTGTGACTGGGGCTTCCCTGGTGGTGCAGTGGTTAAGAATCCACCTGCCAATGCAGGGGACACAGGTTTGAGCCCTGGTGCGGGAAGATTCCACATGCCACAGAGCAACTAAGCCCGTGTGCCACAAGTACTGAGCCTACACTCTAGAGCCCGGGAGCCACAACTACTGAGCCCGCGAGCCACAGCTACTGAAGCCTGCGTGCCACAATTACTGAAGCCCGTGTGCCTAGAGCCTGTGCTCCACAGCAGGAGAGGCCACCGCAATGAGAAGCCCGCGCACTGCCTCGAAGAGTAGCCCCTGCTCACCGCAACTAGAGAAAGCTTACACGCAGCAACGAAGACCCAACGCAGCCTAAAATAAATAAATGAATTTATTAAAAAAGGAAAAAAACTGCTTCTCTGTGTGCTCTTCCACTTGTTGTTGTGCTATATCTCTAATAACAAACATTGTACCTGTTTAAAAAAAAAAAGACTGTGACTTATGTTGCCTTGTTGGTATGATTTTTTTCTTTACTAATATTTCTAAAAAGAGATGGCCTGAGTGTTTCCTCCAGGTCCCTGCTTAGGTCCTCACCCAAACCTGCTTGCTGCCTTTGCTCTGAATCCCATCCTCTCCCACTTCTGCAAGGACATCCTTTCCAGCATCTCTTTAAAACCACATGGACCTACCACCCTAATGTACCTACTACCCTAATGTACCTGCAGTTTCCTCAGACAATCCAGTCCTCTTAGGTCTCTGTGCCTTTACACATCATGTACTCTCTGCATGGAAACTTCTGGTGTGGGCATAGCAGTGGATATAAAAAGAGATTGATGGCATTCTTTTGGAGGCAGTACTCAATGGACTTGCAAGTAAATTGGATATGGAGTAGGAAAGAAGGAAGGAATTAAGAATCAAGATTGTCTACTAAGCTTCTAACTTGAGTAACTTTTCAGATGGCACAGCCATTTTCCAAGTTTAGGAAGACCAGGATCAGGGAGGACCAGGTTTAACATAGCAACTCTGAGCCGTCTATGAGACATCAAGTAGAGATACCAACTATACATATGTTAGTCTGGAGTGAGATAATATGTGTCTGGAACGCAGAGGAAAGATTTGTGCTAGAGGTATAAAACTGGGAGTTGTCAGCACATAAGTAATGTTTAAAACCGTGGAAATGAATACACCTAGGGAGAAAATGTTTCCAAAGAGTGATCACTCAATAAGTGTTAGGTAGTAACAAGCTGTGCCATAATTTATTCAACAAATCCCTCCTATTTTTTTAACATATGTTTCCCAATGTTTTGTGTAATTCATAAGTAATTTTTATATCTTCCATAAATATTTATGATACTTTTTTTTTCTAATAGAAACCAGCTTTTAAAAAAAGAGGCCCACTTGCAATACACTTTGATTCCCAAAATCAAGCAGAAAAAGTAATTTGGAACAGGAAAAGAGAGGAGGGGCAGCAGGGCTAAGTTCTGTGTAGGGAAGGGGCAGAGAGACGAGGCTCCCTGCTCAGCACTGCGGAGGAAGCAGAAATGTTTAAGGAACATTTATCAAGTTTACTGAATTTTTAAAAAATTTATTTATTTTATTTATTTATTTTTTGCTGCGTTGGGTCTTCATTGCTGCGCATGGGCTTTCTCTAGTTGCAACGAGCGGGGGCCGCTTTTAGTTGCAGTGCACAGTCTTTTCATTGCAGTGGCTCTTGTTGTGGAGCACGGGCTATAGGTACGCGGGGTTCAGTAGTTGTGGCACTCAGGCTCAGTAGTTGTGGCTCTTGGGATCTAGAGCGCAGGCTCAGTAGCTGTGGCGCACGGGCTTAGCTGCTCCACGGCATGTGGGATCTTTCCGGACCAGGGATCAAACCCGTGTCCCCTGCATTGGCAGGTGGATTCTTAACCACCGTGCCACCAGGGAAACCCCCTACTGAATGTTTTTCAATTTTTTTTAAGTCTTTTTTCCATCTCCACTACATAATCTTCAGTAAACTCAACATTGCTAACTAAATGTTTTTCATGCAGTGTGTTCTCCACGGTGAATTAAATGCCAAGTCCTGACTCATATGGGCTAGTGACAAGAGAAACTGCCAGCCAGTAACTGGGCTACATTTGTTTTCTAAAATGGCAATGCAATGAACACCTTTGGAGCTACATCTCTGCATATGTTCAGAATTACTCCCTTGGCATAAATTTACAGATACTGAATTAAAAAGAATAAACCATTATTAAGGCTTTTTATACACATTGCCAAAATGTCCTCCAGAAAAGTTGAACCAATGTATCACCAGCAGAGTATTAGAGTGTTCATTTCCTCACATCTACATTTTCAGCTTTAAGGAATTAATGGGGGAAAAAAGGGTAGTTCCCTGTTTTAACATGACTTTATCACCATCTACTAAATTTTTTTAACATTACCCTAACTGGTCTCCTTGTTTCTAACCTTTCTCCATGTCAATGCATTCTGTATGCCACCAGATTAATCTTCTTATAGTAGGATTCCTATGCCAATATTCCCCTGTTCGAAAATCTTCAGTGACTCTCATTTTCTACTGAATTAAGTACAAACTCATCAGCCTGTCATCTAAAACACTGTGCAATATGGCCTCATCACATATTTCCAATCTTATTTTGGCCTCCACTTTCTTACACATACCCTATGATCCAGTCAAAATCATATAGTCATTGTTTTCCAGAACATGACCCATACTTTCTCATCTCCATAGCATAATAGTCCAGCGATGAAAATTCATATCACGAGGTCTTCAAATCTCCCCTCCCTCACCCATGGCAGATTTTGCTAATTACTCATCATACTCTTTCCCACTGAGCTGGCATACAGTGCTATAGACAGTCACTACCACTGAACTGGAATTGGCACTTGATATAAAACTAACTTGCAGTCCCTGTAATAGTCCTTTCACCTAGTTGGCTTTCACCCCAGCTCCTCTTCTTGAACTTGTTCCCATAAATTAAGGTTGCCTTCAAATATTCCCTTTAGAAAGGCTTTCCTGAATCTACTCTGCACCTCTATAATCCTCTTAACACATTACAGGGGACTTATACTTCTTACTTCATTTCACCTTGTTTCATTATTGTGAGATATCTTCTGCCCATTCGAACCATATGTGTCAAGGCAATAAGTAGTAAAGAGGTCAGATTCTGTCACCAGACTGCCATAGTTCAAATCCTGGATCTGTCCCAACTAGCTGTGGGTCCTTGAGCAAGTTTTTTAACATCTCTGAGTTGCCCTCTTTTGTAAAATGGACATAATAATTGGACCAACCACAGAAAGTTGTGAGGATTCAATGAGAAAATGCAAGTCAAGTGCATACTAAGTGTCACACACATATTAAGTCTTCAGAAATGTTATGTATCTCTCAAAAATTTAAACATAGAGTTACCATATGCCTTAGCAATTCCAATTCTAGGTTTAAATCCAAGAGAATTTTGTTCACATATGTTCACACAAAAAGTGGGAAGCAGCCACATAGCACAGGGAGATCAGCTCGGTGCTTTGTGACCGCCTGGAGGGGTGGGATAGGGAGGGTGGGAGGGAGACGCAAAAGGGAGGGGATATGGAAACATATGTATATGTATAACTGATTAAATTTGTTATAAAGCAAAAAATAAAAAAAATTAATTAGAAACTTGCTGGTATTTGGTAATTATTTGAACAGTAGGACACTAGTGAAAAAAAAAAGATAAAAAGGAGGAAGTTACTCTATTACCTATATCCTAATCTAACTCTCATTTTATTATAATTTGTAGATTTTGAATGAAGAATCAGAAAAGCTAAAAAACTGTCTTGTTAATTGATTAATGTCAATCTTTATATGCAACAACTTAGTAGATTACTTCTTAAGAACTGAGTACATTATGGAGTTCCCCAGGTCACCAACTTCTAAAAAGTGGTAAAATTTTATACCATCATTTTAGGGGGTCTCTCTTCTGGTTTGTAAATCTCTGTGTAATACAATCGGGTGAGAAGTCAATTTTTTTTTCTTGATTTTCTAGAAATGATGATTAAAGTCTGTTGCTAAGAAAATAAAAAATAAACATACTCTCGACCACATATTGTAAGTTTAAATATCCTCCCCCTATAAAAAAAAAAAAATTTGGAAACCAAACTGGACACAATCTTCTTTAGAAGCAGAATATAAGTGGTTCTTACCAGACATAGGAGGTACAAAAAAAAAAAAAAAAAAAAACGTATACAGTACATGAATGTTCATAGCAGCATTATTTATGAGTCAAAAAATAGAAGCAGCCCAAATGTCCATCAGCTGATAAATAAATAAAATGTGGTATATCCACACAATGGAATATTATTCAGCCATGAAATTGAATGAGGTGCTGATGCATACTACAACATGCATGAACCTTGAAAACATGCTAAGTGAAAGAAGTCAGACTCAAAAGACCATTATATGAAATATTCAGAATAAGCAAATCCATAGACTCAGAAGTAGGTTAGTGGTTGCCAGGGATGAGGATGAGGGGGAGTGGAGAGTGATTGATTAAGGGGTATAAGGCTTCTTTTTTGAGTGATGAAAATGTTCTAGAATTCGTTAGTGGTGATGATTGTACAATATTGTGAATATACTAAAACCCACTGAATTGTGCATTTTAACATGGTTAAAATGATAAATTTTATGTTACGTGACTATTATCTCAATTTTTAAAAATGTTATTTATATTACTATTCATCTCTGTATCCCCTAGAGTGCCTAAAGAGACATCATTAAGAAAGTGTGCTTTTTTTTAAGGGAGAAAGATTTAATATGACCTTAAATGCAAAGGTGAAATGATTTGAGCAACTTCTATAAATTACAGTGATTACAATTTGCATGTAGAACAAATCATAGATAAAAGGTAATTTATTGATCTGTAGAAATTCCAAGAATCGACTGGGCCCAACTAAAACAAAACAGTTCCAACAATCTTGGGATTGCACTTGGCTAGAATACAATCCAGCAAAAAATATTAATAGGGAACTCAAAAAAGCAGATCTATAAATATCCACTGAGTATGTTAAAAAAAAACAACTAATTAAAACAGAAAGGCTATTTTTAAACCATTTAAAAATCATTTTTAAAAACGTTAATATCCACTGTTGACAAGGGAAAATTATGATCTTGCTTGTCATTTCCCACTGCATGTAGGTGGGCATATACATTTATAAGCTTTCTGGAGGTTAATTTGACAATATGTATACTACATACATATATTTATGGCTAGAAAAAGGTCTAAGAATTATGTCCTCCAAGTGGTACACTTGGAGGTGGAATAAGGCAACTTTCCCCCTTGTCTTTATCCCCTACATTTTTCTACAATAAACATAAATATTGCTTTTGTAACAGAAAACAATAAAAGTATTTCTTAAATTTTTGAAAAGTAATGGAGGCAGGAGAAATCAGTTCACTTTGTTGAAGTCAACTTGTTAATTTTTTTAAACTGTTATGAATAAACTAGAACTTTATTGAGGTTGTTAGTGGTATACCTAGAAAATGATAAATAGGTAAAATATAGAAATAACTGAGGAGACATTAGTCTACAATTAGATAGATGACCCATGAGATATTATCTTTACAAACCATCAGTACAAAAGTGCAATAGTTAGTTTGATGAAAATGGACATGGCAATAATCTCTCATGATGTTTAAGAGCAGAATCTCCACATTAATTGAATTGCTAAATTGCCTTCTAAAATGGATATTTCAGTAGTGAACAAAGAATGTCCTTTTTACCACACCCTTCTCAGTACAGGATGTAACTAACAAAAAAGGAATCTCACTTACTTTTCATCTCTTCAATTATTAGTGAAACTGAACATTTTCTAAGGTTTATTTATTGGCTATTCATATTTCTTCTTCTGTGAGTTGTCTGCTCATGTGTCATGTGTATTTTTTAAGATTTTTTTAAAGCCTTTTTTGAATTTGTTACAATACTGCTTCTGTTTTATGGTGCTTTTGTTTTGTTTTGTTTTGGTTTGGTTTTTGGTTTTTTGGCCATGAGGCATGTATGTGGGATCTTAGATCCCCAACCAGGAATCGAACCAGCACCACCTGCACTGGAAGGTGAAGTCTTAACCACTGGACTGCCAGGGAAGTCCTGTCATCTCTGTTTTTAGGTGATCTTTTTTTTTTTTAAATTTTATTTATTTATTTATTTTGGCTGCGTTGGGTCTTCATTGCTGCATGCGGGCTTTCTCTAGTTGTGGCGAACAGGGGCTACTCTTCGTTGCAGTGTGCGGGCTTCTCATTGTGGTGGCTTCTCTTGTTGCGGAGCACGGGCTCTAGGTGCACGGGCTTCAGTAGTTGCAGCACGTGGGCTCAGTAGTTGTGGCTCACAGGCTTAGTTGCTCCATGGCATGCGGGATCTTCTTGGACCAGGGACTGAACGTGTATCCCCTGCATTGGCAGGCAGATTCTTAACCACTGTGCCATGAGGGAAGTCCCGATCTTTTTTTTTTAATATAAATTTATTTGTTTTTATTTATCTAGTTTTGGCTACGTTGGGTCTTCCTTGCTGCATGCGGGTTTTCTCTAGTTGCGGTGAGTGGCGGCTACTCTTCATTGCAGTGCGCGGGCTTCTCATTGCAGTGGCTTCTCTTGTTGCAGAGTACGGACTCTAGGTGCACAGACTTCAGTAGTTGTGGCTTGCGGGCTCTAGAGCTCAGGCTCAGTAGTTGTGGTGCACGGGCTTAATTGCTCTGCAGCATGTGCGATCTTCCCGGACCAGGACTCGAACCCGTGTCCCCTGCATTGGCAGGCAGATTCTTAACCATTGCACCACCAGGGAAGCCCGATCTTTTTTCTTGTTGATTTGTTACAGTACTTTAAAGGGTAAAGATCTTAACTCCTTGTCTGTCATGTATGTTTCAAATATTTTTCCCAGTTTGTCATTTGCTTTTTAACTTTAATGGTGTCTTATAATGTCTAAAAATGTTTAATTTTTATGAGGTCAAACATATCAGTCTTTTCCTTTATCATTTTTCCTTTTGCTTTTGCTTTTATTATTAGACAGTTCTTCACTCTAGGAGAAGATATTCTCCACCTGTATTTTCTTCCAATTCTTTTATGGGGTCATTTTTTTTCATTTCATTCTTAAAGCCATCTGGAGTTTATTTTGGAATAAGATGTGAGAGAGACAACTCTTAAAAACACATTTTTAAAACATTACACATTATAAAAGAGTCTGTGCAAAGAAAATATTTGCAGTATTAAATGTGCCCAAGGAGTCATCACTTAACATAAAAAAAATTTCCCATGACATAGCATTTAAACAGTTCTTCAGAGTTCACTAAAAAAGGATTGGGCTGTGTTGAAACCTACTTTAACAGTTTTCTTTTGGAGCAGTTGTCTTTTTACTAATTAACTTTTATATTATTTGAATGTTTCACAAAGCGTACATATTGCTTTCTTAAAAAAGAAAGAAAAAGTATGCGCTTCATTGCATGAGAGGTTGATGCCACATGTCAGAGACAGATCTTGAATTTCACCTTTTCATGACTAAAAGAAAACAAAAGAAACTCTTCATGATTCCTAGGGCATGAATCATAAATGAAATTACTGAATGATTAAGTAAGTCTAACGACAACGGAGTGAAGTGGAAATCCTATTGTGTAGAAATCACAAACCTGAGTTTCAATGTGCCCCCTGATTCACTTGCTAAATTTCCTTAGATAAATTTCTTAAAATATCTGCACCTGTTCGTCAGTGCACGAAACAAAGATCTTAGTTGTCAGAAAAGATGGGCTTATGAGTTAACATATTAAAGTATTAAAAGCATCTTGAACTAAATATCTTCATGAACAGGGTCAGCAATTCTAGTCATCAGCAACTCAGGAAACCTAAAAATTTCCTCATTTAATGTCTCCTCTTCAAGGCTCAGCTGTTCTTTCAGTGTGCGTAAATTCTCAAAGGTTCATTGAGGGTAGCAGAATATCAGAGGTGAATGTTTTGGGAATAACAGATATTTCATGTTACTGCTAATGAGGCTGAAATAGTATTTTAAGAAATCTAACCTTCCTTTCTATTTCTGCTACTTCTCTTTTAACAGATTTCAGCTTTTTGAGATGCTAATCATATTCATGTCCACAAAAGTTCACAAGAAGACACATGCTCCAGAAATTTACGCTTACTAACATTCATGCAAATATGTATATAATACCACTGATGTGGGTAACCACATTCTTGTGCATAAGCATATCCTCAGGTTTACCTTGAGCACATTAATGAAAAGAACTAAGAAGACCAGGTAATGAGTAAATCAGTAAGATTATTGATGATTAAAAATTTCTGAGTCCACAACTGGTAAAGAGTTCTCTGCTTAATGTTATCCAGGCCCTCAGAGAAACCAGTGAAAATAATTTATTTATTAATTCATTCAACATATATTAATTGAGCATCTGCCAAGCGCTGTGCTAAGCACTGAGGAAAACTATTAGGTTGAACCACATGAAATTGCTGATAGTCAAGCATTTTTTTAACATACAGCAATGGCAATTTCATGTAGTTCAACCTAAGAAAATTACAGAAATTCCTTAGAGAGGGAAAGAAGACAGAGTTGAAAATCATGAGAAAAAACAAAATTTTCCAAAATAGCAACTTAGAAGAAATAAGAGGGAATAAAAGGAAAAAGAAAAAAATAGGATTGGGAAACGGGAAAAAGGGAACATATAAACAAAAATAGAAGAGAACAATAAAAACATATGGAGGGCTTCCCTGGTGGCACAGTGGTTAAGAATCTGCAGGGGACATGGGTTTAAGCCCTGGTCCAGGAAGATCCCACATGCCACAGAGAAATGAAGCCCATGTGCCACAACTAGTGAGCCTGTGCTCTAGAGCCCGTGTGCCACAACTACTGAAGCCCACGTGCCTAGAGCCTACGCTCCGCAACAAAAGAAGCCACCACCATGAGAAGCCCGAGCACCACAATGAAGAGTAGCCCCCACTCGTTGCAACTAGAGAAAGCCCATGCACAGCAACAAAGACCCAACCCAGCCAAAAATAAATAAATAAAATAAATAAATTTATTAAAAAATATATGGCAATAAAAACTAATAAATTATTTTTTAATTTTTTAGATTGAAATATAATTGACATACAACAATTAGTTTCAGGTATACAACATAGTGATTCAGTATTTTATATACTGCTGTGAAATGATTACCATGGTAAGTCTAGTTAACATCCATTGCCATACATATTTACAGCAAATTTTTTTTTCCTTATGATGAGGACTTTTAAGATCTACTCAGCAATTTTCAAATTTGCAATACAGTATTATTAACTATAGTCACCATGCTGTACGTTACATCCCCATGACTTATTTATTTTAGAACTGGAAGTTTGCACCTTTTGACCCCCTTCACCCATTTCACCTACTCCCCACCCACTACCTCTGGCAACCACCAAACTGTTCCCTGTATCTATGAGCTTAGGTTTCTGTCTGTTTGTTGAAAACTAATAAATTCTTTTTCTTTCTTTCTTTCTTTCTTTCTTTATCTTTGGCTACATTGGGTCTTCGTTTCTGTGTGTGGGCTTTCTCTAGTTGTGGTGAGCGGGGCTACTCTTCGTTTTGTGGTGCGTGGGCTTCTCATTGCAGTGGCTTCTCTTGTTGCAGAGTATGGGCTCTAGGTACGCGGGCTTCAGTAGTTGTAGCACATAGACTTAAGTAGTTGTGGTTTGCAGGCTCTAGAGCGCAGGCTCAGTAGTTGTGGCACACGGGCTTAGTTTCTCCGCGGCATGTGGGATCTTCCTGGTCCAGGGCTCGAACATGTGTCCCCTGCATTGGCAGGTGGATTCTTAACCACTGCGACACCAGGGAAGCCCAATAAATTTGAAATAATTTAATTCATCCAATGTATATTGTGTCCAACACTATATAGATAATCTCATGGTAGGCACAACGTGTACCTCAAAAGAAAGAGAAAACATTATTCTCCTTAGAGAAGAAAGACAGATCAATGTGCCCCATATTTTAAAATTCTAAATTCTAATGATACAAGAGAAAATGAAAAAAATGTTGAGGCAGTTGGAGAGCCAAAGCAGGGAAAATGATAGTAGAAATACCAAAAAAATAGATATAAATTCAATATAAATCCAAGAAAAAGCAAAGTTGGAAAGAAATAAAATAGGAGTCCTGATAATAGGAAAAAGATTCTGCAGCAATGTCTCCTGATAACACAAGAACGAAAAGTGTAAATCAAGTTATCAGAGAAGCCAAAGAAAGTAAATTTAAAAAGGTTTTACTATCTCTTTTGCCACATAGAAAATTATATTAACTTCCCATTTTGTACAATTAAGGGTGAACAAATAATAAAATAGGTAATTTGCGTATATAGATAAATTCCAAATTTTATATTTTGATATAATGACTTTATTTGAAATAACATAAATTATATAAAAGCAAATAATCCAAAACTATCCAGACAGGAAAGAATAAATTAGAAAATTACTTAAATAGAGCCCTCTTTATACTTTCATGATTAAGAATGGTCAAAGACCCATACAATTTTAGCATAAGAAGGAGTCTTAGAGTTCACTCACACCAAACCCTCACTGTCTCAGAAGAGGCAGAGAGCGTGATGAGAAGTGATTTGTTCAAAACTAGAGAGAAGCAGACTTAGGACTAGAACTTATTTCTTCTTTCATTCACTTAGTGGTCAGGAAATCCTGCCATGTGCCCTACAAGGTACAAAAACTGGTGAACTTTGTTCCTGGCTCTCAAGTTGCTGTCAGAGTGGCAGTGTTGAGGGTGGGTAAAAGAGACCCATAAACTCTACTAAAGCCATTAGTGTACATCAGTAAAATAAACAGTGCTTTAAAACCCACATTTTATATGTCAAAACTCAGTCATTGAGAACTCTCATTTTGAGAGCTTCAAACCAGGGTGGTACATAAAATAACAAAGAAGAATCCTTCACCAAAGAAGGATAAACAGGATCCTAGGTTGTAGATTTCCTAACAGGTCTTCCATATAATGTATGTCTTTAATCAGTACCAGCAGCATCAGCACTCCGTTATTACCCTTCTTTGATGCAGAATAAGTGAATGATTCTCTTTTTAAAAAATATTTATTTATATATTTGGCCATACTGGGTCTTGGTTGTGGCACACGGGCTCTTAGTTTCGGCGTGCAGGATCTAGTTCCCTGACCAAGGATCGAACTCGGGCTCCCCGCATTTGGAGTGCAGAGTCTTAACCACTGGACCACCAGGGAAGTCCCTGAATGATTCTTAAACACTGTCAGCTGTGTAGCTAAAAATACATGATTTGTCTAAACTCTCTTTTCAGACATTGTGCATGAAAGTATGGTTTTGCAACTGATGCCAAATAAACTTGTGTATGAAAAACAACAACAACAACTGATTACTTAGCACATTATTGTCTGAACTTGGGTTTACAAAAAAGAGGCCCCCCAAAATTGTGTGGCAATCAGAGAGTAAGATTATGATGATAAAATGAGTCCAGTGAGTGAAAGAACTAATCATAGCTGTAAAAACGCCAAGGTCTGAACAAAGAGTGAGAGTTTTGTGAACAGCTATGACACAGGTCCTTGTCACAGGGCCCAGAGGGCAGCTCAGAACCACACTGATTCAGGTTCCTATGTGCCCTGTAAGGACTCTAAGGATTACTATTTTTTTTAACATGACATGTAATTCTTGTTACTAACCACAGTATGACATAAAATCAGGTGACCAGGAAACCAGATAACCTCTCACACTTTATTTTATTTTGTTATTAACAATCATTGTTCTTAAATGATAGAATTAAATGTGAGCTATAGTCAAAAGTTCCTTTAGAGGGCTTTAAGCAAATGATTAAAATAAAATCTTTAACCCCTCTGCCTATTTGTTGAATCTGAAAATACTTGCATAGAGATATATAATCAGTCTTGAACAGTAGGAGTCTTTCATTTTCCATCTACTGATTTTACGGGGATAAATTAAAACAGCAAACAACCAATGTTGAAATGTCAAGGCTAAAATGTCACAGAAGCATAAGTTCAGTAAAGTAGCATCTTCTGTTCTGAGTAGTCTGATGACACAGCTAATGCTGTGCCTTTAAGGATGTGGATGTGACCTTAACATCGCTGAGCTTCATGGCTGCAACCTTAACATTTCCTGTCACAGTCTTTGAGTCAATTCTCATGCCCACACAATAGAGCGAGTTTCCATTTCATTCTTGAGTTCACACAGGTAAGTGGGTGGGTATGTGCTCAAACTCAGAGATGCATTATCATACTAATCCAAGTCCATTAATCTCATTGCTCTGATTTTTTTTTCTTTCTTTTGAAATTAAATAATTCTTTACCTCCTACCCTCCACTGCTTGGTAATAACTCAAAAAAGCACTGGAAAGAGTCAAGAGCTGGGCCACTACTTGACCAATGACTCTCCAAGATCGTTTACTTCTTCATGTTTCAGTATCCTTTGTAAAATGAGATTCATAATATCTGGCCCAATTCTACAGATGGCCAGAATAAAAGCATTTAAAATGTTTTGGGAGAAAAGCATAAGAATACTGTGACTTTAAAAAAGCAAATGATACAAAATAAGAAGATGAATACAGCAAATAAATAACAGAAGAAATTGACAATCTTGAACAATGTTGTTACTGACTAGTCTCTTCTCTCTTTGCTACCTAATCTCAAAATATCTTGCAGCTCCATAGTGGCTGAAGTTTGTGTTCATACTGCCAGATGCTATAAGTCATTATAGGTGGTGGACCCCAAAGAGCTTTTACTTATGTGAATTCTATCTAATGGTATTTATCATATTACCTGTTAAACTGAGAAATTTTCAAAATATTATTTCAAATCAAGACAACAAAGTGTACTTAGTTTTTGTTGTCTTCCTGCCTAGGCTCAAAGAAAAGCTCAAGATTTCAGATGATTACTTGTTTGAAAAAATGATGTTATAGCTATCCTGCCAGGTATGACTAAAGATAGCGAATAACAGTACAGAAAGCACTAAGAACAAGCAAATTTTATTAATCTCTTTGAATCTCTATAAAAATGTACATATTGATACTTAAACCTACTACCATAGAAAATACTGGAAAACAATACACATGCAGGCGCCCTGTTAACTGAGTGATGACATCATTACACGTCAAACAGCCTCTGGAAATTTCCGCTGTATATTCATGAGAGATTGAAAGTGAAAAAGGCAAATCATGTCTTTGTACCATAAAGGAAATCATTTTGACCTCGGAGACCCCTTGAAAGGATCTTGGAGATAACCCAGACCTGGGGGACCACGATTTGAGAACCAACATAATCGATTAATTTTAAGGTCACTTCCCAGTTCATAGTACGGCTCCGATGAATGCTTTGCTCTCCTTCGCGGACCACCCTTTGAGACCTAAGGTCTCAAGACAGAGCCCCTAGCCTAGTGGAACCCAAAGCGAAAAGCCCCGGACGCTCCGGAGGACGCTCTGCTTAGCTACTGGGAGCCGAACACGCTCCCCTGAGTCGGCGGAGGACGCAGGATCTAGAAACCAGTCCCAAACCTGCGCCCCGAGCGCCAAGGCGGGGCCAGAACTGGCTGCGGGCGGCCAGGCTAGCCCAGGGCTCAGGGCAGGAGCGGCGGCGGCGACAGCGACAGCGAGGGACGGCTCCCCGGACACGCCTGCCAACTGCCCGCCCGCCGCAGGTGAGCCGGCCCCCGGGAGGAGGAGCGCGGCCAGGTACTCCCAAGGAGCTGCTTCCTCCTTTCCCACAGCTCCGCGGCCTCCCGGGATCAAGGCTGGACCTGCTCCGCGCGTCCCCGTGCCGGCCAGGGCGGCGCTCCGCTGACCCCAGGCGCTTCCTCGAGCGTGCGGGCCACTCCGGCCCTGCGGAGAGCAAGGCGAGGGTTTTGGGGGCGCCGAGACGGAGGGTCTGGCGGCCGCAGGGACTACCCAAGCACGGGGCTCCGGCCCGGGAGCTGCTGGAACATGCGCCCGGAGCTGCAGGTGCGGGGCCCGGCGGCTCGGCCCCGACGGGGAATGGGCGACTCGGAGGGGGCCACCTCGGCGGACCGGGCTCGATACCAACGGAAAGCAGAGGGCGGCCGCGGCGATAGGTGCCCGCTCTGCCGTCGGCAGAGTCCGGAGGGTGGGGTGGGGAGGCGAGGGGTAGGGCGGAGGCGGCATTTGTCCCCGGGCACGCTCTCGGGGCCGCTTTCCGGGCGCGGGTCGGACGCCGGCGACCGAAACCGCGCGCGGGGCGCAGTCGCGCGGTGGCTTTGAGCACAACAGGTAGGTGACTCAGTTCCCACAGGAACTCAAAGTGCTGAGCCGGGGCCTTTTTTGACGTGTTTTTTGTTGGTTGGTTGCTTATTTTGTTTGTTTCGGTTTGTTTGACAGTTGCCAGACTATGTTTACACTCCTCGTGCTACTCAGCCAACTGCGCGTACTTACCTTCGCGTTCCCTCATCGCACAAGAAGTCCAGAGGAGTCTAGGCATGCGGGAGAAGAAGGTAAGCCTGGCTTCCGGCTCCAAGTAAACCCTCCTGGAAACCCGACTCGGATTACAGAGCTCAAACCAGAAAGTGCAGTCTTTGAAACTACATGCCCCCATCAATCATAGAAGCACTAAAATGTCCTTTAATTTGTGGTTTATTTGGTAATGTTGTGGTTTGTTATGTTAAGTGCAATTTATACACATTCATTTCTGTGAGTTACTTTTGCTAAGTATATATTTAAGATCAGGTTGCTGGTTAACTGAATGGAAAACCTATTTCAACTTCTGAAAATCAGTGAGTGCCATTTTTCTAGATGAAGCTATGTGGTAATTATAATGAGCATAATTCTTCCAGTTCTTCCTGGAAAGATGGACAGGGAGACCAGGATCTAGTCCAGATGTGTTAGGAGACTCTGGGCAATTTACTTAACCCCTTTCAGCTTGTAAAATGATGGGGGATGGGGAGTGGAATGATCTCTGAGGTCCTTTTTTACTTTTAAATGCCTGGTTATCTGAAGGTATGAGAAGATTAGGTTTGGGGCTTGCCAACCTAGAATTCCATACCTTGTGGACTCCAGGTCTTAGACTGATTCCTGCCCATATTTTGAAAGCTTAACCAGGAAAAATAGAAAAGAAAAAAAAATTGGCTTTCATTTCTCCCTGCGTAGTCATTGTGCTTCCCTACCCAGTGCCAGTGCTTTGGATCTACCTCTCCACACATTCCTGTCCCTTATTCATTCTCATCAGATCCTACTCTCGTTTCCTTTTGGGAAGGATCTGTTACACTAATACTCCTGGATGACTTATTAATGATTAATACAGCTTAGTGTCTCAAACCTTCTAGGAGTGTGTGTGTGTGTGTGTGTGTGTGTGTGTTAAGATAGGGCAGTATCTTAACCTGAAGGAATCAAACACTGACGGCAGAATTTTAGGCAATTGGATAGGCTAGCCAGTGGGATGGGGGAGATTTGGAAGGAAATCCTTCTTGGTGCCTCCCAAGTTGCACCATATATGTAAGTCCAATCATATATAAGGTGGATGATCCATGCTCAGCAGGACCAGATGCTGATCTCCAGAATGCTTGTGAGTGTATTCATTCATTCACACGATAGAGCATAAAAGACAGTCTCAAGGACATCACAAACTATGGAAGGAATTAAGAGATCATACTTGAGTGCAGAAGGCTGGAGATATCTGTGGGAAGTGTAAATGAAGAATCCTGTATATTTAAAAAGCTGATTTGTTCCGTAATAACCTCTTTATTAACATATACTATGTGCCAAGCCCTCTGCTAGGCACTGGAGATGTAGAAATGAAAGACTGTAATCCTGACCGGGAGGACTACTTCATCTAGTGGGAGAGGCAGGGTGTAAACTGATAATCTCCATAAACTCTATGACAGAGGTTAAAACAGAGACTTTCAAGAGCAGAGGAAAGCGTGAGTTAGCAGTAACTCTGTCTCCAGAGAGTCGTATGGCACAGAAGCCAGTGCTCTCTATCTGCAAATGAGATATAATAAATGTAGATATGAAAAGTAATTAGGAAAATAAAGGACCTTCAGCTGCATTCTGATAAAGCCCAAAGGTGGGGTTGAAATGACCTAAAAAGAATTTATTTAGAAAGCATGGGGAGACAGGAGAGAGGAGGAAAATGGAATATCTCAGTTGGTGGGCTTAAAATAGGGGAATGCACAGGTAACTTCCTAGGATGGTCTAAGACAGGAGACATGGAGATGGAAAGACAATCTGAGGAGGCAGATACCAAAGTGCAAAGGCCAGTGCATCCTTCAGCAATGGCCAGAGGGAAAATAGGAACTCTTGCTGGAAGTTCGGGATGCTCCAAGGGCAAGGAAGTTTGCCTCTTTCAATTAAAAGCAAATCCAGGGCCACTTAGAACCCAAATAACAAAGGACAGTGTTTCTCCTAAGATCATAAGGGAGGCAGGAAGATGTTTGATAAGGCACTGAAAGTCTAAGGTCAACCACGGACTGAATCAGAACTTTCACACTCAGGGAAGTGGTAAACAGCAGCCCCTCCTGGAGGGCATGTTTTATACATCAGTGAAGACTTTCGTTGGCATAACTATCATTTCAGGAGCAACAAAAATATTTATGACTCGCTTTTTAATTTTCCTTTTAAGTTGAAAGTCCCCTTTGGAGGGCAGGGTCAGTTTATAACTCAGATAACTGACTTGAATAGGAGACCAACAATGAGAAATTTGGCACTGCTTTTCTAGCCAATAAAATGTAAAGATCTGGGCATATCTGAGAAGTGGCAATACAGAGGCAGATTCTAATTCTCCATTCTGAAATTAGATTTCATGTAGTAAGTACAATATAGCTAAGTTAGGCAGGCTCAGAGTTACTTCATTACTGGTTTAATATTTTAAACCTATGCCAAGCTGAGTAACGGACTGTATCTCTGAATTGCTTCAACTGGTAGAATTTAGGTCCAAGAGTTCCTTCCCGCTACAGAAAAGTCAAGTTCATTCATTTATTTTTGTAAGTAATTTTTTTGGCATGTCTATGTGTCAACATCCCTTGCTTTAATGGAACTTTCCTTCTAGCTAGGGGAACAGAGTGGTAACAAGTAAGTAAAGCATACAGAACACCAGATGGTGATAAGTGCTATGAAGAAAAACAAAGTATAGTAGGAGATGGGGATTGCCAGAGGTGGGTGAGTGGGGATGGGGTTCAAGGTAACGTTGAACAAAATCCTGAAGGAAGTGAGAGAGCAGAGTGAAAGAAGAAAGTTCTATTTAGAGGAAACAGCAAGTTCAAAGGCAGGAGAGAACCAGGCACACTGGAAACCAGTGTAGCTGTAGAGGACAAGGAGAGCCCTTAGAGCAGCCGTCCCCAACCTTTTTGGCACCAGCGACCGGTTTCGTGGAAGACAATTTTTCCACGGATGTTGCGGTGGATGGCTCAGGCAGTAATGCCAGTGATGGGGAGCGGAGCGGCAGATGAAGCTTCGCTCGCTGGCCCGCTGCTCACCTCCTGCTGTGCTGCCCGGATCCTAAGAGGCCTCAGACCGATAGTGGTCTAGTGGTCTGTGGCCCGGGAGTTGGGGACCCCTGCCTTAGAGGGCCATTGCAAGAATCCCAATGAGAGATGATGGAGACTTGGAAAATTTTGCATTCTGTCTCCATTAGGTGGTAGTGTAAAATCTACAAGAAGACGAAGAAGAACAAAAATATTTTATCACACTGATCTACCCTTTAGAATATTTCTCAAAACACCTATCACCAATGATCCCATTCTGGCTTCCCCCTTGGTTCAAATAGCTCATATGTGTTTTTTCTAACATAGAAATGAATACACTAGAATAGCACTGGCCAAGAAAAATAAAATACGAACCACATAAAAAATTAAAAATTTTCTAGAGCCACATTTTAAAAAGCAAAAAAAAGTGAAATTAATTTTAATTATGTAGTTAATTTAACTTAATATATCCAAAATATTTAACCCAGTATTTCCAAATATAAGCAATAGAAAGCACTGAGATATTTCATATTTTTTTAAACCATGTCTTTGAAGTCCCCTGTGTATTTATACTTACAGCACATCTCAATTCACACTAGCCACATTTCAAGTGCTCAATAGCCATATGTGGCTAGTGGCTACTGTATTGGACAAATCCAGCTCTGTTAAGATTCAGACCTGCTTGGAAAAGTGACTGATTAGTAGGGAAAATATCTTGGCCAAGGTGTGACTGGTCTCAAAGGCTAAGAATAAATGGCCAACCTGAGGTCACTCTCTAATCAGTATTAGTCTTCCAGACTATGCACTGTCGTCAGTCTTTTAGTTTTTGGCTGCATTGGGTCTTATTTTTGGCTGCACGCGGGCTTTCTCTAGTTGCGGTGAGCGGGGGCTACTCTTCATTGCGGTGTGCAGGATTCTCATTGCAGTGGTTTCTCTTGTTGCACAGCCCGGGCTCTAGGCGCGTGGGCTTCAGTAGTTGTGATGCGTGGGCTCAGTAATTGTGGCTCGTGGGCTCTAGAACACAGGCTCTGTAGTTGAGGCACAGGCTTAGTTACTCTGCGGCACGTGGGATCTTCCCAGACCAGGGATCAAACCCATGTCCCCTGAATTGGCAGGCGGATTCTTAACCACTGCACCACCAGGGAAGTCCCTGTCATCAGTCTTGATCCATCTTTCAGTTGCCCACTTTAATATATTCTTCCTTTAGTATTGGTTAGCAGTGAGAAATACCAACACTTTTAAATTCTTATAAGCAGTTGGGGTAGTTCTCAGAGAGTTTCTGAATTCCAGTCTCAGTAATATGATCTGGAGCAAGATCGCTTCAGCTTTGTGTGACACCAGAACAAGTTTGAAGTTTTCAGGTTTTGAAAACACTGCCTTGGTAGGATATTTTGGTTTTGTGTCAACCTGTGCTTAGCTATGGTGTTTACTTACCATTTACCTTCCCTACATGCACATGTAGACGGAGTCTTATAAAACTTTGTAGACACATGTTTAGGGGCTGAGTGGAGGGAGCTACTCCTTTGGGAGGGACTGAATGGCTTTTAATTAATCTTATAAGTAACTTATGATTTTATTAGCTTAGAAGTTTAAAAATTTTTGGTATAAACCTGATAGAACAATTTTAATATAAATGTATGAATTTATAATTTTAAAACATAAAGAGATCTTAGTTATAATTTAGTTCATATTCCCATTTTCCAAATGAGGAAATGGCAACCCAGGGACTTCCCTGGAGGTCCAGTGGTTAAGACTCCGTACTCCCAGTGCAGGGGACATGGGTTCGACCCCTGGTCAGGGAATTAAGATCCCACATGCCACACAGTGTGGCCAAAAAAAACCCAAAAAGTGTTTCAGGAAATGGCAACCCAGAGATATAAGTGACTTATCCCAGAATATAGCTGATAGCTAAGCCAAATCAAAAAGAAGAGTCTCTGTCTTCTAACTCAGTCCAGTACTCTGTCCATTACACCAGACTAATTTTTCTCAGTCAAGATAATAGGAAACCAATGCTTTAGAAATAGAATAGTCTGGCCTGTCATTTATTGGAAAAATAATTGTCTAGAGGGAAAAGTGATACTCAAATAATTTTTATTTATGCTGATAATTTTGGACATAATCTACTCAAGTATGTTCTGGAATTTTGTTAGTATCTGTATTTCATATTTAACAGGAATTATTTTTTCTGATGATATTTCTTTTTGTCAGATTTTAAAACCACACAAGAAAGTTTGGTATAATTTAACCACATCAAAAGAACTATATGCTTTTACCATAATTAAAACAGGAATTTTCTGCCTTATTTTTTATCAGTGTTTGAAATCTTTCTATTGTTTTGCTAGTCTTTACATCAAAAGAAGAAGCAAACTTGTTCATACGTAGACACCTCCTATATAATAGATTTGATTTGGAGCTCTTCACTCCCGGTGACCTAGAAAGAGAATGCAGAGAAGAACTTTGTAATTATGAGGAAGCCAGAGAAATTTTTGTGGATGAAGATAAAACGGTAATTTGGTTGATGATGTTAATTGGCTAGACATCTATTAAATTGTCCTTAAGAAAGTGGCACTTTCAGTCAGTAGAGATTATGTGCCTTAAATAAAATTCAGATTGTATACCTGTTATCTCTTTCTACTTTCTTATATTGTAATTAGCCCATTTAGACTTGGCTTTATACTTAACTGGGCTTATAGTAATTAGCAAATTATCAATTATGTTGTGATTTTCTGTGTTTAACATTATGATATTCAAAGACAATCACGAAGCAGAGTGAATTAAACTTCAGGATATTATCTGAGTTAGTTCTCTGACTCAGGCTTCAATCATTCAAGACTCAGAGCAATTTTTTCTATTAGGACTTACCATTTTTGATTACTGTATTTATATTTCAAGTACTTATTGATGACCCACTATGTGCCAAGTGCTCTGCTAGAGACTGAAGATAAGATATATGGTCCCTGCATTCAGGATTTTATTGCTTGGCAATAAACCTTTAGATGTTCTCCCTTAAAATATAATTAAATCCTATCTGTTAATCCTGAAAAGGTACAAAACAAACAGCCAGCACTGTCCCTGTTATAATCTGGCATATTCTTTAAGAATGACAAGTGACCCAGATTTTGCACTTTTGTAGATTAAATAACCCCAGCTCCTTTTCCCCTTCCTCAAGAATCCCATTTTACTCTTTGGTCAATAAGAACCTCTCTAGGTATCCTTTAAATGCAGGTGCTATTGAAACTTAGTTCTTTTTTCTTCCAAAATTGTGCCCAGATTCCATTCCCTGCTATTATCTGCTGCATCTATTAGAGAAGGGAAAGAAAGTCTACTCTGCGTTGTAGTTGTGCCTGTTGAAATTCTATTGTTTTTCACAAACCCGTTTTCTAATTTTATCACAGTTCCTTAAAAATGGCTTCCATTCTCTCAAGTAACACTGAACTTAAACAGTCTCAGGAATGTCTTTCCAAATCAATAAATAACTTTCAATAACATTTCCTAGGAAACTGAGGGCTCACCTAATGTAGAAAAAAATCAGACTCCTTTTCAAACATGATAATGCGTCCCCTGCTTCAACTTCCACCTCTGCTACTTTCATCGACTCTCTAATGCGATAGTGTCCCCTGTTGCCTGAGCGAGAGCTCTGGGCAGGTGAAGGGAGACTATCAGCACACAGTAGTGGAGAGCTAGCACTGGCAATAATCCCCTGACCAATTCCAGAGTTGGAAGAAACAGTGGTGGATGGCAGTACTTTATTAGAGTGAGTCACGCCCTCCAGCATGATTGAACTGGTATCCTACCTGTGGCACATGCCAAGCATTTACCACCCCTAGTCTAGCTCATTGAGACCAAATGAAATGATAATAAAGAAATTAAATAAACTTGGAAATTTTACCTTTCTCTTAGATGACATTTTGGCAAGAATATTCAATTAAAGGACCAACCACAAAATCAGGTAAGGCAAGAACTGATCAATTTTCATGTTTTTTCCCACCCTCTATCAGAGTACATTTTTAGTTTCATTGTTTGAGTTTGGTTGTTGCACAACATACATACCTTGTAAAGCCAAGGAAGATTTCTCAGTTATACACTGGGCTATCTAAGACAGAGAAGGCCACATTCATCTATTTACACACTGAAAATCAAGTTTGGTGAGATAGTAGGGAAATGAGATAATAGGCTTAATTCTATTTTAAACAGTTCAGCTAAGTCAAGACTTGCACAGAATAAAAGTAGAACTCTATTAGTTTCAAATAGTAAACTATTTTAATTTTTTTTTCTTTTTTACCATTACAAGTAAATGGAATACTTATGCTACTAGGTAAATTAGGATTGTTAGGGAGAATTAAGTAACTCCTAGAGAGGAGAGATCCTTTATTTTATCTACATTTATCATCTCTAGCTGCTTTTTAGTCAGGTTTGTTTTGTTTTGTTTTGTTTGTGTTTGCCAGCTCTTTTTTTCATTCCCCCTAGGTAGGGCCCCAGCTATAGGGAGACTGTATTACATAGCTACACTGGAATTGCTTACTTCATTTATCTTAGTAGTTAATACCAAAATGTGTATAGTTGAACAAAGAACATGTTTATCCCGCTTAGTCTTGACTTTCGTCCATTTAACATAACATTTAAAATAAATAAAGCTGGGCTTCCTTGGTGGCGTAGTGGTTGAGAGTCCGCCTGCTGATGCAGGGGACATGGGTTCACGCCCCGGTCCAGGAAGATCCCACATGCCACGGAGCGGCTGGGCCCATGAGCCATGGCCACTGAGCCTGCGCGTCCAGAGCCTCTGCTCCGCAATGGGAGAGGCCACGACAGTGAGAGGCCCGCCTACCGCAAAAAAAAATAATAAAAATAAATAAATAAATAAATAAAATGAAGCTAAGGACTTCCCTGGCGGTCCAGTGGTTAAGACTCCATGCTTCCAGTGCAGAGGACACATGTTTGATCCCTGGTTGGGGATCCTGCATGCCGCACAGTATGGTCAAAAACTTAAAAAAATTAAAAATAAATGAAGTCAGAACTAGGGCTTTTAGGAAGTGTATCTAAATGTTTTCTGGTCATGTCTGTAGCACAGACTTGTAAAAGTAATCAATATTAATTATTAGATGCTTAATAGCATGCTTACACCCAGCCTTGAATTTATTGAAATCATAGGTGGTGCTTTTCAGTTGTTATATTCATGTTATTTTAATGATTTATCTTAAGATGCTAACAGAGAGAAAATCGATGTTATGGGCCTTCTGACTGGACTAATTGCTGCTGGAGTATTTTTGGTTATTTTTGGATTACTTGGTTACTATCTTTGTATCACTAAGTGTAACAGGCAACAACATCCAGGGTAAGTACCAAATAAAAATATTTAATTCACTGTTATACATTCTATACTGTCATTTTTAAATGGCTAAAAAAAATGGCTGCCTTTTTTTTAAAATACACTTTTGATTTTGGAATAATTTTAGATACACAGGAAAGTTACAAAGGTAGCACAGAGAGTTCCCTTATATCCTTCACACAGCTCCCTCATTGCTAACATCTTATGTTACCATAGTACATTTGTAAAACTAACAAACCAACATTGGTACATTACTATTAACTGAGTTCCAGCACATTAGTAAAGCTTCATAAAGGCCATAACTGTTTGCATAATAGAATCTCAACATCCTTATTAGAATAAAAAGTTATTATCTTCTCTATTATCTTATCTGTAAGTATAGATGAGAAAGTGAAGAGCTAACCTTATTCAACAAAAAGTACCACATGCAAAACAGGCTATCGAAATTAATGCTTATATATCCCTATTTACACTTTCAAATGCTATGAAGAAGCTAATGATGGTAACCACGTGATAAAATGATTATGGAAATAGATAGTGGTGATGGTTGTACAACATTGTGAATATAATTAATACCATTGAATTGTACACTTGAAAATGGTTATAACGACAAATTTTATGTTACACGTATTTTACCATAATAAAAACGTTTTCTTTATTGTTAAGGTAAGAGTTTAGGGCAACAGATATGGAATTTAGAGAAATCCATTGGAGGATAAAAGCTGAAGCCATGAGAGTAGGCAAGTTCTCTGAGTGTGATGCAAGGACAGAAGGCAAGTGACGGAGTCTTAAAAGATGCCCACAGTAAGCGTGCAGAGGAGGACATGCCAGCAAAGGGGGCAGAGGACAGGGGCAAAGTATAGTGTAATTCTATCCCCAGGCTGGAATTCCTCAACAACTCCCTGAGGCATTAATGTGATCATGGGCAGGCTCTAAGGAGATTGTCTGAGACTTCTGTAAATCCTATAAAATTTTGAAAAGTGAGAGAAGATAAGGAAAATTTTGTGCAGTTTTTCTTAAGCCACTATGTTTTTCTCGGTACGCAGACCTCTAACTATTGTGGCCTCTCCCATTGCGGAGCACAGGCTCTGGACGCACAGGCTCAGCGGCCATGGCTCACGGGCCTAGCCGCTCTGCGGCATGTGGGATCTTCCCGGACTGGGGTATGAACCCATGTCCCCTGCATTGGCAGGCGGACTGTCAACCACTGCGCCACCAGGGAAGCCCCAAGCCACTATGTTTTAAGCTGAGAGGCTTCCCTTACTTAACAGACAGGAAATGAGCAAGTTCTTCCTGCTTTCTAGGGCTTTTGACTAAGATTTTATTCAATATGTCCTTCTCCACAAGCTGCAGCATACCCGGAAACTCACAGGTTAATGAAGAAATTGGAAAATATGCCTTCAAAGACTCTCCTTTTATCTTTCCTTCTTTTCCACCCCATTTATAGTATTTTCCCCAAAAAGTCCCTGTGTGCCCTCACATTTAATAATTTCCCTCAAGGTCTGTGAGCACAACCATTGTTCAGTGTCCTCATGCTCGACATTGTCTTCTCTTTTCTTTCTGGTTTTTCTTCATTTTTCTACTTTTCTGCACCACTACACCTTCTTACCTTATGCCTTTTTTCTCTGAAACCTTCTAGCTTCTTTCCTGCATGAGGTTAGAAGCAGAATTCAAAGACACAGGGAATAAAGAGGTGCCATTATTATGCATATTTTCTATGTATGTTATTATAAAATTTTGAAAACCTGGATATCTCTTATTTTATTTTTTTTGTTTTTTTGTTTTTTTGGGTTTTTTTGCTGTATGCGAGCCTCTCACTGCTGTGGCCTCTCCTGTTGCGGAGCACAGGCTCCGGACGCGCAGGCTCAGCAGCCATAGCTCACGGGCCCAGCCGCTCCACGGCATGTGGAATCTTCCTGGACCGGGGCACGAACCCGCGTCCCCTGCATCGGCAGGCGGACTCTCAACCACTGCACCACCAGGGAAGTCCCATCTCTTATTTTAAAAGTTTAGTTATACTTAATGTTAGTACAGTATAATGCTGTACTGTTTACAGGTCATTTTTACATCTACTGTCTCACTTTGATTCTCACAGAAACCCTTTATAGGGGACATTTCAAACTAGGTTAACCAGACATTCACTTGTGTTAAGATTAACTTTTAAATACTTAGTGAAGTACCGTTCATCAATTGTCCCAAGAAATTCTTGCAGCAGAGTTATGTGTTCTCTTTCTACATTTTGCAAGTCTGGAAGTGGGGGAAGGGTGAGGAATATTTGAAAAAGAAAAGAGTAAAAAATAAGATCATTGTTAGAATAGTTTGTCTCATTCCTCTGTAAAAACATGCCAAGAAATGGGAAACAAGATCTTTTCATTTCTTAGTCCCTATATTTTATGGAGGAAAATAGGCATAGTATAATGCTGTCAGCTTATTTGAGATGTTCCTGGTGCATACTTTCTGATTTCAATCATGTAAGAAATCACTGTGGAGACACTTAATGACTTTAATATAATTATACTGTTCCTGTAACTTAAATTTTGAAGGTCAACATGGAAAAATTCATTTCTTCAAATAAAACATCTGTCTCTCCTGTTTCCTATAAACAAACAAGTAGAACTTTTCGTCACAAGCTAATGAATGTGGCAAGTGACAAGCCTACCATGAATACATTCCAGATTTCTGACAGAGGAGGAATTGTGTTGACTCCTCTAAGTAAACTTCTGAGGCTATCAGTCACCTCTCAACTATTGAAGGGCTGATTATCCAGTTCCTAGATTTACACAGATTTTTTTCTTCTCTTCTCTCTGCAATTTTCCTCTGTCCTTCCATCCAATTCCAGATCTCATTATAACCTCCAAAGGAAAAGGCATTCTAAGGGGCAAATTGATTGATTTAGTTTGCAAAAGTTTGCAGTATATTGGGTCTGCTAAGCTGTCTCTTATTGGGAAGAATACTGTAAATATTGACTAGATGTTGGGGATTACCTATACATTTTAATTATCTTATTAGTCATAACTATAATAGGTTAATTTATGCCTAGATGCTTCATAGGCAGCCAACTTCACAGTCTAAACAGATCAGTTTACTAATGTCTGAATTTTAATTTGTAATTCACAAGTGAGAAGGGAAAATGTAGTTTCAAAACACCAGACCTGTGTTGCCTTTCAAATTTCATTGGCTGGTGGTGTAGGTGACAGAGTTTTATGAAAACAGTGGCCATATTGAACTAGGCCATGTTTTTTTTTAATTAAAAAAATTTTTTTGTAATTGTTGGACTTAAATCAATGGAGATCAATGGGGAAAAGATAATAATCTGAGAAAGGGAACAGTACAGGTGAAACCACAGAGCTAGACCAGAGAATTCATTGCACATACAGAGGAGAGTAAAGAGGCTACCTTGGCAAGAGCAGAGAGCTATAAAATAAAGTGAGGCCAGAATAAGGGAGGCTTTGAAAAGGAGGCACAGGAGTTAGAACTTGATTCAGTAGAAAGTAGGCTGCAGGTTAGACTTTTGAGGAGAAGAATGATATGATAGAAGTCCTGTTTAGGAGGGATGGCCCAGGCAGCAGGGATTCAGTGGGGAACAGAGGAGAGAGAGACGGGCATCCCTGTTGTGATTATCTCTGTGGCATCAATTTCCTAGGCTTGGAGTTATGCTGCCTTTCAACAAAGCCTGGATTTGGTTTCACACCATACTTTGAGAAAATTTTAATTCAGGAGCAGGAGAAAAAGGGAATTCACGTGTTTTGACAACAGAATAAAAGTAGGACTTGCCAAGGACTTGTTACAGTGTTCCAGACATTGCTTAGATGCTTTACATAAGACATCTTTCTCAATCCACACAAAACATCTCTGTTGAGGTAGCTATTGTCATCCCCATTGTGTAGAGGAGGAAAGCTGAGTTAGGTTACCTTGCCTCTGGTCACATAGCTATGAAATGACAAGATCCTGTTTCTTACCCATGACTGACTTCAAAGTTCTTGATCTTTCCATTATATCAAGATTCTTTCAGAGTTTATGGGTAAAATAAAACTGTTGTTATATTAATAAGTCAGGTTCAGGGACTTCCCTGGTGGTCTGGTGGTTAGGATTCAGTGCTTTCACTGCCATGGACCGGGTTCAGTTCCTGGTTGGGGAACTGAGATGCCACAAGCCACACAGCACGGCCAAAAAAATTAAAACAATAAAAATAAATTGGGTTCACCTTTATCAAAATGGTTGGATTTTTTAATATTGCCATCTTAACCTAAAAATGCTGCCTTTCCTAGACCTCAATGCTGTCTCTGTTTAGTTCTTCAGCCACCTACGCAAGAAGCGGCAGACACACTCCCTCCATCATTTTCAGAAGACCTGAGGAGGCTGTCTTGTCTCCATTGCCACCTTCAGTGGAGGACACAGGGTTACCTTCTTATGAACAGGCAATGGCACTGACCAGAAAACACAATGTTTCACCGCCACCACCATATCCTGGGCCAGCAAAAGGGTTTAGGGTATTTAAAAAATCTATGTCACTCCCATCTCACTAAGCCCACCTTGTTGTCTTGGTGATATAGGACATTCACATTATTTAAATGGTTTGTTTTCCCTGAACCAAAAAGACATGTCAATTCAGCCCTTTATGACAAACTGCAGAGAGTAAAGGAGGAATAAGCACGTGTACTATGCCACTGGAGATCTGTTAGCATCCTGGACCTGAACTTGATCATAATCAGCTGGATAAGGAACTTTGTATCTTTGCAGTTAAGAAGGGAGCACTTTTTTGTTCCTTTTAATGGTTCAAAAAATCTGTTATGGATGTCACAGCTACAACTGGGATATCTGTATCCTCTGTACAGAAAAAGTTTGTAGATTTCTTGTATTGAATACTAAAAAGGTAAGAATTTCTAACTGTTAGATTATCCCAAGTCATAATATTTGACCTACTCTTTTTTTAGGATTTCTTTTTGGTTGGAAATACTTCACAGAATTTGGCATTTAAATATAAATTGGTGGCCTTTATATAATCACTTGTTTTTTTATTTTAAATTATTGCATAGCATTCACCATATTTTGCACGTTTTTATTGTGAACTCTTGCTATCAGTCATGTTTTATTATGGGGAGTGGGGTCAATAGTTTTCTTTAAAAAAAAAACAAAACAAACACTTGCTAGAGAGTTAGTTCTTCAGAGGGAACAGGGTTGCAATGTTACGGATTTGCAAGGGTTGTTATACCACCAAATAAAGATACAGGCCTCAAATCTAGGAGTGACAACTTGATAAGTTGTGCATATTAATGATGAGTAGACACACCCATTTTCATTGCTACGTTATCTGTATCTGACTATAACTATTAATCTGGAAAATTTGTTGAATTTTATAAATAATAGTTTGAGAACCTGGAAGAAGTAACTTACTTTTCTGCTATCAAAATAATATTGATTAAAGTTACCAGCAACCCCCTGTATCTCTTAATGTCTAGACACAGAACACCATAGGTAATCATTTTGACCTATATTTTGTATTTTCTTCTAATTGTATATATGACCAATCTCCCCTTAAGAACATAGTAGAGTATAAGCTATAAACTTCTGGAATGAATGTTTGTGCACAAATTTATTTGAGTGGGTGTGTACGTATATGTGAATTTGTTTCCTCTTTGCAGGAGCTCAAAAAAAAAACATACTCCTGAGAAATAGAAAATTCTGTTCTTTATGTTTTTTGCCAGGCGTTGCTTTTTTCCTATTTAAGACCATTTATAAAATTGTATTTTGTTTTATAATTTTTACAGAGGTGAGATTAAAACTCACATGCATTTGATAATTCCTTCCAAATTAAATGTTTAGAAAATATAAATCATATTATACTGTGTGTTTGGGTGTATGTCTCTCTTTTAAGACAGCATGATCTTAATGCAGATAAAAGAAAGATCTTAATCATTATAGACTGCTACAGACTTTACCTTTTATATTTTCAGAGTCTCTTTGGTTGCGTGTTACAAAGAAATCATCTGGCAACATTTAGATATAATTAGGAAGAAGTCTTTTTAAAGTCACCTACATTACCTATAAAAATTTTACTATTTGTCATACCTTGGTTTACGTAAGCATTTTTCCTCATGTAACTTTGCACTTTGCCCTTATTTTATTTTTTTGTTTGTTTTTTTGTTTTTTTTTTTTTGCGGTACACGGACCTCTCACTGTTGTGGCCTCTCCCGTTGCGGAGCACAGGCTCCGGACGCGCAGGCTCAGCGGCCATGGCTCACGGGCCCAGCCACTCCGCAGCATGTGGGATCTTCCCAGACCGGGGCACGAACCTGTGTCCCCTGCATCGGCAGGCGGACTCTCAACCACTGCACCACCAGGGAAGCCCTGCCCTTATTTTAATCCTCTTTAAAAGGTCGGAGGCAAACTCTATTCACTTTAGCAATCACACTGAGGCATAGAAGGATAGCTTGACCAAAATCTAACATGTTGATGAGAGCTAGGTTTAGAATGAGCAAGCACACTTTTCTAGGCCCATCTCATACCTATAGAATTACACTGTCTCAAATTATGAAATTATAAAATAGAGACAGGGCTTCCCTGGTGGCGCAGTGGTTGAGAGTCCGCCTGCCGATGCAGGGGACGCGGGTTCGTGCCCCGGTCTGGGAGGATCCCACATGCCGCGGAGCGGCTGGGCCCGTGGGCCATGGCCGCTGAGCCTGCGCATCCGGAGCCTGCGCTCCGCAACGGGAGAGGCCACAACAGTGAGAGGCCCGCGTACCGCAAAAAAAAAAAAAAAAAAAATAGAGACAATTCTAAGTCTGTATGAGAAATGTATAAACATTTGTCATATATACATAAATGTATATAGGTGCATATATTACATATCTGTATATGTATTCTAACACATGTGTTTCTTAGGATGAATAAAAATATAAGACATGATATATCTTTTATTGAATCACAATTTGAAATATTCCATGAACTTGTTTACTCCCATTGACTCACAAGAATCTAACTGCAAATCTAGCTTCAGAGCCTGTGACAACCCCTGTCACCCCAGCAGTAGCCTAGATTTGTCATGTGCCATCATTAAGTGTGAAACTGTTGCTCTGACTTGAACAAATCTAGAATTTATCATTAAGATAATGAAATAACTGGTATTTGTAGAGCATCCAATGTTGAGCTCATAATACTTTAAATATAAAAAAGAAAATGTGATAGAACCATAATCAACAAATACTTATAATAATTAAAAGGAAAATATCAATATAAAATTATTGACACATATTTCTGTCCCATTCAAGCTTTTCTATTCCTTGTATACTTTTGGTGGTGGGTTTTCTGGTTTGATTAATTTGTTTTGTTTGTGCTTCTTCCCTGGGTAACTGATTAGTGTTAACCATTAAATCTATTTTTGACACAAAGCTTTCTAGTTAGGTAGATCAGTTTTCCCCTCTATCACAATCAGGAAATGAATGTAATATGGGTATGAAAAGGGAATAAACCTAGAAAAAGACAAATACACATTAATAGGGTTATGCCTTCAGTAGGCTAGATAATTCTACACAGAATATTCTCTTTTCAAGATGAAAAAAATCAAAGAGAGCACAAATTATGACTGTGTCAAAGTTTTGCATCTGTTAATATTGTGCCCTCTGAGTGATTATACAGAGCTGGGTGATAATTCTCAGAACAATTAAAAACTAGAGCAACAGCGTCCTCTGTGTCTGGTTTCCCATTTGCCTGTAAAATTCTAATCATTTTTTCCTATTTCTCAGATAAGTTATGTATGTGTGTACTTTTCCTATATGTACAAGAGAATTTTTTAGTGAGAAAAAGTTTGTTAGTGCTGTTTAAAAGCTTAATTTCATATTATTCATTTTCCTTTTGTTCTAACTGAATGTGAAATAAATTAGTTACCAGTTTGATTTGAAATGTTGTATGTGACATTTATACTACTAGAAGAGTGTCTAGAATTTCTGTAATTTTTTTAAAAACTAGATTCTTTTGTAGATCCTGCCTGTGTAGCATTTGGAACACTATGACATATAATGATGCCTTCAATCTTCTGTATTGTGTGTTTCCTTCAACATTTTTTGTTGTTTACAGATGTTTCCCTAACAGTTCAAGAGTTTAAGGCAATTCAGTACAAATTTATCAGCATTTTCATTATCTGGAAAAAGCAACCCATTTTTTGAATACATATTTTTCCTACAGGTTTGATTATATTTTGGTTTTAACGGATTTGTTATCACAGACACTGTTTATACATGTGAATAAACTTTATGCTAAGTAAATATTTGTTGTTTGTTTCAATTAAATATTCTTCTTCATATAGTGGCGTATAATTATATGAGTTAAATGTGAACAACATGTTGCATGTTTTCAAAACAATGTTTACAGCATGGTATTGCTGTATGTATCTTTCACCCAGTGGTGCTAGCTTTCTATTTAAACAGTTTAGTTGCAGTTCTGAAAGTGCAATATTCCTTAACACTGTTTTAATATTTAATATATTGTTTGCGGCAAATTTATAATATATTACTCCTTAAAACTGAATTTACTTCTGTGACCTATATCTATACATAAATCAAAAATCAAAAATATATAGTAATGTTATACTAAATTATAGGAGTAATAGTACCCCCAACTTAAGAGAAACACAAGTAATACTATGTATCATACACATAAATAAACTGATTATTATTAAACATAACTTCATGTTCAACATTTAGACCACCTTAAATTTTTTTATCCAATTGAATAATCCATAAATGTTAATACTTATACTCCTTAAAATTACTTTAAACAAGGAAATGAGAAAACAAGGTAGTGACTAGGAGAAAACATTTGCAAAAGACACATCTGATAAAGGACTGTTATCCAAATTATACAAAGAAGTCTCAAAATTCAACAATAAGAAAACCAACAACCCGATTTAAAAAATGGGCAGAAGACTTGAACAAATACCTCACCAAAAAAGATATTTAGGGGCTTCCCTGGTGGCGCAGTGGTTGGGAATCTGCCTGCCGATGCAGGGGACGTGGATTCGTGCCCAGTCCAGGAGGATCCCGCATGCTGCGGAGAGGCTGGGCCCGTGAGCCATGGCCGCTGGGCCTGCGCGTCTGGAGCCTGTGCTCTGCGGCGCGAGAGGCCACGGCGGTGAGAGGCCCGCGTATCACACACACAAAAATATTTAGGTGACAAGTAAGCATATGAAAACATGTCCAACAGTGTGTCATTGGAGAATTGCAAATCAAAACAACAAAGAGATACACACCTATTAAAGTGGCCAAAATCCAGAACTGACAACATTAAAAGTTGGTGAGGATGTGGAGCAAAATGAACTCTCATTCACTGCTGGTTGGAATGCAAAATGGTACAGCCACTTTGGAAGACAGTTTGGCAATTTCTTATAAAACTAAACATACTTTTACCATTTGATCCAGCAATGATGCTCCCTGGTACTGACCCAAATGGGTTGAAAACTTATGTCCACACAGAAACCTGCATATGGATGTTTATAACAGCCTTACTTATAATTGCCAGAACTTGAAAGCAACCAAGTTGTCCTTCAGTAGGTGAATAAACTGTGGTACATTCAGATAATGGAATATTATTCATTGCTAAAAAGAAATGAGCTATCAAGACATGAAAAGACCATAGTGGAAACTTAGATGAATGTTACTAAGAGAAAAAAGCCAATCTCAAAAGGCGACAAACTATGATTCCAACTATATGACATTCTAGAATTGGCAAAACTATAGAGGTATAAAAAGATCAGTGGTTGTCAGGGATTGGGTGAGGGGGTGGATGTGGAGTATGAATAGGTAGAGAACAGAGGATTTTTAGGGCAGTGAAACTACTGTGTATGATACTGTAATGGTGGATGCATGTCATTATACATTTGTCCAAACCCATAGAATGTACAGCATGAAGAGTGAACCATAATGGACTTTAGCTGATAATGATGTGTCAATGTAGGTTTATCAATTATAATGAATGTACCACTATGATGTGGGATATTGATAGTGGGAGAGGTTGTTCATGTGTGGGGATGGGGTATATGTGAACTCTCTATAGTTCCCACTCAATTTTGCTCTGAACTGCTCTAAAAAGTAAAGTTTATTAATAAAAAAAATTACTTTTAAGAGGAAAAGTTTTCTTAGGGCCAACTGAAAGTTTTTGTTTTTGTTTTTGTTTTTGTTTTGCGGTATGCGGGCCTCTCACTGTTGTGGCCTCTCCCGTTGATGGAGCACAGGCTCCGGACTCGCAGGCTCAGCGGCCATGGCACAAAGGCCTAGCCGCTCCGTGGCATGTGGGAACTTCCGGACCGGGGCACGAACCCGTGTCCCTTGCATCGACAAGCGGACTCTCAACCACTGCGCCACCAGGGAAGCCCAAGTTTTTTTTTTTAAATACTTCCTTATATTCTTTTGAAGAGTAGGAAAAAAGGAGTGTATTGTTTTTGTTATCATTTTTACGTAATATTTAACTAGGTGAAGTCTATAAGTAAAATTTCAAGAAATTCAAAAATATATACTTGGACTTCCCTGGTGGCACAGTGGTTAAGAATCTGCCTGCCAATGCAGGGGTTCCGGGTTCAAGCCCTGGTCGGGGAAGATCCCACATGCCGTGGAGCAAGTAAGCCCATGTGCCACAACTACTGAGCCTGTGCTCTAGAGACCTTGAACCACAACTACTGAGCCAGCGAGTGACAACTACTGAAGCCCGCGTGCCTAGAGCCCACGCTCCACAAGAGAAATCACCGCAATGAGAAGCCCACGCACCGCAACAAAGAGTAGCCCCTGCTCACCGCAACTAGAGAAAACCTGCACACAGTAACAAAGACCAATGCAGCCAAAAATAAATAAATTAAAAAAAAAAAAAAAGAATCCGCCTGTCAATGCAGGGGACGTGGGTTCGAGCCCTGGTCTGGGAAGATCCCACATGCCGCGGTGCAACTAAGCCCATGTGCCACAACTACTGAGCCTGTGTGCCACAACTACTGAAGCCCACGTGCCTAGAGCCCATGTTCCGCAGCAAAGAGAAGCCACCACAGTGAAGAGCCCGTGCACCACAACAAAGAATAGACCCGGCTTGCCGTAACTAGAGAAAGCCCGCACGCAGCAATGAAGACCCAGCACACACACACAAAAAAAACCAATATATGAATCTCTAAAAAAAAATGTTATAAAATATATGTATATATCTCCTAGATTTTGATTGCTGTGACAAGATAATGAAACACAGACACAAACTCTAAAAAAGGTGGAATAGCCACATTTCATCTAAAGATAGAATCTGTCCTAACAGCTTATTAAATATGCTTAAGAAGGAGAACTTTGAGGGCTAAAACCACAGAGATTTGGAAGGTGAGGGTGATTAGAAATGTCCTTACAAAATTAATGCAGAATTGTCAAGTCCATTGCTGACTCAGCGTATTTTTCTCACTGAGGGACCAGAAGAAATGATGTCAGGGTCACTGGTAAATAGATTAGGAGGCAGAGTCTAAAAGACGCTATATAGGGCTTCCCTGGTGGCGCAGTGGTTGAGAGTCCACCTGCCGATGCAGGAGACACAGTTTGTACCCCGGTCCAGGAAGATCCTACATGCGGCGGAGCGGCTGGGCCCGTGAGCCATGGTCGCTGAGCCTGCGCGTCCGGAGCCTGTGCTCTGCAACGGGAGAGGCCACAGCAGTGAGAGGCCCGCGTACCGCAATAAATAAATAAATAAATAAATAAATAAAAGGCGCTATATAAGTCGGAACTCTAGTTGAAAGTCACAAAAACTTAATTCAAACTGGTCTACAAAACTGTGAAGTCTGCAGTTGGAACTGTCCTAAGGGACTTAATATCTCAAGTTCTAAAATCTGCTTCTTTGTGTTAACACTGTCCTGCTGCCCACAGGCTTTCTCCATTCTCAGGGGAATGCACAGCCACAGGCTTACATTGTACCTGCTTAGTGACTGCAGAGAAGCAATTTCTCCCATCCAAAGCCCACAGGTTACCACCAAGATTCTAACTGGCCATGCTTGGGTCACATGACCTTAGCTGGGCCAATGAGTGGGCAGGCCTGGTTCATGTGCCCACCCTGTATCCAGAGGATAGCATACCATGATTGGAAGTTGGAGAGAGACAGTCCCTTAAAAGAAGATGATGCTGTTACTAAATCAGGGGCAAGCAGATATTGGGCAGAAAAACTAGCAGCTCTACTTCAGACATCAAGAATCGTCCCAGGGCTGGTGGCAAGATCAATCAGAATCTCTTGTCACAAACCAGATGACGTGGGGCAGGGGTTAAACAATGCAGAATCAAGAGGATGGTCAGAAAGAAGGCGATTAGACAGTAGACCTAACCTCATTTACATTTCAAATCAACATTTGTTGAGCACTGTAGTAGTTTTCTTTCGCTGCATAACAAATTACCACAAATCTAACGACTTCAAACAAACACACATTTATTATCCCACAGTTTCTATGAGTCAAGAGTCCAGGCACCACTTAGCAAGTCCTCTTCTCAGGGTCTGACAAGGCTGCACTCAAGGTGTTGGCCAGGCTGTGTTCTCATCTGCAGGCTGTATCGTGGAAGAATCCACTTTCAGGCTCAGTCAGATTGTTGGCAGAATTCATCTCCTTGCATCTGTAGAACTGAAGGCCTTTATGGACTGGAGGCTAGAGGCCAACCTTAGCTCCAGAAGCCACTTGCAGTTCCTAGAAGCCACCAGCAGTTCCCGGCCACATGGGATTCCTCTATACTGCTGCTTATTTCATCAAGCCAAGAGAGAGATCGCTAGAGTGTGTCTGCTAGCAAAATAAAGCCTTATATAATGTAACATAATCACAAGGGAGACATCACATTATCTTTGCTATATTCTGTTGGTTAGAACAAAGTCGCAGTTTCCACCTGCACTTAAGGAAGGAGATTCTATAAAGATTTGAATACCAGAGGTGAGAGGCCATTGGGGATCACCTTAGGGTGTGTCCACCATAAGCATCTATCATGTGCCAGTCCCTAGGCCAAACGCTTACTTTACAGCAGGGGTCCCCAACCCCTGGGCAGCGGACCAGAACGCGAACCTGTTAGTAACGGGCCGCTCAGCAGAAGGTGAGTGGCCAGCGAGTGATTGAAGAAGTTTCATCTACTGCTCCCCGTCACTCCCCATGGCTTGCTTTACTGCCTGAACCATCCCCTGCCCCCACCATCCGAGGAAGAATTGTCTTCCAGGAAACCACCGGTCCCTGGTGCCAAAAAGGTTGGGGACCACTGCTCTACAGGATCTTTCATTTCTTCTGACCATGTTAAAAGCCTTTCAATTGTAAAGTTTTATGTAAACGTGAGTTAACACCTAATAGTAGTATTATTACAGCTTTCGAAAACTTTGTAATGTTTCATTATTTACCATTTTCATTTCATTTCATTCTTGTTCATTTTCCAACAATTCCTAGCATTAAATAGCATTAAACAGATTAAAGTACTTATATCAGAGATTATAATATTGAGAACAATTTGAGAAATTGGTCCTATTCCTTAGCCAGCTAAGGCACGCCCAAAGGAAAAGTAGTTGAAAAGAGTGGATCAAATCCCTCATCCTTGCATGACCTTGGATGTTTTCTGTACTCTCACATTTGATTTATAATTTAGCTAAGTGTAGTGTTCTAGGTTAAAAAATCATTTTACTTGGCATAATGTGGATATTGCTCTAACATCTTCTAGCATCTAATCGCCATTAAGAATTCTAACAGTGTTCTGATTCCATTCCTTGACATATTTATTTCCCTCTGGAAACTTTTTTTTTTTTTCTTAAACGATGGAAATTTATTTTCTTACACTTCTGGAGGTAGAAGTCTGAGATTAAAGTGTTGGCAGGGTTGATTTCTTCTGAGGCCTCTCTAGCTTGCTTGTGGATTAGCCATCTTCTCTCTGTTTTTGCACAGTCTTCTCTCTCTGCGTCTGTCTTAATCTCCTCTTCTTGTAAGGACACCAGTCATATTGGACTAGGGCCCATCCTAAAGACTTCATTTTAACTTAATTACCTCTTTAAAGACCCTATTTCCAAATTCAGTCACATTCTGAGATACTAAGGGTTAGGATTTCGAATCTAAAATTTTAGGAGGACACAATTCACTCATAACACTGGTCTCCCTGTTTTTGATCTAGGTCTAGTTTCCATCCTCTGGTAACTTGCAAATTTTCTTATCCCTGGTGATCTCAAATCCACAGTTCTGGGCCTTGGTTTTCATTTATTGTTCATGGCAACCAGTGCCTCCTTTTAATGTGAAGATCTGTGCCCCGTAATTCTAGAAAACTTTCTTGTATAATTTTTTGCCACTTTCTTCTCCTCAGTTTTCTCTACTTTTTGTATGATCCTTAATGGTTGAATATTGGACTTTCTGGATTGATCCACTATTTCCAATTTCTTTCTCCAGCCATTCTTCTTTCTGCATAAATTCTTATACTTTAACTTCTAACTCTATTAAATTAAAAAATTTTAGATTGTCATGTTTTTAATTTCCAAGAGCACTTTTGTATTCTCTGATTTTTTTTTTACACATATGACAACTTCACTGGTGTATAATTTACATGCCATAAAATGGAGCCATCTTCACCGAGCAGTTCCATGAGTTTCAACAAATGTAGACACCCAAGTAGAAATCATCCCAACTGAAGAAAGTTCCCATCTGCCCCTTTACTATCAATTCCCTGACTCTCCAGCCTCAGGCTACCACCAACCTATTTTCCGTCACTATAGATTAATTTGGCTATACTAGAATTTTATATACTAAATCAAATAATATGACATGTATTCTTTAGTGTCTGGTTTCTTTTACTCAGCAGAATATTGTTGCATATACCAGTAGTTTATTCCTATTTATTGCTGAATAGTATTTCATTGTATTGGTATATCACAATTTGTTTATTCACCTGTTGATAGTGTTTGTGAATAAAGCTACTATGAACATTCTTCTACAAGTCTTTGTGTGGACATATAATTTCAGTTCTTTTGGGTAAGTACCTCAGAGTAGTACTGCTGGTAATAGATGTGCGTATGTTTAACTTTATAAGAAACTACCAAATTATTTTCCAAAGTGGTTGAACCATTTCATATTCCCAACAGGAACGTATGAAGGTTCCAGTGGCTCCTACATCCTTGCCAACACTGGCTGTTACATTCTTTTAATTTTATCCACTCTGGTGGAATGTAGTGGTTTTAATTTGCATTTCCCTGATGACTGATGATATTGAGTATCTTTTTTTTTTTTTTTTTTTTTTTTGCGGTACGTGGGCTTCTCACTGTTGTGCCCTCTCCCATTGTGGAGCACAGGCTCCTGATGCTCAGGCTCAGTGGCCATGGCTCACGGGCCCAGCCGCTCCGCGGCATGTGGGATCTTCCCGGACCGGGACACGAACCCATGTCCCCTGCATCAGCAGGCGGACTCTCAACCACTGCACCACCAGGGAAGCCAGTTCTACTTTTTAAATTAGATTCCTTAGGATTTCCTATGACATAAACATGACATTCACAAATAAAGAGAGTTGTTTTTTTTTTCTTTCTGTTTTCCTCACCTTATTGCTCTGGCCGAACCTCCAGTATGATGTTGAGAAGAATGGTGTGCCTGAGAGTTTGAAAGCAAATGTAGTAAATGTTAGCATTTATGAAATGTTAATGAATGATATAGGATATGTTTTGTATTATTCTTTATTCTACTCCATGTCAAAATAAAAAGTTAAAAAAATTGAAAACTGTGTGCCAAGCACTGTTCCAAGCAAATACTGTTATTTAATTCTCTTAATACCTCTATGAGGTAGGTATTATTACTAAGTAATAATTTTACAGGCAGGTATTTTACAGAAAAGGAGACTGAGGCACAGAGAAGGTAAGTAGTCTACCCAAGTTCACACAGTAAGCAGCAGAAGCAGTATTTGAGTGAATGTAGCCTGGCTCCAGAGTCTATGCTCTTAAGCATTATGCTATTCTGTCTCTCCAAAGAGTATATCTTTAGTTTTTATTTGGGGGGTGGGGGAGGGCATATAAGCTTCTGTTAGGAAGGACTACAGTTTTGTTTTGTTTTGTTTTTTTAAAGACCCCAGCCCACTTGTTTCACCCTTGTATCATAACTTCTTTGGAATTGTCCCAGTTCTGACCTCTTGAACATGTTTTCAAGATGTAGCTTCTAGCACTTTTAGCAACATTCTTTCCTTCACTCTGCCTTGTCCCCTTAGCCAATCCATAGCTGATAGGAGAAGATTCAACAACTAAGACTTGGGACAGCTCATACATACAAATTTAAATCACAGCACTAAAATTAAGTAGTTATATCAAACAATAGTATAAGACATGTCCCCCCAAAAGCAGAACAATTTGGGCGCAGGTAGTTTAATTGGGAGGGAGCAAGAATGACAGTGAAGGGAGAAAGGCAGGACAGGAGAACAAACCAAAGGGCATATTATCAAAGTTGCTGTTGTCGGCAGCAGGGGCTCACTTCTGTAAGGACCACTCTCTGAGAAGGATGAAAAATGCCTCCCATAACAGCCCACCTGGAAGCTGGGAGGCTGGACATCCATTCTCCACTGATTGAGGATTTCTCCTGATGGGGAAATACAAACTCTCCTGCATTCTGGGGAGCTCCAGTGATGCCCAAGAAAGCAGAATGCAGAAAGATGCATGGCAGGGTCTTGGGGTAGGCTGCTATGCCCACAAGGTAAGTCAGCACTGTCTCAGAGGTGAGCCAAGGGATGTGATGTGGGCACCAGAGGAGTCTGCTACAACATGTCATGACCAATGCTCCCTCTGAGTTTTTAACGTTGTGAGCAAGCAGCCATGTTACATGAGTAGCAAAAAAAATGAGTATGCATAAAACTAATAAAACTAGTATAATGAATAGTCTGTGCTTACTTTGTTACTTTCAAAAATGTTCTCTATGAGTAGAGTGTGTGTGTGTGTGTGTGTGTGTGTGTAACTCTATAAAGAGACTGAATTTCAATTTCTCCCTTGAACAGAGAAACAACTCATGGAAGAAGAAAAAACTTGAAGACATGTTGAACAAGAGACTATAAGTTTCCCTAGACTTTGCAGAAAATTGTTAGAGGGTTTTGGACTTCCACATGATGTTTGAGCCTACTGTATCTGGATCTTAAGTAACGGAGAAATCCCATTTGACAAAATTGAATCTGATACCAGGTAATGATACGCTTAGTAGTTAATATACATATACTAACATGAACATGCATGACAATTAGGTGAAGTCTAGATCTCTCCCAACAAGCTTCCTTTACCACCACCATATCTGGGGCTTTGTGATAAAGGGAACAGAGAAGCAACAAGAGAAGGGAGAGGATATAAACCAGCTATGCAGGGGGATTTCTGCTCAGGCAGAGTGTGCTCTAGTGCCCTACTCTGAGGCCATGGATGAGAAACTGGAGGCTTGAGAACACATGCTCTACTACCCTTGGTGTGAGGTTCAGTCCTCCAGCAGCAAAACCTCTGGAAGAGACCTGCCTCAAGTTGTGTTTGCAAACAACCAGAACAGGAGTATAATAGGACTGTCTTAAGTAGTGGGATATTGTTTTCTTTTCTTTTTGTTGTTGTTGTTGTTGGTGGTGGTGTGTATATGTGTAAACCTATGAAGGGACTGTACTTCTCATGTTGATACACTGATGTTCCATCCAGGCTGAAGATGTGGAATGGGGTGGGACTTTAGGAAGGGCAAGGGAATGTTTTCCATAGCTTTGATCATTTACTCCCTGTTTAAGAGATTCACATGGCTCCTTATTGTGAGGAATTATACTAAAGTAATTAAATGTTTGGGTATTGGGCCAAATATGGCACTATTTGAACATCAAAGTAAATAAATATGGTAACAGACTATAATCCTGTGTTCAAGGACTCCCAAAACCACCCTGTATTCAATGATTTGCTATAAGAACTCACAAGGCAGTCAAGTTGCTATACTGATGGTTACAGTTTGTTGCAATGAAAGGATACAGATTAAAATCAATAATGGAAAAAGGCACAGAGTATAGAGTCTAAGGGAGACCAGGTGCAGCTTGAAGTTGTGCTCTCCCAGTGGAGTGCTGTGGACATTCATCACATGATGTGTTGCCAACCAGGGAAGCTCACCTGAGCCTTGGTGTCCAGGGTTTTTTTTGGGGGGGGGGCAGGGAGGTTGATCACATAGGCATGGCTGACTCCCTGGTGGCTGACCTTAATTCTCTAACCCCTCCAGTGGTCAAGCTGATACTGTGTGGTCCAAAGCCCCCACCATAAATCACATTGTTAGCATAGCTATCTAGTGTAGTCCAAGGCCTTAGGTAAACAAAACCACTCTTAACAGGCAGGATATTCCAAGTGCTTAGAAGTTATGGCCCTGGAGCCTGGCAAGGGCCAAACCTTTCTTTGGAATACTCAGGGTTTGGACAACTTGAACCTGCTAAGTTATTTCTATACTGCACAAATCCATTGAATAAAAAAATTCATGAATCTATACTGAAATAGATAGATAAGTAGATAAATAGGAGATAAAGAAAAGTTCCTTCTTGTAGAAGAATGATAACTAATTATTATAGAAGAAAGGATGGAGATACAAAAATTACAATTTGGTAACCATAATAATAATTGATTTCATCAAGAATCATCACTGGGGCTTCCCTGGTGGCGCAGTCGTTGACAGTCCACCTGCTGATGCAGGGGACGCGGGTTTGTGCCCCGGTCCGGGAAGATCCCACATGCCGCGGAGTGGCTGGGCCCGTGAGCCATGGCCGCTGAGCCTGCGCGTCCGGAGCCTGTGCTCCACAACGGGAGAAGCCACAACGGTGAGAGGCCCGTGCACGGCAAAAAAAAAAAAAAAAAAAAAAAATCATCAGTGGATATGCTGTAGTGAGCTGATTTGTGGTTCCCCAAAAGCTGTGTCCATCTCCTAATCCATAGAACATGTGAATGAGACCTTATTTGGAAAAAGGGTCTTTGCAGATGTCATTAAGTTAAGGATCTTGAGATGAGATCATCCTGGATTACTCTAAATCCAGTGACAAGTGTTCTTATAAAGGACAGGTGAGAAAGACATCCAGAGGAGAAGGCAATGTGAAGACAGAGGCAGAAACTGGAGTGAGGTAGCCGATCCAAGGAATGCCACCAAAAGCTGGAAGAGGCAAGGAAGAATTCTCCCCTAGAGCCTCCAGAGGGAGCACACAGAGCCTGCAGACATCTTGATTTCAGGCTTCTGTCCTCCAGAATTTTGAGACCATAAATTTCTATTGTTTTAAACCACCCAGTTTGTGATAATTTGTTGCTGCAGCCACAGGAAACTAATACAGATAATAAAACCAGTGGTGAAGGAATGATGCTTCAGGAGTTTACAGTCGTAAAGTACCCACAAAACATTCATTAATTATAAAAGAAAACATAGCAACTCTTTAGTGGAGATACCTGTCAGTAGCACTTTAACCAAGCCTATTGGGTTCTGGAGTCAAACATAGCTGGTTTGAAGCTCCACTTGCACTCTTATCAATTTACATTAGTTTATATGATTTGGGCAGTTAATGTCATTAAGCCTCAATTTCCTATAAAATGGAAATAATAGTGACCAACAGCCACATTGTAAGGATATGTTGAAGATTAAATGAGATAAGCCATGCAAAGCCCATAGCACAGGACCTAGCACCTATGTATTCGATACATATTGGTTATTCTTGCCCACCCACCTCCCCCAGCAAAAGCAGCTGGACTTTATTGCAGGGAAGCTACAGAGGAGCAGGGCAAGTGAAGGTCTCTGCAGGAACTCCCATCACTGAGCAGGATTGCCAGGTCTTAGATCTGTCTGGAAGGCAGGAGAGGATCAGAGTTGTGTCTACGTTGGTCCATCCTGCAGGCTGGAGGCCCAGGCCCTCACTACTTGGATCCAGGGTAGGAAACGGCCTTTCCTGTTTTCCCCAGGGTCTACAGCAGAGTGTCCACACTGTGCTCAGAGTTGATGCAGACCTTCTTGTTGGGCAGGTCAATGTCAAACTGAACTCCTCCCAGCTCATTGAGAACCTGAGTGACTGCATTAGAGCAGCCTTCACAGGTCACGTCCACAGAGAACTCGTGCTTTGGCATGACTGAGGAAGTGATGGCAGTGGTGCTGGCGACACCTCCCCCGCTCTGCATATTGGTTATTCTGATGACAAGAGCTATCATCCACAGAAACAGGTGTAAATTTCCTCTAATCTATTCGGGGAGATAAAAGATATCACTCAATGATAGACTTCATGATCAGGCCACACCCCTGTCTTTCCAGCTCATACTTAAACTGTGCTTTATCCCCAGATCTCTTGGTCTCTAGTCATTCAACCTGGCTTCTTCCAGACCCCTATCAGCTAAACCAGTCACCAGAGTTCAAGAGATCATCCATATCCATAGTTAGGCCCTTCCTCTACATACAAAATTGATGATCAAGTATGTTTCTTGAAGTTCTCCTCACTGGGAGGAATGTCACTCATCACTGTCTTTCAGTGACACCTGTGGCTTCCAAAGAAGCAGGCTTAAATGCAGCTCTTTTGACTCCATTGCTGTCACCCTGGAGCGTATGATAGGCAAGAGAGAGAGCAGCCAAAGATGACTGGTATGGTCAAGCCTCAGAGAAAACGATAGTGGGACTTACTTCATTTCTGATGTTTTAATTTCTGATGTTGACCTAAGAGACTGAAATGAGTTCTCCCCTGGCAAAGACAGGGCTTATAGCTCCCCCTCCCAATGCCAGAAGAGAAAGGAAAAATGGAAAATTAAGGCCCCCTCCCTTAACCAACCTACTTCCCACAAAACTTGACCTTCTTGTATCTTTCGAATTCATGGTTGGTCTCTTTGTAACATTGGAATATATAGAGTTACTGACTACATTTCTAATCAGTTAACCCTAAACTCTGCATTTCCCCACAAGCTAATAAACAAGGCTGCCTCAGTGGAGATAGAGTTCCATTACTCCCTCCCCCAACTGATTGCCTCTATCACCTTAAAACAAGCTGAACCCTGGGCTTCAGTTTCATCAACAACAGAATGAGGGTGATGAACTACTCCAAGCTTCCTACCAGTTGAAATACTCAGTGATTTTCTAATGGGATGGAAGGAAGGTTGGGAAATGCGGGGAGAGTGTTCGTGGACATTTTCTAAGGTATCACTAACTTCTCGTCAATAAACTCAGAAGGAAGTGAAGATGAGAGTGGGGGAGGAGGAAAGGCTCTTTTAAGTGGAGGGTCTCAATTCATCTTGCAACCAAATTGTCTTTGTTTGTTTCTAGAAAGGAGTATGTAAATGATTAAATGGAATTTCTGAATGGGTATTTTAAAAATTGTATTTATTCATTCAATAAATATGTATTGAGAGCCTAATATAATGTCAGGAGTAGTGGTAAGTACTGAGGATACAAGGATGAATTAAACACAACTCCTGCCTTTAAGGAACTCATGATCTGTGAGGGAAAGGGGCAAATACCCAACGAATTGCAATGTAACAAGATGGTGTTAAATATAATAAATATAATAAGCACCATAGAGCAATTGAAAAGGAAGCAATTGGTTTTGCCTTGGAAAGTTGGGGGAATGTCATGGAAGACATAACAGTTGACCTGGATCTTAAGTTCCGCAGGCAAAGACTGGAATGAACATTTTTACTTAAAACAAGAACAACAAGGCTCATTGTAGACTTTTGAGGCAGTCTAGATCAGACTTAAACAGCGTGGTTGTGGATTATTTAAAAGAGAACATGAAACGTTTGCAGTGTTGGGAGTATATTTTCAGTAGGGAAGAAGACATTCTTCAGATAATGCCATCAATTTTACCAAAAAGATTTTATGATGTTATTTTGTAGACATGTTGTAACATTGGAAATATACTTGCATTGACTTAGGGTAAACTAGGGAAATTTCACTTAATGGGCAAAGGAACATCATATATGGTGACAGAGTAATATTATTTTAAAAATACTACTTCGCTGTACAGTAGAAACGAACGCAACATTGTAAGACTATACCCCAATAAAAAATAAAAATAAAATAAAATTTACTGTTAAATAAATAAATAAAACACTAAAATTTCCCCTTAATATCTTTTCTCTGATTTATGTGACATAAACGAACTACATAATGGTGTGAGGGACTATAAAGGTTTTTTTGCCACATGTTTGGTATTGCCTGCATAACTCATTCTGAGTACCAGTTGTGGGTATCAAACTAAGTGCCATAAAACATTTATAGCATGCCACTCCACTTCCTACACCTTCCGTGCAGCCAAAACTTTAGTGCTCACAAAAATACTTATAAATGAATAGTTAGTAGTGAAAAAAATTTTTTTGTTTTATTTAATTACAGATCTCCAGTCTGCAATAAGAAAAGTAAATGTTGTAAGGAAGATTTATGTTACTTCTCTGCAGGATCTCATATTATCTGGCAAATTCCTTCCCCAAAGAAAACCACTTTTCAAAGATATCCTCAGTAAATGCATACTTGGATTAACATAAAATTGGCAAAGTCACTTGTGTCCACACATTTGAATTCATTTGTAAATAACGACTACTCACTTCCTTGCTTTCCCACCCCGGACCGGACTCCAAGCATCACAGGTGCCGAAAGACTTACAAAAAGGAATGAATAGGAACAAAAGGATGTAGGCGCCAGGAGGAAAACAGAATCTTCCAGAACAAAATTAATCTCAGAAGGAATAGCAGATCCAATACCAGGTATTACCGAAGTTTAAACTGCTTTTTAAATGGTGAGATAATGTATCAAATTTATTACTTCTACTATGCCTGTCTGATTTGCTTAACCTTTATGTCAGGCTTATCTTGAGGGATAGATTTCTCTGCTAAGCACATAAATAGGTGTTAAACCTGTATTGATTTTTTAAGGGTGGTGGTCAATAAACTTTACTGTTTTTTTTAAACTTTTACTTTATGCCTTAAGGACCAAATGATGATTTCTATGATCCCTGTTTCACTACTCGTGAGCTACTAAAGAAACACAGCTCTGACATACACTAAAAGAACCGCAAATAATCTTTAATTTACCTCCCACCAAACAGCGTGGAGGTCTGACCGGAAATGTCTGGGTAGAGTCCTGCTGAAGTTCCAAGTCTCAAACAAAAAGTCCAACACAACGTGTGCACAGTGAGTTTAAATTTATGGTAATTAAAGTCATCCAGATGGTAGCTGCATTAATCAATGAAGAGGCAGTATTTATCTTGGGACAGACGATTCTGAAACCCAGAATGAGAAAAATCGCCAAGGAGGGATGGGGACAGTTAATAAGAACCCCTGGGAAAAGTCCTTCAACTAGGATTGGAAAATAATACGTTTGAATTGCAATCTCTTTGAATGTAAATCTCCCCTAACAGCAGGAAAATGGTCCTCTAGCCCACCAAGCTTTGGGCAGGAAGGGAGTAAACGGAACTGTAAAACAGCCCGCTCAGCTGTTTCTGGTTTGGGACGAGGCGCAGAGAAAGGAATCGCGATGTGGGAACTGAGTATTTGAGTCGCTCAAAATAACTCGAAGGGTCAAATAACGAACTCCAGGCAAAGCGCTGACAGGCCTCCCCCTCTGCAGCACCCTGCGCTGGGTTTCCGTTCAACTTCCCCTCCCTCGCGAGGACTAACGGCAGGCGCGGCCCCTTCCCACGCGGGGCGCGGCGAGCGCGGACAGCTCCCCTTGGAGCAGACGAGGGCGGGAAGTCCGCGGCCCGTTGGGCTAGGGCTGGCGGGCGCCCCTCCGCCTTCCCGGAGCCGGCTGGGCCGGACAGGCCTCAAGCCTTCTCCGCCCCGGCTGGCCTTCCAGAGGCGGCGGTGGCGGCGGAGGCCTCACGGGCCGCCCGCCTGGCCCGCGAGCGGCGGGCGCGGGGCGCCGAGGGGAGGCGGGGCGAGGCCGCGGGGCGGAGGGGGGCGGGAGGTGCATCCTGGGAAATCCACCAACATGGGGCGCAGCGACCGCCGCCGCCGCCGCCGTGAGTCCCGGCCGCGGATGCCGCCGCTTCTCTGACGCCCAGCTGGGGCCTCGCCGCGCACCGCGGCTCGGGTTCCCCCGACACAGACCGGCCTGCGCGCCCTTCGCCCGTCCGCCCGCCGGGGCCATGTGAGGGGGCCAGCTCCCTCCGCCGCCGCCACCGCCTCCTCCTCCTCCTCCTCTTCCTCCCCCCGCCCCCTCCCTCCCCTCCCGCCCCCCTCTCGCTGGGCCCTAGAGGAGCCCCCGCTGCTGCCCGCCCTCCCTACGCAACCCCCACGATGGACAGGAACTACGCGACCTCCGGCTTCGCCGACCAGCCGCCGCCGCCCGCACCCCCCGCCGCCCCCGCCAACGCCACCGCACAACCCCCCGCCCCCGCCTGGGCCTACGAACCCCGAGCCGCGGCCGCCGCCGCCGCCTCCAGCAGCAGCTGCAGCAGCGGTAGCAGCCCCAGCCTCAAGGCCAGGTAGGGAGGGTGGGCGGCGGGGTCGTGGTGAGCCAGGAAAGGCCAGGGATGCGTTTGGGGCCTTCGCCCCTGTGCAGCCCCGCCCAGGGGTCCGGGCCGGCTGGGAGCCCTCCGCTCGTCTGCTCGCCCTAGCCCTGGCCGGGAGAGACGGCTGAGGACTCCTGTGGGGTGGTCTCGGGGTGGGTGCGGGCGCCCAGTGCGGGACTCGCAGCCGGGGCTGATCGGGGACCGTGGGTAAAAGGGAGGATTGGGCGGGAGTCGTGGGTCCCCGTCACCTCCCGGGTCCGGGCTCTCACATGGTGAAGTTTGGGTTCGTGGCTGAACTCGGTGATCAGGGAGACTCGGGACTGGTTCCGGGGGTACGAGGGGGCGCCGAGGGGTTCGGGGCAATGACATTCCATTGTACTGGAACCGACAATGTGGTCTTGGGGGCCCCGGCGGTGAGTGTGAGGGTGGGGGAGGCGGGAGAGGAAGAGGCGCGGAGCCGCGTCCCTGACATTGGGGGACCCGGGAGGGCTGTGCTGCGGGAAAACCCCGGGGACGTGGGCCCTAGGAGGGGGCCCGTTGGGGCGCGAACGCTGCGCCGTGGCTGGGTGACATATGTTTGCAGTGGTGGCCAAGATGAAGCTATTTCTCGTACACATGTTCAAAGTTACTCTTGGGTGTCCTCCTCTTTTAACAACAGCAGGAAGTATGGAATCTCTCTTTGCCTTGGGGTGACTAAAGTTGGGAAGAAATTGGAGGTGAGGGGCGGTCGGTGAAGGCCATAAAGGTTGAAGAACAGAAGCATGCTTCTCCATCTCGGTTTCTGAAGCCCCGATTCATTATGTAGCGTGGGGTTCAAGAGTTCATCTTTGCTCCAGCATGACCAAGGGAATCTAAAATGTTGACTCTTACTAGATATTTAAGCTCGCGGGAAATGTGTAGTAGTGCCACACTGTGAAACGTGAAACGGTCCATTTGAATGATAACTGGAAGGCGTGGTTTGGTTTGGACCATTCGGGAGCGGGGTGTTTTAAAGACACCTCTGCCGAACAATGAAGAATCTGGTAGGTGCAGCTTCTGATTACAAGGACCAGGGAATCCTGGGTTGCTAATGACTTCATCCTCAGCTACCAACAGGAAGCTTCGTGGTTTTATGATCTCATCAGATTTCTTTATTATTGTCACAACAGAAGTGAACTTTTTTTTTTTTTTACTTTATATATTACAGTATTCTAGGTTATCTTTGTTTTTATAAAAGTTCCACGTTCATGATTTGGAAAATATGTGCGAAGAGTAGCTGGTCTTTGTCTTAGATAGTACCTTGGGGTGATTGTGAGAGAATGAGAAAAAATTTGTTCAAGAAAAGGGAAGTACGCTTTCTTAGAAAATTTTAGGTCCTTTGTTTAAAAGACATGGGGTTAAAAAAAATAATGTGATATGCCAATTTGGAGCTAAATAATTAAATGCTGAGACTTTTCAGAAATAGTCATAACTTTGTATTATATACAATTAAGACATTTGAAGGAGTTTTATGAAAAATGTATGGCACTTTTTTCCCTTTTTTTGGTTTTTTTTTTTTGGTGGTAATTTGACTATCATTTTTAAAGTAGCTTTTGCATCAAATACCATAATTTACAAATTAAAATTACTTTCTCTTCAGGGAATAGCAGTGATAGGTATTTGTGCAGCATATTTTATGTTTTAAATGACAACTGTTTTATTAGGTACATGAAACAAATGCTATCTAGTTATTTCTGTTATTTCTTTTAGCAGAATACTTCTGAGTCAAGAAACTAAAATCTACTTGTCATATTTTCCAAATGTTATTTATCAAAGTAACAAAGAATGACTTCCCAAACACATTTGAAAACAGTAAGTAGATTTATTTGGAACACATAATCTAAAAGGGATTTATTTTCTGTTTATTGGAAATTACTGATTCTTAAATGCTAAGCCCCTCCCCTCTTAAAATATATTTTGGGGGTGGAGTTAGCTAAATTATAGCATAGAAAAATGCAGGCTTTCCCCCTCCCCCATCAACTTGCTTTGTTAACATCTTGTGTTAGGATCAGGCCATCTGTACAGGGCTACACACACTTCTTAATTGTACCTCATTTTATTCCTCAAACTGTGATGTCCTCACTCATTTCAGTTCTATAAAAAATACTGAATCTGAAATATGCCCTTTAAGTATTCTGTGCTTTCAGGAGCCTACTCATATTTTTGTAACATTTTAAAAAGCTGTTTCGTAATTTGTGTATCAGTTGAATATTTTTGTTCCCCCTTTTGGCAGTTTTTCTTGAAGGTGGAAATGAATACTAGTTGTGATGACGTAGTATGGATACTTATCCATAAGGAGTTAGCCTCTCACCTTGTTTCCAGTAACCTATTCAGAAGCTAACAGATGGTAATGACATTCAGTTGTTACTGACATGGGATCTTACATCCTACCTTGTCTTTACTTGGTCCTGAAATGAAACATTTTCATTAGTTGATAGGAAACAGCATAGTAAACAATTTTTTGGTATAACAGCTCCATAAGATATTAGGTATTTCCATTGTTTTAACAATTGAAAAATAAAGCACTAATGGGAAAACTCAAGCATTTTATTGATACCTTAAATAGAGCGTATAGAGAGATTTCTGAATGTTTCTAAAATAGTGCTTGGTACGTATATGGAAGTTCAGAGATAGGACCTGGTCATATATTGATAAATCTCCATTTATTTGGGATCTTCTCAGTTTCAGGGACCAAATGAGCATATCTTTGCCTATCACCATGTGGTTGGAAATAATCTTTATGGCGCTAGTTTAGATAGTATAAATACCTTTCCATGCTTTTGGAAATAAGATGATCATCAGGAAGCTACAGACCTGCGTCTTTTCTCTCCCTGACAGTTATGTCTTGTACAGAACAGGAAGAGACAGACTGTTTCATCATGGTGATGATAGATGTTGTGTTTAGTCACACCAGAAAGTGACTAAATGGAAATATTTTGTTTTAAAATAGAATTATATTTGTTTTTTGCCTTTTTGACTTGAAACAGCCTTTTTTTTTTTTGCCACCAGTTTTTAGAATTTCCTAATACATAAGTTCTTTCTGATTATAGTATGAATGTGCAGTGAGTGTGAGAGGTACCCTTCCGTAAAAGAAAACAATGATTAACTTCTCTAAAAATGGTCAGCTACTATATTGAGGACTTTTTGAGTAAGTTTTAAATCTAACGTTTCCCTCAAGGCTTTTGTAATGAGACCTGTAAGATCACAATTTATAAGGAGTAGAGACAATCCCAAATTAGTGAAAGGTTATAAACTTCTGTTGTTCAGAAAGTATTTTCCCATAAAAACAATGTTGTAAGTAATAGTAGCTATCATTTACTGACAACTAATTTGTGCTAGCTACTGTTTTAAGTGATAAACACCCACACTAGTTTATTTAATCCTCACAGTAGTCTTTTGAGGTAGGTATTATTTTTACCTTCTCTTTTAAGAATTGGAAACTGAGGAGGCATCGTGACATTAATAAACTTAGACCCACATAGCAAGTAAGTAGTGGCGCTGGGATTTAAACCTGGTCATTGTGGATCTATAAAGCCTGCATGTTTCATTACTGTACTGCATTACATCATGGTAAGATAGTCTAATGCTGTAATCTACCTATGTAATGGGTTAATGACCTTTTGTAACTGGCCTGGAAACCTAACCGTCATTAATATCCTTATTTCAGTGTTCTTTATCACCATTGTCCATTTGTTTTCCTAATTGAGACATGCTTCCTTTCACTTCCATAGCACTGTATATTCTGGTTTTCCTCCTTTCTGGCCCACTGCTTTTTCCTGTTCTTCACTAGTTCTTACTCTTCTTATCTCCACATGTTGTTTCCTTGGGGCTTGGGATTGATAGGATTTCTTGTCCATTCTGTGCTTTCTCCTGAGGATATCACATCCATGCCCGTTACTTTAAATACCACCTCTGGAGATGCCCATATATGTGTCTAAAGCCCAGACCTCTTCTGAGCACCTAATCGCATATCCATCTCCCTCTCTGAGCTTTTACTTGGGTGTATAGCGAGAATCATTAGTGATGAGCTCATACTTTCCCCATCCACCCCACCTTTGCTTGTCTAGCGAATCCTTTCTCAGTAAGTCGCACCTCTGTCCACCTAGCTGCTTAGGCCAGAACCTGAGAGTTGTGTGTGCTCAGTCACCAAGCCTTGCTATTTTTTTTTTTATCTCTTAAATATATCTTGAAATTGTCTACTGTTTCTACTGCTCCACCCTGATCCAAGCCATTATTTTTCACTTGGATAACTAAGTAATCTTAAACCTTTTCTTTCCTTCCTTCAATTCATTGTTTTATTTTTTTTATTCTTTATTTTTTGATTGAAGTCGAGTTGATTTACAAAGTTGTGGCAATCTCTGCTGTACAGCAAGGTGACTCAGTTCTACACATATATATATATATATATATATATATTCTTTTTTAAAATATGAATTGGATACAGTTCCCTGTGCTTTACAGTAGGACCTTATTGTTTATCCATTCTAAATGTAATGTTTTGCATCTACCAACCCCAAATTCCCAGTCCCTCCCTCTTCCTCCCCCCGCCTTCAATTCATTCGCTTCATAGCATTCAGAGTGATTTTTAAAAACACAGATCTACCAGTTTGATCGTGTTGCTCCTTTGCTTGAAACCTTTCCATTGCTACTCCTACACCTTAAGGTAAAGTTTTTAAAAATCTGGAATGTGCTGTGTATGGCCCTGCATTTACTGGCCAATCTAAAATTCCTTGGATCATCCTAAATTCCTTTCTACCTTAAAACCCTGATACATGCTGTTACCTCCACCTAACTAATTCTCACCCCTTCCCTACCTCCCAACCTGACTTCTTAAGGTATTTCATGTTAGAAACCTCCTGCCTTCCACCCTCGGCCCCCTGTTATTTTGAGCAATGGTATATGTTTACTGTGCTTCCACAAAATTCTTAGAAATATAACTACATACCTATATGCTATTTATGTAATAGATACCTTCCTCTTTAGAATGGAAGTTCTTTGAAGGACACTATCTGTTTTGCCTACTGCTGTATACCTGGTACTTAACTCTAGTGTCAGGCACATAATGGGTGCTTAATACATATTTATGACATGAAAGCCAGAACTCTGCTTTAGTGTGAGAATTGAAAGCCCTTCTTTTCCTTGCTGCAGTCTCTAGTACCATTCCCCATCTTCCCCTGCTACCCTGTAAGAGGGACCAGGATGAAGGGTTTAGGGCATTTTTGATTGTCATTGGTTGGAAGTATGGAGATGTAGGCTGTTGCTTGCTTGCTACCTTTCCTTGCCATGCTCTCTGGGACAATTTTTTTTTTTTTTTTTTGCATTACGCGGGCCTCTCACTGTTGTGGCCTCTCCCGTTGTGGAGCACAGGCTCCGGACGCGCAGGCTCAGCGGCCATGGCTCACGGGCCCAGCCGCTCCGCGGCATGTGGGATCCTCCCGGACAGAACCCGCGTCCCCTGCATCGGCAGGCGGACTCTCAACCACTGCGCCACCAGGGAAGCCCTCTCTGGGACAATTTGAGTACTAAAATGTGTATAGCAAAACACAGTCCAGGATTTTTCTTTCATTCATTAAACATATTTGAGTGTCCATTATATGCAAGGCACTGTTGCCTTTATCGAGTATTATATTTCTTCATTGAAAGCTTGAGAAATCAAATGGCAAACATTCATTCACTCATTAGAATGTACTGAGCATCTCTGAGTTTCTGTTACTAAGCTAAGTTCTGCAGGGTACCATAAAGATGAAAGAGACACTGTCCTGCCTCTGAAAGAACTTGTGATCCGATGGATGGAGTGTAACCTTTAAAAATTGTGAACCACTATATTATACACCTGTAACATACAGGTGTAATATAATATTGTACATCAACTATACTTCAATTAAAAAAAAAACAACAACAAAACTTGTAATCCAGAAGGGTGACAGGATGATATACTTGCTGCCTGTCTACTTGGCTTCTAAATGTTGGAGTGCCCTTCAACAAGTGACACTTGGAGCTCCATCCTTTTTCTTCTCTTTCAACTCACCCTCGGTGAAGTTGCCATATAAAAAGATTTTCAAATTTATATCTCTAGATTCATATCTAGGTGTCTTCCTGTCATCTCCATTTGGATATTGAATCAGTATTTCAAACGTAATATGTCCAAAACATGATGATCACCCTAACCCCCCAACCAATTCCTCCTTTAATCTTCCCTACCTCAGTAAATAATACTACCGTTTACTTTGTAGCTCATGCCTAAGAGTTTGGAGCCATCTATGGATTCATTTCTTCCCTCTCATATCCACTCCCTCAGTAAATCCTGTTGGTTTGATCTCCATATATATAATTTCCCACATGGACAATTGCAGTTGCCTCCTTGTTTCTTGCTTTCCTTGTTTCTACTTTAGCCTTTCTAGAGTTTATTAAACATACATCAGCCAGAGTTAACATTTCAAAATATAAATCAAGTAATGTCATTACCCTTCTTAAAACCTCCTAGTGTCACTCAGAGGAAAGTACAAAGTCCTTATCGTGGCCTACAAGGCCTTGGCTAATTCTCCAACCTCATCATTCCGCTCCCACCACCATCCTTTAGCCACATGGGCCTTATTTCTGTTCCTGAAACATGCTAAGATATTTGTGTCTTAGGAATTTTGCACTAGTTTTTCTTTTTATCTGAACTTCCTTTACAGGTCTTTGCTTTGCTGCTTCTTCTGGACATTTAGGTCTTCTCCCACATGTTACCTCCTCAGCAAGGCCTTCTCTGGCTGCCCTATCTAGAGTAACTTCTCGTCACTGTATTACAGCACAGAGTTTTATTTTCTTCATAGCATTATCACTCTCTGAAGTAATTTTATAGATTTATATGTATCATTTATCACTACCCTTTCCCCATACCACTAACCACCACTAGTAGAATGCATATTCCACGAGAACAGGAAGCTGTCTTGTTCACATCTCCAGAAGGCAGTTTAGAGAAATGGTTGATAGCATAAGCTCTGAAGTTAGAATTTGGGGGGGTTTATATTTTGACTCCAACACTTGCAGTATGATCTTAAACAAGTTTCTTAATTTCCCTGTGCCTGAAGTTCCCTGTGTGAAAGGAGGGAGCTTTTTTGAAGATTAAATGAGAACACAGAAAAATGTTTAGAGTGGTGTCTAGCATATAGAATAGCGTATAGACTATTAGCAATATTGGGACTTCCCTGGTGGCGCAGTGGTTAAGAATCCACCTGCCAATGCAGGGGACATGGGTTCGAGCCCTGGTCCTGGAAGATCCACATGCCGCGGAGCAGCTGAGCCCTCGTGCCACAACCACTGAGCCTGTGCTCTAGAGCCCACGAGCCACAACTACTGAAGCCTGCGCACCTAGTGCCCGTGCTCCACAACAAGAGAAGCCACCGCAGTGAGAAGCCCGCACACCGCAGTGAAGAGTAGCCCCCACTTGTTGCAACTAGAGAAAGCCGGCGCGCAGCAATGAAGACCCAATGCAGCCAAAAATTTAAATTAATTAATTAATTTTTAAAAATAGAATATTAGCGATATTGTCAGCACTTAGAACAATGTCTGGCACATTGTAAGTGCCTGTTAAGCATTCAGTGAATGAATGAAATAACTATAGTACTAGGCAGAACATTTGTTTCTTTTTAAGAAGTATGAAAATGTTTGGGGGCTTCAAAGGAAAAATTATAATCGAGTTCAAGGGGATCAAGGGAGCATTTTTCAGGTGTACTGCATACAAACTGATCTGAATTATTGTTAATGTTGAGTAAATGGAATAAAGTATTAGCAGAAAGAGGGAGCTTCCAAGAGCAGGTGTTCCGAAGAGGGAGGAAGTGGAATCTGCTGGACTAGTTAGGGCTGGTGCTTGAACTGGCACAGCATCACTTCTGTCGCAGTCTGCTGGTCAAAGCAGTCCTGGGCCTGGTGAAGAGTTATAGGAGGGAGACTACACAAAGGTGTGTTTCATTGGGGAGGTCACCAGGGTAATACTCTTGCACAGGGTATCAGTACTAGATTTTGGAGGGCTTTTGATGACAGGCCATGGAGTTCAGTCTCTACAGCTCAGTAGGGAGCTTTGAAATTCAGGTTTTTGAGAAGAATGATGATTATGATGACAACGATGATGATACTAGCAAGAAAAGTGTTTTAATAAAATTAATTTGGCAGTCAAGTACAGAATGGATTAAAATTGGCAGAGGTAGAAAACAGGACACCAAATGAGAGGCAGTTCATCAGACCAGCCAGGAGGGAGGTGGTATGAGGGTTCTCCAGAGAAGCACAGCCAATAGGGGATATATAATATAAATATGTCTGCTCTCTGCAGCCTTGAAACCAGGGAAGCCTGTGGTGTAATTCAGTCTGAGTTCTAAGACTTGAGAACCAGGGGAGCTCATGATGTAAATCCTGGTCCAGGGGCAGGAGAAAATGAGATGAGGTGTCGCAGCTCAAACTGAGACAGGCAAAAGAGGACAGATTCCTCTAGCCTCTCCATGGATTGGATGGTGCTGGCCCACACTGGGGAGGGCAGTCTGTTTTACTGACTTCACTGATTCAAATGCTAACTCATCCAGAAACACTCTCACAGACACACCCGGAAACAGTGGTTAATCTGGGCTTCCCATGGGCAATCAAGGTGACACGTAAAATTAATCATCACAGAGGGGATAGGAGACTGGTGATACTGGTATAGAAAGGAAGGAGTGGATGTGAGAGACATTAAAGATCAAGTTGCCTGAGATTGTTGACAAGGGTACATGTTAAAAAGTAAGAACAAGGGAAATATTGTTGACCTTTTTCTGGTGACTGGAGAATGATGCAGTGAAGAAAAATACCGAAAATGTTCACTCATTTTGGTCAACAGATATTCCACGTACCTCTTCTAGGCATTGGGGATTCGATGGTAATTAAGATAGACAACATCTGTTGTTGTGGAGTTTACTTTCTTGCGGGGAGTGGGAGTCAGAAAGTAGACAAACAAGAAAATTTCCTGCTTGAAGAAGTAGCATTTCCCTGAAATGTGAGGAAAGAGCACGTGCAGATGTCCTAAGGCTAAAACAAGTCTGGTAATTCCCTTCTCTGACACAATCTAACCCTAGACCAGTGGTTGTCAAATTTAAGAGTCCTTCAGAATCACCCAGAAGGCTTGTTGAAACACAGGTTGCTGGGTCTAACTCCAGAGTTGCTGAATTAGTAGGTCTGAGGCGGAGCCCAATAATTTGCATTTCTAACTAGTTCTTAGTTGATGCTAATGCTGTTTGTCATCTTATCACCCTCTTTTTGCCATTTTTGTCTCTGCTTAAAAATCATCTCTTCATAAAGGTCTTCCCTTACTGCCAAATCTAAGTAGCCCCACCAAGTTTTCTTTTATAACACTTGTATATTCTTTAAAGTATTTGTCCTCAGCCGACAAGACCAGAAAGGTGAATTTAGGGAGTCTGAATAGACATTTGTATAGAGACAACGGTGGAATCTCAGAGGTTAAGGTTTCTGGGAAGGAAGGGCAGAGGGCTGAGACCTGAGCCTTAGCTGTTAGTGATAACTAGCAGATCCTGAATGCCTACCATGTGCCAGGCACTGGTCTAATATTACATGCGTTATCTCATTTAATTCTCACAACTCTGTGAGATGGGTAGTGTTGTTAGCCAGTTCACAGACAAGGAAACTGAAACCGAGAGCTGTTACATGTTCAAGGTCACTGCTAGTCAGTGACAGAGGCAGGATTTGAACCCATGAAGTGTGACTTCCGAGACTGTTAGTCAGTGTCCTGGCTCTCGGGGAAAACTTTTGGCTGTGGGGATTTAGAATGAAGTAGAATTGGCAGATGAAAAAAGTCAAAGGCATCCATGATGGGAGACTTTTTTTTTTTTTTTTTTTTTTTTTTTTTTGCGGTACATTGGCCTCTCCCGCCGCGGAGCACAGGCTCCGGACGCGCAGGCCCAGCGGCCACGGCCCTAGGGCCCAGCCACTCCACGGCATGCGGGATCCTCCCGGACCAGGGCATGAACCCGCGTCCCCTGCATCGGCAGGCGGACTCTCAACCACTGCGCCACCAGGGAAGCCCCGTGATGGGAGACTTTTAAGAAGGGTGTTGGGGGGAAGAAAGATGTTGGGTCTCTTGGGTGTTAATGTTTGTGTTGGAAGGTTGTACTTTCTCAATTACTTTAAAAATTAGAATTATTTTCCCAGAGCATACTTTGACTAAAAGTTTTTGGAGAAAACTTGGGAACATCGGCTTACACCAGTTTGAATGGTTGCCATAAGGTATGGGAGTTTTAGAGATGTTTCCTGAGCACCTCTCATATTAAACACTGCTTTGGGAGCTTGGAATACATCAGCGAACAAAACCAAGATCCCTGCCCTGATGGAATTTAAACTGGGTATGTGGAGTGAGACAGATGATAAATAATAAACATAACTTTGTGAATTATCTAGTATGTTGGTAGGTGATATGAGAAAACACAGGCATATGAAGAATGGAAGGTGGATGGGGGAGGTATTGTAGATTTAAATAGGCTAATTGAAATAGTGATAGTTGAACAAAGATTTGATGGTAATCTTCAGTAAGAGAATTTTTTTTTCCAGTGATTCAAATGAGACTGCAGGTTTTGTTTAAAAACATATTGCCTGCTCTTTTGCTAAACTTGCTTACAAAAAATCTTATTTCTTTGTTAACTGTTTATGCTTTGTTGCTGCTACTGCGGTTTTAAATTTTAGGAACATGCTAGATAACTTGTTACCAGGCTGCTACCAACACACAGTTTCTGAATTTTCACTTGGGCCAATCTAGCTAGGCCTTTTCCAGCCTGGGCCTTTTTGCAATCCGTTTTTCTTTTTGATCAGTAGTAAGTATTTGTTAATCATTGTGCAAGCTGTGTTAGAAAATGTGTGAAGATATTATGTGAAGAGGTAAATGGGAGGACATGGATCTGGTTTTAGCATATCCACTCATTTTTCTTTCATTTTTTTCTAGAATCATGACCACAGATTCTCCCTTGCCCTCTGTCTCTTTTATCTCTGAGTGAAACTTGCCATTTTTCCATTGTTTCTTGAACAGCAGCGGGAATGCTCTTATCTCTGGGTCTTTGAGCTATTTCCTCTACTAGGACCACTCTTCCCTCTGATTATCTACATGGCTTTCTCCCTCACTGCGTTCAGTTCAAAATGTCACATTGTTAGAGAGGCCTCTCCTTAGTACCCCTGCCCCCATCAATACCCTGCTTTATCATTGTGTTGCCTAGTTCCCTGCTTTAAGTTTCTTCATAGCACTTATCAGTCCTTGATATTAAATATTTCTTTACTCTTGTTTATTGTTGGTCCCCACCCATTAACCCTTGGATGTTTCTTAACAATCCAACTTGAGCTGCTTAGTCCTCCCTTCCCACCTTCCCCCTCCCCAATATATCTGTCACATGATAGTCTTCAATAGATACTGATTTTAATAAAGAATATATTTAATACTAGAGTATATTCTGCTTTGACTTAGTATCTAATATTTCAGAGTTTAAATTTGCCCTCCATAAGTTTACGGTTCTTTAGGGATCCTGAGCATGTAGCCTAACCTATGTTGGTAAGCCTGTAGGCATTTATGGGATATAACAGCATAAAATAAGGAAATTTTCATATGATTTAATGCCATCATTCTCATTACTGTGTGATCACTGATCTTATTTAAATAACTTGAGACCAGATTTGTCTGACCCAGTGAAGCTTGGCAAACACAAAAATGTGGATAAGCTAAAGTACTTTTGCTTGGATCTGCTTAAATTAGATGGCTTAACATTTTAAAACATATCTCATATTGAGCAAGCTGCAAAAATGAGTATTGATCTGGTAAAAACAGCTGATACTATCCCCACTTAAACAGACAGTAATCTATTGAAGTCAGAGTTTGATTTGGTATAGTGCCAAAATAAAAGTGAACCATTTGGAAGGACGGGATTTAAGTAGAACTGTGGCTGTACAAAAAACAAAAACTAGAGATGGTCTTTTGCTGTTAGTTAATATCTTTGTATTACTTTTTTCATTTTTAACAAGAGCAAGTTTGGGCTGAATATGATCCTCTTTAACTTCCTGGATTTTAATATGGCATAGAAGATGATGGTTCCAAACTTGCTATTAGCAGCTAATGTAGTATCAGCTAACTAACATTTATGTATTGCACACCTTTTTATGGACATTTTAGCATCCTCCTCCTAAAATATACTTTGGAATGAGTATGTCTGTTATTCACGCTTAATGGACTTATTTATTAAGAAATTTTAAGGTACTTCAGCTTGTAAATTATGGCACTTGAATAACATTTTATGAAATCTTCTTTAACTGTTGTTTCAAAATATATACCTTTTCTCTAATGTTCATTATAATTTCTTCCTCTGCATTAACCTTTGTTGTGGACCAACAACAAATCTAGAACACAAATTAGCCACTTAGAAGTTGATTTTCTCTACTACAAACAACAGCAACATTTTTATTATGGAAAATTTCAAAACAAACACATTTAGAGAGACTGGTATAATGAATCCCTATGTATCCTTTAGCCAGCTTCGACAGTTTCAGCACATGGTCAGTCTTGTTTCATATATGTCCCTACCAGCTTTGGCTCCCTACTTTATATTTGCTTTGTTTTATTTCAAAGCAAATTTCATGCCATGTATGTGCCTCTTTCAACCATAGCCTGTCTCTGAAAGATAAAGGCTTTAAAATTTATTTTATTTTATTTTATTTTTTCGGTATGCGGGCCTCTCCCGTTGCGGAGTACAGGCTCCGGACGCGCAGGCTCAGCGGCCATGGCTCACAGGCCCAGCCACTCCACGGCATGTGGGATCTTCCCGGACCGGGGCACGAACCCGTGTCCCCTGCTTCGGCAGGTGGACTCTCAACCACTGCGCCACCAGGGAAGCCCCAACATGTAGGATATTTTAAGGCAATCTACCTGCTTTGGTATCTGAAGTCAGTCTTTTTCTAAAAAATATATATATATAATTTTTAAAAAATAAATTCCTTTATTTTTTGCCTGTGTTGGGTTTTTGTTGCTGGGCGCAGGCTTTCTCTAGTTGTGGCAAGCGGGGGCTACTCTTTACGGTGCACAGGCTTCTCATTGCCGTGGCTTCTCTTGTTGCAGAGCATGGGCTCTATGCACGTGGGCTTCAGTAATTGTGGCACACGGGCTCAGTAGTTGTGGCTCGCCGGCTCTAGAGTGCAGGCTCAATAGTTGTAGTGCACAGGCTTAGTTGCTCTGCGGCATGTGGGATCTTCCCGGACCAGGGTTCAAACCCATGTTCCCTGCGTTGGCAGGCGGATTCTTAACCACTGCGCCACCAGGGAAGTCCCTGAAGTCAATCTTAAAATAGTATAAATAATATAATACAATTACAATTGTATAAAATCCTAGTGGTTTTATTATAAGTCTTTGGTTAATGGGCTTATGGATTTCTGGAAATTTCCTTAGGAAAGTCTTTTGAGCATCTGGAAATTTTCTGATTAATTTTTATTAAAATTTATAGGGAACACCTGAAACTAACACAACATTGTAAATCAACTATACTCCAACAAAAAAAATTTTTTTAAGTTTATAGGGGATATATTACTCAGCCATAAAAAGGAATGAAATTGGGTCATTTGTAGAGATGTGGATGGACCTAGAGAATGTCATACAGAGTAAAGTAAGTCAGAAAGAGAAAAGCAAATATCATATAATAACGCATATTATGTGGAATCTAGAAAAATGGTATAGATGATCTTAGTTGTAAAGCAGAAATAGAGACACAGATGTAGAGAACAAATGTATGGATACCAAGGGGGAAAAGGGTGGGTTGGGAGGAATTGGGAGACTGGGATTGACACATACACATTATTGATACTATGTATAAAATGGACAGCTGATGGGAACATGCTGTATAGCACAGGGAACTCACCTAGTGCACTGTGGTATATAAGGGAGGGGATATCTATATGTGTATGGCTGATTCATTTTGTTGTGCAGTGGAGGCTAACACAACATTGTAAAGCAACCATACTCCAATAAAAATTAATTTTAAAAAATTTATAGGGAAAGAAGAAAAAGTACAATGAGTATCAAAATGAATATTAAGCTTTGGATTTTGATTCTCCTGAAAATCTTTTTCCTTCCTCTAAAATGTTGTTTATTAAGTTCTTATATTAAACCAAAGATGTATAAATGTTTGTCTACAAAACTATTCACAAGTGTGAATTATTGTGATAAGTGTATATCTTTAGAAAGACTTCCTTACTTAATGCCAGAAATCCTAGACCATGTTAATATTAGTGAAGAAAATTGTGATGACTAAAAATTCAGCTCTACTAGTTTCTCAAACAAGGAAGAAATTTAATTTGGTAAGGGAAAGACTAAGCCACAAACAATAAGATGCATTGAAGAAACCAAACTAAAATATTTCATAGCACCTATACATTTGAATCATGGAAATATGGACTCTATTGTGTATTGTAAGGAGTAACCAGCTATGTATTAATTCATTTTCAATAATCCCTTCATAGCCTGCATGAGAGAGAATCATCCAGGGCCCACGTGACCATTTTTGTCTACCTCTTAAATGAATGTTAATGCCTGGACATTACAGATAGTTAATACTTTACTACAGCAGTTCAAAGCACAAAATAATTTGCTTTGACAGACGTATTTCTTTTAAAAGAAAAGTGTTCTAGAAAAATATTGGGGTTGGGAAAAATTGGACCTGAAATGTTTTCTTTGTTCAATGGAAAGGTCAGTAATACAGGTGATGACGGAAATAAAAAAGGAAGATGAGATGGAACTTTGGAATTGTGTCTAATCCAGGTCTTGGAGACTCTTGTTATCATGCATATAGCCAAGCATATGCCACATCACCAACACATTTCATTTATTTTCCGACAGAACAACAGACGGAAACTCTGAGTAGCATTGACTTTGGCATTGTCTTTCTTGGGCATCTGTTACAAATGCCAAAATCTCTCTCTCTTTGTTGTGGATAATGTTTGGAACTGGTAGATTGGTTTTTGAATACTGAATATTTTGAATATTGAATATTTCCGGCTCCACTAGGCAGGAAATACCATACTACTCATTTCACCTTGTTAGTGAAAACAAAAACACCTTCTTTTTAATAAACTTAAATGTATCGTTTACACAAAATGAAGTAGGATTTTTTTATAAAGATCATTAATGATGTATATAAAATGAAAATACATTTACTTATCTCAAGAAATCATACTTGATTTAACAGTAACTTGTTGGTACAAAATACCAGTTGTACCTCCTTTATACGATTATCAGTTGGGGGCCTGCGTGAAACGTAATTTCTCTTAGATGATTCATTTGCAGTTACTTTGGTGAAGGGCTCAGTATTATGGTTGGGAGCAGAGTTAAGGGAACCAAAAGGGGATATTGAGACACCGAGTGAGTAGCAGCAGTGTGAAGCCACTTCTGGGCCTGTGAAGGGCCACTTCTGGGCACCAGTTATTGGAGCCCAGAAGGAACTGTAGTTGTGTAGAGATGCAGCATGGCTGGAACCGTGGTTGTGATACAGGGAGGGAATGGACAGATAATACTCAGGCTCCTCTCTTCTGCCTTCTGATCTCCTGCAGAACCTACCCCTAATGGCCCCTGAAGCGCCAAGGTGATGCAGTATATAGAAGTTACCTGTGCTGTGAGGTAGTCTTTAACAAAAGAAAAATGAAGGCCCAAAGAAGCTGTAAGTTGCTGAGGTCCCATTAGAGATAGTGATTCCAGGCCATTTGACTCCTCCAGCACTTTTTAAAAATTAACAGCTTTATTGAGATTTAATTTACATACCATAAAATTCTCCTGTATTAAGTGTACAATTCAATAATTTTTAGTATGTTTATGTCACCACAGTGTCACCACAGTCTAATCTTCAAACATTTTCATTCCCCCCGAAAGAAACCTCATTCCCCATTCTCCCTAGGTAACCATTAATCCATTTTCTGTCTCTAGATTTGCCTTTCCTGGACATTTAATATAAATGGAATCAAAAAATGTGTTTGGCTTCTTTGCCTAAGCGTAACGTTTTTGAGATTTATCCATGTTGTAGCATGTATCAGTACTTATAAATACTTATAATGGAATAATATTCCATTGTTTAGATATAGCTCATTTGTTTATCTGTTCACTAGTTGATGGACGTTTGGGTTGTTTTCACTGTTTGGTTCTTGTGCATAATGCTGCTGTGAACATTTTCATAAAAGTATTTAAATGAAAACATGTTTCACTTTCCTTGTGCACGTACCTAAGAGTAGAATTGTTGGGTCATATGATAATGGTGTTTAACGTTTTGAGGAACTGCCAGTCTTTTCTAATGTGACTGTATCATTTTATTTTACATTCCTACCAGCAGTGTATGAGCATTCTAGTTTCTCCACATCCTTGTCAACACTTGTGATTATAGCCTTTTTTTTTTTTTTTTTAACTATAGCCATTAATCTCCTGAAAGGTTCACTATTTTTAACACAGAGTTGTCTCTTCTCACATGATATTCTGCAGTCGGGTTCAGGAGAAGAGAGGTATCTTTTACCATCGACAACTTTATTATTTTCACTGTTTTTTAAACTACAGGACATCACAGTGGAATTACTCAGCAGTTGGTAGCCAAGTTCATTAAGCTCTACATCCCTTAACACTTGCTTTTAAAGCAATTTTTAGTAAAACTTGGAGCTACTTACATAGTAATACTTGTATGAAAGGGCTGTTATGACAATGAAAGGCTTATTTGAGTTTAAGATTCCCTTTGCTTTCAATTTTAGTTTGGGAACTGAGGGTAAGTTTTGTAGCACATAGCAGCTAGAGTCACCTTTTAAAAATGTATTTAGTCACTCCCTTGGTTAAAAATCCTTCAGTTGTTTTCCATTGCACATGGAATAGAATCCAGACTCCTTACTGTATCCCCATAGGTTTTTCATGTTTGCCCCTTGCCTACTACTTTACAGGTGAATGGGCCTCCTGCCACTCTCCCCTTCCCTCAGTACACTTGAAGCATGTTAGTCTTCTTTCAGCTGCTCTATATAGCAAGCTTTCCAACCTCAGGCCATGCATAACTCTTTCCTCTCCTCTTCCTGTGGTTTGGCACAGGGTTGGCTTAATATCCCCTTTCCATGGAGACTTTTGCTGACTGCTGTGTCTTCCAAAAGTAATGTCTCAATCGCTTCTGCCCTCAGCCCCATTTCTCAGGGAGGACACACTTTTGGCAATTTCATGACTTCACAAATAACCCAACTGGTAATGATACCCAATTTTTAATTTCCAGCTCTAAGTGGTAATGTTCACTAGCCCTCTTTTGAGTATTTCCCACTTTATCTGTTATGAACACCTTTTAAGAGTTCTCAAATGTCTATAACTATTGCCACTGTTCGGTCCTTATAATTTTTTACCTGGATTTCTGCAGTAGGATCTTGGCCTTCCAACTTTTAGGCTTGCTCTTCTTCACAGTGCTTATCAGATTATCCTTCTAAGAGTGATTCTCTCCTCTTGGTATATGGCAGAATTGCTTTAAGAGCTTTTTCAAAGTGACTTACAGGGTCCCATCTTAGAATTACTAATAAAGAACTTTTGAAAGTGAGAACTGGGAGTGTATAGTTTGAAAAAACCCGCCAGATGATGCTGATGAGCACCTCTGGTTTAAAACCATTCTTTTAAAATACAAATTTAATCATTTAACACTGATTAAAATTCTTTAGAGGCTCTTGATTCCCTTGAAGATAAATGTGATTTTGTCATATAATTTTCTATAATCTGGGTCCTGTCTGACTCATAGCCCCATCCCTAGTACACCCATGCAGTTACTGAAAGGTCTACTAATGTACCATCTTATTTACATTTCTAGGTCTTTACATATGGTATTATCTCTTCCTGAAATAATCTTTTTCTTTCCTTGAATACTTTCTCCTCTTTCTTTCAGTACTCAGCTGCATTTCCTAGAGGTAAGCCTCTTATGCTATGTAATGTTTGTTTGTTTACTTATGCCTTTTTACTTCTGTGCCTTCTAGTGCCTAGCATAATGCTTGGCAGTCAGTAAATGTCAGTTGTATAAATTCAGACCTCACCTTTAGGTGCAGTAATAATAGCATTGATTGAACATTATGAGCCAAACATAGTACTGCGCTAAATGCTATATATATATGCCTTATTGTTTACTCTCACAACTTTATGAATGTGCATGTTACTATTCACCATATTTTACAGTTGAGGAATCTGAGACATACAGAGACTATGTGGTTAGCCTCAAGTTGCAGAATTTGTAAAGTACAGAGCTGGATTTGAATCCTGTGGCTTATTTGCAAAGCTTGTGTGTGTGTTTTTTTTTTTTTACAGCTGTTACATAGTTGTTTCATGGTTCATTAGTTTATTTTTTCAAACTCACAATAAATAATTCCTTAATAAGGGCTGATTCTTCTTATGCTTCAGGGTTTTTTTTTTTTTTTTAATCCTCAGACTACAATACATGCAAAGTTACATACATGCAAAGTTAATTCAGTGAACTTGGTGTTATCACTGTACTCATTTTGAAGACAGATTTTATACTGAAGAATACTGTGTGATAGATGAAGTAAAAATATTTAGCTTAACTCAGAATATTAGAAATATGCAGAACATTAGGCTTCATAAAAAGGAAAACTAGGACTCCCTGTGCTTTGCTGAAAGTCTTGAAGTACATAATTTGCAGAATCAGGACTGGAATCTGGGCCTCCTAACTTCCAATCCAGGGTTATCTTTCTCAACTCTGAAAAGTTGATAATACCCTAAGACTAAAACAATATTTTCCAAATTCAAAGAAAATTCTGTTTTTATTATATTAGAATATATATTTTTTCAGTGACCAAGTTCTTTAACAGAGAAAATAATATGACTACTTAAGGCAAAATCATTCAGTCCTGGGTAACTTATTACTTGTGTGCAAGTACTGGCTTGTTTACCTGGGATTTAACATATTTCATGGAATTTTTGCTGATTGATTTTAAAACTTGGAATGTGTTTTATTTCTTAAGTATTATGGACATAAGAGTATGCTACCCAAGGAGAAGATCTGTACATGTTATTAATATCTGGATATAAACCATAAGACATCTTATTCTCAGTAATACACTCAAAGCATTTTTTTCTTATGATCATATGCTATCTTCACTGCACAAATTTGCCATTTTAGATGAGATTTTTGTCACAGCTTTCTCATCTGCCTTAAAACTTAATTTTCTTTGTTAAACATACTAGATTAAAATTAGGAAAGAGGCTTATGGAAAGAATGTCATACTTATAGAAAACAAGGTAGAGAGTGGTAACTGAATAATCTCTTTTGGTTTGTTTTAATTTTGAGGAAAACATCAGTTTTTAAATTTGGAATTTAAGTAACAGCAACTGAAGGAAAATGTTACTTCCCCCTGCAAAATTCTGACCGTTCTTATCCTCAAGATTAAGTCTGTACCCGACTTTGAAAGTATGGGGAGGGGATGGAAGATGGAAGTTTTGTGCTTGGTTGGGAATCTGAAGATTGACACAACTGTCACTGTTAACCCTTGGCTCCTTCCTCTTCCCTAGACCTTAGCTCCTGTAGTGCTTGGAGTATGTAGGGGTAGTAAAAGTCCTCTTTCTCACCCTACCACCCATCCAGGCCTTGGGGGCTAGAAAGGGCTATACTACATTAGGTACTATTATATTAAATAAATGTACATTTATTCAAAGGAGCTCATATTTAGGTAAAGGAATTAGAAACAAAGACCATGTTTTGAGGCCTATTTTTTTCCAGGATAAATTTTTATTTTCTTAAGCTGGCTTTTGTTTGAAAAAAATAAACAACTTCAGCAAGCCAGTGACCATCAGGTTATTTTGAAACTTATTTTAAAACTGTAAAAATATATATATATATTTGAAACTTGTTTTAAAACCTTAAAAATATTATATACAGATTAACAAAAAAAGAATCCTTATTATATGGTATATGGAAATGGGCCAACCACAGGAGGGAGATTGAATACATGCATGACAGCAAGCCTATCTGTAACCACCTTCTTGTTTGATAATGTTGCACACTTCATGAAAAATTACCCATAATCACTAAGTTTGGATGATTATAACTTTTATTGAGCTATAGTTCACAAATCATATAATTCATTATTTTATTTTATTTTTATTTTTTAAAATTATGCTGTTTGCGAATAAAGACTGTTTTGTTTTTGGCCGTGCCGCATGGCTTATGGGATTTTAGTTCCCCAACCAGGGATCGAACCTGGGCGCTCGGCAGTGAGAACACGGAGTCCTAACCACTGGACCACCAGGGAATTCCCATAATTCACTATTTTAAAATGTACAGTTCAGTAGTAGTTACATGAGACTGTGTAACCATCACCACTATCTAGTTCTAGAACATTTTCCATCACCTCTGAAGGAAACACATGCTCATAAGCAGTCTTTTCCTATTCTCCCCTTTCCCTAAACCCTGGCAACCACAGTATCTACTTTGTGTCTCCAGGGATTTGATCATTTAGTACATTTCATAGAAATGGGATCATACTATATGTGGACTTTTGTATTTGGCTTCTTTCACTTAGCATAGTGTTTTCAAGGTTCATCCATGTTGTAGCATGTATTAGTATTTCGTTTCTTTTTATGGCTGAGTAATATTCCATTGTATGGCTGTATCACATTTTACTTATCCATTTATTGTTGGACATTTGGATTGTTTCTGCCTTTTGACTGTCATGAATAATGCTGCTGTGAACATTTATGTACGAGTTTTTGTGTGAACATATATGTATTTCCAGTTCCCTTGAGTATATATACCTAGAAATGGGACTGCTAGGGCCTATGGTGACTATGGTTAATTTTTTGAGGGAAGCATGGAATTTTTTTTTTTTTCTTCTGGTTTTCCCAATGAGTTTTATGTGGGCAGACCTGGGGATGGGGAGGGTCTGCATTTAAAAGAAGGTGTTGGGCCTCTTGGTGATGAAGTGTGGCTTGTGCTGGTAACAGAGGACCTGGTGGGGCAGTGGGAACTTGATCTTGGAGTCGTGGAACTGCTCGGCTGCTGCTCAGCGGCACTTGCTGGCTGCGATCTCCTCTACCTCCATGATCTGGATCTACTGGGCCCGGGCAAGGTGCTGGGTGCCCATGTCTCGGTAGCACTGGGTGATGGTGCCGGCTGCGGTTAGGTCCCGGTACTGCCGGTACATGTTGTGGGGGCCTCTGCGGGAGTCACAGTGCAGCCAGATGCGGAAGTTCTTCAGCCTTGGGAGATTTCTTGAACACCTGTCCACAGTAGACAGTTTCCCCTGAAGACTTCTTCATCTTCTTCAGCTGAGACACAAAGTACCAGAAGCGGGACTTGGCAGCATGATTAGGTGCAAAGATTTGCATGCGACAGAGGGGTGGTGTGGGCCGTTTGGCGGGCAGCGCCCCACCACTTTGTACTCTCGAAGTGTGCCCAAGGCCTTCATGGTGCTCCATCTGCGCTCGCCGCCACCCTCGAAAAGGCGGGAAGCATGGCATTTTAATTGGTTTTTAAAAGTTCATTGAACTGCTGTTTCACTCACAGCTAATTTTTATATCACGTATAATCTTTATCCCATTGTGCTTTATATATAAGTTGTTTTTTTAAAAAAATCCAATTTATTTATTTATTTTTATTATTATTTTTTGTGGTACGCGGGCCTCTCACTGTTGTGGCCTCTCCCGTTTCGGAGCACAGGCTCTGGACGCGCAGGCTCGGCAGCCATGGCTCACGGGCCTAGCCGCTCTGCGGCATGTGGGATCTTCCTGGACCCGGGCACGAACCTGTGTCCCCTGCATCAGCAGGCGGACTCTCAACCACTGTGCCACCAGGGAAGCCCAATCCAATTTTTTTATATATAGTTATTGAGAGGGTATTTATCTGTATTGCTCCCTCTATGACGTATGGTGTAGAACGTTCTTAATTTGGGCTTCAATAATTAAATCCATTGAATAGTGGCCCAGTTAGATCTCTACTTTATATTGAAAACTCTCGTACAATGCCTAAAATTGATAGAAGTCTCCAGGTATTCAGTTTTCTAGAAAGGGCTGACCTACTAGCTTGATCCTCCATTTTTTTATTTCCCAGTTCTTATCAGGATGTCTGGCAATCAGGTTAGGTACTCAGTACATATTTGCTTGAGAGGTGATTGAGCTGTAACTTAAAGGTGATTTCTCTTCTGAAACTGAACATAGACTGTAATTATTTATGAGTATCTACAATGTGCCAGATACTATTGGGTTGCCCAAAAAGTTCGTTTGGTGTTTTCCGTAAGACGGCTCTAGTAGCGCTTAGTTGTCTTCAACTTCATTCGAAATAATTTTGTTCGATTGTATTGTGACAGCTGTCATGTCAGCGTGCATTAAAAAAAAAACTTATCAAAATTGGTAAATTTTTGTGTAGCCATTTTAATATTGAATATGGAAGAAAAAAGGCAACATTTTCGGCATATTATGCTTTATTATTTCAAGAAAGGTAAAAACGCAACTGAAATGCAAAAAAAGATTTGTGCAGTCTATGGAGAAGGTGCTGTGACTGATTGAATGTGTCAAAAGTGGTTTGTGATGTTTCATGCTGGAGATTTCTCGCTGGACAATGCTTCACGGTCGGGTAGACCAGTTGAAGTTGATAGCCATCAAATCGGGACATTAATTGAGAACAATCAATGTTATACCATGTGGGAGGTAGCCGACATACTCAAAATATCCAAATCAAGCATTGAAAATCATTTGCACCAGCTTGGTTACGTTAATTGCTTTGATGTTTGGGTTCCACACAAGTTAAGTGAAAGTAACCTTCTTGACCGTATTTCCACATGCGATTCTCTACTTAAATGTAACGAAAACATTCTGTTTTTAAAACAAATTGTGATGGGCAATGAAAAGTGGATACTGTACAATAAAGTGGAACGAAGGAGATCGTGGGGCAAGCGAAATACACCACCAACATCCACACCAAAGGCTGGTCTTCATTCAAAGAAGGTGATGTTGTGTACATGGGGGGATTGGAAGGAAGTCCTCTGTTATGAGCTCCTTCCAGAAAACAAAACGATTAATTCCAACAAATACTTCTTCCAGTTGACCAACTGAAAGCAACACTCTCGGAAAAACGTCCAGGATTAGTCAACAGAAAACGCATAATCTTCCATGAAGATAACACAAGACTGCACGTTTCTTTGATGACCAGGCAAAAACTGTTACAGCTTGGCTGGGAAGTTCTGATTCATCAGACATATTCACCAGACATTGCACCTTTGCATTTCCATTTATTTCGGTCTTTACAAAATTCTCTTAATGGAAAAAATTTCAATTTTCTGGAAGACTGTAAAAGGCACTTGGAACAGTTCTTGCTCAAAAATATAAAAAGTTTTGAGAAGATGGAATTAATGAAGTTGCCTGAAAAATGGCAGAAAGTAGTGGAACAAAACAGTGAATACATTGTTCAATAAAGTTCTTGGTGAAAATGGAAAATGTGCCTCTTTTTTAAGCTAAAAAACCGAAGGAACTTTTTGGCCAACCCAATATTTTGGGTGTTTGGGTTATAGCAGTGACGAAAGCAAAGACCCTGTCCTAATGGAGTTTTCATTTCAGTGGCTAATAGGCAAACTAGTAAATAATGTTGAATGTTTATTACTGCTATGGAGAAAAATAAAGCAAGAAAAGAGGGTTAGGCAATGTGTAGAGAGGATAGAGGAAGGATGTTATTTTGTATCAGGTGGTCAGGGAAGTCTTCAGTGAGATGAAGTTTGAGCAGAGACCTGAGGGGAAATGAGGTGAACCAACTTAGTATGTTTGAGGAAAGAGCCAGGAGACCTGTGTGGCTGGAGTGGAAAATAGATAAAATTGGAGGTTTAAGGGGGCAGCAGTTAAGTCACTTAGTACATTGAGGATTATTGTAAGAACTTTGGCTTTTAATAGGGTGAGATGGGAAGCCATTGGAAGGATTTGAGCAGAAGAGTTTCATGATTTGGCTTTACTTTTTAAAAAAAAAAAAAAAACATAATTGACTTTACAACACTATGTTAGTTCCAGGTGCACAACATAGTGATTCAGTATTTCTGTACATTATGAAATAGTTACCATCTGTCACCATACAAAATTATTACAACATTATTGACTATATTCCTCATGCTGTACATTTCATCCCTATGACTCATTTATTTTGTAACTGGGAGTCTGTACTTCTTAATCTCCCTTACCTATTGTGCTCATCCCCCCCACCTACCACCTGTTTATTCTCTGTATCTATGAGTCTGTTTTTGTTTTGTTATGTTTGTTCATTTATTTGGTCTTTTAGATTCCGCATATTTGTCTCTCTGACTTATTTCACTTAGCATAGTACCCTCTAGGTCCATCCATGTTGCCTCAAATGGCAAGATTTCATATTTTTTATGGCTGAGTAATATTCCATTTTATTTATATATTTGTGTGTGATACGCACATTATATGTGTAATATATACACACACCCCCACATCTTTATCTTCATCTGTCAATGGACATTCAGGTTGCTTCCATATCTTGGCTATTGTAGATAATGCTGCAGTGAACATGGGGGGCGGGTGCATAGATCTTTTCAAATTAGTGTTTTGAATTTTCAGAAAAATACCCAGAAGTGGAATTGCCAGTTAGTATGGTAGTTCAATTTTTTAAATTTAATTTTTAATTTTAATTCTATTGATAAGGGGTTAAAATGCAAAATATACAAAGAACTCATATAGCTCAATGTTTTTTAAAAAATCAACCGGTTTTCTTAAAATGGACAGAGGACCTGAATACACATTTTTCCAAAGAAGACATACAAATGGCCAACAGACACAGGAAAAGATGTTCAGTAACACTCATCAATGAAATGCAAATCAAAAGCACAATAAGATATCACCTCACACCTGTCAGAATGGCCATTATCAAAAAGACAACAAATAACAAGTGTTGAAGAGGGTATGGAGGAAAGGAAGCCCTTGTACCCTGTTGGTGGGAGTGTAAATTGGTGCAGCTACTATGGAAAACAGTATGGAGATTCCTCAAAACACTAAAAATTGAACCATCATATGACTTCATTTTTTAAGGGAGTGACTCAGGCTGAGCATAGGGGGTGGGAGGGGTTAGGGCAGAGGCAGAGAGACCAATTAGGAGGTTATAATTATTCCTTGCCGGTTAAAGAAGTGAAGTTAGCATGGATTTCTAAGAAGGAAGACCAGACAAAAAACCACCCCTAGAACCTCCTGATATTTACAGTTTATCTTGATCATTATTCTTACTCTTAAAGAGGTTTCAAGATTTGACATGGCTTACAAATTTTTCTTAGCGTAGATTGTATTTTTGAGAGCCTCTTTTGTTTTTTGTGGGGTTTTGTGGGGTTTTGTGGTTTTTTTTGGCCATGCCACATGGCTTGTGGGATCTTAGTTCTCCAGCCAGGGATTGAACCCCAGCCCTCAGCAGCGAAAGCATGGAGTCTTAACCACTGGACTACCAGGGAATTCCCTGAGAGCTGTTTTAGATTTACACATAGTACAGGGTTCCCATATACACCCTCACCCACTTTCCCCTATTACTAACTTCTTATATTCTTATGGTACATTTGTTACTAGTAATTAACTGATACATTGTAGTCAACTGAAATCCGTAGTTTATTCAAATTTCCTTAGTTTTTACTTAATGTCTTTTTTTGGTCTCTCCAGGGATACCCCTTTCCTTTGTTTATCTTGTCTCAGTAGATTCCTCTTTGCCATCACAATTTCTCAGACTTTTCTTGTTTCTGATGACCTTTATATTTTTGAGCAGTGCTGGTCAAGTATTTTGTAGAATGCCCTTCTCTTGGAATTTGCCTGATGTTTTCTTTCTCATAATCAGACTGGAGTTATGGGTTCTCCAAAGGGAGATCATAGAGGTAAAGTGTTACTTTCATTACATCATATTAAGGGTATATCTTATCAGTGTGATTTATCACTGTTGATGTTGATTTTTACCACCTGGCTGAGGTAGTGTTTGTCAGGTTTCTGCACCGTAAAGTTATTCTTTTTTTTTTGTTTTTTTCCTCCTTTCAATACTATCCTCTTTGGAAGAAAGTTGCTATGTGCAGCCCATTAAGGAGTGGGGAGTTATGGTCCACCTCCTTCAATGTAGAGTTGCTACGTAAATTATTTAGAATTCTTCAAGGGAGATTTGTGTTTCCTCCTCCATTTATTTATTAATCATTTAATTTTATCAGTGTGGACTCACAGATATATACTACTAAATTTTTTTGCTCAAAATGTTCCAGTTTTGGTCATTGGGAGCTCTTTCAATTTGCCTCTTTGTCCCTTTGACATATCCCCATAAGTGTAAGGTTTTTCCCCCTCTCTCTTTCTGTTTGGTCAGGAAGAAAATGCAAAGATGCTCAACATCATTAGGTAAATGAAAGTCAAAACCACAATGAGATACCACTTCACACCTACTAGGATGGGTATTATAATAAAAGAAAAGACACAGGCAATAACAAGTATTGGCAAAGATGTTGAGAAATTGTAGCCCATTAAACGTTGTTGCTGGGAATGTAAAATGGTATAGCCAGTTTGGTTGGCCATTCCCCAAAATGTGAAACATGGAGTTATCATAAGACCCGGCAATTCCACTCCTAGGTATATACCCAAGAGAATTAAAAATATACATCCACACAAAAACTTGTATGTGCATGTTCATCACAGCATAATTCATAATAGCCAAAAAGTGGAAACAACCCAATGTCCATCAGGTGATGAATGGCTAAACAAATGTGGTATATCTATACAATGGAATGTTATTCAGCCGTGAAATGAAGTACTGATACATCCATGTTTGTAACATGGATGACCCTTGAAAACATTATGCTAAGTGAAAGAAGCCAGTCACAAAAGCCTGCATATAATATAATATGATTCCATTTATATGAAATGTTACGAGTGGGCAAATCCGTAGAGAGAAAAATTAGTGATTGCCAGGGACTGGGTAGAGGAGGATATATGGGGTGTGATGCTAATGGGTACAGGTTTATTTATGAGGCAGTGAAGTGTTCTAAAATTAGATTATGGTGATGGTTGCACAACCCTGAGTATTCTAAAAGAGCTCTGATTTGTACACTTTAGAAGGGTGACCTTTATGGTATGTGAATTATATATCAATAAAGCTATCATTTAAAAAAATTTAGAACAAAAGAAAAATGAGATATCTAGGGATTTATACTTGTAAGAATCATACACTAAACACTACAAAAGATTGCTGACAGGAATTAAAGACCCAAATAAATAGATATACTCATGGATTAGAAGACTCAATACTCTTAAGATGGTAGTTTGCCCCAGTTGATGTATAGAGTCATTGCAGTGTTTTTGTAGGAATTGACCGGCTGACTCTAAAATTTGTATGGGAATACCTGGCATAGACAAAATAATTTTGAAAAAGAACAAAATTAGAAAATTTGTACAACCTGAATCATTTATCAAACTGTGTGTTATTGGCCTAAGAACAGACATTGATCAATGTAACACAGTAGTTAAGAACAGAACCACAAATATATGGCTAGTTGACTTTTTTGGACATAGGTTCAGATAGGTTCAATAGGTAAAGATTCAGTAGATAAAGAATAATCTTTTTGATAAGTTGTACTGGGATAATTGCATATCCAAATTAAAAAAAAAATGAATCCCAAGCCTTACATCACACCATGTACAAAAAATGAGTTCCAAATGAATCATAGACCTAAGTGGAAATATTAATACTATAAAACTTCTAGAAGAAAACAGAAGAAATCTCTGAGATGTTGGATTAGGCAAAGATTTCTTAGCTACAACATCAAAAGTACAATTCATAAAATAAAAAAATGATTTTGCTCTTCTAAATACATTGTTAGGAGAATGAAAGCCACAGATTGGGAGAAAAGGTTTACAAAATATGTATCTGTCCAAGGATTTGGTTCCAGAGTATATAGACAACTCCTAAAACTCATTAATAAGAAAACAAACAACCCAATAAAATATGGGCAAAAGATTTGAGTGGATACTTTACCAAAGAAGATTTCTGCCTGGTAGATAAACAAATGATGCTCAACATTGTTAGTTATTAAGGAAATGCTAATTAAAACCACAGTGAGATACCACTGCACACCAATTAGAATAGCTCAAATTTTTTAAAAGAAAAGGAAAAGAAACAACTTACAAACTTAAAATACTTGGTGCCAGTGAGGATGCAGAGTAACTAGACCAGACGTACATTATTGGTGGGAATGCAAAGAGGTATAGCCACTTTGGAAAACAAGCAGTTTCTCTAAAGTTAACATATTACCATATAACTCAGCCATCCCCCTCCTAAGTTATTTACTCAAGTGAAATGAAAACTTATGTTCAGACTAAACTTTAGGCATGTGTTTATAGCAGCTTTATTCATAATTGCCAAAACAGGAAAGAACCCAAAGGTCCTTCGACTGATGAACGGATTTAAAACAACCATCAACCTTTGGTACATCTATATAATGGAGTGCTACTCCACAATAAAAGATAATGAATTACTGGAAGTGGGCACGCTCCACGCCTTGAGGGCATTGGTCTTTTCCCACCTGCCTTGCGCCACTGTGGGAGATTCTGAGAGTCAAGCGGAAGTCATCTGGGACATCTCCAGGCAGCTCATCCAAGTAGCAGACAGGATGGAGTGCGGCATCCGGCCAGGGCTGGTGGGCAACCTGGCCGCGCAGTTTATGAATGGGAGCCTGTCAGAGGAGGACAGGCATATCTATTTGTTCAACAGATACAAAGCTTTGGTTAATGCAAGATGAGTAAGCTCTTCATCGTTCATGAACAGATCTGTGGTACAACATGGTGCACATAGTTAACAATACTGTATTGTATACTTTAAGTGGGTGGATCTCATGTTAAGTGCTCTTACCACAATTAAATTAATTGGTTAGAACTTCGGCCTGGAAGAAAACATTCACAATACATCTATCTGACCAAAAAAAAAGTGGATCCAGACTGTATGTATGTATGTATGTATGTATGTATTTAAAAACATTTTATTATTTAAAATTTTTATTTATTTATTTTTTTGGCTGCATTGGGTCTTCATTGCTGTGCACGGGCTTTAGTTGCGGCGAGCGGGGGCTACTCTTCGTTGTGGTGTGCGGGCCTCTCATTGTCGTGGCTTCTCTTGCTGCAGAGCACAGGCTCTAGGTGCGCAGGCTTCAGTAGTTGTGGCGCACGGGCTCAGTAGTTGTGGCTCGCGGGCTCTAGAGCACAGGCTTAGTAGTCGTGGCGCATCGCCTTAGTTGCTCCGCGGCATGTGGGATCTTCCCGGACCAGGGATTGAACCCGTGTCCCCTGCATTAGCAGGAGGATTCTTAACCAGTGCCCCACCAGGGAAGTCCCAGACTGTATTTTAAAAACTTTTTACAACCCAGTAAGATGGCTAACAACCCATTTTTTTTAAAGGGCAAAATCTTTGAACAAACTTAACAAGAGAAGTTACAAGAATAGTTTATAAGCATATAAGAAGATGCTCCTCATCATTTGTTACTAGGGAAATGCAAATTAAACCACAGTGGGATACCACTTAACCTACCTAGAATAGCTAAAATTAAGAAGACTGAAAAGATCATGTGGTGACAAGGATGTAAAGCAAAAATGGAATGTTGATAATTACTGATGCTAATGTAAAATGGTACCTGCACCTACCTTATCACCCAGTAATTCCATTCCTAGATATTTAACTTAGAGAAATGAAAGTATATGTCCACAAAAGACTCGTATACAAAATGTTCGTAGTACATTTATTCATAGTAGCTTCTAACTAGAAACAATCCAAATGTTCATCAGTAAGTGAATGGATAAACATAATTGTGATAAATTCATAGAATTCAATGAAAAGGAATGACCTACTTATGTATGCAACAACATGGATGTATCTCAGAAACATTATGCTGAAATGAAAAAAAGCCAGACACAAAAGAATACAGACTGTATGATTCCATTTATATGAAATTCTAGGACAAACAAGCCTAAATTTTCATAACATTAGGTTTCTCAGTGGTTGTCTGGGGCCAGGGGTGAGATGAAAAAGATATTGACTGCAAAGGGGCATGAGAAGCCTTCTGTTGTGATGGAAATGTTCTGCAAGTTGGTTGGGATTATGGTTATACTGGTGTGTGCATTGATCGAAAAATGTGTACACATTGAACTGTACACTTAAAATGGGTGCACTTTACTGTATGTAACTTACACCTTAATAAGTTGATTTATAAAGTTTAAAATAGATTTAAAATTAATCCTAAAATTGAATCTTCAAACTAAAACAATCATTTACTTAACTTTCGAATCAGTATTCTAACTGTATATATATACTTAATGGGACATGATCTTGAGACAGAAAGTACTGTGAAGAAATACTTAACTTTACTTGGTGGTTTTGTTTTTGAAAGAGGTTGTGTTACAGTATTTCGGATAGAGCTAATGAGTAAATATGTTGTTGTATCAATAGTTGTGAACTGGGATTCTGACTGTAGGAAAAGGGAAATACATGTGAAATGGAGGAAGGTGAGGACTACATTGGATTTGAGTTAGAGTTGTCATTATGAACTCATGTTTTTAAAAAGACATGTATTTCCTAGCTTTGTCCACTTAAAGGGCCTAGAAGCAGTGACACCTCAGGCATTGAATACACCTGACACCCAGATCTTGGTTTCAAAATGTCATTGCCCACTAAAAAACTCCTAGTAGAAATGGTTGATTTCAGGTGTGGTACAGGGTTAAAAAACCAAGGTGAACCTGAAGCATCTTGTGCTAGGAGGTAAGAATGTGTCTGAGCACCAAGGAGGATATGTCAAAAGGAAACAAGATTGAAGGGACACTATAAATTAAATATGAAGAGTCTACAATGATATTTTTTAAGCATAACGTATATACATTAAAAAACATATTAGTGTATATTTTATATATTATATTTAAGTATGTATATGGATAAGAGAGAGAAGGGGAAAAAAGCTAATTTTTATTTTATAGAAGGATGCTAACTTTTAAATATGGAAGGTAGTGTAATTAGAACACTACTGTTTCAGTGCAATAATTGAAATGAAGATCATGAATGCAGGGTGTCTGAAACCATTAGCTGTTGGGACAAGATACTGACACTGTCTTAAGTAACACCTCACAATTGCATACTTATTTCAAAGAGAAGAAATAACTACATTGAGAGATCTGACAGTACCTTAACCACTTCAAGTTTAGCATCACCAGTGAGACAGACTGACATTATGTGTGTCTTCATGAGTGCAGTAAGAATTACGAAGCATCATTATGTACTTCTCATGAAGTAGCAATCAGACAAATCCAGAATTTGGGATAGCTTACATTCAACTGACTTGGATTCCTCAAAATAAAAAGTCCATGTCCATGGAGTCAAGGCAAAAGGGGTTTGGCATTAGAGGCAGAATGGAGGCACTGTTCTAAATGTAAAGAGACATAACCAAATGTAATTGTTGAATTTTGATTGCATCCTACAGAGAGCTTTAAAATATCAAACATTTTGACAACAATTGAGGAAAATTGGAATGTGACCTCTGTATTACATGTTATAATGACAGTGTTGAATTTCTTCAAGTCTAATAATGATACTTGGTTATACAGCTGAATGTCCTATTCCTAGGAGATGCAACTGAATTATTTAAGGATACAGTTTCATGATGTCCACAAGTTATTTTCAAGTAGATTAAAAGAAAGGAGTATATATGTCTGTATAAATATAAAACAAATATAACAAAATGTTAACAGTTGTTGAAACTTAAGTGATGGGTATACAGGTTATTCATTGTACTGTTTCAGTTTTTTGGGGGTTTAAAATATTCAGAATAAAAATCAAGGGGAGAAAAATATCTTGTTCTGAATTACTCTCAAGATGTATAAGCTTGAAATTTTCTAGGAGAGTTATTGGGAAATAGTGTTAATTTTCAATTCATTTGAACTGTCTACTATATTCCAGAGACTGTTAGAATTAGAGGGACTTTAGAGATTATCCTGTCTGGGTCCCTTATTCATACAGGTGAGGAAATAAGTCCAACAGTAATAGAGTCACTTATTGAAATCACATGGTAAGCCAGTAATAGCACTTGGACAGTGAATTCAGCTCTCCTATTTTCCAGGATATTGTTCTTCCCAATGTACCATGTTACCTCTTCCAATAAAAGGATTTTGTTGTAGGTAAAGTTGAACTAAGAAAAATACTCTGTATTATTTTTCTTCCCAGTGTATCTTCAGTATGTTCCCCCGCATTTTGACAGTATTGTCAGACTGGGTTTGATCTCTTGATCTGTAGGTCAGGAATTTAGTCAAAGACTTATGCTACTTTTGATAATTGCTCTCCTAGAAATTTTTTGATCATCTGGTTTGAGCTCTGTGTGTTTTGTCATTTATTTTTATCATCCTCTAGTTTAAGCTATGAAGAAGGACATCCTTCTCACTCTGAAACAGATCTCCTTCAGAGACAGACTTTTGCAGCCTCTCATCAGCTTCCTGGATATGCTGCCACACCTCAGCCAACCGGTAAAAATTCTCTTATGAAATATACCACAAATCTGGGTACATTTAGTGAATAAGCAGAAAAATCAATTTTCACATGTTGGGTTATGAAAGTATACAGAACATAACAGTCTCATGGGAAATGTTAAAATGAAAATGAGATTAAAAGCTTTGTCTTTTACTGATAGGGAATATCTGTATAACTAATTAGTAGGGAGATCTTTTTTTCATGCATCTCTGTAGATTTTAAATTATAATTATGCTTGAGCAAATTAATATTTGTTGCTATTCATAATAAAACAGTTTAGGGTTGTAGAACTTCTGGCCTCAAACGTCAGAGATTCCTTTTTAAAATAGGATCCGGAGTATCATTTTATATTAACATATATTTTTACTTTGGGATACATTTTATCTTCAAATGTAGGTCTTTCTGGAATATTTGATACTAGTGTGAACAATGCCAGCACTAACACTAAAGAATCTTCAGTGATGAATTTTCTCTCTGCTGTTGAATCCCGAACTGCTCAGGCTGCTTCTTCAGGAACTACTCTTTTACCACAATTCAGGGCCCCATCCTGGCAGACAGGTGATTCTTTGTTTTCAGAATTTTTAAGTCCTTTAAAAATATGGATAAAATTTCACTTTTCATAGTCTTGTCATTATAGTAGTGTGGCTGAGAGTGATGTTAATTATTGATTTTCCAGTGAACTTTAAAACCTGGAATTTTTCACTATCTTAAGGTGGACAAAATTCAAGAAATTGTTACTAGCAGAAATTCGGTTTTAGCACTCTGATGAAAACTAGCAAGTTGAAGAAGGTAGGTAATTGTTAAAGATAAATCCTAGATATAAAGTTTTTATCTAGCAATTTAAGTAGTTACTTGTTTACTTGAGAGGAGGAAACGTTAAATTTTTTTTCCTATTTCACCTTTATAGAGGTGTAATTGACATATAAAACTGTAAGATAGTTAAGGTGTACATTGTGGTGATTTGATATACATTTACATTGTGAAAGAATCCCCACATCTGGTTAATTAACACAGCTATCGCTTCACATATTTATCTTTTGTGGGGGGCGGTTGGTGAAAGATTAAATTTCATTTCTTTTAGTGACTTTGGGCTGGATAGGTGTGGTATAGTAAAAAAAAAAATCTTGGAACTGATTTCATCATTAGAGTTATGTAAAGTTATCCTTAACTGAACAGAGTAAGTCAATCTTTAATAAAAGCCATTCCAAGTTGATATATTATGTACTTTTCTTTTTAAATTTTATTTATTAATTTTTATTTTTGGCTGCGTTGGGTCTTCGTTGCTGTGCACGGGCTTTTTCTCTAGTTGGGGTGAGCGGGGCTACTCTTTGTTGCGGTGCGCGGGCTTCTCATTGTGGTGGCTTCTCTTGTTGCGGAGCACGGGCTCCAGGTGTGTGGGCTTCAGTAGTTGCGGCACACAGGCTTAGTTGCTCTGCAGCATGTGGGATCTTCCCCAGACCAGGGCTCGAACCTATGTCCCCTACACTGGCAGGCGGATTCTCAACCACTGCACCATCAGGGAAGTCCTATTATGTAGTTCTCTATTTTATTTTTCTTATTTCATTTTTCAGCTGTTCCCCCCCCCAGATTGTTTGTATATATTTTTATTTTTTGCAGGATGATGGAAAGGTTAGTTTTTTTTAAGGTTTCATTTTAAAGAATATATTTTTAAGTAATAGCTGTAGGAAATAATATTTTACATTCTGATATAAACTCCATCAATAGAGCTTCTCAGTATGTCTTAGAAACATTTTTCTGCTTCCAAAGAAACAAAATTTTACTGTGAAATAAAACAATATTAAAAAACACAATAGGGGACTTCCCTGGTGGTCCAGTGGTTAAGAATCCGCCTTCCAATGCAGGGGATGCAGGTTCAAACCCTGCTTGGGTAACTAAGCCCACACACCGCATCTAGAGAGCCCACGGGCCACAACTGCTGAGCCTGCACGCTCTGGAGCCCACATGCCACAACTAGAGAGAAGCCCATGCGCCACAACAAAAGATCCCATGTGCTACAACGAAGATCCCGCGTGCTGCAACTAAGACCCAGTGCAGCCAAATAAATAAATATTAAAAAAATAAAACTACACAATAGCTTTATTTTTTGCTTCCTGGAATAATTTTACATTACATGTATTGAGTTAGACTTTCTATCTCAGTTTCTATAATTACATTATTTTAAACATTAATTCTAAGCGCTATTTATTCCTTCAAGAGTAGCTAGATATTTTCTGTCCTTGTAACGGTAAACCTTTTTCTTTCTGCATTGCGAGGCTTGTGGGATCTCAGTTTCCTGACCAGGGATTGAACCTGGGCCCCAGCAGTGAAAGTGCCGAGTCCTAACCACTGGACCGCCAGGAAATTCCCACTTTTTTGACATTTAATGGAAAGAGTTGAAAGAAGAATATTTTTGAAAAGGACCAGAGAATCTTTTTTCCCCAATTTTTCCAAAATGAAAAAGAATTTTTTTTAATGGAAATTCACTAAAAAATATGTAAACAGACTTAGAGAATGAACTTACGGTTACCAGGGGGGAAGAGTAGAGGGGAGGGATAGACTTGGAGTTTGGGATTGACATGTACACACTGCTATATTTAAAATAGATAACCAACAAGGACCTACTGTACAGCAAAGGGAATGCTGCTCAATGTTCTGTAATAACCTAAATAGGAACAGAATTTGAAAAAGAATAGCTATATGTATATATATAACTGAATCATTTTGTTGTACACCTGAAACTAACACAACATTGTTAATCAGTGGTGCTCCAATGTAAGATAAAAATTTTTTAATGTAAACAATAAAAAGGTGTATAAAATGGAAAGTGATAGTTCCTAATTACAGTCCCCCTTTTTAGAGAAGAGTTAACAGTTTGGTATTTACTCTTCTTTAATATCTTTGTACATCAAAACTTTTTTTGTATATCCACCTAAGCGATGTTTATAGCATCAGTATTATTAGGATATGCCATAATTATTTTACCAGCTTCCTGTTGATGGATATTTAGGTTGTTTCTACCTGTTATTCACAATAACTATAATGAATATCTTGTTTGAATCTTTGTGTCCACTTATTTCCATAGGGTAGATTTCTAGAAATGGAACTTTCGGATTGCATGCATATAACATGTTTTTACTTTTGTTGTATGTGGCAAGAATGCTGTCCTGAAATGTTAATACTCTCTTCTTGACAGTGCTTTATTAATTTCTGATCAGCTTTTTTTGATAAGCATGCATCTATTGTTATGAGAAGTTGTTCATAGGAAGTCAAAACTTGAAATGCAAGGAATTTAAAAAATGCATTTATTTTGATAAAAGAAACTTTGCACTATTAATCTCACTATTATTTTCAGATTTATTATGTTAAATGTAGGCAATTCAGTTTCAGTTTTAATGTTATGAACATTTTAGTTTGTCCATTGGTATTTTGCATTGGGATTTCACGGGAAATTAATCATTAGAGATTATGTACATTTTCACTGTTTTCTTAATTATCAAATGACCTTATCTGACTATATATATGTATAATCTCATATTTATGTAACAATCATACATATGAATTGCTGATACCTTTGTAATTTTGTTCCTGCCTTATGAAAGCTAGCTATTTTGAAATGTGTTTTTGAAAATTTATGTGCAGAACTAATTTGTCAGGCTCTTCAGTTTTAAAGAGATTTTGATGGATTGAAGGTTATATAAGTTTTATAAGTCTGTATTATGAAAGCAGATATAAGTGTTTGTGCTGTAACTGCATGAGCATACTTGTTTTCTTTTCATAGGTATGCATTCCTCAGCAGCAACTGAGCTGTTTGTTACTGGACCTTTGCCAACCACTGGAGCACTTCCACCCTCTGCCCTCTCTGCTTATCAGCATCCCACCACCTTCAGCAATAGAAACTTTGCCACCACCTCACCTTTGGTGCTTCAGGATTCAACTTTTAACACTACATCAAATGGAATTTTAAATCCTCATGATCCTTTGCTGCAAATCAAGACTTCCCAGGGAACTGTTCCAACCGCTTTGGCATTTGAGCGCCTGGGCAGTTCTGCGATAAGTAACAGCATACCACCTCAGTCTTCAACATACCGCTCAGCTCAAGAGTCTGCACCCCATCTTTTACAACCTCAGTTTAGTTTGTTGCCTTCAGCACTTGGAGGAGCCCAGCAAACTCCTCAAGCCTACGGTTCAACTCTCTTTACTAGTTCTACTGCTTCCATTGAAAGAGCTCTTCTTCGAGAATGTAGTGTTATTAAACACCATCAGCGGCCTTCAGGTACCCAGTCTATTCAGGCACAACTGACTGGTTCACAGCATTCCTTACACAGTTATTTATCAAATGCAAGTGTGGTTAATTTTCAGGAAACAAACAGGCAGTCATCTTTATCCTGTAACCCAATTGGAGATTCTACTCAGGTGAGCAATGGAGGATTGCAACAGAAGACCTCCCAGGTCTCAGTGGAACTTGCTCAGTCCTATTCATCTGCAATTCCATCATCAGGGTATCCTCCTACTACAAAAGTAAAAAGCTGTTCTACAAAACAACCACTAACATCAGCCAAGTCCCCCAAACCTCAAAGTATAATTCCTCCTGTGCAAACACTAAGCTATTCCAAACCTTTACATAACCAGAGTTCTGTAATATCAGGCCAAGCACAAATTTATTCTACAGCGCAGCTACCAAGCCTTTTATCAGTTAGTCAGTCTCAAAATTATGGTTTAGTACAGCCACATAATGTGCCATCTATTGTTCATTCACATGTTTATAGGTCCAGCAAAGTTGAGAAGTTGCCATCCTTATATAAAACATTGACTTTTTCTGGGTCATCTCAGACTATAACTTCTGAAAATCCAACACTTAATTATTCTTCTGATCAGCAAGAGGTATTATCTTCAGTTACAAATGAGAATTACCCTGCTCAAACAAGAGATCTATCTTCAGTTAGCCAGTCTCAGAGTTACTCATCTGGTCACTCTCAGGGTTTATCACCAGTTAGTCAGACACAGGTTAGTTACTCATCTCAGTCACAAGTTTTGTCAGTTGTTAGTCCTTCAGAAAGCTATGCTTCAGGGCAGTCCCTAACATTAACAGCCCCTTCTCTTTCTTATTCTTCTGCCTCTCGGGCTCAGAATATGCCAGATTCTAGCCCAACTCAGAATTATATTTCTATGCATTCTTCCCAAAATGCTCAAACTCAAGGGTCATCATCTCCCCAGTCCCAAAAGTTTTTGCCTGTTGTCCAGTCATCATCTTTTGCGTCCTCTACTCATTGTCAGACATTACAGAATAACATACCTTCCCCTGATCCAAAGTCTTACGCTGAAAGAAAACTTGACTCAAACGTGTATACATCTTCAAAGCAAGAGGATGATTTTCCAATGCAAGAGTTACAGGTATTACAGCCGCAAGTATCTCTTGAGTCATCAACCCAAAGGCTATCTGATGGGGAAATTAATGTTCCAGAATCAGCTTATAAGGTGTCAAAGACAGATGACAGATATTCCCAGAGCATAATCAGAAGTAATTCCCATCTTGAAGATCAAGTTGTTGGGATTGTTCTACAAGAGTCAAAAAAAGAAGAAAACATAGTTGGTTCAGTGGCACAGCTTAACCAACAAGTTGGCCAAGTCAATAATGCAGCAACCCTTGATATAAAGAAGACAACTAATTTAATGCGAACTCCACAAATAAGGTTGAATACTAAAGACCTAAACCAGCAGCATTCTCTTATACAGAAGGTACATGAAGCCAAGGTCCAGGAGCAGCATGATCAAATAATTAATGCCTCATCTCAGATTCAAATTCCAAATAATGCTTTAGGGCATGGCCATCAGGCATCTCTTCCTAATACACAGGTCCTTTTAGATTCTGCCTGTGATTTACAAATTCTTCAGCAGTCAATACTACAGGCCGGTTTAGGACAAGTAAAGGCATCTCTACAAGTACAGCGTGTTCAAAGTCCTCAACAAATAGTACATCCTTTCCTTCAAATGGATGGTCATATTATTCAGAGCAATGGCGATCATTCTCAGCAGCAACTCCATCCTCAAAATTCTGAAATTATGAAAATGGACCTCTCTGAGTCTTCAAAACCATTACAACAACATCTAACAACAAAGGGCCATTTTAGTGAAACAAATCAACATGATTCAAAGAATCATTTTGTTTCTCTTGGATCAATATGTTTCCCAGAGGCAATGCTCCTCAGTGATGAAAGAAATATTTTATCAAATGTAGATGATATCTTAGCAGCTACAGCAGCAGCTTGTGGGGTCACACCTTCTGATTTTTCCAAGTCAACTTCAAATGAAACCATTCCTGCTGTTGAAGATGGTGATTCTAAATCTCATTTTCAGCAATCATTAGATGTCGGGCATGTGACGTCAGATTTTAACTCCATAGCAGCTACAGTAGGAAAGCCACCGAATATAAATGATATTTCCTTAAATGGAAATCAAGTTACTGTAAACCTTTCACCAGTACCTACTCTTCAGTCAAAGATGACTCTTGATCAACAGCACATTGAAACACCTGGTCAAAATAAAGCTTCTAAAGTAACTTCACCAGTGGTTGGGCCAGGTCATGAAGTCCAGGAGCAAAGTTCTGGCGCATTCAAGAAACAGTCTGCTACCAATCATGAACCTGAAGAAGATAGCGAAGTACCTGTTGATAGTACATTAAATAATAACAGAAATCAAGAGTTTGTTTCTAGTAGTAGAAGTATAAGTGGAGAGAGTGCTACATCGGAGAGTGAATTCACTTTAGGGGGTGATGACAGTGGTGTGTCAATGAACCCAACTAGGAGTACACTTGCACTGTTGGCCATGGCCCAACCTGGGGAGCCAATCAGCGTCAAGATTGAAGAGGAAAGCCAAGATTTAATGCATTTTAACCTTCAGAAGAAGAAAACTAAAGGGAAAGGGCAAACTAAAGAGGAAGACAACAGTAATCAAAAACAGCTGAAAAGACCTGCCCAAGGCAAACGCCAGAATCCAAGGGGAACAGAGATATATTTGCCGTATACTCCCCCTTCCTCGGAAAGCTGCCATGATGGTTATCAGCATCAAGAAAAAATGAGACAGAAGATCAAAGAAGTAGAGGAAAAACAGCCAGAAGTCAAAACCGGATTCATTGCCTCTTTCTTAGATTTTCTGAAATCTGGGCCCAAGCAGCAGTTTTCCACTCTTGCTGTACGAATGCCTAACAGGACTAGACGACCAGGAACCCAGACTGTTCGTACATTTTGTCCCCCACCACTTCCAAAGACTGCATCTGCAACACCCACACCTTTAGTGTCTGAAACTGGGGGTAACAGTCCGTCAGAAAAAGCTGAGAACGAACTTAAAAACTCGGAACATTTATCTTCACTTTCTTCTGATGAAGATGATCTTGGAGTATGCAGTCGTGATATTTATAAAAGCACCTCTACCACCTTAAATACTTCGGATGCCACTTCTGATAAAAAGAAGAAAACAGGTAAAGTTTTAAAATTTAGAGTCATAATTACGGCTTTCCACTTTAATTTTTCTGGCTCTATACCAAGTTTTATTTTTTCTTAGCTTGAAGCAGGTCTGCATTTTTCAGGACAAAATGCATAGGTAGGTATCTTGGAGACTTATTTTTTTAAATGTTCCTTGCCTATAGGAAAGTTCTGGGTTTTAGGCTGAGTAGTTCTGGTTTTTCTCAGCTTTCTACCACATGCAACATAATTTACATAATGCACTATCCAGACTTTTCTAACCTGAGACATCTTGAAGTGGCTCATGGATATGAGGCATTGTATTGAGGGCCATGTTGTTATATAAACTGGCATATTTTCTTGGTATGCTAATTTTACCTAAAGATTAACATTTTACTATTAAATATGGTTATTTTGTGTGCAGCATGCAGATTAATATAATTAAGTTAAAACTTTAAAAATTTTGTGCTGGTTCCAAAGTATATGCCCAAATCCTTGGGTGTGTGTTTCACTTCACTCTGTAGTTAAGGGAACATTTCGAGGAACTGTTTTGAGAAGCACTGCCTTATGTAAATGATTGACAAGTAGTATAAAAGTTACTATTTTAAAGAGCATGCTGGGCTTCCTTGGTGGTGCAGTGGTTAGGAATCCGCCTGCCAATGCAGGAGACACGAGTTCGAGCCCTGGTCCGGGAGGACCCCACATGCCGCAGAGTGACTGGGCCCGTGTGCTACAACTACTGAGCCTGCACTCTAGAGCCCGTGAGCCACAACTACTGAGCCTGTGAGCAACAACTACTAAAACCCGCGCGCCTAGAGCCCATGCTTCACAACAAGAGAAGCCACCGCAATGAAACGCCTGCGCCCTGCAACGCAGAGTAGCCCCCAGTCGCCACAACTAGAGAAAGCCTGTGCACAGCAACAAAGACCCAACAGCCAAAAATAAATAAAAATAAAATAAATAAATTTGGGGAAAAAAAAGCTTTAAAAAAAACATCATGCTAAGGAACAATGTACTTATAACAATACCATAGCTACCACCTCTGTGCCAGGGACTCTTAGCAGTGCTGTCAGATGTGCTTTGTTATCTCCAGTATACAGGCGATATAACAGACCAAATGAATTTTCCAGGTCCATACAGTCAGTAGATGGCAGAGCTGAAATCCAAACTCAGGTTTATCTGGTTCTAGAACCGGTATTCCTGCCTACCTCTTTTTTTTAAAAAAAATTAATTAATTAATTAATTTTTTGGCTGCGTTGGGTCTTTGTTGCTGCACGTGGGCTTTTCTCTAGTTGAGGTGAGCATGGGCTACCCTTTGTTGCGGTGCATGGGCTTCTCATTGCGGTGGCTTGTCTTTGTTGCGGAGCACACCTGTGCAGGCTTCAGTAGTTGTGGCACGTGGCCTCAGTAGTTGTGGCTCACGGGCTCTAGAGCGCAGGCTCAGTGGTTGTGGCGCGCGGGCTTAGTCGCCCCATGGCATGTGGGATCTTCCCAGACCAGGACTTGAACCCGTGTTCCCTGCATTGGCAGGTGGATTCTTAACCACTGTACCACCAGGGAAGCCCCTGCCTATCTCTTTTGTATGAATAGAGTGGTGCTTTATGAGTAAAACCTTGTTTTGTGATGTACTTTTCAGCTTCTTTCCAGATTTGAGACTACCTTTTTAACTACTAGAGTAATATGAAACAGCTGGTATCCCAAATATTCTATCAGCATAAATTTCTGCTAAAACATTTGTAAAGAATTCTCATTTTGTTATACAAGGAAATTAGCATAATGGAAAATCATTGTTAGAGTCAAAACATTATAGATGTGGCTAATCCTAGTAAGGTTTTACACTCTATTCCCCCAATTCAGAGTTCTTTGCTATTACTGTTATATTCCCTCCTATGTTCCTAGAGCAAACATTTTATAATCTCTGTTATAAAACATGAATCTAGAACTAGTTTCTTCCAGACAACAGTTATTATCTCATTTTTAGTTAAAAATCACCACCATCAACCCGATCCTTACTAATAGGTCTTTGAAGTTCTCCCTTTACCATCCCCATTGCCTCCTCATCTGTGAGAACTCATCATCTCTTGCTTGGACTATTGCAACAGACTTCTCATTAGAATCCTTCCCATCAGTCTCTACACCAGTCCATCCTCCACATTGTCATCACACTTTATAAAAAAGGAAAACCAATTGTTACTTCTCTGCTTTGAAATGCTTCTTGTTGCTCCATGGGAAAAAATTTAAATAATGTGTAAAAATTCTCCCTTTCCATGTTTCACTCTTGCTCCACCCTTTCCACTTCCCCTCTTCTGTGACAACTGAATTTCTCATTGTTCCTCGGACCTGTGAGTCCCTGTCACAACTGTGCTCCTTTTGGGCAGGTTTTTCTCTACCTAGGTCTTCCTCTTGATTTTTTAGCCCAGCAGACACTTAGTTATCTTTGAAGACCATCTTCAAAGTCACTTTGTGGAAGTTACTCCTGGCAGGATTAGTGCTCAATCCTCTAAATTCCCACAGCCCTTAAATATTTCTGAAGGGCAGAAGTTTTAAATTGCAGCAAGTTCTAGTTTATCCATTTTTCCTTTTATGGTTTGTGCTTTTTGTATCCTAAGAAATCTTCGCCTAGCCCATAGTCACAAAAATTTTCTCCTGTTTTCTTCTAGGAATTTTAGTTTTGCATTTTCCATTTAAGTCTAGGGTCCCTTTTGATTTTTTTTTTGGTATAAGATATGTGATATGGGTTGAAGTTAATTTTTTTGCACATAGAAGTCTAGCTTTTCCAACACATTTGTTGAAAAGACAGTTCTTTCACCGTTGGGTGCTTTTTGCACCTTTGTCAAAAATTAATTATATGAATTCATATTTGTGTGAATCTATTTCTGGACTCTCAGTTCTGTCACATTGATCTATGTGTTTATGCTTTCACCAGTACCACACTGTCTTAATTGCTATAGCTTTACAGTAAATCTTGAATGAAATAAGGCAGTGTGAGTCTTCCAAATTTGTTCTTTTTCAAAATTGTTTTGCCTATTCTAGTTCCTTTCCTTTTCCATTCAAATGTTCAAGTCAGCTGTTGGTATCTACAAAAAATCCTTCTGGGATTTTCATTTCCTTGAATCTGTGGCAATTTGAGGAACACTAAACTGTTAACAATATATTGAGCCTTAATTCATGCACACATTTGATTTCTCTCACTAGTCTTGTGTAGTTTTGGGCATATAGATCCTGCTTTGTTAGATTTATTCTTAAGTTTTTTGGGGTGCTATTTATTGTAAGTGACACTTTCTAAAATTTTCAGATTCCAATTATGCATTAGTAGAGTATAAAAATAGTTATTTTCTATATGTTGATCTTAAATCCACACAACTGATTTATTTTAAGATTTTTTTAATGGGAATTCCCTGGCGGTCTAGTGGTTGGGACTCCACAATTCCACTGCAGGGGGCACAGGTTCGATCTCTGGTTGGGGAAATAAGATCCCATAAGCCATGTGGCACGGCCAAAAAAAAAAAAAATGGTTTTTAAAAATTAGATTCCGTAGGATTTTCTATGTAGAAAATGATGTCATCTGCAAATAAGGATAGTTTTATTTCTTCTTTTCCAGTCTAATGCCTTTTTCATTCCTGTCTTAATATACAGGACTTCCTAAACAATGTTTAATAAGAGTGCTGAGTGTGGACATCCTGAACATGTTCTTGATCTTTGGGAGAAAGAAATCAATCTTTCACCATTAACTATGATGTTCACTGTAGATTTTTGTAGATGCCTTTTTTTATTGCATTAAAGAAGTTCCTTATATTTTATAGTTTGCCAACAGTTTTTATAATGAATGGAGGTTGAGTTTTGTCAAATGCTTTTTCTTCATCTATTTAAATGATCATGTAGTTTTCTTCTGTAGTCTGTCAGTGTGGTGAATGATTACATTGATTGTTAAATATATCTGTGGCCTTGCATTCTCTGGATAAACTCCACTGACTGTGATATATTATCTCATTTATACATTGATGGATTCAGTTTTCTAATTTTTTTGCATCTGTGTTCACAATGAATATTAGTCTGTAGTATTCTTTTTGTAATGCCTTTGTCTGGTTTTGGTATCTGGTTATTGCTGACCTCATAAGTGAGTTGGGGAGTATTCCCTCTTCTCTATTTTCTGCAAGAGATTGGGTAGTATTGTTTCTTCCCCAAATGTTTGGTTGAATTTGCTAGTGAAACTATCTGGACCTTGAGTTTTCTATGAATTAAATTTCTCTGACAGAACTATTCAACTAGTCTGTTTCTTCTTGACTGTGTTTTGTATCTTTGAAGGAATTGGTCCATTTCATTAAGTTGTCAAATTTATGAATATAGAGTTGTTAGTAGCATTTCCTTGTTATCTTTTTAATTTCTGTAGGTCTTGTCATGATTCCCACTCTTACAGTCTTTTTTTAAAAAATAAAATATGGCCTTTTTTTAAAAAAAATTATTTATTTATTTTTGGCTGCACTGGGTCTTTGTTGGTGCACATGGGCTTTCTCTAGTTGCAGCGAGTAGGGGGCTACTCTTCATTGCGGTGCGTGGGCTTCTCATTGCGGTGGCTTCTCGTGTTGCGGAGCACGGGCTCTAGGCACGCGGGCTTCGGTAGTTGTGGCACGCAGGCTCAGTAGTTGTAGCTCATGGGTCCCACTCTTACAGTCTTGATGTTGGTCATTTGTGTCTTCTCTCTTCATCTTCGTTAGTCTGGATAGGAGTTTATTAATTTTATTGATTTCTTCAAAAGACCAGCTTTTAGTTTCATTGATTTTTTTCTCCTTTGTTGACAATTTCACTGATGTCTGCTATTTTCATTAATTCCTTTTTCTGTTTGATTTTGGTTTATTATGTGCTAGTATTTTTTTTTCTAGTTTCATATGGTAGAAGCCTAAATTGCTGATTTCAGACCTCTATTATTTTCTGCTCTAAGCATTTAATGTTACAAACTTCTCTCTAAGGCCTGCTTTAGCTATATCCCACAGATTTTATTTTTATTATTTGTTTTTATTTTCTTTTGTTCTAAAAGTTTTTTTTTTTTTTTTTTTTTTTTTTTTTTGCGGTACGCGGGCTTCTCACTGCTGTGGCCTCTCCCGTTGCGGAACACAGGCTCCGGATGCGCAGGCTCAGCAGCCATGGCACGCGGATCCAGCCGCTCCGCGGCATATGGGATCCTCCCAGACCGGGGAACGAACCCGTGTCCCCTGCATTGGCAGGCAGACTCTCAACCACTGCGCCACCAGGGAAGCCCTGTTCTAAAAGTTTTAAAAATTCCATTTGGTGCTTCCTTTTTGATCTATGAGTTATTTAGAATCATATTTTAAGATATTCAAGTATTTGGGAATTTTCCAGACATCTCTCCTTTATTGATTTCTACTTTGTGTAATTTCAATTCTTTAAAATTTTTAAGGTTAGCTTTATAGCCCAGAATATGGTTGATCTTGATAAATGTTCCAGTGCACTTTAAAAGAATGTGTATTCTGCTGTTGTGTGGATTGTTGTTTAAATGTCAATTAGATCAAGTTGGTTGTTAGTGCTGTTCAGATTCTTCTCCTTGCTGATTATCTGTTTACTTGTTCTGTCAATTACTGCGAGAGGATTTCCAAAGCTTCCAAGTATGCTTGTAGATTTGTCTGTTTTGCTTTTCATTTCTATCTGTTATTGCTTTGTGTATTTTGACCTCTGTTTTTAGATATGTACACAGGATTGTTAAGTCTTAGCAAATTGACCCTTTTATCAGTATATAATATCCTTCTTTATTCTTGGTAATAATCTTTATTCTGAAGTCTACTTTGTCTGTAATCAGTGTAGCCACTCCAGGTTTCTTTTGATGAATTGCATGTATATCTTTTTCCATCCTTTACCTTTAACCTATCTGTGACATTATATTTAATGTGGGTATTTTGTAGACAGTATATAGTTCAATTTTGTCTTTTAAAAAAAAACTCTAATCTCATAATCTCTGTCTTTCAGCTAGTATGTTTAGACCATTTACATTTAATGTAATTATTGATATAGTTCAATCTTCCATTTTGTCCTTTTCTGTTTCCCCCCTTTTTTGTTCGTCTCCTCTTTCCTATCTTCAAAAAAAAAATTATTTGAACTTTTTACTATTTTATTTTTAAATTTATCTCTTTTTTTTGGCTGTATCTTTTGTATTATGTTTTTAGTGGTTGACATAGTGATTACAATCCACTTAGTTAATATTTTTGCTACTTAAAATGTAAAAACCTAAAAACCATAGAGATCTCTTTACCCTTGCCCTTATGTTATATATATTTGTCCTATATATTACCTCTACATATATTGAAAACCCTGATAGAGAAGTAATTTTTTCTTTCAACAGTCATATATATTCTAAATAACTTAACAGGAGCAAAATAGTCTATTATATTTACCCAGATATTTATAATTGCTGTTGCACTTCCTTTATTCCTGCTGTTCCAGGTTTCCCTCTGGTATCATTTCCTTTCAACACAAAGAAGTTTCCCATTTTTAAGAATTTTTCTTTGATTTTCAGGATTGTAATTATTTGTCTGAATAAGGTTTATCCTGTCTGGAGTTCATTGAGCTTTTTGAATCTGTAAAATGTATATCTTTTTCCAAATAGAGAAGTTTGGGGGCGTTATTTTTTTCTGCACCAATCTCTTTCTCTCCTATGGGACTCCAATGACATAAATGTAAAATCTTTTTATATTGTTACTCAGGTTCCTGAGGTTCTGTTTATTTCTTTTTTTTTTTTTAATTTATTAATTTTTTAAATTAGTTTCTGCTTTATAACAAAGTGAATCAGTCATACATATACATCTGTTCCCACATCCCTTCCCTCATGCATCTCCCTCCCTCCCACCCTCCCCATCCCACCCCTCCAGGCGGTCACAAAGCACCGAGCTGATCTCCCTGTGCTCTGCGGCTGCTTCCCACTATCTATCTACCTTACGTTTGGTAGTGTATATATGTCCATGCCTCTCTTTCGCTTTGTCACAGCTTACCCTTCCCCCTCCCCATATCCTCAAGTCCATTCTCAAGTAGGTCTGTGTCTTTATTCCCGTTTTACCCCTAGGTTCTTCATGACATTTTTTTTTTTAATTCCGTATATATGTGTTAGCATACGGTATTTGTCTTTCTCTTTCTGACTTACTTCACTCTGTATGACAGACTCTAGGTCTATCCACCTCATTACAAATAGCTCAGTTTTGTTTCTTTTTATGGCTGAGTAATATTCCATTGTATATATGTGCTGTTTATTTCTTTTTCAATCTTTTTTCCCCCTCTGATTTTCAGATTGTATAATTTCTATTGGTCTGTCTTCAAGTTCATTGACTTTTTTGCCTTCTCAATTCTGCTACTGAGCCTATCCAGTGAATTTTTTATTTCAGATATTTTTTTCAATTCTAAAATTTATATTTGGTTCTTTTTTCTAGTTCCAGTGTCTCTGCTGAGAACTTACATATTTCCATTCATTTCAAAAGTATGTTCACCTTATCTCAGGGAGCATGGTTATGATAGCTGCCTTCAAGTCTTTGATAATTTTAACATCTGAGTCACCTTAGAGTGGCATCTGCCAATTATCTTTTCCCTTTGAAGATTGGTCACATTTTTCTGGTTCTTAATATATTGAGCAGTCTTGGATTATATCCTGGACATTTTGAGTACAATACCGTAAGACTCTGGGTTCTATTAAAATCCTCTGCAGAATGTTGATTTGTTTTGTTTTAGCAAGCAGTCAGACCATAAGTTCTGTCTCATCTTTGAGTGATGGTCTGAAGTTAGTTGAGTTTTCAAAGCCTTTGCTCTGGTGCTTTGGATCTGTCGGAGCAGTTAGTCTGGAACTTGAGTGGATGGTAGACTGTTATAGTTTAGATCTCAAAGACTTTGCTATACTAGTTTGGGTGTATTCTGCATATGTGCAGTTTAGGCATGAAACTAAGATTTGTGTGCGTTCATGCACAGAATTAGAGGACACCACTCTCCAGTTCTCTCTTCCCTGGGAATTTCCCCTACATGCCCAGCTCTCAGGGTTCCCTTTCCCAGACATTTGGCTAGAAAGCTGGAATTTTCCTTGGATTTTTTTTAGCTGCTTATGCTTTAACACAATTCTGTACAACTAGGACTGCCCTTGCGGCAGCACACTGAGAGAAGAGAAAAAAGGACAGGGAATCCTCCTACATGTTTTTCCCCAACTTTATTGAGATATAATCGACATACAACATTTTCTACTCTCTTCATGTCATAGGAGCCCATGCCCCATCCAGGTGCCTCTGGTACACCAAAAAGACAGGTCTTCTGTTCGGGTTTAAGATGTCAGGTTTACTGCCTTTGCGTTGCAGCTCTGTGACCTGGGTTGCCCTTGGGGCAGGGCTGGGAGAGAGAAAGAGAAGAAAAAAGAAATGACAGTGGCCCCCCACATTCTTCCTTTGCATGGGGCTCCTTTCCCCACTCCTCTGTCCAGAAAGACAGATTTTCTTGGAGTTTTTGTTGTCTGTGTCCTGTACAGTTCTGCATAAGGGCCACCCTCTAGTCAATGCTAGGTGGTAAGAGAGGAAGGAAAGTGAGGAGACACCTCTATACAAAGATTATTTCAGTTTGGGCTTCCCTCCCCAGTCTGCCTGCAGTTACTAACTTTGCAGAGTCTTCAGGTAGTTGCATTTTATGTTTTGTCCGGAGTTTTTATTTGTAATAAGTTGGTCTAGTGGACTTAACTTCATCTTGGTTGGCACCAGAAGCCTTTCATGAATTTTTAAAAATTTATTGTCTTACAGGTTACAGTCGTTATTTCTGATGCTCAAACTGTCCTGTAATGGGCCAGTAGGAGCCCCTTCAATGTTTTGAGATTTTGATTGTGATTACATTGAATTCATAAATTAATTTTAAGGGAGAATTGTTATCTTTACAATATTGTCTTCTCATCCACTTATGGAATGTAGTGTTTTTCTACTTATTCAGATCTTATTTTATGTCTTTTTTTTTTTTTTTTCTTTTTGCGGTATGCGGGCCTCTCACTGCCGCGGCCTCTCCCGTTGCGGAGCACAGGCTCCGGACGCGCAGGCCCAGCGGCCATGGCTCACGGGCCCAGCCGCTCCGCGGCACATGGGATCCTCCCAGACCGGGGCACGAACCCGTATCCCCTGCATCGGCAGGCGGACTCTCAACCACTGCGCCACCAGGGAGGCCCTATGTCTTTTAATATCATTTTTTTCCAGATAGATATTCTATATTATACTATCTAAAAAATACTAGTTTTACTAGTATTTTAAATATAATTTTCCCCATAGTGTTCTCATTGGTTACTGATAATATATGGCAATGATTGATTTTTGTGTCTCCATCGTGTGTTTGTTGAATTTCTATTTTAACAGTTTTTCCACCTGATTCTCTTGCACTCTTAAGTAGATGATTATATCTTCTAAAAATAATGGTAATTTATCTGTTTCTTTTCTTTTTTTTTTTTTGGTAACTTATCTTATTGGCTCAGGCGTTTGTTGTTTAATAGTAGCAATGATAGCAAGCATGCTGGCCTCCTTCTTGATATTTAGTAAAATATGTAGTGTTTGACTATGAAATATATTTGTCAGTTTCTAGTATACCATACTCTTTAAGAAGATATCCTTATGTTTTGAAGTTCTTAAGATTATTTTAAAATTAACAATGAGCATTGAATTTTGTCAGATGCCTTTTTGAGCTGGTTCTGATAAATCTGCTTTCTTTTACCCCCACATTCATCTATTACTTGATTTCTTAATGCTAAACCTCTTTTTAAAAATTTCTACTGTGAACTCTGCTTGGTCATGATGAATTGCTTTAGTCCACTGTAAGATTTAAGTTGCTAGTATTTTATTTGGGATTTTTACACCTAGATTCATAAATGAAGTGAATGTATAGTATTTTTTGTCTTAATCTTGTTCACTTTTGTATTCAGGAATATGCTGACCTTACAAATTGAATTAGGAAAGTTTTTATATTTGTTTAAATTTGAAAAAGCTTATTTTATATAATTGGGATTTCTAAGAATATATCTGGGACTTTCTCATTTTTTCCTGATAGTTTGATCTATCTGGGCCAATTTAAGAATGGCATATTTTCTAGTAAAATCATCTCTTTCATTTAGATTTTAAAATTTGTTATAAAGTTGTACATACTGTTACCTCATAAGTTTGTAGTCTCCTCTGTTTCTGTAGGTATGTTCTCTTTCTTGTTCCAAGTGATTATTTGAATCTTTTTCCTTATCAATCTATGGAAGATTTGCCTATTTAATGGTTCTTTCCAAAGAACCAATGTACTTTTCTTTTTTTTTTTTTTGCTCTTATCATTTTTTACTCACTTTTTCTTAATTTCTGCTTCTATCAGTTCTTTTTCCCTATCTTCTCTGGATTGAATATTCTCTTTCTGGCTAGTTTGTTATTTGTTTGCTGTCTAATGAATGGCATTAAAGTTGTACGTTTCCTTTTTTTTCCCACCACACTCTGGCTCTATCCCTCTGGTTTCAACTTTTAATGCTCTCACTGTCCTTTCTAAATGATTTGTCATTTCATTTGATTTCCTTTTAACCCAAGAGTTATTAAGAATAGTGGGGTTTGCCTGTTTCCCAGTAGATTTTTGGTTTTTTGGTTGTTTTTGATATTCCTTTAATACTAACTTATGGCCCTGTTGTATTGTGGTCAAAGGAATATGGCTTAAGTAATGTCTACATTTTGAAATTTGTGGAAATTTTGTTAGTAGCTTGGTAAATGGTCAATTTTTATAAATATCCCATGAGTACCAAGTGCTAATAGATTTTATTTGTAATATTGTTCAAGTCCTTTATATCTTTTTATCTTTTGTGTAATGTAATAAATAATATTAGGTTATTTAACAAAATGTGTATGTACATGTTGCAAGTAAATGATATGTCTGGAATTTGCCTTAAACTATCCCAGCAAATAGAAAAGAGGTGGGCTTCCCTGGTGGTGCAGTGGTTGAGAGTCCGCCTGCCGATGCAGGGGACACGGGTTTGTGCCCCAGTCCAGGAAGATACCACATGCCACGGAGCGGCTGGGCCCGTGAGCCATGGCCACTGAGCCTGCGCGTCCGGAGCCTGTGCGCCACAACAGTGAGAGGCCCGCGTACAGCAAAAAAAAAAAAAAAAAAAAAAAAAAAAAAAAAAAAACATATATATAAAAGAGGTGACAGAAAGATAAATTTATCAAAACGTTTGTGGTTGTTACAGTTGGGTTATGGTATGTGAGGGTTTGTATACTCTACTTTTATGTACGTTTTAAATCTTTAATAAAAAGGTTTTTTTAAATCCTCCCTATCCTTATTTGTTTTTAGTTTGCTTCATCTGTTGGTTACTGAAAAGGGTGTGTTAAAGTATCCAACTATGTTTTATTGTTTTTCTGTTACTGTGTAGTTGATGTTTTGAACCCATGTAATTGGGTGTTTGAAATTTTACTACAGTTAAATTCCCTTTTATCATAATAAAATCTCTCTTTTTCACATTTAATTTCCCATTTCGGTTTTTAATATTACCATACTAATCTTATTGTTATTGTTAGCATTTTTAGTATATTTTCCATATCTCTTCTTTCAGAACATTTTTTCTTGTGAGATATAACTCACATATGGAAATATGATACACATAGGCAAAACACACAGAAAATTCCCATAAATTTGAAAATGCAGATATTAGTTAAGACATATTCCCTGACCACAATGCAGTAATTTCATAAAAGAATAGCAGAAAGGAAAAAAGAGACAAATAAAAGTAAGTTTTTCTTTCTAAAACTTCTAAATAACTTCTAAATAACTCATGGCTTTAAAAGGAAACCAAAGCTGAAATGACAACTCACTTAGGACAGTGGAGCATTATATTTTGGAACCAAGGGGATGTGCCAGGAATGTGTGGGGCAAAGGATAAAATTTATGGTGTTAAATGCTACTCATTAGAAAGCAAGAAGTTCAAAAATAAATTGAGTGTTAAAGTAAATCCAGCTCATAATCTGTAGAACTAACCACTGTCTGAGTTGGATGGTAATCACTTCCTTGCTTTTCTTTTATAAATTTTACCACCTGTGTATGTATCCCTGTACTTTTGTTTGGCTCATTTTAAAACTTCTCATAAAGAGCATCATACAGTATTGATAAGTTTTTCCTTCCGCTAATTTGGAAGCTATTCTTTTTATAAAATATTTCCGTAACTTTTTATTATGGAAATTTCAAACATAAAGTTACAAAGATTGGTATAATTAAACCGATCTATGAATCACTCAGTTTCAGTAATCATCAATACGTGGTCAGTCTTATTTCATTCTTATCTTTACCTACCCTCTCACCCCCCCGATGATTTTGATGAAATATTTCTGTTCTTTACCTGGAGATAATAGGGATTACAATATGCACTTTCACTTTCTCAAAATCTATTAGTATCTTACTCTCCTCCTGAATAACATAAAGACTCTGAACACTAAAACTCCATTTTACCCCCTCCTAACTTTAATGTTACCATGTATTTTAATATTTGCGTTTTTTCTTTCTGGCCACGCCATGTGGCTTGTGGGATCTTAGTTCCCCAACCAGGAATCAAACCCTGTCTCCCGGCAGTAGAGGTGTGGAGTCCTAACCACTGGACCACCAGGAATTCCCCCACGTATTTTAATTCTATCCTGTTTTCTAATACTCAACAAGAAATAGTGTATTAAATAATCAGTGTTTGCTTAGGTTTATTTGTGTATTTACCATATTGCCCTCCATTCTTTCTTGCACCTCACATCTCCTTGGGATGACAAGTTTATGACTAAAGCATGTCCCTTACAGTTTCCTTTTCTGAGGGTCTGCTGGTGGCCGTTATCTGTTTTTGTTCATAGATAGCTATGTGATTTGTTTTGCCATGTAACTTAGAGTGTATTTTCAAAATTCAGTGACATTGCTATAACAAAATCCCTTTTATTTCTTCATTCATCCATTATTTATAAGAACAATGTTTCCCAGTTCCTTTATCAATAAAAATGAAGGACAGAAATAAAATTGGTTGTAAAACCTATCTCAATAAGTAATATTCACCCATGAGTTCACCTATCTCAATAAGTAATATTACCCATGAGTCCATAAACGAGTAAGTTTTAAATGCCACATCCACTCAAAAGAAGCATTCTTTTTACATTTACATTTGTTTTACATTAACTTTGAAAAAATATTAATTCAGATCTACGGTATTATAATGTATTATAAGTATTATAACGTTAGAAGTGTTTAATATATAGAGCCTTCCGGTCACAAGACACATAAAATTGATTTCCATTTATATACATTTTTGAGGCAGAAAGTATGATGTATAGTTATAGTAGCATAAAAATATATTACATCAGGATAAAATTCTATAATCTAATCTTGAATGATTAGATTATTTTCCCATTGTTATTGAGATATGACTGATGTACAAACTGTATAAGTTCAAGATACACAGCACAGTGACTTGATAATTAGATTATTCATTTGTATTTCCTCAACAGGCCTCTCCCTTTGATTGGGAGGAGTCATATAAATGTATGAGGATAGTTTTAATTTGGGATACAGATCAGGTAGGCTGGCTGGTGACAGCTATTAGACCACCCCCCCCAGCCCCTCCTCCCCCCAATTAGCTAGAATAAGGGAGAGATGTACTCTAGTTGCCAAGCACTGTAGTTCACTCATTTCCCTTGCCTATCTGCTTTTCCATTTTCTTCTGTGTTTCATAGGTCTGGATTTGTGTTGGGCCCTGCTTTGATTCCTTCTCAACCCCTCCTGCAGGCAGGTAGAGTTCACTTTCTTCAGGGAACAGTTTTTCCATTTTGGCCTGTGATCAAGCCACCCCTGCTGCCTACAGCTCAGCATAAGCAAGGGGATCACTGCCCTTCCTGTTTTATTCACTTATTCTTTTTTTTTTTTTTTTTTTAAAGATGTTCCAGACCCCTCTTTTTTTTTTAAATTTAATTTATTTATTTATTTATTTATTTATGGCTGTGTTGGCTCTTCGCTTCTGTGCGAGGGCTTTCTCTAGTTGCGGCAAGTGGGGGCCACTCCTCATCACGGTGCGCGGGCCTCTCACTATCGCGGCCTCTTATTGCGGAGCACAGGCTCCAGATGCACAGGCTCAGTAATGGTGGCTCACGGGGCCAGTCGCTCCGCGGCATGTGGGATCTTCCCAGACCAGGGCTCGAACCCGTGTCCCCTGCATTGGCAGGCAGACTCTCAACCACTGCGCCACCAGGGAAGCCCCCTATTCACTTATTCTTGTCTATGATATTATTTTGGTTCATCAGCACTACTCACAATTACCGCTGCAGTGCTACACGTTCTTTATGTTTGTTTCTCAGCCTGGAGCTTCTCTCTCAGCTCTAGGCTTCAAAGTCCTTTTGTAACAGCTTTGTTAAATTATAATTCACGTATCATAACATCCACCCATTTAAAGTGTACAATTCAGGGCTTCCCTGGTGGCGCAGTGGTTGAGAGTCCGCCTGCCGATGCAGGGGACACAGGTTCGTGCCCCGGTCTGGGAAGATCCCACATGCCGTGGAGCGGCTGGGCCCGTGAGCCATGGTTGCTGAGCCTGCATGTCCGGAGCCTGTGCTCCAAAAAACGGGAGAGGCCACCACAGTGAGAGGCCCGCGTACCACACACACACACACACACACAAAAATATAAAAATAAAAAAAATAAAGTGTACAATTCAGTTGTTTTGTAGAGTTGTATAACTGTGACCACAATCTAATTTTAGAATATTTTCATCATCCCAAAAGAAACCCATTATTAGTCAGTCCCCACACCCACGCTCACACCCAATGACAGGCACTAATCTATCTTCTCTATAGATTTGCCCTTTTTTGAACATTTCATGTAAAAGAAATCATATAATATTTGACCTTTTGTGACTAGCTTCTTTCATTTAATGTAATGTTTTCAGTGTTTATTCATGTTGTAGCATTTATCAGTACTTCATTCCTTTTTATTCCCTAATAATGTGGATATACCACATTTTGTGTATCCATTCGTCAGTTGATGGACATTTGGGTTTTTTCCACTTTTTGGCCATCAGGAATAATGCTGCTGTCAATATTCATATACAGGTATTTGTGTGGATTTATTTATTTAGAAAGTGGAATTTAGAAGTGGAATTCCTTGGTTATATAGTAACTTCATGCTTAACATTTTGAGGAATGGCCGAACTGTTTTCCATAGTGGCTGTACCATTTTACATTCTCTCCAGCAAGGTACAAGGTTTCTAGTTTCTCCTCATGCCTGCTAGCATGTTACTGCCTGTATCTTTTGTAGCCATCGTAATAGCTGTGAGATTGCAATTATCTACTGAAGTTGCATTGAGCTAATGACTTATAGTGTTGAACGGCCTTTCATGTGCTTATTGACAATTTTTATATCTTTGGACAAATAGGTCGCTTGCTCACTTTCTTTTTTTAAAAAAATAAATTTTATTTATTTATTTTATTTAGGCTGTGTTGGGTCTTCGTTGCTGCGCACGGGCTTTCTCTAGTTGTGGTGAGTGGGAGCTACTCTTTGTTGTGGTGCACGGGCTTCTCATTGCGGTGGCTTCTCGTTGTGGAGCACGGGCTCTAGGCCCACGGGTTTCAGTAGCTGTGGCACGTGGGCTCAGTAGTTTTGGCACACGGGCCCTAGAGCACAGGCTCAGTAGTTGTGGCGCACGGGCTTAGTTGCTCCGCGGCATGTGGGATCTTCCCGGACCAGGGCTCAAACCCGTGTCCCCTGCATTGGTAGGTGGGTTCTTAACCACTGCGCCACCAGGGAAGCCCTTGCTCACTTTTTAAATTGGGTTATTTGTCTTTTTTATCATTGAGGTGTAAGAGTTCTTTATATATCCTGGATACAAATCTCTGGCAAGTACAAACGTGATTTGTAAGCAGTGTTTCCCATTCTGTAGGTTATCTTTCCACTTTCGTGATGGCCTCAATTGCAGCACAAGTTTTAAATTTTGATGAAGTCCAGCTTATTTTTTTCTTTTGTTACTTGTAGGGTCATGAAAATTTACACCTATTTTTCTTCTAAGAGTTTCATGATTTTAACTTTCACATTTATGTCTGTGATCCACTTTCAGTTAATTTTTGTATACGGTGTGAGGTAGACATCCAAGTTTATTCTTCATTCCTATCCAGTTGTCCCAGCACCATTTGTTAAAAAGCTTTTTCATTCTTCCCCCATTGAATGGTTTTGGCACCCTTGTTGAAAATCATTTGACCATAAATACAGAGTTTATTCCTGGACTTTAATTCTACTCTTTTGATCTATATGTCTATCCTTATGACACCATCACACTGTTTTAATTACTAAAGCTTTGTGGTAAAGTTTTGAAATTTCTGAAATGTGAGTCTTCCAACTTTATTCTTTGTTTGCAGGATTTTTTTGGCTATTCTGGCTCTCTTGCATTTCCATATGAATTTTAGGAATAGTTTGCCAGCTTCTGCCAAAAATGCAGCTAGGATTTTTATAGGGATTATGCTGATTCTTTTTTTTTTTTTGGCTGCACCACACAGCATATAGAATCTTAGTTCCCTGGCCAGGGATCAAACCCACACCCCCTACAGTGGGGGTGGAAGCGTGGAGTCTTAACCACTGGACCGACAGGGAAGTCCTTGATTCTTTTAATCAATTTGGGAGTATTGCCATCTTTACAACGTTGAGATTTCCTATCCATGAGCACAGGATGTTTTCCCACTTATTTAGACCTTTAATTCCTTCAATAATGTTTATAAGTCTCAGAATGTAAACTTTGTACTTCTTTCATTAAATTTATTCCTAAATAGTTTCTTCTTTTTGATGATATTATAAATGGAATTTTGTTCTAAGTTCGTTTTTGGATGGCTCATTGCAAGCATTTCGAAATACAATTGATTTTTATATATTTATCTTATGCCCTGCAAACTTGCTAAATTTATTTATTCTAATAGTTTTTTAGTGGATTCCTTAGGATTTTCTGTATACAAGATCATTTCATCTGCAGATACAGTTTTATTTCTTCAGACATCCTTCTTAGGGGGAAGCATCTCATTTTTTACCATTAAGTATGATGTTAGCTGTGGGTTTTTTGTAGATGGCCTTTATCAGGTTGAAGAAGTTCCCTTCTATTTTTGGTTCTTGAGTGTTTTTATCATGAAAGTGTTTAAATTCATGATACTGAATTTTGCCAAATGCTTTTTCTGTACCTATTCTGATGACCCTGTGGTTTTGTCCTTTATTATATTAATATGGTGATTGATTGATTTTTAGCTGTTAAAACCAAGCATGGATTCCTAGGATAAAAGCCACTTGGTTATGATGTATAATTCTTTTATATATTGGTATATTTGCTCATATTTTGCCGAAGGTTTTTCTGTTTGTATTCATAAGGGATACTCGTCTATAGTTTTTTCATGATATTTTTGTCTGGTTTAGGTATTGGAATAATACTGGCCTTGAATGAGTTGGGAAGTGTTTCCTCTTATTTTTTAGAGTTTATAATGGATTGGTATTAATTCTTACTTAACTGTTGATAGAACCCACCTGTGTACCCTTTTGGGTCTGTGCTTATCTTTGTGGGATGTTCTTAATTTCTTTTATTACCTTGTTATTGGTCTATTCAGATGTTCTCTTTCTCCTTGAGTTCTTTTGGTAGTTTGTGTCTTTCTAGGAATTTGTCCATTTCATCGAAGTTATTTGTTAGCATACAGTTTTTCATAACATTACTTTATAATCCTTTTTATTTCGGTAGCTTCTACTGCTATTTCAAAGTATTTGGGGGGTGCTGTTTTTGTTTTCCATGTCCAATCAGCTTTTCTTCTTCTAGGAATTCACAGTTTCAGTTGGCTGACCCTTCCTTGTCTTGCATCACTTTTTTGTCTCTATTCTTTTAAAAATATTTTTGTGCTAAATACTTAAGTGGAAGTAGGGGTGAGTTTAGGTCGATGGAGGTTTTTGTCTAATTGTCATCCAGATGTAATTCTCACCACTTTGGTTCTTGGAAGTTAACAACCATTCTTTAATTTCATTGTTTCAAACAATTTGATGGCAAAAATAATAAGGTCTTTCTTTGTGAACTGTTCAGATTTTACGCAAAGCAAGTAAATGTTTAATCATTTGTATTACTAATTTGCATTTGCTTGGTCTAGTTTCAGAAGCCCTGCAGGTGGCAACTACTGGTCCAACTGCCGATACTACTGGTACTTCTACTACTTCCCCCACCACTGTGGGTGCAGTTAAGCAAGAGCCTCGCTCCTCTACTTCATCTGCAGTACATATCCTGGAAAATACAAACTCTGCAGAACGCCCAAAGCCCATCGAACTTGATGGTCTCCCTTCAGACCAGTTTGCAAAAGGACAGGACACTGTTGCCATAGAAGGTTTTACAGATGAGGAGAACACAGAAAGTGGAGGAGAAGGCCAATACAGAGAGCGTGATGAATTTGTGGTAAAGATAGAAGACATAGAGACTTTTAAGGTGATGTGAATGTTCACAGGTATAAAGGTCATAGCTTAATGGGCATGCCCTATGGTAGCCTTCATGATGACTTTTAATAGCATGCATCTAGCTTGAGTTGTGAAAAGTTATATTTTTATAATTATTCTGTTGTCATAATTGTTAAATAATGAAATCAAACTAGAGATGTTAGGTATTTTGAAACGGAAAATAGCTTAAAATAATTTTAACTCATCTCTGAGTTTTGTGTATTTCTGACTGGTCAGTATATTGCATTTAGCTACTAGTAATTAGAGTAGTTTTGAAATGTTAATTTTTTTCAAAGCTTCCAAGTCATTTGTATTATTAGAAGTTTGGAGAAAATGGTTATTTACCTAATTTAAAAGTTTAAAGAAAATAACAGGAATACAATGTAAAAGTAGAATTAGACTTTTTTTCACAATTTCTAATTGCAGAATGTTACAATTTCATATAAGAAATTTTTAGCAGGGTTTAAGAAAACTTATTTTGGGGTTTTTGTTTGCTTGCTTTTGATTTTATTTTTTAATTGGGGTGGAGAGAAATGGTATTAAAAATACAATGAAGAAAATGATATTTAAATTATCCATATTCCTTCCATTCACAGTTAACTATTGTTAATATTTTAGCATATTTGTTTCTGGTCTTTTTGAATATGTACATACTGTTATAAAATTGCATAAATAATGTATGACAATATCATTAGTGGAAAACTTTCCAATAGCTGTACAAAAGGGTAATGGGTTACTTTGCATGTTTGTGCTCCCTGTTTCTGGAAGAATTAAAGCAGAGATTGAATAGCCCACTTAAAGGAATTACTGCAAAAGTTCAGCTAGGTAAAAGATAAAAGGTTGAGCTAGGTAGGTCTTTTAAGATTCCTTTCAGCTCTAAGATTCTATAAATCTAGAATATGTTGCTAGTTTCTATAAATGTTGTTAATACTTCTTAATACTTTTAATACTTTTAAAGGAGGCTTTAAAAGCAGGAAAAGAACCCCCAGCTATTTGGAAAGTACAAAAAGCTTTATTACAGAAGTTTGTTCCTGAAATTCGAGATGGGCAAAGAGAATTTGCTGCTACAAATAGTGTAAGTAAAACGCTTGTTTACATTAACCTTCCTGTTTTTTGACAGTGATCCTAGGTAAAATACAGAATGATGTAAATTTAAATGTATTGTTTAAGTATTGTGTAATGTATGTATATTGAGCATTTCTGAGATAAAATATTAAAATTGAACTACAGAGTATATGATACCGATTTTAAAATAAAATTAATGTCTAAATACCAGCTACTTAAATTGCTTAACTTTTTATTTTTTAAATAAAGGAAAGGAATTAGTGTTAGTCTGTGAAGAATTCAGATGGACTCAGAGACTCTCATATTGATTGTTCTGCCAGTCAAATACCCTGATTTACCAAGAAGACTTACAGCATTATTTTCTACCTAAGTAGTTGTTTAATAGCACTGAGTAAGTGAGCATCTGATGATCAGCCAAATAAGATTGCATCTATATATGGGCTTGCACTTAAGAGTGAGGCTGGAGTCATTTTTATTGAGGGTACAATTAGCCTGACCAGAGCTGCATTTTGAAAAACTTGACTATGACAGTCTATCAAGACAACAAAGTAATATTTTATGTACAGAATGTACAATTATGTAATTCAAAGTGTTTCTTTCCTTAGTACCTTGGATATTTTGGAGATGCAAAGAGTAAATACAAAAGGATATATGTGAAGTTCATTGAAAACACTAACAAAAAGGAGTATGTCAGAGTGTGTTCCAAAAAGCCAAGAAATAAGCCTTCACAGACTATCAGGTATTTATTATTTTATGTAATATGTTTGTAGTAATTATTGGAAGGCTTATTATTGGCAATGTCTTGTACAAAGAATTAAATCAATTAAAGAGGCTGATTTTTTTTTTTCCATTTGTACAAGTCTGAAAATTCAGTGCCTGATGTAATAAGTGATTCTTTTTGAAGTAATGAGACAGGAACTGTAAAGCCCATGGCTATCATGGTGGGATGGGTACCCTTTTCTCCCTGAATCCTTTTGGTGTCACCCTAGTATAGTGAAAAAAAATGGATTTACAGTCTAAAAGCTTGAATCCATCTTTTTGTGACCTAGATTAAGATAACCTTTCTAGGGACTTCCCTGGTGGGCCAGTGGTTAAGACTCCATGCTTCCACTGCAGAGGGCCTGGGTTCGATCCCTGGTCGGGGAACTAAGATCCCACATGCGGTGTGACCAAAAAAAAAAAGAAGAAAGAAAAAAAGATAACCTTTCTAAGCCCTCTTTTTTATCCATAAATAAAGTGAAAATAACAACAGAATGTCAAATTTAAAATGAAAAAAAATTGAGCCTGTACATTACAAGTACAGTAGAATTGTCATCATGTATTAATGTGACTCTGGGTTGTCTGGAGCGTGAATTTGGAAAACAGATGACCTAGCCACATTCCCTTTGATCTGTATGGGAAAGGGGGTGTGAACCTTGATATTCTCAATCTAGTGCTAGGAAGATCTAGTTTAATGAAGATTCCAACTTATTGGACACAGCCCACCTTATTTTTATGATGCAATTTTATCTACTCCCTCAAATCTCCAGAACTAGTATATAGGAAATCTTATTGAGGGGCTCTAGAACAGGTGCAGTTGGGATTCCACATCAAAACCTGGCACCACCAGAGCCTGCGAGAGTTTCTGACGTGACTGTAAGTCCATTGATCATCTGCCGTGTACAGCCTCCTAGTCAGGAAAATGAATTTACAAAGGGAAAGGAAGAGTGGAGGGAGAGAGAGAAATAGGGATGGAATTAATATAGTCCCTTATTAACTGAGTATTGAATGTCAGTGGTTAAAGAGTATATTTCAAGAGACTTTTGGAGGAATCACCATTGGAGATGTGTAGGACTTAGACTTTATTTCGGAGATACTGGTGAGGTAAATAAACTTTTCTTCACCAGTGTTTCTCGGGTTTTTGTCTAATTTATTTTATTTTATTTTATTTATTTTTGGCTGCATCACATGGCATGTGGGATCTTAGTTCTCTGACCAGGGATCGAACCCGCACCCCCACCTACAGTGGAAGCGCAGAGTCTTAACCACTAGACCGCTGGGGAAATCCCTTGTCTAATTTATTTTAATTTGACAAGATTTCAGTGCGTTAATGAAATCTGTTTGTAACATTGCAGAACTGTTCAGGCTAAGCCAAGTAGTAGCAGTAAAACTTCTGATCCTCCAACACCAAAAACTACAATGACAAAAGCCCCTTCCATGAAACCCAAAGTTAAACAGCTAAAAGTAAAGGCTGAGCCACCACCAAAGAAAAGGAAGAAATGGAAAGAAGAATTTTCATCATCCCAATCTGACTCATCTCCCGAGATGCACTCTAGTAGTAGTGATGATGAGGGTGAGTTCTCCATGAAATGAATACCTTGATAACTTTAGATTATGTACATTAATGGGGAGGAGCAGTGACGCTGACAATTCAAAATGTATTTACTTTTACTTAATTAGGGAATTTAGCTACCTAATTAAGTTCTGCTTAGGCATATATTTGCCCATGACTAAGCTAGATAACTGCCTTAGTTTCTCTTTTATAAAGTGAAAAGGTTGAAATAGATAGCAGTTATCATACTTTTTGACCTTAGAACCCTTCTACGCTGTTAAAAACTGTTGAAGACACCAAAGAGCATTTATGTAGGCTATATATATTGAAATTTACTTCATTAGGACTTAAACCTGAGATAGCTGTGAAACACAGAATATACCAGGAAACATTCCATCAGCCATCAAACTTGTTGTGTAATATATGCAAGAAATTTCTAGCAGTTCAGTAGTCTAGAGCAGAAGTAGGCAAACTACTGCTAGTGGGCCAAATCTGATCTGCAGCCTATTCTTGTAAATAAAGTTTTATTGGAACACTGGGATTCATTTACATGTTTTCATACAGTTACTTTCCCATTACAGTGACAGATGTGCCTAGTTACTACAGAGAGTATATGACCATTAAAGCCCCAAATATTTACCATCTGGCCCTTTACAGAAAAAGTTTGCTGACCCTTCTTCTTCTAGAGCATACATTTGAAGGTAGTCAGGAAAAGATGAAAGGATGATGGAAGGCTGCATATGCCATGCTGAAGCTAAAAAGCTTGGGGTCCTGTAAGCAAAGGGGAGTCCTTGGAGGGATTTAAGCAAGGGGGCAACATGGTAAAATCTGATTTTGAATTACGTGACATCACAGTTCAGGTATAAATTGAAAGTCTGAACCTAAGTTTTGGCAGCAGGGATGGAGGAGAGAGGACACATTTGAGAAATTCAGGATGTAATCTTGGCAGAACTTGAATGATGAATCGGGTGTTGGGGGCACTGTTGAGGTTGATGTCCAGGATGGTTTCTGACATTGTAAGTATCACTGCTTGGGAGCTGATCTTAGAGATTACTTGGATAGAAACAGAATTATAATAAAAACTCTTCAGTATGAAGTTTACTTTAAATGTATTGTTTTTAAAAGCTACTTGTGAACTGTTGTTTAGAAGTAGGCACGTCGGAATTTATAAAGAAATTTAGTGCTTTGAGTATGTGTGGAAGGCATTATATGTAATTTCGCAGTTAGCATTGCTGCCTACTGTTCAGAGAAGTTTGGGTTCTGAATTTGCACTCAGTTATTTATACAGCTTCCTCAAATGACAATCAAGGTGAAAATTTTCTTCCATTGGTACCTTGAGTTACCACTAGGTGTCACTAACAGGCAAGCATTTTTAGTGCTTCTTAAAAAGAAGGCAAATATTGATAATAAACATAGATTTATAGGCTGGTGATTTTCAAGCTATTTGTTTCAAGACTTCTTTATAATCTTCAAATTTACTGAGGATTCCAAAACACTTTTTGTGTGTGTGTGTGGCCTGTATCTATGTATATCACCAAGTATCAGTTAAAACAGACAATTTTAAGATATTTTAAATAAACCCATTACATATTCACATAAGTTTTTTTTAAACAATTGTATTTAGTTAGAAGAATAGCATTTTCATATTTGCTTCTGTATTCAGTTTGTATATATATTATTTTGGTTAAAGTATATGAAGAATACCCAGCCTCACATTAGCTATGTAGTTAGGAAAGAGAGGAGTATTTTGATTACCTTTTCAGATAATGATGAATATTTTTCTTTGATACTCAAAGGATTTTATTTGATAAACTTGACAAGTGGTAGCTTCTTCAACTTTTCATGCTTGTTACATTAAAATCTATTGGTTTGTTTTACCCTTTGAGGTATCTTTCATCCATGAATGATTTTATAACATTTTTTGGTAATGTGAAAATATCTGTTAGCTCATTGATGTACATAGTCCATTTCATTGTTTTTCCACATTTTAAAATGTGGTAAAATATATATAACATAAAACTTGCCATTTTTAAGTGTACGATTCAGCAGCATTAATTATATTCACACTGTTGCTCAACTGTCACAGCTATTTCCAAAACTTCCTGATCACCCCAAACAGAAACTTTGTAACCATTAGGCAATAACTCCTCATTCTCCCTTTCCCCCAGCTGCTGGGAATCTCTAATCTATTTTGTGTCCATGAATTTGCCTACTCTACATACCTCATATAAGCGTGGCTTATTTCACTTAGCATAATGCTTTTAAGGTTCATCCATGTTACATAGCATATATTAGAACTTACTAGTTTTTATGACTGAATACAATTCCACTGTAAGTTTATCCATTGTATGTTCTTGTTTATCTTTTTATCTATTGATGGACACTTGGGTTGCTTCCACATTTTGGCTGTTGTAAATAATGCTGCAGTGAACATTGGCATATAAATATCTGTTTATGTTCTTGTTTTCAATTATTTATATACCTAAGAGTGGAATTGCTGAATCATATAATTATATGTTTAGCTTTCTGAGGAACTGCCAAACTTTTTCCAGTGGTTGCACCATTTTACATTCCCACTAGCAATGCATAGGGTTCCAATTTCTTCACATCCTCACCAATACTTGTTATATTTTGTTTTTTGATTATAGCTATTCTAGTAGATGTGAAGTGGTAATCTCATTGTGGTTTTGATTTGTATTTCCCTAATGACTAATGATGTTGAACATCTTTTCAGTTGCTTACTAGCTATTTGCTTATCTTCTTTGGAGAAATGTCTATTCAGATCCTTTGCCCAGTTCATGTCTCCTTTTGTTCTTGAGTTGTAGGAGTTCTTTATATATTATAGATGTTAAACCCTTATTAGACATATGATTTGAAAACATTTTCTCCCATTCTGTAGATACTTCAGTTTTTTGTGTTTTTTGTTTTTTGCGGTACGCGGGCCTCTCACTGTTGTGGCCTCTCCCGTTGCGGAGCACAGGCTCCGGACGCGCAGGCTCAGCGGCCATGGCTCATGGGCCCAGCCGCTCCGCGACACGTGGGATCTTCCCGGACCGGGGCACGAACCCGTGTCCCCTGCATCGGCAGGTGGACTCTCAACCACTACGCCACCAGGGAAGCCCTTTTTTTTTTTTTTTTTTAGTATATGTGCTGCTGAAGTGAGCACAGTATTTCATTTTTTTGATAGTGTCCTTTGATGCACAAAAGTCTGAAATTCTCATGAAGCCAAATTTATCTATTTGTTTTCATTGCTCATGTTTTTGGTGTCATATTTAGAATCCATTGCAAATCCAAGATCATGAAGATTTATTCTTATATTTTCTTCTAAGAGTCTTATGGTTTTAGTTCTTACATTTACATCATACATTTTTGCAGTATCAAAGAAATGACATTTTTAATATCAACACTGATCTCATCAATGAAATCTTTAAGCATTGGAACGTTGTCAGGTTCACAGTAGTGGAAACAAGTTTTCCGGAATTCTAATTTTCACTTGAAACCTCAAATTTTATCATTGGCAACAAATGTCAGTTGTTTTCCTTGCAGTGACAGGTTCACTTCGTTAAGAAAATGTCTGCCAAATACCCAAGTCTGAATAGGCATAGTGTATCTGTCAGTCATTTTTTTCAAATAAAATTGGTATCCCAATGGGGGAAAAGGTGGCTGGTTCATCTTGTAATTCAAACAATTACATGGATGCTTTTCCTGGAGAAAACTGTCATACTTCATAGCAGAAATGCTTTATATGTACCTCTCATTTCATCCCACAGAATTTTAAGACATTTACTCAAGAGTAGAGATTTAATACAATTAATAATTATTACTGCTTCATCAAGGATTATTCTTAAGGGAAATTGTTTTTTTTTTTTTTCCTTCAAATTCATGGCAGTTAGATGACAGTCATGGCAAAATATATGGCTACTAGTACAGTTTGGTGTCACTCCCTCAATTCAGGCTAGGTAAGGCCCCAGCAGTTTTACCCAACATTCCTTTTACAAATGTCAACAGAGTGAAAAAGGTATATAACATCTTAATATTATTAGGAAAACAGTTTGACATCAGAGACCCCTGAAATGGTTATGGGGGGAGACCCCGAGGGGTCCGTGGAACAAAGTCTAAGAACCCCTGTTAAAGGCCGTGATAATAGTTCTGTACTTGAACGAAAAGAGTCAAAATTCAGACACACCTCTAATCTTGCAGTTCTTGCCATTGAATTTGAGTGAAATTTTCTTTATGCACAGGCTATGTTTACATTAAAATTTTTTCTTAGTATGTGTTGACTCTAGACCAGAATTTGACAGTAATTTAAGTGTAGAAGTAAAAAGAAGAGATATGTATACATTAACTCATACATTAGGTGTTTTATGGTTTCTTTACTAATTAAATACTGTAGAGAAACCATCAGTTTTGAAGTAGCACGACCTGGCAGCAGATGTCTGGTAGGGCCAGGGGAGGAGAAACAGGTTCCTATGGGGCAGATGTTTCCAAATGCTGGGCTGGTGTTGGGCTTCAGAGGCACCTGGGAACTTTTTAAAAAGTATAACACTTAAGCTTCATCACCATTACCACCATTACCACCCCAGATTCTGTTTTAATAAGTCCAGCAATCTGGTTTTTTTGTTTTGTTTTAAAAGCTCTCCAGTGATTGTGATGTGCAAAACCACCTTTGAGAATCTCTCACCCAGGGTGTGTTTAAAGGCAGAGTGGGAGAACCTTGAATTTGAAGAAATTTTATCTACAACCTTTTATCTGCTTATAGACACTTGCTATAGAGCAGAGTGTTTTTAAAGTTGTCAGGAAGGAGTATTTAATATTTCATCTTTTCTCCCTCCCAGAATTTAATCCTCCAGCTCCCTTTGTTACTCGTTTTTTGAACACAAGAGCAATGAAGGAAACCTTTAAGAGTTACATGGAATTGCTTGTTAGCATTGCTTTGGATCCTGACACAATGCAAGCCTTAGAGAAGAGCAACGGTACAGTCTGCTAAGTAGTACTTTCTTGGTAGTACTTTCTGGATCTTTTTTATTCTTCTCTGTTAGTTACATGTTGAATATGTGGTTTTTGTATATGTTGTCAGTTAACAAACTGTTGATATATTGTTTCTATAAAATGGGGTCATAGCTTTTCATGAATTGTTTGAATATATGAACAATTTTATATTGAATATATTTTTATTGATTTCTACTCATGAGAATATTATTTAACTACCCACTAGTTTCTTTCAATTCTAGAATCTTTATCATCCTCATAACATTTCACCAACTTGTCTGAGTTGCGTGGAAGGTCCAGATGTCAATATATTCTGTTTTCTAATAATTGGAAAGATAATAATGGTGTAAAGATTAAAATTGTATATTCGTATCCAGTATCCTTCTATCAAAATGAGTTGAACAAGTGTAAGATCAAAAAGATAGTAACAATGAATAATCAGTAACAATATACTTCAACAGCAATGCCTAATAATGTATATTGTTTTATTATTTCCACATACTTTGACATACATTATTCTATATGAATCCCAGAACAACTTAGACAGCCATTTTTTGGGTGAAGACAATGATGCTCAAAAAGGTTAAGTGACTTGCTTAAGAGCCCACAACTTGCAAGTAGCAGAGAAAGGATTAAATCCAAGGTCTTCTAATTTCTAGTCTTGCTTTTTTGACTATATAATCAGAGGCAGTAATTCATACATCAGCTATTGTAGAGCTGGAAGAGATGTTAGAGAAGATATTAAATGTGTTTCCTAAAGTTACAGAACAAGTTAGTGGTAGAAGAGCCACAATCAAAACCCCAAATTAATTCCCTAGGTCAGCATTTTGCCAGTAAACGTTTTCTCTCTCAATCAAAACTCCTTGCATGATAAAATATGCGTTTCTTAGTAGTGATCATTTCTGGGTGGTTGTACTTTAAATGATTTTTTTCTATTGCTTATCATTTTTTAAACATTTTTTCTCCATTTAAAATGAGGGATGAAAAATTTAATGGTTATATTTAAAAATAATACACAAATGTTTAAAACTTATTTGTGTGAAATGTAAATTTTTGTAATATTTGAATAGATTTAATCACTGCTAGAAAGATAAAAAGAAAGCTATCAGGTGTGTTGTGGTGATCTTAGAAAGCATTCCTTACTGAGGACTTTTTCTTCAATTTGAGGAAAGTGTTATTTTGCTGGTCTCTGTGCTTGTGTTTATTCTCCAATTATAAAGAGTCATTTTATTTAGCTATGAAATTAGTAACCAGATTCTGAGGGTTATATATACATTTTCAGAAAGGTCATTAAAGCTAATTAGTATTGTAAAATGTTGTTATGCTGATAAATTAAGAAATAGTTTAGTAACCTAAAATATTTAATACAGCACTAAAAGTAATTAACTTATACTCTGAAAGTGTTTCTCTTAAAAGAGCTTAAAGTTTCAGAAGGGTAAAAAAGAAATCATAATCTTTGGGTAAGAAACCTTCATCATACTTTTACTCTCCGCTTTTCTCAAATAACTATTTTGACTCTTCCCTTGTGTATTTGAAACTGGATTTTGACTATTTTTCTTTGCCCCAAACTATAGTGAATTAAGAATATCATACTCAGTATTTTATTAAAAATTTTAATGTTAAATTTATGTTTTGGAATACTGTTATTGTTCACATGGTAAATGAGGTCTGAAGAGATTAGGCACTTTGCCCACTGGTTGATCAATTCTGGTGGCATAGTTGGGGTTAAAACCCAGGACTTTAGATTCTGTCATCACACTATGCTACTCCTTTCTCACTTAGCTATTGTAAACCTATTTTTTCAAGGTAACTTTTGTTCAAAAAGCTTCATGTGCAATATTTTTAAATCAATACTTTACATAATCAGTGAATTTAATGTCAATCTATTGTTTTAAGGAAAAGCTGTATTTCTAACAAGTTTTTTTGTTGATAGTTTATCCTGTCACAATAAATTTTTATCTTGTTTTAGATGAGCTACTTTTGCCTCATATGAAAAAAATAGATAGCATGCTGAATGATAACCGAAAGAGACTCCTTTTGAATCTTCATTTGGATCAGTCATTCAAGGTATTTCTGTCAGGTGGTTTATTAGCAAACTCAGTGGCAATCACAGTCTTAGATATAATAGGAAAGAAAATTTTGGGAAGTCATTCTCAGTTTTATAAGATTTTTCCACCCAACAAAAATTTGATTTTTATTCATTATGAGTCTTGTCTGAGCTTGTTTTTTTATTTTATTAAGTGTATTCTTAGTGTTAATCATTTGCTTTTCTCTGCTTAAGTTCATTTTTCAGGTTTTTATATTCATCTTGTATTCCTTATATATAATAATTTCCAAATGTTTTCAAAAATACTTCCTTTAAACTACTGTATTCCAATCTTGTTTTTCTTTTAAACCTCTTTAAAAATTTCACATTTCATATATACTTAAAATTGGCTTTAGCACAGTTATCAAAATTCCCTTTACTTGCCTGCATTACTCAGTATCTAGGGAAAAATTGATCCTCACCTAATCGTAGGAGGTATATACGTCTGTTAATGTATCTTGGCACTATAAATTGGTTTTTGGTGTTACCAGAAATAGAGAACAAAAAACTAATCTAAACTCAGAAAATATATCATAGAAGCTACTTAGTCAAAAATTTCCCGCCTTTTCTTATTCAAAGTATAACATGTGGGCTTCCCTGGTGGTGCAGTGGTTGAGAGTCCGCCTGCCGATGCAGGGGACACGGGTTCGTGCCCTGGTCCAGGAAGATCCCACATGCCGCGGAGCGGCTGGGCCCGTGAGCCATGGCCGCTGAGCCTGCGCGTCCGGAGCCTGTGCTCCGCAACGGGAGAGGCCGCAACGGTGAGAGGCCCGCGTACCGCAAAAAGAAAATAAATAAATAAATAAATAAATAAATAAATAAATAAATAAAATAAAATAAAGCCACCGGGACTTCCCGGGTGGTCCAGTGGTAAAGAATCCACCTTAGAATGCAGGGGAGCCGGGTTCGATCCCTGGTCAGGGAACTAAGATCCCACGTGCTGCGGGTCAACTGAGCCCATGCACCACAACTGCTGAGCTCATGAGCCTCAACTAGAGAGCCTGTGTGCCGCAAACTGCAGAGTCCACGCCCTGGAGCCTGCATGCCACAACTAGAGAGAGAAGCCTGCACACCTCAGTGGAGATCCCGCGTGCCGCAACTAAGACCTGACATAGCCAAAAATAAATAAATTAAATTAATAAATAATAAATAACTCTTAAAAAAAGAAAAATAAAGCCACCACTTGGAATTTAATAGACTCAGTAGAAAAGTTTTTTTTTTTTTTTTTTTTGCGTTACGCGGGCCTCTCACCGTTGCGGCCTCTCCCGTTGCGGAGCACAGGCTCTGGACGCGCAGGCTCAGCAGCCATGGCTCACGGGCCCAATCGCCCCGCGGCATGTGGGATCTTCCTGGACTGGGGCACGAACCCATGTCCCCTGCATCGGCAGGCGGACTCTCAACCACTGCACCACCAGGGAAGCCCTCAGTAGATATTTAAATCTTATGCAATAGTTTATGGTGAACAACTGAAAAATTCATTTTCATATTCTTGTTTTCACAGAAAAAAACACAAAATTTCTAATTTTGAAATTATAGTTATTTAATATAACTATAAATGATAATAGTGATGTCTATGATAGATAGTTTTCATTTATAGCAATTTGCATTTCAAAGCCAAAATGTGCACACAGTATTAAAAGTTAGAATGAAGCTAGAAACAAATAGCTCACTATGGTAGGAAATGCCAAAAATTCTATTATTTCTATTAATGAAACAGTTCACTCCTACACTTTTATTTAAAAAATTAAGTTGTTTTCAAATGCACTGTTTGAGGGGTCACAATACCAGGTGCTTGGGAACCTATATAGCGTTTGGAAAAGAGTGGCCTTGAAGGTTGAAACTGTTTATAAACAGTTGAAGCTTACAAATGTCCTTCTTTCCCCTGCCTTGAAGCCAGAGAGGCATTACTAGTCTTACTCATTCGGGAGTCCCCATAGTGTCACATCCTGTTGCTTAAGTCAGGTCATAAGTTTGGCCCAGATCCAGGGGATGGGGAAATAGGTTCCACATCTTGATGGGAGGAGCTACAGAGAATTTGTGGCCATGTTTAACACCCCACATATGTTTGTGTATGTATGTATAGATTGTATATATTTACCGCACCCCATCAGTACCCCCCCACATATATTTTTTGTGTATATGTACATGTATGAATATATTTCTATATTTTTTAAAAATAAGTTTTGAATAGCTGGAAGTAGTTGAGATCACTTTTCTTCTGATGTCAGTTATTTTTGCTTTATTTTATTTTAAAGAATGCCTTGGAAAGTTTTCCTGAACTAACAATAATTACTCGAGACTCTAAAACAAAAAGTGGGGGATCTGCTATTTCTAAAATCAAAATGAATGGCAAAGCTTATAATAAAAAAACTCTAAGAACTTCTAAAACAACTACTAAATCTGCACAAGTAAGTATATATTGATTGATGTAATTATACATTTTCTAGTTGTCAATATAAATCCTACTTCAAACATTGAAACAAGCAAATATTTTACTCTGTTGTTAAATGTGAAGTGTTTTCAGGTAAGAATGAACAGCTCTGGCCTACAGAATAGGGACTCGTTCTTACTCTTTGTTTTTCACCGTATCTGGTATATGGTGAGTGCTCACAAATTTTCTAAATAAGACTAACAATCATCCCATGCTTATATTTTTAATATTTTTGTGTGTCACTGGGTACAAATGCATACAGATAAGTGGATGTGCACATATTCCATAAGATTCAATATTCCATATATGTAAAATTATTAAAATTGGAATTCATTTATTTTCAAACATAGTCTAAATTATTGCCTTTTCAGAAAGCAGTTTAGCAACATATCAGTTCCCCATCAAAAATGTGTTTTGTAGAATCATTCACAAATGCATAAAACCATATGCCTTTGCTCATTGTAGAATTAGTTGTAAGAACAATTCCAGTTACATATCACCAGCGTGAGACTAAATAAATAAAGAGCCACCCAGATAATGTAATATTATGTACTTTTTAAAAAGAAGAGATAGATTCATTCATTCTTTCAATTAAAAAATTTGGTACCTGTAGTATACCAAATATAGTTTTGAGTACTAGGAATACAACAGCGAAAAATGGTCCAAAATCCTGCCCTCATATAATTTCTGTTGGGAGGGTGGTGCTTAATAAATAGAAAGATATTCAAGTTTTACTTTGGTTAAAGAAAATGTTATAAAAAATAAAATTGCAGGGCCTCCCTGGTGGCGCAGTGGTTGAGAGTCCGCCTGCCGATGCAGGGGATATGGGTTCGTGCCCCGGTCTGGGAGGATCCCATATGCCGCGGAGCGGCTGGGCCCGTGAGCCATGGCCGCTGAGCCTGTGCGTCCGGAGCCTGTGCTCCGCAACGGGAGAGGCCACAACAGTGAGAGGCCCGCGTACAGCAAAAAAAAATAAAAAATAAAAAAAAAAATAAAAAAAAATAAAATTGCAAAACAATATATATAGTATGATTCCCTTCCCATTACAAAATTAGTGTTATTGATATATGTTATACATATGGAAGCATGCACATGGAAGAATATGTGACATACTGTTAACCTTGTTTACCTCTGAGGCAAGAATTATAGAATTCTTTTACCTTGTAAGTCATCTTCTATGTTTACTGTTTAAATTTTTTGTAATGTTTAACTTTTTTGAAATAGTGTATATTTATATTCAGGAAAAAGAATAAAGATTTTAAAATACAATTTAAAATCTTATTTTGAATAAGTCTCTTGTCCATATTAATACATATTAATATCTAGCCATATAAGTCATTTTTAAGATTTCCATTGAGACTTTTGGTCTAGTATTTTCATAAAAGTATTCTTAGTTCAGATGCTCCATGAAATAAATGTATCTATAAACTCTTTTCTTTTTATAGGAGTTTGCCGTTGATCCAGAGAAAATACAGTTGTATTCTTTGTATCATTCACTCCATCATTATAAATATCATGTTTATCTCATATGTAAAGATGAGGTAATTACTTTTTCATTTACTTAAAAAAGAAATGTATGTTTTTCTGAACTTTAAGAAGACTGTAGCTGTAGCATTTATATATATAATTTTTAAAGATTACACTGCAGTTACAGTTATTACAAAATATTGATTATATTCCCTGTGTTGTACAATATATCCCTGTAGCCTGTCTTACATCCAGCAGTTTGTACCTCTCACTCCCCAGCCCCTATATTGCCCCTCCCACCTCCCACTGGTAACCACTAGTTTGTTCTCTGTATCTGTGAGTCTGCTTCTTTTTTGTTATATGCACTAGTTAGCTACAGTATTTTTTAATGTTTTAAAGAGAATTGTTAAAAATTGTTTTAAAAAATGTGTCTATACTCTAAGCGTTGTGCTCAGATTAATCTGAGGCTCACCAGCACATAGGAGCTGTAAGTGGTAATGTTTTTAAGCTGTTACGTTGCTTTACGTTGCCATAATAAATGGCACTTTATTGCATTTTCTTCTCTCATAATGTATAATGATACTGCTTTAATTAATTCACTTTAGTCACTGCTTTGAATATCTTGCTGTCCTCCTTATCTGTAGAATGGCCTTATCCCAGTTAATTGCAGAGAAAATGGGAGTTTTGTCCCTTGGCATGAAGAAATGATAGTCAAAATTGAATTGTAACTTTTAAGTATCAATTTAAGTTGCTCAGAAATTATGTATGACCATAATAACACTTGGTGGATAGGATGTAAGGATTAATCTCAGAGGTTAAATGGTTGTAGACAGTAAGCTTTTTTGACAAGCATTATCAGTTTTTTAATTCAAAAGGGTTAAGTTGGCTCAAGGCTGTACAATCATGTGTTTGATAATGGTCTGGTATGGAAAGACGTTCATAAATCTAACCTCTGTCTAGCAAAGGAGAAAGTAAAGATGGTCATGTAAAGTATGTTGGCTATTTTTACAATGCCCTGAAACGCAGAACTTACCCCAAAATTTGTCATTCGGCTTTTAACACAAATGGAAGTAATTGAGAAAGTTTGAACCACTTTTCCTAGCCTTCCTCCCTGCCCCCATGTAGTCAAAAATGATAGGATTAGACCACCCAAATTTATATGAAATAGTCATTCTCCGTGGATGGAATTTTTTTAAAAAAATCTGTACTTGTAGGTGAATTTATAAATCCTCTTTTCATTCAGGATATAGAAACAGTAAGCCCTCATGAAGAGCTTATAAAGTGATAAGTATAAACCAATTTGGTATTTCTTTTTATTTTAGATTTCTTCTGTGCAGAAAAAAAATGAAGATTTAGGACAGGAAGAAATTGTCCAACTTTGTATGAAAAATGTAAAATGGGTGGAAGACCTATTTGAAAAATTTGGAGAACTTCTAAATCATGTACAGCAGAAATGTTCCTAACATTTTCACAAAAATTCCATCTATTTTCTAGCACTAATAAGACGGCAGAGGCGGGTGGTCAAAGGGGGTCTAGGGGCCTCAGATAATTGAATGTCAAGCAGTGGTCTCCTGCAAGCACGCCTGCTTTGATCATGAACTTGCATCCTGGTCTCTGCTAAAGGACAGTGGTGCTGCCAAGGAAGTCAGTCCTTTGGAAATGGACCTAAAATCCCACCACGTTTTTATCCTAATGAATGATTTTTCTACTTTGTAAACCATTGGGTAACTGAGTTTTATTTTCAGAAATGTTTTTTGACAAATGATGAAGCATGCACTAAATATAATTTTTCTTTATTGCTAGAGAGATAACACTTAAGTAACATGATTATTTTTTCCTGACTCCGACTAAACACCAGAATGAAAGAGAGGTGGCAGAAAACGTATGTTAATATTCATGTCTGACCACAAAATGGAAAGTATTGTACATTATGTAAACGTATCTGGTGTGATGTGACATTCTGTATGAGAACATCATCGGTTTAAAATGTAAAATTCAGAAACTGCATTCTGGTTTATGAACTCCTTTTACTCTTAACATGTTCAGGAAACTGGATGTGGAATTGGTGCAATTCTATGACTGTTTTTTGTGTCAAATTATATGGTGATGAAAAAACAATGACCTACTATTTTCCCTATCTCAAAGAAAAGTATTTTCCTTTATACTGTTTTTCCTTTGGAAAAATTTTCAATTGTACGTTTTATTTCACTAATAGTTGTATTTTTCACAAGGAAAGTGTTGTGGTTATAATTATGTTTGATGTATCTGTACTACACTTTTCATTATTTTTCAGTAAATCTTATTTAGTTATATATTGAATTTCTATTGTGAATTCTATCTTGAGGTAACCATTTTTGTTTATACAGATTTGCTTCAGTGTTATCCAGAATATGCATTCAGTACTAGAATTAGTTTAGCTTTATAAATGGGGTTGTGTTAGACACTGCAGGAATTTTCTAATTCATGAAAATAAATTTCTTAGTAAACTAGCACTTGGTTAACTGATTTGTCGAAGTAAAAATTAACCACATTATACATTTTGAAGAATAAAATTTATAATTAGACTACATGCAGTGTTAAACACAGCTTACCCAACTCTTAGAACTGGAAGTGGTAGAGCCCTCCTTTTGGTGCCTTTCCAACCTTTATATATGCTATTGTAGCTCTCTTTAGTTTGATAGCTAGTGTTTCTTCAAGTAGTTTAGCTGAGACCATGAATGTATTAGGTTCAACATGACCTTGTGTTTTATTTGTGTTTGCCAACAGGATGCCTTATTCGTTTGAGAAAAAGATTTACTAGTGTCCTTCTAAATGATCTCCTTTTTTACGATTCTAAAGAAGTTGTTAATCATCATACTTTTGTTTATTTTACCACCATTTAGTGCCTTAAGTAAGTCCTATCAAGAAAGCAGTGTTACTGCTCAATGCCCAAATAAGACGTGCTTATGTGGATATTGCTATTGTCTTGATTTTGAGTTAACAGGCCAACTTCTTACACTTAAAACCTTGGTAAACTGGCAAAGAATTAAAAGTAACACATGACTTGATTTGAGGATAAACATTGTAGCATTGGGTGAAAAATGAGTATTTGAGTTAAGCTTACATATTTATTTCTGATGGTTATCTTATTGAAAGCAATAATCCTTAATCCAACAATCCTTGTACCTGCCATTAGACAAGATAATCATGGAAATTTCTCTCAAGGATTAAATGTTCCATTTCTGAAAGTCTTTTGAAAACCTGTTTAGGCAGCTTATTTTGAAAATAAAAGCAACCTATTAGATTCATTTTGCCTAACTAACTCAAATGAGAGAATATCAGCAGTGAGAGCATCATAAAATTAATTTTGCTAAGTGGAGAAGAGTAGGAAGCAGCCATATTTCTTTCTGATATTGACTCTGGACAGAATTGGTTTCTTTCATTTCCAAAGTGCAGAAGTAGATAACTACATCTCCTAACGTAGTGTTGTAAGTATACACCTTTACGTTATTTCCCCCAGCTTACTTCCCTGAATCATTGATGGTTTAAACATTTTTAAAAGCCATCCTGCACTTAGGTAACTCTTGAAGTACACGTTTGAAATCACTAGCCACATTTCCTTCATGATAAGACCCATGGAAAACAGAGACCTTTCCTTGTTTCCTGTAGAAAATAACCCATTTCCTTTTCAACTGCAGTTGCCCTTCCAGCTGTTTGCAGTTGTATTCATATTAGTCAAATCAGAGGCCAAGTGTGTGATACTGCCTGGAGGAGAGCCAGTTGCTTTGCACCATCTTCTGTCATTTGATCCATATAGCATAGGCGAAGACATCAAACTCAGGCCTTAGTGACGTGGGACTATTAGTATGACATCCATACATGAGTCCTTTCTTTGTACGAAGTTGAATAAATACCTAGCTGGTTAGCATTCACATTCCTTGCCAGGGAGTTTGAAATGTATAATATAGGAATAACCTTAGGTTGTAGATGGAGTTCAAGAGATAAAGCACATGTTGCTACAACCCAGGAAAACCTGTTTAAGAAAGATTGGATTTTCCTACCTACAGAAACCTAGAAACGATTTACTCCTTAAAAAAATCACTTTGTATTGGTATTTACTTCTAGTTCAGATTAGTGGTTAGAGAAAAGGGGCCTCCTTATTCCCATTTCATGATGACCCAGTTTCTACTTAATTGATCTTCTAATGAAGTCATGAATTTATAATGATTTATGAATTATAGTAAACAATAGAAACTGCCCATTTTTCTATTATACTATCAGATAGAAAACATTGATGAGATGGAAAAATTTAAAATTAAAATGGCCTAGAAAATATTCAGATTAACTTTCTAAATTTCTTTTAATTTCTAAAACAGTGAAAATTATAGATGACTCACATCATTACTGTTTTCAAAGTCTCACTTTCCTTTTAGTATACATATTTATTTTTGTTAAAGCAGCTATTTTCCAACCTGTGATTTTGGAGATATACCCATAAAGCTAATATGGCAGCAGGGTTACTGAATCAGCTTTGGGTCCCAGAAGTTGCTTCAGATGTGCACGTTGTGAATTTAATTGTATCTATAAAATACAATTTTGTTTTAAACTGTAGTTCCATCTGTTTCTCAGAAATACTTTTCAAAGAGTGAAATATCCCAGGATAACTGCTTCTGTGTCAATTACACTTGACACATAACTGCACAAATGAACAATGTACACTATTGATTGTACATTAACTTACACGTACGACTTTTGGCACCTGTGTTCACAAATGCATGTTTTGGCAAATCACTGTTATTTATAAGTGACAATAATTGAAGTTAAGGATACAAAGAAACCTGCATTTGTAGTCCAGAGTTTTAAGTGGTCCATAATACAATGTATGGAAATGTGAAAGACAATTTTGTATATTTGTTTGTTACTAACTCAGATCATTAAAATGAAAACAATTTTTTAAACAACAAGATCAGAATGTTTTGGGGTTTGGTTTTTTTATTTTTAAGAATTGAAAACTGAGGTATTATCCATGCATCTCATGTTGCAGATTCAACATACATTATAGAGTCCTAAGTAAAGTTATTAGGTACAAATGGTAAAGGGCCCACCCATCATTTTCTCAAATGATTAAGTCAATATTTGATGAATTATTCAGCTTCAGCTGACAATATGAGAAAGTATTTAGGAGTTTCTGTGTTAAGATACAACTCTTTTAGCACTTTTCCTCCTATAAAGAAGTATACGTTCTATAATTTCTAATTTTTATTTGAAAATAATGCATAGCTAGAAGTAATTGCTGATATCCAGATACTTTTTATTATCTATATAAACTGTTGAATAAGTAAAAAGGATTTTGTCTTGACTGATCCTTTAATTTTCAGAATAAGTTTCTGCCTTTACTTTCATGTAATATTTTTAAATGTTAAGTATTTCAAGTAAAAATATTGTCAGCATATTTGCTAGGTTTTAGTTTTGATTATAAAAGCACTTTTCATTCCTTGATTTTTTTTACACAGTACAAAAATAAATCTTTAAGCAATGACCTCTATCAGAAATTTTTAAAATTCTGTAACATCTCTGCTTTATTCTCCACTGGCTGCTGAAATTGCTGTTCATTTTAGAAAATGGTCATCATTCATATATTTTAGAAAATAGTCATTATTCAAATTATACATATGGCAAACCTAAATAATAGTACTTATACTACACTGCTTTGTTAATGTCTTGTTACTATATGGTTCTTTTTATTAGCATTTTTAAAAAAATATACTTTGTATCTCAGAGAAGCTCTCTAAACTCAATTATTTAACGTGACCTTCTCAAGGAAGATGTGAAAGAGGATACTTCTACTCTTTGCTTTCCATGTGGAAATGTTTTTATTACCAGAAAAATAATAAAACTACTCATTCCTGTACAAAAAAAGTCAGAGAATATGACAACTGTATTTTAAAAAGATATAAGTCACTCTCTACTAAGTCTTGACATCAGCCTAGAACATACTGTTAGTTCCCATTATGGGATGGGTCACAAGATTTAAGCCTGTATGGATTGGCCCATTTCTGTGGTATGGCTTTAAGTAAAGTCCTAAATTTCAGAGACACCTATGTTCAAATGAAAATTGAAAAGCACATTCCTAAGTGAAATAGAAATTATCTGGATCATTGATCATTTTAGGTTACGTATGTATCTGTTCTTCAGTTAGCATGAATAATTTAGAACTGACTGGTTTCAAATAAAAGGAAGATACAGTTACCTATTAGTCTATTGTTAAGCCTTATCTATTTGTGATGTTAATCAGGAGTCAAGAAATTGCTTTATAAGAATAGCTTATGTTTTATGTAATTTATCTATGATGTATATAGTTTATTGTTTTCTCTCAAATCAAATACAGATTTTCTGTTAATTTAGCTCCTTACAGTATTTAGAATAAGGCAACAATGAAAATCATTTAAGACATAGAGTTAAAAATAATGGACATGGTAGAAATTTTTCTTAAATTGCAGCCAAAATTATCTTTCTCCTGTCCTTCCTCTCTTCACAACCTTTCCATGGCTTTTCATTGCCTTTAGCCCAGACTCTGTCACAGTTTACAAAGTCCTCTAAGGAATGGTTCTTCTTTCCCCATTGTGGCCCAGCCTTAAGGAACGTGTGTTTTTTCTTGCCTTCAGGTTCCCTCTGCTGAACTATTCTTCATCTTTTAATCTTCAGATTTCACTTTAACATCACTTCTGTTTAATCAGACTAGGTTTTTTTTTTTTGAAGTATAATTGATTTACACTGTTGTTAATTTCTGCTGTACAGTAAAGTGCCTCAGTTATAGATACATGTACATTCTTTTTTATATTCTTTTCCATTATGGTTTATCCCAGGACATTGAATATAGTTCCCTGTGCTACACAGTAGGACCTTGTCCATCCATTCAGCTTGTAATAGTTTGTATCTACTAACCCCAAACTCCTACTCTACCCCTCCCCCACTTCCCTCCCCCTTGGCAACCACAAGTCTGTTTTCTATGTCTGTGAGTCTGTTTCTGCTTTGTAGATAGGTTCATTTGTGTCGTACTCTAGATTCCACATATAAGTGATATCATATGGTATTTGTCTTTGTCTTTCTGACTTACTTCACTTAGTGTGATAATCTCTAGTTGCATCTATGTTGATGCAAATGGCATTATTTCATTCTTTTTTATGGCTGAGTAGTGTTCTATTGTATATATGTACATCTTCTTTATCCATTCATCTGCTGATGGACATTTAGGTTGCTTTCATGTCCTGGCTATTGTGAACGTTGGGGTGCACATATCTTTTTGAATTATGGTTTTCCCCAGATACCTGCCCAGGAGTCGGATTGCTGGATCATAAGGTAGCTCTATTTTTAGTTTTTTAAGGAACCTCCATACTGTTCTCCATAGTGGCTGTACCAGTTTACATTCTGACCAACAGTGTAGGAGGGTTCCCTTTTCTCCACACCCTCTCCAGCATTTATTGTTTGTAGATTTTTTGATGATGGCTATTCTGACCAGTGTGAGGTGATACCTCATTGTAGTTTTATTTGCATTTCTCTTAATAACAAGCGAGGTTGAGCGTCTTCTCATGTGCCTTTTGGCCATCTGTATGTCTTTAGAGAAAAGTAATCAGACTAGGTTCTAACCCTTTGGACCAGATCACATGCCCTGTGATTCCTCTAATGTAGGATTTACCACACTGTTGTGGCTGCTTGGTCCTGTCGTCTGATGATAGGACCATGTGTGTTTTCCTCACCATTGTATTCCCAGCATCTAGTGCAGTATCTGTTCTCATTAAATATTTGATGAATAAATGGATATATGAAAGGAAATTTACAGGAAACATTAAAAAGGTAAAAACAGAAAAGTATACAATGAATTTTGCAATAAAGGTGTTCATGATCTTAGTGAGCAATAGTAATTGTGACATCAGAAGAAATGACAATATCAAGAGTTTGTATAATAGGAAAGTTGCTGGTATTTTATGAAAAAGTGAATGTAGCAGCCATGATTTTCTCCATTTTGCCCTCATGCAGAGAGAGCCCAGGGACGAGGACTTCACATTCCTCTGTCTTTGGGGCTTGAGACTCTCTAGACAGAATAACTAGGGAACAAAGTCCTGGTAAAAATAAATTAACGTTTCTGTTAGATGTACTCACTGTGAGCGAAATACTCTTGGGAGGAGGGTTCATTTCTTGGGGAGGGTCAGGGAAGGCTTCATGGAAGCAGTAATGATCAAGTGGAGCCTCAGAGTTTGGGAGGACTTCTAAACAGGGCTGGATGAAGAAGGCATAATAGTTTGTATTCAGGAGAATGGTTTTGTTTCAGTTCTGTCACTAAACTAGCTCTATCCTCAGGCACGTCATGTGAAGCCTAATCTGGATGTTTTCTTATCCAGAAAGTAAGGTAAGAAAGTCTTCTAAAGCTGTTAATCTCTGAATCTGGATAGAGAGGCTGGAATGTTGGGAGAAATGCAAGGTGGTTCAGTTTGGCAGCACCAAAAGAGAGGGACAGCAGAATGGTAAGAATGGCCTTACTCCATTATTTACAATCCTTTACTAACTTGCAAGACTGTATCACAGTCATTAAGTAGGTATCCTATACACGCACACACCCCAGCAGCGCTTAGTTCATCTGTGACACAGCATAAGATTAAGTAGAATCATGTCTGATGTCACCAGTCAGTTGTGAAGTACCTAAGGTCAGTATCCACATAGTCTTCATCTTGATATCTCCAATAGCACGGAGACTTTTACACAATAGGCACTTAATAGGTATGTGTTGAGTAGATGGGTGAATGGATAAATGGGGGTTTCTTTGGAATCAGTTTAAAGTGTTTTCAAGTTGACCTCTAAGTAGTTCAAAATATAATACTGTCAGTGGCCCATTCCCTGCTTTCTCTTTCTATTTTTAGAAGAAAACATCTCTTATAGAACGCATCCTTTGCATGTCACTCTGAGTTCTCACTCTGTGCTTACTTCTCAACAGACCAGAGTCCATTCTCTTAATTCTTATATTTAACTTCCATTTAGTCAATGGAAGTGAATGGGCTGTCACCAGAGAGCAGCTGGCTTTAAGCAGTGAAGCAGAGAAATTCAAAACGCTAGCAACAAGCCTAACAGAAAGAACCTGGCTTCAGAATGAATTTTTAAAATTATCCTTGTTTACATAGACTCTTTATCAATGACTTAAAAACTGTTAATGGGCAAATGAGCAGAAGGTCTTTCCAATGCCAGTCCTTCATTGAGTTTATTATAAGATAATGTTATTTGACTAAAGTAGAAGTCAGGAAGTTAAGGTTTTTCACAGCCAACACTAATGCAAATACATTAACATCACCACAGGAGTTTGCAAACAATTCACTATCAAAAAGATTATGTATTAAAGCACCATTCACGAAGCATTGCAAAGCAAAAATTTGCCTTTTTAAGGTATACCCGTACTGCTCATTAACAAACACATGGCCATCCAAATGAGAACGATGAGAAGTCGTCACTGACTGGAGTCTGAACACCACTGCATTAGTCTTCTCGGGCTGCTCTCCCCAAATGCCATAGACTATGTGGCTTAAACCACGGAAACTTATTTTTTCCCAGTTCTGGAGGCTAGAACTCCCAGACCAAGGTCCAGCAGAGTCAGTTGCTAGTGAGGGCTCTCTTCCTGGCTTACAAATGGCTGCCTTCTCGCTGTGTCCTCCAATGGCAGTGAGAGCAGGCTGTGTGGTGTCTTTTATACAGGCACTGATCCCAACATGAGTGCCCCTCACTTCATGACCTCACTTAACTCTAATTACCTCTCAAAGGCTCCATCTCCAAATCCTACCACATTGAGGGTTAGGGCTTCAACATACGATTTTGGAGGGACAAATAACATTCAGTCCATAACAACCACTAACTTATCAACTATGGCATAGAAAAGGTGAAAATCATCACTGATTTTCTTGAAATTATCTCTGGTCTACCAGGAAGCAAGAACACAGTTTATATACACCGCTCTCAAATGCTATAAGATTTTCAGAGGTTCACAATGAGACTCCCTCATCATAGAGATCAAAGACTTTCATCACTGGGCTTCCCTGATGGCACAGTGGTTGAGAGTCCACCTGCCGATGCAGGGGACACGGGTACGTGCCCCGGTCCGGGAAGATCCCACATGCCGCAGAGCGGCTGGGCCCGTGAGCCATGGCCACTGAGCCTGCGCGTCCGGAGCCAGTGCTCCGCAACGGGAGAGGCCACAACAGTGAGAGGCCCGCATACCGCAAAAAAAAAAAAAAAAAAAAAAAAAAAGTTTCATCACTGAGACATATTCTTTGAAATTCACACAGGCAATAACATCCTGTCAGTTCCTAACTAAACCTCACCTTTCCCCAGTTCTCTTCTTCCACTGTCATTTTACTGGTCCTAACCACCATCAACTGTAGTAATGGCCTACTATAGTAATCTATGAATTGCTGTTTCCCCCACTTCCCATCTTGCTTTCCTTTCATCCATTCTCTACAGAGCAGTCGGTGATTTTAAACACCACTGGAAACCCTTCAATGCCGTCTGTTGCTCTTGATAGAGGCCAAAACTTTACTGGCAACCTCCACTTTCAGCCATGATGGAGTAACAGGGACCAGATGTAACTCTGCCTTATAAAGGAGGACAAAATTATGAAAATGGTTTTCAAACATTTAAACAATAGGCAGCACAGGATAGTAATCTGAGAGAAGGGAAACAAATGACTTGAGCCCTCCAGTTGTCACAGCTTACTATCTGGAAAGTTTCTAGGACACAGTACAGGAACAGTGAACCCAGCGCATGTAGGTCTTGCTAAATTGAGACAAACTTCAGATTTTGGGGAGGCCTAGGAACCTAGAATTTGAAGCGCAGAGTACCAGAGAGGAGAAAGCTGCACAAAACTTGAGTTCTGCAGATCTGCAGAGGGTTCCCCTCAAGAATCCAACTAAGTACTGACTGACCAGCTTACATGTGGCAGGAAACTACCAAGGTCAAGTAAAGGACCACCAGAAAGACTCAGAACAATCTCCTGAGCTCACACAGGAACTAGCAGCGTTCATGTTCCCACTAGGCAGATTGAAAAGACTTCGTAACACTGGGCATTAGTAGAATCCTCAGGAGATTTTTGTCTCACTAGTGCAACAAAATTGGGCCTGGAATAAAGGCTGTTCTGGACCCATCTAACAGAGCTTAACAGCAATCCTGAAAAAAATTCAATTGTTTTTAAGTCACTTAATTACATCCCAGAACAAAGCCCAAAAATACATAAAGAGATACAAAAAAATTTCCAATACCCAACAATGTAAAATTAACTTTGTCATCAAATCAAAAATTACCAGGAATGCAAAGAACAAGAAAATACATCTCATTTGAGAAGAAAAATCAATCCACAGAAACAGAAACAGAAAATTAGTCAACAAGGATAATAAAACAGCTATTCTAAATATATATCCTCAAGAAGGTAGAGACAGGGGACTTCCCTCGTGGTGCAGTTGTTAAGAATCCGCCTGCCAATGCAGGGGGCACAGGTTCGATCCCTGGCCCAGGAAGATCCCACATGCTGCAGAGCAACTAAGCCTGTGCACCACAACTACTGAAGCCCACGTGCTGCAACTACTGAAGCCCGTGCACTCCAGGGCCCACGTGCCACAACTACTGAGGCTGAGCACTGCAACTACTGAAGCCTGCATGCCTAGAGCTCGTGCTCCACAGCAATGAGAAGCCCGTGCACCACAACAAAGAGTAGCCCCCGTTCACTGCAACTAGAGAAAGCCCACGTGCAGCAATGAGGACCCAACACAGCCAAAAATAAAAAAGAAATGAAGGAAACAATAGCAAAGATAAATCAAACTAAAAGCTGGTTCTTTGAAAAGATAAACAAAATTGATAAACCTTTAGCCAGCCTCATCAAGAAAAAAGAGGACTCAAATCCATAAAATTAGAAATGAAAAAGGAGAAGTTACAACTGACACCACAGAAATACAAAGGATCGTAAGAGACTACTATAAGCAACTATATGCCAATAAAATGGACAACCTGGAAGAAATGGACAAATTCTTAGAAAAGTACAACCTTCCAAGACTGAACCAGGAAGAAATAGAAAATATGAACAGACCAGTCACAAGCACTGAAATTGAAACTGTGATTTAAAAAATCCCAACAAACAAAAGTCCAGGATCTGGTGGCTTCACAGGCGAATTCTACCAAACATTTAGAGAAGAGCTAACACCTATCCTTCTGAAACTGTTCAAAAAATTTGCAGAGGATGGAACACTCCCAAACTCATTCTATGAGACTACCATCACCCTGATACCAAAACCAGACAAAGATACCACAAAAAAAATTACAGGCCAACAACACTGATGAACATTGACGCAAAAATTGTCAACAAAACACTAGCAATCCAAATCCAGCAATACATTAAAAGGATCATACACCATGATCAAGTGAGATTTATCCCAGGGATGCAAGGATTTTTCAATATCCACAGATCAGTCAGTGTGATACACCACATCAACATATTGAAGAATAAAAACCACATGATCATCTCAATAGATGCAGAAAAAGCTTTTGACAAAATTCAACATCCATTTAAGAATAAAAACTCTCCAGAAAGTGGGCGTAGAGGGAACCTACCTAAACATAATAAAGGCTATATATGACAAACCCACAGCTAACATCGTACTCAATGGTCAAAAGCTGAAAGCATTTTCTCTAAGATCAGTAACAAGACAAGGATGTTCACTCTCGCCACTTTTATTCAACATAGTTTTGGAAGTATTAGCCACAGCAATCGAAGAAGAAAAAGAAAGGAATCCAAACTGGAAAAGAAGAAGTAAAACTGTCACTATTTGCAGATGACATGATACTACACATAAAAAATCCTAAAGACGCTACCAGAAAACTACTTGAGCTCATCAGTGAATTTGGTAAAGTTCAGGTTACAAAATGAATACACAGAAATCTGTTGCATTTCTATACACTGACAACAAGAGATCAGAAAGAGAAATTCAAGAAACAATCCCAGGACTTCTCTGGTGGTCCAGTGGTTAAGACTCTGTGTTCCCAAAGCAGGGGGGGTCCAGGTTCGACCCCTGCTCAGGGAACTAGAGCCCGCATGCCACAACTAAAGGTCCCACATGCCACAACTAAAGGTCCCGCATGCTGCAACTAAAGATCCTGCATGCCACAACGAAGCTCCCACATGTGGCAATGAAGAGCCCGTGTGCCGTGACTAAGACCCAGCGGAGCCAAATAAATAAATTAATTAAAAAATAAGAAACAATCCCACTTACCATTGCATCAAAAAGAATAAAACACCCAGGAGAAAACCTACCTAAGGAGACAAATGACCTATACTCTGAAAACTATAAGAGCACTGATGAAAGAAATTGAAGATGACACAAACAGATGGAAAGACATACCATGTTCTTGGATTGGAATTATCAATATTGTCAAAATGACTCTACTACCCAAGGCAATCTACAGATTCAATTCAATCCCTATCAAATTACCAATGGCATCTTTTCACAGAACTAGAACAAAAAATCTTAAAATCTGTATGGAGACACAAAAGACCCCGAATAGCCAAAGCAATCTTGGGAAAGAAAAACGGAGCTGGAGGAATCAGGCTCCCTGACTTAAGATTATACTACAAAGCTATAGTCATAAAAACAGTAATGGTACTGGCACAAAAACAGAAATATAGATCAATGGAACAGGATAGAAAGCCCAGAAATAAACCCACACACCTATGGTCAATTAATCTATGACAAAAAAGGTAAGATTATACAATGGTGGAATGACAGTCTCCTCAACAAACGTTGCTGGGAAAACTGGACAGCTACATGTAAAACAATGAAATTAGATGCAGCACGTGGGCTCCTTAGTTGTGGCATGTGAGCTTAGTTGTGGCATGCAAACTCTTAGTCGCAGCATGCATGTGGGATCTAGTCCCCTGACCAGGGATCAAACCCAGGCCCCCTGCATTGGGAGTGTGGAGTCTTATCCACTGTGCCACCAGGGAAGTCCCACCCCCACATATTTTAATTCTATCCTGTTTTCTAATACTCAACAAGCAATAGTGTTTTAAATAGTCAGTGTTTGCTTAGGTTTATTTATATATTTACCATATTGCCCTCCATTCTTTCTTGCACCTTACATCTTCTCTTTGGGATGACAAGCTTATGACTAAACCATTTCCCTTACAGTTTTCTTTTCTGAGGGTCTGCTGGAGGTCGTATCTCTGTTTTCGTTCATAGATAGCTACGTGATTTGTTTTGCCATGTAACTTAGAAAGAGTGTATTTTCAAAATTCAGTGACATTGAGTAAAAGGGAATAAAATACCTTTTATTCCTTCATTCATCCATTATTTATAAGAACAACGTTTCCTGGTTTTTATATCAGAAAAAATGAAGGACAGAAATAAAATTGGTTGTAAAACCTACCTCAATAAGTAATACTGTGGGACTTTCCTGGTGGTCCAGTGGTAAATAATCTGCCTTCCAATGCAGGGGATATGGGTTCGATCTCTGGTTGGGGAACTAAGATCCCACATGGCATAGGGCAACTAAGCCCGCGCACCACAACTGCTGAGCTCGCGTGCCTCCACAAGAGAGCCCACATGCCGCATACTATGGAGCCCACGTGCTCTGCACCCCACACGCCACAACTACAGAGCCTACGCACCCTGGAACCCATGCGCCACAACTGGAGAGAGAAAACCCGCACACCACAACTAGAGAGAAGCTCAGTGCCACAACGAAGAGCCCACACACTGCAATGAAAAATCCCACACGCCTCAGTGAAGACCCCACATGCCTCAACAAAGACCCCATGTGCTGCAACTAAGACCCGACACAGCCAAAAACAACAAAAAACAAAATAAATATTAAAAAGAAAAATAATATTGGGACTTTCCTGGTGGCACAGTGGTTAAGACTCCGTGCTCCCAATGCAGGGGGCCTGGGTTTGATTCCTGGTCAGGAAACTAGATCCCACATGTGTGCTGCAACTAAGAGTTTGCATGCCACTACTAAGGAGCCCGCAAGCTGCAACTAAGGAGCCCGCCTGCTGCAACTAAGACCTGGTGCAACCAAATAAATAAATATTTTTAAAAAATAAAATTAGAACATTTTTTAACCCCAAACACAAAAATAGGCTCAAAATAGATTAAAGATCTAAATGTAAGACCAGACACTCTAAAACTCTTAGAGGAAAACATAGGCAGAACACTCTCTGACATAAATCACAGCAGCATTTTTTTCCATCCATCTCCCAGAGTAATGGAAATAAAAACAAAAATAAACATATGGGACCTAATTAAACTCAAAAGCTTTTGCACAGGAAAAGAAACCATAGGGCTTCCCCAGTGGCGCAGTGGTTGAGAGTCCACCTGCCAATGCAGGGGAGACGGGTTCGTGCCCCAGTCCGGGAAGATCCCACATGCTGCGGAGTGGGTAGACCCGTGAGCCATGGCCGCTGAGCCTGTGCGTCCGGAGCCTGTGCTCCGCAACGGAAGAGGCCACAACAGTGAGAGGCCCGTGTACCACAAAAAAAAAAAAAGAAGAAGAAACCATAGACAAGATGAAAAGACAACCCACTGATTCAGAGAAAACATTTTCAAATGATCTGACCAACAAGGGATTAGTCTCCAAAATTTACAAACAGCTCATGCAGCTTAATATCATCAAAGCAAATAACCCAATAAAATGGGCAGAACACCTAAATAGACATTTCTCCAAAGAAGACATACAGATGGCCAATAGGCACATGAAAAGATGTTCAACATCACTAATATAGAAATGCAAATCAAAACTACAATGAGGTATCACCTCACACCAGTCAAAATTGCTGTCATCAAAAAATCCACAAACAATAAATGCTGGAGAGGGTGTGGAGAGTAGGGAACCCTCCTACACTGTTGAAGGGAATGTAAATTGGTACAGCCCCTGGGGAGAGCAGTACGGAGGTTCCTTTAAAAACTAAAAATAGAGCTACCATATGATCTTGCAATCCCACTCCTGGGCATATATCCAGAGAAAAACATGGTCCAAAAGGATACATGCACCCCAGTGTTCATTGCAGCACTATTTACACTAGCCAAGGCATAGAAGCGACATAAATGTCCATTGACAGGAATGGATAAAGATGTGGCACATATATACAATGGAATATTACTCAGCCATTAAAAAGAATGAAATAATGCCATTTGCAGCAACATGGATGGACCTAGAGATTGTCATACTGAGTGAAGTAAGTCAGGCAGAGAAAGGGAGATATATAATATCGTTTATATGCAGAATCTTAAAAGAAATGATACAGATGAATTTATTTACAAAACAGAAACAGATTCACAGACTCAGAGAATGAACTTATAGTTACTGGGGGGAAGGTTGGGTGGAAGGGATAGTTAGGGAGTTGGGGATTGACATGTACACACTGCTATATTTAAAATGAACAACCAACAAGGACCTACTGTATAGCACAGGGATTATGCTCAATATTATGTAAAAACCTAAATGGGAAAAGAATTTGAAAAAGAATAAATACATATATAAAACATAAAAATAAGAAAGGCAAAAAAGAAACAAAAAAAAACTTTGACAAGTTAGATAAAGTGGACAAATTCCTTGAATAGAAACTAACAGAGCTCATTGAAGAAAAAATAGATAACTTGAATTTTTGTTTTTTTGTATATTTGGTTTTTACCCTGTAACCTTGGTGAACATTCTAATCATTTTTAAATGGGTTCCTTGAGATCTTCTATATAAAAGATCATATCATTCACAAATAGGGAAAGTTTCACTTCTTCCTTTACAGTGTTGCTCCAGTTAGGACACCTAATACAATGCTGAAAAGCAGACTTCTTGTCTTCTTTCTGATTTTAGGAGCATCCAGTCTTTCACCTTTTAGTATTCCGTCAGCTGTGGGGTTGCCCCTCAGCGAAGTGGTATGCCCACAGTCATGCCGAGATGACAGTGGTTTTGGCAGAGTTGTCTTCCTGTCTTTCCTTGAACACACCTGGGGTTAAACTTCACTAATTTCCAGCCGATTGCTCTCGTTTTTAATTTATGCTTGGGCATAAATTTCTGTTCAGATTACTCCAATCAAGGCTCACTTGAAGGGATAGTTTCTGAGGTCAGTGTTCGGTATTTGTTCTGACTCCAGGGGGGTTTCTCCTGCTGCCTTATTTCTGGTTCTTTTCTGAAAATTAACCAGCCTACAGTTTAGCATGTATCTTGAATCTCCTTCCAAATGTTTTTCACCAAAACATGCACTGTCCTTGTGAATGCTCTTAGGCTTGGTCTTCTCCATGCTCTGCTGCAAATGAAGTCAGTTCCTTCTGAAAGAGATTAGTAGTTATCTTTTTGTCCGGCTCAGTGGCCATGGCTCACGGGCCCAGGCGCTCCGTGGTATGTGGGATCTTCCCGGACCGGGGCACGAACCCGTGTCCCCTGCATCGGCAGGCGGACTCTCAACCACTGCGCCACCAGGGAAGCCCAGTAGTTATCTTTTTTTATGACCTGCTTCTGCTGCCAGAGATAATCTCTGAGACAGGCCTCTGAAGCTGGGTGGGGCATGATGGCAAGCTTCTCTCTAAATAACACCCCCATTCTAGGAGCAGGGTGCTTGTGGGGGTGTGGGGGGCAGCGGCATGGGGTCCTCTTGGCTTGCCTCTCCTGGCACGGAACCACTGCTTTATGAACCAGGGCAAGGATGATCAGGATCCCAGAGTTCTCAGCATGTCACACCCAAGGTAGAGCCTACATTCCATGAGTGGGAGCTGGGCAGAAGGGAGTCCCCACCTTTCAACCATACTCAAGGACGTAGCCTCAGAAGAGGTAGTTGGGGGCAGGGTGAGAAATGCTGATGTTTTGCTCCACCCAGAAAGTCCTCCCACTGGGAGCTGGGGGAATAGGGAGCCCTGCAGCTGTCTGGAGTGCAGTCTCTGCCTTGCTGAGTTGGGAAGAAGGAGAGAGTTGTCTTGGTTCAGTATCATAGACTCACCTTACTCAATTTTCATACATTTTCTTGAACAGATGTTTCTTCATTTGTTGTTTGTGCTTAGCATCATTCCTAGAGGCTTTAACTCGTTGGGTTTTTAAAAATAATTTTCACCTATTTCACTGCTGAGTGGGTCAGTGAAGCTCCTCACACTAACATGGAATCTCCAGCTGTTTAAATTTTTTTGTGTGTGTGTGTGGTACGCGGGCCTCTCACTGTTGTGGCCTCTTCCGTTGCGGAGCACAGGCTCCGGACGCGCAGGCTCAGCAGCCATGACTCACAAGCACAGCCGCTCCGCGGCATGTGGGATCTTCCCGGACCGGGGCACGAACCCATGTCCCCTGCATCGGCAGGCGGACTCCCAACCACCGTGCCACCAGGGAAGCCCCAGCTGTTTAAATTTTTAAATGTAGGTTTTTGTGCAAAAATGCAATGGTCCATATTTAATATAAGCGTAAGAGTCTTTGTACCATGTTTGCATTTGATAAAAATAATAATTAAAGGGGAATTCCCTGGCGGTCCAATGGTTAGGACTCTGCACTCTCACTGCTGCGGGCCCAGGTTCAATCCCTGGTTGGGGAGCTAAGTTCCTGCAAGCCACGCCACGAGGCCAAAAAAGAAAAAAAAAAAAGAAACGTATAAAATTTTTTAAATATACATTATATATAACATATGTATAATAAAAATAATTTTTCTAATTTAGATTAGGGTTTTTGAAGGCATTATATGCATGAAATAGTAAGAAATACATTTTTCTTTTATCTTTTGTTGTCCCTTAGTCCTTTGTGTTCCAATTTTTCTTATTACATGTATTTACAAATATTAATCTTAATAGAAAAAGGGTTTGTATTTTTTTTAACTCGGAGAACATCAAAAGCTTCCTTCAACTGGGATTAAGCATTAGCCCAAATACACATGTTGGTATGATTAGTTTTTATTACATATTAAGACTACAGGAAAGTGATTTAGTAACTACATTGCAACCAGTTCTTTAAACAAAAGAAACTGGATTGGATTTAGAACTGCTTCTTCTGAACTTTGAAGTCACGTCCTAACTGTCATCACACTCACTGTTTATCTAGCTATATATGCAGTTAAGGTGCATGCCCTAAGTGCTTTGTATGTGTTTTATTAAAGTAAATGATTAACTTAGTGGGCATACCCAAATCCCATTCTTTATAAACGATTTTTTTTTGGCTAACTGTCAAACAATATTTATAATTTAAGCACCCACTTTGCGTTAACTGCTCTGCTTTTGAGATTTACACAGCAATAAAAATTAAGATGAAGATAAGTGAAGATTCCACTAGTAGTAGAAGTACAAATTATTTATTCTGGATGCTTGGGCCATTCATCCTTGGCTCTTTAAAAAACTAGGGCAAATACAACAGGAATAAGAATGATTTATTAAATACATACTATATGCTAAACAATTAGTTTATTTTTTAAATTAATTTTTATTGGAGTATAGTTGCTTTACAATGTTGTGTTAGTTTCTACTCTACAGCAAAATGAATCAGCTATATGTATACATATATCCCCTCTTTTTTGGATTTCCTTCCCATTTAGGTCATCACAGAGCACTGAGTAGAGTTCCCTGTGCTATACAGTAGGTTCTCATTAGTTATCTATTTTATACATAGTATCAATAGTGTATATATGTCAATCCCAATCTCCCAATTCATCCCAGCCTCATAAATAATTAGTTTAACTAACATACAGTTTAATAATGCTTAACTATATAATATCTTAATCTTTATAACAGAGCTATGAGGCAATTACTGTTATCCTATTTTGCAGGCAAGGAAACTAGAGAAATTAAGTAAATAACCCAAAGCTGTGTGGTGGAGCTAGTGTTTAAATGTAAGTCTTGTGACTCCAAAGCTCATTGTCTTAACTGTAAAATCAAGGTCCTAATTCAATAGTACACACAATCGGACAAACACTTGAACAACTCTCAAATAATAAGTACCTAGCATTGAGTGAGTTTGATAATCTACAACAGGAAATGTTGTCGACAATAATACAGACATATCCTTGGAGATACATGTTACACTAGTAATTATCAAACTCTTTGTATTAGAAGTCTTATGTAACAAAATAAAGGTGATCAAAATATGGCAATAAATATGTCCTGAAGTCATCTATCACATATATCACTTATATCGAGCACATGTATTTCAAAGTTTTCACTGTACAATGATGTGCTTTTAAGATAAGAGTCTTGTGGGACTTCCCTGGTGGTCCAGTGGTTAAATCTGCCTTCCAATGCAGGGGATACAGGTTTGATCCCTGGTCAGGGAACTAAGATCCCACATGCCGTGGGGCAAATAAGCCTGAGTGCCACAACTAGAGAGAAGCCCACGCACTGCAACAAAGATCCCATGTGCCACAACTCAGACCCGATGCAGCCAGAAAAAAAGAAAAAAGCATAAGCAAATCTACATTACACTTTAAAAAAAAAAGTCTTGTATGGCAACTATACTCCAATAAAAATTTTAAGAATAAATAAATTAAAATGTATATAAAAAAAGATAAAAGTCTTACAGGGAATTCCCTGGTGGTCCAGTGGTTAGGAAAAAAAAATAGGAGTCTTGCAAAGTTTTCTTTTTTTTCAGCCATGTCTTGTGGCTTGTGGGATCTTAGTTCCCCAACCAGGATTGAACCCGGAGCCCTAGCAGTGAGAGTGCTGACCACTGGACCGCCAGGGAATTCCCAGTATTTTTTTTTATTAAGATATAATACACATTTGAAAAAGTTTACCCTTAAAGCATACAATTCAACAGTTTTTAGTATATTCACAATGTTGTGCACCCATCACCACCGGTGTAATTTCAGAACATTTTCATCACTCTAAAAAGAAACCTCACACCAGTTCCCCTCTCCTCCCATCCCCTGGATAATCTACTTTCTATCTCTATGGATTAGCCTATTCCAAACATTTCATATAAATGGAATTGAAACAGGAGGGAAGGGGGCAGGGCACAACTTTTAAAAGAATGACATAGCCCAAGGACATGACATAAACGTAAAGATTAGAACCAAATGGGTCCAAGATGGCAGACATCGACTTCCACTAGAGCTTGAGCCTCAGTATATGTTCATTGTAACACATCAACAAGCTAAATGACACACCCACAGGTACCATGACAGTTCCAAGGCCGACCATAATGGTCAAAAAGTGGGCGGTGGCCCAATTTCTGGATATCCCCACCCCTTCCCCAAAATAACTGGAATACTCCTCTCACTCATTAGCCTATGAAATTACCCACACCTATAAAAACTGACAACCCCATACACTGGGGCCACTCTCGCCTTCTGAGATGGCCCACACTTTGACTGTGGAGTGTATTTCTCTCTAAATAAATCCACTTCTTACCTATCACTTTGTCTCTCACTGAATTCTTTCTATGATGAGACATCAAGAACCTGAACTTCATTAAGTCCTGAGACAGATGTGTCATCTCAGTGAGTTCAAGTCCCAATCTGGGTTTTGGCTGGGTAAGAGTCTCAGCGTGTGGGTTCAAGTCCCAATCTGAGTTACATGGTTTCAGAATCATATGATATATGTGATCTTTTGCGTCTGGTTTCTTTCACTTAGCATAATGTTTTCAAAATTCTTCCATGTTGCAGCATGTATCAGTACTTTGTTCCTTTCTTTGGCTGAATAATATTTTATTGTATCAATATATCACATTTTGTTTATCCATTCATCAGTTCATGAATATTTGAGTTGATTTCCCATTTTTAGCTATTATAAATAATGCTTCTATGAACATTTGTATACAAATTTCTGGTGGACACGTGCTCTCAATTTTCCTGGGTAAATTTTTGGACTAGAATTGCTGAGTCATATAGTAACTCTTTTTTTTTTTAAGGCTTCTTTTTTCGAATTTTTGAATTTTATTTATTTTTTTATACAGCAGGTTCTTATTAGTTATCTATTTTATACATATTGGTGTATACATGTCAATCCCAATCTCCCAATTCATCCCACCACCACCACAACCACCACCACCACCACCCCACTTTCCCCCCTTGGTGTCCATACATTTGTTCTCTGCATCCGTGTCACTATTTTTGCCTTGCAAACTAGTTCATCTCTACCATTTTTCTAGGTTCCACATATATGCATTAATATACGATATTTGTTTTTCTCTTTCTGACTTACTTCACCCTGTATGACAATCTCTAGATCCATCCAGGTCTCTACAAATGACCCAATTTTGTTCCCTTTTATGGCTGAGTAATATTCCATTGTATATATGTACCACATCTTCTTTATCCATTCGTCTGTCGATGGGCATTTAGGTTGCTTCCATGACCTGGCTATTGTAAATAGTGCTGCAATGAACACTGGGGTACATGTGTCTTTTTCAATGATGGTTTTCTCTGGGTATATGCCCAGTACTGGGATTGCTGGGTCATATGGTAGTTCTATTTTTAGTTTTTTAAGGAACCTCCATACTGTTCTCCATACTGGCTGTATCAATTTACATTCCCACCAACAGTGCAAGAAGGTTCTGTTTTGTCCACACCTTCTCCAGCATTTGTTGTTTGTAGATTTTCTGATGATGCCCATTCTAACTGGTGTGATGTGACACCTCATTGTAGTTTTGATTTGCATTTCTCTAATAATTAGTGATGTTGAGCAGCTTTTCATGTGCTTCTTGGCCATTTGTATGTCTTCTTCGGAGAAATGTCTATTTAGGTCTTCTGCCCATTTTTGGATTGGGTTGTTTGTTTTTTTAATATTGAACTTCATGAGCTGTTTATATATTGGGGAGATTAATCCTTTGTCCGTTGATCTGTTTGCAAATATTTTCTCCCATTCTGAGGGTTATCTTTTTGTCTTGTTTGTAGTTTCCTTTGCTTTGCCTTTAAGTCTCATTAGGTCCCATTTGTTTATTTTTGTTTTTATTTCCATTACTCTAGGAGGTGGATCAAAAAGATCTTACTGTGATTTACGTCAAAGAGTGTTCTTCCTATGTTTTCCTCTAAGAGTCTTATAGTGTCTGGTCTTACATTTAGGTCTCTAATCCATTTTGAGTTTGTTTTTGTGTATGGGGTTAGGGAGTGTTCTAATTTCATTCTTTTACATGGAGCTGTCCAGTTTTCCCAGCACCACTTACTGAAGAGACTGTCTTTTCTCCATTGTATATCCTTGCCTCCTTTTTCATAGATTAGTTGACCATAGGTGTGTGGTTTTATCTCTGGGTTTTCTATCCTGTTCCATTGATCTATATTTCTGTTTTTGTGCCAGTACCATATTGTCCTGATTACTGTAACTTTGTAGTAGAGTCTGAAGTCAGGGAGTCTGATTCCTCCAGCTCCGTTTTTTTTCCCTCAAGGCTGCTTTGGCTGTTCTGGGTATTTGTGTCTCCATACAAATTTTAAGATTTTTTGTTCTAGTTCTGTAAAAAATGTCACTGGTGATTTGATAGGGATTGCATTGAATCTGTAGATTGCTTTGGGTAGTATAGTCATTTTCATAATATTGATTCTTTCAATCCAACAACATGGTATATCTCTCCATCTGTTTTTGTCATCTTTGACTTCTTTCATCAGTGTCTTATAGTTTTCTGAGTACAGGTCTTTTACCTCCTTAGGTAGGTTTATTCCTAGGTATTTTATTCTTTTTGTTGCAAAGGTGAATGGGATTGTTTCCTTAATTTTTCTTTCTGATCTTTCATTGTTAGTGTATAGGAATGCAAGAGATTTCTGTGCATTAATTTTGTATCCTCCAACTTTACCAAATTAATTGATTAGTTCAAGTAGTTTTCCCGTGGCATCTTTAGGATTCTCTCTATATAGTACCATGTCATCTGCAAACAGTGACAGTTTTACTTCCTCTTTTCCAATTTGTATTCCTTTTATTTCTTTTTCTTCCCTGATTGCCGTGTCTAGGACTTCCAAAACTATGTTGAATAATAGTGGCGAGAGTGGACATCCTTGTCTTGTTCCTGATCTTACAGGAAATGTTTTCAGTTTTTGCCCACTGAGAATGATGTTTGCTGTGGGTTTGTCGTATATGGCCTTTATTATGTTGAGGTAGGTTCCCTCTATGCCCATTTTCTGGAGAGTTTTTATCATAAATTGGTGTTGAATTTTGTCAAAAGCTTTTTCTGCATCTATTTAGATGATCATATGGTTTTTATTCTTCAATTTGTTAATATGGTGTATCACATTGATTGATTTGCATATATTGAAGAATCCTTGCATCCTTGGGATAAATCCCACTTGATCATGGTGTATGATCCTTTTAATGCTCGACATCATTGATCAACTGGGAAATGCAAACCAAAATTACAAGGTTTCATCTCATACTCATTAGGATGGCCAAAATTAAAAAAGAAAAAAGCAAGTAACACATGTTGATGAGGATATGGAGAAACTGGAACACTTGCATACTGTTGGTGGAAATGTAAGATGGTGTAGCCATTATGAAAAACAGTATGGAAGTTCCTCAAAAACTTAGAATTACCATATGATCCAGTAATCCCACTTCTTGGTTTATAGCCAAAGAGTTGAAAGCAGGATTTCAAAGAGGTCATTGCAGTAAATTTACAATAGCCAAGAAGTGGAAGTAGCCCAAATGTCCATTGACAGATGAATAGATGTTGAAAGTATACATACAATGTAATATTATTCAGCCTTAAAAAAGGAGGAGGGCTCCCCTGGTGGCGCAGTGGTTGAGAGTCCGCCTGCCGATGCAGGGGACATGGATTTGTGCCCCGGACTGGGAGGATCCCACATGGTGCGGAGCAGCTGGGCCCGTGAGCCATGGCCGCTGGGCCTGCGTGTCCAGAGCCTGTGCTCTGCAATGGGAGAGGCCACAACGGTGAGAGGCCCGCGTACTGCAAAAAAAAAAAAAAAAAAAAAAAAAAAAAGGAGGAAATCCTGTCACATGTTTCAACATGGAAGAACACTGAGAACATTTTGCTGAGTGAAATAAGCCAGTTGTAAAAGAAAAAATACTGTATAATTCCACTTATATGAGATATCTAAAACGGCATGTGGGATCTTCCCAGACTGGGGCACGAACCCGTGTCCCCTGCATCGGCAGGTGGACTCTCAACCACTGCACCACCAGGGAAGCCCTTTTGCCAGAATTTAAAAATTTTTTTAATATTTAGAAAACAAAACTGCCATCTGTTCCCACTACCCTTAGCTTATCACTTTGGTCATCAATTACAAAAGGTCTTGAGTTTGACATATTGATACATAAGTTGAATTCTTGGAAGATTCCCTCTAATTCTTTGACCTTGATTTTGAAAGTGTGGATACCCGCACTGTCCATAATTGCCCAAGCTAGAAATACTAGGAATCACCTTTGACTCGTCCCTTTTCTTCTCTCACCACGTGTAATTGTCCACCTAGCTCTGTATATTCACTGAGCACTATACATGTCCATTAGTGGGTGCTCAAGAAATACATGTAGAAGGAAGGACGGGATCTGTTAAATCTTCCCTTTGTTTCCTTCTATTTCTCCTTCAGTAAAAACTAAGTGCTATTTTAGTTCTCATATCTGTATCTTTCATGGCTTCATTGGTCTCCTTACTTCTAGATTCTTAACCCTTCAATCTTATCTCTACACACTCAGCAGAAACTGGCTTCCTGATCACCTAAGACCCCTCATGATGTAGCCTACCTTATATTTCTCACGTAATCTCCCTTCAGCTCTCCCATCTTTACCCTTATGGACCCTACTCTGTAGCCCTACAGAGCTTCTTATTGCTGAGTACAGCATGTTAAGCACGTTATCATGCTTTTACTTATGATATTTCTTCTGCCTGACTGGAAGTCCTCTACTTCCTCCTCTATCAGGTAAACATCTTTAAATGCTCAACGTTAACACAGACCCACAGGGAAGCCTTCTATTTTCCTTCAGACAGAGTCTGATCTTTCTTCTTCTGTGGTCACAGAGAACTCTGCCAATGCTTCTATTATAACACTACTCACAAGGCCATGGAATTATTTCTAAACATCTTAGTTGTTCCCATTAGATGGAACTTAAAAATAGGAACAGTGTGCTATTTCCCTTTGTATATCCCAATCCTAGCACACTACTAGCAATGTATTATTTTCTTCATAAATATTTATGTACTTTCAACTTATTTGTACCTTTGAATCTAAAGTGTATTGCTTGGGGGAGGAGGGAAATAAAGTGTATTGTTTGCAGACAGCGTACAGTTGGATCATGTTTTTTTTGTTTGTCTGTTTGTTTTGGCCATACCATGTGGCTTAGGGGATCTTAGTTCCCCTACCAGGGATTGAACCTGGGCCCTCGGCAGTGAAAGCAGAGTCCTAACCACTGGACCACCAGGGAATTCCCTTGATTGGACTTTTTAATCTATTCATGCTTATTGTCTTTACTGATAAAGTAGGATTTCCTTCTGTCATTTTTCCATTTGTTTTCTAAATGCTTTATGTCTTTTTGGTTCCTCTATTCCTTCATTATTGCCTTCTTTTGTGTTAAAATAGGTACTTTATAGTGTGCCATGTTAATTCCCTTTGTTGTTTTACTATATATTTTTTGAGTTATTTTCTTAGTGGTGCTCTGGAGATTATAACTGACATCTTAATGTAAAATAATCTAATTCAGGGCTTCCCTGGTGGCGCAGTGGTTAAGAGTCCTCCTGCCGATGCAGGGGACATGGGTTCGTGACCCGGTCCGGGAAGATCCCACATGGCGCGGAATGGCTGGGCCCGTGAGCCATGGCCGCTGAGCCTGAGTGTCCGGAGCCTGTGCTCCGCAACGGGAAAGGCCACAGCAGTGAGAAGCCCGCGTACCGCAAAAAAAAAAAAAAAAAAAATCTAATTCAGATTAATACCAACTTAATTTAAATAAAATATTTGCTCCAGTTTAGCTGTGTTCTCTCCCCCTCCCTTGTGTTTTTACTGTCATATAAATTCCATCTTTATATATTAAAAGCCCATCAGTACCGTTTTATAACTGTTACTTTATGCATTTGTCTTTTTCTTTTTTGGTCACACTGCATGGCTTGCAGGATATCAGTTCCCCAACCAGGGACTGAACCCAGGCCACAGCAATGAAAATACAGAATCCTAAGCACTAGACCACCAGGGAACTCCCACAGTTGTCTTTTAAAATTGGGAGAATAAAAGAGTGACAAACAAAAATATATTTATATATATTTTTATACTTACCTATGTATTTAACCTTACCTGTGCTCTTCATTAATTTATGTGGACTTGAGTTCCTGTCTAGTGTCATCTTATCTCAGCCTGATGAAGTACTTCTTTTTTTAAAAATTATTTATTTATTTATTTATTGGCTGCATTGGGTCTTCGTTGCTGTGCGCAGGCTTTTCTCTAGTTGCGGCAAGTGGGGGCTACTCTTCGTTGCAGTGAGTGGGCTTCTCATTGCAGTGGCTTCTCTTGTTGTGGAGCACGGGCTCTAGGCACACGGGCTCAGCAGTTGTGGCTCATGGGCTGTAGAGCGCAAGCTCAGTAATTGTGCCACACGGGCTTAGTTGCTCCATGGCATGTGGGATCTTCCCGGACCAGGGCTTGAACCCGTGTCCCCTGCATTGGCAGGTGGATTCTTAACCACTGTGCCACCAGGGAAGTCCCTGATGAAGTATTTCTTGTAAGACAGTTCTGCTAGTGACAATTCTCTCAGTTTTTGTTTATCTGAGAATGTCTTAATTTCTCTTTCATTTGAAGTATAGTTTTACTGGATATAAAACTTTTGGTTGCTAGTCTCTTTCTTTCAGCACTTTGAAATATGCTGTCCCTCTGCACTTCATGATTTCTGTTGAGAAGTCACCTGTTAACCAAATTGAGTGTCCCTTACTGTTTTTAAGAGTCTCTTTTTGTTTTTAACTTTTGACAGTTTGATGATGATTGCCTAGGTTTGGATTTCTTTGACTTTACCTTCTAGGAGTTCGCTGAGCTTTTTGAATGTGTTGATTTAGATTTTTCATCAAATTAAGAAAGTTGTTTGGTCATTAGTTCTTCAAATATTCTTTCTGCTATTTCAGTAAACAAAGGATGTTGCAGCCATAAAGTTATCAGCCACTGCAGCTGCCCCTGATGGTACACCCTGATGGGAATTCAGGATGGAAAAAAACAGGTTGCTGCCACCAAGCCATCAGCCACTGTAGCTGCCCACCCCCCACTCCCATGGTGTGCCCTGAGGGTAATTCAGGATGGAGAAAATCAGGGTACTGGCCCTAGGTAACTAAGATGTATGTCACGGGAATAATTTCAATAAGCAGAGACTCTTGTATCTTCCCATACATAGAAAAGCACTAAAATCATTAACTTGAGATGTCTGTTTTTTGTGATCAGCAATAATCTTTTTTCTTTTAATGTATGTATGTATTTATTTATTTATTTTTGGCTGCATTGGGTCTTCGTTGCTGCACACGGGCTTTCTCTAGTTGCAGCGAGCGGGGGCTACTCTTTGTTGTGGCACACGACCTTCTTGTTGTAGTGGCTTCTCTTGTTGTGGAGCATGGGCTCTAGGCACGCAGGCTTCAGTAGTTATGGCGCACAGGCTCAGTAGTTGTGGCACGTGGGTTCAGTAGTCATGACTCACGGGCTTAGTTGCTCCGCGGCATGTGGGATCTTCCCAGACCAGGGCTCAAACCCGTGTCCCCTGCATTGGCAGGCAGGTTCTTAACCACTGTGCTACCAGGGAAGCCCAGCAATAATCTTTTGATGTTCAACTAAATTTTTTTTTTCCAGCAAAAACTCCTATATATCCTGGCAACTCTCTTACCTCTTTGGAACAGTTCCTCAGAGCTATCTGAGAGGCTACTATCCTGGGCTATAGACCTCAGTAAGTAGGCCAAATAAAACATAATTCTCAACTTTTAGGTTGTGCAAGTTTTTTTTTGTCAACAGGTGTTTCAGGGACTTCCCTGGCAGTCCAGTGGTTAAAACTCTGCGCTTCCACTGCAGAGGGCACTGGTTTGATCCCTGGTCAGGAAACTAAGATCCCACATGCCGTGTGGTGGGCCAAAAAATAAAAAATAAATAATAATAATAAAAATCCCCATGCATACAGAGATATGTACACATTTATATAATTCCATGTGCTACTTCCAGATCCTTAGCTGGCACTACAGAACTAACTGCTGCTGAACCTTCAAGATTGCTTTCGGGACTTCCCTGGTGGCCCAGTGGTAAAGAATCCGCCTTCCAATGCAGGGGACGCGGGTTCAATCCCTGGTCGGGGAACTAAGATCCCACAGGCCGCGGGGCAACTAAGTCTGCATGCCACAACTACAGAACCCATGAACTACTGAGCCTGCGTGCCTCAACTAGAGAGAAGCCTGAGCGCCGCAACTAAGATCTGACACAGCCATAAATGAAAAAATATATATAAATAAATAAATTTAATTTTACAAAAGATTGCCTTCACTTGTACCTTCCTTTGAAAATAAAATCCTCTAAAAAACAAAACAAAAACAGTTGTTTCAAATTAGACTTTTTGCCTTATAATTTCCCAATGTTTCAAGGGGAACCATTCTTTCTAGGATTCACTGTCTAGTGCCATAATTTCTCTGGATCTTAATTATGGGATTTCATCATTTATCCATTCAGAAAACACCAGAATGGCAGGTAACAGTCTTTGTTTACTGAAATGGCAGGCAACATTCTTTGTCCACACACATCTCAAGCAGTGATGATAATTTGATGTCTGCAGTATCTTGCTATTTGGGGTAATGCCTTTTGGTTTTGAAAACAAAAAGGAACTCCCAGAAGAAAAAGCATCTAAGTGGTGACAAATTGAGGGTACTGCTTAAAGCTCTCAGGTACATTTGTAGTCAGCACAAAGGTTTTCAGTCCTAAATATAAGCCTCACTGATGATCTATTATGGCAGTCCCCAAATCTAGCTACAACCTGAAATCATTTAGGGAGCTTATTTCCAAGTGCAAAAGAGATTGAACACTTTTGTACACATCTTACAGGTAATTATTGAATTATATACTCTTGGACCTCCAGGCACCAGTTTATAACAGGCTGCTGCCAAACTACAACTGAAAAGGCCAAAGGAACTTAAAGACAAGGAAAAAATCTGTATCAGTAAGTAGATAGGATCCAAATGCTCCAAACTTAAAAAAAAAAAAAAACTAGGGTGTTGAACAAGACCAGACTGAAGAAAAATACGCCAGAGATGACATTCAACTTCTCTTCCAAAAACAAAAACAAAAAACAGGATGGTGGTATGGTAAGTAAATAAAGGAGATCTTGGGGGCTTCCCTGGTGGTGCAGTGGTTGGGAATCTGCCTGCTAATTCAGGGGACACGGGTTCGAGCCCTGGTCTGGGAGGATCCCACATGCCACGGAGCAACTGGGCCCGTGAGCCACAACTGCTGAGCCTATGCGTCTGGAGCCTGTGCTCCGCAACAAGAGAGGCCGCGACAGTGAGAGGAGTGAGAGGCCCGCGCACCGCGATGAGGGGTGGCCCCCGCTTGCCACAACTGGGGAAGGCTGTCGCACAGAAACGAAGACCCACACAGCAAAAATAAATAAATAAATTAATAAACTCCTAACCCCAACATCTTCTTTAAAAAAAAATGTCCTGGTGTAGGTAATGGCCAAAAGAATTCAGAACACAGCAAATTAAAAAATAAATAAATAAATAAATAAAATAAAGGAGATCTTGGTAGAACCCAACTATCAACCTCTAATTCGGTGGAATAAAGAGTGGCAGAAAGGGAGTTCCCTGGTGGTCCAGTATTTAGGACTTGGCACTTCCACTGCCATGGCCCTGGGTTCAATCCCTGGTCGGTGAACTGGGATCCTGCAAGCCACATGATATGGCCAAAGGTTGGGGGAGTGGCAGAAAGAATAAGGTCACAAGACTTTAGGGGAGCAGTCCAACTGAAGGCCACATTTCAAAGGCCTTTGAAAGCCACAGCAGTTGGAAGTCCTCAGGGTAAGCATGCCCACACCAAACATAAGCCCGCAGGTGATGTGGTATTTCCCCACCTAAGAGGAAATTGCAATAGGAAAGACATGGAATACAGTCACACAATCTATGTGGAATGGGAGCTGGACCAAATAAGAAGTTAGGAAGCTGACCCTCGTACAGATATTTCACCAAACACAAAAAAAGAAACTCTCAGGATGTTGGATTATGGACCTAGTCATGCACATTTACAACAAGGAGCTCTCCCACTTAAAGACTGGAGAGGACACACCCAACCACGCGACAGTGTGTAATGTGGGGATCCAAGGAGGATCTCCTTCCTTTGTTTTTAAGCAAATGTTAGACTTAAATAGACCTCTTTTCTTTCAAGAATGAAAAAATACTGAAAAAACTCAAAATGGAACCTATGGGACAATTCTGCAATGTAAATAAGAGAACTTAATAGCAAGGTGGAGTCTATTCTTTATTCTTTAATTCACCAAATATTCATTGAATGCCTATTGTGTGCCAAGCACTGTTCTAGGTACTTGGGATATGTTGATGAATTTTAACCACATGGAGATTACATTGGGGGAGAGGGAAGAAACAGACACTAAACATAGATTTTTAGAAGTTAGTACATGTTTTAGAAAAGGATAAGAAATTTGGAAAAGAGAAAAAGACCAAGATAAGGAGGGTCTGGATTGCTGAGGGATAAGTACGAGAGATGAGGTCATGACGGCAGTATTTAAATAGGATTGTTAAGGAAGTCCTCATCGAGAAGGCGACGTTTAAACCAAAACGTGAATACAGGAGAGTTAGCTGTGGGTTTATTTGGGAAAAGAGCATTGCAGGCAAAGTGAACAACTGTACAGAGACCCCCTAAGGTAGGAATGTGACTGATGAGTTAATAGAACAGGTAGAAACTAGTGTGGCTGGAATGGAATGATAAGTAGCCTTTGCAGGGGTTTAATCTGTGGCATAATCTTACTTATGGTTTAAGGACTATTCTAGCTGCTCTGTTAAAAGAGACTGAAAAGGGTGGGGCAAAGAGAAAAGCAAGACCAATTAGGAAGCTACTATAGTAACCCAGGTAAGAGGTGGTAGCGATTCAGGCCAGAGTAGTAGGAATGGAGGTACTGGGACATGGTCATATTCTGGACATATTTTGAAAATAGAGCCAACAGATTTCCTCATGAATTGGGTGGGTGTATAGTGAGAGAAAAGGAGTTAAGGATGACTCCAAGATATTTGGCCTGAGCTACTATAGAGCTGGAGTTGCTATTAACTTAGCTGGAGAAATCTGTGTGGAAGAGATTTTGAGGGGAAAGATCAGGAGTTTGGTTTTGGACATATTAAGTCTGGGATGCCTACCGGACATCCAAGTAGAGATGTAGAGCTGGCAGTCAGATAAATGAGGCTGCAGTTTTAATGAAATGTTTACAGTAGAGATATGATTTGGGGAGCCTTCAAATGGTTTTTTAAAACACGAGGCTGGCTGAAGGAGTGAATGATAGAGAAGACAACAAAGACTGAGCTCTGGGACACCTGAACATTATTAGTAGCAGGGAGAAGAAGAGGAATGAGAGGAAGGGAGATGGAGGAATAACAACCAGCGAGACGGGAAATATTCAGTGTCATGGGCTGGAAACCAAGTAGTCAGCTTTATAAATTGTGTATCAGATCTTTTCTAGAAAACAGGTTTCAATTCCTTTCTGTTTTCAGTGGCCTCCTCCTCATTTCCCCAACCATTTGGCCACCGAAAACGGGAGTGAATGTGAGATGGATACCTTTCCTAAAACACAAATAGTCCACTACAGCAACTTTGGGGAGGGTGAGCCTTGGTTAAGATATGAGCCTGGGGCTTCCCTGGTGGTGCAGTGGTTGAGAGTCCGCCTGCTGATGCGGGGACATGGGTTCGTGCCCCGGTCCGGGAAGATCCCACATGCCGCGGAGCGGCTGGGCCCGTGAACCATGGCCGCTGAGCCTGCGCGTCCGGAGCCTGTGCTCCGCAGCGGGAGAGGCCACAGCAGTGAGAGGCCCGCGTACCACAAAAAAAAAAAAAAAAAAAAAGATATGAGCCTGAAGTTTGATTTAGCCAAAATTTGAGGTGAAAATTTAAAAATTACACTTTCCATGTTTTAATAGTGAAAAATGGCACTAAATTGTTACCTTAATAACAAAGTTTTTTCAAAAACTCCAAAAGATTTTTATTCATCTTTTTTTTTTTTTTTTTTTTTTTCGGTACGCGGGCCTCTCACTGTTGTGGCCTCTCCCCATTGCGGAGCACAGGCTCCGGACGCGCAGGCTCAGCAGCCATGGCTCACGGGCCCAGCCGCTCCGTGGCATGTGGGATCTTCCCGGACCGGGGCACGAACCCGTGTCCCCTGCATCGGCAGGCGGACTCTCAACAACTGCGCCACCAGGGAAGCCCCTATTCATCATTTTTTTACATTTCTAGATTTACATTTCTGGTTTCCTCTGCTAGAGAAAATGGTAGTGCTGGTTGTTTGGGGGTGATTTAGTGTGTGTGTGTGTGTGTGTGTGTGTGTGTGTGTGTGTGTGTGTGTGTGTGTGCAGGATTGCACCAGAACAGTTCTGTTTCCTGCCTCTTAACTAGCTTAGACAACTTAGACCAAGCGAAGTTTTCCCATATGCTAAACATAATATTGACTTGACACACTTGTTTGAGAAATAATCAATAAAAATGATTTTAAAGCACTCTGTTAAGAAAAAAAAACTGTGCAAAAATTACCTAGTTGCATGCTGTTTTTACAGTAGTTTTATAGAACAGAAAGAAAGAGGCTGCACAGTGCGCTAGATTCATCCAGAAAGGGATGGACGAAATTTCCTTTCACGTCATAAACTGATTGTGACACTTCTAGATATGAAAGAGATTTAAAAAAAAATTTTTTTTTTTTTTTGCGGTACGCGGGCCTCTCACTGTTGTGGCCTCTCCCTTGCGGAGCACAGGCTCCGGACACGCAGGCTCAGCGGCCATGGCTCACGGGCCAGCCGCTCCGCGGCATGTGGGATCTTCCCAGACCGGGGTACGAACCCGTGTCCCCTGCATCGGCAGGCGGACTCTCAACCACTGCGCCACCAGGGAAGCCCTAAAAAATTTTTTAACTAGAGGCTCCTAAACATTAAATTTGGGGAATTCCCTGGTGGTCCAGTGGTTAGGACTCTAGCTTTCACTGCTGAGGGCGTGGGTTCAAAACCTGGTCGAGGAACTAAGATCCTGCAAGCCCCATGGCGTGGCCAAAACAAAAACAAACAAACAACAACAACAAAATTAAATTTTTAAAAGCATGAAGCTGATATTTTTAAAAGCTCTGTATTTTAATGAGGATAATCATTACTATATAAGACATCTACTATGTGCCCAACACGACAAATGTTGAAAGAAATCTGAGAGGTTAAGATATTCTCCCTTCCCTGAACAGTTTTCCAACTTTGCTAGGCAATCAAGACGTGTGTGCTGAAATAATTAGGTAGTATCAGTACGATGGGGCCATAAAACAGTAATGTATTTGATAAATGTCATGGGTCTGTAGAGAAGGGATATAGCAGTGTAATCTGGAAAAATCTGTCCAGCAAAGAAGGTGAGATTTGAATTAGTCCTCCAAGATACATAGAATGCGGACAAGTAAAAGAGAGCATTTCACAAAGACAGCACAAGCTGGTAAAAATTCTTTGAAATATTATTTAAATCATCAAAATAGTCACTGAGGTCACCTGCCTTTTTCAAAAGACCCAATATTAGTGTTTGTCAAGATTTGCTTTCAGATATAAGGTGAGCTTTTTTCCCCCCAAGTAGTGAGGATGGACTTGTGTGTTCATTCAGTTACACAGCATGGGGTAGACTAAAGTTAATTGGTCTACTGAGTACCTGAAACCCGTCCTAAATTGTATCTTATCTCTGGGATACAGTAGTCAACTGAGTAGTCAACTGAGAAATGACAAAGGAAAATTCCTTGAACAGAGGTGCGGTTGGGTTTTACTACCACCAGGGGGCGAGAGCGCATTAAAAAAAGGACAACCCTGGTAACCGTTTCTAAATCTTAGGAGCAGCAATGGCCCACGTCTAACCCACTGAACTGGGGTCCCTAGGGTCGCAATTTCTTGGTATGTGCTCTTTGAAATAACCACATGTTTGTATTCTTCTTAGTATTTTGAAGCAACTACGTGTAGGAGCTTCCTCCAATAAGCTAAGTAATGAACTCCCATTTAAAAACCATTCTGAGGCTTCCCTGGTGGCACAGTGGTTAAGAATCCGCCTGCCAATACATCGAACACAGGTTCGAGCCCTGGTCCAGGAAGATCCCACATGCCATGGAGCAACTAAGCTCACGCGCCACAGCTACTGAGCCTGCGCTCTAGAGCCTGCGCGCCACAATTACTGAGCCCTTGCGCCACAACTATAGAAGCCCACACGCCTAGAGCCCGTGCTCCACAACAAGAGAAGCCACCGCAATGAGAAGCCTGCACACCGTAACAAAGAGTAACCCCCGCTCACCACCACTAGAGAAAGCCCACACGCAGCAATGAAGACCCAATGCAGCCAAAAGTAAAATAAATTAATTAAAAAAAAAAACCATTCTGGTCTATAACCTGATCACGCAGGCATCCTCCTTCTAAGAAGGCATTTATTATATGTACCAAAGGTTTAACATGATTGCAAAATCCCCAAATTTGAAAAAAAAAGGGGGGGGTTAAGTATCTGGCAATTGAATTATCGGTCTCTTACACCACTCATCTTTTCAGAGGTACCCCAGCGCTGGATCCCTGGATTCCCCGTTTTCAACTTCCCCTTAACAGTCCCCTTCCCTTCTTTCCTAACTCCGTCCCTACCCACCTGACCCAGAGTTACTTTGGAGGCGGCACCGATTTCCTTGGCAGCCAGCCCCAAGGCCAGACAGCTGCCCTCCTGACTGTGACCTCTAGACATTGCTCTCCTGAAACAGATAAAGATTTGTTCTTTACAGGTGGGGATGCGTGAAAAACTCGAGGCACTTATCACCGTGACATAATTTTAAGCACGTATGTTCCAGACCCAACAACTAAAATACATGAATTGGTTCGTGTAATCTTCATTAAAAAAATTCCGCGAAGCGGATACTAATACTGCCCTCGCGTCACCGGTGAGGACACAGAAGCCCAAGACAGTTAAACAGCTGGCCGAGCACCAGAGCTAATCCACGGCGGGACGCGCTTTGCACCCAGCTGGTCTGAGCCTGCCGCGCGCATACCTCTGCCTGCGCTTGGGCTGTGCCGACGGCGGGGGCGGGATGCGAGCTGCGTGCGGCCGGCGCGGACTCACAGGGCGCAGCACCCCGAAATACTTCCCACCTGGCTGCCTCGAGGATGGGGTCCGCACCTTTTCCTCGCCCGCGAGGCCTCAGGTTACAGTCGGCCCCAGCCTGCACGTGACCCGCGGCGTGCGGCGCGCAGCAGCCGATCACCGGGCGGGGACTGGGCCTGGCGGGAGCCCCGCCCCATCCCGAGCCAGTTAACTGGCGGCGGCTGTGCTGGCGCCCACTTCGTTGTGCGGCGGTCTGGGGCGGCGGTGTCCGCGCGGCTGCGGCCATGGCCACGGTGCGGGAGAAGGCGGCGGCGCTCAACCTGTCGGCTCTCCAGAGTCCCGCGCAGAGGCCTCCCAGTAGGTGCCGAGGACCCGGTCTGGGGACGCTGGGGGTCACAGGGCGGGCGGGGGGCGCAGGCTGAGGTTCTCGCGCGGGCGGGGGATCCCGCCAGGTACAGTCAGGTCCGCGGCCGCCTCCGCGAGCTCCGCACAGCTGTGGCTGCTCGGGCCGGCGCCCCCGCCGGTGAGCTGCTGTGCCGGACCCTGGTGCCCTCGTAGCTAGCTTTCTCCTAAGTTACCCGGAGTTTAACTTCACCGCGCGCTAGTCTGTGCGCCAGCTGCGTGCCGGTCGCTTGCAGTAGGTCTCCAGACGTGCTCCACATCATTACTGGTTACTGTCTAAGCCACAAACCTTGACTCCACAGTATGGCCAGGGGCCCAGTGCCTCTGTTGCCCAGTTTGTTGCCCAGACTCTTCCTGGGAGTGGTGAGAGGTTTCTGTTACGTTAAGTTCTACCGGCAGGAACTTGGCATAAAAGGTATTTATTAGTTACACTTTCTGGATAAGCAGTATTTCAATGAGTAGAAGTTTTTGATTTACCTTTGCAACGGTTGCATGAGATAAGGAGAGACACTGGTGAATGTTGCCAGCTTAATCATGTCCTGGGGGGCAGGTTACTTAGGATGTTAGTATGCTAACATCTTGGTTTCTTTACATGTCCAAACAATTGAACGGAATCGGATGATCGGTTCTAAAATTCCGATTTTAGCATACCCTACGTCTCAGTTAATAGAGTTAAGGGGTACAGATAATACTTGGCTTTTTTGTTTTCCATTTAGAGAAGTTACAACTTTCCCCCCTTTCTGTAGCTACAATGTGGGTTGCTGTAGGAATTAGTTCGCTTATTATTAAGCCTTTCATTTGTAAAAGCAAACCAGTGAAACTGTGACTCCTTCCTCAAGGTGACAGTGGTCAGTGGATTGATGTAGGACAAATTGGATGCATCTCAGTGGCCCCAGTTTTCTGTTTAACTTACAATGAGTAATGCTCCTTTTAATCTTCAAAATGCTAATGATAAATTGTGATAGAGAACCACTTTTCATTTGTACTTTTCTAAGAGCGATCTTAACATTAATCTTACTCTCCAATTAAAAGGATTCAAATAAGCACATGATGGCTACATTCAGAATTTCTCCAGTGTTTACAGTGTGAAGAGAAGGGAAATACTTCATCGTTTAGGAATATAAAATCAAATAATATTGGAAACAGTCTTGAGAAGTCTTTAGGCTTACTTTCTGGGTGAAAGAAATTGCCAAATTTTATGTGATTAAAAGCCCTGTCTTCTCTAACAGCTGAAATACCTGTTCTGAGCTTTGGTCATTAGTAAACAGGTTCTTCGTATAAGGGAATATGTATTCAAAATTAAGTAGATGACTCTCAGAGGGAAGAGTTGAAGTGCTGGTCATCGAATTTGAACCCAAGGAAAGGACCACTGTCTTCTGCACACCAGGTGCAGTGGGCAGAGAAAGGCCCATTGGGTTTTCTCATCTGTTTTGGTTGCTACAGTTGGAACCCTACCTGTTATCCTATGTTCATCCCCCTTCCCACTCTTTAGTTGCCTTGTCACAGTCCTAGCGAGCATGGTAATGGGAGCCTGTGTTCTTGGTTCCCTGCCATTCTCTTTCTGTGTCCTCTGGCAAGCAGCTTTGTATTTTTGTTTCTCTACCTATTAGTAATTCTTCCATAGTTTAAAGGGGCTGTGACAACCAGGGACCTGATTTATGTAGAAGAAATAAAGTCTGTATGCTAACCTTTAGTAAGTAGTTTGAAGAAATTTGTCTTTTAATATAGTCAAGCAAGAAAGTGGTATGTTATCCTGTTATCCCTTTATACTGTAACCTAATTCTTTGAATTCACCTGGTATCACTTTTCCAGGGAGCTCAAAGTACTTCCCATATGCTATCTCATTAATCTGTATGAATTAAAGCAGGGGCCAGTGTCTACTTTTGTTAATAGTTCTCTAAACATATTCTAAAATTGTTCTTTATTTATTTTATTTAGTTTACCTGCAGCCTTCTTTTCAGAGGCAATGTCAGTCTTCAGCATGACATCTCTAATGCTGTGTAAGAGGAAAACAAACTTTGGATTACCAAAACCAATATGTAGTAAAAGTGTTGCAGTATTGATACTGGCATATAGGAAGTTTTCCCCACTCAGTCACATCTGCCTAGTTTTAACACTCAAAGCACAGCTCTCTACATTTATCTGTTTTCATGAAATTTTAGTTAATGTCCAAGAAATGTAGTCCTTTTCCTTTGTCTTAACAATTCTGTGAGTAATGTTTTAAAACCTCTTTTAAAAAAATAATTCTTAAGAAAAATTCTCTCAAATCCTAAATGATTTAGGATATTTTTTTAAATTTTTTATTTTTTTTGCGGTACGCGGGCCTCTCACTGTTGTGGCCTCTCCCGTTGCGGAGCACAGGCTCTGGACGCACAGGCTCCGGACGCACAGGCTCAGCGGCTATGGCTCACGGGCCCAGCTGCTCCGCAGCATGTGGGATCTTCCTGGACCGGGGCACGAACCCGTGTCCTCTGCATCGGCAGGTGGACTCTCAACCACTGCGCCACCAGGAAAGCCCTGATTTAGGATTTTATATACTTGTTATCTTCTAATGAGGAGTTAAATCTTCTGGTATGTGTCACATTTGTCATCTCACCTGCTAGTGGTCTTTATTTGACTGACTACTGTTCAGAGTTTGACATCATCATCCAAGTGGTATGAATAGGTAAAGGGTAAACTGAGGGTGGGGACTGTGTCTTCTTAGTTCAAAGAAAGGAAGAGGAAGAAATAGGGAAAAAAGGAAAAACCTTCCTTTTTTTAAACTTTTTAAATAAACTTAAACATTTTTAGAATAGATTTAGATTTACAAAAAGTCACTAAGTTAGTGCTTAGAGTTCCCATATGCCCTTCACTCAGTTTCCCTTATGATTAACATCTTACATTTAGTGTAATACATTTGTCACAATTAGTGAACCGATATTGATAGTCTATACTTTTACTCAGGTTTCCTTAGTTTTTGCCTAATATCCTTTTTCTGTTCCAGGGTCCCATCCAGGATATTACATTACAGTGAATCCACATGTCCTTTGGCTCTTCTAGATTGAGACAATTTCCCCTTTCGTTTTTTTTTTTGTTTTTTTTTTTGTGTGATATGCGGGCCTCTCACTGTCGTGGCCTCTCCCGTTGTGGAGCACAGGCTCTGGACGCGCAGGCTCAGCGGCCATGGCTCACGGGCCCAGCCGCTCCGCAGCATGTGGGATCTTCCCGGACTGGGGCACGAACCCGTGTCCCCTGCATCAGCAGGCGGACTGTCAACCACTGCGCCACCAGGGAAGCCCCTCCCCTTTCGTTTTTATACGTCTGTTAATTGCTGGGTACGTGCCAGCCACTTTACATATATATCTTAGATGACCTTCACAGTAACTGAGAGAAGTGGAATTAAGTCTGTTTTGCACCAAAAAAGTTAGGCAGTTTGCCCAAGATTGCATTATTAGTAATGATGGAGCCAAGAATAGAGAACCAAGCTCTCTGGGACTCCAGAACCCCACACTCTTGTCTTTTTCTATTCACAGAACCTAGCACTGTGCCTGCTGCATTAACACAAGTTTCCATGTCTAAACAGTATTCAAGTAACCTAGGGTTTCTGAACCTCGGCGCTGCTGACATTTTCTTTGTTGTTGCGGGAGCTGGCCTGTCACTGTAGAATGTTAAGCAGTGTCCCTGGCCCCTCTACCCACTAAACATCTGTAGCATTTCTCCCTCCTCAGCTTATAACAACCAGAAATGGCTCCAGACATTGCCAGATGTCTGGGGGGAGTAAAATCACCCACTAAGAACCACTGTTAACCCTTCTTTAAAATATTTTAATAGTTGGCAGTAATCTACAACTAACAAGTATTGAATAATTTGAACCTCTGTGAAGTATAAGGAAATTTGAATGAAATACAGCACTAGCTCACTGTTTCTTTAAGTTTTGTGCAAAACTGCCTAACATGAGCTATCTGAATTCTTTTCTTTTGTGTGTGTTGGGGGCGGGGGCAGTGTAATGTCCAAAAATGAAAATAAAATTGTTACATATTCATTTAGAAGTAGCATGTTTTAGTAACTCTTGTGTGTACGTTTACCTTACAGTGGGATCCAGTTTTATAATGTGTCTATTGATCTTCTAAGGAGTTAATATAATCTCACTGATTGAAATGATTATAGAATTGTTTTCACCCTTAAATTGGTTTTCACAGCAGGGCCATAGTTGATGCTGACTGCACAGATCATGGTTGATGCTGATTATCCCCTTGTGACTTAATGAGTAAATGTAATTTCTTGACCTATCTGCCTTATGACTTGATTTTTAAGGAATTATTATTATAATAACTTGACTATTTAGTGTACCTTTTTAGAAGTAAAGATGATTATTAGTAGTGTTACAAATACACATAAGTTCAATATTAGAAGTTTAACTTTTTTTATGGCTGGTAAACTTTTTTGGGTAGATATCAAATACATGCAAAGGATGGGTCTTTGCTTTTGAAAAATAGCTGTTGTTTTCACACAGATAAAGAAGAGCCTGCTTGAAAACTGAATGTTAACTAGCCTAGATTTATATAGTGCTCAAGAACATGTGTAGTATGTTATAGATCTAGTTTAAAACAGTTTCTGAGCCTCTTGATAGCTTCTCAAAGCTTTTTATCCGACAGGTCAAATTTGTTCCTATGCTTCATTTCTTACATATTTTGTTTGGTGTTCAATGACCATGTCTAAATGGAGAGAGATATAATTTTAGTCTCTAAAGTCCTGCAAATCAGCAGTTTAGACCTGAAACATACCTTAAACATAGTGTTTAATTCTTGTATCAGTAAATGAAGAAAACAAATTATAAAAGTTAAGTCTGTTATTCAGGGTTATCGCAGCTGGTCTCTAGACTTTGATCATTAGGTCATGATGCTTTTAGAACATGCTTAACCAAATGTAAACAAAGAAGCATCAAGATGTAGACAGTGATGAATTTTAAAGAATTGTCAAGCTCATATGCAAGTGAAGTTTGAGGACAAGCTGAAGCTTAAATTCTGATTGCTAGACTTACAAAACATTCATTGTATTCTTCGGGTCTCTCGAATCCTGTTTAGAAGTCACAATAATTCATCTTACTGGGCCATGGTCAGCGATACCAATGGTCATTTCAGCTCTTAGATGATGATAAATAAGTTTCAAACCAGCATGTGGGGGATCTGTGTTCAACTGGTGAAGTCAGCATTAAAAAAACAGGTTATCCTGGTGTGGGTTTTGGCACATTTACTCGTCAAGTCCAGGGTAGATTATGTATTAAAATATCTGTATGAACATGAGTTAGTTTGGGTCTGCGGGTGGTGATGCTTAAGGGGAAATATCCCAGGATGCAATGGTTGGGAATTAATGGTCAGTGAGAACAGAGGGGACCTGAAAGGGCTGCATTATATTATGCCTGGAGAACTCTGGAAACAGTGTATGGCTCACAGGTGCCTACTATCCTGCTCTAACCCGTTCTTTAATCTTTTATATTGTGTTATCCAACCTGCAAGACTTCCTGATTTTCCATATTTAAACAGCAAGTTAATATGGGGAAATATATTCTTAATTCCCCTGTGAAGATTAGCCTTTTTCACATCATTGAGGCTCTCACCCCCATCAGTTGTCTTATTGATCTCAAATTAATAAGTGAGTCAGCTTTATCTTTTAGGGTTTTTATGCTAACTTACTTGTAGCTCAGCTGTTATGATTTATGTGTTTCATCTTTAGTATTATTACTAGCCCAGAAGTCTGTTTTGTTGGTACTTAATAGGCAACCTGAGCTCTACAAGTTTGAACCTTGCCTATTTTCCTTTCCTGTGTACTATGGATAGTATATATCATAGAATTACGATAACTATCTTATTTTAGGAGTAATGACTACTAAGTGTTTTTAAATAGCTTGGTTAAGGATTCAGAAATCTTAAAGTTGTTTTTTTGTTTGTTTCTTTAATCTCATTGGCTCACTTAAAGCTCTTTCAGTTAATCCAAGTCTTCAATGAAAGGTTAATGCTAAAACTACCTGCTAACTTTTTTTTTTCACAAAGCTTTTTAAAAAAATTTATTTAATTCATTTATTTTTGGCTGCACTGTGTGTTCGTGGCTTCGTGTGGGCTTTCTCTAGTTGCGGCGAGCAGGGGCTACTCTTCGTTGCAGTGTGCGGGCTTCTCATTGCAATGGCTTCTCTTGTTGTGGAGCACGGGCTCTAGGCACAAGGGCTTCAGTAGTTGTGGTGCATGGGCTTAGAAGTTCCGCGGCATGTGGGATCTTCCCGGACCAGGGCTCGAACCCATGTCCTCTGCATTGGCAGAGGGATTCTTAACTACTGCACCACCAGGGAAGCCCTGCTGACTTACTTTTAATATATTTATATTTAAGTGCTAAGAAAAGCTAGTATATATTTACTACCTGTAAAACTGAGGGTAAGTTTGTTTAATTCACTGAGCCTCAATTTCTTCAAAATAGGATTATTAATAACTATTTTAGAGAAGTTTATCAGGATTAAATGAGAGAAGGCAGAGCTTGTCATATTGTCAGTCCTCAAATGTTAGCTACTATTAATAATATAATGAAGATTTGAAAAAAGACTAAAGAACAGGCATTAAGTTCATTTAAATCTCAGCTATAATCTCTGGTATGTTAGGAAGTTAAGAACATTAAGTGCTAATCCTCCTTTTATTTAGTCATAGTGGCTGGAAACAGTACAGCTACTCCTAGTTCTGGATACCAGGGGAATGACCTGGACATATTTTGAGAATCCATCCAGTGCATGATTCTGGCTCTACTCAGTAGAGACTAAATACAGTACCAGTGGTAAGTCTAGTTTCAGCTTGATTTATCTAGTTGAGTTTCCATAATTCAGTTCTTAAAACGGCTCACGGGCTTCCCTGGTGGCGCAGTGGTTGAGAGTCCGCCTGCCGATGCAGGGGACACGGGTTCGTGCCCCGGTCCCGGGGATCCCACATGCCGCGGAGCGGCTGGGCCCGCGAGCCATGGCCGCTGAGCCTGTGCGTCCGGAGCCTGTGCTCCGCAACGGGAGAGGCCACAGCAGTGAGAGGCCCGCGTACAGCAATAAATAAATAAATAAATAAATAAATAAATAAAATAAAAAACGGCTCACATATTTGGAAAACTAGCATCAATTACTTCCTTCTTTGTTTAGTAATGAATTATGAAGTATCTGGAATTTTAAAATATAATTTTGATAATTATAAACGATCTTGCTGGCACTTCCCTGGTAATGCAGTGGTTAAGAATCCACCTGCCAATGCAGGGGACACGGGTTCGAGCCCTGGTCCGGGAAGATCCCACGTGCCACGGAGCAACTAAGCCCGTGTGCCACAACTACTGAGGTTGTGCTCTAGAGCTCGCGAGCCACAACTGCTGAGCCCGTGTGTCACAACTGCTGAAGCCCACGCGCATATAGCCCGTGCCCTGCAACAAGAGAAGCCACCGCAGTAAGCCCGCACACCGCAACGAAGAGTAGCCCCTGCTCACCACAACTAGAGAAAGCCCGTGCGCAGTGACGAAGACCCACTGCAGCCAAAAATAAAAATAAATTAATTAATTAATTAAAAAACCCCACAATTTGGGCTTCCCTGGTGGCGCAGTGGTTGAGAGTCCGCCTGCCAATGCAGGGGACATGGGTTCATGCCCCGGTCCGGGAAGATCCCACATGCCGCGGATTGGCTAGGCCCGTGAGCCATGGCCGCTGGGCCTGTGTGTCCAGAGCCTGTGCTCCGCAATGGGAGAGACCACAACAGTGAGAGGCCTGTGTAACGAAAAAAAAAAACCAACAATCTTGCTGATTATTTTAAACTAACATCATAATAATGGATAGGTAGTAAAATTACCCATCTACTTTTGGTATTGGAAATATACAAACAAACAATAAAGGGTTTTCTGTGTTTCTGTGTGTATGTTAGTAATTTTTATGGTAGCTACAAAATTACACTATAGGTAAATACACTGTGGTTCACTACACTCCCTATATTTATTGCAACACAAAAAGATGAATTTCAAATGACCCACTTAAAATTTATGACTCTAGTGCATTGAGTGGAGTTTTTTTTTTTTTTTTTTTTCTTAGCCACGCCGCATGGCTTGCAGGATCTTAGTTCCCCAACCAGGGATGGAAACCGGGCCCCTGGCAGTGGAAGCACGAGTGCTAACCACTGGACCACCAGGGAATTCCCAAGTGGAGTTTTAATGTGCTTCAGAAACTTTGCTTTCATCTTACATATTTATTTTATCTAAAAAAAACAGGAAGGTAATTTCAAGTAGGAGTTTCTTTAATTATAAGTCCCCTTATTCCTTATTGTTGTACTGTTGCATATTATTTTCCTTCTTAGACTACCTTAAGGGATGTAATCAGTTTTCAGTTTCTCTGCCAAAATATCTTGAAAATAAAGGAGTTATATACTTAACAAAAATGGGGGCTTAAAAATGAGAACAACTGAATATTCAGAGGGCCATTAAAAGGTATAACACAGGGCCTCCCTGGTGGCGCAGTGGTTGAGAGTCCGCCTGCCGATGCAGGGGATGCGGGTTCGTGCCCCGGTCTGGGAGGATCCCATATGCCGCGGAGCGGCTGGGCCCGTGAGCCATGGCCGCGGAGCCTGCGCGTCCGGAGCCTGTGCTCCGCAGCGGGGGAGGCCACAACAGTGAGAGGCCCGCATACCGCAAAAAAAAAAAAAAAAAAAAAAAAAAAAGGTATAACACATAAAAAGGCATACTATGTGTTTACATAAAAAGAGAGCAAGCCAGCTAGCCACCAGGCTGACGATTAGCTACACTTAGCTCCATCAGCTTACTAAAACTTAAGGTCCACTTTCTTTTAATTGTTTCTCCTTTTCTTCTTTGTAGTTATGCCAAATATCAATTTATTAAAATGAGGAAGAATGTGATGGATCTTTGAAAGCACGTTTTCTAAAACCTTACTTGGGCTTCCCTGGTGGCGCAGTGGTTGAGAGTCCGCCTGCCGATGCAGGGGACACGGGTTCGTGCCCCGGTCTGGGAGGATCCCACATACCGCGGAGCGACTGGGCCCGTGAGCCATGGCCGCTGGGCCTGCGCGTCCGGAGCCTGTGCTCCGCAATGGGAGGGGCCACGGCAGTGAGAGGCCCGCGTACCGCAAAAAAAAAAAAACCTTACTTTATTTCTGTGCTTTTCCTATCTTTGCAATAGGCTATAAGCTCCTATTGAACAGGAACCAAGCTGTTAGTTTATCCTGTTTAACAAAGCACTTAACTCATGAGTCTGCATAATAAGAAGCTTTAAAAAAATTAGTTTATTCCAGTAAGCATCGTGTGCGTATGTATATCTATAACTATATATCTGTCTGTCTGTATGTCTGCCTTATCTGACTGATAAATGCTTTGAAATCGTATAAACCGTGAACCAAATCCCAGTACCACCTCTTACAATATAATGTCTGGAAGTTACACTTAACCTCTGTGAATCTGTTTTGCATCTCTCAAATAAAGGTGATGTCTGCTTCACAGGGTTGCTGTTGAAGATTAGAGCATTTATATAAGGCATTTAATAGAGTTCTTGTACGTAATTGGTAACTGCCACAAGGTCCTGCTTGATCTGCATCCCCCACTCCAAACCTCATTGTCAATCCTCTCTGATCTCACTTCCTACTATTCGTTCCCTTGGTCACCTACTCAGGTCATGGTGGCCTCCTTCCTGTTCTCATAGCGGAGTACACCCCCTCCTCAGGGCCTTTGCTCTTTCTGTTCTCTCTGTTCTTTCCCCAGATAACTGCACAGCTTGCCCCCAGGTTTTACGCAGGCTTCTGTTCAGAGATCACCATGTCAAAGAGGTCTTTTCTGACCTCCCATCTAAAACAGCATTCTCTTTCTTACCTGGCTTTATTTTTCTTCTTGGCACTGATCTAACATATACATAATGTCTGTATCTTCCCACAAAGAATAAGTCTATAAGAACAGGGACTTTATTTTGCCCACTCTTGTATCCTAGCACATAGAACAGTGTTTAGCATATAGTAGGCACTACATTTTTTAATGAGTTGCTACTAATAATTTCATATTTCAATAACAAGCTGCCCTCATAATTGTTTCTTATTAATAACTTTGCTTAAGAGTTAAGCAAAGTTTAAGATTTAAATCTTAATCTTTGATTAAGATTTGCTTAAGGATTGCTTAGACCTTATTACAAATGAGTGAGGTGACTCTGTGATTTTTCCCACTCCAGGTTTCAGTGTAGCCCAGAAGCCATTTGGAGCCACATATGTATGGAGCAGCATTATAAACACTCTTCAAACACAAGTGGAGGTGAAAAAACGAAGGCATCATTTAAAAAGACACAATGACTGTTTTGTTGGTTCGGAAGCTGTGGATGTCATTTTTTCTCACCTAATTCAGAATAAATACTTTGGTGATGTAGATATTCCTCGGGCCAAAGTGGTGAGAGTGTGTCAAGCACTTATGGACTACAAAGTATTTGAAGCAGTTCCGACCAAAGTCTTTGGAAAAGACAAAAAACCTACATTTGAAGATAGTAGTTGCAGCCTTTATAGATTCACAACGATACCTAACCAAGACAGTCAATTAGGCAAAGAGAACAAACTGTTTTCACCTTCCAGGTTAGTCTGTGTTAGATTTTCATTTAATATTGCCAGGGGGAGGTGCCTCTTTAGTGCAGTAGGTAGAGTGTCAGTCTCATAATATTGGCAGGATTTTGTCTACTTTTTAATGAAATGCTGACTGTCTTTGTTATTTTTGGAACAGTAAGTTAGGCTAAAATCTGGGTCTGTGGGTAAATTTGATAAAGTAGAGCAAACTTTTGTTTATTTGGTATCTCCTAGAATTCTTGTTTGTTCATATATTTAGCAGAAACCATTAACAAACTTTGATTTTTCTGCTTCAGGTTACAATTACACTATAAAAAATGTTAGAGAGTTTATACGCAAAGTGGTATGAGAACAGGAGAGGTGAAGACAAGCAGGTGGGTTGTCACTAGAATCCAGAAAATAGCAGATGTGAAATATGAAAGGAGCCAGTATGCAGAAAGTTTCATAGGACATTTTAAGGAGTTTGCACGTGATCACACAGATGTTGGGGAGGCCACAGAAAGACGTTAAGCATGATGAGATTGCCTAAAATTAGGCAGCTATATGGACAGCCTAATGGGGAGAGGAATCTTGCAATATTGTGGTCTACAGATGAGGGGGAAGTAGGCAGCAGTGGTGGAGAAGCAGGAATCATTTAAAGGGAGCCTGGGGGACAGAATTGTAGAACCCAGTGATTGAAATGGATGTAGGTGATAAATGCATAGCTAGCTTAGTTATTTGTCATGAGATAAAACTTTTCCCTTTTATTCCCCTCAGCTAAGCTTTGAAAAGGTGACCATGTAATTGAAGATCTTACAATTCAGACCTGACCCAAAGTCAGAGTTTTAGTGTATTGACTTTCAAAATTTTTTTTAACTCTATGTTTAAAACATGATAAAATTTACCTCTTTCTATATAGGAAGGAAGTAGGAGGATAAGGTAGGGCACAATCAGTACTTTCCAAATGTAGGTCCACGTGCTTTATCTGAAACCTTTGGGAACAGATGTGTTTAGGAATTTGGAACTTTGGAGATTTTAGAAAGGTCATTATGTACATATATCATTTACTAGATCACACTCCGAGAGGGATCTGGGACAGCATCTGGTAATCAAACACATTAGTATTTCTGCAGTGAAAATATTCATACTAACTGGGATAGATAAAGGCTGTGATAGTCTCAGAACAGGTTTTGTCACTATATGAATTCTGAATAAACTTCAAATTTTTCAAAGCTTTTTGGGTTTCAGAATTAAGAGATTATAGTTCTGTATTTGAGCACTATCTACCAGAGGATGCCCCGGAAAGAGAGATAACTAATAAAAACAGTAAGCATAATGAAGTTTGACTGTGTTTGATTATGTTTTAAAATTGGCGACTAACATTTTAGTCATTGAATTACTTAAATCTAAATGCTCAAAGGAGGATTTATGTAGAGTGTGTATATTCAGACTTGAGAAAGAAGATGGGATGTTTTTGTATTTCATTCTACTCTCAGAATTTGTATTTGTTATGTTTTTGCTCTGAAGTACATAAACTTTCTAGAAACTCTTAGCTCTCAGATTCAAAAATATTTCTGTAGGCTTACTAATAAACAGGAATTTATGAAATAAATTCATTTTAGGTATGCAGATGCATTATTTAAGTCCTCTGATATCAAATCTGCAAGTTTAGAGGATCTGTGGGAAAATCTGAGTTTAAAGCCTGCTGAATCCCCTCACGTAAATATCTCTGCAAACTTGTCTCCACAAGGTAAGCTAAAGATGATACAGGAAGAAATAGAAGACTGACTTCAAATAAAGTTATTTAAATTTTTTCAATCTTAACCTTTATTAGAATTTAGATATTCAGAGCATAAAGAAAGAGCACACTGTGTATTAAAGCTGTTTATATTAAGTTTTAACAGAGGTCTATTATCTTTAACAAATAGATCAGTGTTGCAATTCTGGAACACTGACTTTTGTCCTATCAGCTGGCAGAGATTCAAATCTGAAATGTTTTACATGCAGATTTTAAAAAATTTATTTGAAATCTGCTCTCAGATATATCTTTCCCTAAAATTTTATTAGGTTAAATAAAAATTTGAGAATTATATTAAAACATTAACAGGGTTATATGTTCTTCCTTGTCTGTGGCAGTGGAATGTGGTTTTAATGACTGATTTCCACCTTCCCTCCCCCATCCCAGTTGTGGAAACCCTGAGCGGAATAATCTGCAGCCAGTGGTTTCAAACCAGTTTTCAGATTGAATGAATCATTCTTTCTTCCAAAGTCCTTATTAACATGTTATATGACTTGATCTCTTATCAAGCCGTATTGCTTTTTACAGTACAAAAATGAAAAGAATTCCTGTTGTCCAAAGTCTGTTCTCCTACACTTTAAACAAATCTTGAATTGTTTTACTTTGTTATAGGAAACTACTTCATAAAATTGACTCTCTTTCTTCTTCTTTTTTTTTTTTTCTTTTGCCACAAGTTTATTAGCTTAGACCTGCCTAGGCAGATATTGTGGTGAGCGTGTAGTAACTATTAATCATTACTTTTCCCCTTGTTATTTTCCCTGTGCAGTTATTAATGAAGTATGGCAAGAAGAAACAGTTGGGCGTCTGCTACAACTTATAGACCTTCCACTCCTTGACTCCCTCCTCAAACGGCAAGAGGTGGTACCTAACGTTACTCACCCTACGAGGCAGCCTGACTTGGTCAGCAACAGGAACTATCTGGATCGAGGGATTCTCAAGGCTTACAGTGAATCTCAGTATGTGGAAATACATATAATAATTTGAGTGTGTTTATAGGAAGATATTAGTTTTAAGATAATCTTTTGACTTCTTCTGTCCATACGATCAGATATGCTTTGTCAGTTGATATTATCAGTATTGGGAAAAATGAACAAAATTACCTTGGTCAAAATTAACGAGATTTAAATGTCATTATTTTTCATATTCATTTTTGTTTCACATATATCTCACTTGCACATCAAGTGAAGAAAATTATTATGTTCCATCTTCTTTGTTAAAATGTAGGGCTGTCTGCTCTCTTAGAGCTGTCTGGTCTTCAAAGGGACCTGGAACAAAATGAACAGATTTGTCAAATTCTTAGACTCCTTTAACTATATATGCTTTTATAGTCTTCTAGAATGTGTATTAAATATGTGTTTTTTGAAATGAGTTATTTGTAGTGAGGTGGATGGACCTAGAGACTGTCATACAGAGTGAAGTAAGTCAGAAAGAGAAAAACAAACACCATATGCTAACACATATATATGGAATCTAAAAAGAAAAAACAATGGTTCTGATGAACCTAGGGGCAGGACAGGAATAAAGACGCAGATGTAGAGAATGGACTTGAGGACACGGGAGGGGGAAGGGTAAGCTGGGACAATGTGAGAGAGTGGCATGGACTTATATACACTACCAAATGTAAAATAGATAGCTAGTGGGAAGCAGCCACATAGCACAGGGAGATCAGCTCGGTGCTTTGTGACCACCTAGAGGGGTGGGATAGGGAGTGTGGGAGGGAGATGCAAGAGGGAGAGGATATGGGGATGTATGTATACATATAGCTGATTCACTTTGTTATACAGCAGAAACTAACACAGCATTGTAAAGCAATTATACTCCAATAAAGATGTTTAAAAAAAAGGAATATATACTTATCCCATATGTATTATAAGTTAAGCATATATATATATATTTATTTTACTGCATCACCAACTTCCTGGTTGTTGTGATAAAAATCTATTATTTTATATTGAGTTTACTATACTTTTCATACATGAGTTCTCTTTTAAGAATTAGTTCTGCCATTATATTTAGTTTTACAACCATATTAAAAATAACAATTAAAAAAATAAGTATGTTTTTAAATTAACTAGTTTTATTAAAGAAACATCATGAAAATAACTCTTGCTCTCACCTCTGACTACACTCTCCTGATTAAAAACTTGAAGGCTTAACTCCAGATGCTAAGGGAATTATGACTTTATTTTTCCTTAAGGAGGAGTTCTATATTCCTTATAACCTTGAAACTCTTCCCCTAAGTAAAATTATTAAATGTTAAAATCTTGTATTTTCTAGTTTATTTAACTTTTAGTGATTTTTGCCTTAGTAGATAGTGTTCCAGTAGTTAGGAAGATGCAAATGTTTGAAAGGAATACAACTTATATTTTTAGTACTTCACCATTTCTACATTCTAATGAATTATTAATAAACAGTTGAATGTCAAAAGGTAGCTTAAACCCTTATGTGAAAAAATTAATCCCAACATACTTATTGAACTCTATATAAAGAGGAAGCTTATTATTCTACAAGAATTTATTTATTTATTTATTTATTTATTTATTTATTTTGCGGTACACGGGCCTCTCACTGTTGTGGCCGCTCCCGTCGCGGAGCACAGGCTCCGGATGCGCAGGCTCAGCGGCCATGGCTCACGAGCCCAGCCGCTCTGCGGCATGTGGGATCTTCCCAGACCGGGGCACGAACCCATGTCCCCTGCATCGGCAGGCGGACTCTCAACCACTGCGCCACCAGGGAAGCCCTCTACAAGAATTTAAATTACATTTCTACAATCTAAAGTAACATGTGAAAAAAATTTATGATTACCTTAAATTTTAAGTACAGAATCAGAAATTGACCTTAAAGTTCATCTATCTACATCTTATGATGAAGCTGATGACCAGAGGAGATGACATGACTTGGGTGGTGGCAGAATTAATTGTTCTGAGTCCACAGCAGTGGAGGACATGATTTTTTTAAAACTATATATATTAACAAATTGAATATTAAAAGTTAGTCATTCTGAAGATGAATGGATAAAGAAGATGTGGCACATATATGCAATGGAATATTACTCAGCCATAAAAAGAAACAAAATTGAGTTATTTGTAGTGAGGTGGATAGACCTAGAGACTGTCATACAGAATGAAGTAAGTCAGAAAGAGAAAAATACCGTATACTAACACATATACATGGAATCTAAAAAAAAAAAAAAAAGGTTCTGAAGAACCTAAGGGCAGGACAGGAATAAAGACGCAGATGTAGAGAATGGACTTGAGGACACAGGGAGGGGGAAGGGTAAGCTGGGACGAAGTGAGAGAGTGGCATGGACATATATACACTACCAAATGTAAAATAGATAGCTAGTGGGAAGCAGCCGCATAGCACAGGAAGATCAGCTAGGTGCTTTGTGTCCACCTAGAGGGGTGGGATAGGGAGGGTGGGAGGGAGAGGCAAGAGGAAGGAGATATGGGGATATATGTTTATGTATAGCTGATTCACTTTGTTATAAAGCAGAAACTAACACACCATTGTAAAGCAACTATACTCCAATAAAGATGTTAAAAAAAAAAAAAACTTAGGGCTTCCCTGGTGGCGCAGTGGGTGAGAGTCCGCCTGCCGGTGCAGAGGACGCGGGTTCGTGACCCAGTCCAGGAAGATCCCACGTGCCGCGGAGCGGCTAGGCCAATGAGCCATGGCCGCTGAGCCTGCGTGTCCGGAGCCTGTGCTCCGTAATGGGAGAGGCCTCAACAGTGAGAGGCCCGCATACCGCAAAAAAACAAACAAACAAACAAAAAACTTAGTCATTATGTTCCTTGAGATGTAGCAATTTTCTGAAGTTACCCAACTGGCATTTTATTAGAAATGGTAATTAATATTTAATTATTTTGAAACTGTACCTTATCTTCCTGTATTCTCTTCTAGCCAAAGTCAGAGATGATAGATCATACACAGAGCTTTGAAGTAAGCAATACTATATTAGAAAAATGCTGGTCTAGGAGTCAGATCTGGGATCTAGTCCTACCTGGAACCCTGAGCAAGCAACTTAGAGTTTCTGGACCTCCATAGTAAATTTAAGGAGCAGAGTTTGAATTTTGATGTCTTTCTCAGGCCTATATTGTAGTGGATGGATACTGTTTTCACTTAAAAAAAAAAAGACATATTAAACCCAACTTTTTGTCTGTGATTCATGATCTAGCTATATATTAAAAAGAATTACACATCTCTTTATCTAGGTATATAGAGATTTATTCTGGTAGAAAACTTGAAATAGCTAGTAAATTAGGTACTGAGTATATGTTGGTTATCCTTTGCTTTTTAAAGTAATAATTATTTTCTCCCATAGGGAAGATGAGTGGCTTTCTTCAGCAATTGACTGCTTGGAATACCTTCCAGACCAGATGGTTGTAGACATAAGCAGAAACTTTCCTGAGCAACCAGATAGAATAGACTTAGTGAAAGAACTTCTGTTTGATGCCATTAGTAAATATTACAGTAGTAGGGAACCTCTGTTAAATCACCTATCTGATGTTCATAATGGAATTGCAGAACTTTTAGGTAAGTAAGATGTTACTGGATACAAGACTTTCTCTTTTGGAGGGAACAGGAAAAAGTTACTTGTCCTCAAAATTAAACAAAATGGTACTACTTCAAGCTGAGAGTGGATCTGAATTAATCCATGGAAAGTGTGTTTTTTCCGAAACTTCTAGGCCTCATTTGGAAAGAGGCTTTAATAAGCTCTGAAGTTATCCAGGGACTTCTGGTTGCTACAGGAGAATGCTGCTCTCATTCACTGGAAGCTTAATAAGCATAGAGTAGCAATTCTCGTTTTCAGAAAGTGTTATCAGCACTATCACCATTCCCCCTTCATTCTCTTCAAATGGCAGACACTCTGCTTTGTCTCTGTACCAGTGAGCCAGACTGTTCCATATGGCTTGTTGAAAACAAGTTGCAGGTTTCAGAGAATCCTTTATTTTTCTCAGGTAGAGTTGGATACATGAGTACTGTATACAAAGTGTACCCTCGAAATGTAGTGAATTATTGGAAAACATAGGCTGAGAATTTATTTACAAAGCCAAATTAGATTTAACATCTTAAGATTTGTGTATGACAAGGACTTAGGACTGGCCAATTTGAGTATAGGCTTTTTAAAAAAAATTAATTTATTATTTATTTTTGGCTGTGTTGGGTCTTTGTTGCTGCGTGCGGGCTTTCTCTAGTTGCAGCGAGCGGGGGCTACCCTTCCCTGAGGTGCGTGGGCTTCACATTGTGGTGGCTTCTCTTGTTGCAGAGCATGCTCTAGGCACGTGGGCTTCAGTAGTTGTGGCATGTGGGCTCAGTAGTTGGGGCGCACAGGTTTAGTTGCTCCGCGGCATGCAAGATCTTCCCGGACCAGGGATCGAACCTGTGTCCCCTGTATTGACAGGTAGATTCTTAACCACTGTGCCACCAGGGAAGTCCCAAGTATAGGCTTTCTTGATGGTATTGGTCATTCATTGTAATTCCTAGCCTTTTTGTTTTGCTTTTGAACATCGTTTTGGATAAGTTTACTGATTAGCGTAAGCTCTAACTTGAATTTTGTTCCCTTTGATATAGTCGTGTCTGGTCAAAATTAAAAGCATTTTTTTTTCTTTTGGCTGAAGTGAATGGGAAGACTGAAATAGCATTAGAAGCTACTCAGCTCTTTCTAAAGCTTTTGGATTCCCAAAATAGAGAAGAATTTAGAAGACTACTGTATTTCATGGCTGTTGCAGCACATCCTTCTGAATTGAAATTACAGAAAGAAGTAAGTCTTTTGCCTAAATGTTAATTGTATTCAGTATCTGTAATATTTATAGGACATATCCATCGTCAGCATCAATTATGCTGAAACGGATAGTAGCTATTAATATTTAATATTCCCTTTTATATTACAATTCTTAAAAATATATACCATTGGGTGTGTATTGTTTTATTTTTATAGAGTGACAACCGAATGGTTGTGAAAAGGATATTCTCAAAAGCTATTGTTGACAATAAAAATTTATCCAAAGGCAAAACTGATCTTCTGGTACTCTTTTTAATGGATCATCAAAAAGATGTTTTTAAGGTAAAACTCTGAAAGTAGTTAAGTTGAACTTATGTAATAGATCACTAGATTAAAATGCATTTGAATAATGTTCCATGTTCCTTCTTCTTTTTTTTTTTTTTTTTTTTTAAGATTCCTGGAACTCTACATAAAATTGTCAGTGTTAAGCTCATGGACATTCAGAAGGGAAGAGATCCAAACAGAGACACAGGTAATCTGAGAAATACTACTTCCATGTCTCACAAGGATAAATTCCTGGTGTTTATTTGAAAGTGTTTTGCTCTAAGTAGTTGCACTTTAATTTCAACTAGACTCTAATCAATCTCCTCAGAGCCATCCAGACTTAGCTGAGAGGCTCCTTATGTCAAAAAGCAACTTGACAGGGTTAGAAAGTCAGCAGTGCTTAGCATCTTTACATGCATTTTGCAAAATGGGGAAAAAATATATAAGTATAAAAGTGTTGCTTGATTTTTCTAGTTAAGTCTGAGGAATAGATTCATTAACTGAACTTTTTACTTTTAAACTTTAAGGATATATTTATTGCCAGAGAATTGATCAAAGTGATTATTCTGACCATACAAGGAAGACAACCAAGGATGAGCTAATGAATTTACTAAAAAATATTGATGAGGATTCAAAACTTTCTGCCAAAGAGAAGAAAAAATTGCTAGGTCAGTTCTATAAGTGTCACCCAGACATCTTTATTGAGTATTTTGGGGACTGAGTGTTCCAGTGTCTGTATATAACTTGTGTATTTTAAGAATAAATTACGTATCCTAAAGATCCAATCACATTGTAATATTGGATGTTCTTCTAAATATGAAACTGTACTTAATAAAACTTTTTTGTATAACTTTTTGTGTCTGAAACTGAGTATTAGATGGTATATTACTGTTAAGTATTGACCTCTTTTAGGTGGGTTGATTTATAATTATTGTGCACGATACTTAATAGACCATCCTAGGAATTTAAATGATATGACATTGCAGTGTTTATATAAGAAAGTATTAAACAGTAAGGAAGTCTGTAATTACAAGTTAATAGGAGTATGGTTTGTACCTTGAAAGGTATACTTCTTAAAGATACAAGATAGAAACTTAGGCTATGCTACAGTGAATTTGTCAATTACCATAAACTGTAGACAAGTCAAAAATTGAACTGTCCTAATGCTTTTGAAAACTTCAACATCTTTTAAAGCTTATTGTGGAAAATTTCAAACATATATAAATATGGGGAGAACAGAATAATGAACTCTCATATACTTATCATCCAGTTTCAACAGTTGTCAACCCATGGCCAATCTTTTTTTTTTTTTTTTTTTTTTTTTCGGTAAGCGGGCCTCTCACTGTTGTGGCCTCTCCCGTTTCGGAGCACAGGCTCCGGACGCGCAGGATCAGCGGCCATGGCTCACGGGCCCACCGCTCTGCGGCATGTGGGATCTTCCCGGATCGGGGCATGAACCCGTGTCCCTTGCATCAGCAGGCGGACTCTCAACCACTGCGCCACCAGGGAAGCCCCATGGCCAGTCTTGTTTAATCTATTCTGTGCTCCCACCTCAGCAAATTTCATATATCCTATCACTTCACCTATAAAATTTCAGTATGTATAGCTAAAAGATAAGGACATTAAAAACATAACCACAGGGACTTCCCTGGTGGCTCAGTGGTTAAGAATCCTCCTGCTAATGTAGGAGACATGGGTTCGAGCCCTGGTCCAGGAAGATCCCACATGCTGCGGAGCAGCTAAGCCCATGTGCCACAACTACTGAGCCTGCACTCTGAAGCCCGCGAGCTACAACTACTGAGCCCATGTGCCACACTACTGAAGCCCGCGAGCTACAACTACTGAGGCCATGTGCCACACTACTGAAGCCCGCATGCATAGAGCCTGTGCTCCGCAACAAGGGAAGCCACTGCAATAAGAAGCCTGCACACTGCAATGAAGAGTAGCCCCTGCTTGCTGCAACTAGAGAAAGCCTGCACACAGCAACGAAGACCCAACGCAGACATAAATAAATAAAATTTAAAAAAATATAACCACAGTGTCATTATTACACACAAATCCATAATTCCTTAATATCATCAAAATGCAATCAGTGTTCACATTTTCCTATCTCAAATGATTTTGACAGTTCATTCAAATAGGGATCCAAACAAAGTTCATAAAGTGCAATTGGTTAATGTGCTTCTTAAATATTTTACTCTATAGGTTTTTCTCTTTGTCCCTCCTTCCTTCTCCTTTTCTCTCTTTCTGTCATTGAATAAACCTGGTCATCTGTTCTTGAGTTTCCCACAGTCTGGATTTAGCTGATTGCAAGCCTGTACTATCCTTTATCATGTTCCTCTGTGTCCTTCATTTCTTGTAAATTAGAGCTAAAGTCTTCAACTTTTTATCCAAGTTAATGATTACTTTGGAACTACTGCACTGTCAAGATATACTTGGCAAATAGACGTGCAATATAATACTTTTATAATACAATTTTAAATTGTGCATCTTCACAAAAATAAAACCAAAAGATTAAAATGAGGCTGAGGGCTTTCCTGGTGGTGCAGTGGTTAAGAGTCTGCCTGCCAGTGCGGGGGACACGGGTTCGAGCCCTGGTCTGGGAAGATCCCACATGCTGCGGAGCAAAGAAGCCCGTGCTCCACAACTACTGAGCCTGCGCTCTAGAGCCCGTGAGCCACAACTACTGAGCCCGCGTGCCACAGCTACTGAAGCCCACGCACCTAGAGCCCATGCTCCACGAGAAGCCACCACAATGAGAAGCCTGCACACTGCAGCAAAGAGTAGCCCCCGCTCGCTGCAACTGGAGAAAGCCCACGTGCAGCAATGAAGACCCAACGCAGCCAAAAATAAAAAAAAATTTTTTTAATTAAAAAAAAGTAGGAATTATGACCATTCAAAGAAAAAATAATAAAATGATGCTGAACTTTAGACTTTAGACTGAAATTTAGACTTTTAATGAGAGGTAGGGAAAACTAAAATGATGTACCAATATGCTAACATGTCAATCTTCTGTAAGATATAACTGATACTGAGTAGTCTTTAAATGGGAAAAAGTTGAGGACATATCTATAATATAAAATACCAATTCTAATAAAGCAGGGAATAAATATGTCAGGTGGGTTTTTTGTGGTGTGTATTTTGCTTTGTTGCATAGGCAAGAAAGGAAGGCAGCTCTCTACAATGAAGTGAAAGAGAAGATACTTCATAATTCAGGGGTGAGGAAGTTTTTAGAAACAAACTACTGAAAGTGTGGTGAGACCATAGTTGACAGCAACTGTGTGTACTACCTGATTTGCAACCTTTATTTTGCACTTCATGGAATAACATGATTATTTGGCAACAAAACTAACACCTCTCCTTCAGGGGAAGGCAGAACTGCCTAGTTATATTCATGGTCCTAGAAGAAGTGGCCTTCTAATAGAATGTTAATTTCACGGAAAATCTAGCAAAACCACAGTTTACCTCAAACTTCATCAGCACAAAATTTTAAGAAAAATTGGTCATGTTTATGACAAGCATCGTCAAAGTTTTAAACTACAGGTCTGGTGCTACCCTGAATGCCTTGGACAACCCTCTTGTATCACTAGAACTGTCAATCGTCATTTGCTGCTTGCCCTCATTCACTAAACCATCATGTCCTCTTGGAAAGCCATCCCCACTTAAACACCTGATGCCTAGGTGACTAAGAGCTTCCCCACCACTCTAGTTGAGTAGCCCAGGGCTAAGCACTGATCCAAGGACAGCCTACCTGGAGGCTAATGACACTGTACACAAAAATCAGCTTGGCCAATCAAATTCTGTATAGAAAGATCTAAATTTTGAAGGAGGAACGACTAAAAAATAAAGAAGCTAGTCTGTAGTGTAGAGAGAAGTGAAGCCAACAGCAGCAAGGAGTAGAGATGTGATGAAAGAGATCCTGTGTGTCCTGGGGAGATGATAGAGTAGTAATAATCTAGAGCAGCAGCCAGCTTGCTTCTTCCAAACCCTAGGTAGCCAGTCAGTGAAATCCCTTTACCTTGAGGTAATTTGAATTTTCAGTTCTTGTAGCCAAAAAGCAAACTGGAACATGTGTCAGTGTTTTTAATATTTAAAGGAAACAATTCAAAATATATCAAAAGATTACAAGTGAGCCATCCAAGTCAAATCAGTGGTTTTGGTGGTGCTGAAGCATCTTCTCCACATGTGAAAATTGTTTATACTCATCCTTCAAGGAAGGTAGGGGAACTCTCACTGGGGGCGTGGAGGTGGGGGTAGATCTCTCTAGGAAGGTGGTTTTAGCCTGGCTGCCTATTAGAATCACCTGGGAAGCTTAAAAATTCTTGCCTGGCATCACCACTCACCCCACCCACCTGAGCTTCAGATGATGGCTTTAGAACCACTGCTCCCCAGGAGATTCTGAGGTGGAGTCAGGGTTGAGAACCACTCATCTAGAGACTATGGTATATTCGTCTGGACTCAGAAGTTAGAACTGAATGTTTTCTGCCTAAATCTTAGTTCCAGTTAACTGAGTGTCTTAACGTTTTCCCCCCTCTAAAGTGAATCCTCAGCTGAGAACTGTGTGTGTTTAAGGGAAAAATTCTTACTTTAATGTGCTAGTTAGTGAATGGTTTGAGGTTGCTGTATTGCCATCAGTCTTCAATACTTTAGGAGTAACTTTCCACGTGTGATCAATTTAGATGTAGCGTTTTAAAAAAATTAATTTATTAATTTATTATTTATTTTTGGCTGCATTGGGTCTTTGTTTCTTTGCCCCTTGGAGGGAGGGGGGCTGGGGGGACTACTTTACATTGCGGTTGCACGGGCTTCTCGTTGCGGTGGCTTCTCTTGCTTCGGAGCACGGGCTCTAGATGCGCGAGCTTCAGAAGTTGTGGCTCCCGGGCTCTAGAGCGTAGGGTCAGTAGTTGTGGCGCGCGGGCTTAGTTGCTCCCCCGCATGTGAGATTTTCCCCGACTAGGCCTTGAACCCGTGTCCCCTGCACTGGCAGGCGGATTCTTAACCACTGCGCAATCAGGGAAGCCCTAGATGTAGTGTTTGAAAGCACTAATTCCACTCCATCTTGTTTTGTTCTAGTTACTTAAATTTAGCAGGTTTTACAGGCTGCAGGTAGGAGACTTGATTGTTACCTTCATTTTAAGGCATATATGTTTGATGCTCAGTCTTAAAGCATTTTACTAACGAACAGTTAAGAGTCACGAGGGTTTTACTTTTTAAGATTAGGCCCCCAAACTATTTCTATTCGTTTAGCTTACTATCTTACTACTACAGGCTGAGAAAAGCATGGTTTTCTAGTTATCCAGCGCCGCGATAGCCACGGCCCGGGTACCTGGAACAAAAGGAAAGGAGGCTCCAGAACAAGCTTGTCTTAACATGGGATGTTTCCTTTCTAGAACACAGACGGCACATAAAATGCTGAGTGCTCACTGTGTTTCTCAACTGTCTAAATCGAGCTGAACCCTCATGGGACGTGTTTGCCCCCTTGCCTTCCATCTTTTCAGGGCTAAAGTCTCGCTCTTCCTGTCGACAAAGTGTAGCAGCCACTTAGATAAAAGGGATGACCCAAACCAAACCGAATCTGTGCCATCAAAATGAGACTTGGCTATCAAGGTGGTGGGCATGCCTTTTTTCTAACAGCCCAAATGAGGGGAGGGGAACGAACTATACGCTGCTACAAAACGTGATGTAATATTTAAATTTGAAAACCAGGGCGGGGAAGGCTTTGCAGCTAAACTGCCAACCCTTTTCCGTTACTTGACTGGCTCCGCGACCCCTCTCCCGCCTCCCGCCTTTCCGTACGGAAACATGGCGCCGCCCCCTGTGGCGTGGGGGTGCCTCCCGGCTCCGAGTCACTGCCCACTGGGCCCTCTCCGCCGGCATCCGGCCGCGCCTCCCTCCTTTCCGTACGGAAACATGGCGTCGCCCAGCGTGGGACCGGCGCCTCCGGGCTAAGAGCTGTCTCCCGCTGTCCGACGCTGAGGAGCGGCGGCGCTGGCCGCTACCCACCCGAGCCGGGCGAGGAGGACCGCTCGCAGCGCAGTGAGGGGTGCGGCCTCTGAGGGGCAGAGGCTGAACCGCCCTGCCCGACGCGCATCCTCCCCGCCTCCGCCGCGGCGCCGGCCCCCGCCAGATTCCCAGCCGAGCGGCAGGAGGGAGGACGTCGACTCCGCTGCAGGTGAGGGAAACGAAGGCTGGCAGCCCTGCGGGGCCTGCACGGGAGGAACAAGGTCGAGATTACAGGCATTTCTTCGCCTTTTTCCGTCGGTCAGTTCCCGGTGATGTCCGGTGGAGGCGAGGAAGAGGCAGAGACGGCGGGAGGGTTGAGTCTTAGCGCGGCCTTTGTCCCACCCCTCGAGGCCGTCCTCCAGGCGCGCCTCGCTTCCTTTGCTTGCTCCCGGCCCGGTCACTCCCTCGCCGGCCCAAACAGTTGTTTACAACGGCATCCGGACGCTGGGCGTGAGTGGCGCTGAGTGCTAAGGGAGGTGATTCTCGCCGGCGCTGGACAGAGCTCTTTTCTTTTGCTGAAAGACCCTTTCTCCTGGGGAGTCTCTTGTGAGCAGCTTGGGCTCGGCTTGCGGCTCAGATAGACGGTCTTCACGGCAAGTGCGAGGGTCTTCTACCCCTCGGTTCCCTTTTTAGGCTTAGCAGGAGTTGGGGCTTGTTGAGTGAGTGAGCACGCTGTACGCAGTTAAATGGTTCCTCGCTGCATCCTGTAGTCCTCTAATTATAGTTACCATTTGTGGGAAGCCTGTTGTGCACCAGCTGTCGTTATGTACGCTCTGTCGTTTACACGTCCCCCAAACCAAAGAGGTAGGTAGCTGCATTTTACAGTTGAGGAAATTGAAGTTAATACAGCTAGTAAAGAGCCAGAATTGGAACCCAGCTATGTCTGAGACCAACGCCCATGCGTCCCGTATAAACTGACATTAAAGAGATGACACAGCTATCAACAAATACTTAGTGGGTATCTGTTTGGAGGATATACTTATATGTGTGGAGCATACGTGGGGAATGTGGTTGGTCTGGCCCTTAAGAAGTTAAAAATCTGGGTGAAGAGTTTTTAAAAAAATAAGAACTTGTAATTTTACCATCTGACCCCAACCCATCTCTCCTTCTTCATCACCTGCTGCTTGTTCGTCTACTTACTTTCTTCTGCTTTCGCTTGTGCCCTTTGAGTGAAATGCTGCCCTTTGTGTGAAAGGCCCCCCTTTTCACCTCCAGATAGTTTTTTGGTTTTTTTTTTTTTGGCCGCACAGCCTGGCTTGCCAGATCTTAGTTCCCCGACCGGGGATCGAACCCGTCTCCCCAGCAGTGGAAGTGCTGAGTCCTAACCACTGGACCTCCAGGGAATTCTCTCCAGATGGTTTTTAATTGGGTGAAATCCTACTCTTTTCAAAAAGACAAGCTCAAATGTCATTTTCTGGTAAGGTTATCTCAACCTCCTTCCGGGCAGAATTAGTTTCTCCCTCTGCTCTATTCCCCTAGTGATTTCATAATGCCATTAACACTTAAGTTTCGCTATATTTCCTTGTAAGAATGTCTCTCTCCGTCTCTAGACCATGCCTTTTCATCGTTGTATTCCTATTTAAATCAGGATATTTTGAATTGGATTTAAGGCAATGATGAATGCCAGATGTCTAATAACCATCCCTACAGGAGTTCAGAGAAAGGTGCAAACATTGGTGAGGTTGGGAAGTGACCTGGGAGGAGGTAGGCTTTGAGCCGAATTTTACAAGGATGGGTTAGTTTACTAAACTTAGTACTAAAGACCTGGAAATCCTGATTTTCCTCCTTATTGCACAGAATGCGTTACTTCATCCTTTTGAGCTAATTCCCAGCATGTGAAGAGAATAAAATTAGAAGTGTTTTTGTTGGTCCTTTCTCATAGAATATGCTGGTAATGTTATCTTTTGGGTCTTGGAGCATTTCCAGAGCCAGATAGGATTTAGGACAGAGGAGATGGGTGTCTGGAGTGGGTTGCTGGAAGGTAAAAGGGAACTACATTAAAGCAACCTTCATATTAATAATACAGGCCTGAAAATGTCAATTCCAATAACTTCATTCTATTTAATGGGGGTATCTGATGTTCAGATAATTATATCAAGTGATTCTTCTCTTCTAATGTACAGAAGAGAGTCTGCCAAACCTCCTGAAAATAGTCAACATTTCTTTTGATCCCTGGATTAGCATCCAGGTGTGTAATAAAGTCTGATTAGTGCTTATGAAAATGTTTTGTGATCTCCAAGTGCTGATAGTACAAATGCTAATATTTTCAGTATTATAAATGCAGAAAATGTTGTGTCTTTCTTTGCCCTTACTTAGAAACACATTAAGAATAGAGAACTCTAGGGAAAAAAAAAAACTTGACAAAAACCATTTATGGTAATTCAGAGGTTACTATTCCAGGCCTTTATTAACCGGGCCCAAACCGGCGTGTTAAGTGTTACTCCTCTTCTAATCAGCAACTAAGACAATTAAAATCCCTCCCAACCACATACATTATGGTTGTCTGCAACTTCCTACTTTACTCACCATCTTTTCCTGCTGACTGGCAAGGAGTTAATAAAAATAATTTGCCCCACACATTTTTCTTAAATGCTCCATGAGATTCTGCCTTCTGTTTGTCAAACCCAGGTGTCTTTACACATAAGAGGATCAGGGAACCAACTCCTCAGCCTAGTGAATGTTTACTTCGAAGCCCGATGAAAAGCATTATTTCCAGAGTTTTCCTATCACTTCTCAGGACTGAAAGTAAAGAATTTAAGAATTGAATCACTCTTTGATTAAAATAGAAGCAGGCAGTTTATAGCGTTACCTCCCAACAGTTTAAGGTCCTGTGTTCTCATGACATGGTACTCAGATGGGGACAGAAGTGTTCGAACTTGTTACTCTCTGAAGTACAGGTCCATAAATTTGGTAGTTACAAGTGTCATTTTACAGGTGATCTGTTTAATCATTGAAGTAGAATATTATAGCTGGATAAGATTTTAGCAAGCCCATTGACTTTTACAGATGAGAAATCTGAAAGCCAAAGAAGTTAAATCATTTGCCCAGAGTCACACTGCTAGTTAGTGTCAGAGCAAGAACATTTTGGTTCATTTTCTTTTTCCCCCTAGGAGAGTGAATGAACTTAATTGAGAATGTCTGAAAACCTTGACAAGTCCAATATAAACGAAGAAGGAAAATCAAAATCAAATGATTCTGAGCAAGGCCTTGAAGATGCTGTGGAAGGTTCTGATGAAGCTTTACGGAAAATAAAGTCGGGCTCTCCTAGCACCCCAAGAGTGCAAAGACCTCACTGTAAGCACATTTGACTTTGGTTAGAAGCAATATCTTCATTGTTTTCAGATGATATTTTTATTATGTTTCCTTGTACATGTGGCCTTGAACTAGGTTCTAATAATATAACATTGCCAATAATTAGCATTTTAGCATTAGCAACTGACAGCCTAGTCACTTTCGGGTTTTCAATTGCATGACAAATTACAATTTTAGGATAATGTCCAGAATATTCCTGTTTTCTTCCAGCCTCAGTGACATTCCAGTTTGTCTGAAATGCTCTGAGAAATAGGAAGGTGGAGTGCAAATTGCAGCTTTAATTAAAAGAGTGTTTGAAAAGCCCAAGGCAGGTCCCAGCCAGGACTGTGCTTGTGTACGTTGAAAAAAAAAGTTTTTGACTGTGAGTGAGTTCACCACACCCTAACTTCACTGCCTGGGGGCTTAGTTCCCACAAGGCTGAGGGGATTCACTTTGCTAACTGGTGTGGTGAAGTCATTTCAGATCCCTGGCAGGGAGCAGGTTTCGTAGATGAAAGGGTGGCAGTTTCCGCATGCATTCCCAGCAGTTGCTCCAACTCATGTCTTTTATTAAGAACACTCAAGGTTTTTGAAGTGAGTGCAAAAATGAAAGTTTTAAGAGGGGGTGTCATAGTCTAAGAATGTTAGTGTTGATGTTATCTCTTTAAAGTATAGATGATCAGTAATCCTTCATATTTGGAAGAAGTACAAACATTTTGGGGTTTAAGATGTGTTTCTTTTAAAATGATAAAAGCCCCTCCCAGGTAATTTATTAGTCAACAGAGTATTCTTTTTTTTTTTTTTTTTTAATTAATTTATTTATTTATGGCTGTGTTGGGTCCCCGTCTCCGTGCGAGGGCTTTCTCTAGCTGCGGCAAGCAGGGGCCACTCTTCATCACAGTGCATGGGCCTCTCACTATTGCGGCCTCTCTTGTTGCGGAGCACAGGCTCCAGATGCACAGGCTCAGTAGTTGTGGCACACGGGCCCAGCTGCTCCGCGGCATGTGGGACCCTCCCAGACCAGGGCTCGAACCCGTGTCCCCTGCACTGGCAGGCAGACTCTCAACCACTGCGCCACCAGGGAAGCCCAACAGAGTATTCTTATAGCAAACATTGGTGGACCCCATTTTGTTGTGGTTTATTATCACATAGATTTTGATAAATATACTGCTAGGTCAAATTGTGTTCAGGGAAGGAAACATGCTATTAATAACAGCCTATCATGCATGTGTTAGGCCTTGTCTCCAAAATGTATAGTTAGAAACCATCTGTTTTCTCATTTTTAAAATGAGGAAAATACACGTTATCTCTTAGGGTCGTTGAAAAGTTTAAATGAATTCATGTAAAGCCCTTAGAACAGTGCTTGGCACATAATCAATGCTCAGTAAACATTAGTTGTTAATACTACTGCTACTAACATGTCATCTGTTGCATTTATTTACTTATTATAAAAAAAGAATTTTTTTTTTGGCCACATCACGTGGCTTGTGGGATGTTAGTTCCCCGACCAGGGATTGAACCCACACCCTGGGCAGTGAAAGCGCAGAGTCCTAACCACTGGACCGCCAGGGAATTCCCCCATCTGTTGCATTTAAAGATACCGAGGACTGATAGCTGTAATGTGGCTGTCTATGGCCAATATGGTAGTTTTATCACTTGCAGTTTCTGATAAAGAAGTACCTTTGGTTTAGATCTTCAGTTGTTCTTTGATTAATGTCCTTGTCTTTGGCATCCTGTCATTTTGATGGCATGATTCCAAATTAATGTCAGGCCAACACTAGACTATCTAAAATTGTATGTGGTTATGTCCTTAAGGCAACTTATCCTGGGACCCATGATCAAGAGTTGGGGAACCCAGGAACAGTCAAAAAAGTGTATCAACATGTGTGTGTATGTGCATTTTTCTAGGAAGAAGGTCATGGAAGCTTTCATTAAATTCTCATAGAGATGCATAGCAAAATGAGGTTTAAAATCAATGACCTAAAATACTGTTTCTGGCTTTCTTGCTCTTTCTCCTTGTAGTAATAGGTAGGTATAGGGCTGTGGACTCCAGTGGTAAAACTAAGACCCCATAGTCTGGGGACCAGGTCAGGAGACATCACTGCCTGCATAGAGCATAAATAAGAATTTATAAAATATGAAATTAGCTGTTTGCAGACATTTCTCCCAAACTGAATTTATAAGTAACTCTAAAATCACATCTGGGATTCTCCAAATTAAAAGCAAAAAGATAGCCTTTAGCCTTGCAAATTATAATACAGAGTAATGCGTTTTTTGTTTTTTGTTTTTTGGGGGTTTTTTTGCCGTACGCGGGCCTCTCACTGTTGTGGCCTCTCCCGTTGCGGAGCACAGGCTCCGGACGCGCAGGCTCAGCGGCCATGGCTCACGGGCCCAGCCGCTCCACGGCATGTCCGGATCTTCCCGGACCGGGGCACGAACCCACATCCCCTGCATCAGCAGGCGGACTCTCAAACACTGCGCCACCAGGGAAGCCCCAGAGTAATGTTTTAAGGGCAGAACTGCTATTGGTAACTGTGATACTGTGATTTATTATAGGAAATGTTTGGTTTTCATCCTGTTTCTGGCACAGAGCTACTAAACTATTGGAATTTCCTAAGTGATGAGAGCTAGAAAGATGTCTTTTGTTATGCTGACTTGGAAAGCACCTAGGTAACCTAACCGAAGGATGGCAGCTTGTTTGCCAGGGGACTCAACCGTGTGATTAGAGGGTTAGAACTTTCAGTCCCACCCTCCCACCCCCACCTCTGGGGAAGAGGGTGGAGCTGGAGGTTGTATCAGTTGCCAATGGCCAATTATTTAATCAAGTTTGCCTATGTAATGAAGCCTGCATAAAAACCCAGAAGGATGGGGTTCAGGGAGCTTCTGGGTTGGTGAAGACATAGAGGTGCTGGGAGAGTGGCACACTGCTTCCCTATACCTTGCCCTATGCACCTCTTCCATCTGGCTGTTTCTGAGTTACATCCTTTTATAATAAACTAGTAATCTAGTATGTAAAATATTTCTGTGACTTCCATGAGCTGCTCCAGCGAATTGAATGCAAGGAGAGGTTGTTGGAACTTCCCATCCATAGCCAGTCTGTCAGAAGCAGAGGTGACTTGCTACTTACTAGCCATGTCATTTCGGGCAAGTTACTTAACCTCTCTATGCCTATTTCTTTATCTGAATGGGGACAGTAGTAATTCACTATTAGTTCAAAACTAGTTCATGTTACTAGGATTGTTAGAGGATTAAATGAGATACTATTTGTAAAGCATTTTAGAACGGTGCCTGGTTCATAGGAAGCAAAATAATGTGTTTGTTTAAAACAAATAGACTTATTTTGATAACATTTAACATCAGTTTATGGTAAAAACTCTCAGCAAATAAAGAAGAGAACATCCACAAAATATAAAAGGACATTTACAGACTCTTACAGTTAACATCATACTCAATGGTGAAAGAATGAATGTTTCTCCCTGTAAGTTTGAGAACAAGACAAGGATATTTACTCTTACTACTTCTAATTAAAACTGAACTGGAGATCCCAGCCAGGCAATAAAAATAAATAAAAGGGGCCTCCCTGGTGGCGCAGTGGTTGAGAGTCCGCCTGCCGATGCAGGGGATACGGGTTCGTGCCCCGGTCTGGGAGGATCCCATATGCCGCGGAGCGGCTGGGCCCGTGAGCCATGGCCGCTGGGCCTGCGCATCCGGAGCCTGTGCTCCGCAACGGGGGAGGCCACAACAGTGAGAGGCCCGCATACCGCAAAAAAATAAATAAATAAATAAATAAATAAATAAAAGGTATCCAGTTAGGGGAGAAAAAAAAAAGTGACAATCTGGACTTGGGGCTGTTGTCTGAAGTGGGGGGTGGGGGGCAGGGGGCGCAGTCTTGTAGGACTGAGCCCTTAACCTGTGGAATCAGATGCTGTCTCCAGGTAGATAGTGTCAGAATTGAGTTGAATTGTACGACACCCGTCTGGTGTCAGAGAATTGCTTAGTGGTGTGGGGAAAAAACCTTCACCCCACTTCCCCTGCATGTAATGGAATTTGGGTTCAGAACTTTTAGTAACTGATACAGAATGTAGAAAAAGGTCAACATCATCATTCCTCCGGTTCTGACCAGTCTGGGGTCTCAGCATGCAGTTACCATCCTCCACCTGTGTGGGGGCCTTAGTTCCTGCAGAACTCAAAGATATGTATCACATTGTTATTTATATCTTACTAAATTACTGAGATCTGTTCAAGGGCAAGCACTGTGGTCACGCTTACCTCACAGAGTGGCTTAGGTCAAAAATGGCATCTTATGTCAAGAGAGTCATGCCTGGTTCTTTTTCTCTGGAGACCACCTACCCTATCTGCTTACAATACTTTGGGACTATGCAGACATCCTGTTTCTGCTTAAACTTCAACTCACTGATTTTAGCCTTTACCAGTGATCTTGCCTGCACCAATATTACCCTTTTATTCTAATGGTGATTTTTAAAAATTGAAGTATAGTTGATTTACAATATTGTGTTAGTTTCAGGCGTATAGCAAAGTGATTCAGTTATGTGTATATATTTTCAGATTATTTTCCTTTATATGTTATTACAAGATATTGAATATAGTTCTCTGTGCTATACGGTAAATCCTTGTTCCTTATCTATTTTATGTATAGTAGTTTGTATCTGTTAATTCCATACTCCTAATTTATCCCTACCCCTCTCCCTTTCCCTTTTGGTAACCGTAAGTTTGTTTTTCTGTGTCTCTGAGTCTGTTTCTGTTTTGTATACAGATTCATTTGTATCTTTTTTTTTTTTTTTTTTTTTTGCGGTACGCGGGCCTCTCACTGTTGTGGCCTCTCCCATTGCGGAGACGTGCAGGCTCAGTGGCCATGGCTCACGGGCCCAGCCGCTCCGCGGCATGTGGGATCTTCCCGGACCGGGGCACGAACCCGTGTCCCCTGCGTCGGCAGGCGGACTCTCAACCACTGTGCCACCAGGGAAGCCCCTGTATCTTTTTTTTTTTTTGGAGTTTTTTATACTTTTAAAAAATAATTAATTAATTAATTTTTGGCTGCATTGGCTCTTTGTTGCTGTGCGTGGGCTTTCTCTAGTTGCGGCGAGTGGGGGCTACTCTTCGTTGCGGTGCGTGGGCTTCTCATTGTGGTGGCCTCTCGTTGCGGAGCACGGGATCTAGGTGCGCGGGCTTCAGTAGTTGTGACTTGCAGGCTCTAGAGAGCAGGCTTAGTAGCTGTGATGCACAGGCCCAGTTGCTCCACAGCATGTGGGATCTTCCCCGACCAGGGCTCGAACCCCTGTCCCCTGCATTGGCAGGCGATTCTTAACCACTGTGCCACCAGGGAAGTCCCTTTAATATACTTTAATTCTCTGCTCACAGTGCACCTTTTGCTCTAGCATTTAATCACCTAGTTGATCAGTAAAAGTTGCCATATTCAGATGAAAAACATCAATTGTTATTCCAGTTAATATTTCCCATTTAGCATTTTAGTTTATTAAATCAGGTCCTTATGAGATTCATTAGATAAACGGGTCACACCGAGTTCTTACCTTTCTAAAGTGCAAGACCAGACTGAATTATTGTGTCCCTATATTTAGTTAATCAATCAGTGTTGATTGAGTGCACACTGTGTAGCGGGAGTCCAGCAGTGAACCAGGCACACATGCTCTCCGTCCTCCTAGAGCTTGCAATCTAGTGAGGAAGATACTGTAACAAACCATTTCCACACAGTGTAATATGTTCAATGGATAAGCTTTACCCTTGCTTCACTATACTCAGTCTGCAGTAGCTCTTTGGGTGACATTTGCCATCTGCCCTCAATAAATGTCCATCCACTTGTGTGACTGGAAGCATCTCTTTAGAGTGTGTAGACTTTTCCGGTCCCAGACCCCTTAGTGAAGAAAGGTGAGAGTAAGCCATTCTGAATTAGACCTTCATTTTATTTTGGAATCTGTTTGCCAGGCTCCCAAAGGGCATGTTTAACTTAATGAGGTTTTCAGTTTCTGTAACAGAGCGTCAGTGCACAAAATGCTGTAACAATTTAGCAACAGTTTTTAAAAATATTTATTTATTTATTTTTGGCTGCGTTGGGTCTTTGTTGCTGCTCACGGGCTTTCTCTAGTTGCAGCGAGCGGGGGCTACTCTTCATTACGGTGCGCGGGCTTCTCGTTGCGGTGGCTTCTCTTGTTGCGGAGCATGGGCTCTAGGCACGCAGGCTTCAGTAGTTGTGGCACGTGGGCTTCAGTAGTTGTGGCTCGTGGGCTTTAGAGCGCAGGCTTAGTAGCTGTGGTGCACGGACTTAGTTGCTCCATGGCATGTGGGATCTTCCTGGACCAGGGCTCAAACCCGTGTCCCCTGCATTGGCAGGCGGATTCTTAACCACTGAGCCACCAGGGAAGTCCCTACTATACAGTCTTTTGTATCTGACTCTTTCACTAGGGATAATGCTTTTAGGATTCATCCATGGTTTTGCATGTGTCAGTAGTTCCTTTTTTATTGCTGAGTACTATTACATGGTATAATTATACTACAGTTGTTTATCCATTCTGCTGTTACTGACATTTGGATTAGTTCCAGGTTTTGAATGTTATGAAGATAGCTGCTATGAACATTTGAGTACAAGTCTTTACATGGCCATATGTTTTCAGTTTTCTTGGGTAAAGACCTAGGAATGGGGTTGCTGGGTCATGTGGTAAGTGTATGTATGTTTTATTTGATGAGAAACTGAGAGACTGTTTTCCAAAGTGACTGCAGCATGCGGGATCTTTTTGTTTTTTAGTTGTGGCATGTGGACTTCTTAGTTGTGGCATACATGCGAGATCTAGTTCCCCAACCAGGGATCGAACCTGGGCCCCCTGCATTGGGAACAGAGTCTTGAACCTGCTGGACCACCAGGGAAGTCCCTCATTTTCTTAATAGAGTCTTCCACAGAGCAAAAGTTTTGACTTTTGGTAAAGTTTAATTTATCAGTTTTTTCTCTTACACTTTAAGCTTTTTGTATCCTATCTAAGAAATTTTGCCTCATCCAAGATCACAAAGATTTTTGTCTGTGTTTTCTCTTAGAAGTCTTATAGTTTTAGCTTTTATATTTAAGTCTGCAGTTCATTTTGAGTTAGTTTTTATTTATTATGTGAGGTAAGGGCTGAGGGTCATTCTATTATTTGTAGATTTCTAATTGTTCCAGCACTATTTGATAAAAAAGCTAATCTTGCCTTATTGACCACAAATATACATATGTATGTGTGTGCATCAGTCTATTTTTGGATCCTCTTCTCTGTTCAATTCGTCTATATGTCTGTCCTCATTGCCAGACACACACTGTCTTGATTATCAGCATTATAGGAAGTCTTGAAATCACCTAGTATAAGTCCTCCAACTTTATTCTTCTTTTTCAAAATAGTTTTGGCTTTTCTAGGTCCTGTGCATTTCCATACAAATTTTAGAATCAGGCTGGCAATTTCAACAAAAACTTTGCTGGGATTTTGATTGGGATTGCATTTTATCAGTAGATCAATTTGGTAGAAATTGACATCTAAATAATACTGAGAATTGAAAAGATCTGTTGGGCCTTGATTTTAGATATTTATTGCATTTTACCAATATCCACAAAGCCAATATTCTTTATTATTTTTATTAATATTCTCTGGAAATGCTGAAAAAAATTTTGTGAGTTTTCTCAACTTCCCCTTATGTGAGTAAATAAAGATTTTTACCAGACAGAATATGACCAGCTCTTAGATTTGATTCCTTTTTCTGGTGAGCAAAAGAAAAAAGTAAAAGAAGAGGGAAAATAACTTTTCACTAACCTAGGAAGATCTTTATAAGTTTTAAACCCTGTGTAAACCAGTGGCATTTTTATCTCATTTTAAGCCCAGATCTTATCACCATTACAGAAAATTAATATAATCATCTTCTAGGCCAGTGCTTTTCAAAGTGTGGTTTCTGAAACCATCAGTATCAGCTGGAGTCTTATGAGAGATGCAGTTCTCCAGCCCCACCTAGACAGGCTAAATCAGAACCCTGAGAGGGGGCCCAGCAATCTGTCTTCATAAGCCTTCCCTGTGATTCTGATATAAGCTAAAGACCTGTAATCATGGACTTTTTAAAAAAGCAAACAAAATAACCCCGCTTTATTGAGATATAACTGATAAACCAAAAATGCAAGTATTTAATCACAGACTTTTTAATAGTAGGAATTACCCTTTGTTCCTTGGCTTAGAACACCTGGGGAGATTTGTGAGAACTTTTTTTATGGAAGATAAATCTCAAACTTTATCAAAAGAAAGCGAAGAACAGAGACCAGTTATGAGGCTATTGCCACAGTTGACACAGAAGTAAAATCTGCAGGACCTGGATAACAGAGCAGTGGAAAGAGAGAAGTCAGAGATGACTCTGAGGTTTTTGATTCAGTGGGCCTGCATTCTACAAATTCTTGTGTCACACACTCTAATTTGTTCATTTGTCAACTTCAGAATTCTTATATTGTCCTAGTATCCTGTACAGGGTAGTGGTTTTAGCACTGTTTAAACAGCACCTGGCTCAAGGCTATTTTAATTTGGGAGACTCGTTCAAGGCACAGTGTTAACGATGGAGCAAAATGTAAACTGCTGATGGGAACAAAAGAGAAGATCCTAAATCTGGTGTCTTTTTTCCATTTAGGGTAGACAGGAGGCATAGGGATTCGAAAATAAACTCTCAGCTTTCTGGGAAAGTGATAATCAGTAACTTTAAAAAGTGATAATCAGTAACTTTAAAAAGTTTTTCAAAGTCTTAGTTTACTGTAATCATTTTCCATTGACCAGTTTTGGCAAAAAAAAAAAAAAGATGTTTTGAGTATTGTAAATGATCTGTGCTTTTAGGATTCTATAGGTTAAAAGAAAAAAAAGAATATGAAATAGGTAAAATTCTATTTGAAATTGCCAGAATATTTTCATAAGTAAAGGGATAACTGAAATTAGCTGGTACCAGAACTACTACCTTCTCCTTAATTTAATAGAAATCCTAATCTAGAGGAACAGACCTCTTACACTGGATTTTTGTTATAGCTAGTGCTCCTCGATTCGTGACAGTAGAAGAACTTCTAGAGACAGCAAAAGGAGTAACTAACATGACCATAGCCCATGAAATTGTCATAAATGGAGACTTTCGGATTAAACCAGTTGAATTACCAGAAGACAGGTAAGGTGGTTACTGAGTTATCTTGTTTGGTAGAACAAAGCCATTTCCCAGTTCTGGAAATGTCTTCTTCACTTGATGTCAATATATTCTAATATATTTTTCCTTTCCTATGTTGCTAAAATATATTCCTTATCCTGGGAATTACTAGAGTTTGATAGTAGATCTCAGGACCACTGATCCTTGACAATGTAATAAAAGGTCTGGAAACCTCCTGTGGAAGTCTCGCGTGTCAGCTTCTTCCCACTCCATAGGATTTAGCTGCCTCCTCTTGTGTGTTCATTGCACTGTCTCCTTCATTTCTTCTTTGTAACGATCACATTTTACTGTAGTTGTTGGTTTACTTGCATTCTTCACCAGATTGTAAACTCCTTAGAGACAAGGACTATGCTTTATTCTCTATCCCTACCTCGTGCCTGGCACATATCATATTGAATCTAAAATTCTGTTGACTGTAAGGCACACCTTTTAAAGATGGATTGTCACAAGAAGGAAAAAGCATTGCCCATGATAATTGTGAAAGTACCATGAAAAAAATCGGGATTCTGTTGACAAAGGAGGAGCGATGGCTGCTGGGTCAGCAAGCTATAGTGTCTCCCGCCTGAGGCTTCTGAATATGACTTTACAAACATTTCTTATATGTTCTGCAAGGATAGTACTTTTTCACATTAATCATGAAGAATTAATTACTTGTTTTGCTCTCATGACATAAAGACTGGTTTTCCTGAAATGCTATATATAAGTTGTTATATCAGTAGTTTGGTACCTAATTAAACAGTTGTCCAATATGTCACATGGGAATAGGATAATTTTAGGAAAAAAACTTAAAGTTTAAAGTCTTAAACTACTTAATCGTAAATATCTTAGGAAACTTGCTGGTATCGGGGAACTTAAATTAACAGATCTGAAATTTCCAGTATTCTTTTTATCATATGGCACTGTTATGGGCTGTTATTTGGACTAATGTCACCTGTCAAATTAGTTGAAAGTTATTCTTTCCAATGAGGTACTTATTGAAATAAATCACTAACTAAAAATAAGTATGTGATTGGTTTAGGTATATCTAGGAAATCTTTCCTTCATCCAAATAATTAAAAAAATTTTCTTACCCTAAACCTATAGAATTTGGGCTTTTGAAAGTAATTTGAGGCAATAATATTTTATTTGCTTTTGCTTTTTTTTCCATTTGCCTCCAGCTTGGAGAAGAAAGTAAAGGATATTGTACATAAAGCTTTTTGGGATTGCTTGAGTGTCCAGTTAAGTGAAGACCCCCCAACTTATGACCGGGCCATCAGGCTTGTTGGTGAGATCAAAGAGGTGAGGCAAAGAGCAAGTCGTGGTGCTTTCCTCGTATGTTAGGAGTATTTATTCAACCTCTCTGTGTTACTGTGCCAGAAGGCTTTAAAGAAATTGAAGGATCAGGATTCTAAATTGCTTGCTGAAATGTGGATTTAGGGTATTTTTAGCTTACTGGCCTTTATAAAAATTTTCAAAGAAGCTGTGATAACCTGAGGGCATTACTCTTCTAAATGAAAAGAAGGTTCATATTTTTGAAAACAGAATTACTTAAAGAAAACAAGTTATTTTATAAAATATAGATAATTTATAAAAATTTTAATAGATATGAACACCTTCAATAAATAATGACCAAAAAAGCAATTCAGTCTTTGGGATAGAGAAGGCATTAAGTGAAAGGTAGAACTGTTTTTGCAATACCTTTAGCAACAGTTTTCCAAAGAAGTAATGTGTCTGTGGAAATTGCCTCTGTCGTTAGCTCACAGGCACACACTAATTAATGTGGGTTTTTTTTTTTTTCACTTCTCACAGTTTTTTCTTCCTGCGTCCAGTTGATTGATACCTAGGCTTAAATGGAAGCTTAAATAGCTAGACTAAATGATGTGTAAACATGTTTTTCTGTCGATTTGTTGAATAAGAGGTTAAAATTTGTGCACCATTACAATAACAGTTGGTAAACCCTTATTGGAATAATTGTAAATTCCTTTACATATAATCAAAAATGGCTTCTGACTAGGAAGCTTTGATTAAACTTGGCTGTGCTCTCTTGTAGACACTCTTATCTTTCTTGCTGCCTGGTCACACTAGACTGAGAAACCAGATAACAGAAGTCTTGGATCTGGATCTGATAAAGCAGGAGGCAGAGAACGGGGCCCTGGACATTTCCAAGCTGGCAGAATTCATTATTGGCATGATGGGGACACTGTGCGCACCTGTTCGAGATGAGGAAGTGAAGAAACTAAAGGACATTAAGGAAATAGTGCCCCTTTTCAGGTATGGGCACTGTGTTAATTAATCACCTTCAGGGCACCTAAAATACAGAGCCTATTTTCAGAGTTAGACTTCCTCAAGTGTAGGTATTCATACATTAAAAAAAAAAAAAATTAAAAAGCAAATATTTTGCTGTGCTCACTTCGGCAGCACATATACTAAAATTGTAACCATGCAGAGATTAGCGTGGCCCCTGTGCAAGGATAACTGGCAAGTTTGTGAAGCGTTCTGTATTTTTTAAAAATAATGATTATAATAAGAAAAGGAGGGAGGGATGGAATGAAGGGAGGGAAGAGAAAGGGAAGGCTGAAAGGAAGGAAGGAAGGGGAAAAAGACAGTGAACTTGAGACTCTGGGTGAGGTTATAGTCTGTATACTCTTTAACTGGTTGAAGGCCGGTCAAGGTCAAGACTGATAATTAGCATATGTTTTAAAAATGTTAAAATTCAAATCTGTTTTTTACTAAAATCAATATAAATCCAATGAAACAAAAAGGCATGAAATATTTTTTAAAAAGCAAACATTTTGTAAACTATAGAAAAGGAGAAAGAAGGAAAAAATTCACCCTTAATTTTACCACACAAAGGCACAATCACTATTGTCATGTTGATATATAAATTTTTTTGTTTTTTTGCCTCAGCATTTTATTTTGAAAAATTACAAACCTACAGAAAAGTTGCAAAAACAGTACAATCATCACTCATATAACCCTTACATAGATCCACCAGTTGTTAACATTTAGTCAGTTTGCTTTATCTTTTTATATGTACACTGAGTATGTGCACATTGAGTATGTACGTATGTATGTATATTTTTTCCCCTGAACCTTCTGATGGTTAATGTCAAATATTATGACATTTCACCCTTAACTATTTCAGCAACTACTTCCTAAGAATGTGGATATTCTCCCACATAATCAAAATACAACCAGGACATTCAAGAAATTTAACATTAATATAATCCTATTAACTAATGTTTAGTCCATGTTAACTTCCTTTAGTCTTTTGAATGTTTATTTTTAAATGTATACAATTGTGATCAAATTTATATAATTTATATGCTAATATTGGCAAAGGATTGACATGATGCTGCCTGAGAATTTGACTTTTGGTTAACTGCTTTACTGTTTTCCTGTAAACAGATGAAGGTGTTATGTATCAAAATACTACTAGGTAATATTGCTTATGGGGAAAATGACCTCTAACTCGTAAATTGCATCTAGACAGAAAGAAATGATAATGAACTATAAATACTCGATGGCACATCATACTTGATACTTCCTTGAGTGGGGAAGCTTTTATAACTGGGCATGCCCCCCATAGAGACCCTAGAAGGCATGCCGTGGAGTTATTATGAGCTTTTAAGTCAGGGCGCTCCCACATTTCTGAGCTGTCTATGACTGATATTGTAACTCTTCTTGAAGAGGAGTCCTTGGTGCCACCCTGTTGGCAAGCTGTGTGAATAGATGGTGCCAAACCTGTGGCTTATTGTCGTCTTGTGAGTCTGACTGTTAAGCTGAACCAAAGAAGACCTCCCGGTGGGCACTGCAAGCCTGACTTTTTTTTGTTAACATTACACCCTAATTATTTCACTTATTTTTTCATTGAAAGTATCATTGAGATAATTATATATTCACATGGAGTTGTAAGAAATAATACAGTACACTTTATCCAACTTCTCCCAGTGGTGACATCGCAAAAGTATCAGAACCAGGGTGTTGACACTGATACAGTCCACTGATCTCATTTAGATTTCCTGTATACACATGTATATGTTTATGTATAGTAACTTTTATACAATTTTATCACCTAAGTTTGAATATCCACCATCACACTCAAGATACTGAACAGTTCCAACACCACAAGGATCTCTTGCATTGCCCTTTTATAACCAACTTACATTACGTTACGTTTTTAAACTCTCCATAAGCATTTTCAGTGGCTGCAAAATATTCATTCACATAGATATGATTAACTGTTTCTCTGTTAAGATGGACAATTAGATTATATACAGTTATGTAGTATTTAACCCTGCAGTGAACATTTCTGCACAAAACTTTTTTCTTTATTTTAGGTTATTTCTTAAAGATAGGTTCTTAAAATGGGATTACTGTGTCAGAGGATGTGAACAGTTTTAAGACTCGTTGCATGTTACCAAGTTGCTTTCCAAAAGTTTTATAAGTAAAAAAAGTTTAATCTCTAGCCTTCTTGATATCATTACGCTGTCAATATTCATTACATAGAAAAATGCCCTTCACTGTCAGGTTCCCTCAGGGTTTAGAGAGAGCATGTTGAAAAGACTGCCTAAATATAGTTACTGATTTGCTCATTCATTCAACAAGCTCTTACTGAGCGCCTCTTATGTGCTAGGCACGGTGCTAGACATTAGAAATAATGTCATCGGTAAGAGCTCACAATCAGCTAAGTTAAATGGGGAATTCCTTGGAAGAGAGTCCTCTGGGGAAATAGCTGGTAGCAAACTCAACCGAACTCAGATTCCTACTGGAAAGAGAAGGGACTGGGGAAACTGGTAACCTGGGAGTATACACCCTATCTGAAGGAGGCCACAGTGGCCACTTAGTGCCAGCCGATTGTAGTCGTGATGGAGTTTGGGCCCGGGTTGCCAGATCTTTTGAGTTTTCAAGAGAAGCTAGAAATCCTGGCTTTTAAAAACACTCTGAGCATAAAACATGATTGTGAGTTACTTCCAGTCAGTGGTCTGCCACTTGGCAGTCTCCAATAGTCTCTGGTTTCCTGTAGGTGGATTTAGGGGACTGTTGGGAATGCTCAAAGGAGAGGCAGAACACCTTCCAGAGAGTAGGCTGCCCCACGCATTTGGGAGACGGACAGAGTGGCAGGGTGAGGGGCCCTGAGTTGTTCCTCAGACTGTGTATCCTTTCCCATACATGTCACCTTATGTGCGGGTGAGTTTATTCTGTCATACGATGTTCAGTCAGTCCCAAAGGGCATCAGGGGACTGGGAGGACATTTGATCCTGTTCTTACCTCTGTGTAGGACTACACCTAAACCTGCACCTTGGGTTCTTATCCACCTTCTGCAAGTAAGTCAGTTAGCAGCTCCTGACCTCTGGTAAGAGTGCTGCTGGTATGTGACAGGCATGGTATGGAAGGCATCCTTGGCGTTGCGTCAGGTCTGCCCATCGGTTACATTCAGAGTGTGAACTAGCAATTATGCCATGAGAGCTAGAGCATAAAACCTGCCATGAACATATTAACCTGTGTGAGCACGGAGACCAGGTGGTGAACTCTCTGCTCTTAACCTCGGGTCTGGGGCCGTCCTTCCTCTGCGGCCAAGAGGGCTGACCCAGAGCCAAAGAATGAGCTCTGGGTCTGACAGACAGTGGGGGAAGTGACGTTTGCCTAGGGGCAAGGGTGGGGACAGGGAGCAGCTTAAAAATTTGCAGTCCTTTCTTCTAAATTTGTTTTTTTTAATCTGCCTTCTCATGGCTTCTCCAACTTTTCTTGCCACCCTTTCTGAGATGAAAAAACTGTCTCAAATCAGCTCACTTCATTTTTTTTTACAGCAGTGTTTACTTTACAAGTGTCTAGTGATAAATCCTTTTATCTCTTTCAGGGCAATTTTTTCCGTGTTGGACCTAATGAAAGTGGACATGGCAAACTTTGCTGTCAGTAGCATTAGGCCACATCTCATGCAGCAGTCAGTTGAATATGAAAGGAAGCAGTTTCAAGAGTTTTTGGAGAAGCAGCCAAGTATGTTTAATGTTTTGTGGTGCCTGTTCGTTGTCTGTTTTTTCATTTTAGTGGCCGTAGCTTGCCGCATAATGATATTTTCAAAACAAAATGAGAATTTAGTATGAGGGTGAAACTGTGCACCTCAGATTGGGACTTGAACCCACATGCTGGGCCTCAAACCCAGCCAAAACCCATGGCCTTCCAACTGAGATCGCACACTTGGTTTCAGGGCTTAATGAAGCTCAGGTTCGTGATATCTCATCGCAGAAAGAATTCAGTGAGAGACAAAGTGATAGGTAAGAAGTGGATTTATTTAGAGAGAAACACTCCACAGACAGAGTGTGGGCCATCCCAGAAGGTGAGAAAGGCACCAGGGTGTGGGGTTGTCAGTTTTTATAAGGGTGGGTAATTTATAGGCTAATGAGTGGGAGGAGTATTCCAGCTATTTCAGGAAGGGGCGGTGATTTCCAGGAATTGGGCCACCGCCTACTTTTTGATTCTTATGGTGGGCCTGGGAACTGTCATGGCGTCTGTGGGTGTGTCATTTAGCTTGCTGATGTGTTACAGTGAGCCTATACTGAGGCTCCAGGTCTAGTGAAGGTTGACTTGTCCGCCATCTTGGACCCATTTGGTTCTAATAAGTTTATGTCACGTCCTCGGGCTATGTCATTCTTTCAAGGGTTGTGCCCTGCCCCCTTCCCTCCTGTTTCAGGAGTAGTCTGATTTGAAGACAGAAAAGCACAAGATGTTAGGCCCTGAAAACTTAGTTGACAAGCAAGAGAACTATAAGTAGGAGAGGAGAACAGAAATTTAAAAAAAAAAAGAAGTCCTAAATTAAATGGGTTTTTATGAAAACACCAGTTTGAGGTGAATTGTATACTTGGCCTTGGTTTTAAAAACATGACAAACTTCTTAGGACTATTTAGCTTACTTTTCTCCTCTCTATGAGGTACGTCAAGAAATTTCACTTTGCTTCTCTTCTATATGCATAAATCTCCTGGCTTCGTACCCAGAAAAAGTCATTTTTATGAACCTCAGATGACTGCAGGAAACAGATAAATTAGAATCCAAACTATGTTTCATTTCTAGGGTGTTTTTTTGGTCTCTGCACTGGCAGCTGATGTTCTAAGTGAACTGCAGTCTTCAGTTCCAATTTATTACGAGTTCCGTTTAGCCTCTAAGTTTGCGGGTCACAAGATGAAAATGGCAGTCTCTGGATAGATTGTGTTGCCTGACCAGGTTCAGGTCAGCCGTTGCTCATCCAGCCCCAGGCAGAGAAGTTGGAACTGGTCCTGAGGGCCAGGAGGAGTCAAGAAAGGGCAGAGTTGAAGGAGCAGTACTAGAAGATTGGTTAGTGTTTACTGTGTACTAGGCTTGTGTCAAGGGTGTACCTGTGTTGCCATAGGTGACCTCACAGTAAGCCTATGAGGTTTTATTTTGGCTGTGCCAGGCAGCATGCGGGATCTTAGTTCCCTGACCAGGAATCGAACCTATGCCACTTGCATTGGGAGCTCAGAGTCTTAACCACTGGACTGCCAGGGAAGTCCCCAGATTTTGAGAGATTTTTGATCAGAATTGATGACCACACAGCTCCCTTTCTCAACTGGTATTTTACTGCCCCTCAGGAGAAACCAGGGTTGCAGTTTACAGGCTGAAGAGCCTTTGTATGAGGGCCAGGTGCGGACAGCCGGGGCCCAGGCGCTGAGCTGGTCCGAGTCTAGTGCTTATCACTCACAGCATGAAAGCCGAGGTTTTCCAGAGCTGGTCGCCTACAGAATGCTGTCTGCAGAGGCGAAAGGGAGAGCGAAGCTCAGAACCAAGAGCTCGGCGTGATCAGCATGTGGGCAGAACCAGAGGAGTGTCCTGTTGCAGCAGCGAAGAGTGGACTCCAGCCATGCCCTCGGCTGCCCATTTTGTTTTAAGGTGGCCTCCACTGGCAAGGCTGCAACCTATTCCAGGTCCTGTCAGAGGGGTGTTTGCTCATACAATGTGGACAAAAACCTCATCTTCTCTCTCTTGTGTCCCTCAGAGTCCCTGGTGCATTATTCAGCTTAGAAAAGTAGGGGAAGCGTGCTGGCGGATGAAAGACAACTGAGGTCCCCCGCCAACCCCGCAGTGCTCCAGACACTGCACAGTATGCGTCAAATACGTGACAACTCACCCCCCCACCCCACCCCCGCAAGGCTGAAAGTAAACCAGATTGATACAAGACTAAGATCTAGACAAGGACAAGCCTCATCTTCGCTGTGGAGGACACTTTACACTGGGAAACTCTAGTCAGTGTCTCACCCCATCTGTCTCTGGGCAAGAATTTTTGCATCTCGCTGAGCTGGAGCTATCAGAGCTTCCAGCCTTGTGTCATGCAGGAGTGGCCAGGGTGGGAGAGAAGAGACCGGAGGTGTGTTGAACATCCGAGGTAGCACTTATATCCATTGTCGTGGTTAGTCCTCACAGCAGCCTGTGAGGTGGTGGTGGACATTTCTTTGTATTAAGAATCTGGATAGTCAAACAGACTATGACGTATCTAAGTACACTCAGCTGGTAACTGGCAATCTTGTGATGTGAACCGAGGTCTATTTGATTCCAAAGTCCGTACTTTATACTTTACCACAGTTCCAGGATGATCTTCCCTAAAGTAATTCTGGGAAGCATCCGTCCAGAGCGTTCCAGTAATGTTCGAAGCCTTGCTTTTCACAGATTCCCTGGACTTTGTCACCCAATGGCTGGAAGAAGCCACAGATGACCTTATGAATCAGAAGTATAGAAATGCCCTGCCGGCTGTGGGAGAGGCCTCTGGCTCTGGGGACGGTCCCGGGCCAGATCCTGTTGCTGTCCAGAATTATGCGTACCTGAAGCTTCTGAAATGGGACCACCTCCACAGACCTTTCCCCGAAGTAGGTGCTCCAGAGCCGTCGGACTGCTCATTTCTTTTTTGTGCTGCTGAACTTAAGAAAAAATAATAGTTACAATTCACATACCAGAAAAATCTCCCTTATAAGTTGTATAATTCACTGGTTTTTAGTACATTCACAGAGTTACACTTCCATTACCACTGTTTAATTTCAGAACATTTCCGTCACCCAGAAAGAAGTCCTGTACCCATTAGCAGTCACAACCCTCCCCCCACCCCCTGGCAACCATTAATCTTTATGTCCCTATGGATTTGGCCTATTCTGGACTTTTCGTTTATACGGAATCATGCAATATTGGCCATTTGTGTCTGGCTTCTTTTTTTTTTTTTTTTTTTTTTTTTTTTTTTGCGGTACGCGGGCCTCTCACTGCTGTGGCCTCCCCCGTTGCGGAGCACAGGCTACGGACGCGCAGGCCCAGCGGCCATGGCCCACGGGCCCAGCCGCTCCGCGGCATATGGGATCCTCCCAGACCGGGGCACGAACCCGCATCCCCTGCATCGGCAGGCGGACTCTCAACCACTGCGCCACCAGGGAGGCCCTGTGTCTGGCTTCTTAGCATAAAGTCCATCCATGTTGTAGCATAAATCAGTACTTCATTCTTTTTAATTTTTTTTATTGTGTTAAAATATACACAACATAAAATGTACCATTTCTAAGTGTACAGTTTAGTGGCACTAAGTGCGTTCACATGACTTTGCAGCCATCACAGCCACCGATTCATGGAACCAATTGGAACCCAGTACCCTTTACACACTACCTCCTCATTCCTCCCTCCCCCGGTTCCTCTGTGTTTCTGCATCTGACTACTTTAGCTACCTCATATGAGTGAAATCACACAGTATTTGTCCTTTTGTGACTTACTTATTTCACTTAGTATAATATCTTCGTGGTTCATCCACGATGTTGTTTGTGGCAGCATTTCTTTTCAAGGCTGAATAATATTCCATTGTATGGCTATACCCCGTTTTACTTTATTCATTGATGGACAACTGAATGGGCTACTTTTGGGCTGTTGTGGATTGTGCTGCTCTGAATATTTGTGTACAGGTTTTTGTGTGGCCATGTGTTCTCAGTTCTCTTGGGGATGTACCTAGGATTAGAATTGCTGGCTCATGTGGTGACTCAAGTTTAACATCCTGAGGAACTGCCAGACTAGTTTCCAAAGCACCTGCCTCATTTTACAGTCCCACCAGCAGTGTATGGGGCTTCCAGCGTGTGCTGCTGAGCTTCTGTCCTGGTTTCACTCATCTTGATGAAAACCCTAACAGTGACGGTGCTTTTCAGTTTTATCTGAAGAAACTTCTTCCCCTTCCATGCAGAGCAATATATATATATTTTAATTTATTTTATTTATTTATTTTTGGCTGCATTGTGTCTTTGTTGCTGCGTGCAGTCTTTCTCTAGCTGTGGCTCGTGGGCTCTAGGCACGCGGGCTTCAGTAGTTGTGGCGCATGGGCTTCGTTGCTCCGCGGCATGTGGGATCTTCCCGGACCAGGGCTTGAACCCGTGTCCCCTGCATTGGCAGGTGGATTCCTAACCACTTCACCACCAGAGAAGCCCAGAGCAATATTTTTTTTCTTTGTATGTTTTTCGCAGTAAGTGCTTCTAACTGCAGGAGTCCTTTAAGGAGATGACTAATGGGGGATTCCCCCAGCAAATAGCTGGTTTGGCGTCTAGACTCCCCCTCTTTTTTGAGGGCACTCAGGCTTCTTATCTCTAGCCTCAGATCCTGCTACTTCTCTAAGTTTCTTTCTCAGTTCCTTATTTTTCTTTTTAAGATGTTGTGAGCCTAAGGTTTCACCTCTTTCCTCTGAGTTCCCTGTTTTGTGCCAGAGCAGGCTCTCAAGGGGGTATTGAAGTGGGGGTGGGGAGCTTCCTTCCTGCAGAGTGACATGCTCTCTCCTCTCTCCTGCAGACATTTCTCTCAAAAAATAGCCGTGGGGGGCTTCCCTGGTGGCGCAGTGGTTGAGAGTCCGCCTGCCGATGCAGGGGACACGGGTTTGTGCCCCGGTCCGGGAGGATCCCACATGCCGCGGAGCGACTGGGCCCGTGAGCCATGGCCGCTGAGCCTGCGCGTCTGGAGCCTGTGCTCCGCAACGGGAGAGGCCACAACAGTGAGAGGCCCACGTACCAAAAAAAAAAAAAAAAAAAAGCCGTGGGGAAAACGGTGTTTTCACTGGGGACAGATGTCTACTCTCAGAATTGATCCTTGGAAATCCTTTGCATCCTAAACCGAAGTACGGCATACTGCTAGGAGGCCGCAAAGCAAGGATGCTGCCCTGTAATAAAGTAAAGTCAAAAAAGAGACTGGTAAAGCCTCTCTGTTTAACAGTGGAGGAGTCTCAGCCTTCAAAGATGGTTTTTACTTCTTAGGGAGAATTCTGGGCTAAGACTCCACATTGTTAATGTCTCGATTTGGTGTGTCAGTTTCTTGCAGCAAGACTGGTCCTTCAAGTTTATTTGATTCATCTGTAAAAACTCAGATCAGAAGTCATTTCTCCTCAGCCTTTCCACTTCCCTTTACCTCCTCACCCCACACAGAGGACTTTGGCCTGGCAGGGCCCTGGCCTGTCAGTAACACGGGGACACTGTCATGGAAATTCACTCACTGACTACTTTCCAGGCATTATCTGTCGTTCCGACTTTTTCTACTTATCGTTCATTTTTCTCTTTCTTTATTCACTCCCCAGTTCTTGAGAGCCTCCTTTATGCTGGATACTGAGGGGGATACCGAGGTGAATAAGTGTATTTCTCCCCTCCTTCCCTCCTGTGCCCTGGATGGGGTGGCTGGTTGTCTGGTTTGCCCAGGACTGGGAATGAGCGTGGGGAGGGGAAGTGTTCACAGGACCTGGGAGTTTCAGTTTTTAAACCAGGCCACTCCCGGAAAAACTGGGATGAGTTGGCCCCCTGTGTACCGCATTACTCTTTCCTGTCTAATGATGTAATTCCTATTTATTGAGTGCTGGCTCTGCCGGCCACTTTATTATTATCTTTCTTTTTTTTAATACATTTATTAAAAAATGCCTTGGGTCTTTGTTGCTGCTTGCAGGCTTTCTCTAATTGCGGCGAGCAGGGGCTACTCTTCGTTGTGGTGCGCGGGCTTCTTACTGCGGTGGCTTCTCTTGTTGCGGAGCACGGGCTCTAGGCACGCGGGCTTCAGTAGATGCCGTGCGTGGGCTCAGTAGTTGTGGCTCGTGGGCTCTACAGCACAGGCTCAGTAGTTGTGGCTCAGGGGCTTAGTTGCTCCACGGCCTGTGGGATCTTCCTGGACCAGGGATCGAACCCGTGTCCCCAGCATTGGCAGGCAGATCCTCAACCACTGCGCCACCAGGGACGTCCCAGCCACTTTATATACATGGTCTTTTTTCATCTTTCTTTCTTTCTTTCTTTTTAATTTTTATTGGAATATAATTGATTTACAGTGTTGTGTTACTTTCTGCTGTAAAGCAAAGTGAATCAGTTATACATATACATATATCCACTCTTTTTTAGATTCTTTTCCCATATAGGTCATTACAGAGTATTGAGTAGTGTTCCCTGTGCTATACAGTAGGTCCTTAATAGTTATCTATTTTATACATAGTAGAGTGTATATTGTCAATCCCAGTCTCCCAACTTATCCCTCTTCCCTTTTTTCATCTTTAAAACAGCACTGTGAAGGAGGAATCCCCATTTTGCCTAGGGCTCAGAGAGTTGAAGAAACCTGCGTGAGGTTGTGCTGCTATTAAATGATGAAGTGGATTTACACCCCGTCTGGCTCATGTTGTACTGCAGCCTTCCTAAGGGAGAGGGGCGCTGCGGTGGAAGAATTCACACCTGACTCCCTTATGGCCGGCTCTGAAGGGACTAGAAAGTCCTCAGGGGAACTTCAGAGGCCTCCGTATGGGCTGTGGCCCCACTGCCCTCTGCTGGTGACAGCCCAAACCTGCAGCTCAGGATGATTTCTGTTTTATTCATTGCAGACAGTTTTGATGGACCAATCTCGCTTCCAAGAGTTCCAGCTCCAGCTGGAGCAACTGACTGTCCTGGGGGCCGTGTTGCTGGTCACGTTCAGCATGGCAGCCCCAGGAATTTCCAGCCGGGCCGACTTCGCTGAGAAACTCAAGATGATTGTGAAGATTCTGCTCACAGATATGCATCTGCCGTAAGTGACAGAGAGCTGTGGCGACCAGGGCCTTCAACAGATGGTGGGAGGCAGCGGGTGGCAGGGAGCAGACTGGAGCGGAGGTCTGCGGTGTAAGGCAGAATTGGGGCCACTTGCCGGAGACTGAGGAAACCTGGCACTCCAGCGTTCTTCGCCCCCGCAGGATTTACTCAGGGTCACACGGTCAAAGTTAGAGTCCACTCCAGGGCTGATTAGCAAGGCTCTAGGACGGTGGCTTTCAATTGTTTGTGACCAGGACGCATAGTAAGAAATTCATCTTCCGTGGTGACAGTGCATACTTGGACACACATGTAACTGCAATAAAAACTTCACCAAGTGAAACTTACCCAACTGTGCTTAATACTTCCTGATATTTCTATTCTATTCTTATCCCATTAAAAAGAAAAAAAATACTGGTTGCTACCCAATAAATTGCTTTTATAATCAACTAATAGTTTGGTCAACACAGTCCTAGGGAAAGGTCAAATAAGAAACAAGCTGCATTCCTCCAGAGTGTGTGAATGTGACTAAAGTTTTCTGCCCTTTGCACACTCCTCATAGACATTTTGTGCTGAGCGTAAATGGATTATTTATCAACCAGCACCAATCTACACTTGTGTGAGGGCAACTGCTTCTGCAGTGAAATCAGATTAGGTGATTTATGTGGTTTCCAGCATATAGAATATTTTTGAATGTTTCTAAGTAAACCTGTATCTGACAAGGTCCACCTCAGAGGATTCTCCAAGTGTGATGTCCCCAGACCTCCTCCTCCTTACAAAGTGGAGGAATTGGCTGCTGGGTTTGCACACAGCTTGCATGTGTGCAGTGTGATGAGGGGCGTGTCCACGAGTTGTGACCTGGGGCTCAACAGTCTTGACTCAGGCCTGCAGGGTGTTTGCTGAGGCGAGGCCTGGCCCGAGGCCCTTGCACAGGTGTGGCCCTGGGCTGTCACCTAGGTCCCCCTCCAGTAAAACTGCTCTGTCAAAGCTACTGAGGAGGAGGGCCTGTCCAGCGCTTCCTTGGGAGGCCGGCCTTGCCTTGTCCACCCTGGCCCCAGCAGCAAGTCCTGGGACTCTCACATTTGCTCCCACTCATTCTACTGTACACAGCCTCTAGATCCAGGACAAAGGCAATTGCCTTCTCAGACAACACCCTGCAGCACAAGGGCTCTCCACAGAGACTCCAGGGGAGCCCAGGAGCCCCAGGAAATAGAGGTGTGAATTTTAACTTTTAGATTTTAATTTTATTTGTTCTTTGAAAGTCGTTAATACACTGTGTTTCAAAAGCCTAAAGGGGGCTTCCCTGGTGGCGCAGTGGTTGAGAGTCTGCCTGCCGATGCAGGGGACACGGGTTCGTGCCCCGGTCCGGGAAGATCCCACATGCCGCGGAGCAGCTGGGCCCGTGAGCCATGGCTGCTGAGCCTGCGCGTCCGGAGCCTGTGCTCCACAACGGGAGAGGCCACAACAGTGAGAGGCCCGCGTACCGCAAAAAAAAAAAAAAAAAAAAAAAAAAAAAGCCTAAAGGGACAAAGTGGTATCCAATGAAAGGTTTCTCTCCCCCTCCATCCCACGGCTGCCACATTTCTGAGACAAAGTCCCCTGAGTTGGATGGACGCAGTCTGAGGGGCTCAGGGCAGGGAAGAGGCACAGTTTTCCCTTTGAACCCATCAGTCTGTGAATTGGTCGCTGTGACTCTCCCCAGGCGGGGGCTTGGCGGGGGGCATGTGTACTTTGTTGATGGGCCCTTTCTTCACTGGCTTCTCCTTCCCTTCTCTGCTCAAGCTCCTTCCATCTGGAGGATGCCCTGACTACTGTTGGGGAGAAAGTCTGCCTGGAGGTGAGCAGCTGCCTTTCCCTGTGCGGGTTCAGCCCCCTCACCACGGACAAGGAGACCGTGCTCAAGGGCCAGATCCAGGCTGTGGCCAGTCCTGACAACCCCATCCGCAGGATCGTGGGTACGTTTGGGTGAAGGCGGGACCAGGGATATGCCTGCGATGGGCTGGCAGACAGGTCCCTCTGCGGACATCTAGAAGGGTTTGATGGATTACGAATGCCAATGAGTGATTATTCACCGTAGTGCAGTTAGGGTGACCCGAAGCTTTGGCCAAGTGACTAGGCAGCCATCACTGTCCTGAGGGCTCTGGCTTTGGAATCACCAGTCTTTGTTCAGAACCCTGCTCCATCCAGCACTGTGAGGTGGTGGGAAACAATATCTTAGTGTCTGCCCCTGGCCCCTGGCCCAGAGCTCCTGAAACTCTGGTAGTTTCCTCAGTGATAAGAGCTCTAGGAGCATCTTTTGTTCTAGTGTTTGGTCTCTGACCTTGGCTCCTGACCCGGAGCTCCTACCTCCTTTGGAATTTCCTGGGTGCTGGGAGTGTCTTGCGTTCTGAGTAGGTGACTCTTGATGGGCTCCTGGGTGGAGGCTGGTCACCCGAAAGACCAAGCCATGATTAGAAGCTTAGAACTTTCAGCCCCGCCCTCCATCCTCCAGAGAGAGGAGAGGGGCTAGAAATGCCTACGTGATGAAACCTTCACAGAAGTCCCAAAAGTACAAGGTTTGGAGAGCTTCTGGGTTGCTGAACACATCCGTGCAGTGGACGGGTGGTGCACCCCAGCTCCGCGGGAACAGAAGCTCTTGCTCTCTGGACTCTCCCCGACTTCACCCTATGTATGGCTTCTTCCGACTCTTCATTTGTACCCTTTATCAGATCCTTTATTATATAATAAACTGGTAAACCTAAGTAAGTGTTTCCCTGAGTTCTGTGAGCTATTCTAGCAAATCATCAAAATCCAAGGGAGGGACTTTCCTGGTGGCGCAGTGGTTGAGGGTCCACCTGCCGATGCAGGGGACACGGGTTCGTGCCCTGGTCCAGGAAGATCCCACATGCCATGGAGTGGCTGGGCCCGTGAGCCATGGCCGCTGAGCCTGCGCGTCCGGAGCCTGTGCTCCGCAACGGGAGAGACCACAACAGTGAGAGGCCCGCGTACCGCAAAAAAAAAAAAAAAAAAAAAAAGCCAAGGGAGAGGACGTCATGGCAACCTCTGATTTGTAGTCAAGTCAGAAGTTGTGGATGACCTGCGGGCCTACTCCTCGTGATCGGCTTCTGAAGTCGGGGGGCAGTCTTCTGGACCTGAGCCCTTAACCTGTGGGATCTGAGGCTATCTCCACGTAGTGTCAGAACTGAGTAGAATTGTAGGATGCCCAGCTGGGGTCACAGAGAATTGCTTGGCGTGGGGACGCTTCTCCCCCGGATCTGGAGTCAGAAGCGTTTTGAATGTGGTAATGGCGCGAGGGTAAGGGAGAAGTATAGCTGTAGTACCAGGCTAGGATGGGTTTTCTTTACAAGCACTTACTGTGTAGCCTGAGCAAGTGACGTGGTACTTGAGTTTCATCATCTCTATAAAGGGGGTAATACCAACGCCTGCAGGGTTGCTGAGAGGACTGCAGGTGATAAGATATGTAAGGTGCTTACTGCAGAACCTGGCAGCACGTAAGGAGGACTCACTAACGAGTCGCAGTTATTAAAAATATTACTCTGGACTTCCCTGGCCGTCCAGTGGCTAAGACTCTGCACTCCAGTGCAGGGGGCATATATATATATATTACTCTGCTATATGAGCTGTGACTTTCCATCATCACTGGTTGATTCTGTTCACTACATCTAATATTTAATTTTTACATCTAATACATTTAATATTTAATTTTTAAAATTATTGTCATTTAATTAATTGTAAAGTCCTTCCTTAACTTCTTTACGAACTCAGATAGATGTTCATCTTATAAATAATGAAGTTAGCAGGCTTCAGGCAAAAGCAGAATGATCTGTGGTTATCAGATTCTAGGTTGGAGTGGAGGCTGAACCAGTGACATCGGTGTGCTTCTAATACCATGACTTTTAAAAATTTCATCCCAGGCCCGCATTAGTCACAGTTTCATCTGCAGGTCCCTCAGGAGGAGCTTCCTGATGCTGCAGGGCCCTCGGACTGTCGAGATCATTGTTGTCAACTGGGGTGGGGATGCGGGGAAGTGCTGTGAGGAGACCACTGGCTACTAAGCTGCTCCCTTAGTCCTGTCATCTAGGTTGTTTAGTCACAGCCAGTTGAGTGTGTTACTGGACTCCAAAAGATGTAAGTCAGTTGCACCTGAGAAGGTTCCCTAGGGCATGAGGTGGGTGTGAAGTTTGAAAACACTTATTTAATATAAATGCTGCTATTGCTTTTGTAATAAAATCTGCAAGGTGTGGCTTGCACACACACTTTTTTGGCAGCTGAGGACACACAGGAAAGTGCAAAAATATCATACCGGGGGTGGGCTAAAGAAGCATCAAACTAAATGATTCCTCAGAGTAGGACAAGTTGCCCACAACTCCATGGCCTTCATTGCAAGCTTTGGAGAAGGAGGCTTAGGCTCCTTTCATGTGGGCTTATGGGAAAATCTAGATCACAAGCCAATAGGCTGGAGTCTTTTTTTAAAAAAAATAAATTTATTTATTTATTTATTTTTGGCTGTGTTGGGTCTTCGTTGTTGCGCACGGGCTTTCTCTAGTTGCGGCGAGCGGGGGCCACTCTTGGTTGTGGTGCGTGGGCTTCTCCTTGTGGTGGCTTCTCTTGTTGGGGAGCATGGGCTCTAGGCGCGTGGGCTTCAGTAGTTGTGGCTTGCGGGCTTAGTTGCTCTGCAGCATGTGGGATCTTCCCGGACCAGGGCTCGAACCTGTGTCCCCTGCATTGGCAGGCGGATTCTTAACCACTGTGCCACCAGGGAAGTCCCTTTCTCTTCTCTTTTGAACTTGCATTTCCTGCTTTATTTTTCCTCCCACTTTTTATATGATCTTAAACAATGGCTCATGTTGGTCTCAGTGTGCCTTGCTCTTCTGAGAGCAGAACCTGGCAGCACCCTAATCTCCCATTAATCGTTCATACATTTATCCTTGCTTTCCAAGTGTATTTTGGGCTTTGCCTGGTGGCCAGGCTTCATGGCAGGCACTGTGCTGGGTGCTGAGGAGAGAATGATGAACAAGATGAGCGTGATCCCACCCCGTGGAGCGGACCAGCTTTGGGGTTTTGGGGGGGAGTACAGTACAAATGGGATGAATGTTCAGAAGTGGGAGGTGCCTCAGGATGGTCAGGGAAGACTTTCCCGAAAAGGTGGTGTTTAAGCTGAAAACTGAAGCATATATAGGAGCTTGTAAAGTCACCCTGACCAAGAAGAAAACAACTGCTTTCTTTTCTATCGCAGATTCCCGAATCCTGACCTTCTTAGAAACCTACCTTTTCTCCAGTCATCAGAAGCCATTGCCCACAGCCCCAGGGGGATTAGGTCCAGTTCAAACAGAGCTGGAGGAAGTTGCCATTAAGTTCGTGCGCCTGGTCAACTATAACAAGATGGTCTTCAGTCCCTACTATGATGCGATCCTCAGTAAGATCCTTGTCAGACCCTAACTAATGCCTGTGCTCCCTGCAGCAGTGTTACCCACTTGACCTGTTCTCAGCTGTAGTGTTGCTTTGGAAAATGGCTGCTTAGTACATTTCTGTTTAACAGCACTGATGCCCAAAGGAAGAATATTGTGTATCACTGTTGAAAAGACTTGTTGAAAAATGTACTGGCTTCTATTTTGAGGGTTTGTGTTTATGAGTGCAAGTTTACAAATCAGAGAAGCTTTTCGTTATCGTGAGTTTTGTAGGTAGCACTCAGCTTTTAACGGGTGGACGGCCGTGTGTCTCCACCCACACCCTATCATGATCGTAGCTGCCTCGTCTCTCCCAGCAGCCTGGGACCTCTTCTGCCATCTGGCTCGTTTTTCTTTCAGACACCCAAGAGTATCTGACAGCCACCCCAGAGTGAACAGAACCAGGCCGTGATGCGTTTAGACCCTTGCCCCTCTCTTGCCCAGCCCAGCCCTCCTTCCTCCATGTATTTTGTGTTGGAAGGACTTTATATAGTCTCACTGCCTCCACACACCTCCCGCACCCACTGTTTATTGCTTTCTCCCTGCCTGGGCTAGCCGGAGCCTCAGAACCCTTTTGTTCTAGAGGAGAGTTATTTGATTTTAAAAAGCTTACTTGTTTATACAAAATTACTTCTGAGCCTGGATGATAGCAGTTATGGGATCTAGAGAAAGGAAAATTCTGTGACTTTTATGCCTTGAAAGTCAAGGAGGAATATTTTTTTAAATATATGTTAGTGTAATGTATAGAAGAGGACAGATGTCTGAAGTTTTTACTGAGAAGTTCACTCTGATACAATACATAGATGTATTGATTGGATTCGAATTCCAGCATTGGATTTAAGTGTTTTCAGGTAAAATAGCGCCAGCTCACTTATTTCTTGGAAAATGAAGTTATAGGAAATCCCTGGTTTCTGAGCAGTATTTATTGAGGAACTTCAGTGGCCAGAATTCCTGACATATCCTGTGACTGAAAGGGTAGCTTGGCTCTCACAGGTGACCTGTTCTGTTAAAAAAAAATAAAATGTGCGCACGTGCCTGTGTGTATTTTAGACAGGGACATTTTGTTAGAAACAGCCATGAAGTTGTTGGGCGATCTCCAGTTGCCAGAATCATGCAAGGAATCCCTTCATTCAAGCCGATGAGGGCTGGGGTGGAGCTGGGGACAGCGTTGGGGAAACATCCACCCTGTACACTGTCTAGTGATGCGAGGCTTCAGAGGAGTGAAGGTTATACTGGGAATGTGATTTCTCCAAGTATTTGCTTCTAATATTTTTACTTGCAGTCAGAAATGTATGCTGAGTTACATGGTCAGAGGTCATATTAATAAACTTTAGGCTGAAGGACAAATCCTCCAAGGTTTCACTGGAAGGGGATGAAAGCTCAGTAAGTAGAACTTTTAAAGAACAAAATCCCATCTTTTGTATCTTATTCAATGAGGTCACCTCTGGAATTGTTTCTGGAGATAAGGCTGCTGTGGAAGCTGTGCTCACTGGTTGTAGAGTATGAGGTTTCTGGGGGCAGCACTCTTGCTTGCCTCAGCCTCAGCGTTTGGGTCCCTCCCTCCGCATCCAAGGATGCCAGAGAGGAGCGTTACCCTCACAGATGCAGAGTGGGTCACCAGCTCCTGCAGCCATTTTCCCTAAATCTCAAAGTTTCTTCATTTTGATTTCTTTTTTCAGAGTTAACTCTTAGGTGATTTTTTTCTTTCTTTTCCCTCATGGGTTCCTACATAGACAGAGTGAAGTTTGAACAGTTTGAAATCTTGATGCCTGTATAACAGGGAGTCAGACTCCTGTGGCCCCCACTACCTCAGTGTCCACTGGTGGAATTCTACAGAAGCCAGAACGAAGATGGCAAAGTTCAGAATCACAATATTCATATTGAATCGTTTTGTTGCTGCTCTTTGAAGATAAGTGAGCTAGTTTTCTTCCTGGAATCTCATAGGATTATCACTAAGGGCCAGGAAAATTCATTTAGTTCATTTAGTCACTCAGGAAACATTTGCTAAGCATCTACTTAGAACTCCCCCCTACAGCTCTCCCTCCAAGACAGAAATAGCTTTGGCGTATAAATTATCCTTCAGAATTGAATTGGGTTATATACTGCATACTGATTGCATCTGATATGGTTTCCTGCCTAACAGGTTTGTGGGAAACATGTCTTTTGTGGAAGTGCTAAGTTTATCTGGCACTAGTATTTCACTGTAGGCGGGTAGAACTGATTGCCTTGAGAGTTGGGTTGATATCAGCAGGTCAGGTAGATTTCTTTGATAGTCTCCTGAATGAATGAATGACTGAATGTCTAGAGTGGTAACTGCTGCCTTGTCAGCTCTCAACTGATTGGGTGGATAGTGGGTGGATTCTCACTCTACGTGTATATATTTTTTAATCTTATTCTAAAGCAAGCTGTAAAATGTGATCCTTTATGTAACCCTTTATAAATATACTTCAGTAAGAGTTACACTGATATATCTTACTGATTAATGCAGCGGACAGGTGCATAGGAACTTTCTTCTCTGTGAAGAGAAGTTATTAAAAAGTTTGACTCAATAGGCACATAACATGCACCTACTGGCTGACAATTCTGAATGGATTACTTAGCAGTTCTGTTTTTGTGGCTTATTTTACTTTCTCCAAAGTCTTAAGATAACCTGGGAATAGAGCAGCCTACTCCTGGTGAATTCACAGGGAGGGAATAGGTGTTTGCTGTTTGATTTCCAGTGACATCTTGGCATGCCCTGATTTCTATGTATAACACTTGTATTTCTTTTAATTTTGAGGCAGGGTGGTAGAGTGGAAAGACTGGGAGCTGTCAAGAAACGAGAGTTTTGATCCCATTTCTGTTATGTGATTAGCTCGAGCAAATCAGGACCCATTTCCAATACCTGTAAAATGAAAGGACTGGATTTGACCTTACAAGCGCCTTTCCAAGTCTGACATTCTGTAGTAAATCTGACTGGATTTAATAACTTAAGTAGACTGCAGTAGGATTGTGCAGAAAGTTCCTGATGTAGAGGAAGATCTGGGTTGAGATATTCCCTCTGTCGCCTTCTTGCAAGGTTACGTGATGTTGGGCGAATCATCCTTCCTTGGGCTCCGTATTTTCACCCGTAAAATGAGCATACTCCTAACTCACACTTCCTGTGAGGATTAAATTTGATAATGGATATTAGAATGCTTTGTACATGCAGAAGGACTATGAATGACTTTATTAGCAACAAAGGAGAGCATATAACCCTGCCTGTAGGTGCATGTCTGTTATCATGACAGATTCGACTGTTGGTGCCCAACCTCCCTTCAGTCAAGCACATTTTACAGGCCTGTAGGGAAGTTTTTCCTCCTGTCCTGTCCCAAGACTGTTATTTTCTTTTCTCATCTCTTCTAGAGCTGCAATCTTACTTTTCGTATCTGCTGCCGTTCACTCCACCCCAGTGGTTTCTCCCCATTTCCACCTCTATATCATTTGAAGTAAATGAATGCATGAGTGAACAAATGAGTGGATGACTGAATGGTAGTGGACGATGGGCTATGAAACTCATGTTAAAAGGCACTATCTCATTGAAAACATAATCTAAATAAAGAATTACAATGATGTTTGCAATTGTGTATTTATATTGGGTTTTATATTGTATACCTATTTTAATGGATTGCCTTTTTATTCACAGTATTCAAAGCAACGTCATGGGATGGGGGAGGGGAAAACCTTTAGGCCTAAAAGCCTCTATTAACCTATCAAATGTTCACTGACACTTTCAGAAAAAGCTAGAAGTGTCAGAAATCTGAACAGGCAGAATTTTACTTAAAACTGCCCCTAGTGTGGGTTTCTGTCATACTGTGTTGCCTTCTGAACTAATCTATAGGCCTGATTTGATGGTATGTCACTTAATTTAGTAATCAGATGTGTCTGCAGTTGGTAGCAATAGTCAGATTTCACCATTTTTGTGTTTGTTTTATCTAAACTAAACATTGAGAACCTTTAAGTGCAACTTCTGACTTAAAAGCAACCTTAAAATCGAAGTAACACTTTTTTTTTTCCTTTCTAATTCTTGTTGCCTCCGCTTTTTGAAGTACTGTCTGCGGTAAGCTCGAAGCAGAAATTTGGTCAGGGCTCAGACGGGGAAGAAAATTTAGTAAACTGAATTGGTTTTTTGGACTTTTATTCCCAGAGACTGGTAAGCTCACTTCTGTTGAATATTTAAGTTTTTACTTAAATCAGTAATATGGTACCTGAGTTTTGTTACTTGGTATGAATTACCTTTCAAGACTTCTGAAATTTTTATTAAATGAAATATAACTTCACTTGTTGAACGTCACAGCCAAGTAGGAACTACCAACTTTAATGAAGTTTGCTTTGGGAACTGAAATGTAAAACCCAAAAGCCCACTCACTGCAACGAAGAGTAGCCCCCCGCTCGCCACAACTAGAGAAAGCCCACGTGCAGCAACGAAGACCCAGTGCAGCCAAAAGTAAATAAATAAATTTATTTTTTTAAAGAAAGCATATCCAATAGAGGATTATAAAATTATCAAATAAATTAATAATTATTGCCCAAGGTCAGTATGCTGACAAAAGTGGTATATTTTTTCATTCTTTTCCAGTAGTACAATTTGATCAGTTTTATATTTACTAGGTAGCTATAACCTTTTACTTTACTATGTGTGGCAACATAGATAAAACCTCTCATTCGAAATTTAGTGCTAAAAGCCAGAGTTTGACTGATTTTTGTTTAGGAAGCATTTATGGTCCTCAAATTTTATCCAGTTCTAGAATTGTGGGGAGATGCTGTCATTGTTTTTATAAAGAGGAAAGATATGGATATCTTCTGGTAATTTCTCTGGGTCCAGCAATATGGATATATGAGAGTCCTTGGACATGTAGGACTGGCTGTATATACCAGTCTGCAGATAGATTTCCAAAAATAATTTCAGATTTCTAACATCATGCTACTTGTTCACTATGTTTACAAAAGGAATTATCAAACATTCAGACAAAATCATACTAAAAACTAGAAGTTCATATATATATCAGGTAGAACATTAGAAAATATTTTCTTAAGAAGTAATCCTTTTTAAGTTTAAAGGTCATATAATTTCTAGGGGAAAAAGTCTTAGAAATAAATGTAGTAGGAGCAATTGTAATACACATAATGGCCTTAACAGTCCTTAGTAGCACTTTTCCCCAAGGTAGGTAGGGGTGTACGTGTGTGTTTTCTTATTACAATGCTAAAAAAAAAAAAAAAAAAAAAAGGCATTTTCCATACTCAATCATGTGGCTTTCTTTTGTCACATGGGAACACTGTTACAGACCATTACAGGTATTTGAAACCATTTTGTCTTCTTCAATACGCTACTCAAAGATAGCACATCAGGAAAGATTCCATATCTCTATATTTTAAAGTTTCTACTATATGGTACTACTTATGCCTTTCAGATTGTTTTGTTGATAACCATGATATTTAAAAAAACCCACACAGCTTGAAAATGATACTTAGGAAGATAACAAAATCTGAAGTAGAGGCAGCTTTGTTTTGAGGAAATTTTTCTCAGCTTTACTGGGAAAATACTGGAGACATATGCTTGTGATCAACTTAGGTAAATATGACCTTGTTACTTATAAATTTATATAAGAAAGTGATTCAAGATAACCTTTTATTATAGGTTTTATAGAAATATTTGAAGCTGATATTTAATCACACTTGAATTCAAATTCTAAATTGTGTACCCATTGTGCAAGATTGTCTCTTTATAGCCTTCCTACTTTTCCTCTTCTTTCCTTCCTTATTTTTAGCTTTTATTCTGAATCACAATCCTTAGGCTCAACTAGTTGTTGGTCTAGTTTTCTAGAAATGAGTCAAGAGGAGGTAACGTTGCTAAAAAAGAGCAAAACTTAATTCTTCTTTTAATTTTTATGGTAAGTTTTTGCTCACTGTAGCTAGTTTTTGGTTGCTCAGCTATAGTTTCCTTTAATGCTGTCTTTGTTTAGCTGATGAAAAAAATGTTCTTGAACACTGAGCACTTTTTGAAATATATTTATGTGAGAGCAAGACAGTGAGTGGTTAAAGGAATTCCCACACTTATGTTGCTTTTAAGAGACATGAAAGATAAAATATCTCAATCTATCGCCCTCAGGTTTAATTTGGGAAAAATGCATTCATATTTGAAGATTTCTAAAATGTTTAATTTGCTTCTTAAAAATGGATCCCTCATGTTTTCAAATAGTAGCAAAAAAGACCAGGAAAGGACAACAGTTAAGTGTATATATAGTAAATACAGGATGACTTTTCCTTACATTGTTGACATTTATTTTTAAACAGTATTGGCTAAATAACATAAGTAGCTATTTCAAATAAAATCTGAATGAAAGCAGCAGCAGGAGACATGACTTTTTGAGATCCTTTTATTTTTTAAAGGATTGTTTTTTAAAATTTTAAACTACAAAACCGATTCCGTACATTCTGCCATAAATAAAACAAACAATAAGGCAGGACTCTACATAAGCAAACCAAGAACAGCTGTTGTTTTCAGAAAATGTGATAAAATGCTTTACAATCATAAGCCATCCAGTTTTTAAAATAAAACTGTTGAAAACCCACAAGTCTTCAAGTGGTACATACAAGACACCCTTGAAGCGGGAACAAAATGTGGTTCTGCCACTTTGTACTGTTCTCACATTTTTGAAAACCTAATTTTGCTTAGAGCATAGGTCTGTTCCAAATCCTAAAATTCACATAGGTTGGTTGGTTTTTCTCAAGAAGCATATGAATAGAGGCACCAATGACAATACAACTTTGTTTCCAAGAACTTTGTAACAAAGCATTGTCTCTTTTAAACATATGACTTAAGAGGCAAAAGGAATCCTGGATAGGAGTTTTCTTTCAGGGGCAGGTTCTGTGCCTGCTTCACCGAATTCGCTTCTGCTGCCTCGCTCTGTAAATGTCATGAACAGGGGGAACGACAGCTCCCTTTTCCTCATCTTCATCTGAATCCTCGTTGGGCCTTTTGACAGCCTTGGTGAGTACTGCATTACTTTCCACCGGGCCATTGCCTTCTACAGCTAGCTCTGGGGCTCCTCCAGTAATGATCCTCACAGCTTCTTCAACTGCTATTGAAGCAAAACAAAAAGGACTGTTGTTGGAGGATGTTTAAAAGTATGCTACTGTGAAGGAATATGTATGTACTACTTTGGATACTTTATAATTTTGTAGCCTCCTATTAGGAAATTCTGAGATAGTACTACTGATACTATTGAATAATTAAAGACAAAAAAGCTGCTGTTAAAATTAATAAAATTATTTTCATAAGCCAAACCTGATAGTGCATGTTCACATGAATAGAAAAGAGAAGCTTTTTATGATGTTTTTCTTAGAAGAGTAAGAACATGAACAAGCCTCTCTGTACCAAAGAGAGTCTGGATCCCTCCTAGGTGTCACTGTACTTCTGCAAGATGGCTAGCTGGTTTTGGAAACTTCAGTGCCAAAGAATGACAGTCTCTCCTGCCTAGGAAACAACAGTGTGAATTCCACTCTAGAAATGGAGACTCATCACTTACTATTTGGTATCTTGCATCTTCGGAAAATTTCCATCAGTTCATCCACTTGTACAAAAGGACCCTATTTTGACACAAAGAAAATTTAATCCCCAATAATCTGACAAAATAGCCCTACTTTGTATTTCCCATGATACAAGAGAAAAAGCACACAACTACTATAATTACCCATAGACCAAATATCTATCATGAAAATAGTGAACAAACCTGGAAACAAATAGGAGGAGGGAGAAGTTTCATTAAAACAACTGCTGCAGGTGGTACTGGGAACACTCCACCAGGGACAGGGTGTAAGCCTGGAGCTGTAAAAGAAAGAAAAGTAGGACTCAAATGGATGGAAGAGTTTCTACACATGTAATGAATTAACGTAAGTAATTTGTACATAAATTACTATGTACAAATAGTCTATGTTGCTTTGTTCTGGACATCTTAAAATGTTTTTAGTGCTTTATACGTTTGACCAAACTCAGGTGGGTGAGACAGGGAAAGCAGTCTCAAACCCATGGCCACTGGGAGGCAGAAAAGTAAACAAGTGACTTTGCATAAGACAACCCAGGGGCTGAGCTAGTCAGTTTTTGTCAAAGATCATGCCTAAGCCTCACAAGTCATTTTTTCAGCAATCCCATTTAAAGTCAGTTATACAGTAACATATTTAATCATAAGGGCCTTGTTCAAATAGAATCCAGAGAGGCTATTACCCATTAGTAAGTATAAACGATACCAAATAACATCACCAAAGTAAGTTTCCAGCTGTGCAGGTAATCTGTATGTAGCAGCATTTCTGAAAACTGTCTTAAGTATCACTGCCAAAATGGGTTACTGCAATCTGGATCAATGAGGTTTTGTTTTTTTCTTTTTTAAGACATTTTAAACTCCTCTTGGTTCAAAGATTACAGCCAAACCACCTGTCATAGTGACCCTGCGTCTAATTATTAACCTACAATGGAAAGGTCACATTACTTTGCCCCCCACACCTCTCCAGTTAAACCAACAAACAAACTGAGGTCTCAGTACTGGATCTAAAGTCATGGCTTACGTGCTAAATGTCGTGGCTGAAATGGAATCATCTGCTGAGTGTCTGGTTTAGGGTATTCTGGTTTTCTATCCACTTCATCTTTCAGAACAGGCACTATAGAAGGAGCTACAACTGGGTCTGGAATTATAGCTGCTAGCTTAGCACGGGAGACATCCTGAAAATGCAGAACAGAAGAATCCTAAACCTGAAAAAGGGACTTATAGAGTATAACTGTGCAATTCTACAATCTTGAGGATACACTGTGAATAACTGGGTTAAAACCATAGAGAGAATGGAGAAAGATAAGCGAGAACTTCCATGACAGTAAAGGTTGTTAACAAGGAAAGCTAAAGGGCTGTAAAGACCAGTGTTAAGAATCATTAGACTCAGTGTCGCCAGGTGGGACACTCGTAGGATAGATACAAGCTTTTGTAGGTAGTACATACCAGGTAGAGGTGGGGTAATTTGGAAGAAAATCTGCGGTCTTAGATATTTTCCTGATATCTCCCTTCCACTAAAATTGAACATCATCTACCAGGTTCTCTAAGTGAAGAAGCTGGATTAAGTAAGGTGCTGTTTCATGAAACCTAACATAAAGCTTATCATCACTTACATTAGTTCATAAGATTTTGCTAATGAAATGAAAAATTACTCCCAAAATACTGTTATAGGGGAGAAGGAATGTTTGTTGGGCAACCACTGTTTGTCAGTTTTTGCCATTTATTCCCTCTCTGAGGAGGCAAATAGTAACACGTCCATTTTACAGAAGGGGCCGGCACTCAAAAGAGGTTCTGCTGTCTCCAGTGTTAGATGGCTAAGAAGGAGAGAGAGGATTTGAGAGCACAGGCCTCTCTGACCTCACACCCATCCAGTCTTCTTTTCAGTGTCCCAGCAATGCCTGCCAGGGCTGAGAGCAACCCTCTGAGATATGTCAAAGGGAGCAACATGCTACCTATTAAAGAGGCCCTATCCCAGAGAAGTTCCTCTGCTACAGGTAACCAGTGTCAATCTGTCTAAAACCAAAGGAGCCTCTTTTGCCACCATCAAGGGATATAAGAGAATTTCATATTTTCAAAATTTGCTCATATGCATTTGGTGGCAAATCTAAATGAGTATGCCTACTGGGAATTACTTTTTTTTCTTTCCCTCTCTCACTTATGTGTGACACACAAAAGCATAATAATCCTTTCCAAATAAAAGAACAGAAACAAATACAAGATGGAAAATTCATATTCAAGAAGTAGTTCTACTTAGTAAGATCTTTTCATTAACTTCCCTAATTTCCATTTTCATCTTGGCAAAGTTGAAATAGCCTAAAAATTCCACATAATAGTCTTAAAATGTCTTTGGCTTTTCATTAAGAAGTAGTTAAACCAGAAGCAGAACCTGCTGATCCCTGAGCAGTAACCCCTTAGTTCAGAATAGGAACACGGGGCTGGCACACAACTGGAGCTTCCATTAATGAAGAGGTCTGAAGTTTATTTTAATCTGGTTTAGCCAGTGAGACCCAGGCTAAAAGAGGGCAGTGAGGAAATACAGAATGATGGTGAGGAACATCCTAATGCTGGTTGGCTTAAGGGGACCAATCTAGGACTCTTGTGGATATAGATTCCCTTTGGATTTCCCATCTTGGTCTTTGTTCACATGACCCAGAAAAATCAAGAAATGATAGGACAATGGTTTTCTCAGCAAGGGCTATTTCTAGGAGTGTGTAAACATTAATCTTTCCCCTTGGCCTGAATGAGTTCAGTTTCCATATTTGTTTCCTTATGACTCAGTAGTCCAAACAGAAGAGTTCCATTCCTAGATAAGCTAATTTCCTAAAGGGCCCCACTGAAGGAGCCCTGTTTTAAAGATACAAATCCTTCAAGGAACTTTATGGATTTAATAAGCTATAATGTTTCTTCATTATATCTACAAAATATATAGCAGGAATTACTATATATGATCTCCTGTCAAAACACACACATCAGTCTTAAGAGCTATTAGAGAAAAACTAACCTAAGTGAAATTCAGATTTTCTTTTGTTTTTCTTCCTTCACCCACCTCCTCCATCTGCCCACAAGACATAAGATATAAGGCATTAACAATTTCCAGGAAAGAAAGTTTGTTAAATCTCATTTTAATTCTCATTTTGTTCAGTACTGTTGATACTCAATATTTCACAAACCCAAGGAAAATCCCTGAACTTTTTTGTATTCTGCAAATCTCTTCTAAAGCTAGATTAATTTCTATTTCAGAATTTACTTTAGAGTGAAGTTTATCCATGAACTATTCTGAAACAATAGGAAAGTAAAGACACTACACACATCTTGAGCCCAAGTACATACCTTATACCCAAGCGCTTTTAGTTCACTTGCAGAGCAAGGATATAAATCCATGAACTTGTATCTATCTACCAGTAAAGCTGTTTCTTTGCCTTCATACTCTTCTTTGAATGCTGTAAACCGTCTTTTCTCCACTTTGAGTATACTAGCTAGATCACCAATATTACTTTCAAAAGCTAAAAATCGGGCCCAGATTTCTCTGTAAGAAAATAAATATAATCAATACTTTACTATTCTGGGTTTGAGGCTTACAAAAAATCTTTAAGTTCCCTTCCTCCCTTTTTAAAAAAAATTATACAAATCTCTCTTTTTTTTATTATAAAGATTTCCAAACTTCAGAAAAATAGTGTAGTATAATGAGTACCTATATACCATAACCTAGATTTAATCATTATTAATACTTTGCCATATTTGCTTCATCTTGTTTTTGCTTAAGTATTTGAAAGTAAATTACAGTCATCATAACCCTTCACCCTAAATACTTTCATATTTAAGGCTTTTTTTTTTTTTGAGTTTTTACTTATTTAGCATACCTTCCTATCCTTTGTGGCCAATAAGAGAGACATTTACACTAGAGAGAGTAAACTCTAGGTGGAAGAGTTGAAAAAGGAACCTAGACAGGTTTCCAGTTTCTCCTGAATGATGTGGCTTCACCATTTTGTAGTGGCATGAATTAAAATGTAGAATACATTCTTGGGGCAACATATGAATAAAAATATATTTCGAAATCTAACATGCTCTCTATTTTTTCCCATTAATACGGATCATTGGGGACAAATTTGTGCCTCACCACTTTTCTAACAGCCAAAATTAATTCTCTAAGACTCTACTTAAATGTCAGTAAGGCTCATGCAGCTCAATATCAAAAAAACAAACAACCCAGTCCAAAAATGGGCAGAAGACCTAAATAGACATTTCTCCAAAGAAGATATACAGATTGCCAACAAAGACATGAAAGGATGCTCGACATCACTAATCATTAGAAAAATGCAAGTCAAAACTACAGTGAGGGCTTCCCTGGTGGCGCAGTGGTTAAGAATCTGCCTGCCAATGCAGGGGACACAGGTTTGAGCCCTGATCCAGGAAGATTCCACATGCCGTGCAGCAACTAGGCCCATGCGCCACAACTACTGAGCCTGCGTGCTTCAACTACTGAAGCCTGCACGCCTAGAGCCCGTGCTCTGCAACAAGAAAGGCCACCGTAGTGAGAAGCCTGCGCATCGCAACGAAGAGTACGCACAACTAGAGAAAGCCCACACGCAGCAACAAAGACCCAAAACAGCCGAAAATAAATAAATGAAATAAATTAATTAAAAAAAATCTTTTAAGAAAAAAAGAAAGGCTATTCACACTGTGAAATTTTGTTTCATATAACTCTGTTTTAAAAAAAAATCTACAATGAGGTATCACCTCACACCAGTCAGAATGGCCATCATCAAAAAATCTACAAACAATAAATGCTGGAGACGGTGTGGAGAAAAGGGAACCCTCCTGCACTGTTGGTGGGAATATAAATTGATACAGCCACTATGGAGAACAGTATGGAGGTTCCTTAAAAAACTAAAATTAGAACTATTATATGACCCAGCAATCCCACTACTGGGCATATACCCTGAGAAAACCATAATTCAAAAAGAGTCATGTACCAAAATGTTCATTGCAGCTCTGTTTACAATAGCCAGGACATGGAAGCAACCTAAGTGTCCATCGACAGATGAATGGATAAAGAAGTTGTGGCACATATATACAATGGAATATTACTCAGCCATAAAAAGAAATGAAATTGAGTTATCTATAGTGAGGTGGATGGACCTAGAGTCTGTCATACAGAGTGAAGTAGTCAGAAAGAGAAAAACAAATACCGTACGCTAACACATATATGTGGAATCTAAAAAAAAAACAAAACAGGTTCTGATGAACCTAGGGGCAGGATAGGAATAAAGACGCAGACATAGAGAATGGACTTGAGGACGTGGGGACGGGGAAGGGTAAGCTGGAACGAAGCGAGAGAGTGGCATGGATATATATACACTACCAAATGTAAAATAGATAACTAGTGGGAAACAGCTGCATAGCACAGGGATATCAGCTCGGTGCTTTGTGACCACCTAGAGGGGTGGGATAGGGAGGGTGGGAGGGAGACGCAAGAGGGAGGAGATATGGGGATATATGTATAGCTGATTCACTTTGCTATAAAGCAGAAACTAACACACCATTGTAAAGCAATTATACTCCAAAAAAGATGTTAAATAAATAAATGTCAGTAAGCACCTTTGTACTAAAGTAATGCACTGAGTTCCTATTATATACTAGGTGGAGGACTATCACAAAATTCCCATACTGGTAGACATTACTGCTACTTGACAAGAACGTAAGGATTGGCAAGGTGAGGAAATCTGCCCAAGGTGTAGTTGCCTGAGCTGGAATTTGAACCCAAGACTCCAAAGCCTTACTACTTTCACTGTACCACTATACCATGTTGTTCCTCCTGTAAAACCGACAGAGTCAAAACCATAAATCAGGGATATAATTTGTCAAACAAATTTTCATTTTGTCAGAGTCTTTGCTCTCGAGTAAGAAGTAAAAATTTCAGAACTCTTCTCTAGTTTGTTCATATAAATATCTAGGGATATATAGCAAGGTATATTAAAATATTTAATAATAAATTGCTAAGGCATCTCTCAAAATAATCCTAGTCAGTATGCAAAAATTTTTTTTAACATATCTTAAACAGGTATGAAAATATGGCAAGGCAGGCATTTGTAAATTAAGCTTCAAGAGAGAAGGGAAATTTCTCCTGGAACGTATACTCACAACAAGCAAATGTTCATCCCATAGACCACAATTCAAATATTAGAACCCGACCAGTAAGTTTTCAAAATGGCTTACCCAGACTTCTCAGGTGGAAGACTTCCAGATGTTAAAACTCGTTCAAACAAAACTCGAGTATTATTGTCCTCTAGGATATTAAAGAAGATTTTAAATATTTTTAAAAATTCAGTTTTATAATTCAACAATGCATTATCTCATTTAATCCTCACAAAAATCCTATGCAGAGAGATCTAACTATTATCACACCCAATATTTATAGATGAGGAAGCTTGAGGTTCAAAAAGATGAAGTGAGTTGATGTGGCTCACAGTTACTGAGTAATAGAGCCATAACTAGAAGCCAGGTCTTTTTACCTCTAGTTTAGCCCTCCTTCTATAGTATAGTGTAGTTGTAATGTCAAACAATTTATAACAGTGTGATATCTGAATTGGGTATCTCATTTTTTTTAAGTAATGAAAATTACATACCTGTTGACATTATAAGCATCAAATTATTGATATTTTTAAAGTACACTGAATGTGGAGGATGACAAGCTCAAATTTAGATATTTGATTTTCTTATTTTGCAGCACCGCACCAGGACTACTCTATATTTAACTACTTTAAATCCTTATATAGGTACCATATCTAGATTGGTAGATAAATATGCAAGTGGAAAATGAATAAGAATGGTCACCAGAGGGGGCTTCCCTGGTGGCGCAGTCGTTAAGAGTCCGCCTGCCGATGCAGGGGACACAGGTTTGTGCCCCGGTCCAGGAAGATCCCACATGCCGTGGAGCGGCTGGGCCCGTGAGCCATGGCCGCTGAGCCTGCGCGTCTGGAGCCTGTGCTCCGCAACGGGAGAGGCCACAACAGTGAGAGGCCCACGTACCGCAAAATAAATAAATAAATAAATAACATTAAAAAAAAAAAAAAAAAGAATGGTCACCAGAGGTGGATTAAAATTTAAGAGTCTCGGGAGGTCTGTAGCTGGAAGTGGAAAATGACACTTCCTGCTAAGCTCTAAGGGATCTATTAAAATTTAAGAATCTAGTAGTAAATTTACTAACACTCTTTCAACTGCATATTTTAAATGGGTGCATTTATGGCATATAAATTATGCCTCAATAAAACTGTTAAAAAAAAATCCAACAGAGTAGTTGTTTTTTACTGCCGCAGGGCAGTTATTCAGTTTTATGTCCATAATATGCAAAGTCAAACCAAGAGGTTACATGTATTGAACCAAAGAAGATGGCACCATATTCATGGCTTTCATCTTCAACTTAACATACTGTACTTAAAGAAATAAGTAAATCTTGCATTTTATTCTTTTAGCTTTATTCCAAGCTTTGCTCCAGACACACTTTTTGCCATTCCACTTAACCTTCCACTGCTTATTACATGCTGTGTTCTCCTGGAAGAATGCATTTTCCTGTATCTTTAGGAAAACGATTGCTTATCCTTCAAGACCCATCTCATGCTGCCTTCTCTCACCCTCTAGAACAACACTATCCAATAATTTAAATTTGCTGCTAGCCACATTTAAAAGAATAAAAACAAACAAAAAACAAAAATAAAAATAAAAGAATAAAAACAGGTGAAATTAATTTTAATATATTTTATTTAACCTAATATATCTAAATTATCATTTCAACATGTAATCAATATGAAAAATTATTAAGATATTTTACATTTCTTTTCTACTATCTCTTTGAAGTCAGTATGTATTTTAACTTACACCACATCTCATTTTGGCCTAGCCACAATTCAAGGGCTCAAAACTTAGTAGTCTAGTGGCTACCATAATTGCATAGCACAGCTCTGGAACTTAGATTACACTCTCCTCTCTGTGCTTCCAAAGTACTTCATTCAGGGCTCTATTATAGAATTTAGCACATGTTTTTCATGATTGCCACCATCACCTTAAATAGTTAACATTTATTGTATGCTTATCACATTCCATATATAAGTCAAATACATGCAAAAGTTCATTTAATTATCTCAACAGTCCAATGAAAGGTACTCTTATTATAACCATTCTGCAGATGAGAAATCTGAAACACCATTATAAACCTAACCCCAGAATTTATGCCACAATTAAGAATCAAATGATGATGCAATTATGTTTACACATCTGATTTCCCCAGGAGAATATTCTGAGGGTAACAATGGAGTCCTATTCTTGTATTTCCAGACCTTACTAACCAAAACTACTGAATAAATGATGGGTTGATGAATAAACAAACTAAGACACTGATTTTAGAAGATAATAATGCTGACATCAGAGTTCATTCTCAACTTTAGAGTAAAATATTGTACATCCTAGTAACTATTCTAAAAAATCAAGCAAAACAATATAAAACTGGTAAAGAACATTCATTTCATACAAGAAAATTATATGAAAATTTTCTTTAGCCCCAGCTCAAAAATCTTAAATGCTCCACTGTCTCACTTTTTGGAGTTAAGTACTTTTCCAGAAAGTAGAATCACTAAGCTGAAATATAAAATCATGTTTAAGTTTTATTCTTTTCTACTATTTAGGTATACAGAATGCTATATTTTTCTAAAATATCATTAAAATCACTAATATTTACCTGTGATATCTAATTTACATCTAATTATTTACATGGCACACAATTTCATATTTCTTTCTTAAATCAGTTTTTAAACCAGATCATTTTTAGTCAAGAAATTACATATCCTGGACTGTGGTTAACTAGACTAAATAAGATACCTACATATATATGCAGATCCTCTAGCCTAGTGCCTGGTATAAGGTAGGAACTCAATAAAAGATGGTCATTACTATTACAACAAAATAGGAAAATAAAGATGCTTATAAACATAATGTTTCCTTTGAAATATCTTCCCCAGTAGCCTCAAAGCAGTTTACTACTTGGGCATCTTTGAGTTTTCGTGGCTAGAGATTTGTGGCTTTACCCTATTACTGTTGGGACTTTGATGCTAAATTAAAGACCATTCTGCAGAATCAAAAGGCATCAACCATTATACAATAAGTATAAATTCATAGTTGACAGGCCACAAATATTTGAGTGCCTATCAAGTGCCTGGTTCTGGTGTGATGACAGAATATAATACATTTGAGAAAGAAAAAAAACCCAGCAACATAATTTCAGAGAATGACATTGATGGTTTAATATTAAGTAACCATTACATATCTAGAATCTACTTACCATTGAGGTGAGAAAGATAGTCAATATAGGCCAGGACATATTCTGGAATGTCTCCATATTTCTTTAGCCCCAGCTCAAAAATCTTAAAGGCAACAGATTTGTCCTAGAAGTAGAGAGGAAAGTACTGATTTCCATGCAGTGTCAGACAAGATAAAGAATATTAAAACTATAACATCTAAATATGACAAGGTATATTAAGAATTAAAATGGAGATTAGGGCTTCCTTGGTGGCGCAGTGGTTGAGAGTCCACCTGCTGATGCAGGGGACACGGGTTCGTGCCCCGGTCCGGGAAGATCCCACATGCCGTGGAGCGGCTGGGCCCGTGAGCCATGGTTGTTGACCCTGCGCGTCCAGAGCCTGTGCTCCACAACGGGAGAGGCCACAAAAATGAGAGGCCCACATACCGCAAAAAAAAAAAAAAAAAAAAAAATGGAGATTAAAATTATGTTAAGTAAAAATTACAGAGCTAAAAACCATTCAAGGGGATTCAGATTCAGAAATATGGAGTTTAATAAGGTATAAACTAACAGGCAGAGTAGTCCCCACTCGCTGCAGCTGGAGAAAGCCCACGCGTAGCAAAGAAGACCCAATGCGGCCAAAAAACCAGATAGATATAAATAATATAAATAAATAAATAAATAATAAAACTTAATGACAGAAATTACGACTGCCTTTCTTTTAATTAATTTATCTCATATGAAGGAAATTATTTTATCTTTATATTTTATTTGAGGACTTACCTTACTACAGTAATACTCCATGAGTGCTGCAGTAACATAGACATGGTGGCGGGTTCTGGTGTCTTCTCTTGCTTTTTTAAATATCATTCTTCCAGATTTAATACCTTCTGCTCTTCTTGCAAATTTCATATATTGGATATATACCTACACAAAAAAAGTATTTGTTTTCTACAGACTAGGCAAAATGTGAACCGTGTAACATCCAATACAGGTTACCTTACTTCAGTACTAACACGTTTTGCTGTACAAGGAAGCAATTTTGAATACTTGAGAAATAAAAGACTACAGATAGTGTACTATTTAAATCCACAAGTAAATTTTTTCTGGTATTAAAGACATGTGCAAATTAATATTTTAATTGAGATATCATTCACATAGCACAAAATTCACCCTTTAAATGTATAATTTAACGGTTTTTAGTATATTCACAAGGTTTTGCAATCATCACAATTATCTAATTCCAGAACATGCAAATTAAATCTTAAGGAAGGAATAAAAGTGAAAATACTAGAAAACGCTAGTATTTCTTGATTTATTACTTTAAAAGTCCACTACTCTATTTCCTAAAGACCACATAATGTAACTTTATTGATAAACTATTTGAGTCATTTTATACTTAGCACCTACAGAGGGCCCAACACATGATGAGTATGCAATATTTGTTCAATGAAAAAACATCTCTGGACTGTACATAGGGTGACTATGAGTAGGGCCCTGATTTGCTCAGTTTTGATGATGTCAAACTACATTGCCCAGTTTAGACAGATGAATAGATGGATGAATGAACTATGAGTTCCTTGAGGAAAGGAATTTTACTTATGTGTCATTATACTGCTGGAATATAGCACAGTGCATAGCACAGATCAGTTTGCTAAATGAATTTTAAAATGATGACTAAATGCAAGCAATTGGAGCAGTGGAATCCCATGATAAACAAACAAAAAAAGGAGTATAGCTGTAGTTGACTTGAGGCAGAGGGTCTAGAGCCCCACGCATTGGCCCCTCCCCTTCCCCTCCCACCGAAAGGGCTCTGCTGCACTTCTGCAGAAATTCAGGGCTTTGAAAACCATAATTACAGAGTAGAATTCAGGATAAAGTGAGTTCTTGTCCAACTGCTTCCCAGAATGCTGGTTTCTCCTGCCTCCATTTATTTAAAAAGAAATATTTATTAAGCAACAATTATGTGGTATTCAAGCCATGCTCACAAGGAAGGTGTTAGAGAAAGCCCCACTGTGGCTGGTTCATAGCGCTGCATTTACAAACAACAACAGAAGAAACGAGCAGACAGCAGATCTGCAATTGTCGGGCTGGGAGACAGGGAAGGGGTGATGACAAGGGGGTCACATGAGGGAATTTCTGTGGGGTGATTGAAGTGTTTTGTATTTTAATTGTGATGGTTGTCCCATAACTCTATGTTATTGGTCAAGATTCATAGAACTAACAATTCAACAAAAACAGTGAATTTTACTTTATGTAAATTAAATTTTTTTAAAATTAAAGCAGACTGCAAAAGTGAGAAAGAGACTTGTAAATTTACTTACCAAGGTGGGGTCAATATCCTCAATTGCCAGAAGTCTGTTATATATACTGTGAACTTTCTCATACTTCATGCGACTCTAAGGTGGTAGAGAAGAAGTGGATATAAATATATATTCATAAACAAGCAGCATTTGAGCTCTGAGGAATCCAGAGGCTGCACCCCACAAAGGCACCTGCTTTGAGCATAAATATATAATGAGCTAAGGACTAATAACTGTTCATTCTGCATTACCTCTGTCTTCCAAAAGCAATATGCCTGGCAAAGCAGCAGCCAGAAAAAAAATTCAGTGCTGCAGTAAAAAATCCAATTACAAGAAAGTTCTAAATATTTTAACTCACCTCTTCATAATCTGCATATGCAAAATAAAGAAGCATATTCTTCTTTAATAAAGTGCTTATGGCTCTTTCATATATATTAGCAGCTTCATCACTAAATAATTTGGCATTATTCATATCCTAGGAGAGAAAAAAGAAAGCCCACTTACAATAATTTCAATAACGCTGAAAGAGAATAAAACACACACTCATATGTATATACCTATGGACACATGCATTTCTGGATTCTTAAGAAATCCCAGGGACTTCCCTGGTGGTACAGTGGATAAGACTCTGCGCTCCCAATTCAGGGGGCCCAGGTTCAATCCCTGGTCAGGGAACTAGATCCCACATGCATGTCACAACTAAGAGTTCGCATGCCACAACTAAGGAACCCTCCTGCTGCAATTAAGAAGCCCATGTGCTGTAACTAAGACCCGGTGCAACCAAATAAATAAATAAGTAAATAAATATTAAAAAAGAAAATTCCAAAGACTTTTTCCATTACTTTAACATAAAGAAGAATCATAGAAGTACTCTAAATGATTCATCACTTTAATACATTAAAGAAGAGCCACTATATTTAAATTCTGACTAAGGTAGTCTAATCATATAAGAGGGTCACTAAGATTCATAGTGACATAAGATTAAAATTTTCAATACCTACACTTCATTACCAAAATTCAGTGCTATACTTTTAGCAAATTATTGCTATATCAAAACCATGAAAAGAGCAAAAGGGGGAAACAAATAAATACTCACCCCTTTCTCTGCTAACAGTTTACTGGACTGCTCAAGATACTGGGCAGCTTCATACCAAATATCAGGGTGATGGCCCAGCACAAGCAGGCACTGTTCATAAGCAAACATAACTAAGGGAAGACATTTGCAACATTCAATTAGAATAAATATTATTTACAAAACTATAAATACAAGCGTCACAACTCAATTTTTAGGCTAAGACAGGGCCCTCAGTAATGAATGATAATTGGAAATAAAAAAACTTTAGTGATTTCTGGCATTATCATCCACCCAAACCCCATCCATTCATCATTTATTAAATTAATATTTATTGAGTACCAACTATATGCTAGGGAACAGGAAAGACACTGTGAATATATCAGTGAATAAGACTTCCTATACTCAAGAAGTCTGCAGTATAGTGGGAAGATCGATATTAAGAATGCAGTTATGGTAAGTAATAAGTGTTATGATGAGGAAAGTAGATTGTACTCTTGAAACTTACAGCAGCAGGACTTAACATAGTTTAGAGACTCAAGAAAGTTTCACTAAGGAACTGACATCTAAGCGAAACCTGAAGAAGGGATAGAATCTGGTCAGATGAGAGAGTAAGCAGAGGCAGGAAGGACAGGAGTAGATACAAAAATGGTGTAGGCAAAGGAAACAGTACTTGCAAAGGCCTCCAGCTGAGAGAGCAAGGCAAGACTGAGGGATTTTTTTTTTTAAGTTCCAAATTCTAGTTCTGACAGTGCCAGAGTAGTCTGTATCAGACTAACTCTCCTGGGAAAAGAAAATCATAAACTGAAAAATACAAAAAGCAACTGTTTAAAGGCACTAGAGAATGACCAAAAGAGAAAGAAACTGGAGAGGACTGAGCCCTTAAAAAATTGGAATCATACTAGGTGAGATATATATTTAATATGGCTTTTCCCCTCAGGTGCAAACCCCTATGTGTATAGTTCTGGGATAGCTAGAACTCAAGCCAAATGCTGAAGTCTTACTGGCTTGAGGTAAGTAACATGGAGTTCTGGGTTACAAGAACAGCTGGAAATTAAGGGGGGAAGATCCCCCAAAAGAGAGCCACAGAAGGTGGAGGCTGAAAATCTGGGCCTAATGCCCTCAAATCTTCAACTGACTCTAAGACAGACATACACAGGAAAGAATACAAACAGCCTGAGCAGAAAGCAAAGCTGAAAGAGCTGGATAGATATCTCATCAGCTGCCCACTGTAATGGAGACCAAGTCTGGAATCTGAATCCCATCAAGTTAAGAGAGTCTGAGTAAACACCTTGAACTTTCCATTATATCTTGGGAGTAAAGACTATATCCCAGGACTAAGAGATTTACTGTGAGATAAAGGCCACTAACAGAGACTCATCATAACAGTGTAAAACCAAGCCTCCACAAGGTCCAGGAGACCTGCCAGTAATTTAACTCCCTGCTAAAAGAAAACCCAACATTCTTCAGAGGAAGATAACAGAATCTAGTCTTTACTATGTATCAGTTACACATCTGTACAATGTCCAAAAAAATTTTTTTAAATGTCTAGACTTGTGACAAAACAAAAAATGTGACCCACAGTCAAGAGGAAAAGAAAGCAACACCACAATGGCTCAGATGTTGGAATTAGCAGACAAGGATTTTATAACTATTGTTATAAAAATGTTCAAGGATATAAAGAAAAAGATGGTGATAGCCATGGAATCTTAACAGAAAAAGGAAAACTATAAAACACATAAAAATTTCTAGAATGGAAATTTATACAACTGAAAAGTAGAATATTTGAAATGAAGAATTCACTAGATGGGCTCACCAGCATATTGGATATGATAAAGCAAAGGTCAGTGAACATGGAGACAGATCTATAGAAATTACTGAATCTGAAGAACATAAGAGAAAAAAATACTGGGAGTAAAAAACAGCCTCGGTAACCTATGAGATAATATCAAGTGGCCTAACATATACATAAATGGAGTCCCAGAAGGGTTAGTCTTGTTACCTCTTTTAGTTATAAGAGTCTGATCTTCTGTACGAAGAGGGTTGCTTTTTTCCCACTGTATGTATTTCTTCCACATATCTACCTGCTGAGCTTCTTGAGGAGTATTCTGAGGAGGCACTGAGGGAGCATTGCGGTCCAAACCTTTCATTACTGTCTCATATTCCTAGACAACAAGTATTTAGAATTCTGTGGTAAGCTGAGGAACAACTCAGATGTATGATATGGAGTTGATCTGTTTGGAATACTTTGTTCAAAACGCCTAGTTTTTCCAAATACTACTTTGTTAATATAACCTAAAAACTATTTAAGAGCAGGAATAAAGATAACAGAAGATTACCTACCCAAAAAGAGGTTCCCAGAACTGGGTGAACAGAACAGCCCTGGGCCCTCTCTGCAGGTGATCTAGGAAGTCAATCTTCAAGACAGAGGAGCTGACAGATCAACATGACTGATGATCTGGTGGCACTGTTACTGCCACCAGAGAAATGATCTGTCTTTAAAAATTTCAATAGTTCATAGTCTAGGCTATTTTCCCTAACTTCTAACAGTGTCAACGAATGGAAAGTTATGTACGCAAGACAAAACTCGGTCCCTGAGAGCTATGTCATTAGACCACAGATTATTACAGTATTCGGATATGTATGAGCGGACAGGAGGGATGGATAATAACTACTTGATCAATTCTAGGTAGAACTTTGTCTCTATGACCTCTGTTTCTATATTTTAAAAAATAATTTCTTCCAAACTGGATTTATTCTATTTTGTCCTTTAACATGTCTGTAAAGAGGTATTTTGCTTCAAATAATCATCTGCTCAGACAACATAATTAATTGTCATTAGTTAAGACTGCTAATGATTGAAAATATTAAGAGTAATACCAGATAGGGAAAGCGCCTGTGTAAATAACATACTCACAACAATCACTATAGTAAGTGTCCTGATAGAATTCCATACCTTTGCTACCCGCCTAGCATTCATGTAATCCCTACTCCGATCTTCAATCATTTTTTTAGCTAAATGAATATTGATACCCTAAGGAAAAAAAAAAAAGAAAAATGCATATTATTTGAAAATTAAGTATATTTTAAAGTTAGCATAATATAGAATATTCATTTGCTAAATTACTTTAAAGTGTTTAAGAGGTTTTTTGGTTAGTAAAATAAAGGTTTGATCACATTATATGCTTAAGGGAGGAAGGAGGATCTGCCTATTTGTTATGAGATGGCAGTAAATTTCCATATGTCAGGAATTTCTAAAGATAGGAAATGATTTGGAAAGGACCAATTATTTCACATAAAATTCTACTAATAAAGAATGATAGGGCTTCCCTGGTGGCGCAGTGGTTGAGAGTCCGCCTGCCGATGCAGGGGACACGGGTTCATGCCCCGGTCTGGGAAGATCCCACATGCCGCGGAGCGGCTGGGCCCGTGAGCCATGGCCGCTGAGCCTGCGCGTCCGGAGCCTGTGCTCCGCAATGGGAGAGGCCACAACAGTGAGAGGCCCACGTACCGCAAAAAAAAAAAAAAATGATATACAGGACTTCCCTGGTGGCGCAGTCGTAAGAATCCATCCACCTGCCAATGCAGGGCACATGGGTTCGAGCCCTGGTCTGGGAAGATCTCACATGCTGCAGAGCAACTAAGCCCGTGCACCACAACTACTGAGCCCGCGTGCCACAACTACTGAGGCCCGTGCGCCTGGTGTCCGTGCTATGCAACAAGAGGAGCCTGCGCATCACAACGAAGAGTAGCCCCCGCTCACTGCAACCAGAGAAAGCCCGTGCGCAGCAATGGAGACCAGCGCAGCCAAAAATAAATATATAAATAAAATAAATTTTAAAAAATAAAAAATAAATAAATGCAGAGGTAGCAAGGAGACATAAACATTATCATTCATGCCTAGTAGTTCTCAAAGAGTAGTCCAAAGATTCCTGTTCCCCAAGACCCTTTCAGAGGATCCATGAGATCAAAACAATACTAAGACATGATTTGCCTCTCTCACAAACATACAGTGGAGTTTTTCAGAAGCTACGTGACATTCAACAGCATAGCAGATAGAATTTAGAAGCAGATATGAAAATCTAACTGTCTTCTATTAAGCTAAATACCAAAGAGATTTGCAAAAATATGAAATAATGCCACTCTTCTCACCGAATTTTTTCTTATTTTGGAAAATACAGTTTGTTTTAATACTATTTATGTTAAAATATAAGGAGTCTACTACTGCAAACTTTAAATGAATTAATAAATATCTTGAAACTTTCTCAGTTTTAATTCCAATATGCTAAATATTCATAGGTAAAAGCCACATTAAAATTAAAAGTTCTTTGCAGTCTTTAATACTTTTTAAAATCCCAAGACCAAAATGTTTGAGAACCACTGCTCATGCCTATGAGGGAACAGTTTCAATACCCTACATAGTTCTTCCAAGTCACAGTGGATATGTGAGGAACTTCCTTTTAAAGATAGAGCTTACTTGGCATGTATGTTTACATAATGGGCTTATTAGTTCAGTTTGTTAAATCATTTGCTTATGAGACAAAGATCTTGGACCACAGCCCTACATCTCACAATTACAAGGCAATAATCACACCACTGTAACTAGGTGAAAGAGGGGCATTGCAACTCATCGTTACTACTAGAAAAGCAGTTCTAAAAAGGAACTGTTTCATAAGAGATCAGTGGCAACGTGTGTGTGTATGACTGTATGGATATGGTTTAGCACTGATTAAAAATGGTTTGGTAAGAATTATAATTCTCCCAGAGTATTCTCAAAAATAACTCAACAGTAAAATGAGACTCTCAAAACATTAGGAATGGTTCTTTCATTACAATCAATATGAAAACAAACGTATGCAGCACTGATATCCAGGAACCTGATATTAGAAAGGCTAGCCTCCACAAATCCACAGTGCATAAAAATTTAAATGGCTTGGTCATAATAATAAGTTACTGTGGCCTAATTTACCTCTTCATACTTGTTATAGTCTCTCCACAGTTGTTCAATGTTGATCATGGGATTAACACAACCTCGTTGATAAACTCTTCGAACAGCTGTTATTCTCTGATTTTCTGCATAAGATCCAACAGCTTCCCTGGCATTGGATAAGAAATGCCATCAATTATATTATAGCTAAATCAACTGTTCACACAGAAAATAAAACTATAAAAATACTTACACGCCTTTTAAGAAATTGATGTAATCCACCCAAATCTAAGAAATAAAATAAAATGTTAGAATCTTTCTTAGTAGTTTCAAATTTTTTTAATGTATGTATTAAAAAAAATTTAACTCTACCTGATAAGACATAATTTCCATTCCAATTTTATCCAGTGCAAAGTCATATGCTTGAGCCATTTTTTCTCTGAAATAAACATGTTTTTTAGAAAAATTGCATGTTATTAAAATGTATCTACAGCTAAAACATAATCATGATTTCTGATCATATGGTCAGAACAGCATTTAAACTGCTTATACAAACAAAATGTAAAGACATCTTTGCAAATATATAAACAAAATATAAAGACTAAGCTCTTTTGTGTTTAGCTTGTCAATGTCATTAATTTATGTACTTTGTTTCTTTTACCTACTATTTGTAAGCTTATCAAAGATAGAGGCCATGTTTTATTTATCTTTATATCATTTATTAATTTTTAAACTTTTTTTTTGATGTGGACCATTTTTAAAGTCCTTATTGAATTTGTTACAATATTGCTTCTGTTTTATGTTTTGGTTTTTTGGCCACGCATGTGGGATCTTAGCTCCCCAACCAGGGATCAAACCCACATCCCTGGCATCGGAAGGCAAAGTCTTAACCACTGGACCGCCAGGGAAGTCCCCTCTTTATAGCCTTTAAATTGCCTAATCTTACATGTAGAAGACTCAAATATGGAAATATCTGGTTCTTTGATTAAGAAGGTAAGTTATGTCTGAAGATCTATTAGCTCTGACATAAAATTTAGGGAGAAAGAACTTCTTCAGTGTAAGACAATAAACAATAATGAAGAAAAAAAAAAACAAAGGTAGAATTCTGGTTAAAGAAATAATCTGCCTATTTGTTATATACAAAAACAGCATTTGAGAAGGTCCATTATTTAGATTCAACAAAGATAGATAGGTGGGGGTAAGTCCTAGTGAGGAGGTCAACTATACAACAATACCATTGTCAAAGATGCCTTGGAATACTTAAGTATCATATTACAATGTAATCTGCCAGGAGTGGTGCCATGACAAGTAATAAGATGCTTTTTATTAAGTTTGTCAATAAGCCTGTCAACAAAGTGCTTTGGAGTTGCAAATGTACAGTGTTTCAATATAGAAGAGGGGCTTGGATGATTCAATTCTCCAGAATAAATCTAATGCCAGTGGCTTTCTTTGAAGCATTTTTTTCCATGGTTTACTGACTTCTCAGAGAATCCCGACTTTTCAAATCCTTAAGTTTCTTCACCCTCTGGAGTTAAGAAGTGTGAGTTTCTATGGGATTGACTGTGTGCCTGGGGATGACCTGCATTCTTAAGCTCCTGATTTAACTTACTTGTAACTTGGTAGTTTACCCTTGGTTTCTCGGACATATGAAAGATAACACTTCCATAAGTCAATGTGCAAAACCTTCATAAGGCATCTCTGAAATAGCTGTAAATACAATAAAATATTATCAGAATCCAGTTAAATAAATTTCACATGTACATAGTTAAAATGAAACATTAAAGAAACAAATTCAGCTCCTTTCATGAATTTATCCTCTTACAAATAGATGTCAAATAACAACTCCCTCTATTTTTAGATAATCAAAATCATTCTCATAATTTTGGTCAGCAGAGTCTAAGTATTTTCTTTTCCAAAATTTTATTTTATTTTTTAAAATTTATTTATTTAATTTATTTATTTTTGTGTTGGGTCTTCGTTGCTGCGTGCAGGCTTTCTCTAGTTGCAGTGAGCGGGGCTACTCTTCGTTGCCATGCGTGGGCTTCTCATTGCGGTAGCTTCTCTTGTTGCAGAGCACAGGCTCTAGGCACACAGGCTTCAGTAGTTGTGGCTCACGGGCTGTAGAGCGCAGGCTCAGTAGTTGTGGCACACAGGATTAGGTGCTCCGCAGCATGTGGGATCTTCCCGGACCAGAGCTCGAACACGTGTTCCCTTCATTGGCAGGAGGATTCTTAACCACAGTGCCACCAGGGAAGTCCCCCAAGATTTTATTATGAAGATTTTAAAGCATACAAAAGGGCTGAATAAATACAATGAACTCCTATATAATCACTAGCTAGATTCAACAATTGTTAACATTTTACTGTATTTGTCTTATGTATGTTAAGTCCTAAATTAAACTTCAGCATACATTCAAAATATTTAAGAGGACTCACCTTTTCGACCTTGTCATAATTTTTAGCTTTAATCTGCAGAGAAACAGAGAAAAATATAGAATTAACACCATTCTTTTTAGAGTACTATCACTATCTCTGAGTGTTTGATTAAGCGTGTAAATTCATTTCTACACTTTCTTATTTAATTCTGCCTTTTGAAAATAACAAATAGAAGTTTGAACCCAATATGGATAATATGCATTGTAAATATGCCTTATATAAATTAATTCTATATGGAAAAATTTTTATAAGCCCATTTATGTTGAACTTTTGTGAATTTAAAATTTTATAGAACAGTCACAAGATGAATAAAGAAATATAAACAAGGCATACTTGAATAGGGCTTTAAGTATCTAATGAAGACAAACTTAAAGCTTTATTTTCCCTGAATAGCTACTACTAGAACAATCTGAGTAGGGTAGCAAAAAAGATTTGTGAATTTTGACTACACATAAATTTTAATCACTCAATCTACTATACTCCAGGCACTGTGCTAGGCACTGGGGCTACCACAGTGAACAAAACATGCATAGTCTGCCTACGTCCTCATACAGCTTACAATATTACAGAGAAAACAAGTGTCAAGATGGGGGAACTACAGGGTGCTATGGGAGCATTTAGGAGGAGCATAAAACTCAGACTTATGGGGTTGCAAAAGATTTCCTGGAAGAAGTGAAGATGTGAAGAATGAGGTGTGAGGTCAGAATGGCTATCATCAAAAAGTCTACAAACAATAAATGCTGGAGACGATGTGGAGAAAAGGGAACCCTCCTACACTGTTGGTGGGAATGTAAATTGGTGCAGCCACTATGGAGAACAGTATGGAGGTTCCCTTAAAAATTAAAAATAAGAGCTACCATATGATCCAGCAATCCCACTCCTGAGCATGTATCTGGAAAAGACGAAAACTCTAATTTGAAAAGGTACATGCACCTTAATGTTCACAGCAGCACTATTTACAATAGTCAAGACACAGAAGCAACCCAAGTGTCTATCAAGAAACAAATGGCTTAAGAAGATGTGGTATATATATATATACAATGGTATATTACTCAGTCATAAAAAAGAATGAGATATTGCCATTTGCAGCAACATGGATGAACTTAGAGAATATACTAAGTGAAGTAAGTCAGAGAAAGACAGATATTATATATCACTTATATGTGGAATCTAAAAAATAATACAAATGAATCTATATACAAAACAGAAACAGACTCAGAGACATAGAAAACAGACTTATAATTACCAAAGGGGAAAGGGAAGGGGAGAGGGATAAATCAGGAGTATGGGATTAACAGATACAAATTACTATACATAAAATAGATAAGCAATAAGGATTTACTGTATAGCACAGGGAACTATATTCAATATCTTGTAATAACCTATTATGGAAAATAATGTGAAATGTATATATGTATACACACACACACACACACACACACTTTGCTGTATGCTTGAAACTAACACAATATTGTAAATCAATTCTATTTTAATTAAAAACAGAGTTGTTAGACTGGTAAAGAAAGGGAGGAGTTATTCCAGGCAGAAGGAGTGGCATGTGCGAAGACAAGGGTTAAATAAATACTATTAGAATTCCCTTTCTTTGAGTATTTTCATCATATGGTAGGTGGGGTTAGATATTCAATTGTGATATATCAGCAAATCTTTGTATCAGCTTGATAGGTGAATAATTTGACTGGTTAGAGAAACCTTGGCTTGTGGTCCTTTTCAATCAGTAGTATAGATAAATTTTCCGACTGCTTTCTGGCTTAAGGTGAGGCAGATCAGAACTCTGGTGAAAGGCTCTTTTTCTTCTGCTGATTACTCGCTCTTTCTCTCTGGAACTTGTAAGATTTCACCCTTGATCTTCAGAGTTCATAAACTGTAACAGGATTTGCTTAAATATAGGTCTCTGCTCTTTGAGGCAGTTTAGTCAAGGCTCTGGAGTCAAATCTCTTGGGTTCACTTTTTGACTATACACTTAACCATTTTTCCTCTTCTGAATTAGGGGGGATAGTAGTACCTATTTTGTAGGGCTGTTGTAAGGACTCAACGAGTTAATAAATGTAAAGCCCTTAGAACACTTCCCAGCAGAGTGAGAACTTAGTAATTGACATTTATTATTATTACCATGAATTCTGCCAAGGACTCAGCATGCCCTTTGAAGCTAGTAATGTCTTTCAGCTCAAGACTTTTTCCTCTTTTTTAAATTATTGCCTCTCTTCAATCTGTTCCTTTTTTTCCTTATTGAACTCCTATTATACACATTAGGTCTACTTCTTCTATCCTCAAAATCTGTTTTTACCCTTCCTTTGCCTTTTGGCTCTAAGTTTAAAAATACTTCTTCCACTAGATTCTCCAGACCACAAATTTAAGTCTCCATGTTATCATTTTCCTCCAGTTGACCTATTGCTGTAGTTGGTTCAAAAATAATGGCTTTTGGCACCAGAGGTTTTTTTGTTTTATTTTTTTAAATACTGCACTTTCAATCTCACTGCTCCTATTATTTTGTTCAAGTTATTGTCTCTCTCCTCCAGCAGCTCTATTTTGTTGGGGGCCTGTCCCAACAGCTTGTTTATATTCCTTTCTTGTTGCTGGCTCCTTAGATATGCAGTTATTTCTTCCATCTATCCCCTGAGCTCAGACTTGGCAGTCCCAGTGTTGTAGTTGACCCTTCTCTACCACGAGAGCTGTGTAGCAGGTTTAAACAGCAAGTTGGCTGTTGGTAGTCTTCTGACAAAAAAACAGAGAGAAATCTTTGCTCAAGAGTAGGGAGGACTCAGCCTGCCAGTTCGGCTCCTTTTTGGTTTCCTGGAGGCCAGGCTGATGTCAACAGTCCTCTGGGGCAGAAAGACAGTGGAAGGGTGCCAAGTATTTCTGAGTCAGTTTCTTATTCCTTGTCCTAGGTGCTCCACCAGCCCTGTTCTTCGAGACTGCAATAGAATCTGAGGTTTCCTTGCATCCAGGTGCTTGGCTCAGTAAATAGTTGAGTTGAGAGTAGGAGTGAAGTAAGACAAATTCAAGTCACCAGATTCCCAAGTGTAGATGACAGATTATATACAGTTCTTACAATTGGCCAGGAAAACTGAAACTATTCTTTGGGAAAATTGGTAAAGAATATGAATAGGCAATTCCCAGAAAAGAAAATGTAAATGGTTAAAAATAATAAGTGTTAAAAATAACACTGTTGGTGGGAATGTAAACTTGTGTAACCGCTGTAGAAAACAGTATGGAGTTTTCTCAAAAAACTAAAAATAGAATCATCATATGACTCAGAAATTCCACTCCTGGAGAAAACTAAAAACACTAATTTGAAAATATACATGCACCCCAATGTTCATAGCAGCATTATTTATAATTGCCAAGATATGTATGCAACCTAAGTGTCCATCAACAGAATGGATAAAGAAGATGTGGTAAATATATACAATGGAATACCATTCAGTCATGAAAAGGAACAAAATTTTGCCATTTACAGCAACATGGATGGAATTGGAGGGCATTATACTAAGTGAAATAAGACAGAGAAAGACAAATACTGTATGATATCACTTACATGCGGAATCTAAAAAATACAACAAACCAGTGAATATAACAAAAAAGAAGCAGACTCACAGATATAGAGAACAAACTAGTGGTTACCAGTGAGGAGAGGGAAGAGGGGGAGGGGCAATATAGGGGTAGGGGATTAAGAGGTACAAACTATTAGGTACAAAATAAGCTACAAGGATATAGTTACAACATGGGGAATATAGCCAATATTTTATAATAATTATAAATGGAGTATAATCTTAAAAATTGTGAATCACTATATTGTACACCTGTAACTTATATAACATTGTAAGCAACTATACTTCAATAAAAATAAAAATAAATGCCTTTATTTAAAGCCCATTATATATATATATATATATATATACACACACACACACAATTTTGCAAAGATTACTAGAACTTGCTCACATCTTATCTATTACATTAAAAGCAATGTCATGTAAGTTTAAATAACAGGGGTCTTAAAAAATTATCTTTAGGGAATTCCCTGGTGGTCCAGTCATTAGGACTCCGCTTCCACTGCAGGGGGCGTGGGTTCCATCCCTGGTCAGGGAACTAAGATCCCTCAGGGCGCATGGTGTGGCCAAAAACAAACAAACAAAAAATTATCTTTAGTCTTTTGTTCTCTAACTTGCAAACAATCATCTCAGGTGATTGTTAAAAATGTAGATTTCTGGTTTTTTTAAACAGGAATCCTAAGTTATCCTAATGCGAAAAAGTTTTTAAGTGGTTGGAAATATACCAAAAAATGAAAAATTTATGTTAGTGTGATGGAATAATTGTTTTTTCCAAAGCTTCTAATAACACGGTATATTATTTTTGTAATTAAAAAAATCATTCCAAGAAAAAATTTAGGATAATTTTAATATTTATCCTTCGATATATCTATTCATCATCAAAATTTGCCATACAACTGCAATATTACTTTTTTGACTAATCATTTGAATTTTACCAAAATATGAAAAGTTGTGGTGGAGAAAAAGGACTAAATTTAAAAAAATTGTCAGCTGGGAATTCCCTGGCAGTCCAGTGGTTAGGACCCCTTGTTCTCACTGGGTTTGATCCTTGGTCAGGGAACTAGGGTCCCACCAGCCACGTGGCCAGGCCAAAAAAATAGGAAAAAATAAAAAATAAAATTGTCAACTTCTTAAATTTTCATTTTATAAAGGGGGAAGATAGTTGGAATTCTAGCAAGATTAATTAAACTTTAAATTTAATTAAATTCAAATGAGTGGTTATTTGGGGGAGAGTGAAAACAAGTATAACACTGAACAAACACAGATCTGTTCCTAACTTTTGAACACTTCCTATTTCTAGTTGTTTGTTAACTTCCACAATTACTTCCCAGGCATTAACTAAACATTGTCTTTTGAAACTAAAACTATCCTCTGGGCAGTTATTGGAACTAATGATCGTTTACAGTAGATTATTTAATTTTTAAAAGTAAACGTCAGAAAAGTCTAAAAAATCCTTCATTTAACTGTGGTAATGTTCATTTATAACACAGTTTAGATTAGCTATACCTTTTACCTGGAACATTTTTATATGAAGATCTAAAGAAGCCACAATATTTCACTGCTCAAAAATAAGATTTTCATAACTGATGTTAAGAACATATTTTAATATTTCATTGAACAATTTATAAAATGTCAGTATAAATGTCTATAAAGCTAGCATTTTTCTTATCAGAGAAATAAACCTCTATATGTCAACAGCATTTTGGCTGATTTCCTCAAATTCATTTTTTTTTATGATATAGCTTGGGGAAAAACACCCCACCAAATCCCATAACATCAGAACTTTTTAATGTTATTTTTTAAATTATCAAGTATAAGAATAATTAATAAGCAACTGTATAATTTATTTTGAATGGTTCAAAAACACATTTGACAAGTGAACCCAACTGGCAAGATGACTCTAGAGAGGAAAGTAAATTAGCAAACCAATCTAAAGAAAAAGTAAGTCTCTATATATTTTGTTTAGGTTTTCATATAATAACCATTTGGGGCAAGTCCATACTTGTGTTTTAAGACACTACTGGTCCACACAGCAGAGGCAGAGCTAGGCCCCATCTCAAGTGAGTTAACATGGCAGTTGCTTAGGACAAATGTGATGAATAACTGAATTAATCATAAACCCACATTCTTAATTTGTCCCCTACATCTTTTCTACTCTAAAGCACAGCACATGCGCTTTCGTGGAATTTAGGACAACCAATTTAAATTAAGTTTGAGCTGCAGAAGCTGCCTGATTCTGCTTCTCTTATTATCCAAAAAGCTCAGCTCCAATCCTGAAACCTGAAAGCAAATGGAATCCTAAATACAAACCCCATCTTCCATTAATTTACTCTTTTTCACTACTCTTTTCTGTTTTCAATCCGCTATGCCTTGGAAATAATGTCTTAGAAAATTACAAAATGTAAGCAGATTTAACGAACTTGGGAAACATTGAGGAATGAACTCTAAGATCAAACAACAGATTTTTAAGTTGCCAGAGAAGCTGCAGACCATTTTCCTTTCCACACAGTCCCAATTTTAAAGTAAGGATATCAGGAAAGGAGTTATCTGCCAGTAAATTCATTTTTATTCAACAAATAATTGTGTGCCTATGTGGCAGGCTCTTTTCTATCTCTAGAGATACAGTGGTGGATTAAACTAAGTTTTATAGTTCATGGAGTTATATTTTAGTGAGGGAGTCAGATAAATAAACTAGGTAGTTTAAAATGTTTGCTTACCTGTGTTTCCTAATTTTTCCTATAATATACTGTACTATTTCCATAATTTTCCTATTAAATGTAGTTACAAATGTATGCCTACATACACATACACGGATTTACATTTAACAGATTGGCCAAAACCACGTTGTTCTCCCATAAATTTCCAGTTCCTCAAGGTACTTAAAATGTGCACAGAAATAACATTTGTTAAATATAAGTGTAAAGTATAGACCACTTATAGTCTCAGTATGATTGACATTAAAATGTGCTAAGCAAAAATATGATTACCTTCAGTTTTGGATTAAATTTATGTTCATTTTGATTCTTTGTACTAACCAAATTAGGTATTAATTAATCTTCCACTTTTCTGAACCAACTAAAAAGTATTTGTAGCATGTTTAGGATTTACCAAGTAGATATGGGAATATGGACCTGAACTCTATTAAAGAGCTTATAATCTAGTTAGAATCATAAAATTATTGGAAAGAACACAGGACTAAATTTAAATTATTTTCTACTTGTGCCATGTCTTATAAAATCCAGAGGAATAGGTGTTCCATGCAAATTAGAGTTACCAAGGAAAAGTTTTATTGTTCAGATGGAATCCTGGCCATTAATGAGAAAAAGTTTCTGTAAATCCGTGAAATAACACGAGTTTCTGTAGAATAGTGAAAACATTCACACAAGAAAGAATAGGTGTTAGGAAAATAGGTTGGCTAATTGTGGTGGAGGTCCATTACAGGGGGCCTAAAAAGCCAAGCAGAGTTTAAATCTGATACACAAAAATTGGCTATCACACAATAAGGAAAGTACAGAAACTATGGCTCATCTGTGCGTGGGCGGGGGCGGTTTGAGGGGGTAAAGGTAGGAAAGAAGACAGAGGTGGCTTTCAGTGCCATGGAATGAGGCAAGCAGCCACTAGCTGAGAGAATAGCTAAGAGGCAGTTGCTATCATCCTTAAGTGGGATAACAGTGTCCTGGGCTTGGGAGAGGGAGAACAGGGAGAGCAAAACAGTAATATAGAGTGAAAAACAATAGAGTAATTTTTTCATGGGAACGAAAATGGAAAATGTTATAGTAGTTGCTGTATAATAAAGTTTACTTTTTATTACATTTGCGATGACCATAAATAATTCAGGCAGAAACTGTTTACAGTTAGGAGATAAGGTATTGGTTTTCAAATAAGACAGTGGGATTAAAGATGTATATTTGAGTCACTTGTTTAAAAAAAATTTATATATACCTAGAGCATGTAATACCTAAGGCATTAAGTATATTCTCTGAAGAAGAGAATATACAGACAAGCAAAGATTAATTTCTCAAAAATTATCCATTATTCAGGCAGAGAAAAGGAAAAGAACTCCAAAGAGTACTTGAGAGAAGAGAAAAAGGATAAAAATCACATCAGAGAAGTCAAAGGAGACCATTGTAAGAAAAGGACGTGGTGGATGGTGGGATATGCCACAGGTCAAAAGAAATTCTGGGTATAGGAAAGATCCATGGATCTGAAAATAAGAAAATTATTGCTTATCTATTACAAATTTAAATTTAAAAGCTGAAACAATTCAATTTCTTAGAAGTTGAAATCAATGATGAAATACTGCTAATACCAACAGCATTTATTAAATGCTTAAAGTATGTAAGCACTACTCTAAGAGTTTATATGTATTAACTCATTCAATCCTTAGAACAACACTCAAGTAAAGTACTATTATTATTTACTACTTAAAGATGACAAAACTGAGGAAGGTTTAGTAAGTTGCCCAATATTGCACAACTGAGCTCTTAGCTATTACACTACATTGCTCTTTAGCAAGATATAGGTATGAGGATGTTCACTGAAAGAGTACTTGTGGTAGAGAAAAGTCTGGAAACTTAAAAGACCAAAGGCAGACTGACTAAATAAATTATGCTTTGTCTAAACAATGGAATGGATTATGCATATATATCTAAAACTTTAAACATAATGATGTATATTTATAATACTGAATGGAAATATGTCCACAATATATTTTTAAAAGGAAGTGGAATTTTAAAAATGGGCACACATTTGGTATGTTTATCCAATCTACTTATCCTCCTCATCCCACCCCCTCTGTGTCTCTATCTAGAGTGCAAGAGACATAAACTCAGGAGAAATGCACGCAAAACTGTTAGCCAAAACTGTTATCACTGTGAGAATAGAGAATTTTTCTGTCTCAGTTATTTCTGTGACAGATTTTATTTCTATAACACAATTTCACAGCAGCAAAGAGAACTGGGTTTTTGTTTTTTTAAAAGAAAAGAAAGAAAATCATAGCTGACTTGGGTCAGTAAATTCCTCTTCTGAATAATTCGTTGGTATTTTTCTCTGGTTATAAACATCTCCATTTAAAACTCATTCTTAAATGCTCTCAAATCCTCAGCCAGGCCTACCAAGCTGAAAAAGTTATTAAGTAATTGCTAGCAAATCAGGCAAAATTAATTTCAACCAAGAATGTCAAAGGTAAAATTTTGACCTAAATTTGATTTTGTCCCAATTTATAGGGCATCTGTCAACAATCCTCACTTGACATTTATAGACTCAGCCTATTTCACTTAATGTCTAAACTCTTTGCTCCCAGTAAACACACTTTGTAAACACCAGGCCAAATCATTACTTTTCAAAAATAATCTGCAAGCTCTGAATAAGAAAAACAGAGCAGGATATTTCACTTTTTGAGAAGTGAGTAGTTTGATCTAAAGTATCAAAACATCATTCATCTTCATGGCTCCATTGGTTTTGCTACTCTAGCCCCCCTACACCACCTCCCCCATGCGACCTCAACATTGATGTATGACATAGATTTTCTTTCTAAATGGTAAACTAAAATTGAGAATGAGAAATGTGTACAATTGTTTGAGATCCTTGAGCTACCAGAAATGTCAGAGAACCAAGTTTATTAGCCACTGATCTCGAAAATGGAATCAGTTCTGTACTGCACAACGAGGGAAGTGCTCGAGTAGGTGTGCTGATTCACTTCCCTCAAAAGCCTAATATCAGTTTATTTCTTTCACATCCATTTATAGTCTTCTCTAGCCTGCTACCTTAATTTTTAGCTTTTATGAATTTTTCTCTTAACAAAATAAAAATCCTTCCAGGCAAACTTAAAATATTATTCAATAGTATAATTTCTCTAAGATTACTACGTGAACTTTATACATTGCCTTAGAAAGTATCTCACTCTACTCTCATTTTGCGGAGTTAATCTCCCATTAGTATAGTCACACAACTTTTTAACATGTGGTGAAAATTTTTAGAGTAGAAAACCATTTACGATTCTTTCATCTTTCACAATACTTCTCACTGCATACATATTGAGAATTGCTATTTTTAAAAAGTTAACAATTGAATTATCATTGCGCAAAAGCCTCATTTTAATCACTCCTCTGATCATTCTAGTTTCATAAATCAAGATAATCTCTGTCCCATTTTGATAGATTCCTATCAGAATATCAATTTGCTTGCCTAATTTTCAGTGGCATCAACCGGCATAAGTTTTTCTATGCATTTCTTTGTTACCAATTCTGTGTACACTTTAATACTGCTGAATCAACATGTATACTAGATACATAGTATCATGGGTAATGCTTCATCTCTAGTTTTTCTTAAAATCACTTTTCAAGAACAGGATTAAACTTCTACAATGAAGTGGATATAAATCCAGTGGATTATATTTCTCTACTTTTTGAGCAACTTGCCTACTCTTCCAGTATTTCCCTATCAACATAGACTTATGAATGATGATTTCTTCATTCTATGAAAATTACACTACATTCATTCCTGAGACTAAAATATTATGGTTTTTTCAATGTTGCTTTTCAAATACTCTTAATTTTATTTTATTTATTTATTTATTTATTTATTTTTAATTTTGGCTGCGCCAGGTCTTAGTTGCAGCATGCATGTGGGACCTAGTTCTCTGACCAGGGATCGAACCCCAGTCCCCTGCATTGGGAGCATGGAGTCTTACCCACTGGACCACCAGAAGTCCAACACTCTTAATTTTAGTTCAGAAATTATAATTACATTCTGTAACTCTGCCTTTGATGCCCTTTTTATTTTATACAAGAAATTAAAACCTACACCTGTATTTTATGATCCAATTCCAGTTTTCTCAATCTTCTAAGCATAGTTTATTTCTATTTTGTTAACGAAATAACCTAATTTCAGGTTCCCTTTAAAAAAAATATTAAATAATCTCCTAATCATCTTTCCCACCAAAATTGTATATTTATTTAATCTTTTTTCTCTCTACTCTTGTGCAAACTATACATTGGCCATTTTTACTGAAATTCTGAAGGGATTAAAAAATATCATGACCTGAAATTTTTGAAAGATGATGTCAGCAACCTTTGATAGTGAAATATCAAGTCTAAAAGATAAATGTAAAGAAGTTATAAATGTATAAAGATATTTAAGTAAAATTGTATTTACGTTAGTTTCTCATAAAGCAAAAACTGGAAACTATATGAACGCACAACAATAAAGGACTGGTTAAAAAGCATATATCTAGGGCTTCCCTGGTGGTGCAGTGGTTAAGAATCTGCCTGCCAGTGCAGGCGACATGGGTTAAATCCCTGGTCTGGGAAGATCCCACATGATGCGGAGCAGCTAAGCCCGTGCGCCACAACTACTGAGCCTGCGCTCTAGAGCCGGCGTGCCACAACTACTGAAGCCCACGTGCCTAGAGCCCGTGCTCCGTAACAAGAGAAGCCACCGCAAGGAGAAGCCCACGCACTGCAACAAAGGGTAGCCCCATCTCCCCGCAACTAGAGAAAGCCCACGCACAGCAAAGAAGACAGAGCACAGCCAAAAAAAACAAAACATGTATCTAAAATGAACTACTTTGGCATATTTAAAAGTGATTTTGTATAATAAACAACACAAAAGTATGCTATCATGTAAAAAACTTAAGTTACAAAAAAATTTTAAGATTTTGTAGATAGCTACATCTAGAAAGGCTAAGTGGTGAAGGTGGGAATACGGATGTTTCTTCTCTTTATGCTTACATTTTTCTAATTTTTCTGCAATAAACATATATTACTCTTTCAAATAATATTTTCCTTTATCAATGCAAATGTAAAAATGTAAAACTTGTAAGTTTTATAGAAACTCATTATAAGTTCTGTAATTCTTGTTAAAACATAACTATAAAAACCTCACTTCAGTAAAAAGATTTAAAAAGAATGCTAAGAATTATACTGTCATACAATTCACAATGAAATAACAATGGATAGGGACTGATTAAAACTCTAATATGTACTTTGAAAACAGATTTCACATGGTTTAGATAATTCCATGCAAACATCCAAATCAATTTTATTTTTCATTAATTCTTTTGAATGAAAACATGGTTTTCATTTCCCATGTAACACTGCTTTAAATACCTACTTAAAAGATGAGAAGTTGGAATTTTGGAAGTGGAAGTTTAAATAGGTAGACATAGCTAACAAATTATCTTCATGAAAAGCAAAGAAAAAATTCAGGTAAAAAATATTAAACTCCAGAAGAATCAGTAAGACTGAGACATGAATCTTCTTCCTCTATGGTAGACATGCTCCAAAACTGAAACTTTGGCTCTATTTTAATGGGTTAAGTCCTACTTTGAAATGTTAAGTACTACCTCCAGAATGTTTATTAAATAATCTAATAGACACTTAAATTTTAAAACTTTTTTCCTAACTTTGTAAGTTCCTAAGTACATTTATTTAAAGGCTTATCAAGAAAGCATGCACTATGTTCTCTGGAATTTGTTTTATATAGTTTGAAATGTTTGGTTTATATTTCACATTTTATCTCCTCCAGATATACGTTTGTGATGACATTTTCCAAAGTGGTATCACCTAAAGTAAAGAATTAAGTCCAAATTCTATATAGAATACTGCCATTAAGGTTTCAGTAGACAAGATTGCAATAAAGATTATATTGGAATTCCCTCCTTGTGCTGTGACAGAAATGCAAAGAAAGTTGAAGGGGAAAAAAACCTGAAGAGCAAGCTCTGGATCAAGATGATGTTACTTTAGCCGGTAAATGAAGTCTGGAGGAAGGCTCCTATAATCTAGTAAACACATGCCCACTCTTTTTTTTTTTTTTTTTGCGGTACGCGGGCCTCTCACTGTTGTGGCCTCTCCCATTGCGGAGCACAGGCTCCGGATGCGCAGGCTCAGCGCCATGGCTCACGGGTCCAGCCGCTCTGCGGCATGTGGGATCTTCCCGGACCGGGACACGGACCCCTGTCCCCTGCATCAGCAGGCGGACTCTCAACCACTGCACCACCAGGGAAGCCCCATGCCCGAATCTTAATAATGGATCCTAATATAGAGGTCTGATTTTGTCCAGGCTTTGTGTAACAGGTTAGTGGGGATGTCAGATTATCGAAAGCTGTGACATGTAAAAAATAACAGGAAAATAAAAAATTTCCTAATACTGCTTCTCAAAGAAGTCGAGCTCCTAACAGCCCTTTCCCAATCACTCCCTAAACCTAAGGGAAGACAGGACAGGGACAAGACCATTGCTCTATCCTCCTCCCCACATTCCCTCATCATCTCACAATATGCACACAATACTCTAAGGATGGACTTTCAAATTGCTACAATTGAGATACATTGCTGGATAGGAGGGCATAAATGTTCAAAAACCAGATTTTATGAAGTATTTACCTGACCACTGAGAAAACTAGTTTAAAAATATTTAATGTTAAATAAGTAGTACAAATATAATCCTTACACATAAGACTCACTTCAAAGGGAGCTATCATTCTTGAAAGATGGCTTCATGATTTTGATGCCTACTGTTTTCAGTGACACTGAATAGCTCAAGAAAATCTGTACTGTTAATCAAGATTTTCCTTAAAAATTATAGGCAAATCAACTTAAGGGAAAAAATATATAACTAGCAACAGAAATATACACTTATAAAATCTACTTAAAACTATTATTATTACATATGGGTATTCAAGTCTCCTCATATCTTTCTAATGCTGAGTTGCAAGAATATAAAAAGTTCAAGACATGTATGAGAAAAATAATTTGCAAACGTAATACTTAAGTGGGAAATTATAGAACTATAATTTATATAGTTCTATTTCATATAGAACTATATGAAAATCTAAGCACAAAACATCTGAAAGAAAATTACTTAAAGCAAGTCATGAACACCAAAGTAACAAATGAAAGTATTGGTCTTTCACCTCAGAGAGCATATTTATCATTCCTTCCAGTATGATACTGAGAAAAACAACATAAACAATAAAGATAACATACTATTTAAATGTTATATCAAAATTACCTGAACTTATAAATAGCAAATCATGCTAAAGTTAAGTTTCCCTTAAGTCCCCTAACGTATAAGTTCCTGCAAATAAGAAAAAACAAAACAGAAAAATGGAGTAAGAAGATCAAGTCTCAGAAAAAGAAATCTAAAGGGACTTTAAATGTATAAAAACAGGTTTAATCTCATACATAAGAGAAATGTAAGTCACAGCCATACTGATATTATAATTGTTTAACTATGAACACTGGCAAAAATTTTAAAGTATAATAATATACTGAATTAACAAGTTGTGAGGAAGTGTACTTTCAATATCAAGGATTATTAATGGGATTTCAAATTATTACCTCTGTGGAAGGCAATTTGGTTAAAAAAAAATCCCTCATACTCTTTGATCCAGCAATTCCTCATCTAGGAATAACCTAGATATATTTACAGATGGAAATGACATGTACACATATATTCAATGCAGTAATGTTTGTAATAAAACAAGTTTGGGAGGAACCTAAATGTCCTTCAGCAGAAGACAGATTAAACAAAATAAGGAATAAGTACTTGTAAAAAAAAATACACACTCTCTAAAATTTACTTTGTTAAGCAAAAAAGAAAAAAAGCAAGGTGTAAAACAAAACCTAAGAGGCAACTGTTCATGTAAAAGGAGAGGAAAAAAATAAGCTGAACATTTTTCACTGGGGAAGGGAATTGGGACGGATAGATGAAAAACTTTTCCCTGTAGGTCCCTTTCATATCTTGGGTTTTTGAACCATATTTTAAAATACACAAATATGTATTCTAAAACTCTTTAGATAATATATAACCTTTTGGGGCTTCTCTCATGTTTAAATATATTTCTGTATTTAACCATCAATTCTTAAAAAAATTCCAAATACTCTAAAAATGTATACAAGTAACAACATGTATTATGCATACAGATATTAAGATGTATAATATTGTTAAACTATTTAACTCACAGTATTTTTTAAGGCAAAGGATTTTTGCAGCATCTAAATACCTAGTAGAATTTAAGCATTTGTAAAAGGAACAATCAACCATAACACAAACTGATAAAACAAAGTACAGAAGTACTACCATAAAATTTTAACTTACTTAGATAATTTTCAAACCTAAAAATGGATGTTAACTAATGGAACAAGACATTGATGTCACTCAAGATTACTTAAAATGTTTTAAAAGTATTTATAACATTTAATAATAAGATTATTAAAGTAATATAGATGGGTAAAAATCTGAAAGTCAACATTTACTTTAACAAACTGTTGCATTCTGGGAAGACTGGACAGCTACATGTAAAAGAATGAAATTAGAACACTCCCTAACACCATACACAAAAATAAACTCAAAATGGATTAGAGACTTAAATGTAAGACCGGACACTATAAAATTCTTAGAGGAGAACATAGGAAGAACACTCTTTGACAGAAATCACAGCAAGATCTTTTTTGATCCACCTCCTACAGTAATGGAAATAAAAACAAAAATAAACAAATGGGACCTAATGAAACTTCAAAGCTTTTGCACAGCAAAGGAAACCATAAACAAGACCAAAAGACAACCCTCAGAATGGGAGAAAATAGTTGCAAACGAATCAATGGACAAAGGATTAATCTCCAAAATATATAAACAGCTCATGCAGCTCAATATTAAAAAAACAAACAACCCAATCCAAAAGTGGGCAAAAGACCTAAATAGATATTTCTCCAAAGAAGACATACAGATGGCCAAGAAGCACATGAAAAGCTGCTCAACATCACTAATTATTAGAGAAATGCAAATCAAAACTACAGTGAGGTATCACCTCACACCAGTTAGAATGGGCATCATCAGAAAATCTACAAACAACAAATGCTGGAGAGGGTGTGGAGAAAAGGGAACCCTCTTGCACTGTTGGTGGGAATGTAAATTGATACAGCCACTATGGAGAACAGTAGGGAGGTTCCTTAAAAAACTAAAAATAGAATTACCATATGACACAGAAATCCCACTACTGGGTATATACCCTGAGAAAACCATAATTCAAAAAGACATATGCACCCCAGTGTTCACTACAGCACTATTAACAATAGCCAGGTCATGGAAGCACCCTAAATGCCCATCGACAGACGAATGGATAAAGATGTGGTACATATATACAATGGAATATTACTTAGCCATAAAAAGGAACGAAATTGGGTCATTTGTAGAGACGTGGATGGATCTAGAGACTGTCATACAGAGTGAAGTAAGTCAGAAAGAGAAAAACAAATATCGTATATTAATGCATATATGTGGAACCTAGAAAAATGGTACAGATGAACCGGTTTGCAGGGCAGAAATTGAGACACAGGTGTAGAGAACAAACATATGGACATCAAGGGGGAAAATGGCAGGGGGGTGGGGGTGGGGGTGTGATGAATTGGGCGATTGGGATTGACATGTATACACTGATGTGTATAAAACTGATGACTAATAAGGACCTGCTGTATAAAAAAATAAAATTAAATTAAAAATACAAAAGAACTGTTGCATGCCACAATCTTTATAAACTTCTGGCACTAAACCAATCAAATAAGATTTACCAACTTATAAATAAAAATAAAATTCATAATCATTTTCCTCAAAAAAATGAAGGTAAAAATATAACATGAATTACAATTCTAACAAAAGTCCTTTCATCTATGAGAACTTTCATTAGAAAAGAATGACTTTGGAGGGAGAATCTTATTAAGAAAAATATTGAGTAATCCAGTGGATACTACCAAAACAAGAATATTCTTTATATACATACATATATATATATATATATATATATATATATATAATTTCTTTTAGTTTGAGGAAGTTATATACTATAATGGGAAATGTCAAAAAATATATGTGGCTTCTTGCCTTCCAAGATGGCCCACACTCTGTGGAGTGTGTTTCTCTAAATAAACCCACTTCTTACCTATCAAAAAAAATACATATTTAACTTTGACAATGTTATTTTATTGACCTCGCCTATAATGTCTTTCTTCACCCCCATAAAGATTTTTCTCCTGTGTATAGAACTTTTGACAGGTTTGTTTAAGTAAACTGAAGAGGCAATTCCATTGTCTTCTGGCTTCTACTGTTGCCCTTGGGAAGTTGTCAACCTAACTGCCGTATGTTTGAAGACCATTTGTCCTTTTGTTTCCAGCTGCTTTTGAGATGGGTTTGGTTCTCATTGTTTTTCTGTAGTTTCATTGTGTCTACATGGGAATTTTTCTTTTTTAAATCCTGTTTGGGATTCATTAAGCATCCTGAATCTGCTGAATTCTTTTAATCACCCTAAAAAAATTCTTAGAATTTATCTCTTCAAATTGTGCTTCTGCCCAATCTCTCTCCTCTACTTCTGGAACTTCAGTTAAGACACATTTTCACTCTACCCTTTGTGGCCTTAATCCTTTCATATTTCCTATGTCATTGTTTCTTTAAACTCCAATCTGGATTTCTTCAATTCTCCAATTCTCTCTTCACCTGTGTCTAATCTGTTATTAACCTAATTCCATCTTAATTCTAGTCTTTGAAGTCTTTGCAGATCTGTTTCTGCTGTATCAGTTTTTTTTTTACCTGATTAGTTTTTAACAAGCAAACTCCTTTTCCTTGGAAAAATATTCGTGGATATTTTTCTGTGGCTTAGGATGAAGGTGCATTCCTCCAGAAAAAGTCTGAGAAAGATTATCAGGCACCTAGTAGCATAATTCAGGTTGAGGCCACCTTACATGCATGGTTCAAAAATTGTTTGAACCACCCAAGTGATGTTTATTTGGAACACAAATCCATGCAAGTGCCAACTTGTTGAAACATCCCAGGACTTCCCCATTCTGCTCTGCTCAGGACCACACCAGCTTTCCTCAGTCTTCTAGGGTTAATAAGGCAGCACAGATTTATTTCTGGTTCACTGTCATCCTGAGTATTACCTACACACAGCTTTAGAGGAAGAGGGTGTCCTGTTAGGCAAGCCTTGGGCTTTGACTTTTGCTACATGAACTCCTATAAGCATTTGAAATTGAAGCTCAAGTTCTCCCAGTTTGACAAAGGCTCTCAGGGTAAAAACAGTTTAGGAACTCAGCTTATCTCCCAGCATTCCTATTTTTGTTTGTGTGTGTGTTTGTTTTCCAGTTAGGTTTTGGCTTGGTAATTCTTTACTACACTGTCAGTTCTTCAAGATGTTTTAAAATTCTGCCCAGCAGCCCTTGTTTTCAGTGAGACCATTTATCTGAGTAAACAAGCTCACCATATCACCCAAATCTTCTTCAATATATTTTATTAACATCTGGCTTCAAAAAAATTAGGAAAAAATTCTGTATGCAAACTATCTTGAAAAGCAACTAAAAACTTAAAAATCCAATGTTATTTGAAACACTAAATTTCAAAGGTTAAGAAAATTACAGGGGCTTCCCTGGTGGTGCAGTGGTTGAGTCCGCCTGCCGATGCAGGGGACATGGGTTCGTGCCCCGGTCCGGGAGGATCCCACATGCCGCGGAGCGGCTAGGCCCGTGAGCCATGGCCGCTGGGCCTGTGCATCCGGAGCCTGTGCTCCGCAACAGGAGAGGCCACAACAGTGTGAGGCCCGCGTACCGCAAAAAAAAAAAAAAAGAAAAAAAAAGAAAATTACAGAATTCAATAAACCAAATATATTTCCTCTAATGTATTGGAGAATTCCCAAGTAAGTGTAATTCAGTTCTCTGAAATACTTTATAAACCAGCAATTTGAGTTTACCCATAATGTTTGCCATGCCAAAGTAAGTGAAGTTTGGGTGAAAGTTACAAAAACAAAAAGTAAAATGATAAATAACATTTAACACAGAAGTACTGTTTTTAAGGACAAAAGCTGGAGTAATTCATCTTTTATACTTGCTTTTTAAAAAATAAATCTATATAAAGTTTATGGATTAAGTTAAAACAGGAACTTTCTATATTTTTAAATATCTAGATGTCTTAAAGAATTTCCACTCATCAATTGGATGTTGGCATTGTGCACATATGTATTAGTCCAAGTGAAAATGGGTGGTTAAGAATTGAAATGTTTATGCTTTACTAATCTGACAAAAAACCTGTGAAATTTGATAAATCAAGTTGTGAAAACTCCTGTTTTTATCTCATACATACACATACAAATGTCTCAGAAGTTTTACTTCAATATATATACCTAAATCTTTCTTGTAACCAGTCAGGCATTTATTTTCTATACCAGGTTTTAAAGTTTTATCTGAAAGCATTTCAGAATTACAAACAAGCAATTTTTTTAAAGGTACTTCAAAATGCTAGGTAAATTAGTAATGCCCTTTTGTAATTCTTTAAAATTGGATAATTCTTTAGTATATGTGCTGCCGAAGCGAGTACTAAAATTGGATAATTCTTTAAAGACCTTTCTTTTAGGTCATACATCAAGACAGAATAATTCTAAATGTCAATGATGCTTATTCTAAAATACTTAAATGGCTGAGGGTATTAGACAATTCAAAAGGATAGTTTCTTTGTAGTTTTAGAAAAACTGTATAGACATTTTTAAAACCTATGTTAACAGTAAAGATATTGCCCACGTATAATTTGATGAAAAATAATACACTGTTATAGATGTCACACTCTAATTCTTAGAAATTAAAATTCAAGTTGTAAAATAATGATAAATTGTTTTATTTCCCATTGTGCATTTTTCACCCAACAAATATTTAGACTGCCACTATGTGCCAAGCATTGCTGTAGATTCCTGAAACATATCAATGTATAAAATACAAACTATAATAAGTAAACTGTTCAGTATACTAGAAGATAAGCACTATAGGTGAAAAAAATAGAGGAAAGGATGAGTTTTGAGGTGTTGGGGATAGGGGTGGCAATTTAAAATACGGGCAAGAGCAGATCTCACTGAGAAGATAACACTTTTACAAAAATTTGAAGAAAGCAAAGGATTTTGCCAAGCAGCTATCTGGATAAGTATCTTTAGAGCAGATAAAATAGCTAATGTAAAGAAAAGCCTTGAGGTGGGAATGTGTCTAGAATATTTAAGGAGGCCAGAGTGACTGAAGAAGAGACTTTACTATGTGAATTATTTATCATGCAGCTATCAAGCACAAAATTTTATACTTAAGTGGGTATCCTAGTATTCACTCCGTACACTTATTTTCTAATAATTATTCATCCTATCTGAATTTATGACTAAGAAATAACTGATTCTTAAACATATAAAAATGTTACTTTACAGATATAAATTCATTAAAAATGAATCATTAAAAAAAAACTATATTCAATTTCTACTTGAAATAGGACCCTGGTTACTGTTTTTGAAGATTCCAATCAAGAGCCAGAACTCGCTAATTCAGCGATCAAAGTTCCATTATAATTTCTCAACTACTTACTGCTATAAAAACATTGTTTCATATAATACCAATGTCTTTCTAAAATATACAATATTATCATTATTACACCAATACAATTCTTATTAATACTTCCCTCCTCATATTAATTTAACATACTGCCATAGATAGGCAATCTACCCTCCCTAATAGATTTTTGGACTTCATGAAAATTTGAAAATTTAGAGAATGAAATTTACAAACTTTTTCATCAAAAAGAGAAGTTTGAAACCCAGTTCTTGTGCTTTCACTAAATTTTAGGCAGTCTTTAAGTATTCCGAAAATATTCACAAGACATCAGAACATGAGTTTCAGGTTTTATTCAAAACCAAGTTTCAATCCTCAATACTATAATCAATAAAAGTGTAAGTGGTATTTAAAAAGTTTTGTCCCTTTGGTGTAACTGTCCCTTTTAGTACACACTTGCATATTAACTTATGTATTTAACCAAATAAAAGGATAGTGTCCTATACATTTCTTCATTAATAAAATTCATGTAACAGATGAGCAATCTTCTTTGTGTATGTGCAGAAGTCAATCTGGGAACTACGTTATTGGATAAACTAGACATACTGACAATGTGGTATCCTGGGACTGGCATTTAGTAAAAACAGATTTTATTCATGGCAAAGATTTTTCTAGGAACCAACTTTTTCAAAGTAACTACTCAAGTCTAACCTACCAATAAAACATAACTAATTTTCTCCCTTTGAAAAGGCTTTGTTCCTCCTCCAAAATGAATACTCTGGTTAATTAATATCATTTTCCTCAAACTATATGAAGGCTATTATAGAGAATAAAAGGTTTCATAGCTTCTTAACTCTATTACTTTCTTAAGACTCAAATACAAAGTAAAAATTAGTGAAACCAAGAGAATTTCTAACCAACATGCAATTTTCTTTGAAAATTGTAAAGGAAACCTCCCCTCACTTAACTTCTAAATTTCTGTAGGCATTTGAGTTTTAAAAAAGGCCCACAATTATAAATATCACAACTTACGGTTTTCCTAGAGCAAAATTACATTCACATAATTCTAGCCATCATGAAATTTCAGATGTTCATACTTTTTCTCCAGCTCTATTTTCCTAACAGCTTAGCTGCAATTCTAGATTAACTATTGAGCTAGTGTTTTTGTAATTAAGAAAATTTTCATGAAATAGTCACAAGTCATCTGTTTACAATACTGCGAAGGGCTAGAAGCAAAACTTAGCTTTAAAACTATCAAGCTGTTTCAACTTCTCAAACAGAGCGTGTTTTTTCTCCCTTTCATTGAGACCTCAGCACTAGTGCTTCTCTTTGCCAGGGATTGTGTGTGTAATTTCATACTTCCATTTAGAAAGTCTTGTTCCTCATAAAAAGGAACGAAATTGTTATTTGTAACGAGGTGGATGGACCTAGAGTCTGTCATACAGAGTGAAGTCAGAAAGAGAAAAACAAATACTGTATGCTAATGCAAATATACGGAATCTAAAAAAATGGTACTGAAGAACCTAGTGGCAGGGCAGGAATAAAGATGCACACATAGAGAATGGACTTGAGGACACGGGGAGGGGAAAGGGTAAGCTGGGACGAAGGGAGAGAGTGGCATGGACTTATGTACACTACCAAATGTAAAATAGATAGCTAGTGGGAAGCAGCCGCATAGCACAGGGAGATCAGCTCGGTGCTTTGTGACCGCCTGGAGGGGTGGGATAGGGAGTGTGGGAGGGAGACACAAGAGGGAGGAGATATGGGGGTATATGTATACGTATAGCTGACTCACTTTGTTATACAGCAGAAACTAACACACCACTGTAAAGTAATTATGCGCCAGTAAAGATATGTTAAAAAAAAAGTCTTGTTCTTCTAGAGGATTTCCCTGACCTAACATACACTCCCCATGTTTTCTCAGAGCACCTACCACCCAGTATTATAATTGTCTCCTACACAAAACTGTAAATTTGTTCACTAATGTGTCCATAGCATCTAAGTGTCTAGCATGCATTTACTCAGTAGATACTTTAAAGTTAATTCCATCTTCCCCTGATATATAAAATGAAAGAACCTGAAAGAAGGCGTTTTCATGTATGTTTTTACCCAAAGCCACATAAAAATTTATGAAAATATATAGATGGTGTGGGGCCTGAAAATATACCAGATGACTATTTTCAGAATCCATAAATCCAACAGTCAATTGTGATACAGAAAAACAGTGTAACACTTCAGGCAATTTTATCTGAATATAATCCAGGCAAATATATCAATAGGCATCTGTAAGTCTTCATTCTACCTACTGTTTTCGATACGTTTAAGGACTCCACATGTAAAATTACTTGCCAAAAGGACTTGCTAACAGAATTCTGCATATTTTAATCTGCACAGAATCTCCTAAAACTTAAAGTACTTATACTTTTCTTCCTATCCAAAAAGTATCATCCTATCCAAAAAGAATAAGCATTACAGAATACATGAAATTTCTAGTTCTTCAATTGTGGGAAACTTAGAACTGCTAAATTCTCTTATAAGGTAAGTAATTTAAATTTTGATATAACATTATAATGGTTTATTTAGAATCAATTGAACTGTATCAGGAAGATGCATGAAGATATTTCAGTCTTCAGTGACATAGTCTGGGGAGGTACTCAAAAAGTATGTCTTGAATTTCTAAGTCTGATAAACCACAAGGTTCAAATAACTGGAAATGCTGATCTTCAATAAACGTGATTTTCCCATTAACTATAGGAATTAACACCCTCTTTCACATTTTCTTAAAAAGGAAGCTAGATATTGTGCTCCCTGCCTTTAATCTTTCATTTTATTTTTTCATTAAGTTTTGCTTCATAACTTCAAACATTTTAAAGATCTCCCCTCCAAAAAAAAAAAAAATCACAATAAAGTACAGATTGTCCTAACAGAAAACTTATTTTGCAAGACGTCTATGGAAAGAAAAGTATAGAGATAACCGTTCAGTAAGCAGATTGAAAGGTAACATACTTTACCTAAATTCTGGCCTTGATTTGAGAAAATTCCATCCTAATAAAACTCCTAATTGCTAAATCAGAAACGAAGGTAAAATTTCTTGTTCTCACATTAATGCTGAATGTAAATAAATATTTAGAGCTATAAAAAATACATTCTTAGAAATTTCTTAAAGGGTCAGAATTGCTAAGATTTGCCGCTTTTGTGTTCAGAATTCCTTTCTACTATTTGAAATTTGAACCAAGCATAGTGCAGAAAAGTTTAAAAACCGTGAAGGGTAAAAACAGAATTTTGCAAAGTAGAATTTTAGAACTAAGATTTTATACAAACCCTAAGATGCAGTTATGTGTTAGTTATTGTACTATACCATCTTCCAAAATATTTGTAGCAATTTTATGTGGTTTTGAGTAGTTATACATTTTTCAAATGTACTCCCAAATCCTAATAGCTAAATAAGAATGCAAGAAACACTTCAGCAAAGAAAAAAGGAGTCAGTTATGAACCTACTATTTAGCTATTTCTACAACTGTGTTTTAGGTCCTTTAGGCTGTTAGTACAGTGGTTAGTGAGTAGGAGCCCAGACCTAGGAATTAGATTATCTGAGTATAAAGCCCCCAGCTTTCCTATTTACTTCCCAGTAGCTTAAACTTTAGTAGTTATCTTAGGAAAGCTATTTAAGAACTCTAGATCTCAGAAAAGCTGAACATTTGAAAAAAATGGGATAATACTTACCTACTTCAAAAGGTAAACTGTGATTAGTCAGATATCCCATGTAAAGTACTAAACACAGTGCCCAAAATATATTAAAGGCCTAATTATTTTTGGCTATTACTGTTTAGGCAAGTAATCAGAATAAAGAAAAAAATCACTATCAATAACAACTGAAAATCAACAATGGATTTTTTTTTTTTTTTTTTTTGGGTACGCGGGGCTCTCCCGTTGCGGATCACAGGGTCCGGACGCGCAGGCTCAGCGGCCATGGCTCACGGGCCCAGCCACTCCACGACATGTGGGATCTTCCCGGACCGGGGCACGAACCCGTGTCCCCTGCATCGACAGGCGGACTCTCAACCACTGCACCACCGGGGAAGCCCAACAATGGATTTTTAAAATGCACTCTTTATTTCTAAAAATCTATCTAGAAAATATTTCACCTCCAAAAATATCCTCACACACTTTTTCCTCAAATAACGTGCACATAGAATATTTTTTTCCATGAAATTTAGTTTTGTAGATCTACACTTAAAATGTGATATAATTGAAAAACACCTGCTTATTTCTAAGAACAAGTACAATCCTATGCATATTTTGGGTAAGATCCTCAAAACTTTTAACTCACTGCAAATATACTTAAATTTAGAATAAAATAAGTTGCCTCTTAGTAATAAAAATATTAAAAATTCCCACCCCACTCTCTAATATCAGGATAGTTATAAAGACAGCTCTTGTCTATAATCGATACTGGGATGTTTCCATCTTATATCATAATTTACAAATTATTGGAAACAACACTTGAATTCACATTAGTTTTCCTACTGGGAAGGGGAAGGAACAAGAGTGAGAAATAATATGAAATCTCTGTGTTAAATTTAAGTAAAAGGCACAGCAGGACAATTATAAGATAAAATACAAGTGATTTCACCCATCATAGAAATAAGGCATTTTAGAAAGAATATGAGGCCGTTGGAAAAATATAAACATGGCTGGGTATGAAATTATATTAGAACACTGTTCCTTTTCAGTGGGATAATGGTATTGTGGTTATGTAGGACAATATTCTTTGTATAGAGAAAGATAAACATGTATGGCAAAACATAACACTGAATCAAGGAAGAAGGTGTATAGGTATTTACTGTAATACTTCTTCTTTTGACTTTTGTTTCAGAATTTTCATAATAAAAAATTGGGAAGGCAAAAAAGAGAGAAAAATTAATGGCTTCCCTAAGGTCACATTGATTCAATGGAAGAGCTAAAAGCAGTAAATCCTAGGTCACCAGATTCCAAATTCTGTGTCATTGCTATTCCTCCACACTATCCTTTGTAGAGTAAAATTTACAAATTCCTTGCATTTCTTTAAATAAATTAACAATTATTTAAACATCCCTTCCACATTAGCAAAAATTATCAGGCCACTGTCTTAGTAATAATGGGGAGAATTCTGACTGTGCCATTGAGACACACGGCAAATAACTACCCCAACTAACTATAAAATATTAAATCACAGACACATATGTAAGTAAGTTCTTTCAACTTGGAATGTCTGTTCTTTATGTGTAAATCTCATCAACTATTCTGTGAACTCTGGGAAACTTAAATGCACAACTGAACAGCTTACTTTGGGAAAAATACCACTTCCATGCTTTAGGCACCCTTTAATTGCTGATAGAGAAATTATTTCCTTTGAAGTGTTAACTTTCTAATTTGTACCTCAAACAACTGAGAATTTAAATGAGTACTTGAAAAATATAGCATTTTCAAACACAAATATTTATCCAGATGATCTTTTTGACTCACTTTTTAATGTTTTAAAATCAAAGATCTCATGACTTTTAAAACACGTATTCTTACTTGAAATAATTTGCCATTTGGTCAACTAAGTAAATCAATATATTTATTTCCCATAGCCTACAATGATTGTTATGAAAATATACAACCAGTTAAGTTTCTGTATGAGTTGGGGAGCAAATTTTTTAATCTTCCCCTTATGATTTGTGAGAGAATTTAAAAGCATTACTGACAGAATATATGATTTTATATTTGGAAAACTTGCTATAATCATAAAATGCACAAATCTTGTAAATCATCCTCTTTTCTAACTATTAGTAAGCTGTTCAAAAGAAAAAAAAATGAGGGCAAGGAGAAGCTAGTACTTTACAACAAGTTTTCAAATACAAATAAGCTTGAACTTTAAGTACGTATTTATATTCAACAATAAATACACTGAAAAACCCCAGATAATGTCAGAAAAACATCACTGATTCAGGCAAAAATTGTAATAGATTCAAAATTGAGTGGGCAGTTGTTGAGAAACAGGATTTCTACAGAATCTCAAAATATCTCCCCACTATTTTATTAGTTAGAAAAGTAAAACAGTAACTACACAGTGGAGAAAATGGTCAACGCTGATATCATCAATAAGTGGTAAATGAATGTCACATGTCTCTGAAGAGGACACACAACCATTTGTAGCTTTTCAGCTATACTGTATATAACCTGAATCTAATGAGGAAATATCAAATTTAAGACTGAGGAACTGTTCAACATCCAAGGAGACTGGAAAGGAATGACAACTATATATAATGGTCTTGGATTAGATTCTGATTTAAAAGAAAACTGCTCTAAAGGGCATTATTAGATCAATAATTAAAGAAGAAAACGGACTGCAGATTAAAATTCTATTAATGTAAAATTTCCTGGGTTTCATAAGTTTCTTTACGTACGAGAATATCTTTGTTATTAGCAAATATACTGACGTCATGATGTATGCAACCCAATCTCCTATGGTTCACGAAAAACAACTGATAAAGTTTATGTCAGATGTTAAAAACTGGTCAATCAGGTTAAGTGATGGACATATAATTTGAATCTTTAATCTAAAAGAATGATAATCTAAATAATGAATATATTTTAAGCATTTTCTCACCTATTAACATTCTAATTAATAGAACCACAAAACCTTAAAAAAATCACTTATTACACAATAGTTAAAACTGGTAATCAAAGGAAATGGTGGATGAAAGAGTTAAAATAAATGTATAGATAATACAGGAAACCAAGTTATTTTGTTGGCAATCTTCCCCAAATACTTTTAAGCTCTTCTATGACAATCCACACTTTCACCAGCTGTTCTGTTAAGGTAATGTCATTTTTGACATTTAAGTTTTATGAAATTTGGATATTACTTGAGTACTTTAATAAATATCATTGGTGGCAAAATTCTGTTATAGCTGGAAAGAGCCAACTCTCTTGAGAATAGACATTAACTAGAAATACTAAAAATACCATTAAAAAATAACATTTCATTTAAAAACTATCAAAAGCCATTAAGGGGGCTTCCCTGGTGGCACAGTGGTTGAGAGTCCGCCTGCCGATGCAGGGGACACGGGTTCATGCCCCGGTCCAGGAAGATCCCACATGCCGCGGAGCGGCTGGGCCCGTGAGCCATGGCCGCTGAGCCTGCGTGCCCAGAGCCTGTGCTCCACAACAGGAGAGGCCACAACAGTGAGAGGCCCGTGTACCGCAAAAAAAAAAAAAAAAGCCACTAAAGGAAAAAAATTTTTTAAATAAAGGGACATGAGTTAAAGGCACTCATCTGTGTAATGAAAAATTTAGAAATGAATCGAAACTGAACTACAGGAATAGCTAGAAATAATGAATGGTTCTCTGTGACAACAATCCATTTTCACCCCTCCCAAAAGAATTAGAAAGTCTTTTATATTACAACGACTCAAGTACTAATTAAATGAATGGATGTTAGCTAATAATCTGAAAATATGAAGATGTGGTATTCATATGTTTAAAAATTCTCAGGAGTAAGGATAAGAGTCAGCTATCAAAAAAAGCTGCGGTAATCTTTTTTGGGGGGGCCATGCTGCACGGCATGTGGGATCCTAGTTCCCAGACCAAGGATCGAACCTCCAGGGATCAAACCCTGGAGGTGCCCCCTGCAGTGGAAGTGGGGAGCTTTAACCATTGGACCCCGACAGGGAAGTCCCTGCAGTAATCCTTTTAAGCCACTGCTTAAGTGGCCCTCTCTTAACACGTAAGACATCCTTACAAGTTGATTCTTAGAATTTGGCACTTAGGTGATTATACTGTGTTTAAAATAAAAAGTTTATGGAGTCAGAAAATCAGGCTTCAAACCCAGGAATAAAATTAACTTCAAATAAATAAACAAACAAACAAATAAATAAAACTGACCAAATTCAATAACGCAACCCTAAACCTGACTGCAGATTTAATAGTCACCACACTGTCAAAAATACTACCAAGCAAATTGTAGATACCTCTAAAGATTACTTCTTGATTGACTATATACTGATTGATAAACCACAACATGGTATAGTCAAAAGAATAATCACTTTATACTCCAGACAAGTATAGGGAGTATTCTGCCAGGTATGAAATACACTCATGGCAATAAGATTCAATTATTACCCTCTAAAGAAAGCCTCAATTACCAAAACTGGCTACCAGAAACACCTAAAAATAACAGATCCTACATGTCCATCCTTTGGAGATTGAGTCAGCAATGCAGGAATAATAATTACAAAGCCTGAATGTTTTAAAAGCTTCCCAGGTGATCGTCAAGTTATGTTATTTGCAAACTTTGGCTCTAAGGGATAACAATCTCTTGACTTATTTTACACATGTATAAAACAGGGGGCTAAGCTACTTCATCTTTCAGCTCTAAATCTGATTTAAACCTAATATCCATTTTGGCTTTAAATATGTAATACATACATAGCCATAGTCTGTTGAATTAAAAAAATTTCAAGAAAGCCATCATCATGAAATAGTCAGCACTTTTTTCCTTCAAACTGAATATGAAAAAGTTACAGAAATTGCCATCAATATAAGACCATTTCCCTTGTTATTATATGAGGTGATGGATGTTAACTAAACACTGTGGTAATCATTTCACAATACATACATATATCAAATCATTATGTTGTACATCTTAAACTTATGCTGCATGTCAATTGTATCTCAATAAACTGAAAGAGAAAAAAAAAAAAGACCGTTTCCCATATACAGGAATCTTTAGACAAAGACTTATAATGTTAGCTGTATATGCCAGAGCTAAAACTTTGTATTTAAAAAAAAGGTTGTAACTGAACATGTTCTGTAACATGAATAAAAAAGTATTAGGAAGATTAAAAATAGCTTTGGGACTTTATCTTTGGACGTTTTTACATTTCAAAGTAAGTATTCCAAAACAACATTTCAGTACTGTCCTTGACATCAGACTCTGTTTTCAGAAGTATCACTTAACATTTCCAAACAGAAAGTTTTTCTTTGGAGGTTTCCTAGCATACAAAATGGTAAAACTTACCCCAGGTTATGCTTTCCTGAGCTTTAGAAAAGCCGTTTAGTTTCTCAACAGGTTGTATTCAAAGCAAATATTCACCATTTTGTTGGATTTGCTGCAGATTCTGAATACGTGAGGGAAAATTTTATACAGAATTTATTATGCCATTATACTAACCGACTACTTGTTATCTGCTCCAAAGTTGCTAAGAGTAAAAATGTTTAGTAATAAAAGTTAAAGTTTAAAAAGGAAGTTATGTACAAGCAAATAAATGCATTCTTGTCCACATTAAGAAGTACAGCTTTTCATAGACATCACTAGTATTATTTCAGACATCTTCATTTCTTGGAAATGCCTTGTGCCAGGCTCATTCATTTAAAAGGAACAGCTGTTTGCAAGTTGAAAGCACACACTAACCCATTAGAAAATGCTTGAGCCTTTATGAGGCCTTTTTGTCTTTTAAGAGAAAGTCAATTAATTGCCACCAGGTTCCCTTATGCTCAAAGTTAGGACCAAAACCACAGAGCATCCTAAAAAAGGCTTTTCATGTTAGGGTTATTTCTGTTTCCAAATATGGAACTCCACAGTATTATAAAAGGCTTAGGGGAGTGTGTGTTTATTCATGGATGCCACATGTTGGAGCCTACCTTTAGTGAGTATCTCTTGGGATGGTGAGGGGGTTGTATAGCAGATTAATCCCCCAAGACCTTACTGACTACAACCCCTGGTAATTTAAAACACTAAGTACTTGGTATTGTATATTACTATGTTATTCCATAAATGCCCAAGAAATTTAGGCTAAACCACTAGCCACAGGGAAACCTCAAACTGCATGATCCAATAGCCCTTTATGTTTCACAGCAAATTTTGGAATGTATATACTTAAAAAAAAAAATCTGGTTAGAGATGGCTTTTCCAGATTTTCAGAATATACCATAACTCTTATTAGATACACAAAAACAGAATATAAAAAAGCCTGGCTAAAAATTTTAAGAGTCTTTGAAGAGGGGGAAAAAAAATGAACCTTTTCCCCCAGTATTCTTATAAGTGACTCAATGATTATAAATCTATTTTATAAAGAAATATAAAAATGATCAGGTTGATTAGTACAAGATTTTGCCTGAAAATAAAGGGCTACACTTCACATAAAATAACAAATTACCTAGAAGACATAAAGAATTAAAAAACAAGATTTTTTTAAAGAGAAATTTTGTTATCTGAATTAACTACGTCTTTTTGCAAATAGTTTTATTTTGCAAAGCCTGGGGTGAAAAGAAAAGGCTCCAAGGAAAAAAATGTATAGATCATGTTAGTGGAAGTGACAAAACCTAAACATCTATGCTACAATAATGGAAGGGAAAATGAATGGGATTAGATATTTCAGTAAGACCTAAAATAGAAGTTTACTACTTAAAACAGTAAATGTAAATATTTCCTTTGTTTTAAAAATAGTATGTAATTATCCATATCACTTTCAGATATTTGATTACTCACTTCAGTGTTTGCAAAATTTGTTTTCTTTTATACCCCTACACTACATTTATACATGCATTTAAGAAACTATAGATTAAAAAGCATATTGCATTTTAGAGAACAATCTGAATAATCACACAGACATGGACCAACATTTATTACAAACAGGAAAAGAGCAGATCTATAAGAAAAGAGTACAGATTTTTAAAAAAAAAGATTGCAAGCTGAAGTATAGAAAAGAAATCTATATAATTAAAATTTTTTTCCTGCATTTAAAAATCACATTGCTCAATATATACAAAACATAATACAGTAGTTTAAACTGCTACTTAGAGGAATTAAAACAGTATTGACAGTGGAGAAGTTTATTTCAATTTAGGTCACCCATGTTCCATCCTGAGTTCAGTTCGATTTTCCAAGAAGAAAGGTATTTTTAAGTCATTTTTCCCAAGTAGAAAGGTTATTTTGAAAAACTGAAATATGTATGTCACAACTCAGTATTTATAAGAAAAGGATTCACATTAAAAAGTTTTTAATAAAAGGCAATCAATTCTCTACATACTTTTATTAAAGAATTACAGCTTTCACAGACAGCAAGATACATTGTTGCTATTACCAGCAGCATTACCTTCTTCATTTCTCCTTCAGCTAACAATAAAAAAAATCATCCTTTCATAAGAAAATTTCTTATGAATGTGGCCCAATTCAAAACAACTTACTTCTAACACTAAGTTATTTGTAGCTTACATGCTGTCACATTGATTATCTAGCTACATGAAGAGCTACAGAAACCAAAAGGGGAAAAGCAACTTAAAAAATGTAGCAAAACTATAAATTTTCTCAATTTGCCAATATTTAGTGACCCTTCTGACCACTCTAAAAAGGAGTTCTTTAAAGAGCACTTAGGCTCTAAAGGGGTATTTCACTTAACTCTAGTGTTTAAAAACTCCCATTTCTTAAACTCTAAAATATACTGTACTGCAGATTTAAGACACCTGTATATGAACTAGAGATGTATTAAAATGTTTTCTTTACTAAAACCAAGCAGCAGCAAAACTATTTTCATATCATAACAGTTTAGACTCTATACTGCATCACTTTAAGAAGAGCCATACAATTGTTTGCTCTTATGATATGGCTAGTAGCATTTTGGAATTCAAGAAGAAAGCAAAGAATTTCAAGCAGTTGAGGCGAAATGTGATCTCCTATATAATATATACAACATTAAAGTAATTTGGCTTAATTTTGAAATTATGTATGTGTTATAAATATATAGATGTTGGTCCTAAAGGAATTTTACCTTCAATAAGCAACAAAAATAAAAGTGGGTAATGAAATAAGGATGACATTTTAAAGTTCAAATTTTACACAAGTAGCTTTTTAGCAAGTATTGCTAAATGCTCAGAAATGAGAAAAGGTGATATACTGGCAAATATTAAAAATATCAGACTGGGGCTTCCCTGGTGGCGCAGTGGTTGAGAGTCCGCCTGCCGATGCAGGGGACACGGGTTCGTGCCCCGGTCCGGGAAGATCCCACATGCCGTGGAGCGGCTGGGCCCGTGAGCCATGGCCGCTGAGCCTGCGCATCCGGAGCCTGTGCTCCACAACGGGAGAGGCCACAGCAGTGAGAGGCCCATGTACCGCAAAAAAAAAAAAAAAAAAATCAGACTGGTGTCATTAACTTCTTTACTAAAAATTATTTATAAGATGCTCCCATTTGCAATTGATGTTTCAGGTTTAAAAGCAACCCCCCCTACTCCCCAAACCCCTAAAACACACTTCCTTCCTTTGCCACTTTGTTCATAAGTAGGATTTACAAGAAATTTCTCTGGGGAAGAAAATTATCTCATTTTTAAAGATGTATGTATTTTCTATTAGAAAAGAACTAAATGTATTTGGACTCACACACACTGGTTTAACTGAACATAAACAATTTTCCCACCATGAAGTACTGAGTTACAACAAATGTATTAACAAAACTTTATTTTCTTGAGGGTGCATACAGGATGTTATGTAAACACTGTCAGTATTATCTTTAAAGACATTCTTATTATTACTTCAGATTTTAATGTATTATAAATATGTGTCTTCTCCAGAAATATTAAAGGCCACATTGGGTGATACGGCCAAAGAAAACTTTAGCCCCTCACAGGCTAAACAAAGTACAATTGTGAAAATAAAGAGCAAATTAAGAAAGAGGAAAACATAGCTCAGGATATGCATTTTTAAAATTTGCATTCAATTTAACATCTTAATTCCTAAACCAGAAATATAAAATACACATATATATTCTTTACCATTTTTTTCTCAAAAGGTGTTTTATACATACATTCATATTTGTGTGTGTATCGCGTGTGAAACTGCAAACATTACCAACTAAATCAATCAGGCAACTGCTAACAGCTCTGAAATACGACATGAAATGAGCCTGTTATTTAGACAACTTTCAGCCCTCTGGAATAACATCTGGTCTCAGATTTTTTTAGAATGCAGTTTGTATTTTTAGCTAGGAAATGGGACAAACAGACTCACTGTGCTTATACTTACAGAATGGGGTATCTAACAGCCAATTTCAGTTTCACTTACGCTATAATGAAATGCATGAATAATACCTGAATATTTGAGAAACTGAAAGAAACTTCTAAAACTCAGAACGTACCATTTCATTATACAAAAACTATCATGTACCAATTATGTTAATTTCTGATGAGTCTGCATATAAGCTAATATGTAAAGTCAAACTGGAATGAAGACCAAGTACAGGTGATCCTGGCTTCAGCACACTTCAGACAGGCCTATTCACTCACCTGGTGAATTCCACGCCAGTCTACTCTGATGATTAGATATACTAAAGGAAGGAAATGGTCCCAAAAGATAAGTGATAAAACCTTAAGGATATGGTCTTGGTCCAAAACCACAACCAGACTCCACATAAGGTACAATCTCTCTCACACATACGAACACACAAACACACATACCACATACACAACCACACAGAAAAAATTTAACACACACACAATGTTCCTGCTATTGTCCAGTAATTCCCCGCCTCCCAAAGTAATACAATATAAACTACAGCACAAATACAGTGAGTACACTGTAGCCTCAATTTAAATCTGCTGTTGGTTGGGTCCATTTCTGAGGGACACATCACAGGTGACACTGTGCTGTGTTGAAGTCAGTACTGCTGATGACTAAAGCCCTTTGATAGGTCCAAACCAGACCCACACGTTATCAAATTTCAGCTACTGTGGAATATGTTATGACGAGGCTGCAGTGTACTTGATTATGTTGAGAATTTATATTACAGAATTAATACTCAAATAAGAATACTTCTTAAGTCATAAAAAGAAATGAATATCATTTTCAGCTTAATGTGGATATCAACTATTCCCATCTTACCTCTTACATCTCATTAATATATGACCTGAAAAATGACGACTTGGTGCCAACTGTTATCGATACAGTCACACTTTATTATCATCTGGATTGCTAATTCCGGTCTTCAAAAATGAACATTTCTCTTCTAATCATAACCAAGAATGGGGCCTTTACTCTTTAAAATAAACATGCCTGACTTCAAATTTCAAGAGTTAGAAAGAAAAAAAAACAAAAACAAAGTATCATTGGGTAAATTATGATTACATAGGTTTGAGTTCATATTAGCTTATTCCTGTATAACGTAAACTTTATCCTATAGAAAAACGGTTCTTTAAATTATTGAAGTGCTTACATTTATTGACAAACCATGCATTTTCACAAAATTAAAATGGAAAATAATTTTTCACCTAAAGGTTTCATTTAACCAGAGACACTCAAAATACCCTATGAAACTAAGTTAATATTTCTGTATTTTCTTATACCGTTCATATTAGTTTGTAAATAGGAATAAAAAGAAAAATGAGTTCTAAATAAATGACACAGGAGGCAATAAATTGACACATGACAAGTAAATAAAAGGCTAAAGCACTCCAATACCATTGAAACTGTTTTAATGTTGTTGCAACTCCAAAATGCAACAATCATCAGCTTGTAAAGACCCAAATTTCAAAAATTCATTTTAATTACTCCTTCATACCTATTTTACAAAATAAAGGCAAGAGACATTTTAAATCCTCCTTGTCCTAGTTGTGCTATCTATGTTCCTAATTTGTTTTCTATCACTATAGTGTATGTTGCAATTCCCATCAAAAGCTATATAAGAAAAAATAAAATAAAATATTAACCTCTGCTTCAATGTACAGTTTCCAGAATCTGCCAGAACTGGGGAACTGGGCAACAAGGCGTTCATAAGTCTTCCGTGCTTTGTCTATAGGTTGATTCTAAAATTGAAAACCAATAAACAGCATTTACAATGTTAGGATTATAAATGTATTATTTACTGCAGAACCAAGTAGTGTGATTGGACCCATAGAGAAGGAAATGTAATCCTATATCACTAAACCTGTGCCTCTCGAATGAGAATGCTCCAAGCGTCAAGGTCATAGGGATTCTCTTCTAATTTCTTTTCGGCTTTCTTCACTTTCTCTGGGACATACTCAGCTGCCTAGGGAGAAAAAAAACAATGAACTGAAGTTACTGTTTTAAAAATCTCAGGCCTAATTTAATTCAAGCACAACATATCAGCCCCCAGATGCAGTATCACAGTACAAGGCATAAAAATGTCCTCTTATAAAAGAGGTCCTGTGTTTCCTATAACCTATATATACTATCTTATCATAAATCTCTTACATAATAACAAAATCAAGTGAGCATATACTTTTAAAAAACATTTTTAAAACTTAAAAAAAACCATCTTTTACACGAAATAATATAGAGCAGCAGTTCTCAAACTTTGTAGTCTCAGGACCCCTTTTATACCCTTGAGTATACCAAAGAGCTTTTGTTCATGTGGGTTATTTCAGCATTTACCATATTAGAAATTAAAACTGAGAAAAATGTTAGATATTTATTCATATACAAATAACAATAAAATTATTTACATGTTAACATAACATTTCAATGAAAAATAACTATTTAAAAATTCAGCGAGATTATGTTACATATATTTGCAAATCTATATAATGTCGGACTTCAAAATGCAGCTGGATTTTCTTATCTGCTTCTGCACTCAACCTTCTGCAATATCAACTCATGTAAAAATTCCACTGTAGACTCATGAGATTAACAGTGAAAAAGGCAAATAATGTCTTAAATCTATTATGAGACAGTATGAACTCACAGGTCCTCTGAAAGTCTTGGGAACCCACAGGGTCCCTGGACCAACACTGAGAAACACTGCTATACAGAATTCATCCTGAGCCACAAAGAAAAAGCATGAAATGACACGGAAATTTTATTTTTGACGTGAAAGTTTTAAAAGCATGATTTACAAAGTGTATATACAACATAATGAAAACTATAAAAGAAATCCCTAATAAAACAGATTGAAAAGGTTGTACTAAAATATTTAGTAGTCATGTCTGGGTGATAGGTGGTAGAAGTACAGGTGACTTCCCCCCCCCCTTCTTTTAATATTTCCTAAACTCTTTAATAAGGTAGTTTTATTTTTCTTATAGAAATATAATCTTAAAAAATTAATACCTAAAAGAGTAGCTAGGACCTGAGGCATAAATACAAGTATTACTTCTCAAATTGTTGTTCAGAATAGTACTGTGTGCCACAAAAAGAAAGTGATACTCAAAAAATTCAGATAAATGTTAATCTGTACTAAGTTTGGTTTTACCTTTTTTGTAGGACTTCTTGAAATCCACAGTATGGCAATAAATATCAGTAACATTCAAGAGGGGATAGAGAGGGAAGCATTGCCCCTAATACCTTTCTTTTTCCTTTTTTTTTTTCCCCTTAGTGGCAATTAATATTTCACCAAGCAATTCTGTCAAAATAGCAGTTGGGAAAAAAATTTTCAAGTCATGTGTCTAGGGGAAAAAAATTACCTGGAAGAAGTATACTTTTCTTTGGAATAAATCAGTTTCCACCACTGATAAGTATACATTTATTTAGAAAGAAAACCATGTTTTAAAAGACTAATATAATTGTGTATCAAAATTAGGATATTCAACTAATACACAAGAGCTTTGTAAGTAGCTTGCTTAAACTACTTTAGTTTAGAAACTAAAACTGGAAAAGTTTAATAAAGGAGGACCACTGGTCCCACCCACATAATAGAACATAAAATGACAAATAAAGAGTACTGCAATGGTGATAAATCACCAGATCAGGATGGTTCAAAAAGAGGATATATGGAAAATCAGCAAATAATAAAGGTGGCATTTCAAATCGGAATGTTGGGTTATTCAATGCATGGTGCTAGAATAACTGTATCTATCAAAATAAAGTTGAATTCCTATTTTACCCTTTCTACCAAATTAATTTCAGATAGATCAAAGATTTAAACATTAAAAACAAAAACACAAGAACCATTGGAAAATATACTGAAATGTATCTTTGCCCAGGAAGGCTCTTTAAAAGCCTCTGAAAAGAGTAAACTTAATTCATAAAGTTTATTTACATTTGTGCATGGGAAAAGTATCACAATGACAGTGAAAAACGAACTTAAAAAATATCCCCAACACACATGGCAAAGTATTAAATTTATTAATATAAAGTCCAGTCACTAAAAGATCAGAAACTCAAAAAGAAAATGGGCAAAGTATTCGAACAGTTCATAGAAAAAGAACAATGAACTTTAAACATTCGAAAGCAATACAAATGTAAGCCACAAGATAGAGATCAAGGGTGTTTCTGGGTTTAAAGACTTTTTTTTATATGGACCATTTTCTTTTTAACATCTTTACTGCACTATAATTGCTTTACAATGTTGTGTTAGTTTCTGCTGTATAATCAGCTATATGTATACCTATATCCCCATATCCCCTCCCTCTTGCGTCTCCCTCCCACCCTCCCTATCCCATCCCTCTAGGTGGTCACTCTCCCTGTGCAATGCAGCTGCTTCCCACTAGCTATCTATTTTACATTTGGTAGTGTATATATGTCAATGCTACTCACTTCATATGTGGACCATTTTTAAAGTCTTTATTGAATTTGTCACAATATTGCTTCTGTTTTATGTTTTGGTTTTTGGGCCACGCATGTGGGACCTTAGCACCCCGACCAGGGATTGAACCTGCACCCCCTGCATTGGAAGGCTAAGCTTTAAGCACCCACAAAGGTGTTTTATAATTAACATTGCACTGGCAAGGATATATATCAATAGAAACAGACATTCTCGAATTGTTGGCAGGAACAAGCTGTAATATTGATCAAAATTTAACATGAATATCTGACCCTGAATTCCAGTTCTGACAACTTATCCTACTCTACACGTACACAAAGATGTACACAGGAGAGTAATCAGCTACATGGCTGTTTGTTGTTGTGTAAGACTAGGAATAATTTAAATAATCATGTGTAAAAGAACTGGCTAAATAAGTTATGGAATCTGTAGTCACTAAAAGGAACAAAGCAATGCAGCTCTATAAACAGCAACATGGAACAATCTCCATAATAGCCAGTTAAAAAAATAGGAGCAGATGGGGAGACACACACACCACATACAAGCGTACTCCACACACTGTATATTCTTCTGCTGTTTGAATTTTTACTGTTCACCTGAGAAATATTTGTTCAGTGTCTAGTGTGTGCCGGACATTGTTGAATGGGCACTTGGGATACAACAAAATAAAGATTTCTTTCAAACGGTTTACTTCTTGACAAACTTTAAAAATACTTTAAAATAAACTAGGATTTGTAAGATATCAACTATAATATGTTAACGGTAAAATAAGAAGTAAATGTGATACTGGAACTTTAAATCAGGAATTAAAAACCAGCTAAATTAATCAATGCTAACAATTAGTGTTTCAAAGCAGTCTGGTGGGAGGCCAAATCACTCAAATCCACTTGCTGAAAATTAACCTACCAAAATTAGATAATGTATGCCATAATCTGCAAAAGAACAGAGAAACTCAGAAGATAGCATCTAATATCTGACCAGCATAATTGCAGCAAGTATAAATGTCTCCTTACAAAATAAAACAAGCCATTCACTTAGTGATTCTCAACCCTGGCAGCACATCAGAATCACCTGGGGTAAAGGGAATTTAAAAAGATGCTCAAGCCTCGCTCTAGATCAATTAGAACAGAATCTCTAGGAAGGGGCCTGGACCGTCACTATTTTTAAAAAAACTCTCCAGGAGGTTCTAATGTGCAGCCTCAGTTGAAAATTATGGCTCTCTAGGGATTCCAAACTTTTTTTGTGTGTGCTGCTGAAACTTCCTGCAATCTCGTGAAACCTATGGGACTTTCTAGGGATAATGTTCTTAAATACACAAAATAAACTATGCAGGATTTCAAAGGAAACCAATTATACTGAAATGTAATTATAAAAATATTTTTAAACAAAGTTTATATTGTAATAAATACTTAACACAACAAAATCTAGTGGCGAGTCTAGTGATGAGTGCCAACAGTACTTTGAATACGTCTGTCCCAGTCACACAGCTATTGCTAACGCTACTAGTGTGGTTTCTTGCCTACATTCGTAATAGAAGGAAAGGCTCAATTTCAGTTAGAGATTAGTGAAAAGTTTTATTTTGCCCATTCAAGTTCAGGGAACCCTGAAAATTCTATCCACAGACACCTGGGGGAAGAGGTTACCAGGGACCCAAGAACCCCATGGAAAGGATGTTGGATCAGACATAAAAAAAAAATCTATTGAGCATCTACTATGTTAGGCATTGTCACTCCTCGCTAAGCAACTGATAACCCCGTTTCATAATAAAAAATATAACTAAATTTTACATGAATCTGCCCAAAGTCCAGTTAGAATCTGGCAGAACTATGGCTCAGCTCTTCACAGAATCTCTTATAACCCTAAATGTTTTCCTCTGGACAAGGATGTAGTTAAATGTTCATAAAACAATCTATCTAGATAATTCTCAATCAACTGAATTAATTCACAACAGAAGGTAACCAAAATGGCCAAGAGTATCCTCTGGTAGTTAAAGGCCATATTTAATTCTCACAATAAAAAGTTGTTCATCACCACAGCTATGAGCCAATTGGGTAACCAAAAGCATAACATTTTTGTTTTGTGGCCTGGTTACCACACTGCTGTAAAGCAAATGAAAATTGAACAGTTTTCTAGTATCCACAAGGAGACTGAGCGTCCAAAAGGAATGGACTTGTAATATTATTTCCTGAATCTGTTGTCAGATCAGAGAAATAGGTCACTTTAAGAAAACTTGCCGCAAGTTTCCAGTGCCCATTTGTAATGGAATGAGGTCAGAACTCTCCTTAGTTATAGCAAAAGAAGAGCCGTCTCATGCTTACATGTCCCAAAAACATTACTATAGAGAAACTCTATCAAAATCCAGCTTTTGTCTTTGGAATATCTGTAATCCCATTATCATTCTTCAGGGGAATGATAATGGGGAGTAGGATGGGCCCCAAATCAAATGAGCAAAACAAAAGCTGGACTAGTTCAGTTCCCAAGGCATGCACATTTAATGATAATAGTAGGACAGTGGGAACTTCTTTGATTTGCACAATTTTAAAAACCAGAAAAATAACACAACTGTAAGGAGTATACACATACACACCAACATATACTATTTCAAATGGGTACAAAAATCAGAAAAAATTGTCAAGTAGACAGACTTTTTTTTTGTATAAGGCGAAAATGTTGCTGAGGAACTACCTCCAGTACCTGATCTATGCACTGTTTTTCTAGTCGTAGTGTACTGCTAAAATATCAACTTTTCTATGTGAATAATAACCCGCGTACAACTGGCTTAAAGTATGGAGATAGGATACATTATACATGTTTGACCTTTTTTATTTTTAATAATGGCTTTACTGAGACAATCACATTCCATACAATTCACTTTTTTTTTTTTTTTTTTTTTTGTGGTACGCGGGCCTCTCACTGTTGTGGCCTCTCCCGTTGCGGAGCACAGGCTCCAGACGCGCAGGCTCAGCGGCCATGGCTCACGGGCCCAGCCGCTCCGCGGCATGTGGGATCTTCCCAGACCGGGGCACGAACCCGTGTCCCCTGCATCGGCAGGCGGACTCTCAACCACTGCGCCACCAGGGAAGCCCACAATTCACCCATTTAAAGTGTAAAATTCAGGGCTTCCCTGGTGGCGCAGTGGTTGAGAGTCCGCCTGCCGATGCAGGGGACACGGGTTCGTGCCCCGATCCCGGAAGATCCCACATGCCGCGGAGCGGCTGGGCCCGCGAGCCATGGCCGCGGAGCCTGTGTGTCCGGAGCCTGTGCTCCGCAACGGGAGAGGCCACAGCAGTGAGAGGCCCGCGTACAGCAAAAAATAAATAAATAAATAAATAAAGTGTAAAATTCAATGGCTTAAATTTAGTATATTCACCATCATAATAAATTTTAAAACATTTTTATCACCCTAAATAAAAACCGGTACCCATTAACAGGCAATCCCATTTCCCAATCCCCCTAGCCCTAGGCAACCACCAATCTACTTTGTTTCTATAGATGCGCAGGTATTTCATGTAAATGATATCATACAATGTGTTTTGTTTCTGACTTTCACTTTGCATGTTTGCAAGGTTCATGTTTTATCATATATCAGTACTCTCCTTTCTATTGTTAAGTATTCCATTGCATGGATATCCTACATTTTATTTATTAATCAGTTGATGGACATTTGGATTATTTCCAGTTTTTGAGTGGAATTCGTTTTGTGTTTTCTTTTTACTTAGGTATATACCTAGAAGTGAAATTGCTAGGTCAAAAAGCAAACCTCTGCGTAACATTTTGAAGAACTGGCAGACTGTTTTCCAAAGCGATTGAACCATTTTACAGTCCCACCAGCGTAAGGGCTCCAATTTCTCTACATCCCCACCAACACTTGTTATTATCCATCTTTTTGATGATTATAACCATCCGAGCAGGTAAAGTGGTAACTCACTGTGGTTTTGATCTTTATTTCCCTGGTGACTAATGAAATTCAGCACTTCTCATGTTCTTATTGGCTTTTGTATATATTTAGAGAAGGGTCTTTTCAGATTGCTTGCCCATTTTTAATTCTTTTTTGTTATTGCATTGCAAGAGTCCTTTACATATTATAGATACTAGTCCTTTATTGGATATACGATATACAAAAAATTTCTCCCATTCAGCTGGTTGTCTTTTTACTTTCTATATTTAACCTTTTGTTTTGTGAAGCTAACTCAGAAATAGAACTTATGACATTGTCTCACAAGCTCCCTGCACTATTTCAACAGTTCTCAAACTTCTTATAAAGAATCGCTTTGCACTCTTAAAAATGGGGAACCAGAGATTTCTTTTAAAATGTGGGGGTTAAATCAACATTATCATACTAAAAATGAAAACTGTAAAAATTTTAATGTGTTAATTCATTTAAAATAAACTTCTGATTTTATTTTAAAATATTTTCCAAAATTAAAATTAGTGAAAAATGGCGCTGTTTTACATTTTTCTGATCTCTTTAATGTCTGGCTGAATAGAAGACACCTGCTTCTGCTTTCAACCTATTGCAACATATTGTTTTTGATGAAGTATAAGACCACAAAACTACAATTATGTAGTTGGAAAAGGGAGCAACATTTTTAATAGCCTTTTCATATAACTGTGGATATGTCATGTAGCCTCTGGGAAACCGAGTTAAGCTGCAAACCACTTTCTTTCTATATGATAGCTTAATTTATATTAGGTGGTTGTTAATGGCGTGGGGTGTGAAGTGACAGACACTATTATATTAATAATTAAATAATTTATAATCTAATTTAATTTCTTCTTTCCATTTCCACGAGGGAAGTAAAACCTGGACAGGAAAAAATGTACTTCTCTTTCTCCAAACAGCTATTTTTGTGGTAAATGGGGGAGGGTGTTATGCTGGAGGTCATATGGAAATTAAGTTAAACTAGAGGTCAGTGAAAATTTAAACCAAGTGATAAACATCAAAAGTATGCAGGGAGGAATGTAGTAAATTAAAGGATGTAAACCTATATTAGCTTTTTGACCAAGATTTTTGCAACAGAACAAGCAGAGAAGAGTCTCAAAACTAGTTTTGTAATGAGTACTTTCCACTATTAAGGATAATGAGTGTCTAAATACAGTAGGAAGAGAAAAATCAGTAAAAATACTATCAAAGGCCTAACCATCCTCAAATAATCTGCAATGTTTTTCTCCATTTATTTATTATTATTATTTTTTTTTTTTGCGGTACGCGGGCTTCTCACTGTTATGGCCTCTCCCATTGCCGAGCAGAGGCTCCGGAGGCGCACGCGCAGGCTCAGCGGCCATGGCCCACGGGCCCAGCCGCTCCGCGGCATGTGGGATCTTCCCGGACCGGGGCACGAACCCGTGTCCCCTGCATCGGCAGGCGGACTCAACCACTGCGCCACCAGGGAAGCCCTCTCCATTTATTTTATCAATGTATTCAAAACCAACTTTGAAGGTCCAAGTATCTTCAATCCCTAACCTAAGTGATTTGCAAACTTTCATTTACATAAAAATCACATGTGATACTCATTTCCAATGAAGATTCTCAGCCTCACCTACAGAATCTGTTACATTCAGAGTATGTCTGAAATTGAGGTATAGGCACCTATACTTTTATAAAGCACCTAAGTGAATATAATGCAATGGACCATGGACTCCATTCTGAGAAACACCACCTAATCCATCTGTTCTGTAAATATATTTTTTTCCAAATGTGGTGTTTCCTCAAAAATAAAGTGGAATCAGACCTAAGTCATTCCTTTTGTTGTTGTTAAAACATTAAGAAAACTGAAAATACATACATTCCAACTCTTAAGTCTGTCTTGGTAGTCTTTTTTTCAAAGTTAAAAGTAGACTAGGGTAGCACTCTGCAAGACTATCTGCAAGTAATAACTGAGTCGATTCATATGCCTAGAGAATTAAGCATTTTATGTGACAGATGACATTAATACTGGATGCCAGCTTAGTCCTATGTTCCTTTACCAGTGCAACAAAACTCTACTAGATGTTTTTTGTGAATGAATCTGAATATGTATCCTGTATATAATCCATTCAAACCTTCCAAAGACTAAAATCTACTAAACATGCAAACAATTGCAAAATTTAAAGAAAAAATAGGCTAATGGTTATTGGTCCAAATAATTATACTTATCATATTTGCTTATTAAATTTGTTTATTCATCCCCCAGGAAACAAACAGCTACAAACTATAAATAAAAACTTAATATTTTAGAATTTGAAAAATGCAGCTTTAGACCAGGAGTAGCCAAAATATTAATTCACTCGATTAACTAAGTGAAACATTAGAAAACAACAATTAGGACACAGCTTTACCCTTCTGGTTTTATTCAATATTTACTGCTGATTATAACCTATCCATTAATCTAAAAATAGTTTAAACATTTGTTTAACTAAAATCTCTTTTAAAATTAATTCTCACACCATTACCAACTGTTCAGTAAAAACAAAAAGACTCAAATTCACAACTAGGTCTTGTCTAAAGAGGAATAAAGATTTAGAGACAATGGCAGAAAAGCTTAAAACTATGAACTGTTTTTTGCAATCATCCACTGAATAGGTACAAACATCTGAATAGATTTTGCCATTCTGGAAGGTCTATCTAGGATGTAAATTTCTGTATTCCTAATGCTGAGGGAATGCAATCTCTTCTAACACAATCTCCTTCTGTTGTACTTCTCCGGAAAACCAATATTTCTGTAAACACAGATCAATCTCTCTTAGGAATAATTACTGCCAAACAGAGTATTCTATGTAGTCAGTTTCCTCAAGAAATATTAACAGTAAGATCAATCAAATTTGCCTGCACCAAACTATTATACTAAGTATCTTAAAATAGGAGGGGGAAAAGTAGGAAAGGCTATTACAGAAAGATTTTGTTAACAACAGGTAAGAATAATTGGATCCAAAGAACACACTGTTGTTGTAACATATATTCTTTATAACATATATTCTTGGCCTTTCCCTCCCTCTTCTAACCTCCACACACATCCACTTGGGTTTAAAATTGGCACTATTTCCCTTTAACCCCTACTAGATATTAATGGTTACTCAACAAAATAAATCAGGTTTCAACACTTGAGTGTTTCATCTTTCTTTCCTAATTAGTAAGTATATAATAGAACACATATTTTTCATATTTTCTATATCTTCCTAAAATTATTTTTCACCCAAAGCAAAACAATTATTTATGGCCCTAAATTCCCCTTTTTGTTAAGAACTATTGGCAATTAATTTGTGCTCCTTCAAGTCATGCAATTTTTCCGAAGTAAGGATCATTCTTTTTATACTTTAGGCCTTCCTAGTTCTAGGATAGACTATGAATTGTTTGAAAACTGAAATCTTACTCCTAAAACACAAAAGTGTAGAAACAGAATTTTAGGGACTTAAAGGTTCATGGGAACTGACTTGGCCAAATACATTTCTTTGGCCAAATACATATAACAAAACTTTAGAAACCATTCACTCTTATGCCCCCAAATATTTTACTTTGTATTGATTATTAACAATAATTATAAGCGCCTGTATTCCCAAAAGATACAATTCTTTAAAATTTTGTAACATATAGCATATAGCCTGAATGCAAAAATTTATCCATTTATTTAGTGAACACCTTTAATTATCAAAACAGTGTTTCTAGGTTTTTAAGGTGAAATGGTGAATAACTAAGGCAGCCTTTCAACTCAAAACCCAGTGGAGGAACTCTAACCAATAGCCTATTAAATTCTGTAGAGGTGATGCGCAAGGTAAAATGGAGTGAAGAATGAGATCAGAAGTTGAATCAAGCAGTAAAAAAAATGTACACGATAAAAATATACCCATAATTCCACACGGGAACCAGATGTGCTTTTGTTAGAGAGAAAACCTAACAAAACCTATATGCAGGTGGTTTTGTCACCATTAAACTGACAAAAACAGTAAACACGAAGCTCCAGAAGAATACCCACCAAAACTGCAAGGTAATTTAAATAGCCCTCTAAATGTAAAATAGAACTTCCTTACAAGGGTTAAAAAAAAAAAATCACAATAAACCTTAGCTGTGATTTTGCTTGTCTACAATCATTTCCCTCTTTCATACAGCACAAATCTAGAGATCCAGTACGAAGAAAGGACCATCTATATTTTTGAATAACAAATTTAAGATATTATCAGGTTTACTGAACAAAACCTTTTTTGAGTTTCAATGCTAACCAACTAAAAGAAATCTGTAATTCATATCTCACAGGATTCTTTGTCTATCCCACCTTTGTCTATCCCACCCTTACCATCTTTCCAAAGCAAATCCAGGATTCAGAGTGGTTTTGATGTTTTTCTTATTATTCTTCAGTTCTGTTTAGTCTTTTTTTTCCTTGTCCATCATCTCATTTTTCCTCTAAATTTTCATTAACTGTTGTCTTACACACCAAGCAAGCTAATGGATTCCTATTTTTGATCATGCCACTCTTTAAGGTATCATTTAATTACCATTTCAGTTAAAGCTGAATAATACAGTATCTGCGATTTGCTTCAAAGTTAATAGAGGTGGGGAGAGTAAGTGAAAGTATGGAGAAAACATGTTTCGCTGTGAGTTGAAGCTCTATGATAGAATTTCTTGCATGTTTGAAATGTATCTTTAAAGAGTTTAAAAGACTATATGAAGATAACTATCTGTTGATCATCAGATGTCGAAACATGTCTTACAGACTGATGGAAAAAATATATAGCATATAGGAGGCACCATAAAGGCTAGGACAAGTTAAGCATTTAAAAAACAAAAAAAGAAAAGAAAAAGAAAAGGCTATAGCTGATTTTAACATAGTAAATACAGAGAAACCCCATGAATCCACAGCTATCCTCAATCTTTTAAAAGGAGGGGAAAAGAAGAAAGGAATTTCATCTTTGAGGAAAAAATATGAGCCAGTAAGTAGAGACAGAATAGGATTTTTTTAAAACCACCATTTGCCACTTTCAAGGAAACAACTGATTTATTTAAGGATTATCAATTGATGATAAATAACTAGACAAAAGGTTATTGAGGAACACAGTTATCAACCCACAGATTACTAACTGCAAAGGGGAGAATAATCCTTTACAATGAAGAGATCCAGCAGTCATTACCCTAACCCTGATCAAGTGAGCAAACTTAACCATTACTAACACTGGAACAACCTAGCATGAAGTGCCTTTTGATGTGATGTTATAAAGTATTCTACACAGGGGTGGGATAGGGAGGGTGGGAGGGAGACGCAAAAGGGAGGGGATATGGAAACATATGTATATGTATAACTGATTAAATTTGTTATAAAGCAAAAAAATAAAATAAAATAAATTAAAAAAAAAAAAGTATTCTACACAAAAATATTTAACCTGAATATTATCAAAGTTCTGAGTTTAGACATAACCATAATTTTCAGGACATACAGAAGATGAGGGGACAAGTTAAATGACACCACACACACACAAATCAAATAAACCCAGACATAAAATGAGAAGTTCTGCAAGAGAACTGTTCTGGATTCTTCAATAGACAATAAATATTCTAGGGGAGAAAAAACAGAGGGACGATTCAAGAGACATAACCAAATGATGCAAATAACCTAGATTAGATTTTGATTTTTTTTTGAATTTTATTTTATTTTTTTACATAGCAGTTTCTTATTAGTTATCCATTTTATACGTATTAGTGTAGATTCTGATTTTTAAAATAATAAAACCCTATGAATCACATTCTTAGGACTTATTTTTAGAAATGATACGGCATTGCTATTAATTTTCTTAGGTGGGAAATGGTATAATGGTTATATAACAGCATTAATGCCTTATACTGTATAAAAGAATGCTGAAATAAGGGGGGATGAATATGTCACTTACTTTCAAATAAATATATACAACGAGATAAAGCAAATATGGCAAAACACTCAACAACTGTCGATTCTAGGTGAAGAACTGTACTGCAGTTGTTCACTGCACTTTTCCTTATGTCCTAAACTTTACACATAAAACTTTTGGGTGAAATTTTTTTCTTTAAATTTTTGCCACCTTCTCTCCCACTTAAAACACCACAGTTCTGAAATGAAAGGTCATGGCAACATTTCAGTGTGTTTACAATTTTAGATAAATTTAAAAATTAACAATGAATTCGGGAAGTTTTCAATGAAAACCTCAGTACATTACTCCTCCTCTACTTTCAGGTGACAAAACATGAGCCCAGAAAAAGGGAAGGTATACAAAAACAGACTTGACATAACGATTTTAAGACTTGGAATTCTTGGGCATTCTAACAGTATGTAAAATGTAAATACTGTGAAAATTTCAGGACTGAAATCAGTCGACGAGCAAACACAAAATTCAGTTTAGCCAAACTTTCCCGACATAATAAAATTTACAGTCACCCTATTCAATAGGAACACTCCAATTCTGCCTCATCTCTGTCAACCTCCAAGAACAGCCCCCACGTTAAAAGCTGGGGACTTCAAAAACGAAAACCTAAGTGTATTTCGTTGCTATGGCAATGGGAAATTTCAGGAAATTGAGACTGCAGTCTAGCTAGCCTCCATTTTAAAAACTATTTACCTAAACATACCGGTCTTGAATCGAAAAATAAATTGACAGCTTCCATAAAACACCAGTTTCCTCTTTCAAACTCAAAGGTAAATACTATCCTACAAAATTCTGAATAAAGAGCAAAAGAAACAAATCACTAAAAATCTGAATTTTAAAATACTTAAATGTCACATATCCAGTACTAAAAAACAGATGCTTTTACTTACAGTGGGCCAAACAGACTTCTCATTTCCGATTTATCAAATTCTACAATTATTTGTTTCGTTGGAAAAATGAAAATGAAATGTTGATAGAAGAAAGGGAAGGAGCAGGAGAAAGCCACAAAATTCCCAAATCTTAGCATAACGATGCTCTTACTCCTAAACTGCTTCCTTCTTCATTCGCTCATGCAAGAGTCTATTTCTCCACATTAGTTTCATCTTAAATTACTTCTCAAACCTTTTTCTGGGTACAGTATATATCGGAAAGGCGGTGGAGGGAACACTGTCAAGTTTTTCGAAAACAGCGGGTACACGTTAAAATAATCAATTCCTAACCCCTTAACACCAAAATGGTATTAAAGGAAAGACTCTCACCAGAGAAGTCCCATGAATCTAAATAGGACGAAGTAGCTTCCTGGCTATTGTCTAAATCAAATATTTGTTCATCTTAACGCCTAAGACAGAGAAGCCAAAAAAGTTTTAAATCTCAGTTAGATCTTGCTCCCCATTCCCACCGTACTTCTGTACCCTATCTTTCGGGTTCATTAGACCCTTGATTCCTCCTCAGCGAACATGGCTGGAGAACTCGGACGAACAGAGACAGGGAGAGAAGAGGTCGCCACGAGGCCCCACCACTCTCCTTCCTCACCTGCTCCGTGGCTCCGTCTCCTGACATGGCCTCAGACGACTAGAACGTGCGAACTGGCCCGCGGTGCCAAGCTAGAAAAGAAAAATTAAACTAAAAACCACCCCCAAACAACTAAAATTGTCCCCTGCCCAGCGGAGCCAGACGGCCGACAAGAACCGCCACCGCCCACTCAGATATGAATTAAAATGGCTGCGCCCGGGCCGGCCAAGGAGGGGGTGTGACTTCTACATTAACTTCCGGGGCAGTGGGCGGAGTTAAGAGCGCAAAATCATCGATTATCAACCACGCAGAAGCAGAAAGATCCAAGGGGCGGGCCCAATGCAAGTGCGGGACGTCACAGCCTTGGAGTAGAGAGGCTGTTGCTGAACGAGCTGCAACCGGCTGGGAGGCGGGAAACTGTTTTCCGCGGAGGCTCGCGCGCCTTTTGGAAGTTAATTATCAAGCTGTGGAGCGCGCCTCTTCACTGCTGAAGCCTGCAAATCGGTTCACTTCAGGCAAGCTGGCCATCTTATGAGGCAATGCTAAGTGTTAAATGCTTCCTATATTTTGGAGATAAGGACTCTATGAAGTTCTCTATGGTCTCAGCTAATGCTCTTCACGCTTTTGCGGTATTAAAGGGACAGATCAAGCCCATGTTAATTTATACCGTCACCGTTTACTCATGTGTCTAAGGTTTGAAGTGAGTAAGGCCCAGGTTTTAAGCTCAGCATCCCACCATGGTTCTTGATAATAGCGCTTCGGCTCTGGAGCCAGCCTGCATTCATTTGAAACCTGGCTTCATCTCTCGCTAGATGGGTAACCGTGGGCAATTAAACATCTCTGTGCCTCAGTTTCCTTGCCTATAATTACGAGTATAATAATACCTGCTTTTTTTTTTTTTCCTGCGGTACGCGGGCCTCTCACTGTTGTGGCCTCTCCCGTTGCAGAGCACAGGCTCCGGACGCGCAGGCTCAGCGGCCATGGCTCACGGGCCCAGCCGCTCCGCGGCATGTGAGGTCTTCCCGGACCGGGGCACGAACCCGTGTCCCCTGCATCGGTAGGTGGACTCTCAACCACTGCGCCACCAGGGAAGCCCAATACCTGCTTTTTTTTTTTTACCGCTTCACGAGGCTTGCAGAATATGTGTTCCCCCATCAGGGATGGAACCTGCGCTCTCAGCAGTGTAAGTGTGGAGTCCTAACCACGGGACCGCCAGGGAATTCCCAGTACCTGCAATTTAAATAAGTTATACATGAAAGAGTGCTTGGAACTGTACTTGGCATAGTCCAAGATTAAGTGAAAGCAGGTCTTCTCAAAGTCTTTTACGTTCAAGGATCATCATAAGACCTATAACACCCTATCGTCTACAGTGGCCTATGGTCCAAAGTAAACTATTCAGCCTTTCCCATACACTCCTTATTCTTTTCAATCTCCCATGCCTCTGCTCATATTTCCACCTCTGCCCTTTGCACAGCCTGAATTCTTTTTTTTTTTAACATCTTTATTGGAGTATAATTGCTTTACAATGGTGTGTTAGTTTCTGCTATATAACAAAGTGAATCAGCTATACATAAACATATACCCCCCATATCTCCTCCCTCTTGTGTGTCCTTCCCACCCTCCCTATCCCACCCCTCTAGGTGGTCACAAAGCACTGAGCTTATCTCCCTGTGCTGTGTGGCTCCTTCCCACTAGCTAGCTATTTTACATTTCACAGCCTGAATTCTTACACTTCCAAGAAATCAGACACATGAGCAAAGGGTGTATATTACAGATGTTTATTGCACCATCCAACAATAGAGGACTAGTTAAACACTGTAATCCCTCCCTCTCATCCTCTGTAGCTCCCTTATCCTATGTTCCAAGACCCCCAGTGGATGCCTGAAACAGGGGATAGTACCAAACCCTATATATACTATTTTTTCCTGTACATACCTATGTTATCATAGTTTAATTTATAAATTATGAACAATAGAAGATTAACAACAGTAATAAAATAGAACAGTTATAACAACAAACTGGTAAAAGTTACGTGAATTGTGCCCATTTGTGCGCGTGCGCTTTATCTCTCTCAGAATATCTAATTGTACAAAGTTAATGCCTTTTCCACCTTAACTAAGTACTTACCACGTACTGTGGCCATAACCTTTGTAATTTGAGGTGCAACAGCAAAAGTAGCATGAATTTATTTTTCCTTCATAATTTCACAGGTACAGGATTTGTTCTTACCATGGATCTTAGCAAGCTCAGCACATGATTTTTTTCCTTTCCTTAATAAAGCAAGAACTTTCACATTTTTACTTAAAGAAAGCACTTTACAATTTCTCTTTGGCATATCCAAATTGCCAGCCTCACTACTGTGGCATTTTGGGAACATTACTAAGTAAAATAAGGGTTAACTGAGCACAAGCACTGAGATACCTCCACAGTCAAGCTGATAACCAAGATGGCTAAGTGGCACCAGATTTCATCACACTACTCAGAACGATACACAACTTAAAATTTAAGAATTGTTTATTTCTGGAATTTTCCATTTAATATTTTCAGACCAAGATTGATCACAGGTAACTGAAACTGGATGGTGGGGAGCTGGAGGGCGGGGGTGGTGGTGGAGGGCAGCAGAGACTACTGTACATCATAAGACATCTCTACAATGGAATGTCATGTAGCTAGTAAACTGATGCTAATGTACAGTTACTGACAGAAAGACATACATGATGTTGTAAAGTGAAGAAACAATACAAAAATAGTGTACATTATATAGGATGTACAGCGTATATATATATATATATATATATATATAGCTATAGATAGATAGATAGATGTAAATATACACAGTCAATCCTCCATGTCCGTGGGTGCTGCATCCTCAGAGTCAACTAACCATCGATTGAAAATATTTTTTAAAAAAATACAGAAAGTTCCAAAGAGCAAAAATTGAATTTGCTGCTGCTCCCAACCATTTACATAGGATTTACATTGTATTTGCAATGACTTACACAGCATTTACATTGTATTAGGTATTATAGGTAATCTAGAAGGGATTTAAAAGATGGTCATAAGCTAAATGCAAATACTACAACATTTTATACATATAAAGCACTTTGAGCATCCACAGATTTTGTTATCTGTGGGGGGCAGGAAGGTGGGTCCTGGAACCAATCCATTGGGGATACCCATGGATGACTGTGTGTGTGTGTGTGTGTATATATATATATATATATATATATATATATATATATATATAGTGCCTCAAAACATTAAAAGTAGCTATCTCTGTGTTACATAATTTTTTTCTTTTTATCTGTTTTCTAAGTTTGTCTTAAATGAACTAGTGTAAGAACATCAGTCTTCAAGAATAGTATTCACATTCTATTCTTCAAAGTTTGACTCAAATGCCAATATCTTTTCCCAATATTTTTAATGAAAAACTTTAAAAAGATAAAAGTTCAAAGAACAATACAATGAATACCTGTATACCCATCATCTTGATCCAGTGGCTAACATTTTGGCATGTTTGCTTTTTATGCATGTATTTACATATATAGTTTAGTTTTTTGCAAAATAATTTTCAAGTAAATCACAGACATCGTGACACTTCATCCCAAAATAAATCAGCTTGTGTTTTCTGAGAATATCTCAGAAATTTCCTTTATATCTGCAATACATATCACACGTAAGAAAATTAACAATTATTTCCTTGTATAATTTACTATTCAGTCCATATTCAGATTTTCCCAAGTAGCCCAAAAATGTCTTTATAGGAGGTTTTTACAAATCAGGATCCAATCAAATTTCAAGCATTGCGTTTAGTTGTTATATCTCTAGTTATTTATTGCCCATCTTTTTATTTTTTATGAATTTTTTAAGAGAGTTCGCCAGTTGTCCCTAGGAATAGTCCATATTCTGAATATATCTGATTGCTTTCTTGTAGTATCATTTAACATGTCCTCTTTCCCATGTTTCCTATAAACTAAAATGTATGCTAAAAGAGTGATTCGATTCAGGTTACACATTTTGGCAAGAATATGTCATAATATAGATATGTTTTTCGTTTTGTATTACACCAGGAGATACATCAAATTACTAGTTTGATTTTAAGTTTGATCACTTGTTTAAGATGGTGACTATCATATCTCTTTTTTAGGTATATTTCATCCTTAGTAGTTAAGTAGTTGCAGAGTAAGGCTTTGGTACTCTGCCAATTTCCTGTTCCCCAACAAATTTTCACGACGGTTTGGTCATTTACTGATAAATCTTTCCTGAAGTAATAATGAAATATCTGGTGATTAAATAATTCTCTAATTCCTAAATAAATAGAAATTTCTTATGTGAAAAAGAACTCTTCCTCATTAACCTTAAAAAAACAGGGTAAATGCTTACTTTTTTCCCTATAATGACCAATTTTCAAAGTAAAGGGTTTGATTTAATATATACGTCAAGTAGTGGAAAATGATATATATATTTTTTGGCCTATTCACTTTTTAAGTATCATGTGGATTCACGAGTTTTTTAAGATTTAAGTTGTTTCGGTCGATTGCAATTATTATTCTTTTTGAGCCAGTACAGGTCCCTTCCCTGGGTGAATGGGACTGTTCTATGTCTTTTTGACATGGTAACAATAGTCTCGGACAACTTTCTGGCCTAGTGGCACAAGATGTCCCAGGATCACTTACGTACCTTCCCTATCACAGACTTGGATTCAGTCATTGCTCCAAGGTTACTCTGGTTCCTTCAATTTGGGAATAGAAATTAGAACTAAGATGCCGGCAATAGATGTTCTCTCTGCTACTGGGTGTCATTGCTTCTAGGCCTTTTCAGTGTGCAGCTATATGAAATGTATTTTTCTAATTATGAGTTCATACATGGATTTCCCAGTTCAAATTTAACATGACTGGTTTTTTTCTTTATTGATTTTACATTTGTCTCTCTTTTCTCTTACACTGAAAATCTTGGTTCCTACAAAATATATTTAAAGTTTCTAAATTAAAAATACCAGTACTAAAATATCAAAAACAATACATTTGCTGAGTGAGGTTTAAGATTTCTTTAAAGTTCTTTTTGTCCTTAGATTATGTCACATTAAGGATGGTGTCAGTAAACCTTGTGCAAAAGTTATTTGAGGGCTTCCCTGGTGGCACAGTGGTTGAGAGTCTGCCTGCCAAAGCAGGGGACACGGGTTCGTGCCCCGGTCCGGGAAGATCCCACATGCCGCGGAGCGACTGGGCCCGTGAGCCATGGCCGCTGAGCCTGCGCGTCCAGAGCCTGTGCTCCGCAACGGGAGAGGCCACAACAGTGGCCGCGTACCACACACACACACACACAAAAGTTATTTGAAATAATTCTTCTCTCTCTGAGTTTATGTGAGCAATTCAATATATAGTTAGGTTCAATTGTTTGCATTTGTTTTCAGTTTTAATGTTTGTTTTTCTAAGATGTAATTTTATTTGAAAATATAAAAACCCTATTACATGGCTCAAGAATCAAAACTTCTACAGAGTTATAATCAGAGAAGTTTCACCTCAATCTCTACCCCCTCCACCCACCTAATTCCATTCCCATCTTTTATAGATAAACATTTTTATTGGTTTTCAGTTTAATCTTTCTAGTATTGCTTTTTGCAAAAATTCACAATGCATGCATTTCACCGTACTTCTTACACAAAGGGCACACTATTCTACACTTGCTTTTTTCATTTAGTACATTGTAGAAGTCACTCCCTACCATTAAAGTAGGGAGAAAATGATGAAAATAGAGATTTTCATCATTCTTTTTTTAACATTTGCATAGTACTCCACCGTGTGGATGTACCATGAGTTTACCCAACCCTATTGATGGATATCTGTGTTGTTTCCTATCTTTGGCTATACAAATGCTTCAGCAGATAATCTTGTGCATATGTTGTTTTATATTTATGTATATGTATCTTAAGGGTACATTTGTAAAAGTGGGATTGCTGAATCAAAGAGTAAATAGATGTGAAATTCTATTAGATCTTCCCTTCCATGGGAATTGTGCTACTTTGCACTCCTAAAATCAGTGTATTTATCTTTCCCACAGCTTCTTCAACAAGTGGTATCTCAGTATAGTTTTATTCATATTCCTATTAATTACAAGTGAGGCTATGATCTTTTCATATGTATAAGGATCATTTTCTTTTACTCTGAACTGTCTATTCATGTCTTTTGCCCATTTTTCTATTGTATTTTTGGTCTTCATTGTCTTGATTTTTAAGAATCCTCTCATATATATATATATATATATATTTTTTTTTTTTTTTAAGATGTTGGGGGTAGGAGTTTATTAATTAATTTATTTATTTTTGCTCTGTTGGGTCTTCGTTTCTATGTGAGGACTTTCTCTAGTTGTGGCAAGCGGGGGCCACTCTTAATCGCGGTGCGCGGGCCTCTCACTATCGCGGCCTCTCTTGTTGCGGAGCACAGGCTCCAGACGCGCAGGCTCAGTAGTTGTGGCTCACGGGCCTAGTTGCTCCGCGGCATGTGGGATCCTCCCAGACCAGGGCTCGAACCCGTGTCCCCTGCATTAGCAGGCAGATTCTCAACCACTGCACCACCAGGGAAGCCCAAGAATCCTCTCATATTATAGAGATTAACTCTTTGAGTGTTATATAGGTTGCAAATATTTCATCCCCATTTCTCATTTATCTTTTTTTTTTTTTTTTTTTTTTTTTTTTTGCGGCAGGGGCCTTTCACTGTTGTGGCCTCTCCCGTTGCGAAGCACAAGCTCCAGACGTGTAGGCTCAGTGGCCATGGCTCATGGGCCCAGCCGCTCCGCGGCATGTGGGATAATCCCGGACCAGGGCACGAACCCATGTCCCCTGCATCGGCAGGTGGACTCTCAACCACTGCGCCACCAGGGAAGCCCTCATTTATCTTTTTAAAAAAATTTTTTTATTTTTGGCTGCGTTGGGTCTTCGTTGCTGCACTCGGGCTTTCTCTAGCAGTGGCCAGGGGGTGCTACTCTTTGTTGCGATGCACGGGCTTCTCATTGTGGTGGCTTCTCTGGTTGCAGAGCATGGCTCTAGGCGTCTGGGCTCAGTAGTTGTGGCTCGCGGGCTCTAGAGCGCACGCTAAGTAGTTGTGGCACACGGGCTTAGTTGCTCTGTGGCATGTGGGATCTTCCCAGACCAGGGATCAAACCCGTGTCCCCTGAATTGGCAGGCGGATTCTTAACCACTGAGCCACCAGGGAAGACCCCTCATTTATCTTTTAATTGTGCTTATGGTTTTTTTTTCGGGGGGGGTGACAGGAAGTTTTTTTCTTTTTTTGTCATGTAAAATAATTTTTTTGAATTGTTATGTAGTAGAATTTATCAGTCTTCTATTGCTCTGGATTTTGAGACCAAGATAGGTAGCCAAAGGCATATTTCTTCCACACACTTCATTTTTAATTTATTGAGATATAATGGACATATAACATGTATTAGTTTTAGGTGTACAACACTGTGATTTGATATATATGTATATACTGTGAAGTGATCACCACAGTAAGTCTAGGTAACTTTCATCACCACATGTGGTTACAATTATTTTTTTCTTGTGATAAGAACTTTTAAAATCTACTCTCTTAGCAACTTTCAAATACAGTATTGTTAACTATAGTCATCATGCTGTACATTACATCCCCAGGACTTATTTGTCTTATAACTGGAAGTTTGTACCAAGAGAAATGTTTGTTCTTAAAGTGGGAGAGGCCTTCTCTGGTGGTGCAGTGGTTAAGAATCCACCTGCCAATGCAAGGGACACGGGTTTGATCCCTGGTCCAGGAAGATACCACATGCCGCGGAACAACTAAGCTTGTGCACCACAGCTACTGAGCCTGCACCCTAGAGCCCGCGAGCCACAACTACTGAAGCCTGTGTGCCTAGAGCCTGTGCACCACAACGAAGAGTAGCCTCCACTCACTGCAACTGGAGAAAGCCTGAGCACAGTAACGAAGACCCAATGCAGCCAAAAATAAATAAAATAAAATGAAATAAATTTATTTTTAAAAAGTGAGAGAGAGGGACTTCCCTGGTGGCACAGTGGTTAAGAATCTGCCTGCCAATGCAGGGGGCCTGGGTTCGATCCCGGGTCAGGAAACTAGATCCCACATGCATGCCACAGCTAAGGAGCCTGCGTGCCACAACTAAGACCCAGGGCAACCAAATAAATATTAAAAAAAATAAAGTGGGAGAGAGAACAGCAAAATTATATATTGGCAGGAATGATACAGTATCAAGTAAAACATAAGAGGTAAAACAGAAGGTTGCTGGAGTAAGATAGGCAGAAGGATTCTGATGTCACACACAAATGGAGGAGGAATTGGCTGGAGAGAGAAGCCTGAACAATTCAACAGACAGATGAGCACATGAATAAAGATGCTGGAACATGGTTAGGTGTGTTGTTGAGTCTTTGGGCGTTCCTTTGTGATTACTTCCATTTTCTTGTGAAGTAGGAAGCAAGATCACCAGTTGAAAATAAGTTTTGAGGGTGAGGATTTGGGGGCTTGAGGAGGGAAGAGAAGGTATGAGAAGATAACATGGGAGGACTTCCCTGGTGGTCCAGTGGTAAAGAATCCACCTTCCAGTGCAGGGGATGTGGGTTCCATCCCTGGTCGGGGAACTAAGATCCCACATGCCACGGGGCAACTAAGTGCTGCAACTAAGACCCAATGCAGCCAAAAAAAAAAAAAAAAAAATTAAGGTAATATGGGAGGGGTTGAGGGTGAATTGACTAGGGAAACATAGTAAGATTGAGGGGCAAACCATAGAGTCCAGTTGAGGTTTCTGGTCATGGAATTAAAATGGACCAGTCAGCTTGGTTTTATGTTTTGCTTCAGCCTAAGTTCAGCTGCACAATTTCATATGTGGATTGGCAAGGGATGGGGCTGGGGGGAATGGACGGGGGTAGGGGGTGTTGCATTTAACCAGAAGTGTGGTTTTGTCAAATGAGCGTGAGCGACCAAAAGGGAGAAACATTGAAGTTTCATGCAAGGAGTGTTTGCAATGATTGACCATGGAGATTAAGCTGTGTAAGGAGGAGAAATGAGGGCACCAAGAGGTGAGCAACAGTAGCATCACCAGATTTGAGGACCTATGGTGGCATTAAAGGGTCTCTAGGATGGGAACTCCCTGGCAGTCCAGTGGTTAGGACTCTGCGCTTTCACTGCTGACATTCAGCGCAGCCATAGATAAATAAATAAATAAATAAATAAATAAAATAAAGGGTCTCTAGAAGGACTGAGCTTAAAACATAGAAGGTGGGACTTTCCTGGTGGCACAGTGGTTAAGAATCCGTCCGCCAATGCAGGGGACACAGGTTCAGTCCCTGGTCTGGGAAGATCCCACATGCTGCAGAGCAACCAAGCCTGTGTGCCACAAGTACTGAAGCCCACTCACCTAGAGCCCATGCTCCACAAAAAGAGAAGCCACCACAATGAGAAGCCCGTGCGCCTCAATGAAGAGTAGCCCCCATTTGCCACAACTAGAGAAAGCCTGCGCACAGCAATGAAGAACCAACGCAGCCAAATAAATAAATAAATAAATAAAAAGATAGAAGGTGGTGATCAGAGAACTGGAATGCAGAAAAATGAGATTACAGAGGATCTGTAGTTTTCCATAATGACAAGATCTAGGGTGTGACCATAGACGTGAATGGCTGAGGACAAGATCATTGGAGGTGTGCTCAAAAAATCGAAAAGTGTTGGTGTGGGAAGGTTTGTCTAGGCATACACTGAAATGAACAGAGTGGTACTGATGAGAGACACCAAGAGCCAGGATCTAAAATCTTTGAGAAATGTAAAGAAAATATTTCCAAATATTAATAACAATATTACTACTGTTCATCACTGTAATGAAGGAAGTCTAAAGTTTTTCTGTTAGAGGTTCTTAGACTTGTTGGTCTCAAGAGTGTTATAAACTCTTAAAAATTATTGAGGGCTATATAGAAATTAAAACTGATAAAATATCAACATTTATTTATTAAGTAAATTAAATAATGATGTCATTACAAGTTAACATAAATAACATACATTCATAAAAAATGACTACATTTTCCAAAACAAAAGATTAGTGAGAAGAATGGCATTTTGCAAATCTCTTTAATATCTGGTTTAATAGAAACAGTTGGATTCTCAAACTGCTTCTGACTTTAATACGCTTACATGTCATGTAGCCTCTGGAAAACTCCCCTGCATACTCATCAGAGAACAAGAATGAAAAATGACTTAAACATTATTATGATATACTTTGATCTTGTGGGCACCCTGAAAGATCTAGACACTCCCATAGCAACACACAGTACCTTCTAGGCCTATCTTAATGAAAGCCCCATTTGCTCAGACCTCCCTTTCAATCTGGATAGTCTCAGCACACACTAGCCTTGATTTAATTAAAATGTTGCTGGTATTTTCACTCTACTGTTTTTATATATTTTATCTTATTTTTTATTTTTTTAAGTAAGGAGAGGAATTTATTGGCTCACCATGGAATATCTGAACAGCCAAATTATGTGAAAAAGCAGGGAAATCTGGATTTCAGGAAGAAGTGGCATCAAGGGCTTAGTCCCAGAATTCTCTCTGTATCATTTTTCTTAGTATGTTGATGTCATTCTTGCTGATGACCAGCTTTCCCTTTGTATGATGGTATTGGAGGCTATGTAAATGCACCACTCAGATGTCCTTGAGCTGGCCCAGTGAGTATGGGCCTGAGAGATGTGCAGCTGCAGTGAGCTTCATTGACCAAGGGTCCCAGCTGCTGAAATGCATTGCCTGTGTTTTCTCTGAGGCTATGCTTTTCATGAGCTGCTCCCAGCCAAGGACTGAGTGTGTTAGGGATACGAAGGCAGGCCCTTTCCTGGAAAACCAGAACCCCTTGATGATTGATTTTGGCTTGAGGACTTTCCAACAGCTTATTAAATCTTTCTTTGGCTGCGTGATAGTCTAGGATGCTACTTTCATCTGTCTTTCACCTGGAGTCAGACTTGCATTGTAGTCTGATGATCCTCCCAGCCTTCCCTGGCTCCTTTCCCTTTTCTCTCACTGGTGACTTGCCTAATAAAATCCTTGAACATTTATTTAATCCTGTTTTAGTTTCTGCTTCTTGGAGGACTAGACTAACAGACTCCTTCAAGAGAGCCTGCTGTGGGGGAGGAAGGTTGACTGAAAGGCCTAGCTGTACCCCTTGTTTTTAGAAATTTTAAACATTGATCCTGGCAGCCTCTAGTCACCTCAGGCTGCCTGTCTGAGTGATCCAGCTTTCTGTCCAAGGTATCCATTATTATTTTTATTTGTGCTTGGTTACAAAGTGACATAAATTTTTAATGGTCTGCTCTTAACCCTATTTTTTTCACATAAATCCTCTTAGTTTAAGCATGCAGCTTTTCAGAAGGCCAAGTCTTTTTAGAAAAGTACACATTACGTTATAGCAGAAATATGTGTATGTGCATATATCCTTATCCCTCCCCTCTTTATTTCACAGTTTTGCACTTCGCATTTATCATTTGTATTCTAGGCAATCCAGAGATCTCTCCACATTGATACACAGAGATCTTCACTCACTTTTACAATTGCATAGCACTCTATAGTATGGATGTACCATAGTTTGTTCAACTTGTTCCCTATTGATAGGCAGGAGGGTTGTTCTGATCTTTTGCTATTACAAATAATGCTACAATGAATAAAAATGTGCACATATTGTTTCTGTTTGTAGAGGTATCTTCAGCATAGATTCTAAGAAATGGGATTGTTGAGTCAAAGGGTAAATACATTTGTCGTTTTGGTAGACATTTCTTTTCTTTTTTTTTTTATTGGAGTATAGTTGCTTTACAATGTTGTGTTAGTTTCTGCTGTATAACGAAGTGAATCAGCTATATGTATACATATATCCCCTCCCTCTTGAGCCTCCCTCCCACCCCACCCCCATCCCACCCATCTAGGTCATCACAGAGCACTGAGCTGAGCTCCCTGTGCTATACCGCAGGTTCCCACTAGCTATCTGTTTTACACATGGCAGTATATATATCAATCCTAATCTCCCAGTTCATCCCACCACCACCCTTCCCTTCCCCGCGTCCACACGTCTGTTCTCAACGTCTGTGTCCTGTTCCTGCCCTGCAAATAGGTTCATCTGTACCATTTTTCTAGATTCCACAGATATTTGTTTTTATTTTATTTTATTTTATTTATTTATTTTTGGCTGTGTTGGGTCTTCATTTCTGTGCGTGGGCTTTCTTCTAGTTGCATTCTACATCGCCGTGCGCGGGCCTCTCACTGTCTCAGCCTCTCGTTGCGGAGCACAAGCTCCAGATGCGCAGGCTCAGCCCTCCACAGATATTTCTAATGTTGTTACCTTGTACCATTTTCCACTCTTACTGCCATATCTGAGTGCCCATTTCCCCACAGTCCTGCCATAGAGTATGTTGTCAAACCTTTGTATTTATGCCAATCTGATAAGTGAGATGTGGTATCACAGTAAAGATTTGTTTTGCATTACTTTTATTATATGTGGAGTTGAGAAAATTTTCTTATGTTAAAGACCATGTGTACTTTCCTGTGAACTTTATTCCTGGCATTTGCCCATTATTCTATTGGGTGCTCATTCCTTTCTTTTCGATTTCTAGGAGCTCTTAATGTAGACGGGAGATCAGTGTTCTGTGATATAAGTTGCACGTACTTGCCCTCTACCAGGCATTCTTACACGATACCTTAACAGATCAACTGAGCCAGAAACTATCTCCACTTCTAAAATCCTTATAACACTTCTCCATATTGCCTTGTGTTATATTTGCATTCATATTTTCTCTCTTCTGCTAGATTATATCTACTCTCTAGTAGAGTACTTTTGAATGAATTGAGAAGCAGTCCATCAAAGTTTTGTTTTAGCTATTGCTTGAAATGTGTAAATCAACTAGAGCTTGGGAATTTGTCCTGTATGATAGTTGTTGTTTAACACTTTTAGATTTATTTAGTTCAAACATTTCATTAACTCCCAACATCATTTTAGAGCTAAAAATAATTCTGATACCAAAATTGTACATATTTGGTGCTTATAACAAATCCTAAGGTCAATTTTACTGGTAAACAAAATAGGAAAAATAAAAAACCAAAATTAGCAAAAAAAAAAAAAAAAAAAGGAAAACAAACAAAAACAAATTGAAAACAGCATGGAGCTTAAAAGAAAATATAAAATACTGGATAGTTAGATTTATCCATAAGCATAAATTAACATTAGCAAATCTATTAATGAATATTGTCATATTAACAATTGAAAAAAGAAAATCATTATCTGATATTTGTTAAAAATTATTTGATAAAATTCCACACACATTAATGATTTGAGAAAAGGAAAATCTCTAACAAACTAGGAGTAGAAGAACATTTCCATATTAGATAAAGAATATTTCCCAGAAATCTACAGCAAATCATTTAAAATTACAGATATGCCACTTAATGCCAAATAAAGTATAAATGTTGGAACGTAAGACAAATCTGTTGATATTTTCATAAATATGATTTCCTACCTAGAATATATAAGTAAATCAATTGATAAATTATTAGAAATAATAATAAAATCCAGTAAGGTGGCCCAATAAAAAATCAACTTACAAAAATTAATAGTTTCCTATACTCCATCAGTAATGGATTAGAAGATGTCATAGGGAATTCCCTGGCAGTCCAATGGTTAGGACTCTATGCTTCCACTGCAGGGGGCACCTGTTCAATCTCTGGCGGGGGGACTAAGGTCCTGAAAGACATGTGGCAGCCAAAAAATGTCATAAATGAAAAGACATACTGACAATAGCAAGAAGAACCATAAAACATCCAGAAACACCTATGACCTCCCACTTGCCAAATTCAGTGTTCAGCCTTCTGTCCTTTTCATCTTATTTGGTCTATCAGCAATATTTGACAAAGCTGATCACTCCTTTCTTTCGGACATTTTCATCACTTGACATTCAGGATACAAGTTTCTTCGTTTTGCCACAACCTCATTGGGCACAATTATGTAAATATAATACTATTGATACATATGTTGTAATACTTTATTACTATGAATTTTGCCACTTGCAATGTTTCCATGAATCCCCCAGGTGGCAGACAATTTCCACTTGATTAAACATACTTGGTGGGAATTCCGGGCTTCCACTGCAAGGGTCACAGTTTCGATCCCTGGTCCCCTGGTCAGGGAACCAAGATCCTGCATGCCACGAGGTCCGGCCAAAACAAACAAACAGACAGACATACTTGGTAAGAACATTACTTCCTTATTACAAATCAGTTAAAAATACTAATCAGAATTCTAGAGTATAGTCCAAGCATACCTACCAGATGATTAAGGAACTAATTTCTTATAACTTACATAAGAATTTTACTAGAAACATTAATGTCAACTGTTAAATTGCTGAGAGATCATTGTAATTAGGCACTCTGATAAATATATATTCCAACTGATCCATCATCTTAAACACTTACAAATGTATCTGCTGGCTATGAAAGCTAATATTGGTCCTTTGTTTGGGATCTGAAAAACTCAAGCATCACTGATAATAAAGCAAAAGCTCTGTTAAGCAGCTGATTAGATTTTTAAAAATTCCTTGGAGATTTCTACAGTTATTTCTAATTTTAAACTCATATCTGTTAAAGTTGGTCATAAAAGGCTAGGCATATGTTATACTTGATATAATATACCCACTTGCTACAAATACATTAATCATACCCCACTTCCTCACCCTCAAAGCTATATTTTCTTAATGTTTCAGTCTGCTTTTTATATTTTGATCTATTTTACAAAAAGTTTAACAGGCACATGATTACAGCTATGTAGAGGGATGGGCAAATATTTTAAAAGCTTGTGTGAGAAGGACACAAATATATCTGGAATTTTATTTTTTAAAGTACATGTAACACTTGCAAGTAATGAATTCTTCATGTGCATGATAAAACTGACTGGAATGACTACTGACTCATCTTAAATTAGAATGTTAATTAATCTCATCTTTTACACACTTCCTAAATTTAATCTGACTCTACTGCTTGAGTTTAAAATGATTTCAAAAGTAAAACAGCTGGAGATAATCAGTTTAAAAAACATATAGGTATTGTTAAATGATACTTATTGTTCTAAATATTTTTAAAACTTTCTTAAATTAGTCAAAGCACTAGAAAACAATATGGGCAAAAAACTGAGGGGGGGGAAGTAATTATAATCTTACCACTTTGAAAAACAGTTTTTGTTTCACATCGTCCCTTTTTTTTTTTTTTTTTTTTTTTTGCGGTACGCGGGCCTCTCACTGTTGTGGCCTCTCCCGTTGCGGAGCACAGGCTCCGGACGTGCAGGCTCAGCGGCCATGGCTCACGGGCCCAGCCGCTCCGCGGCATATGGGATCCTCCCAGACCGGGGCACGAACCCGTATCCCCTGCATCGGCAGGCGGACTCTCAACCACTGCGCCACCAGGGAGGCCCAACATCGTCCCTTTTTGTATTCAATCATATGCATACATTTCTTCCCTTGCCGTAAATATTGGGTATACTGTGCAATTTTGATTTCTGTGGAGGGCTATTTTTTTTTTTTTTTTTTGCGGTACGCGGGCCTCTCACTGTTGTGGCCTCTCCCGTTGCGGAGCACAGGCTCCGGACGCGCAGGCTCAACGGCCATAGCTCACGGGCCCAGCCACTCCGCGGCATGTGGGATCCTCCCGGACTGGGGCACGAACCCGTGTCCCCTGCATCGGCAGACGGACTCTCAACAACTGCGCCACCAGGGAAGCCCTGGAGGGCTATTTTTTGTGTTTAAGAAAGTGGGGCCTGTACTAAGTGATATGACACAGACTTTCTACTGTCTCCTATTGCCTCTTTTTTTTTTTTTTTAAATTGGAGTATAGTTGATTTACCTATTGCCTCTTAAAAGAAAGAAGCTAAACCTAAATGCTTTTGTCAGGAATGGGCACCTGAATCAGAATCTACCCAATTGATAGACTCCACACTGATGAATTAAACAATACAACCACATGTACCCTACTTGAAAGTTTGAAGCCAAAAGAAGAGAGACACCAGGAGAAAGAGAGAGAAAGACCATGTGGACATTGGTGTGACCAGTCTTAGAACTGTCTGTTATGAAATGGCTTAACAATCTTAAACCATCCATGTCCTTAGAGTTAACCTCCTTTGTCCTTAAGACTGAATGAACTTCTGCTCTTGGCATTCTAAAGTGTGATACAACCACATGCTGATAAATTATCAATTTTTGTCCTCTTTCCCCTTCTTCTTCTGTTCCCTCACCTTTTATGCGAGCTTGTTCACCAAATGATTCATCTGAAATAGAAATAATTTTAAAGAACAGATTTTACCATCTCCGAAAACAACTTGATGTGTAAAAATAATGAGTATTTTAGAACTTTGCTTCCACAGTTTCATTATCCTTTATCCTGGAAATTGTATAAAAGATGTATTCATTTTCTAGGAGAAAAATCTACCATATCCATAAATTTACATTATCTAAAATGCCGTGTCTATTTTGAGGACATGAATTTGGCCCACAAAAGATTCTCAGCAAAGTATGTATGGTTCATAATCTTCGGTGTAATAATACTCTGCACAATAGTACAATACTACCACTCTACTCTGAGTGGTGATTTTTCATCCAAGGACTCTTCTAAATTCCTTTCATGAGGCAACAAATACTTAGACTCTATGATGGTCATTTCATTGTTTACTGGTAATAGTACACAGAAGGATGGAATGTGCTATCCCTGGCACAAAGGGTTCTGCTGGAAGTTTAGAGAGAATAAAATGTCTTCATCCTTCAGTGACTACAGAGAAAACACTTGTGGAGAAGAGAGAAAGCAAAGTTCCAAGAAGTATGTATTTATTATCTCTGTGCTGGTTAGTTGGAACTCGTTGTCAATGAGGTCATAGTTTTGATCCCAATGTGGCCCATTTATCCTTCCTTAATCAGAGCATGCACCCCTAGCTCCAGCCAAGTGCTTGACAAATGTCTCTCTCTCTTTTTTTAAATTTACTTATTTATTTTATTTTATTTATTTTTGGCTGCGTTGGGTCTTTGTTGCTCACGCGGGCTTTTTCTCTAGTTGCGGTGAGCGGGAGCTACTCTTCCTTGCGGTGCGTGAGCTTCTCATTGCGGTGGCTTCTCTTGTTGCAGAGCACAGGCTCTAGGCGTCCGGGCTTCAGGAGTTGTGGCTTGCAAGCTCTAGAGCGCAGGCTCAGTAGTTGTGGCGCACGGGCTTAGTTGCTCCGCGGCATGTGGGATCTTCCCGGGCCAGGGCTCGAACCTGTGTCCCCTGCTTTGGCAGGTGGATTCTTAACTACTGCACCACCAGGGAAGTCCCCAAATGTCTCTTTTTGATCCAAATTGTGCCTGAAAAGAGAATAACATAATTTGTGTAAATCCACCAGTACAGTTGGAAAAGAATAATTTAAAATGCTTTTCCAATCAACTGGAATAATAAAATTATCATTTTCATCTAGACACTAGTTAGTAGTCATTTAGAAAGGCACTTCCTATATATACAGACAATTCCTAAATGATTGTAAATGAACAATTAATTGATCCATCTAATGGAGATGGGGTTTCCTAAATGTGTTTCATTGTGTACCAATCAATGTACACATAGAGCCTTATTTATTATATTAAAATAAGAGTATAGTATAGTATAGTATAGTATAGTATAATAATATTAAAAAAATTTATAACTGGAAGTTTGTACCTTTTGACCATCTTCACCTATTTCACATCCCCCCACCTCTGGAAAATGCCAGTCTGTTCCATGAGTTCTTTTTTTTTTTTTTTTTTTTTTAGATTCCACATGTAAGTGATGAGATCATATGGTATTTGTCTCTCTCTGTCTGACTTACTTCATTTAGCATAATGCCCTGGAAGTCCATCCATGTTGTCGCAATGGCAGAATTTCCTTCTTTTTTTTATGGCTGATTAATATTCCTCAATATGCCACATCTTCTTCATCCATTCATCCATTGATGGACACTTGGGTTGTTTCCATGTCTTGGCAACTGTAAATAATGCTGCATTGAACATGGGGGTGCTGATATCTTTTTGAGTTAGTGTTTTTGTTTCCTTCAAATAAATACCCACTTTGAATAAAAAGTTAAATTGCTGGATCACTTGGTAGTTCTTTGAAAAACTTTTTAGGAACTTCCATACTATTTTTCACGGTGGCTGCACCAATCTACATTCCTACCAACAGTACACAAAGATTCCGTTTTCTCCATATCCTTGCCAACACTTGTTATCTCTTGTCTTTTGATAATAGCCATTCTAACAGGTGTGAGATGGTATCTCATTGTGGCTTCTTTGATTTGCATTTCCTCAACGATTAGTGATGTTGACCACCTTTTCATGTATCTGTTGGCCATCTGTATGTCTTCTTTGGAAAAATGTATTTCATTCTTATCTTCTGCCTATTTTTTAATCTGATTGTTTTTTTTGCTTCTGAGTTGTATGAGTTCTTTATATATTTTGGATATTAACCCCTTATCAAATATATAATTTTTGAATATTTTTTTCTATTCTGTAGATTGCCTTTTCATTTTGTTGATGGTTTCCTTTGCTATGCAGAAGCTTTTAAGTTTGATGTAGTTCCATTTGTTTATTTTTGCTTTTGTTGCCAATAGAGTCTTATTAAAATGAAGGAAGCAGGGGCTTCCCTGATGGCGCAGTGGTTGAGAGTCCGCCTACCGATGCAGGGGACACAGGTTTGTGCCCCGGTCCGGGAAGATCCCACATGCCGTGGAGCGGCTAGGCCCGTGAGCCATAGCCGCTGAGCCTGAGCGTCCGGAGCCTGTGCTCCGCAACGGGAGAGGCCACAACAGTGAGAGGCCTGCGTACCGCAAAAAAAAAAAAAAAAAGAAGGAAGCAAAGGGTTTTAAAAGATTAGAAATCTGAGCACTCTAGTTTCACATCAAAATCATTTGTTTGAACCACACCAAATCAAATGGTAGCAGAGGAAAAAATAATGATGAATTTTACTCCTTTGGCTACCGTGGTCACATAATTATTGGTAAAATAATTTGGTACCATCTGTGTATCAGAAAGGATATGACATATCCCTTACACCTATCTTTGAACTACAGCTATGTGAAAATTGATTGATGATGATTGCTGTAGTACTATTCAACAGTAAGGCGAAGGCAAAATGAGGGGTTTTTCTGTAAAATACTTAATCATGCAATGAATTTTCTCCTAAAGTGAAATTCTAAAAAAAAAAAAGTCCACTATAGGGGCCAAACTAAAAATTACATAATTTAAAAAATTGACATATAGTTGATTTACAGTATTGTGTTATTTCAGGTGTACAACATGATTCCTTTTTTTTGTAGATTATATTCTATTATAGGTTATTACAAGATATTGGGTATAATTCCCTGTGCTATACAGTATATTTTTGTTGCTTACCTATTTTATGTATAGTAGTTTGTATCTGTTAATCCCATACTCCTAATTTGTCCCTCCTCACCTCCCTCTCCCCTTTGTAACCATGAGTTTGTTTTCTATGTCTGTGAGTCTGTTTCTGTTTTGTATATAGATTCATTTGTATTATTGTTTAGATTCCATATGTAAGTAATATCATATAGTGTTTTTCTTTCTCTGACTTATTTCACTAAGCACAATATTCTCTAGGTCCATCCATGTGCTGCAAATGGCAATATTTCATTCTTTTCTATGGCTGAGTAATATTTTATATATATATACCACAACATATGTATACCACATCTTCTTAAACCAATTGTCTGTTCATGGGCACTTGGGTTGCTTCTATGTCTTGCCTATTATAAATACTGCTGCTATGAACACTATTTATTTGGGTGCACGTATCTTTTTGAATTAGAGTTTTTGTTTTTTCTGGATATATACCCAGGAGTGGAATTGCTGGATCATTTGGTATTCTATTTTTATTTTTTTAAGGAAACTCCATACTGTTTTTCATAGTGGCTGCACCAATTTACATTCCCACCAGCAGTGTACAGGGGTTCCCTTTTCTCCACATCCTCTCCAGCATTTGTTGTTTGTAGACTTTTTGATGATGGCCATTCTGACCAGTTTGAGGTGATACCTGACTGCGGTTTTGATTTGCAAAAAGTGCACAATTTTCATAAGTGACAAAAAACAATCAAACCTAACCAGCTCTAGCAGAAGTTCCTCATTTTTGGATCAAATTTTTGTATAAGTGTATAATGAAATACAGGAAGCTAGGTATAATGTGTCACTGTATGAGTCTCACCTATAAAATAATTTGCCTTGACATTTCTGGAATCTAAGTCTTGTGATGGGTGAAAATTTGGGGGACAGTTTCTTCTGTCCTCTTCTACTTGCATCAGGGACAATTGCTATGGCTCTTTTTAGAAAGAGAAATACTTGTTTCTTCCTCCTGTATCATGGAAGTTCCATATGCCCAATCCTCTACATGTCTGAAGATATCAGAATCGTTTAAAAGTCTCATATTTAAATATTTAATCCACAAACTTTTATGGAGGTCCTATTCTATGCTTTGAATCTACGGCATACTGTATTTCAAAGATAAGTAGGATACAGATTTTGCCTTCCAGAAACTCAGTATGTATTAAAATGTACAACTACTAAATTACCTTAAAAAGTATAAATAAATTCTAAAGGCTTCCCTGGTGGCGCAGTGGTTGGGAGTCCGCCTGCCGATGCAGGGGACGCGGGTTCGTGCCCCGGTCCGGGAAGATCCCGCGTGCCGCGGGGCGGCTGGGCCCGTGAGCCATGGCCGCTGGGCCTGCGCGTCCGGAGCCTGTGCTCCGCAACGGGAGAGGTCAAGACAGTGGGAGGCCCGCGTACCGCAAAAAAAAAAAAAAAAAAAGTATAAATAAATTCTAGACTTCAGTAAAGGTATTTAAACATTAGAATGCAACTATGAAAATGATGGCAGGAAGGTCACTGACTATGTTAGACTTATTAAATTTGAAGCTGTCATTTTCCCCCAATTGATCTATAGTTTCAAAACAATTACAGTCAAAATATAAGCAGGGTTTTTTGAGACCCATACAAGTACAAACAGCTGACTTTTGACCAAGTGTCTAGGTAATCCAACAGAGAAAGTATAGCTTTTTCAGCACATGGTATTAGAACAATTGGACATCCATGTGCAAAAACCTGTCTCACCTACTAGAGAATGGACTTGAGGATATGGGGTGGGGGAGGGGTAAGCTGTGACAAAGTGAAGGAGTGTCATGGACATATGTACACTACCAAACATAAAATAGATAGCTAGTGGGAAGCAGCCGCATAGCACAGGGAGATCAGCTCAGTGCTTTGTGACCACCTGGATGGGTGGGATAGGGAGGGTGGGAGGGAGGGAGACGCAAGAGGGAAGAGATATGGGAACATATGTATATGTATAACTGATTCACTTTGTTATAAAGCAGAAACTAACACACCACTGTAAAGCAATTATACTCCAATAAAGATGTAAAAAAAAAACACCTGTCTCAACTTATACCTCATACCTTATATAAAATTAATTCAAAATGGATGACAGACCTAAGTAAAACTATATAACTTTTAGGAAGAAACAAAGGAGAAAAACTTTTTTTTACCTTGGATTAGGCAAAGAGTTTTCCAGATATGATGCCAAAAGCATATTTAATCCATAAAAGAAAATACTGATAAATTGGACTTTTTCAAAATTAAAAAGGTTTTGTTCTTTGGAAGACATCATTAAGAGAATAAAAAGACAAGCTGCAGACTTTGGTAAAATGTTTACAAAGCACATATCTGACAAAAGAGTTGTATCCAGGTACAAAGAACTCTTGAAACCTAATACGGAAACAGCACAACTAAAAAATGAGCAAAACATTTGAACCGCCACTTGATGAAAAAATAAAAGCAGAAGGCAAATAAGCACATGAAAAGATGCTCAATTTCATTAGTCATTAAGGAAAGGCAAATTGAAACTGATAGGTTATGACTACAAACCTGTTAGTAGTGGATGGCAAGACAACAACACCTCACAATACCAGGTGCTGATGAGGATGCAAAGCAGCTGCAACTCTTATACATTGCTTGTGGAAACGCAAAATTGTGCAGACAGTTTTTAAAACAGTTTGGCAGTCTCTAATAATGTTAAATGTATATTTACTGTGTGACCTCAAAATTCCACTCCTAAGTATCAGTATTTACCCCAAGACAAATAGAAATTGTCTTCACACAAAACAATATATAAATGTTTATGGCAACTTTATCCATAATCTCTAAAGACTGGGGATAAACCAAATGTCCATGAACTGGTGTTGAATTAATGAACTATGGCACATCTATATAAAGAAATACTATTCAACAATTTTGAGGAACATCTATTGATAAACAAAATAGTATGGATGAATCCCAAATGCGTTATGTTTAGTGAAAGAAGCCAGATTCAAAAGACTACATACTGATTGATTCCATTTATATGATATCCTGGAAAAGGAAAAACTATAGGGATAGAGATGGAGACCAAATCAGCGGTTAATTTCACCAGGCAATAATGACAATTCTAAACTTGTATGATCTTCCTTCTTTGTCTCTTTTACTGAATACTTCTTATCTCCCAAATTTAGAATGCTCCAGGACTCAGTTCTTAGAACTCTCCTAACACAATCTTTTCCTTGGTGGTCACATTTAGGTTCCAGGGATTCAAATACCAGCTATATGCTAACTCCCAATTTTATTTCTTCAGCCAGTACTTCTATTCTGCACTCCAGACGTCTTAAACCAGTTGCCTATGTGATACTTCCATATGGGAATCTAATGGTATCTCAAATTTATGTCCAAAACCAAGCTTCTGATCTTACTTGCCAAAGCTGCTCTTCTCCTAGGCTTTACCAACTCAGAAAATGGCAACTACATCTTTCTATTTGCTTAGGCCAAAAGCAATGCAGTCATCGTGCATCCTAGTAGACTAATTTCACTCTGCTTTCTATTCATCACTCCTACAGGCTACACGACTCTGGAATTCATGTTCAAGGAAAGTAAAAGGAACAATGTCTACTTGGAGAAATGGTTGATTTCAAGCTGGGGCAAGGAAAGACAAAGTAAGTTTGGAATATCTCATTGTATCAGAAAATTAGGAAGCTCTGAAAAACTGATGGGGACACAGGAGTCAAATTGAGGGGGGTCCCACTGGTCAAATAGTGGTCAAGTTCAGCGTCAAAATAAATAATAGTAGGAACTGACTAACAGAAAAGAACCTATCAGTCCATGTTATTACAGAACAAAAAATCACCATTTTATAACCCCCATAGTAATAATTGATGCATACAAGAATCATCAAAATATATTAAAACCATTGTGTAAAAGACTGTTGGGGAACAGAATATTCATAGTCTCAAAGTATCACTCTACAGAATACTTCCTAATTACAAAGGGAAAAGATATCTTTATACTAGAGAAATTCAGGAGGAACTTAGTGAAATGAACAAAGTTAACACTAATAATGAAGGAAACTAACATTAAGACCCCCTCAGGTTTGATCATTCTCTAGAAGGACTCACAGAGCTCAAAAAAGCTGTGATTCTCACAGTTATGGTTTATGATAGCAAAAGGATAGAGATTCAAATCAGCAGAGTGAAAAGGAGCATGGAGCCAAATCTAGGAGGAACCAGGAGTAAGGCTTCTGGTTGTCCTCTCTCAGTCACACGGACAGCGCTTAATTCTCTCAGCAAGCATGTGTGACAATATGTGTGAAGCGTTGCCAACCAAAGAAGCTGACCCAAGCCTCAGCGTCCAAGGTTTTACTGAGAGTCAGTCAGAGAGGCACGCAGCATATGAAAACAGGTACTCACCATAAATCAAATTGTTAGCATAAATTATCTGATCAAAATGATACGGATTGCCCAAGGTCAAAGGCATTCAAAAAACACTTTCCAGGCAGGATATTCCAAGGGCTCAGAGGTTATCTCCCAGGAGCCGGTCAGGGTCCAGTCCTTTCTTTGGAAGGTGCAGAGTTTGAGCAATCAAGCCTGCTGAGTTAACTCTTTATGGCATACCACCTGATAGGAAAAGGGCACAAATCAACAATGTGGTATCCCACTAAGTTTTTAACCTAGATCTAGTCGTGAGGATATCCAGACTGATTGACATTTGGCAAAACAACTGTTCTGACTTTTTAAAAATGTCAGTGTTTTGAAAGACAAAAAACAAACAAAAATGATGGGAACTATTCTAGATTAAAGGAGACCAGAGAGACATCACAACTAAACACAATATGTGATCATTCACTGGATGTCCTTGATCAAAACAAGAGAAAATGAAACAAAACAAACAAACAAGCAAAAAACAGGTATAAAAGACATTATTGGGACAATTGCGAACATTTGAATATACACTGTTTAGTAGATAGTAATATGGTATCCATGTGAAATTTCACGAATGTGACAAAGACTCTGCTTTGACCTAACTTGAGTCAGGTTCCTCTGAGTCTCTTTCTGACTATGCCCCTGACCTTGGGTTCTGTCCTTGGCCCATTTAGTACAGTTTTAGCAAGAATCCTGCTGGGTCAGTTTTTGTAAAATTTCCCATGCTTGGTATCTGACCACTCCTGACATCTGATCAAGTTCCTCATCCCTCATCTTCTATATCTTATCACCCTAGCCTGCCTTCAGCAAGAATCTTGTCAAATGGTTTAGCCAGAATCTCCCTACACTTGATGTTTCCTCTTAGTAATTTTCTGTCCACAGACCTTCACCCTGCTCCTTCCTTATAAATTCCCACTTGCCTTTGTTAGTTGAGCTCAATCTCTCCTCCACACTAAAAAACCCCATTGTGGTAGTTCTCTCTGAATAAAGTCTGCTTTGCCATCTTTAACAAGTGTCACGGATAATTTTTTTTCTTTAACAAGTATAATAATTATATTATGATTATGCAGGAAAATATTCTCATTCTTAGGAGATAGTCTGAAATATTTAGGAGTAAGGTGTCATGATGTATGCCACTAACTTGTAAATAGCTTAGTGAAATGATTATATATGTATATTGTGCACATACATACATATATACATATACATATATGTATGCATGTTAATATATATATGTATATGTGGGGGGGAAAGACACAGCAAGAGAAAGAAAAAAGTATATGTGACAAAATGTTGACAAATCTAGGGTGAGTATTCAATTTATACTTCTTACAAGTCTTCTTGTTTTTAAATTTTACAAGATAAAAAGTTGGAAGAAATAATTCTATAAACCTTGGGGGTAGGAAGGAAAAAGTGTTAGGGAAAGAATTTTGCCAGGAAGGTGCTGTAGCTTTTGGGTTTCTCCCCTTGATATTAATTTATTTATTTTATTGTGGTAAAAAATATGTAACATTAACCATCCTAACCACTTTTAAGTATACAGTTCAATAGTGTTAAGTATATTCACTAAGATTTCTTCTAGGATTCTTTCATCTTGTAAAACTGAAACTTTACATTCATTAAACAAACACTAATTTCCCCCTACCCTTTTCCCCAGCCCTTGCCAACCACCTTTCTACTTTCTGTTTCTATGATTTTAGATACCTCATATAAGTGGAATCATACAGTATTTCTGTGACTGGCTTGTTTCACTTAGCATATTGTCCTTGAGGTTCATCCATGCTGTTGCATATTGTCAGAATGCCTTCTTTTTAAAGGTTGGATAATATTCAATTGTATGTATATACCACATTTTTTTTTTTTTTTTGCCGTACGCGGGCCTCTCACTGTTGTGGCCTCTCCCGTTGTGGAGCACAGGCTCTGGACGTGCAGGCTCAGCAGCCATGGCTCACGGGCTCAGCCGCTCCGCGGCATGTGGGATCTTCCCGGACCGGGGCACAAACCCGTGTCCCCTGCATCGGCAGGCGGACTCTCAACCACTGCGCCACCAGGGAAGCCCTACCACATTTTTTAAATGCATCCATCCATTGATGGACATTTGGGTTATTTCCACCTCTTGACTACTGTGAATAATGCCACAATGAACATAGGTGTACAAATGTCACTTCCAGATCCTGCTTTCAATTCTTTTGAATATATACCCAGAAGTAGGAGTGCTAGATTATGTGGTAATTCTATTTTTAATTTTTTGGGAAACCTCCATAGTTTTCTATAATGGCTACACCATTTTACATCCTCACCAACAGTACACACGGGTTCCAATTCCTCCACATCCTCACCAGTACTTGTTATTTTTTGTTCTTTTCATAGTAGTTATCCTAAAAGGTGTGATGTGATACTTCATTTTGGTTTTGATTTGCATGTATCTTATGATCAGAAATAAGTATCGTTTCATATGTTTGTTGGCCACTTGTATATCTTCTTTGGAGAAATGTCTTTTCAAGTCCTTTGCCCATTTTTTTTTTTTTTTTTTTTGCTGTACGTGGGCCTCTCACTGCTGTGGCCTCTTCTGTTGCGGAGCACAGGCTCCGGATGCGCAGGCTCAGCGGCCATGGCTCACAGGCCCAGCCACTCCGCTGCATGTGGGATCCTCCCGGACCGGGGCACGAACCCGTGTCCCCTGCATTGGCAGGCGGACTCTCAACCACTGCGCACTGCACCACCAGGGAAGCCCTGCCCATTTTTTAATTGGGTTATTTTTGTTGTCATTGAGTTGTAAGAGTTCTTTATATATTCTGGATATTAACCTCTTATTAGATATATGATTTGCAAATATTTTCTCCCTTTTGTATAGGTTGATTTTTCACTCTGTTGATTGTTTCCTTTGAGGCACAGAAGTTTTGAATTTTGACATAGTTCCATTTGTCTATTTTTGCTTTTGTTACCTATGTTTTTTGATGTCATATCCAAGAAATAATTGTCAAATCCAATGTCCTGAAGCTTTTTCCCTATGTTTTCTTCTAGGAGTTTTACAGTGTTAGGTCTTACATTTAGGTCTTTAATCCATTTTGAGTTAATTTTTGTATATAGTGTAAAATAAGGGTCCAACTTCATTATTTTGCATTGCATATTCAGTTAGCTATTGGTTTTTAAACTTCTTTTTACTGCATGACTGACTGAGGGCATTATAGTGGTCTTTTCTTTTTTGGTGTTTCACTTTAACTTGATAGGAAAAGTTATCTCAGTTTGATTACATAAAAGCTATGTGTGAATTTTCTCTGTAGATATATTTGAATACATAAGCAACAAGTATATTCTTATACATTTTATAAATGTGTAAAAGGAAAAAAATCTGAGGAATTCTAATGGTGCTTAGCAAGCAGTAATATAGAAAAGTCAGTTGGATAGAAAGAGCAATAACAACAGGAAGAAAGTAATGTATTAGTTAATTTTCTTTGCAAAACTTAAACTGTAATAAGAGGGATCTTGCTTAGAAAAGCAACATTGAAAACAAACTCATATGCACACATTGTGCTAAGTATTTCTCTGGAAAAAAACAGAAGAATGTCTTAGGTAATATGGTATGGAAGATGGGACAAAACGAGGCATTTGGATTAATTGAATTAGTGTCCTGTTGAATTTAAGAATACAGTGTCCTACACATGCACAAACATAGATCAGTAGTAGATTTAGGGGAGCACTATTAGACTGCACCTGTGGGAGTCCTCAGTGAATCCAGCCCTTGTTTAAGGCTTCCAGTTGGAGCTGGCAGTTGTTGTAGGGATTAAATTATTTAAAGCCTTCAGCTGGCTAGTGTAGGCAAGCAGTGGCTTAGAAAACACTTAATCTATTTTTTAAAATCTGTTCCTAAGTTTGTTTTGCTTAGGCTGTAAGACTACGTGTACCACCCACCTGCCACATTCTAGAAACCTTTTGTCAGAGAGGGGAAATTTATTCAAGAAGAAGAGATTTCAAGGGGATATCTCTATTTTAATACAATATACTTATTTGGAGAATAATTTATTTGTAATAAATATTTTGCTAAGCAACTAAAAAGGTATTGTTTAGGTTTATTTTTAAATTGTTATTACCAATTTACTTACTTATTTCAACAGCTATCTTTTAAAGTTTTATTTTTAATTATAGTTAGAAAGGCTTTTGGTAACAAACAATATATGGACCTTTCCAACAGGGACATTTTAAAAAGGGAGCTCCATGTATATTGAGTAATTTGGTAGCCCATTTCAATATACTTAACTTCTTTTTAGAAAACTAGTATTACTTAATAAGCCATACTCTGCCTTGAAGTGACCTAACAAGGAGTTTGGATAAAACCTTCTGGATAACTCTAAAGCAGAGGATAATGGCAAATCTACTTATTTGTAATTAAATGTTACTTAGAGGTCCAGTGCATTTTTTTCACCTGCAAATATTTTCTTTCCTACTAGAAATTTTTAGTCTATGTCTCTATTATTTGAATTTATTAGATGCATGATAGATTAAATTAATATATTTCCAAAATAAAGAACTATGTTTTTGACATCATTCACTGCCTAAAATTCTTCCTTGGCTATTTCTAAAATAAAACTGTTATTTCTCCAAATTGTGGGATATGAAATAAAATAACTGTGGTGGGCATATACTCTTATTTTCCTAAAATTTGTATGTAGAGTTTTTGAAACAAAAATTGAAACAAAACCTTATGAGATAGGAATAAAGTGTTGAATGTAAAAGTCTAAACTTTTAAATTTACAGGTCTCAAGATCCCTTATTTGTAAAGCTAACAAATTTCATCACCTTCTTTCTTTCCCTCCTTAAGACTTTTCATTACTTTATTTTTAGAAGCTTATTTTGGGCATGATAAGATGAAGACAAAAATTTTAGCTATGTAGCAGAGGAAGAAAATCAATTTAAGACAAACTGTCTCTTAAATAGAAAAAATAATTGTTGAGCTATTATAGTGCAATTTGTTACTTGACTGCAAGTATACCCCTGCAAAAAAGCGGAATATGATTTCACGCTAAATGGTGGCAGCCTCTGGAGAATCAACTTGGGCAAATCAAACCAAAAGACCGAAGTATTTACACCAACAACGTTATCATGACTTTTATTTAACTAATTTTATTCAATCAGGCAGAATTTCATAGATTCTCCAGTTTGGCTGCTTTAAAATGTTATTCTTGGGCATTATCCCAGGACTCCATGGGCAAGGCTGTTAAGTGTCAGCTCTATTCCCACTTCTAGGCCACCCCCCTCAGAGTCTCTTTCTTGCTCTCAGCAGGGTCCCTAGGGATTCAGCACTCATTCCGCTACTACTCACAGCTGTCATCACCTGCTCTGTTTCCTGGGGTTCCCAACCCCATCCCACCTAAGACTGACTGTGGTCTGACCCAGTTTCTTTAGCTTCCCCCCTTCCTTTCTGTCTCTGAAAATAAGTGTGAAGCCTGTTTACACACTAAGGACACAGAGTACTGGGAGGGAACCTACAATCCAGCTGTCCTTGCCTTTGTCATAAATACATCCTTTGTGGGAGAAGCATCAACTCTGACATGGCTGACTTCCTCTTAGAATCCATAAAGAATAAAACCGGTGTGTTTATTTAACTTCTCTTTAAGCTACTTCCCTTTTCAGCTAGCACCACTTTCCCTAGAGTGGCTGCTTACTGCATTCGCAATGATTGTTGACATGAAATAAACAACAAAATCCTGAGCTGCTGTCAAATGGTGTCAAAGTAAGCAAGCACTCTTCACTTTGCTACCCTGACCAGCTACACCCCTGTACACCATGTACAGTCAGCAGCCTGGCCTCTGTAGGCATCTGAGTTTTCCCTTCCTGCCTTAGATCTCTCTCAACTGAATGCTTATCAAGAACAGCCAAAAAAAAAAAAAAAATAGCCAATCATGTAAATTTCTACTGTTTACTATTAAAAGAGTACTATCTGGAGTTCAGAAGTAGTGTATTGGAGCCTTGATTTCCCACAGATGGGAAAACAGGACCCTCTGCACATGGGTTTAGCTCTTTAACTCTTGGACTCTTCTTACCACACCCACACCAGAGGCCACTGGTAACAATCTGTGGCCAGTACCTAAACTCAGCCAGGTAAGGATTCGAGATCTCTTTCCTTTAGTCTGCTTGGAACCATCTCACATACTAGCTCTCCTCCAGTCCCAAGCTGACTGAATTTGCATTCTGGCTTCCTCTTATTTTTCCTCATTTGGATTTAACTGTTAGGTTTTAGTATTTTTTTTCCCTTGGAACTGATCTGGTAATGCCATAGAATACTGCCTCTGGCAATTTCCTTTGACCCAGCAGGGAAATTAGATTAAATCCTTTCAAGAGCAGAGGCCATGGTGTATCTCTCTTATCCATAGGGACAGTATAGTGTGCACTCATTATCAAATTTTGTTGTTAATGATGATGGGGTTGAAGATTATGGCTTTGAGTGCTAGTTCTGCTTTAAGAAAGCACACCATAAGTCTTCATCTTTACAGTGATATGATAGATTTATAGTCAGCCTAAAGGGGAACAACAAGGGGGAGTGATTACGATCATGAACTCTGGAGCCAGACTTCCTGCATTCAAATCCTTGTCACTTTCTAGTATGTGACCTTGACCAAGTTACTTAGCTTCTCTAGGCCTTATCTGTAAACTGGGTATAATGACAATACTTACTTCCTAGGGTTGTTATGAGGATTAAATGAGTTAACATTAGTGATGAACTTAGAACAGTGTCCTGAATTTAGAACATAATAAGCACAAAACTGTCTAAGCAAAAAGTAATTTTAATTTATTTATTTATTTTTGGCTGCTTTGGGTCTTCGTTGCTGCACGCGGGCTTTCTCTAGTTGTGGCGAGCGGGGGCTACTCTTCGTTGCATTGCGTGGGCTTCTCATTGCAGTGGCTTCTCATTGTGGAGCATGGGCTCTAGGCGCGCGGGCTTCAGTAGCTGTGGCGCACGGGCTTAGTTGCTCTGTGGCCTGTGGGATCTTCCCAGACCAGTGTTCGAACCTGTGTCCCCTGCATTGGCAGGCGGATTCTTAACCACTGTGCCACTAGGGAAGTCCAAAAAATAATTTTTAAAATAAACAACTGATCTACTTCTACCATCCTAGGTCGACTTCCCTGGTGGTGCAGTGGTTAGGAGTCCTCCTGCCAATGCTAGGGACACAGGTTTGAGCCCTGGTCCAGGAAGATCCCACATGATGCAGAGCAGCTGGGCCCGTGAGCCACAACTACTGAAGACTGTACGCCTGGAGCCCATGCTCTGCAACGGGAGAGGCCACCACAGTGAGAAGCCTGCGCACTGCAGTGGGGAGTGGCCCCCGCTCGCCACAACTAGGGAAGACCTGAATGCAGCAACGAAGACCCAACGCAGCCAAAAATAAAATAAATAAATTTATTAAAAAAAAACCCCAAAACCCAGAAATATCTTTCACATAAAATAGATACTTAGAAAATGTGTTTGTTTAAGTATGGTAGAAGCATTTAAGGTGTTTGTTTTAAATTGTTTTCTACATTTTTCTTTACAGATTAAGAATTACCAATATATTGACAACACCCTAAAAAGGAACAATTAAAATAAATCATTGTACATCCTTAAAATGGTCTACTATGCAGCTGTTTAAAAGAATGCAGTAAATTTATATATATTAATAGGGAACAGCCACCCAGCTACATAAAAAAAGAAAGCGTAGAACAGTATGTATGGTATGCGCACATATGCTTTTGTAAAAATCCTATTAAATGGGTCACGCTCAAAATAAGGTATAAGTAAACAGCAACTTTACTTCTTCCCTTCAGTGTCTCTTTAAACCTTGGAGGAACTCTTGTGCAAGATCATAATTTTTTTGGTCACTCAGAAAAAAAATGTCTCTTGAACGCTTTTAGTTCCAATAATGATTTCATTTCTGTAACTCAACTGGTCAGTCCAGTGAAATAACTGAAACTCCAAACCCCTCTGTATATTAGAACTTATCCTTCCTCCAGCTCAGCTTGGCTGTAAGCCTGAGGAATGGGCAGGCTGGGAGGCTTCCTAACTTCTCAGCCTTGGGCCCCTACTGCCTCACGCCTGCTTCTCTAAGCTGCTTTGACCCTTCAGGGTTAAAAGAATAGGGAGAAGTAAAGGATGGAAAAGGTCATACCTGACTGATAAACAGGTAATTCTAGTTGTGGCCTTCTAGGAGTAGCAGATTCTGGCTGTGATTCTTGATCTCTTGTATTGTTTTCTCCGAGATCCCCCACCTAGGAACCTCCAATTGCAATTTCTGTGATGTGGTGGATGCTTTTCTCTGGCAGGCCACTTACACCTCTAACCCTCAGCCCTTGTATGTCTGATGTTTACTCTCTCTCTCCCTCTCCCTCTTCTGGGGTCTCATGCCCCTCCAGGCAGCCCAATTGGGCAATGTTTTTTTTTTTAATTTTTATTGGAGTATAGTTGATTTACAATGTTGTGTTGGTTTCTGCTGTACAGAGAAGTGAATCAGTTATACATATACATATATCCAGTCTTTTTAAAATTCTTTTCCCATATAGGCCATTACAGAATATTGAGTAGAGTTCCCTGTGCTATACAGTAGGTCCTTATTAGTTATCTATTTTATATTGGGCAATGTTATTTATTTATTTATTTATTTTTTCTTTTTGCGGTATGCGGGCCTCTTACTGTTGTGGCCTCTCCCGTTGTGGAGCACAGGCTCCGGATGCGCAGGCTCCGGATGCGCAGGCTCAGCGGCCATGGCTCACGGGCCCAGCCGCTCCGCGGCATATGGGATCCTCCCAGACCGGGGCACGAACCCGCATCCCCTGCATCGGCAGGCGGACTCTCAACCACTGCGCCACCAGGGAGGCCCGGCAATGTTATTTTTAAGCCAATTTCAACCTGGGTTTTGCCCATGAATCCACTTGGTCCTCATATCAATGCAGCTCACTCCCAGGGAAGCTTGGCCTCTCCATTCTCCACTTCTTCAGGCCTAAAGCCATAACTTCTCACCTTAGATTCCCCAGGTGTGCATCAGACACCATTCCAGCATGCCCCCACCCCACTAACTGTGAGGGATGCTATCCAGCCCAGACCTAGAATTGGTCTCTTTGAAGGCTTCTTTTTGGTTTAGTGTAAGGGGAAACACCATTCTCCTGACGCCCATGGACATGAGGAATAACAAAATCCTCCCCAAAGAAAATCCCCCTCTCAGGTCACTTCAGCGTCAAGCCTTTAATACCCTCAAAATTGGCTAAGGTTTGCAAAGCTAGTTTTTGATTCTCACCTTTGTAAGTCCTGTTTGAAAGGTGGCCACTCTCCTTGGAATGTGAATGTATGTGGTAGCTACTATTTTCTCTCAACCTTTGAGGCTGTAGCTGAAACTAAGACAGAAAGTGTCTCATTATAACATCCCACTTAACTTACATATCCAGAGAATACTTCTCTAAGGGTACCCAAGAGACAGGTGCTTGCCTCCAGGAGACTGAGGGGCTGCGGGTGAGAGATATAGAGGGAGACATTTCACAGTATAGACTCTTGTACCTTTAAAATTTTGTACCATGGGCATTTGTTACCTATTCCATATGTATAATAATCTTATCCTAAGATGCTTCCTCTTGTAAAGTCAGAACAAAAACACACTAAAAAATGATGGCTGGTTTTTTTGTTTAATAAATTTATTTATTTATTTATTTTTGGCTGCATTGGGTCTTTGTTGCTGCACGCAGGCTTTCTCTAGTTGTGGCGAGCAGGGAGCTACTCTTCGTTGCGGTGCGCCAGCTCCAGGCATGTGGGCTTCAGTAGTTGTGGCTCACAGGCTCTAGAGAGCAGGCTCAGTAGTTGTGGTGCACGGGCTCTGTTGCTCCACGGCATGTGAGATCTTCCTGGACCAGGGCTCGAACCCATGTCCCCTTGCATTGGCAGGCACACTGTTAACCACTGCGCCACCAGGGAAGTCCCAATGGTTGTTTTTTAAAAGCAAAATTATAACTCAAGGCACGAAGTGAAGAGTTGTTGTAACTATATAGATTGTCAAACCAAGAAAGTCAATTTATCTTTAATTCTCCAAGTATCTCAGTATATTGTCTCAATTCTTCACTGCTTATTTCTGCCTTCCTGGTACCACTGAAGTGATAAATTATGGTTGACTCAGTTGTACTTAAATTCTGTTTAACATTTGAGTTTGAGTTATAGAAGTGTAAAGTTGGAAGGAAACTTAAAAAGTATTATTTGACTATTCTTTAAGTCATGAATGAAAAGCTGAGGCCTCCATAGTAAGTAATCACAACAGAAACATACTTCAGTAAATCTTTGGAGTGCAAGGAAGCCTGCCTGTTTTTTGTCGTGTGTGTGTGTGTGTGTGTGTGTGTTGTATTTTCTTTTTTATTTAAAGCAAGTGTTGAAGATAAATGAGAGTATTTACTGCATTATATAACCAGGGATAGCGATTGTTCCTGCCTTGTGTTACCCTTAGGGTAGGACTCAGTACTTCCCTTTATATCTCAAAAGAAAATCCATTCTACAAGGCAATAGAAGGAAGGTTTTGTAGAGAAGATGGGGTTGGAGGGTTGCATGATATAACACACAGTAAAATTTAATAAAAATCACCATTAACCAGTTCTCTTCACTTCCCAAGTTCATCTCCAGACACCAGCTACCTCCTCTCCCTTCTAAGTCTTTTTTTGAGGCAGCCTTGTCAGGTGCACCTGGTTATAATCTGCTTTTTAGCCCCTGGGATCATCCCTCCAAACTCATAAATCTCTCCTTTTTCTCCTGCAGAGCAATTCAGCTCTCTTCTGGTTTCTTCACACCTAAAATCCTGTTCACCTAATAATATACTTCCATTAGAAGAAAGCAAGTAATAAACAAAATTTTAAAATCCTCTTTGTCTCAACACAAAATTTTTTTTCTTGTCACCTTGCAAGAAAGCAACAATAAGTAACACAGAATCATGTTTCTACAGTGAGGACATTGGGTGTCACAAAACCCCAGACTATTAGAGGTAAAAAGGTCCTGATTTCATAGATGAAGAAACTGATACCTAGAACAAGATCCATGAAAGACTGTTAGTTATCCTCCAAAATGTTTCTCCATCTTCCAAAGTAATAGATTTATAGCTTGGTGTGGCCACATGACTAAATTCTTACCAATGGAATGGGAACAGAGGTGACTTGTGCAGCTTCTAAATCACAAAAACATCATGATATTCTGAATGTGGTCCTTGGGCTAGTAGCATCAGCATCAGAACTTGTTAGAGTAAGCCCCACCCCAGATGTACTTCATCAGAGTCTGAAGTTTAACAAGATGCCCAAGATATTCACATTTATTTTAAAGTTTGGGAAGAACCACTTAGAAGATAGCAGAGCTACAAGATGGAAGGAATCAAGAGCTGGAACCCCCTAACAACCACCTGCTTTTTCCCCCAATTTTTTTATTGTGGTAAAACACACATAACAAAACTTACCATCTTAACTATTTTAAAGTGTACACTTCGGGGGTATTAAATACATTCATATTGTTGTGCAACCATCACCACCACCCATCTCCGGAACTCTTTTCATTTTGCAAAACTGAAACTCTATACTTCCCCATTCTACCTTCCCCCAGCTCCTGGCAACCACCATTCTACTTTCTGCTGGATGCACCTACTTTGGAGCTATTAAGAGAGAGAGAGAGAAACAAACTTCTAACTTATTTAAGCCACTATGGTTGGGGGGTGTGCTACTCAGATTCCCCTCCTGTAGGACTGAAACACTCAATTCCTCAGCTGCTACAAGTGCTGGCAGATGACAGCCTTAGCTGAGCCTCTCTCCAGAAATTGCCCTTGACTGAAGGGAGATACCTCACCCAAAGGCTTCCCAGGGATAGCCATTCCAGATCCAATGGATACAACTTGGAATAACTCAGAAAAATCATTCCAGCTACAAAGATTCTTTGAGTTATTGTGATTGTGTAACAGTTCAACTTTTCCCTCTGCCTAATTCTGCTTCCTTTACTCCCCCACAGGGTTGATCTCGTGAATACTCCCCAATAAAACCTCATTTATTATTCTTGGCCAGGGACAAGAACTATCATAATGGGGAAAACCATACCTCTAGATCTAGCAGCCAAGACAATAAATAAAAAATAATATCGTGTTCTTGGGAGTTATGATAAAGATAGTTGGCTTCATAGGGTCACTTTTTTAAAATTTATTTTTTATTAAAAAATTAAAAAAATTTTTGGCTGCATCGGATCTTCGTTGCTGCGTGCAGGCTGTCCCTGGTTGCGGCGAGAGGGGGCTACTCTTTGTTGCGCTGAGCAGTCTTCTCATTGTGATGGCTTCTCTTGTTGCGGAGCACAGGCTCTAGGCACGCGGACTTCAGTAGTTGTGGCACGCAGGCTCAGTACTTGTGGCTCGCGGGCTCTGGAGCACAGGCTCAGTGGTTGTGGTCCATGGGCTTTGTTGCTCCGTGGCATGTGGGATCTTCCTAGACCAGGGATCAAACCCATGTCCCCTGCATTGGCAGGCAGATTCTTAACCATTGTGCCACCAGGGAAGCCCCATAGGGTCACTCTTATGAGACCTAAAGGGTGCAGGGGTGGTTGTCCCCGCAATATCTCCATTTCTAAAAACTACCAAAATGTCTTTCAAAGTGTCTGTGCCATTTTATGTTACCATCTGCAATGTTTAAGAGTTCCAGCTTATCACTTAGCTTTGGTCTTGGTTTTGAGCCATTTGGTGCATAGTTGATTTTAAATTGTATTTCCTTAATGACTAACGTTGAGCATCTTTTCGTATGCTATTTTCCATTTGTATATCTTCTTTGGTAAAGTGTTCAACTCTTTGCCCATTTTTAAATTGGACTGTTTATTTTCTTATTAAGTCTTGAGAGTTCTTTGTGTATTTTGGGTAAAAGTCTTTTATCAGATATGTGCTTTGCAAAATTTTCTCCAAATCTGTGGCCTATCTTTTCGTCTTTAACAGTGTCTTCAACATTTTTCCAAAGAAGATGTACAGATGGCCAACAGGCACATGAAAAGATGCACAACATCACTAATCATCAGAGAAATGCAAATCAAAATCACAATGAGATATCATTTCATACCTGTCAGAGTGGCTATCATCAAAAAGTCTACAAATAACAAGTGTTGGAACACATGAAAGGATGCTCAACATCACTAATCATTACAGAAATACAAATCAAAACTACAATGAGGTATCACCTCACACCAGTCAGAATGGCCATCATCAAAATATCTACAAGCAATAAATGCTGGAGAGGGTGTGGAGAAAAGGGAACCCTCTTGCACTGTTGGTGAGAATGTAAATTGATACAGCCACTATGGAGAACAGTATGGAGTTTCCTTAAAAAACTAAAAATAGAGTTACCATATGATCCAGCAATCCCACTACTGGGCATATACCCTGAGAAAACCATAATTCAAAAAGAATCATGTACCACAATGTTCATTGCAGCTCTGTTTACGATAGCCAGGACATGGAAGCAACCTAAGTGTCCATCGACAGATGAATGGATAAAGAAGATGTGACACATATATACAATGGAATATTACTCAGCCATAAAAAGAAATGAAATTGAGTTATTTGTAGTGAGGTGGATGGACCTAGAGTCTGTCATACAGAGTGAAGTTAAGTCAGAAAGAGAAAAATAAATACCGTATGCTAACACATATATATGGAATCTAAAAAAAAAAAAAGAAAAAAATGGTTCTGAAGGACCTAGGGGCAGGACAGGAATAAAGACACAGACGTAGAGAATGGACTTGAGGACACGGGGAGGGGGAAGAGTAAGTTGAGACGAAGTAAGAGAGTAGCATGGACATATATACACTACCAAACGTAAAATAGACAGCTAGTGGGAAGCAGCCGCATAGCACAGGGAGATCAGCTTGGTGCTTTGTGACCACCTAGAGGGGTGGGATAAAGAGGGTGGGAGGGAGAAGCAAGAGGGAGGAGATATGGGGATATATGTATATGTATAGCTGACTCACTTTGTTATAAAGCAGAAACTAACACACCATTGTAAAGCAATTATACTCCAAGAAAGATGTTAAAAAATAAAATAAGGGTGGGATAGGGAAGGTGGGAGGGAGGGAGACACAAGAGGGAGGAGATATGGGGATATATGTATATGTATAGCTGATTCACTTTGTTATAAAGCAGGAACTAACACACCATTGTAAAGCAATTATACTCCAAGAAAGATGTTAAAAAATAAAATAAGGGTAGGATAGGGAGGGTGGGAGGGAGGGGGACGCAAGAGGGAAGAGATATGGGAACATATATATATGTATAACTGATTCACTTTGTTATAAAACAGAAACTAACATATCATTGTAAAGCAGTTATACTCCAATAAAAATGTTAAAAATAAAAGTAGAATAAAATTCAGATATACAGTGTAAAAAAAATTAAATAACAAGTGCTGGTGAGGATGTGGAGAAAAGGGAACCCTAGTACACAGTTGGTGGGAACACAAATTGGTGCAGCCACTATGGAAAACAGTATGGAGGATTCTCAAAAAATAAAAATACCAAATGATCCAGAAACTGCACTCCTGGGTATAAATCTGAAAAATATGAAAACACTAATTCAAAAAGATACATGCACCCCAGGGTTCAGAGTAGCATTAATTACAATAGCCAAGGTATGGAAGCAACCTAAATGTCCATCAACAGATGAATGGAGGGACTTCTCTGGCAGTCCAGTGGTTAAGACTCTGTGCTTCCACTGCAGGAGGCAAGGGTTTGATCCCTGGTTGGGGAATTAAGATCCCACATGCTGGAGGGTACAGCAAAAAAAAGAAAAAAACCCCAGATGAATAGATAAAGATACATTATATATATACTGTAGAATATTATTCAGCCATAAAAAAGAATGAAAATTTGCCATTTGCAACACATAACATTTCACTATTATGCCTAGTGAAATAAGTAAGACAGAGAAAGACAAGTACTGTATGTTATTTATTTGTGGAATCTAAAAAATAAAACAAACAAATGAATATAACAAAACAGACACAGATATAGAGAACAAGCTAGTGGTTACCAATAGGGAGGGAGAAGGGGGAGGGACATGATAGAGGTAGGGGATTAAGAGGTACAAACTACTATGTATAAAATAAAAAAGCTACAGGGATATATTGTGCCGTACAGGGAATATAGCCAATATTTTATAGCTTTATATGGAGTATAATAACTTTAAATGGAGTGTAATCTATGAAAATACTGAATCACTATATTGTACACCCGAAACTAAGACATTTTTTAAAAAGTGTCTTTTGCAGAGCATAAGTTTTTAATCCTAATAAAATCCACCTTAACAGTTTTTTCTTTCATGGACCGTGCCTTGTTGATATTTTCACCTCTTCCCATGAATCGCAAATGTTATTAATGGCATCTAGAATGGTGAATCCTTTCCAGAAGGTTTTCAATGTACTTTACCCAGATCCATTAGAGGAACCAATATCTATGGCAGGTACAGCTTTATAAAATGTTAAGTAATAAGACTTGTAAGTTGAAATGACTCCTTGAATACATGGGCTACAGAATGGATGTTGTTTTAGCAGGCATGAAAACAACATGAATCTCATGTACATCTCCATCAGAGCTCTTGGGTGACCAGGTGCATTGTCAGTGAGCAGTAATATTTTGAAAGAACTTTTTTCTGAGCAGTAGGTTTCAGCAGTGGACTTAAAATATTCAATAAACCATGTATAGACATATGTGCTCTTATCCAGGCTTTGTTGTTCCATTTATAGAGCACAGGCAGAGTAGATTTAGCATAATTCTTAAGGCCCTGGGGTTTTCAGAATGGTAAATGAGCATTGGCTTCAAGTCATCAGCTGTATTAACCCCTAACAAGAGTCAGCCTATCCTTTGAAGCTTTGAAGCCATGCATTGACTTCTCTCTAGCTATGAAAGTCCTAGGTGGCATCTTCTTCCAATATAAGGCTCTTTTGTCTACATTGAAAACCTGTTGTTTAGTATAGCCACCTTCATTTATCATCTTAGCTAGATCTTCTGGATAACTTGCTGCAGCTTCTACATCAGCAATTACTGCTTCACCTTGTGCTTTTATGTTAGAGATGCCTTTTTTCCTTAAACCCCATGAACCAACTTCTGCTAGCTTCAAACTTTTCTTCTGAACCTTCCTCATCTCTCTCAGCCTTCATAGAATTGAAGAGAGTTAGGGCTTTTCTCTGGCTTAGGCTTTGGCTTAAGGGAGTATTGTGGCTGGTTTGATCTTCTATCCAGACCACTCAAACTTTCTCCATGTCAGCAATAAGGCTGTTTCACTTTCTTATCATTCGTGTGATCACTGGAGTAGCACTTTTAATTTCCTTCAAGAACTAGTACCTGTTTCATAGGGTTGATGCAAAGATTAAATGATATAATATTTAATATGTAAGGTAAAACCCTGGCACATAACCAGCCTCAATAATATTAGCTGGCATTATCATTATTTCTGCATGGCTTCTGGCATCTAAGGAGTCTCCCTCTTTCTTTGCTTCAACTTATCCTCAGCCTTGGCGTCCCATTCAGACTAGGCAACCCTGATTCCTGAGAGTTCATTTTAATCCAATTACTTAAGCTGAAAACCTTGGCTGGCAAATGGAAGGGAGAACACTAGGATTTGCCCTGGTATATGTGCCACATAGAGATTTCCTTGAGTCTCATAGGTATTCAACACGTGCATACGGCAATTGCACACATGACTATATAAAATGGAGAACCGTTCATCTGTGCCTCAAGTGTCATTATCACTACATTATCAGGAAGGCAGTTTTTCTTTGAAGGCAGTAGTTCTAAAAGGGTTATCGCTGTTTTACAAATACAAATACATCATAACATCTTTATTATCCTGAAATAAAATTCATTGGTACAATAACCCATTCACACATGTAATTAAGAAAATGAAGGCCCCAAGTTGAATACAAAAGAAAAATGAAGGGAAAGTATTTTATAATAAAATAAGTATTTCAGTGTATCAATACTCAGGCATGACCACATTATGAGACAATGAGGCAATGGGATATTTGCACCTGTGCCTAGGGTCTTGTGTGTAAGAGCTATAAATGCAGGCTGCTGCAGTTGTGTTTAACTAGTGACTTGAATGTTGGGAGAACTGTGATTGTCAGTGATTTTTTTTTCTGAAATGGTGAAACATTCTTTGTGAAACTCCAAACAAAACAAAACACAGCCTTCCCTCATTTTACCTAAAAGGCGTGTTTCTAGAAAATTCAGTGTGTATTGGAACTGGGGGAAAACTCTGTATTTATATGGAAAATTAAGGTTGGTTCTAGGCTCATGTAATTATGAGCAGATATTTCACTAATATCTGGAGAGACATCAAAAGTTGTGAGGGGAACTTCCCTGGTGGCTCAGTGGTTAAGAATCCGCCTGCCAATGCAGGGAACACGGGTTCAAGCCCTGGTCCAGGAAGATCCCACATGCTGCGGAGCAACTAAGCCCGTGCACCACAACTACTGAAGCCCATGCGCCTAGAGCCCGTGCTCCACAACAAGAGGAGCCACCACAATGAGAAGCCCACGCACTGCCACGAAGAGTAGCCCCCACTCGCCACAACTAGAGAAAGCCCGCGTGCAGCAACAAAGACCCAACACAGCCAAAAATAAATAAATTTATAAACAAACAAAAATCAAAAGTTGTGAGGGACCCAGGATAATTCTTTGAAGTGGACAGCATCCTTGGCAACCATCCATTAGATCCCAGCAGGGCTTCTAATAATTATGAATTAAAGATGAAGCCAAATGGCCCTAGAGAAGTTCCACCTGCTTTGAGAACCACAGCTTTAAAGAAAATGCTATCATTATGTATGTTTTTATTATGTCAGGACAGGGGCACTGAAAAGTTCCCAGAAATTTTGTCTTCAGTATAATAATTATTTTACACCATTTATCACCACTTTACAAATGAGGAAACAGGCTCATAGAAATTCAGCTACTTGTCCCAGGTCACATGGCCAAAGGGGCAGATTTAAACAGTTCCAGCTCTTGGCCTCACCCCACCCTGCTCACTACAACCCCTCACTGGGAATGCATTGAAAACCTGTGGGTGTCTGGCTTGGGGGCCCCATAATGAAATTGCTAGAACTTCAGTCTCCTCTCTTACCTTAATTCCCTGGAAATCTCCTAAATTCTGGTTCCAGGGACTCTGCTGAGCTGTGTTTACCTCTCGTCAGTGACCCTCCCTACCTCCTTTCCATGGCCACTGGCTGCTGTTCAGGTTTTCTGCCAGAGTGACCTGGCTGAAGTGGCAGAAGGATCATCCCATCCCTCACCCTCCATTACTAGGTCACGAAGCAGAGAAGACTTTGCTTCCTGTTGCCTGCAGGGTTTCAAGGAGGCAGCTGCTGTCCTATTTGATTTGGTCTTTACTCTTGGTCACTCTCCCTGGGAGTCTGATACGGGCTCCTGAGGCTGTCTTAGAGGCTCTGTGTCCACCCTCACCCAATAGTGTCCTTCCTTTCCGTATCCCAACCATGCTAGTGTGCTCTGCTTCTCTTCCCCTCCCAGGGACTCCTTGTTCCAATTATATGACTGTATGGGAACTTAAAAGGGGGGTCATCATTCAGCGGCTCCTTAGGGGGAATCTCAGCTCTGGTGGCATATTAACCTCATGCTTCTTCAACTGGAGTTGATTGGCCACGGCAGTAATATCCCTCAAAATATGCAGCGGTGTGATGGAGAAGCAACAGGGTAAACAGGGAGTATCTTCTGGGACCCTCCATTTTTCTGAATGGTAAGTGATTTCAAATATCTGAATCTTAGGATAAATGTGGAGAATAGAATACAAAATAGTCTTGAATGTTTGGGATAAAGTTTGTGATGTAGAGAGATTTCTAGCTTCTAGATGTTCAGTATGCCTATCCTTTCCCCTACCCCTTCCCTCCTCCATCTCACAGTCAGACTATCAGAGCTACACATTCACTTTCCTCTGTCGTAGGGATAGAAACTGGGACAATGTTGGCTTAAGACATCTATAGTGTAATCAGATGTTTATGGCAACAATCTGGTCTTTGCCCCAACTCCTCCATTCTCACCCCCAAATATGTGCATTCTCAGAAGATGCCCTGCTTTACCATTCATTTTAGGGTGCCTTGCTGTGTACCGCAGGGCAGGGTCTGACCTTACTTTATATTTGTTTCATACTGGAACCAAATGCAGTGCGTTTAGTAAGTGCTCAATAAGTATTAGTTAAATGTAAAGCAATTATACTCCAATAAAGATGTTAAAGGCGAAAAAAAAAGTATTAGTTAAATATATGTATGTATGAATGAATGAATGAATGGAATGCTCTATCTCACCATTAATTCAATGCAAATTAAAATAAGGGATGCCGGGCTTCCCTGGTGGCGCAGTGGTTGAGAGTCCGCCTGCCAATGCAGGGGACGCGGGTTCGTGCCCCAGTCTGGGAAGATCCCACATGCCGTGGAGTGGCTGGGCCCGTGAGCCGTGGCCACTGAGCCTGCACGTCCGGAGCCTGTGCTCCGCAACGGGAGAGGCCACAACAGTGACAGCCCCGCTTAAAAAAAAAAAAAAATAAGGGATGCCAATTACTACCATTTTATTTGGCAAATGATTTTCAGAGGATAAAATACAGTGTTAGTGTGGTAGAAGTAGGTGTGCCGTGTAAGGTACTCTGCAGGTTTACTCTACAGCACTCAGGAGTCCTGAGTGGAGAGGAAGAACACCATGCTTATATTCATAGTGAGATTGTACAGAGTGAGACTGTACTGTATTGCTGAGGGGCAATTTGGCAACATGTGCCAATAATATTTTTGTGCTCTTGACTCAATGAATTATCTTAGGGAAACGATGAGATATATGTAAAAAGATTTGTTGATGGCTGCATTATTTATAACGAGAAAACTTGGAAACAATCAAGTATACAAAATATGGTACTGATTAAATTAATTGTGGCATATCCACACAATGGGTTATTATAGAATCATAAAATAGTATCTTCAAAGAATAGTTAATGACATGGGAAAAAATTCCATAATGTGTGAAATAGACAGAGAGAGAGAGAGAGAGAAAGTGAGAGAGAGTTTTATCTTAGGAGAAAAAAGAGGGATTTGAAGGTAGATAAAGAATGATTTTTATATTTTGCTCTGTATATTTCTTTCTTTCTTTTTTTATTGGTCCGCACCATGTGCGATTTCAGTTCCCCAGCCAGGGATTGAACTCGGGCCAGGGCAGTGAAAGTGCCAAGTCCTAACCACTGGACCACCAGGGAACTCCCTGTATATTTCTTTATTGTTTGCATTTTTTACAATAAGGAAGTGGTCATATAATATTTGCAAAAGGATATTTTTATTTAAAAAAAGATGAAAACATTTTAAGCAATAAAGGTATTTTTAAAACCAAAGAAATCAATGAAATGGTTTTAGGAGGGGAGATAAGATTTAGAAAAATAATAATAATATTTTCTAAAGTAAGAGCTCTGAAGACAAAAAGATCTGATAATATATGTTTGACAGGGCTAGGAACTAAATGTCTTTTTTCACTTTCTTTAGTGACTTCTAAAAATGAATGTGTTTTTTTTTTTTTTTTTTTTTTTTTTTTTTTGCGGTACACGGGCCTCTCACTGTTGTGGCCTCTCCCATTGCGGAGCACAGGCTCCGGACCCGCAGGCTCAGCGGCCATGGCTCACGGGCCTAGCCGCTCCGTGGCATATGGGATCTTCCCGGACCGGGGCATGAACCCGTGTCCCCTGCATCGGCAGGCTGACTGTCAACCACTGCACCACCAGGGAAGCCCATAAAAATGAATGTTTTTATAAAGTACATTTTGGTGTGTATGTGTTTATTTTGGAGCCTATTCACTTACTATAATTCTCATGAGTCCACCGTATTTTCTCAGCCATTTCAACAAATAAAGCTTTTTAGTGAACATGAAGCTGATGGCACTAAATATCAGCCATCTAATATTTAGTACTCAAGATACATATTCTGTAAAAATGTGAAACACTTTTTTTTTAAACATTTATTTATTGGCCACACCATGCAGCATGCGGGAATCCTAGTTCCCTGACCAAGGATCCAACTCATGTCCCCTGCAGTGGAAGTATGGAGTCTTAACCACTGGACTGCCAGGGAAGTCTGTGATATACTTTTTTTTTTTTTTTTTTTTTTCGGTACGCGGGCCTCTCACTGTTGTGGCCTTTCCCGTTGCGGAGCACAGGCTCAGCGGCCATGGCTCATGGGCCCAGCTGCTCTGCAGCATGTGGGATCTTCCCAGACCAGGGCACGAACCCATGTCCCCTGCATTGGCAGGTGGACTCTCAACCACTGCGCCACCAGGGAAGCCCTGTGATATGCTTTTAATGGTGTTGAATTATATCACTTAGGAGACTTTCAGCTGTAGATAACAGAATACTTAACTAAAGTTTGGTTAAAACAGTGTTTCTAAGTATGCCACTAGCATTTGGCAGGGCTGTTTCCCCCATGGGAGGATATTTAGCATCCTTTACCTCCAAGCACCAAATGCTACTAGTCATTGATTAAATCAAAATTGCCCTACACATTTCCAAGTGCTCCTAGCTGTGCTGCACAACCCCTGGCTGAGGACTACTAGCTTAAATAGTGAGGACATTCATTATTGTCATATGACAAGAAGCTTGAGAAATGGTAGTTCCAAGGTTGATGCAGTTGCTCAAAGATGTCATGAAGAACCCAGGATCCTTCCATCTTTTTGAACTCTGCTATCTACACTATGTTGGTTTTTCACCTTCAGGTTAGCTTCTCATGGTAACAAGATGGCTGCCTCAGCTCCAAGACGAATGTCCTCAAACAATTGTGTCCATAGGCAGAAAAAGGGCGATTTCTCTTCATGGGTCTCTTTTTATGAGTAAAATAAATTTTCTTTAGAGATCCCTCAACAAACTTCCCAAAAAGTCCCATAACAAGGATTGGGTATTTGCCCATGCTCCCCCTACCTGCAGAGTTGGAGACAGGGAGAGTGTTATCTGGCATTTGCTCCTTCCCTATAGGGAGGCAGGCTCGGTGGTCAAAGTGAATGGCTATTGGTATTCTAATGTCCTCAGACCTCCTGACTGAAGAGAAAGACAGAACTGTCTTCCCAGTCAAGTAAGTCTTTGTGGTCTGGAAAACACTAAAGTTCAAAAACTTACTGCTTTTTGTTCCCTTACTTCATCATATTCCCATTTTTTTTATAGTCAATTGGATTCAACGAGAACTCTGGAAGGAAACAGCATGGGGACTAAATGAATGAGACTTCAGGAGGCCACATTTTAGGCAAGAAGGTTTAATGTCTGCAGCTCATGTTTAACATATTTACTCTAGCTTTATTTTTCTCCCAGGGGTTTGAGCTGGCATAGTTGTAGTAGTATAATAGTGGCTCTGGATTATGCCCTCTGGAATATTCCAACTCTGACAATGGCGGCGATGTGGTTAAGTTTCTTCATCTACAGGCACTGAAAAAAAAACAAATATCTCTGCCCTCCTGGAGCTTACATTTTAGCAGAGAGATATACGTAATATTAAGATAGACTTAATGAAGTATGTAGCACATTAGAAGATGATTACTATAGAAAAATAGGGCTTCCCTGGTGGCGCAGTGGTTGAGAGTCCGTCTGCCGATGCAGGGGACGTGGGTTCGTGCCCCGGTCCGGGAGGATCCCACGTGCCGCGGAGCGGCTGGGCCCGTGAGCCATGGCCGCTGAGCCTGCGCATCCGGAGCCTGTGCTCCGCAGCGGGAGAGGCCCACGTACTGAAAAAAAAAAAAAAAAAGAAAAATAGAGTACGGAGATCTGGTATATTGGGTGGGGGGCAGGCTGCAGTATTGCAGAATGGTCAGAGGTAGCCTTACTGAGAAGGTGACATGTGAGCAAAGATTTGAAGGAAGAGAAGGAGTGAACCATGTGGACATATGGGTGAAGGGTATTCCAAGAAGAGGAAAGCTAGGTCCTAAGACAAAAGTACTAAGGCAGGAGAGTGACTGGTACTGGTATCAACAACAAGGGTATTAAAGTGGCTGTGGCTGGGTGAAGTGATTGAAAGGGAGAAAAGTAGGAGATAAAGTCAGAGAAACGAGGGGAGCACAGATGATATCAAGCCTTTTGGCCATTGTTAGGATTCTAGCTTTCATTTTGAGTATGATGGGGAGACATTGGAGGATTTTAAGCAGAGGAGAGACATGAACTGACAGGTTTTAAAAGGATCCCTCTGAATATTTTTCGTGTGTTGAGAATAGACTGGAGGAGAGGCAAGGGTAAAAGCAAGGAAGTCAGTAAGGTGCCTATTGTAGTCATCTGGGCACAAGATGGCTGGGACCAGGGTGCTAGTGATGGAAGAGGTGAGAAGCGGTCAAACTCCAGACATATTTTGAAGGTAAAATTGGCAGGATGTCCTGATAGACTGCATGTATGACTCCCAGGGTTTTGTCCTGAGCAATTGGAAGGATGAAGTTGCCTTCAACTGAGAGGTGACTGTAGGTAGAGCCAGGTTGGGAAGGAATATCAGAAGTTTCATTTTGAACATGTTAGGTTTGAGACGCTTGTAAGACATTCAAGAAGAGACGTCAATTAGCTGGTTGGCTATACGATTCAATAGTTTTATAAATAACTCTTAACTAAGGATACAAATTGCATGTTGAAGCCTTTAATTCAGTGCCAGGAAAATGGTAAATGCTCAATAATGTTAACTACGATGATGATGATGATGATATTTTCATTACTCACCTCTGAAGGTATTCTGACTCCCAGTTTAACCATTCCATCCCTTTAATTCAGCAAAAATAAAATTGGGTTTTATACTACTCCACCTTGATTTTTATTTATAGCACAAACAAAAAAAGTACAACATTAGAGCAAACTTTTTTTCTTTTTCGCGGTACGTGGGCCTCTCACTGTTGTGGCCTCTCCCATTGCAGAGCACAGGCTCCGGACGCGCAGGCTCAGCGGCCATGGCTCACGGGCCCAGCTGCTCCATGGCTCACGGGCCCAGCTGCTCCACGGCATGTGGGATCTTCCCGGGCCGGGGCATGAACCCGTGTCCCCTGCATTGGCAGGCGGACTCTCAACCACTGCGCCACCAGGGAAGCCCCATTAGAGCAAACTTTAAAAAGAAATTAAAGCCTCAAAATCTCACTTTCTAACTATATTGTTTTTAGTTTTCCTTTTGTCTCATTTTGAAAACATAATTTAAAATAGTTGAATCATGGTGTATGCATACATATGTATCCTGATTACTTCAAGTAACATTATCCTATAAGCTATTTTGCAAGTTGCTACATAGTTTCCATATTTATGAGCTTTAGTGGTTACAAAATAATCCGTATTTACTTGTCCCCTTTACTATTGTTGCTCATTTAGAGTGTTAACCTATCACTCTTATAAGGAGGGTATATTGCCAGTAGCAGAAGTACTGGGTCAAAAGCTATGAACATTTTTATAACTCTCAATATATAATACCAAATTGTGAAAGACTTGTACTAATTTACAAGGCCAAAGGTTGGATTTTTGCATAAGAAAAAAGAAAGAGTAAATTCAAACACATGAAACTAGAGTATTTACAAAATAGATTTCCTAATTTCCTTTTAACGAAACTCTATCCACAGATGTTTTCAGCTGGGTTGCACAGGCTAGGCTCATTTTTCTAGCTGACTTGATCTCTGTGTTACACTTAAATTTTAGCCTCGATTAGAACTTGCTTGCTGCTAGATATGGTGACTGCACTGATATAATCTTTTTGTTACTTATACTAGAATTGATTTAAAAAATCATTTTATAATTAAAAGACTCTTTGTATCATACTCTCTTATTCAGATGTTCTAGTTTTAGGTCTAATTCCAGCTGTTTTAATGCACTGGGGGATAAACAGTGATTTAATCTGGCTCCACCCCACTGCTCGGGCCTAGGTTAGCTATTCAAAGATATTTAAGAGGTAGAAGTAACTGGCTTTGCTGATTAACTGAACATCTAATTCCCCTTCCTCTTTTTTTTAAAATTTATTTATTTGGCTGCACCGTGTCTTAGTTGCGGCATGTGAGATCTAGTTCCCCCACTAGGGATCGAACCTGGGCTCCCTGCGTTGGGAGCGTGGAACCTTAGCCCCTGGACCACCAGGGAAGTCCCTAATCCCCCTCGCTGGGTACTGAAGTAAAAACCAGGCAAGCTGGTTCAGACTTGGGTTAACTATGCCTCCAGGTAACACTATAAGAGCAGGAACAGTAAAAGCCAGTATACTGGTTTATTCTGGGCACAATAATGTTACTTAACAAACTACCCCAAAACTCAGTGGTTAAATCCCCAATTATTGTCCTCCTCTTCCCTTCTCTTCTCTTCCCTCCTTTTCCTTCTTTGATCATTTCGGTGCTGAAGCTATTAGGTAGGGCTGAGCAAGGTGGCACCTATGCCTGGCTGAGTTGGGGGAAGAAGCCATGGCTGCCAGAACAGGGACTGACCAAGGCAGGTGGTGGAGCCTGAGTAAGGTGAAGAAAGTGTCTGCTTGGGGTGTGGTCTACTTGGGGAGTCAAAGCCTGAGCAGGGTAAGAGATCTTCTGCAGGGGGGAGGGGGTGGTGGCAGAGATGGGGGATGGGATACATACAGAGGGTTCATAAAATAATGATATTGAGAATAATGGGAGAATGGTTTGTTTTGAAAAAGGAAGGTACAACTATAGAAAGGGAAAAAAAAAACCACAACTAGAATAAATCCTGTGCTATTGGATTGGGGTTGGGTGTATCAATGTGAATTCATGGTTCATATATATATGTAATATATGTTTATATATATGTGTGTATATATATATATGTATATGTATGTTCTGGAATTAGATTAGATAGTAGTAATGGTTGCACAGTATAAGAATACATTATTTTTTTTAAATGGAAAGAAGGAGAAGATTTATTTGTTTTAATCATATTTTATATTATAGTTGATTTACAATGCTGTGTTAGTTTTAGGTGTACAGCAAAGTGATTCACTTATTTTTTTATATTTAATTTTTAAAATTTATTTATTTATTTATTTATTTTTGGCTGCATTGGGTCTTCGTTGCTGTGCGCGAGCTTTCTCTAGTTGTGGCGAGTGGGGGCTACTCTTTGTTGTGGTACGTGGGCTTCTCATTGCATTGGCTTCTCTTGTTGCAGGGCATGGGCTCTAGGCACGTGGGCTTTGGTATTTGTGGTGAGCGGGCTCAGTAGTTGTGGCTCGTGGCCTCTAGAGCACAGGCTCAGTAGTTGTGGCACATGGGCTTAGTTGCTCTACGGCATGTGGGATCTTCCTGGACCAGGGCTTGAACCCATGTCTCCTGCATTGGCAGGTGGATTCTTAACCACTGTGCCACCAGGGAAGTCCCTCATTTATATACATATACATATATCCTTTCTTTTTCAGATTCTTTTCCCATATGGGTCATTACAGAATATTGAGTAGAGTTCCCTGTGCTATACAGTAAGTCCTTGTTGACTATCTATTTTATATACAGTAATGTGTATTTGTTAATCCCAAACTCCTAATTTATCCCTCCCTATCATGTTTCCACTTTGGTAACCATAAGTTTGTTTTCAAAGTCTGTGAGTCTGTTTCTGTTTTATAAATAAGTTCATTTGTATCATTTTTTAAAATTCCACATATAAGTGGTATCATATGATATTTATCTTTTTCTGTCTGACTTCATTTAGTATGATAATCTCTAGGTCCATCCATGTTGCTGCAAATGGCATTATTTCATTCTTTTTTATGGCTAAGTAATATTCCATTGTATATATGTACCACATCTTTATCCATTCCTCTCTGATGGACATCCAGGTTGCTTCCACTTCTTGGCTATTGTAAATAGTGCTGCAATGAACACTGGGATGTGTGTATCTTTTCCTTTTTTTTTAACTTTTTATTTTATATTGGAGTATAGGTAATTAACAAAGTTGTGTTAGTCTCAGGTGTACAGCAAAGTGATTCAGTTATACATATATCAGTACAATACATGTATCTATTCTTTTTCAAATTCTTTTCCCATTTAGGTTGTTACATAATATTGAGCAGAGTTCCCTGGGCTATACAATAGGTCCTTGTTGGTTATCCATTTTAAATATAGCAGTGTGTACATGTCAATCCCAAACTCCCTAACTATCCCTCCCCCCCGACCCTTCCCCACTGGTAACCATATGTTCGTTCTCTAAGTCTGTGAGTCTGTTTCTGTTTTGTAAATAAGTTCATTTATATCTTTTTTTTTTGGTTCCACATATAAGTGATATCATACCATATTTGTCTTTCTGTCTGACTTACTTCACTCCATATGACAATCTCTGGGTCCATCTATGTTGCTGCAAATTGCATTATTTCATTCTTTTTAATGACTGAGTAATATTCCATTGTATATATGTACCAATTCTTCTTTATTCATTCAAATTATGGATTATTATTATTATTCTTTCTTTTTGAATTATGGTTTTCTCCGGATGCATGCCCAGGAGTGGGATTGCTGGATCATACGGTAGTTCTATTTTTAGATTTGTAAGGAACCTCCATGCTGTTCTCCATAGTGGCTGTACCAATTTACATTCCCACCAACAGTGTAGGAGGGTTCCCTTTTCTCCACACCTTCTCAAGCATTCATTTTTTGTAGACTATTTGACGGTGGCCATTCTGACCCGTGTGAGGTGATACCTCATTGTAGTTTTGATTTGCATTTCTCTAATAATTAGTGATGTTGAGCAGCTTTTCATGTGCTTTTTGGCCATCTGTATGTCTTCTTTGGAGAAACATCTATTTAGATACTCTGCCCATTTTTTGATTGGGTTGTTTTTGGTTTTGTTTTGCTATAGAGCTGCATGACTTGTTTGTATATTTTGGAGATTAATCTCTTGTCAGTTGCTTCATTTGCAAATATTTTCTCCCATTCTGTGGGTTGTCCTTTCATTTTGTTTATGGTTTCCTTGCTGTGCAAAAGCTTTTAAGTTTAACTAGGTCCCATTTGTTTATTTTTGTTTTTATTACTCTAGGAAGTGGATCCAAAAAAGGTATTGCTGCGATTTATGTCAGCGTGTTCTGCTTATGAAGAATATATTAAAAGCCTTTGAAAAGTACCCTTTAAAATGGTGAATTTTAAGTTATATGTACTATATCTCAATAAAAATTATATATGTATATTATAGACAGATAGATGAGAGAGAAATAAATATAGATGTAAATATGTGTACACACATACATACATGTATTGCCCAGCTCTGTCCACTGAGAGAACCTAGTAGCAACAAGCATGTCTAGTGACCAGATCTTGATTTTTAAATAACATCCTCTACTAAAAAGAGTTAGGGCTCCTTAAAGAAATGGCTATTTCTAGGTCTGGCACAGGGAAATTACAAGATGATCTTGGGATAGCTTATTGTGTCAGAGTAATGAAGTAGCCAAGGAATGTTAGGGACATGTCAAAGGATGCAGAGGCCAGCTTGAAGGGACTCCCATTGGCCAAGTTTGGAAAAATTTGAGCATCAAAATAAACAATGAAAGTAACATATTACAATCTATTGAATAAAATACAAAACTGTAAGTCTATATTGATATAAATCATTGAATAAACCATAAGTTTGATGAGGAATGGGACATTTGCATAGTATTCACAAAATATTTACTAGTTATTTAGAGAAAAATAATAAGTTTATAGTGGAGAAGCCTGGCAGACATCACTTAAATCAAGTGATCAAGTTAACATCATTGGTAATGGGACATATTGAAATCAGGTGTCACTGGACAGGATGAAGTAAGAAGAAAACAGCATCACTTCTGTAATGTTCCTGCTAGAGGGGAGGAGGGCATCCACATGGGTATGTGCCCTGATGGGGAGTATGGAAGCCCAAGTGTGGTGACAAAGGCATCTCTGTAGAGGAAGGCCTGGTGCAAGATGTCAGGACGAGGAGAGCATCAACTTTTGGGGTTGACCTGGTGTGCGGCATCAGAGCCCAAGGAAGGTGCAGGGGGGCAGCCTGAAGTGGGATGTTGGAGCCCAAGTGAGCTGAGGAAGTTGTCCATGCAGGGTGGGTGGCCCACTGTGGAGAGGCAGTACCTGAATGGGGAGGAAGGCTTGTGTGTTCAGAAGTGACCTGGCCCAAGGTGTCAAAACCCAAACAAAGTGTCTACCTGGAGAGGAGTCCTGGTGTGGGGTGTTGGAGCCAATTAAGAGGAGCAAAAGCCATGCCTATGCATTTCATATTCAAACTGCAAAAAAACAAAGACAGAGAAAACCTTGAAAGAACCCAGAGCGGGGGAAAAAAATCACCTTAACTATAGAATTATAGTGGAGTTTTCAACAGAAACCACGTAAGAAAGAATTGAGTGGAGTGAAATATTTAAAGTGTGAAAAAATAAAAAATGAAAAACAAATCTATGAACCTAATGAATATAGTGAATGATATAGTGATAATATCCAGTGAAATTATCCTTCAAAAGTGATGGAGAAATAAAGATTTTCTCAAACAAATAAAAACTGAGGGAATTTGGTGCAAGAAGGCTTACCCTACAAGAAATGTTGAAAGAAAATTCTCAGCCAAAGGAAAACTATATAGGTCAGAAATTTAGATCTACATAAAGAAAGAAAGAGCATTGGGGGCTTCCCTGGTGGCACAGTGGTTGAGAGTCTGCCTGCTGATTCAGGGGACACGGGTTCGTGCCCCGGTCCGGGAGGATCCCAGATGCCGCAGAGCGGCTGGGCCCATGGCCGCTGAGCCTGCACGTCCGGAGCCTGTGCTCCGCAATGGGAGAGGCCACAACAGTGAGAGGCTGGCGTACCACAAAAAAAAAAAAAAAAAAAAAAAAAAAAGAGTAATAAGAAAGAGCATTGGAAAAGGAATAAATGATGGTAAAATAAAATATTTTATTTTTCTTTTTTAATTGAGTTAATACTGAATAGATAACACTAGGTTTAAAGCAATAATAGTAAAAATGTATTGAGTGGTTATAACATATAGCCAAGTGAAATGCATAACAGAAATGTCACAAAGAACAGGAGGGAGGAATTAAGAAAACTCTTTTATAGGGTATCTGCACTATACATGAAACAGAACAGTGTGATATGAAAGTGAACTTACATTAGTTATAAATGTATATTGTAAACACTAGAGCAAAGACTAATTTTTTTTGAAGAGTTTAATTGAACAGCAACATTCACAAGCAATGAGCACATCTAGTGCCCAAATATTGGCTTCTAAATACCATTCTCCAGTAAAAGGAACCAGAATTCCTTGAAGAAATGGCTGGTTGCAGTGCTGGTACAAAAGAAGTAAAAGATGCATCTGGACTATATTATGTTGGAATGTTATATTATGCAAGGAATTGTTTGAAGAATAATAAAGACATTTCAAAAAGACACAGAAGCCAGGGTGAATGAGCTCCTAATGGCCAAACTGGGAAAAATTAAGCATCTAAATAAAATAATAGTAAAAAGAAATAATAAACCATTGAATAGGGCTTTCCTGGTGGCACAGTGGTTAAGAATCCACCTGCAGGGGACAGGGGTTCAAGCCCTGGTCCGGGAAGATCCCACATGCTGTGGAGCAATTAAGCCCGTGAGCCACAACTACTGAGCCTGCGCTCTAGAGCCTGCGAGCCACAACTCCTGAAGCCCAGAGGCGTAGAGCCTGTGCTCTGCAACAAGAGAAGCCACCGCAATGAGAAGCTCGTGCACCTCAACGGAGAGTAGCTCCCGCTCTCCACAACTAGAGAAAGCCCATGCGCAGCAACAAAGACTCAACGTAGCCAAAAATAAAAAAACAAAACAAAACAACAACAACGAAAAAAACCCAGAAAACCAAACCACGGAATAAAATGGAAAACATGAGTTCATATTATTATAAATGAATGAATTGAGAATTTGGCAAGGAATGGGAAATGTATATAGTTTCAAGAGACTCCTACAACATGTTAATTACAAAGGGTAAAAGAGTAGCTTCACAGTGAAGTCTAGTAAACACCACCTTTGTCAAGTGACCAAAGTGAATATCAACAGTAATGGGAGGGGCTTCCCTGGTGGCGCAGTGGTTGAGAGTCTGCCTGCTAATGCAGGGGACACAGTTTCGGGTCTTGGGCTGGGAGGATCCCGCATGCCGCGGAGCGGCTATTTTCAAAAGTGTCACAATTATGAAAATCCAAGAAAAATTGAGGAACTGTTTCAGGCTAAAGGAGACTAATGAGACATAACAACTAACTAACTATTGTATGAAATTTTTTGGGAAAAAAAAAAGTCAATCTGTATCTCTGAAGAAAAAGGACCTAAATTGAAATGACTGAACTTTAAAGAGCTGCTAGTCATAAACAACACTTCTGGCACTCTGAGGCATCCAGACTGCTGGTTTTAAAAGACTTTTAATGATAATTTTATATATTAGCTCTCACTGTAGAATGATAATATTGCAATCTTGCTTCTGTCTATAGAGTCTGTTTTAATAGTCAGTTAGCCTTATCATAGCAAAGTTCAGCTACCGATTTGTTTTGGCTTTGTTTACTTTCTCTAAGCTTTCTTTCGTAAGCGTTTGGGGATTTTTAAGTACTTGATTCAACAGGACTTTCTTGTATTGTGATAATATAACCAGAGGTGTAAAGAAATCAGTAAATATTTAACAAAGAAAAGAAAATGAATGAGTACACTATTGGGAAGGGCTTATGTTACAAATACTAAGTTTAAATAAAAGCCTAAATTCTTCCCATAACTCCTGATGAGTCCACAAGAATTTAATAATTGTTTTAGGGAAGGATTTTACACTGAACTTTGTGTGAATGCTAAACTAGAATTTAAATTGCCTTCAGTTTTAATGAGTAGACATTATAAATGTAAAGAAAAAAAAAAGGAAAAAAAGAGGAAGAAGGAATTTTAAAACCATACAATAATGTTGTCTCTCTAACCACAAAGTTGTGCAATTACCTTTTGTTTTTTGGGTTTTTTCAAAAGGAGTGTTGACGACTCAGAGATAATGTGTAGGCAGGGACACAAATTTCTTGAGTAACATATTTAGGAGAGTTTGTTCTCTGAAGTGTTTTAAGTCAAAAGCTGTATATATTTAGATTACAGATGACCATACTAGTTGGAGTCATAAGACTCTTTAAGTCATTGCAGGACCTCATTTCTGGCCCCATTTTTTCACTGGCCTGTAACGACTGTTACATAAGGCTACATAAAATTCAACATTAACAAAAGATAGCAACAAATATATACATTTAGGGAAACTGTCCAACATGGGAGGCACCTGATGAAAAAGGGAACTTGAGTTTGAGGAGCCATTAAGTTTCTGCTTTTTTTTTAAAAAAAAAAAAACAATACAAAATTAGGTGGTAGGCTTCTTTTGCAATGTCCAGAGTGCCTAGTACAGCGCTTGGCTTACAAAAGACTCAATAAGTACTTGCTGACTTTAGAAAAACTTCCTCTGATATGAGTCCTTAGAGACATATTTCCCAGTCCTGATTCCCTGAGGTTCGTATAAAAATAGAACATGACCAAAATGTGATGCAGAAACAAACTTCTGGAAATATGCAGTACCGGGTCATGCTTTTTTACCCTTTCTGCCAGTATCCACAGGAAAGCTACATACATGGAATTGCAGTTCCACCTTATGTAAGTTTTCACTAACACTCTGGAAACAAATGATCAGTTTAGGCATTTAGTTTTACAATTTTTGAACGTAAGAGTTATCTCTCTCTCACTTAGTAGTGCTTCCTCACAAAAAAATATTCTAGAGAGTCTGGGATTTGACTTTCAAGCTCTACTAATATTAATAAGTAAAAGTTTTCAAAAGGATTCTTTAGGCATAGTTTCGTATATTCTCTACAATAAAATTCTATGTAATAGTCATGCACTGATTAGAGAATAATTCATTCATTATTCAAAGATCTGACTCTTTAAAGGTTTCTAGTTTGAGTAAACATAATTTTCATTCAGAATAGAACAAAGCACCATTTATTTTCTTTCCAAGGCACCATTATTTTTATTTATTTATTTATTTTTAAAGAATCAATTTTATTTATTTATTTATTTTTGGCTGCGTTGGGTCTTCGCTGCTACACACGGGCTATCTCTAGTTGTGGCGAGCGGGGGCTACTCTTCGTTGCAGTGCGCGGGCTTCTCATTGCGGTGGCTTCTCCTGCTGCGGAGCGTGGGCTCTAGGCACGCGGGCTTCAGTAGTTGTGGCACACAGGCTCAGTAGTTGTGGCAGATGGGCTTAGTTGCGCCGCGGCATATGGGATATTCCCGGACCAGGGCTCAAACCCGTGTCCTCTGCACTGGCAGGAGGATTCTTAACCACTGTGCCACCAGAGAAGTCCCGGCAACATAATTTATATTTCTACGGCACTGTGGTTCAGAGACTGAGCTCCTGCAGACAACTACCTTGTTTGAAGCCCTGGCTTCACTGCCTGCTCACTGTGTTGTGAATTCAGTTATCTATACCTGTTTCCTTATTTCTAAAAAGGGGATAGTTAAATCTATCCTTAGAAAGTGATTGTCAGGATCATATTACTATATACTACTTAGCACAGTGTCTCTGACACAAAGTAAATGCTATGAAAAGTGTGTATTAAACTTTGACTGAGGTGCAAGGAAAAATGGTTTCAGTTTCCAAAGTGTTTGAAGTCTTAAATCGACTTGCACTAGCACAATTAAGTGCTAAGCTAAAAGATAACATCTCTGTGTTCAGAATGAACTCAGGGTAGGAAGAAATCTGCAACTGAAGTCCTTGGAGGGGATTTTATGGAGGAGTAGAACCTGCACTGGGCTTTGAAGAATGAGTAAGGATAATAACTTAGGACCTTGTGAGAACAGAAGCAACTTTGATCAAACATTTGTTTAATTTGAGGATTTCTTGGCAGTCATTCATATAAAACTATTTTGATTATTTTGTTTATACCAAATATTTATATGTATTTAAACTGCTTTATTTCTTTATAAATGGTAATACATAATCTAATCAGAGAAAATCCAATTAAATGGTAAATCCTTAATTACAGTTCTTTCAGATCTGAAGAACACACTAATTTACTAACTACTAATGACATAGATATGCCTTCTTCATTCATCTTTATGGAAAACTTGTATCTGTTATACCCCTGAAGCAAGTATATAATTGATCTGTTAGTACCAGACTTCACATAAGAATTACAGATGTTCAAAAAAAAAAAAGGATTACAGATGTTCAAAATCAATGAAGATATTGCTGCAAAGTTCTGTTTAGTGTTCAGTGGGCTGTAACATACTATGAACATTCAAAATATATTGTAATTTCAAAAAAGAGACATAGGAACCCAAAGCTGAAAAAGACCTGTTAGCAACGGTTTAGGCTGACTTCAGCCTTCTTTGTGTTAAAACTAGGAAACTAAGTCAATTCTCCCAAGGGCCTAAGTAATCCAGAGAGTTGCGTTAACGCTTCCAGGGGTACCATTTGATGTTGTTGCCTTCTTAATCACCAAACCACCTACAAAGTGGGAAAATTACATGTGTCCTCAAATGTGATTCCTAGGAGCAGGCCCACACAAGTTGAGAAACTGGGAAAGGATATTGCCACAACCTCTGTCAAAAAGCTCCATCTTTTTAAGAACACACTTTGCCCTATTTACGTTCTGCAGTAAGTTTATACAGCTTCCAGAACCATCCCACACTCCCAAGCTTTTCTATCACTGTGGGTACTACTCTTGTGACTCCTTTCCTCTCCAAGTAGTGCTCTGTGCTTCACACTTTCTGCTCATCAAAACTTATCTGTTCTTTGTCTTATTCCTGTAGGGTCTTGCTGCACAAGTTACCTAATTTAATAAAATAATTGTAATAGGAAATCAACAATTGCTTCCCTTCAGTATTTTACTGGAAAGTCTATTGCTAGGAGTATTCAGAACATTGAAAGCAAAGAATGCTCTGTCATTCTTAGAAATTTCTCCTCTAAATGTTGACTTGGATAAATCATTTTACCCCTAGTGAATCATGAGAGGAACAATCACTTTTATAAAGCACCAAAATGCGATGGAGAAGAGAACCACCTAGGCAAAATTTAGATCTGTTGAAATGTATTTTCAGCTTAGAAATCTATTGTTAATTTGCACAACATGTTCTGAGGCAGAATGACTTCCTAAATTTGAACTTGAAGTTGACAGAGAAGCAATCTGACACCTCTGTTGCAACCAGTCTATTTTCAACAGTCAGAAAAACAAACTCAAATAAAACTTATCTCAGAGTTTTGGGTAGGGTACCACTGAAAGAATGATGTCACTTTTCCTTTCTTGTGCTTTTAAAGCTCTATGAGGCCATTTCCTGGGAGATGTGTTCCTTTAGTTACAATGAACATGGGCAGGCAGATAGGTATCACAGGGATGTCTCAGTGTCTGAAAATTTGCAGTTTCTGATAAGAGCCGGAAATTTCTATTTTAAGTGGAGGCTTGGTAAGCAGCCCTGATAAATGTTTACTAAATTGATTTAATTACTGCTGATTTTCACATTCTGCTTTTGAGTTCAATCCTAAATATTTGACAATTTTAGAATGTGGAATTCACAACCAACAAATAAAGAAGCCATCTTTGCAAATTTCTCCGACATTTTAAAAAACAGTAATAAGCATTTTGAATTTATAGGAAGCACTTGTTTCAACAAATTGGGCTGTTGTCTCAATGGGAAGAAGCTTTCTGATAATTGGAGGTCTTGACTATATCACTTTTATGATGAAAAATGGTATAGTGCTTTAGGTATCTTTTGCCAAGAAAATAACTACAGAGTAATACTAAGACGGAATGGACTGTTTGGGAAATGATTCTTCAAAATACAAATGCTTACAGGTAACATCCTTTTAATAAATTAAGTGGCAAAAAAGGAACATACATATCACTGTGGCTGAATAAGTTGCATAATTTTCAAGGTCCAAACAAGAAAATAAAAAAGAGATGAGTGACTATTATGTGTTTGATGTCAGTGAATTAAAATGTATTATAAAGATAGTGAATATACTTTTAATATGCATATTTCAGCTCCTGTCCCCGGGTAACACATCAAGTGAGAATTAGAAGTGCAAGAGATTTATTAGGGATAAGGCCTGTGAAAGATAAAGGAGAGAGAACAGAAGTCAGCTTGTGATGAAGGTCTGACACCTGTGAGAGGAGGGAGGGAAGAACTGAGAAATGAATAGGAAGAACTTTGGGCTGTGGTGCAGCTCTGAGAGTCTTGGCCCTTCCAATGGAGAGCTGCAATACAAAGATTGCCAACCGAGGAGTTCTGTTTCTGTTACCGAACCAAACTTAGGTCTGTTCACCTGATGCGCTGCAAAGCCAATCTGCTGGTGTTGGGTTGTCGTGAAGGAAAGCACAGAGTTTACTGCAAGGCGCCCTACATGGAGCCAAGTAAGGAGACGGGGTAGCTCATGCTCAAAAGACCGGAACTTCCTGGTGGCTTTCAGGGAGGCTTTTTTTTTTTTTTTTTTTTTTTTTTTTGGTGATACGCGGGCCTCTCACTGTTGTGGCCTCTCCCGTTGTGGAGCACAGGCTCCGGACGCGCAGGCTCAGCGGCCATGGCTCATGGGCCTCGCTGCTCCGTGGCATGTGGGATCTTCCTGCACTGGGGCACGAACTCGTGTCCCCCTGCATCGGCAGGCGGACTCTCAACCACTGTGCCACCAGGGAAGCCCCAGGGAGGCTTTTTAAAGACAGTGTGGGGAACTTCCCTGGTGGTCTGGTGGGTAAGACTCCACGCTCCCAATGCAGGGGGCCTGGGTTTGATCCCTGGTCAGGGAATTAGATCCCACATGCATGCCTCAATGACGAGTTCGTATGACACAACTAAAGATCCCGTATGCTGCAACTAAGACCTAGTGCAGCCAAAATAAATAATAAATTAATTAATTTAAAAAAAAGACAGTGTGAGGGAGAGGCTTAAGGGGTGTATAATCAGCTCATGCTCAATTCCCTGATTTGTTGATGATGAGGTAACAGGATGATGTTTGGGGAATCTCAATCATCAACCTTCTGGTTCCAACTGGTGTGGGGTCTACATGCTGGTGGTCAGGAGGTGGTTAACTTTCTCCACCTGGTAGGGTTTTTGGTATCTGCAAAACAAATCAAGGATATGGCTCCGGATATTATCTCTAGCCCTTGAGGAGGAACTAAAGGTCCTTGACTTTGTTTTATGGTTAAACTATTATTATTTTGTCTTGCATGACTATTTTCTTTTGTTTCTGCATTTTCTCACTTCTCTGATTAAATTTGATATTTGGAACCTGGGGAAGGCCTAGGAGGCTAGGAGCTTTTCTACAAACAAGAGGTGGGGGCTTTGGGGTCTGTCCCTGGGAAGGCCGAGCAGGGTCCTGTTCAGTTTCACGTTGGACAGAAATGACCAGGATCCAGGCTCCAAGCTCTGCTCAGTCGTTGGCTGCAAGCTGTCTGGGGAGAGTGTGCCCTGGGTTTGGATGCCATGACAGATCCCAAAGGTGCTGCAGCTGAAGACTCTTAGCTGATGGCACTCTTCAGCAAGTTCTTTCTTGAAAGGATCCCTGCACAGTGCAACTATATGGGCGACACAATGTGCATTATATCAAACATGAGGAAGAAAATAGAAATCCATCTGAGTCAAGTTTTCCCTGTTGACTAATCAGACATCAATACTATTTTGTTAAATTTGCATTTTTTTCTTTGCCAAGATGTGTGGCTTATAAGCCAACATGCTATTCTTTGATTCAGATGACTTGCTTCATGCTTTCCAACTCTGGTTCTGGTTTTTCATCCTATGGATAAAAATTATTTTGTAATGCAAAGCGTCATTTGTCATCTCATGATAATATCTTATTATAGGTAGATTCCATGATTATTGGATTATGTAAGTTTTGAGTATTTATCTGACTTTTACAATATAAAAAATTGTTATTAGGGATGCAATTTTGAAACAAACTTATCCTAAATCTTTGCATTTCTGAATGAGTTTAATCAAAGCGCAACTCAAAGTTCCAAGGCACACTATTTAAAAAAACAAACCATAAACAACCTATTACTCCCTGTAACCATATATTTCTGTGATAAGGAATATTGTGATACTATACAATCAAAACAAAGTATAAAAATTAATTTGAGGAAAAGACAGATATAAGGCAAATGATTATATATAACTTCTGATTTCTGTTTTTCACATTCATCAAAATGGCTTCATTTCTCCTTTCAACTGACTTGATAAAAGTAAATTTAAATGCAAATGAGCTTATAAAATAAATGTATGTCAAAAATTAAATTTATTCTGCATGAAATATTGACATAAAATTGATTTTACAATTTTAAAATTTGGAGAACACCTCTTTTACACTGTAGATTAAAGGGATGTATTTCTTGGGGTGGAATAGAGAATAGGAGCTTTTTCAGGAAATAAAATATACTGAAAAATAAAAGAGGAGAGCTCCACAAGGTGAAATGGAAATTGACCAGTTTCTTAAAGACTTGCCTGGTTCTCTCCAAGCCATCAGTTGCTGCCACATCCCATCTTTAACTTAGCGGGATTCTCATGTGAGTGGGAATTGTAGCAGGCAGTCTCCTCTTCAATCCTCAAATCAATGCTGTCAATTTTTTGTGAAATCAAAGGCATATCCTTCTTAGCAATTGCTTCAAAAAATGGAAAGGACTATACAATGAAAAGTAAGTCTCTCTTCTTCTGGCCCCTACTTACCCAGGTAATTTCCTGGAGAGAGTACAAAACAAAACCCAAACCAAAACAAAAAACAAAAAACAACAACACAACCAAACCCTAAGTTATTAGCTTTCTTGGTACATATACAATAACTACAAAAAAAAATTTCATTTAGAAAATTTTAATTTCTTGTTTATTCTTTCAGAGATATTCTATATATTTGAATATATACATATACCCATAAATCTTTATCTTCCACACTATTAAGCTCATGTTATTCACATTGTTCTAGACCTTGCTTTTTTCACAGTATAGCTTGGTGATTGTTCCAGATTAGTGCCTAGAAATCTGCTTCATTTTTATTTCAATAGCTGCACAGTATTCCATTGTATGGATATGCCATAATTTAACTAACTGGATTCCTATTGATGGACATTTGGGTTGTTTCTAATCTTTTGGTATTATAAACAACAGTGCAAAGAATATACTTATACATGCATTATTTCACAAATGTATATCTGTAGGATAAATACCTTTCTCTTTTTTTTTCTTGTATCAAGTTGTTCTTTTTCTTTTTTTAAAAGTTAATTAATTAATTAATTAATTTAGTCTGCATGGGGTCTTAGTTGCGGCACGCGGGGATCTTCATTGCAGCATGCAGGCTCTTTTAGTTGTGGAATGCAGACGTCTTAGTTGCGGCATGCAAACTCTTTTTTTTTAAATTTATTTATTTGGTTGCACTGGGTCTTATTTGCAGCAGGCGGGTTCCTTAGTTGCAGCATGGGGGCTCCTTAGTTGTGGCATGCATATGAGATCTAGTTCCCTGACCAGGGATCGAACCCGGGCCTCCTGCTTTGGGAGCGTGGAGTCTTACCCACCAGACCACCAGGGAAGTCCCAAGTTGGTCTTTTTCTTAATGATTTGTAGGAGCTGTATATTCATATAAAGGAAGCTAGGCTTCTCTGTATAAGTCCCTAATTTTTCAAAGTTCATGTTAAAAGTGGGTTGAGGGAATTCCCTGGCGATCCAGTGGTTAGGACTTGGTGCTTTCACTGCTGGCGTGGGGTTTGGTCCCTGGTCAGGGAACTAAGTTTCCACAAGCCGCCTGGTGTGGCCAAAAAAAGTGGGTTCAAATCTTTCTATATTGACTTTTCATTTTCTTACTGTGAATGTACATAGTATAAGGGAAAGAGGGAATTGTGTAGCTCTCCAGTGAGGATTATTTGTTGAAGTTTCCTTATTTAAAATATTTTCCTTTATAGTACAGTAAATTATTATCTAAAGGATATATAAAATTTTTACAGTGATGGCCCTATGAAATAAAATAACTTTTAATATTTGTCTACTACCTGTGCAAACTTCTTTTCTATTTGATATTTTGTCATTTTCAGTAATTTGTCTGTTTACTGAATGCCAGCCTTAACAGCATGTTACATTAAGAACTTGAAAACATAGAAACATAAGTAAAGTTGGGCCTTTTGTAACATAATTCCCACAGACAGATGCAAAGCTGTAATACAACCCAGTATTTCAGGAGCAGAGAGAACTATTCTGTAATATTTGATAAGAGTTAAACCCTACTGAACTACAGATGCTTTTGTTGGCATTACAGCAGTTGTGATCTGCAAACCCTTAAAGCAAACTTCCAATGGAGCAAGTTAAATAATATCTAAGGAGTTAGTTTAGTTTTGACTCAAGATTTTTTAAAAAATGAAACCCTTCTATGTCCAGTGTTTACAAATTAATTTCCTTTACTTTTCAGAATTTTTTTCATTTTGACAAGAAAAGAATGACAAAATTGTCATGTATTAAGTGGTGCCATCTTCCTATGATGCCAGTTTTGGAGAACTCTTTAAAGAACAAAAACCTTTATAAAGATGCTTATCTACTTGTACAGAACACAACCCACAAGAGATTTTCTGGACTATTCCCTAATTTGTTGGATTTTTATCAAGTTTCCTGCCTATGCTCATTTACTCACACTTAATTAGTCATAATTCTCCTTTAGAAAAGGCTTGTTTTAAGAGAAGCACAACAAATGTGATATCTTTGCATCTTATAAATATCTAGTCTAGGGTTCCCTTAAGCCTGTCATCTGTTTCCTCATTTCAAAACTTAAAACAGTGTTAGGCTGTGTTTTTAAAATGTTGGGTTTGTTTTGCAAATACAGGAAAAGCAACGCTTCCTAATTTGCTTAGATGGGTGCCCGCCTAATTTGGAATTATATCAACTCAAGATAAATATTGTTGTTGTAACAATAGGAATGATCATGCTATACATGTGTGCATACACGTAGATGCCTGCGTGTGTCTGTGGTGTGAGTGTATATAGTTAATCTGATACAGGATTTTAGAGAATCAGTATGAAAGTCAATTCATTCTTTAAATATTGCAACAGAGAGACTGAACTAAAGTGAACATACCCGGTTCTACTAAGCACATTCCCTTTCTTTTAGTTATTGATTAACCTATTTCCCCTAACTGGAAAAGTGGTAGCACTTTTTGATTCTTTAAATCCTTGAGTTAGGATTTATTAATAAGAATATTTTTCATGGGAGCATGTTATTTCCTAAAATGGTGTTTTAAAATTAGTTACATATTAGTTCAGTCTTTTAGATACTTAATAGTTGCTAATAGTCATCATTTATGTTATAATTGTACTAAAAAATTAGACTACTGATCTAGCCCAAAATTCTATTCTATATTGGAATTTCCCTTATAATTTCTGTGATAAATGGCTTTTTGTTTTTCTCTTAATTAAGAGAATGTATGGGAAAGCACCTCGTACTGTTTCTGGTACAATTAAGTTTTTTCCTAAAAATATTTTTAAAATGAAGACATTTTACCAGTGGATAATCATTAACTTTATTCAAAGATTTACCATAAGGTTCTTCTTTTCCTGATTGTTTATATGTTTTACTGATTATGTGAGTAAAATATGTTTATTTTTATAAATCCAAACAAAACAGAAAGTTAAAGTGCACTATAATCCCACTTCTCAGTAATAATTACTATTAACAATTACATTTATGTAAAATACATATATATTTGAATACATATAAATGTTAATATATTATTTTTTATTTTACAGAAATAAATCATATGTAACAACATTTAAAAACAATGTATCTTAGATATCTTTCTCTGTAAATAAAAGTAGATTTTTTTCTTTCTTAATGCTGCAATGTTTCCATTGTATGGCTGTAACACAGTTAGTTATCCAAACTTTCTAAGACATACATTTCTTTTCCACGTTTTAACATTTCGGAAATCAGGATGCTGCTTATATTTTATGATCCATGATGCTTTAGAACTACTGTCCACTAGGCAGCATTTGTGACCTGGCTGTCTTTGCCTAGTTGTTTTTGTGAGTTTAGTTATAATTGTTCAAACTGCCATCACTTTAATTCAGTTACGTGCATTGTTGGTGCTATAGGCATTGTTTAATTGCTGCTTAAAATGGGAAAAGGTGGCACTAGTATTTTTCATTGAAACAAAAATTTATTGACAGAAAGGCACAGACAGAGCAGCAGGGCATAAATTTGATATTCGGTAAATATTTGTCATTCAGGAAATAACTGTAATTCCATTTTTTTTTTGCAAAGGAACAAATTCTTTATGAGATGGAAGAAAGTAAGCTACTCGTAAATAATGAAGATATGTTTCAATTTATTATGAAGATGTATGCAAAAATATTGCCTATCATAAGCCAAGCAATGCAAATGAGAGCTGGAGAACATGCCAAGTTACTGAAAATTGATGAAATATACTTCAGAGTAATGGGAGGCTGGCATGACCAATTCATACATCTCACAGGACCATTCTTAAGACATTGTGTCATAGTTTAATTGACAGCAATTTTTCTTTCTTGCTGGCCCATAAAATAATAATGATTGTTTTTTACTATCAACCATGGCTAAGATTAGATGAACCACAGTATCTACAATGACTAGGAGGTTCTGTGCTGAAGACTTTATATAAATTTTCTACATACTTTTTTCTGACTGAATTTTTAAGAATAGACTTTGTTTTTTAGAACAGCTTTAGATTTACAGAAAATTGAAAACATAGTACAGAAAGTTCTCATATATTTCATACCCAGTTTCTCTTATTATTAATATTTTACACTGGTATGGTACATTTGCTACGATTAATGAATCAGTATTAATATATTATTATTAACTAAAGTCCATGGCTTTTTCAGATTCCTTTAGCTTTTAATGCCTTTTCTGTCCCAAGGTCCCATCCAGGGTACCATAGTACACTTATTTATTATGTCTTCTTTGGCTTTTCTTGGCTATGATAGTTTCTCAGGCTTTCCTTGTTTTTGATGACCCTGAAAGTTTTGTCAATTATTTTGTGGGCTGCACTACCACTGGAAATGGTCTGATTTTTCTTCATGATTAGACTGGTGTTATGGATTTTTGGGGAAGAAAACCACAGAGATAAAGTGCCATTTTCATCATATTATATCAAGGATACAAAGTATCCATGCAATTTATCATTGTTGATGTTGACCTTGTTCACTTGGGTGAGATAGTGTTTGTTAGGTTTCTCCACTATAAAGTTACTCATCCCCACCCTCACACCTTTAGATACTGTCCTCTTGAAAGGAAGTTACTATGTGCAGCCCACACTTAAGGAATGGGAATTTATGGTCCATCTTCTTGACGATGGAATATCTACATACATTTTTTGATTCTTCTGCATGGGAAATTTGTCTCTTCTCTCCCACTGTTTATTTATTTAATCATTTATTTACATCAGCATAGACTCAGATATTTATTTTATACTCTCTTATAGTCCAATATGATTTTATATATTTTGTTGCTTAAAATGTTCCAGATTGCCCATCGAGAGCTCTTTCAGTTGGCTCCTGTGTCTCTTTGGCATACCCCTCATCAATATGGGTTTTTTGTTTTTGTTGAGCACTTCTTTCCTTCTTGGCATCTAATTGAATCCTTACAACAATTCTAAGAGGTAGGCTTTATTATCTCCTTAGTTACAGATGAAGAAATTGAGGCTTAAAGAGATTAAGTAGCTTGCCCAAAGTCACATAGGAAACAAATGACAGGATTTGAATTTTGCTCTGTCTGAAAGTTTAATAACTTTTAATATATTATGCTGATATGTTAAATTGTAGTAAATTACATATCCTTTTATGAAAAAGAATTCTGCAATCATAATTTGATGGATACATGCATTACTATCTTTATTTTGGACTAAGGGGAGAAATGTATCTCCTGGAGTCAAATACATAACTTTTGGAATCCCATAAGCCTGTGGATGTCTAACTCATAGTTCCAGTTATCTATGGCTCAGGGCTTGCCCACCCTCCTGCGGGAGTTGATTTTCTCTTCTACGGAGAGGTGACTTACTGCAAGCCCTTGTAGTAGAGTATGTCAGGCTGTAATGTTGTTGCATTGTCTTAAAGGAATATATTCCTTTCATTCATCTGACAAGGTTTTATGAGAATCTACTGTTCTGGTGGAGCTTACATTCCAGTGAGAGGAGACAAAATAAACATGTATGTAAGCAAATGAACATGATATTTTTAGAGGGTGATAAATGCTAGCAGAAAGCCAGTGTGACCAGAATGCAGTGACTGATGGGTATCCGGGAGGGGATGAAGTCAGAGAGGTAGGTCTGTGGCCCTTGGGAAGGAGCATTCGTGTCATTCTCATTTCATTGGTTGGCTTAGGAAGCTTTCGGGAAGGAAGCTCCATGGTCTCCCTGACTACCCACAGATCTTACCTCACACCACTCTTTCGCTGATCTCTTCTCCCTGGCCACACTGGCCTGGCTCTTCCTGAAATATGTCAAGCTCTTTCTTGCCTTTGGTTCTTTACATTTCTTATTTGATCAACCTAGAAGAAAAAAACAAAAATCAAAACCACTATTCCTCCACATAATGATGTGGCTCCCTCCTTCATATTATTATTTGGGTCTTTGCTTAAAGCCATCTCCTTGGATGTCCTGTTTAAAAATGCTTCCCCCCCACCCCTACCATCATGTCTCCACTCCAGTCTCCAGGCTCTCTCTATGCCTTTCTCTTGCTTTATTTTTCTTCAGAGCATTTATTGCTACCTGACATTATTTATTTCTTGTTTATATTCTGTCAGCTCCACTACAATGTAAACGCCACACATGGACACAGAGTTTGTCTGTTCTGTACATCACTGCTTCATACCCAGTGCCTAGAAAATTGTCTAGGACATAGCGGGTAATTTTATTAGTTATCTATTGCCATGCAGTATATTACCCTAAAACTCAGTGGCTTAAAAGAGCAAACATTTATTATCTCACAGTTTCTGTGGATCAGGGATTCAGGAGGGGCTAAACTGTGTCGCTGTGGCTCAGGATCTTTTAGGGGCTAAAGTTATCTGAAGGCTTGACTGAGGCTGGAAAGTCTGCCTTCCAAACTCTTTCATATGTTTGTTGGCTAGAGGCCTCAGTTCCTTGGTTTCTCCAAAGGGCTGCTCTCAACATAGCGTGAAAGCCATAATATCTTTCTGTGACCTAGTGTCCAAAGTTGCACACCATTATTTCTGCTTCATTCTATTTTTTTTCTTTTGGCTGTGCTGGGTCTTTGTTGTGGCATGTGGGCTTCCTCTAGTTGTGGGGTGCGGGGGCTTCTCTTGTTTCAGAGCATGGGCTCTAGGCACACGGGCTTCAGTAGCTGCAGCATGCAGGCCCTAGAGCACATGGGCTTCAGTAGTTGTGGTGCATGGGCTCAGTAGTTGTGGCTCATGGGCTCCAGAGCGCAGGCTCAGTAATTGTGGCGCATGGGCTTAGTTGCTCTGTGGCATGTGGGATCTTCCCAGACCAGGGCTCAAACCTGTGTCCCCTGCATTGGCAGGCGGATTCTTAACTACTGCACCACCAAGGAAGCCCTAGGATTCACTTCTTGAAGAGAAGAGTATCAAAGAATTTACGGACATATTTTTTAAACTGATGCACTGATCAATTAATATGTATTGAATGCAGGGATGTATAAGTTGGGTTATACCTCTAAACAATCACTCTGACTGCTGTGTAGAGAATGGACTTTAGTGGGGCAAGAACAGAAGCAACAAGACTGATGACAAAGATGACAGCCAATATTTATGAATTGTTTTTTTGTGCCAGGCCTTGTCCAAGCACTTTGCAGCTATTAATGCTTTTAATCCTCAGAACACTCTTATGAGGTGTGTATCATTCTATTGTCTCCATTTTATAGATGAGGAAACTGAGGCACAAAGATATAAGGAACAGTAGTGTAGGTGAAAGATGATCTGATGCTATTGTTACACCAGCTCTGACTGGGAAGATTTCAAATGCCTCTGTGTTCTCTAATTTGTGATCCCAACTCATAAAAACCCTGAGCACAAGGCATTACAGGAATCTCTAAATTGTTTGAAGACAATACCACAGACATAAAAACTAATAATTATAAATACGTACCATAGATTCTAAGTTTCTTCCAATGATATTAAAGTAGCCCATGATTTATCTCTTTTTTTCAGTAATAGGAGTATGTTGTTATGATGAGGATAAAACCATGGTATTTAAATTTTTATTTTAAATGTTTTGGGGAAAAGAAATAACAAAGTTATGGGGCTTCCCTGGTGGCACAGTGGTTAAGAATCTGCCTGCCAATGCAGGGGACACGGGTTCGAGCCCTGGCCCAGGCAGATCCCACATGCCGCAGAGCAACTAAGCCCGGGAGCCACAACTACTGAAGCCCGCGCGCCGTGCTCCACAGTAAGAGAAGCCACTGCAGTGAGAAGCCTGCGCACCGCAACGAAGACCCAACGCAGCCAAAAATAAAAATAAATAAAATAAATTTTAAAAAAGTGTAATCTTAAAAAAAAAGAAATAACAAATTTATAAACACAGGAGAGTCATGGGTGTATTTACCCTTTTGCAGATTTTATTTTATTTTTTAAAAGCCTGTAAGTATTTTTTAATATAAATTTATTTATTTATTTATTTATGGCTGCGTTGGGTCTTCGTTGCTGCGTGCGGGCTTTCTTAAGGCAAGTGGGGGCTATTCTTTGTTGCGGTGCACAGGCTTCTCATTGCGGTGGCTTCTCTTGTTGTGGAGCATGGGCTGTAGGTGCGTGGGCTTCAGTAGTTGTGGCACGAGGGCTCAGTAGTTGTGGCTCGTGGACTCTAGAGCGCAGGCTCAGTAGTTGTGGCACACGGGCTTAGTTGCTCCACGGCATGTGGGATCCTCCCGGACCAGGGCTCAAACCCGTGTCCCCTGCCTTGGCATGCAGATTCTTAACCACTGCGCCACCAGGGAAGCCCCTGCAGATTTTATAAGGCTAGTTTTTTTGGGTTTTCAGACATTTGAATAAGTGTATCTTCAGCCTCAGAGCTTAGTATATAATTATAAATCACCTGAATTTTTTTTCTGAATCTACATTTATATGTGATACATGATTTCCTATCATATCAATTACATAAAAATGACACTAATATACCATTATTTTAGTTCATTTATATTTTAAATAAAACAAACTATATATAAACAAAGTAGATTTTCCTTTACATGGTTTCAAAATATTCTGCTCCTTGTCATGCAAAGAATGAATAAATTGTCTTCTTCATTTTAAATGAAATTCTGTAGTCTGTTTGCAGATCAGATATGACCTTTACATAGTAATTCTCAGTATACTGATTAAAAAAGAATGCTTGTTTAGGTTTTGTTGCACATTTCATTTAATTTTACTGCAATGTGAACTAATTGAACTCTACATGGGAAAATATATCATTTTTATTTTTTGCTTCACATTTGATTGCTTTCCCCATAATCTCATAGGCCCTCTAATAATTTCCCCTCCTTTTTTTCTTTCCATTCTTTTCTCTGCAAATATGTTTTTTTCCCTACAAGAAAAGGAAAAAAGTATTACTGCATTAACCCCAATAGCAATTTTAGGAATAATGTTTCCTGCATTATTGCAAAGTTGTGAGCTTGTGCTATATAAAAAACAAACTATGGGGCTTCCCTGGTGGCGCAGTGGTTGAGAGTCCGCCTGCCGATGCGGGAGACACGGGTTCGTGCCCCGGTCCGGGAGGACCCCACGTGCCACGGAGCTGCTGGGCCCGTGAGCCATGGCCGCTGGGCCTGCGCGTCCGGAGCCTGTGCTCTGCAACGGGAGAGGCCACAACAGTGAGAGGCCCGCGTACTGCAAACAAAACAAAACAAAACAAAAACAAACTATGGGGGCTTCTCTGTTGGCACAGTGGTTAAGAATCCGCCTGCCAATGCAGGGGTCACGGGTTTGAGCCCTGGTCCGGGAAGATCCCACATGCCGTGGAGCAACTAAGCCCGTGTGCCACAACTACTGAGCCTGCGCTCTAGAGCCGGCGAGCCTAGAGCCCGTGCTCCACAACAAGAGAAGCCACCGCAATGAGAAGCCCGTGAACCGCAACGAAGAGTAGCCCCTGCTCGCTGCAACTAAAGAAAGCCCGCGCACAGCAATGAAGACCCAACACAGTCAAAAATACATAAATAAAAAACAAATTTTTAAAAAACCCAAAAAACTATGAAGCCCTGAAAATACTTGAACAGGGTTCAGTGTTTCAAGAAAAAGACAAGATTAATTGTTTTTAATTAATTTGACTACATAGTAATTTAGACATATGAGTAGTGAGCAAGTGACATAAATAACTATACTTATATGTACTGAAGGCAAAGCAGACATTTTGGGGGTCAATTGGGGATAAGGTAAATGTGAACTTAGTCTGAGCAGAAATTTCAGTTGCTATTTGATTATTAACTGAGAGTAATCCAGACAGTTAGGACTCTAAACTTTCTGGTTGGGGCATACCCCCAGGAAGGACTTCAGAATTTTGCATTTAGGGAAAGACAATTCTCTTCTCTCAGGGAAAACTGCCCCTCTCAAAGTGGAACAAAACTGAAAAGGATGGTCCAGACATAACACTGAATGCAGTAAAGGGAAGTAGAGAGGTTTAAGCTTGGGAGGACCAATCATTTTTGCAGTAGCAAAGGAGGAAGGGAGGCAGAGAAAGGGAATCTTGAGGAAAGGCAAACATTTCCTTTTGTAGCTCAACCCTTCCCCTTTTCTCCCTGACTTCTGGGGCTGATCTCAAAAGGGACATAGACTGAGCAATGTAACACTAAATATGTTCTCCAAGTAGCCTGAAATTTTACTAATAGACATTCTTAAACATTTAGATTCACCTAACATTTTTTCTTTTTTCTTCCAGCTTTATTGACCTATAATTGACATACAGCACTGTATAAGTTTATGGTGTATAGCATAATGATTTGACTTATATACCTCATGAAGCGATTATCAAAGAAAGTTTACTGAACATCCATCATCTCATATAGATACAAAATAAAAGAAAAAAAATTTTTTCCTGGTGGTGAGAACTCTTAGGACTGACTCTCTTAACAACTTTCATATATAACATAGAGCAGTGTTATTATATTCATCATGTTGTACATTACATCCCTAATACTTATTTGTCTTATAACTGGAAGTTTTTATATTTTGATGATTTTCATCCAAGGTGGTCACCTAACCTTCATGTTGAGCCCACCATATACTGGGTTTGCATAATCTATCTCATTTAATCCTAAACTTCTCTGCAAGATAAGCACTATTATATCAAATTTAAAGATGAGGAAAAAGACCTGGAAAGGTATGAAATGCACCCAGAGTCACACAGTTAACTTAGTAATCTCCTGATTCCTCCTTGCCCAGTCTCCTTTTGCCACTTCCTGGGAGGGTCAGAGGACAAGAAAGGGAGGCTGTATCAGCAGGGCTGCTGGGGGTGAGGGGTTGGGGTGGAGGGCATGAGTCACACTGCATACATCACAAACCTGTATGTTTATTGTGACGCCTTTCAGACATATGGCAGAAAAGTGTGCTGCCTCAACAAAATTGATATAGTAAGACAATTTTCTGACAGATGGAAGCAAAACATCATGAGAAGTGCCTTTTCTAATTCCAACAAAGGCTTTATTTGGGCTATTGGCTGCTTTGACTATTTTGAAACATAAAAATTTAAAGGATGGTTTAAATAGCATGCTTTCCTTAAGATTAAACTTGAATTTACTTGGAGGAATGGATATTTTGGTCAAAGAAAGAAGAAGCGAAGCAGCAATCCCACTCCTTGACATATACCCAGAGAAAACCATAATTCAAAAAGATACAGGACCCCAACATTCATTGCAGCACTATTAACAATAGCCAGGACATAGAAGCAATGTAAATGTCCATCAACAGAGGAATGGATAAAGAAGATGTGGTATATATATATATACATATATATATATACACACACACACATACACACACACACAATGGAATATTACTCAGCCATAAAAAAGAACAAAAGAGGGACTTCCCTGGTGGTGCACTGGTTAAGAATCCACCTGCCAATGCAGGGGACATGGGTTTGATCCTTGTTCCAGGGAGATCCCACATGCTGTGGAGCAACTAAGCCCGTGCGCCACAACTACTGAAGTCCGTGCGCCTAGAGCCCATGCTCCGCAACAAGAGAAGCCACCGCAATGAGACACCCATGCACCTCATTGAAGAGTAGACCCTGTTTGCCGCAACTAGAGAAAGCCCGTGCGCAGCAACGAAGACCCAAAGCAGCCAAAAATAAATAAATAAATAAAATAAATTAAAGGAAAAAAAAGAATGCATTTAGTAAGAAATCTGTGATTTGGGCTAGATGCTTAAGGCCAGACAGCTTAATTACAAATCCAGCTCCATTATTTACTGTGCAAACTTGGACAAGATTCTTCATCTCTCTGTGATTCAATTCCCTCGTCTCTAAAATGAGGATAGTAATAGTTATCCTTTAGTAATTAAAAGCATTCAAAACAGCATCTGGCAAATGGTAGGACTTAAAAAATATTTGTGAGGTGCACTTATATCACTTACGAATAGTATGTTCAATCAAAGCCTTTTGGAGGAGTGAACAGTTAACTTTGACTTTGAAGGGTGGTTGGGATTTCAAAGATGGGAGGGCAACACTGATGATCAATGATGGGAGGGGAACACTGATGACAAATGGCATGAGCATGGAGAAATAAAGGTTATCACTGGGGAAAGAGAAAATCACACCTTGGTAGGGTCACAGGGCATATAGGAAAAATGGAAGAAAAGGTTTTATGGAGTCCAACTGCAATGTCCCTCAGCAGCCAAATTAAGAAATACACACATTTTTAATAGGTGAAACAGTCTGAAGGTTTGTGAGCAGGGAAATGTCAAGATGAGAACAAGATCGATGGTTTATTTTATTTGTCTGTTTTGCATTTCCTTAGTTTAAACATTTTTTTCCCAATATAAAAACTATGCTACTCCATTAAATTGTATCATTAGTACATTTAACTTCTGAGAATTAAACTCCAGAAGCTCTGGAGAGGATGGAAAATGTAAACAGTGTGGGTGCTGGCAGGCCTTTCTTCTCCAGAAGCTGATGCAATGGATTCAATCAAACTTGAAGGAGAATGCAACTAGAGATTATCATACTAAGTGAAGTCAGTCAGAAAGAGAAAGACAAATACCATATGATATCACTTATATGTGGAAGCTAAAATATGACACAAATGAACCTATCTATAGAAATAATGTGCCAAGGATTTTAAGGATTCTTCAACAAAGGACACATCATTTGGGTGTCAGGTGAGTGGGTGCGTTAGTGTCTTCACCATCCTGGAGGAAGAAATTAAAGATTTAACAGAAAAACTGTAACAAAGTGATTGCTAGACTCCATCTTAAGAAGATGATGAAACTGGAAAAGCTGAAAATGTATTATCTTCATAAATTTTCTTAAGCGCTCTAAGAGGTGAAACACATGAAACATTTACCCTATGACAACCTACAAATAGCAGATCATTAATATGTACATATTATTGTGTAGGGTTATATGCACAAAGCGATGGTTACTATACCTTGGAAATTCACAAATCAAGGTTGAATTTTGCTGTATGAGATTTTCGTGCTGACTATAGTACCAAACTCCCAAATTAAGATGAGATTTGTGAATTTCCAGATTAAGATGAGGTTATTTTTATCTGTATTTAGTGGGAACCTTTTTTTTTTTTTTTTTTTATTAAGAAAGGAAACAGATCTACAAAGAGTTACTTGAGTGGGCCTTTCTATCATGCAAATGTAGGCACCAGTGAGACAATCCAGAAGGAAAGTTTTTTCTGATCCCATCTGCCCATCCCTGAGGCCCAGGTACACAAAGCTGATATCTAGGGAGAAAGTTGATTATTTGCATAAAGTGGCCAGGAGCTCCGAGGAGGGAGGAGACAGAGGCTCCCTGCTGAACCTCTCCCCTCAGAGATTTGTAGCTGGGAGCTCTTTCTCGTTGACTAGGTCCTCCTCTCCCCACTCCCCACCAAGGCAGGAAAGGACACCTAGGATCTAGAGGGAGACAGCAACTACAGCAACAAATCCCCAGTTTCTTTGAGGAACGGGAATGTGGGTTGATGACTCAGGCTCTGTGACAAAATTCCAAGGTTCTTTTGAAGAGGTATCAGCCTCATCCCCTAAGGCTGGGGAGGGCCATTTCTGCATACTGGAACCTATAGGTGCTAAATGAGGAACAAGGGCAGTGATGAACACAAGGTAAGTCGGAGGAGTACTGTCCTCCTTTGGACTAATTTTGGGGTGTGGGGGTTAGGAAAGACCTGAGAGAGAGAGAGAGAGAGAGAGAGAGGGAAGGGGAGAGGTCTTGGATTTCACATTTGGGTGATCTCAAACAACTGTGACTGTTTGCACTCTGAGTTTATGGAGTGTTTCATACTGTTTACAGAGAAAATTCATTTGTTCATTTTACAAATATTATATTAAGTTACTTTTGTAAGCTTACTGTCTGGGTCAGGGTGAGGAGTAGGTAGAAGAGAAAGAAAACCTATAAAATAGTATCTTAGATCGGGCTAAAACTTAAGGATAAAGATAAGGATAAAAAATGGGGAGTTTATGTATATAGATAGGTGGTTATTGCTGAGGAAGCCTGCATGGAGAAGGGAAATTTGACTAAGGACCTGAAAAGGAGGTGCGTGGATACTTAGGGAATGTTTCAGGCGCCTGAGGTACCTGAATGATCCAGGTACCTGAGAAGGGAAAGTGGCGTCTTTGAGGAATTGTGGGTGGAATGAGGAGACAGAAAGTGGGAGGTGAGCTCCTTGTGGGCCTTATAGACCATTTTAGGTCCATTGTACGTGTTTTTTTTAGCTTATACTCTGAATGAGATTGAAAGGAAAATTTGAAAAATACAGGAAAGTGGAAAGAAGTAAAATAGATGGTTTTGACACCAAAGCCTATAGCTTCTTTGACCATGCTGTGTCTCTCCTTAAATCCTTCAATAGCTTCCTTTGCCAGTAGAATGAAGTTCTAGATCCCAGTCTGGACCTTGCTTCTCCCTCTACCCTCATCTGCTTCTGATTTATCCTCTCACTCTGACTAAAAACTATCAGTTTCTCAAATTTGTACTCTTTATCACATTTTTTTTCTACATGACTTTTGCATAAATCTTATCTTCTGCCCTCAAGTGTTCTCTCTTTCTTTGGGCTAATTCCTATATCCTTTAGATCTCAACTTTAATTCAACCTGTGTACTTGCACATAGTCCTGTGCTTAGAAAGTCCCCAGGATTGGTTTCACACTCCTCTATCACCAACTTGAAATCCTTAATAATTTTGAACAAGGGGACCTACTTTTTCACTTTGTACTGGGCCCTGTACCTGTATGTATGTAACTGGGCCTGTTGATCATCTACTATGCACCACTGCCTCAGTGCTGAGGATACAATGGAGTACAAAAAAGATGTGCTCTCTACTTTTCATATTGGTGGAAGAGGTAGACATTAATCAAACAACCAGAAAATAAACATAAAATGGCAACTGAGAAAAATGCTACAGAGGAAAGATATATGGAAATTTGGCTTAGTCAGAGAAGTCAGGAGATTCTTCCCTGAGGAAGTGAGCATTTAGTGAGTCCTGGAGGATGAGAAATGAACCAGTCTTTCCATGGCTCCCCCCCCACCACATCCCCATTTGATTAGATTCTCCTGTTCTGTCCCCTCTTTCAACCCTGTACTTTTCTTTTATAATGCCTGTTATTATTACTAATTATTTATATGATAGCCAACTTTCTAGAGAGAATATAAGCTCACAGCGTGTCTCACTTTTCACCACTGTATTCTCAGATCATAGCACAGTGCCTAGTACATAGTATTTAAGCAATATTTTTGAATGAAAAGACTATGAAATTTTTTGGTTATCATCCTTTTATTCATAAACTTTTTTAATGTACAATTTAGTAATCTGCATTTTATTTTATTTTGTTATTATTTAAACTATCACAACATTGTTGTTTTTTAAAAAATTTTTATTTATTTTGGCTGCATTGGGTCTTCCTTGCTGGACGTGGGCTTTCTCTAGTTGCAGTGTCGTCGTGGAGCACGGGCTCTAGGTGCGCGGGCTTCCGTAGTTGTGGCACGCGGGCTCAGTAGTTGTGGCTCTCAGGCTCTAGAGCACAGGCTCCATAGTTGTGGTGCACAGGCTTAGTTGCTCCGCGGAATGTGGGATCTTCCTGGACCAGGGCTTGAACCTGTGTCTGCTGCATTGGCAGGCAGATTCTTAACCACTGCACCACCAGGGAAGCAGTAATCTGCATTAAAAAAAAAAACTTAACAATGAGAAATTTTCAATTTTTTAAAACAAATTTCATAAACTGGCTAAATCAGGGGCTTTGAAGAATTATCTGGAGGTTGGTGTTCTGAATGTATTGGAGAGGGAGAGATTGGAGGTAAAGAGATTAAGTTAGGAGACAATAGGTATAAAATGGAGGAAGACCTGAACTAATAGTGTTCATTTACTTATTCAGCTATATTTACTAAGGACTTGTTATAAATCAGCTAGTGTATTAGGCATTCACAATACAATTGTAAAAAAAAAAAGATGACAGGGTCCCTTCCTGGAACTTACTGTGTATCAATGACAGGGCTAGAAAGGAAAAAAAAAAAAATACTTCCCCTTTTCAGCTTCCTTCATAGATGTAGCAATGCTGTAATAAGGAGAATGGAAGCCTTCCATTAGGGGTGACCCAGAGAAATGTTTTGCAAAAATTCTGGAAGTTTGAAGTTCTAGTGGAATATCTTCCTTGTTTCACTGATAGATTTTTCTATTATTGTAACTTTGAGTCATGTTTTTATCCTTTTTTGGTTCTTTTAACTATTTTTAAAAAATCAAAAGTAACTAAATACTAAGTAAAAAGGAATGGCTAATATGCTGCTATCTGAGAGACAGTCAGTGTTTTGTTTTTCTATTTTGGAAACATTTGCAACTGGTTACCCTCCCTAACTTGAAGAAAACTGTTATTCGAAAATGTTATCTTCTACTGCCTCAGGGCATACTATCCTTTTCTCTTTTAAAGGTATTCTTCAGAATACTCTTCTACCAGTTTGAAAAGCAGCAGGGAGTCAAGGTGTGGAATTAAATATGCAGCAATTTGCCACTCCCTTTAGGCCCTGCCTCAGTTACTGCAATAGAAAACGTCTGGGGATAAATACTTGTGGGGTAGATTCAATCCTCCTAGTGAAGATTATGACGGGAACAAAGAGGGCGCTTCCACTCCTCAGAGAAAGGTGTTCCCAAAAGGTTAAACACTAATTCAGGACAAAAAGAAACGAATATTTAAAAAGATTCACTCTGAATGATACTTAGAAGGTCAGTTGTTTGATAGGGAAGAGAAGGAGCAAGGGAGTGCAGACCAGGGCTTGGCTATGTAACCTTGGGTAGGTAACCTAAACTTCTTTGAACCCCTGCTCTACTTAAAGAGTTTGGACCAAGGATCTCAAACGTTCTTTTCATCTCTAAAATTCTATGGTTCTGTGATTCCGTTGAGATGGGCCATTCCGTTGATCTCCTAGTCTCCATGAAGGAGGTAACTAGTCTCTGGGAGTGGAAATGACTACCTTGATGGAGAATTATCAACGCAGAGGTGGGTGAACTTCATATTTACGGGGATTTGGACCATAGAGATGCTCTTGGAAAATTTCCACGCGGGCCTTTCCCCCGTTCTTTAACCTGATTTTACAATTCCCTTGACCCTTTGGGATGGGGGAGCGGGAAGGACCTATTTCAGACTGGGATTGTTCACTTTAAGCATTTCCCCTTATTATTAGACCTTAAAAAAAGAAAGATAGAAAAAAAAAAAAAAGGCAAGAAACAGATCCCAAAGGGGTGGCAGGGGAAACTGATTACGGGATCTCGAAAGGCCTGTAAAATCCGCTTCCGCATTTTCAGCCTTTCTTTGGCGTTAGGATCTTTTTACAATATATATTTTTGGCGGAGTGGGCCTAAGACTGAGGTTCGGAACAGTAAAGGGGGCGCTGGCGTGAGGGAGCTCCGGGTCAGACTCCCGCCGGCCGCCAGGCGGGCTCGAAGCTATCAACACAAGGGCGCGGCCGCGGGCGGGCGGGCCCCGGGGAGGGGCTTCACAGAGGCGCCGCGGGCCGAGCCGAGCGGGGCCGCCCGGGCGCGGCGCGCAGAGCGGCCGGGCGAGCGGTGGCGCTGCGGAGGCGGGACAGAGGCCGGCGGGCGCGGAGGAGGGGCCCGAGAGTGGGGCGGCCGGCGGCAGCCGCCTCCGTGACGACTGCCGGCAGCGCGGCGACCTGAGGAGACCGAGCCGCGGGCCCCGCCGCCGCCGCCGCCGCCGCCGGTCCCTGTTGTCTTCCTTCTCTCTCGGCGGGGGCGTCAGGAATGGGCCCCAACCGCCGCGGGCACCGCACCGCGCGCCGCCCGTAGGCCCCAGCAGTGGGAGGCTGGCCGCCCGACCTCTCACCACCCCTTCGCCCTAGCCAAGCCGTCCCCACCCCAGATCCCCGGGAAGGAAGATGAGGGACACGGGCCCGGCGCTCAGCAGCCAGAGCAGCAGCAGCAGCGGTCGGGGGAGGGTGTTTCGCCGTTTCCTCTCAGCCGCCAGGACAAGATGGCAGCGGCCGCGGAGAGGGGCTGAGCCCGGGCTGGGTGGTGCCGCCTGCTGAAGCGCCTGGCTCCCTGTCCCCGACACGGCCCCGCACCCACCCCGGACATGCTCAGGGCTGCGGCCGCCCGAAGAGGGGAGAGCGCAGGCCTCTAGGAAGGTAAGGGAATAGGGCGAGGGGCGTACCCACCCCGGGGCGGGGGGACCGGCTCCACCGGCCGCGCCTGCCTTCGGGGGGGGCCAGCGGGCCCCTCCCCTGGACCCTCGCGGGCCCGACGCCCCCGGAGCGGCCCGCACCCGTTGCGCGTCCTGCACCCCCATCTGCATCCCCTGCGCTCATGCCCCGCGTTTCCGTCCCGGTCCCGGCGGGGTGGCGGGACCAGGCGTCTCCCTTGAGGCCTGGGCGCCCCGGGACCGAGGCCACAGAACGCGGGGGCCGCGCATGGTTCCTGCGCGCGGTGGCGCAGCCTCGGGGAAGCCGCGCTTGGGCTGGGCCAGGCCGGGCGGCCCCCGCCGCCTCCTGCCAGCGTTGCGCAACGGCTCTTCCCAGCAACTGAAGTTTTGTTTAGTCCCACATGGGGCCTCTTCCCTCACCGCAGCCTAGGCCGTCACTACGGAGACCTCTTGTCTTTCATTAAAGGGGAACAAACACAAACGCACGCACGCACGCAACTTGAGCGCCGCGGCCGATGGCTGCGTCCCTGGCTTTGTGGCCCAGTCCCCAGCGTCGCCGAGCGGCGGGTTTGGAGGGTGTCAACTCTGGGGACGTGAGTGCGTGTGATTGTTGGGGAGGAGAAATGTGATCCGCCGCTCCGCGTCCCCCGCCGCGGCCGGAGGAAGGCGTGGCGGCCGCGCGGCGGGTCTGCTGCCGGCGCCTCTCGTTAGGGTGGCGGCCGCCCGTTTTCCTTCGCGGCGCTGGGAGAACTCGCGGAAAGACTTCGGATGAGCGAGAATGTCTGTTGTCCTGTCGGGAGGGAGACGGCTGTTTTAAAATGGTATGTGGCTCTTGGCCGAAGCCTGTTGTTTCCCAATCTTATCTCTGCTTGAGGAATTGCGCTTGAAGGGTGTGTGCGTAAATTACCTTGGACCTGTTACAGAGCAGTCATAACACGTTCAGTCCTTGAACCGTGTTTTCACAACCTCTTGCTGCCCTGTTAGAATTTAGTTTTTCACCTGCCGTTCGCTGCTTCTCATTAAAAGGAGCTTCTTTTAGCAACAGTGAAGTTTTTCAGATTATCGTCCAGTTTACAGGGAAAGCTCATGGTTGGTTCTGTTGTCAGCTTTGATGTCTCTTTGGTCTAGGGCCAGAAAAGTTAGCTGGTAAACCAGCCTGTGCCTGTGTTTATGCATACCTTCTAGTAGTTTGGAGATGGGGGTGAATTTTTTTTTTTTTTTCTATTTTAGGTATCTGCTTGTTAGGTGTAGCTTCTGAAGTGGAAGGATTTATATTTAAACCATTTCAGTTTATTTCTAAGATTTAATTGCTGGGCGCTCTAAATTTTTGAGAGGTTCTCTTGATCAAATTTTTGATGCAAACTTTTAAACAGGATCTTTTTTTGTCACCCAGCCAAAGACATTTTAATACTGCATTCTCATTTGATTTTTCAGAAGCTAGGCATGCCTCACCATATGTTTGATAAGTCTAGATTCTGCTTATGCTTGCAAGTGCGGTGCTAATTTTATACAGTGAGCCATGATAAGATTTTGATAGGTCATGATTAAACTTAGTATTTAAGTAAACAAAATAAGACTGACCTTTTTTTGAAACATAGTTTTTATAGTTTTGTTAGTTACCTTATGTCTTTATATGCCACTTAAGAGAAATTGAAATGTAACCAACCAAATAAAGTTCCTTACTTTTAAATCAACAAGGTATTTCTTGGTATATTTATGGGTGCATTCCTAAAGTACAGGGAACTCTTATTTATGAAATATAATGCTCACCCTGATTGAGGTTTATTTTTCTTTTATTTTTGAAACTTGTTTTTAATTTGTGTTAAGGTAAAGGTGTGCTGATATATTTGATACTTTGGACATTTCATTGTGCAGTTTTTTTCTTGCATTTATGGGAAAATTGAATAATTTGTTCCTTAATTTTTAATACTCTAGGGACTGTATTTAAAATTTTTTTGTGGAGAACCTTAGATTAAAACTATGTTTTAGAAAGATAAAATGAGCTTGAAATCTAGAACAGAACCAGCCATTAAATATTTCAGATTTATATTTGGACATTGCTGACTATAGTAGCTAAACATGCATATTAGGCAAGCAGATCATAACATGGTGAGCCAGCCTGAGTCTATTGTCATAATATCTTTTCCATTGAATTTGTCATTATATTGCTTATAAACCAGTCAGTGGCTTCTGGGCATGGAGTTTTAGAGTCACATAAAAGTGGATGGTTTTTATGAGGTAATTCTTATTGTAAACATGCTTGAAAAGAAGTTTCAGATCATACTATTTTAATTTTTTCGATCTTCTGTCATGGGGTATCATAAAACGGTGCAAATTACAGAGGTAGATTGCTGTAGCTTGTATGGCAGGGCACATAAGTATTTGTTGAATGCAGGTTATTGAAAGCCCCGCCCCCCCTTTTTTTCTTGCAACTTAAAATAGCAACAGCTGTCAAGTGAACTTTTTGATTGAGCTTCGTTTTAAATATTTGATACATCAGTATTGAGGGAATCTATATGTAAGGGTGGAAGAGGAAAATGTAAATTTCAGAGTGCTAAAATGCTGTTTCCCAAGCCTGTTTCACATCCATTGAATGGAATACTTGTTTGCATGTTATTTTCCATTTGAATATTAGAATGACTTATTCTGGTAACTTTTGAAGTTAACTTTCTTAATATGCTTTTCTGATTGTAGCAGTTCACCACTGAGGGTGATGATATAGTACATTAGAATTGCATTATTAGTGGTTAGTTAATTCAGAGGTTTTAAAAATAGTTTCCATATCAACTTTACATACGTTTGAATTTGGAGATGAAAATGACATGGCAATATTTAGATTTAAAGGTATTCCAAGGAACTGTGAAATTTTTCACATTTAAAAATACTCCTCCAGAATTATTCTTGCCTCTTAACTATTAAAGGACATAAAGTAACTTGCTACATGATTATATTGTTGCTGCCAAAAGAAATCTTCATGTATAATTTCTGGGTTTGCAGCTGTCCTAATTTCCTAATATCTGAAGTTGAAACTCCCAGTGTGGTATGTTTAAATTGGAAGTTACTTTTGATGACAAATTCCTAGAACTTTGTTGAAATCAAGGAGCCTGTCAGTGTATTTTATTACTTTTGAAAAGGTGTTCCCTCCCGCCCCCCACCCCCACTTGCTGAAAGCTGTGTCATGGGAAACCCTTTCTGTATGATACATATGTAAGTCTAAATAAATTGTTTGAAATGTCCTTACTGGTTCTGGATTCAACTGCTTAAAATACATTTTGTCTAGTACCTTTAAGCATTTAACATAAGTTGAACATAGGGATATAGATTTGGAGTAGAAGTTTTGAATCAGTGGAGGATTTTAGGATAGCCAAAGCACTTATGTGACCGACTTGAGGAAATACAGTCCACTTCTTTTGGTTGGATTGGTATAATTAAGAGTGATTTGGGGGCTTCCCTGGTGGCGCAGTGGTTAAGAATCCACCTGCCAATGCAGGGGACACGGGTTCGAGCCCTGGTCCGGGAGGATCCCACATGCTGCGGAGCAGCTAAGCCCATGAGCCACAACTACTGAGCCTGTGCTCTAGAGCCCATGAGCCACAACTGCTGAGCCCACGCGCGGCATCTATGCTCTAGAGCCCGTGCTCCCGCAACAAGAGAAGCCACCACAATGAGAAGCCTGCGCACCGCAACGAAGACCTAACACAGCCAATAAATCAATCAATAAATAAAATTGTTTAAAAAAAAGAGTGGTTTGGGGAAGAACAATTTAATGTTAGTGTGCTGCTTCTGTAGCTTTGTCACAGCTGTTGGTTTGGACTTTATCTTAATCACTGTTAGGACCAAGCTAGAACAGATATTTAGAGGATATTTGTTATACATTTTACCTAAATGTTTGTTGAATTAGACCTTGACTGATTTAGCAGTTCATGCTGTCCTCCTCAGTTGATACTTGGGCCATGTGTCACTACACAAAGGCAACATACTGCCTAGATTCTGAAGCATACCACTGTATGCTAGGGTGTTAGAGCCTCTGCTCTTACTACTTGTGTGGAAATTAAAAGAACAGGATGAGTATTGGAAATACTATATTTTTAGGGTGGCATTTGTAGTTTGGGGACAGCTAAGTCATTAAACTGATTTACTTTGTGTTTTATATTTAGTAGTTAATGCCAAGTCAATACTTTAGAAAGCTGTCTTATTCTAACAGATAAATCTTTGAAATGAAACAAATCAACGATAATATTTTTTACCTTAAATGTATTTTCTTTTGACCCAAATAATTCCTCTAATTTTCTGAGAATTTTTCACTGCGAAGGGAGACTGAATGGGAGGGAAGGTAGGGGGACAGATGAGGTAGAAGAAGCTGGGCTGTAGTGGGGGTGACTTAATTGGATTTGGGAGACTTAGAAATCTGTTTTGATTTAAATGTTCCAGTTGCTAGAAACCAGGGTTCTCTTAGTTATAAGGTCAGTGAAATATTGTGGTAGCTATTAGCGGGGGCTAATCTTCGTTGCGGTGCGTGGGCTTCTCATTGCGGTGGCTTCTCTTGTGTGGAGCATGGGCTCTGGGTGCGAGGGCTTCGGTAGTTGTGGCATGTGGGCTCAGTAGTTGTGGCGCGTGGGCTCTAGAGCGCAGGCTCCGTAGTTGTGGCACACGGGCTTAGTTGCTTTGCAGCATGTGGGATCTTCCCAGACCAGGGCTCGAACCCGTGTCCCCCGCATCGGCAGGCAGATTCTTAACCACTGTGCCACCAAGGAAGCGCCGTCTTTTCTTTTGAAGATTAGATTTCCAGATACTTTTTCATGTTGCATTTTCTTTGCTGCTTTGTCTTTTTTTTTCTCCTTAACCAAAAAGGTTACACCTAAAAGAAGTGGAGATTTAGTGAAGCATAAAGAGAAGTATAATACTTTGCTCCTTTGAGCTCTACTTTTTCCTTTAGGTAAGGATCTAAATTGTGAAAGACTGATTATTTAGTATAACTCTTGGTCACATTGAAAATAAAGGATTGCCAGAGGTGGTCAGATAAATTCTTTATTTTATATAATTATTAATGCTGGAGCACCTTTTCTAATTGGAAAAAAAATTGTTTAGGCTTGATGGATATTGAAATAATCAAATCAACAAAATATGAGTCACTGTCTCCCCCTTTTAAAATTTTGTAGTCATTTATTATAAACTATATATATATTTTGTTTGTTTGTTTGTTTGTTTGCGGTACGCCGGCCTCTCACTGTTGTGGCCTCTCCCGTTGCGGAGCACAGGCTCCGGACGTGCAGGCTTAGCGGCCATGGTTCACAGGCCTAGCCGCTCCACAGCACATGGGATCTTCCCGGACCGGGGCACGAACCTGTGTCCCCTGCATCGGCAGGCGGATTCTCAACCATTGCGCCATCAGGGAAGCCCTATTATAAACTATATTTGATTACATATGGCTTACCAAGAAAATTGTCTTTAGAATTTGATAGAAAATATAAAACTTGGCTGCATTTGACTAGCCAGTTATTTCCTTTTAGAAATTAAAAAGAAGTATTTGATTTACTAAAAACATTAATATTAGTTTTAAATTCAACTTCTTCCTACTTTGTTGTATATTATTCATAAATTAAACAACCTGTTGCAGTTTTTAAAAAACAGAATAGTAAACTTCGCAGAAAATAACTTGCTTAGAAAATGTTTTCTCCCCTATAAAGCAATTCTTTTAAAGGCGTAAAAATTTCATTTGTGTCTATTTTGACTGTGTGTTATCTGTTTAATAATACAATAAGAGTCTTGTAGGTTTGGTAAACTATACTACTTTAGATAAATAATGCTACAGTCTTAAATAGTTAATAAGTCAGATGGACTGATAACATATTGGAAATTGAACCTGACTTTCTACAGACATTTTTTAAGAGTATAATTTAATACTTCTGAGGGCTTTAAATCTGTAATTTATTACAACTTTTATTGAGATTAAATAGGGTACAGTGACTTAAAATCACAATGAAAATTACAGGTTATATGCTAGATAACCTATTGCAGTGATGCTACGCTTCACTACATTCTCAAAACAAAAGAAAACAAACACGTTTTGAGCCAACTTGTAATCAGTTTCATCGGAGACAGTACAAGTATCTCTATAGCATATTAGTTGTAGTTCTGTATTTTAAGTTAGATAAGAATAGTATTGGGTTCAAAAGTATTAGCTTTTTAATCTGGTTAGTATGCTTTAAATATTTTTTTGTAGCTGGATCACAGACTCTGACCGCAAATAAATGAATTTTATTATGGCAGGTAAAACAATGATAAAATAAGTGTTTGAAAACTATTTTATCTAATTTGAGTGCCCATTAAGTGCAAGGTGTACTGTGCTGTGAATGAAGAGAGTAAGACATGATGATCCCTGCTTTGAGGAAGTAAATTTTATTTTTACCAGTTATTTTTACCAGTTTAGTAGTATAATTGCCTTATAGAGACGTGCTGTATGTTAATTTAAATGAAGGAGTTGGTCATTTCTCAAATATGATTAATCTAGTTCTCTTGGTCTCTCAGGGTTTTTCCTTCTGGACATGCACAATTCTTGCATTGCCTGAGAAAGTTGTTAAGGTTTGCCTTTTCTAATTATATTATTACCTTCTCAGTTTGGAGTACAGAGATCTCCAAACCTCTCTTATGCCACCTGTGGAAAGAAAATAGGTGAAAACAGCATATAGATAGAATTCCATTTTACTGTACTTTTAAAAATATTGAAATTGCTAGCTGTAACTTATTTTTGAAACCACTATTCAGAAGGGATATTATTTCTGTAGTTAATTTGTATAAATCAAAAGTCTGTTTAACTTGGGCTCCTTAAAAACAGTCGTGCAAAGGGCAAGTATTGTATTGTGTTGCTCCTATTATAGTTGTATATGATATATTCTTTTTCTTAAAATAAATAAATTTATTTATTTATTTATTTATGGCTGCGTTGGGTCTTCGTTGCTGCATGCGGGCTTTCTCTAGTTGCGGCGAGTGGAGGCTACTGTTTGTTGCGGTGCGCGGGCTTCTCATTGAGGTGGCTTCTCTTGTTGCGGAGAACCCGCTCTAGGCACGTGGACTTCAGTAGTTGTGGCACTCAGGCTCAGTAGTTGTGGCTCTCGGGGTCTAGAGCTCAGGCTCAGTAGCTGTGGCTCGTGGGCTTAGTTGCTCTGTGGCGTGTGGGATCTTCCTGGAGCAGGGCTTGAACCCATGTCCCCTGCATTGGCAGGCGGATTCTTAACCACGGCGCCCCCAGGGAAGTCCTGTATGATATATTCTTTACGAGCTTTGACAATTTGGTAATATTTTGATATTTTATATATGTGTATTTAAAATTGAATTCTTGTTTTTTTGTTTTGTTTTGTTTTGTTTTTGGCTGCACACCCCACGACTTGCGGGATCTTAGTTCCCCAACCAGGGATCGAACTCAGTCCCCAGCAGGAATTCCCAAAAATTGAATTCTGCATGGAAACCTACTTAGGGTGTTAGGGACTATAGCATAATTAGTTTGCCAATAGCTTTTTTTTTTTTTTTTTTTTTTTTACTTGGAGTATAGTTGCTGCCAGTAGCTTTTGCGTAGAAAATAGTTGGAATGCTTGCTTTGTGAGTTGCCCTAAGCCTAGTGTGGCTTTGCTGAAAGTATTTCTAGTGGCTACTTTGTAACTTGTAAAATCTCTTTAAAGTATCTCATATCTGAAGGTATATCTAGCTTGAAATTGTTTCCTATTAATCTGACTGGAAGAAAATGAAATACCTCAATTTATAACCTATTAAAAGGTAACCTAATACCTTACCTTTTGGGGAAGGGTTACGTATAAAATAGTATCTGAACTGTTCCTTGAGGACAGAGACCATGTCTTAAAGGTTTTTTTTATATCTCCTAAAGTGCCTAGTTGACATTGGGGAATCAAATATAATCATTATAAAAGTAATCAAATACAGGCAGTCTATACTCATATCCTTTAATCAAAGGATAGCGTCTTTATTGAGTAGCTTGACAGGTACCTCACCAAGCAGTTGTGAATGTGTCATAGACACATTTGACTTCTCAAAACTCTCCTCTTCCCCTCACTCCTTAATTCTAACAGATGAGTCTCTTTCTTATGTAGAGGTTAACAGGCATGAATTACTCCAAATTTCCAACCCTCTACCTCTGAGCATAACTTCTACTGCTACACACTTTGTGTTTTCACTACACTCAAGAAAAGAAATATCTCCTTCCCTCCAAGATTACTCCCTATTCTCTCTTATGGGTTTCATCCTGAATTATGTTTTTCAGCATCTTGAACCTGTCTGATACTTCAGTTTCCCCCTTTTTCTTGGCCCTTTTTCCTCAGCCTTTTGAAATGGTCAGGTATCTGGCATCCTTAAGCAGCCATCTTTTAAATGTGCCTCCCCAGGTCTGTGGACCTGTACCTTCCCTACTCTGTTTCTTCCACACTTCGTAATGTGTACTCTAGCCTCTACTTGAATTTCTATTCACTTCTTAGCTCTTGGCAGTGTAGCTCTCTGTCCATGCCACTCTAGTGAAGTCTGATTTCAGGTAATGATAATGGCTTAGTGATAATTTTTACTCTTTGAATTTGCAAGGTTTCTATGAATAAATAATATTTTAAGTGATAACATTGTTATAAAATAACCATTTTGGCATATTCATCATGTATAATTAATATGTAATCATTACTTTTATAGCTGAGATTTTATCTAGCCTCTTATGCGGTTGCCTGAAAAATGGCATGAGGTCAGTTTTGGCCAATAAGAAATTTTTAGTTATTATCTAAGAATGAATTTCTCATCAGTAAACTATAACTACTTTTTGGCCATTTTCAAATGATTTAGCATGTTTTTCTTTATGCCATGGGATCAATAGCTAGCCTTAATTTTGAACTTAAAATGTGTTAGATATTACTTAGGCAACTTCAATCTGAACTAAACTTTCTTTTTTAAAAAATTTATTTTATTGAAATATAGTTGGTTTACAATGTGTTAATTTCTACTGTACAGCAAAGTGATTCCACTATACATATATACATATATATATAGTGTTTTTCATATTCCTTTCCATTATGGTTTATTATGGGATACTGAATATAGTTCCCTGTGCTATATAATAGGACCTTGTTGTTTATTGATTCTATATACAATAGTTTGCATCTGCTAATACCAACTCCCCAATCCATCCCCCCTTCCCCCTTGGCAACCACAAGTCTGTTATATCTGTGAGTCTGTTTCTGTGAATTAAACTTTCTTTTTTTTTTTTGAATTAAACTTTCTTAATCATCTTTTTATCTTTTTATATGTTTATGGCATTAAAAAACCTCTTTAGTCAGATAAATCTGAATACGTTTTTATCATTATAATTCTGATACATATAATTGTATAGTATCCTATATGACAGTGTGGCTTTTTACACCAATATAAAAATTTTTTCTCAGTGTGTTTCTTTGGAGCTTGTTGTAGCAGAAATATTTATGTGACCCTTGCTAAATGCATATAAATCTGCAGTTTTAGTTCACAGCTTATTATATCCAACCCAACAATGTGTCACTTTAAGAAGTTAATGATTAGAGATAGTCAGAGCCAAACAGAAGCAGTTCTGATAATTTCTAAGAATTCAGGGTCCTTTCTTTGAGAGTACTTTGTTTTTTTAAAGTGTATTTTTAAAAAATTTATTTATTTTTGGCTGCATCGGGTCTTTGTTGCTATGCGAGGGCTTTCTCTAGTTGCGTCGAGCAGGCTCAGTAGTTGTGGCGCATTTGCTCCGCGGCATTTGGGATCCTCCCGGACCAGGGCTTGAACCCATGTTCCCTGCTTTGGCATGCGGATTCTTAACCACTGCGCCACCAGGGAAGTCCCATCTTCGGGAGTACTTTTGAGAAGCTGTTGGTTTTCTTTACTCTTTAGGGCTTTATGAATTACATTGTTCTCGTTTTTTCTCGTTTTTCTTAAGGATACCTTTTGTTGAATCTCTGCCCTGTCCTCCTCAAATTTTTGTCATGAGAATAAGAATGAGATCTTTATTTTTCTTAACATAGTCTAATTTCTGTTCCTTCTGTTGTTTCTCACTTGATACCATAGAGTTTCCTGAAGCACAGGATTTCTGATGCCATTGTGAAAGATCATCCTCAGTTCATAAGGTATATAATATGACATTTAAATTTTGAAACTCAAAGGTTTCTGCATTTAAAAAGATTTTTGAAGGTACTTCACTAAATTCCTAAAAAGGGACATTTATATAAAGCGGCATATCTGGCAACCAAATATGAATAGAGAAAACATAATTGTAGGGAAGAAGAAAACAGCTTTGGATTTAGCAGTGTAGGTCACATCATGACCATGTAGGGTCTTAACATAATTTGGAAAGAACAAGTAGTTGAAGTTTTTGTTCCAGTTTATTTTTTCAAGCCCTAAAATGTCTTTCATAAAGATTTTTTAAAACTAAAAGTACTAAAATCAGGCTTATACAGCTGTAAATTTTTGTCTTTTCAGCTCTTAGAAATGCAAAACTGTTGTTAGTGTGTGCCTGTGGGGGGGCAGCTACTGTTACCACTTCACACTGGTTTTTAGACTTCTAATTCTTGTAGCATATACATTACTCTGGAGTGATAGTACTCCTTCAGTAGTACTGACTGTAGAATGCTGTACAAAAGAAGAATGTAAAAGTTATTTATTTAGCATAGCCCATAATTTAGAAAAGTTTTATAGAACTTGACCTTTAATTCTGTAAATGTTCATTTAGAACTTTGAACTATTGTATTATCTCTTACAAAAATCTTATATGTCAGCATAATCTTTTCCTTTATATTGCTTTATCAACAGTGGACATTTGATCAAATTATTAATCTACGATTCATCTTCCTATGAATTGTTTCAGAGGTGTTTTAGGTTAGGAGATATTCTTCTGGTAAGGATCATTTGATCTTTGCCTTCTTAATCTTTAATAATTCAGGATTTAAAGGATTTTTATAAGAAATAAAAGTTTTGTGGTGTTTGTTTTGGGACAGATTTCCTACAAAATAGAAAATAATTCATTTGGCTTTCTAGTAAGGGAGTTATTCATAACCTAAAGATGTAAAGCTGTTTAATTTTTCTAGCAGTCCATTGGTAGGTATTGGTATTGATAGATATTGTGTGAGGAATTTAAATAAAGTTTACTTTTGTATGTGTTTTATAAACCAGATGTGAATTATTAATCTTAAAGTTTACTTCAATAAAGAGTGCTTCAGGTGAACTTTTCATTTTTATTCAACTTTTCTGTCGAAATTTCCATTTCTGACTTTTGATTTTTATATAGCTTAAAAAAAAAACCTAGAGAATTATATGCTTTAGTAAGCATAGCTCTTAAGTACTGTTTTTAATTAACTCTTTTCTAGCCTTTCTAAAGTAAAAACTTGAATTAACAGGGTGAATTCTAGCAGCTTTGAAATGTCCAACAGATCACTTTCTGTTCCAAAAGTTAGAATGTTTTGCTAAGTCAGATGAAGCTTGTTATTTAACATGCTGATTTGTGTTATAGTCAACACATTCCCTAGATGCTTTGCTCACAATACTGCTGGAAAATACCCAAGACTTTAGTGTTTTCAAATGTTTTGTGAGTACCTGAGACAGCAGGTTTATTTTATGAAGCTTTACAACTTGGTTCATTTATATGAAAAGGTTTCTTACATGAGATGTTTGAGTGTCAGTAATTTCCTGGATATAATACTGGTAAAATGACCTGTGTAATGATATAGGTATTAAAATGTCCAATGAAGAGTTAAACTTACTATTCACACTAAAAACTTATTTTCTAGTGCACCCTGTCTTTTATTTCTAAGAAGACATGCTGTTTTGTCTTTTATAAATATGCACTTTAAACAAAGTAAGTGAAAAATGGAAGTGTAACTAGATACTGCTTTTTATTGCCTGAATATTGCTAGTCATATAGTTCCATTTTCTAATTCCTATTGTAGAGCCTTGTATAGACTAGTACTAAGGTTCTCTGTCTTTCAAGAATGAAATTGAATTTATTGGACCACATAGTGAAATACTAATTTTAGCCTCTGTTGATTGAAGAAATTGCATAATGACCCAAAGCTCCAAAAACCAATGTGAATTGAGTAATACTTCTTTTTTTTTTTTTTTTAATTTTTGGCTGCGTTGAGTCTTCGTTGCTGCGCACGGGCTTTCTCTAGTTGCGGCGAGCGGGGACAACTCTTAGTTGCTGTGTGCAGACTTCTCATTTCAGTGGCTTCTCTTGTTGCGGAGCACAGGCTTTAGGTGCGCGAGCTTCAGTAGTTGTGGCTCGCGGGCTCTAGAGCTCAGGCTCAGTAGTTGTGGCTCACTGGCTTAGCTGCTCCGCGGCATGTGGGATCTTCCTGGACAAGGGCTCGAACCCGTGTCCCCTGCACTGGCAGGCGGATTCTTAACCACTGTACCACCAGGGAAGTCCCAAAGTAATACTTTTAAATTAAAAGATTTCCTCTCACTGTTTATGAGTACTTTTTAAAAAAAAATTAGTGCTGGCACATGATCCCACGGACTTGTTCTGTGCCTGAGAATTCTGGATTTTAGGTGATTTGGGCCATGCCTAAGATATTCAGCAGTTCATTTCCAAATGAGTAACCCTTGAAGAGCAGCCTTGTGCAAGAAGAACATTATTTTATGCCTGTCACTCATATACTCTTATTTTTCTGTTTAATTTGTCACTTGACAAAAATTCTAACCTACAGAAAATTTACAAGAATAGTACAAAGAATTCCTCTATATATTTTTCACCTAGATTCTTCAAATATTAACATTTTACCCCATTTGCATTTACCTTTTCTCTCTACATCTGTATTTTTTTCCTTCAACTTTTTGTAAGTTGCAGACTTGACGTCCGTATACACCTGATTTTTTTCCTAAAAGCAAAGACTGTTTTGTTTTATGCCTATGTTTTCTGTAATCTGAAAAGTTTCTCAGTCTTTGTGTTGTTTGCTGATATTGACATTTGGAAGAATACTGCCAGTTATTCTGTGGAATGGCTCTCAATTTGGATGTTTGTTTTCTTGTGCTTGGAAGTATCACAGTGACATGTATTCCTCTCAGTACATTATACCAGGAGGCATATGATGTCAATATATCCCATTACAAGTGATTTTAACATTGATCACTTGGTTAAGGTGGCATCTGCCAGTTTTTCCTTTTGATTTGTATGTATCTTGTGGGAATGTACTTTGAAATGTATGACCATGAAGGGTCTTGCAAGCTAACAAACTAGCCATGGCTGCTGGCAGAAGATAGACTCTGAGGTCAGAGCTAAAGGACTTTCGTACTCAGCGATAGTGGTAGTCAGTGTGTCAGTATTTCCTGTTTCCCCAATTCAGTTCCCACAGGGTGCTGCAAACAGGGCCCGGTGACTCCTGCACAAGAGGAGTTGTGCTCCAGGAGGGGAACCCCAGGTTTAGGAAGCTTTTATAAGGGGCCGTGAGCCTGCCTGACATGCGCCCAAGAAGGAGTCATTATCTTTTGTTATCCTGGACATGAAACAACCTGCCCTTTGCTCAGGAGGAAGACGCTATCTCTACCTTCAAGGCTGTTCAATATACAAATATCCTTGAAAGGAGACTGCAGAACAAAGGCATTCAGTGTCCCTGCTTGCAAGACATGGAGAAACATGAGAGATCCATGGTGAATTGTCTCCCAACAATAATATCCTGTTATTCTTGAAACTTTCACCCACTAGTTTTTTTTTTTTCCTTAAATTTTACTGGAGTATAGTTGATTTACAATGTTGTGTTAGTTTCAGGTGTACAGCAAAGTGATTCAGTTATACATATACATATATTCATTCTTTTTCTCACCTGCTAGTTTTTGCATCCATTGATAATTCTTGTTTGAATCAATTATTATGATTGTTGCCAAATAATTAATTTTTAATTCCATCATTCCTTTATGTTTATTAATTGCTTTTCCCTCTTTCCTGACTTATTCTCGACGTCCCTTACTCATGCCCTCTAGGATAACTTCCCAAGTAAACTACCTGAATGTAGGCCTTTTTATAAGAGTCTACATTTAAGGGAACTTGGGCTAAGTCACAAGGTACCTCAAACTCAGCATGTCAAAAATTGAGTTAATTTTTCCTCTCTCATTTCTCCTTAAAAAAAAGTTTTTTTTTGGTTAACATTTGGCTATCAGTTTTTCAAGCCAGAAACATGGTTTTATCAATTCCTTCCTTCCTTCACTCGTCACCAAGTTCTGTGGTTCTATCTCCTAGCTACCTATAGCTAACTATTGGTAATCAATACTCTCTCATTCTATTACTACTGCTTTTGCTCGGGCTCTGATCAACTATTATCTGGATTATTACCCTAGTCTTTCAACTGTTGTTTCCATTTTTTTTTTTGGCCATGCTGAGCGGCATTTGGGATCTTAGTTCCCTGACCAGGGATTGAACTCTTGCCCCCTGCAGTGGAAGCGCAGAGTCTTGACCACTGGACCACCAGGGAAGTCCTCCATTATTGTTTCTTTCCAGTTTATCCATCACAAATTTTCCTGAGTAATCTTTCTAAAATACAAATATGATTATATTGATTTTTCTATTAAAACCCTTCAGAGGCACCTCATAGCTCCTTACTATGGAAGACAAAGTTCTTCATCATCATCTTTCTTTTTAAGGTTTTCTTTCTTCTTCTCAAGGATCATCTTTTTACTTCAGCTGCCCTCTCCACTGGCTGCAAGTTATGTTCTAGAGCAGAGCTTGGCAAATTTTCTTAAATGGCTAGATGGGAAATATTTTAGGCTTTGCAAGTGGCATATGATCCCTGTTGCATGCTTTTTTTTAAACCTTTAAAAATATAAAAACCATTCTTAGCTTGTGGGCCATACAAAAATAGTCTGGGTTGGATTTGACTAACCATAATTTGTGGGCCCCTCTTCTAGCCAAATAAAGCTAATATGTCATATTTTTCATTAGTCTCTGCTCTCATATGTGCTATTGGTTTGTGCTATTGGACTGTCCCTCCTAAATAGCAGGCTTCTTCCCATCATCCTTCAAAATTTAGCTCAGATTAACTTCTTACTGAATACTTCAGTGCTCCTTCAGGGCATATGTTAATCATTCCCTTTTCTTTGCTGCCTGTGTGCTTCACACATCCTTATGTTACTGCCCTCATTAGTGATGTAGCTATGTGTATACATGTGTTTGCCTCTTGCTAGAAGGAGCTCATTGATGAAAAACATACTTCATTGCTAAATCTTCCTGCTCCTAAATGTCTTTACTTGATTTGAATTGAAAGAAAAATTTAAAAATTGAAAGAAAAATGGGATGAAATAGTGTATGGCTGATTGAATACACTAATAAAATATATCTAAAATGGCATTTTTCTAACTTTTAAAAATACAATTAATTAAAGAGGTTATTCTATTCTCTGGTAGATTTTTTCCCCTTCTTAATTAAAAATTAATGTAAATTTAGGCTATGAAAGTACAGAGAGTAGTAGAACCAGTTCCTAAGCAGCTGCCACCCTGGGTGCAAAATAGTTCCTGCAGTTGAAGTCCCTCCTTTTCCCTTTCTTCCTGGCATGTTTATCATTTCTATGCATGATTTTATACTTTTACCACATACTTACTATATCTAAAACCGCAATATTGTTTTGTCTGCTGCTGACTTTAAAATAAATGATACATGCTGTTTTGCAACTTGTTTCTTGTTCTATATTGTTTTGAGATTTATCCACGTTGATATATATATAATTTCAGTTAATTCATTTTGCTGCATGTCTTTAATTCTAATATGCACAATTTTTCCCATGTTTAACATCTTTGAAATTGTGATACATCTTAATCAGTGTCTTACTCTTATAATTGGTATTTTTTCTGTTTTTGTGGTACATAACTGTATGGTGACTGTGCTATAAGCCACAGTCATTGTGTATGTTATATGAAAAAGCCACGCTACTATATCCATCCCTTTTCTGACAATTAGGTTATTTCAAAATTTTATCATTATGCTGCAGTGAACATTATTTTACCTGTTTTGTACTTACGTGTGAGAGCTTCTCCAGGCAGGGTATGTACCTGGGAGAAGACTTGCTAGATTATAGACCACATCCATTTTCAGCCTTGCTTTCTAAAGTGGTTGTACTTCTTACCCTACCTAGTCTCTAAGAGTCTTTGCTGCCCTGCTCCTCTTCAGCATTGGGTGTTGTCCTACCTTTTGTCAGCCTGATGGGTTTAAAATGGCATCTTCCTGTATTTTTTTTTTTTTTTTTTCCTTTGTGATATGTGGGCCTCTCACTGTTGTGGCCTCTCCTGCTGTGGAGCACAGGCTCCGGACGTGCAGACTCAGCGGCCATGGCTCACGGGCCCAGCCGCTCTGCGACATGTGGGATCTTCCCGGGCCGGGGCACGAACCCGTGTCCCCTGCATCGGCAGGCAGACTCTCAACCACTGCGCCACTAGGGAAGCCCTTCCTGTAGTTTTAATTAGTATTTTTCTTATAACTAATGAGGTTGAAAAAAAAAATTTTAAAGCCTTTTGGCTTGTACTTCCTTACCTGTGAATTGCCAGCTTATACCTTCTACCCATTTTTTACTGTGTTTTGCTAAACACACTATGACTTCTTTAGATCTTTTGTCAGTTATGTATGTTGCCAGTGTCTTCTCCATAGCTGTGGCTTATCTTTACTGTATCATTTGATAAATAAAAGTTTTCAGTTTTAATCAAGTCACATTTTCCAATCTCTTCCTCTTATAGTTGGTGCTTTTTGTATCTTGTTTAAAGAAAACCTTCCTTCCTTTCTATCAGAGGTTTGTGATTTGTTAAAAATGTAACATAAATTTTAAACTGAAAGGGAAAGATCCCCCCCCCGCCTTTTATATTTATCTTCTAGAAGGAAATTCTAGCACCTCAGTTGGAGAATAATTAGAGCCTGTGGGTGTGAAATTGTTTAAATGTAATGAGGGACAAATATAGCATTATAAACTTCTCATGATAAATTCACAGGTGGTCATAATAGGATAAAAATTTGGGAAATCACTAACTGGAGACAGTTGTGTGTCTTGTGTGTGTATTTTTTTTTTTAATTAGTGAAGAACTCTCTTTTTGGATGGTGTAGGGTGAAGTGGGTAAACATACCAAAGTGAAGCAGATAGTTATCTGTTCAGTCCGTGTAAGATGTAAAGGAGTTATAAATGGCTTTACCTTTGTAGGCTGTACATGTTAAAGAACAAATAAGGAGTGACTAAATTTTGGATAAACTAACTTGATCATTTAAAAAATCGTATCCCAGAATTTGAATGTACAGTGAAAATTTATGAAAGAGTTTTCCATTGGATTTAATTAACAATTCTTCCATTTCTTCCACAAAATATGATCTGTTTCTTTGATGTTGTCAGAAAAAACATTGGTAGGTTCATATGTATTTTATTGTCATAAATTAAAGTTTGGGTACTAATGAAGGTATCTAGACTTTTCTTTTCCCTCAAGTAATTGAATCTTTAAACTTCAAACTTGCAACCTGAGAACGAGGCCAACCATCTGTTGTCAGGGATAAGTATGGTAAAGGTAGAATTAAAATATATGAAAACATTATTTGATAATCACAGTGGATGTAGCTATGAGACATTAAAAAAGTGAATTTGGGGCTTCCCTGGTGGCGCAGTGGTTGAGAGTCTGCCTGCTAATGCAGGGTACATGGGTTCGAGCCCTGGTCTGGGAAGATCCCACATGCTGAGGAGTAACTAGGCCCGTGAGCCACAACTACTGAGCCTGCGCTTCTGGAGCTTGTGCTCCACAACAAGAGAGGCCGCGATAATGAGAGACCTGTGCACCGCGATGTAGAGTGGCCCCCGCTTGCCACAACTAGAGAAAGCCCACGCACAGAAACGAAGACCCAACACAGCAAAAATAAATAAATTAATTAATAAACTCCTATCCCCAACATCTTCTTAAAAAAAAAAAAAGTGAATTTGATGTAACTTTCATAGATTATTAACTCATTTATCATTTGAACAATACGTTGAAAATTAGGTCAGTTAGTAGGAATTTAAACTTCAGTCCAAATAATACAGGTTTTCATTTGTGGTATCACCATAATTATTTCAGGAGCTGATTTTTTGGGGAAATATATACAACAAATATATACAACAAACTAACGTTAATTTAAAGTTATATTTATGAACTAATCCAAGATAAAATGGTTAAAGGGGCATTACAGTAACAAATAGTAGTGCAATTTATAGCTTTGTTCAGTCACTCTAAGTAAAAGTGTGATATTTGTTTTTAACATTCTTCTCTATATTTGATGCCTTTCAGTTTTAAAGCTCTTAAGAAAAATGTCCTTTTATCCCTCAATAAAATGATGACAAATTTTCAGTTGAAACAGAAATGAAATTCTGATATTGTTTGCATTGTGTCCAGTTACAAGTATCAAAAAAATGATTCTGAATGAAACTTTATTGTAATGTCTTAATATCCTTTGAAAATATTCATGTGCCTGAAAATATCTTAAAAATGGAAAAAATGTAACTTTTTCTAAGTATATTCATGAAAGCAAAATCTTAAAGTCTATGGATAAACCAAGCTGGAACAATTTATTATTTACATGAAACTAGATTATGGACAGTATTGTTACCTTGAGGATTTCCTTCTATCTCCTTTGATCTCTTTGCTTGTCAGACCTTATGAATCCAAGACATAGCCATTTGTACAGAAATTAAGAGTTGTGATAAAGCTGGTGTTTTCAATATCATATAAAAAATAAGTGAAAAGGTTTGAGACGATAATAGCTTGAGGCTTTCTTTATTCATTTAACTGTGTGCTAGACTTTGTGAGGAATGCAGAAGTAGTGTAAGAACGGCATCATTTCTCTTTGGCCCACTACCTAGATGAAGTAGGTTGACCCTGCTGTTTTGCAAAAGATTTTCTGCAGGTTTTTTTTTAAATTAATTAATTAATTAATTTTTGGCTGTGTTGGGTCTTTGTTGCTGTGCGCGGGCTTTCTCTAGTTGCAGTGAGCGGGGGCTACTCTTCCTTGCGGTGTGCGAGCTTCTCATTGTCGTGGCTTCTCTTGTGGAGCACAGGCTCTAGGCGTGCAGGTTTCAGTAGTTGTGGCACGCGGGCTCAGTAGTTGTGGCGCACGGGCTTAGTTGTTCCGCGGCATGTGGGATCTTCCCGGACCAGGGCTCGAACCCGTGTCCCTTGCATTGGCAGGCAGAGTCTTAACCACTGCGCCACCAGGGAAGCCCAAGATTTTCTGCAGTTTTGAAAGTCATTCTAATGATGTACAAACCTCCTTTCTTAGAATGACTAAATTACTTCATTTGCATGTGTTAATAAAAATGCTTTTGTGAAGACCACCTTCCCCAAAGTACTTTTACTTCTCTGAAGAAGTTTTGCCCTTTAATACTACCTCCCCTAAAGTGCTTCACTTCTTCAAAGTTCATCATACCTGAAATGTTTCAGGAAAAAGATTGAGAGCTACTGTATTCAGATTTAGAATTTTGGGTTCTTTTGCTCCTAAGCATCTTTAAAAATATTTTTGTGTGTTACATAAGAGAAGTGTTAATTTTGAATCTGTTTTACTAGAAGGAGAGGAACTAGAATTTAGCAAGGAATATTGGGAGTTTGTGTGGTGGGAGATAATCAGAAGGAGATGGTAGATCAAAGGAAGAGATAATATTTTGAGGACAGAATGTGAAGTGCTGTGTTGATGTGGGCAGGTCAGACCTTGGGGTTTAATTGAGCTGAGGGAAGGAAAGAGGATTATAAGAGGTGACTGGATCCAATAAAGACCAGAATAGGATGATGAGGACTTGGTAGTAGGTCAAGAAGCACTGGCTTGTGTGTGTGGGGTGTTGTTGTTTTATTTGTTTTTTAGCATGCTCACTGAGTTTTTACGAAGTACATTTCAGTCTTTTTGTCTCATGCTAATCATAGCATGCTGAAAGGCAGTTGTAATCATTGCTGAAAGGCAATTAGTGTGTATTTGTGTGATTTGACTAAAAACACATTATTCCATTAGTGAATTTAGTACTACTCTAGCTGTGTAGACATGATACCATTACTGTTTGAACAGGATGATTCTTTAGCTCTTAGCTTTGAAGCTGGTAGATTAAAGGTACATTTGTACGTTTTACCTGATAAAAGAGTCTCAACTTTATTTTTGTTTCCTGTTCCATTCTGTCTCCCTTTAAAGAGTGGTAATAAGTTCACTTTTGAAAGTGAACTGTACTTGTGTCTACTTATTTTAGTATATCCTGGAAACAGAGTTGATAGGTGTGTTCAGAAAAGAAATCTTTTTTTTTTTTATGTTAGAAAAGAAATCTTAATGCAGGGTTTTTATGTAACAGAATCAGTTGTTTACCTTGATCTAGTGTAGCTGTTTGCTGATTTCCAGTTGAATGAAAATATTCCCTAAGGTAATGTTCATTGAGCTGACTTTTTTGTTTGTTGTATTGACAGTCTTTTTTTTAAATTGTGTAGTACTGGCTATGTATTTAATGTTTTGGTCTTTTATCCCTGTTTATTATGAGATAATCTTTTAGTGCCCTGAGCCTCTCTTTAGTTAAAGGAAACATTTTTCCTGTGTTTTTAAAAGGGTTTTGTTTTGTTTTGATTTATTTCTTCTTGTAGATCTTTAGAAATCTTCAATACTGATCACATTTCCTTATTTGTATCTTAATTTAAAACTTGTTTTTAATTAATTAATTAATTAATTAATTAATTAATTAATTATGGCTGCGTTGGGTCTTCATTGCTGTCCGTGGGCTTTCTCTAGTTGTGGTGAGCGGGGACTACTCTTCGTTGCGGTGCGTGGGCTTCTCATTGCGGTGGCTTCTCTTGTTGCGGAGCATGGGCTCTAGGCACGCGGGCTTCAGTAGTTGTGGCGCGTGGGCTCAGTAGTTGTGGCGCGTGGGCTCCAGAGTGCAGGCTCAGTAGTTGTGGTGCGTGGACTTAGTTGCTCTGCCGCATGTGAGATCCTCCGGACCAGGGCTTGAACCTGTGTCCCCTGCATTGGCAGGCGGATTCTTAACCACTGCGCCACCAGGGAAGTCCCTAAAACTTGATGTTCTTAGTAATTTAATAATTTCTATACTTTTCAGTGATGGTCTGAAAGAAGGGGGTTTGTTCAGTGATCACTTGGGAATTGGTTTCTGTAGAGCTTAGTCTTAAGTGTAATGTTTAATATTCATCAGTAACTCAAATGAAAAAATACAAAGTTTACGTGTTATAGCTACTGATGACATCAAGCTCTAAGTGTTAGTGTAGCCAGTATTGATGAAGAATCAGATTTAAAAAATTGGAGATTTGAAAATCACAATAAGATACCCCTTCATACCCGTTAGTATGGCTATTGTTAAAAAAGAAGAAAGAAGAAAATAACAAGCATTGGCAGGGATGTGGAGAAATTGGAACCCTTGTGCACTACTGGTTGGAGTGTAAAATGGTGCAGCTATGGGAAACAGTCTAGTGATTCCTCGAATTAAAAATGGAATTACCAGGCTTCCCTGGTGGCGCAGTGGTTGAGAGTCCGCCTGCCGATGCAGGGGGCATGGGTTCGTGCCCCGGTCCAGGAAGATCCCACATGCTGCAAAGCGGCTAGGCCCGTGAGCCATGGCTGCTGAGCCTGTGCGTCCGGAGCCTGTGCTCCGCAACGGGAGAGGCCACAACAGTGAGAGCCCCGCGTACTGCAAAAAAAAAAAAAAAGGAATTACCATAGTAATTTCCTGGTGGTCCAGTGGTTAGGACTCCGCACTTTCACTGCCGAGCTCACGGGTTCGATCCCTGGTTGGGGAACTAAGATCCTGTAACCTGTGTGGTGCGACCTAAAACAAAACAAAACGAAAAACAAAGGAATTACCATATAATCCAGCAATTCTGCTTCTGGCTATATATACAAAAGAATTGCAAACAAGGTCTTGCAGAGATGTTTGTACATCCATGTTCACAGCTGCATTAGCCACAATAGTTGAATGGTGGAAGCAACCCAAATATCTTTTGATGATGGAATGGATAAACAAAATATGGCATAAACATGCAATGGGAAATTACTTAGCGTTGAAAAGGAAGGAAATTCTGACACATGCTGCAACGTGGATGAACCTTGAAGACATGCTGAGTGGAATAAGCCAGTTATAAAAGGACAAATATTGTATAATTAAACTTATATGAGGTACCTAGAGTAGTCAAATTTGTAGATACAGAGTGTAGAAAGGTGGTTGCCAGGGGCTAGTGGGAGGGGACAATGGACAGTTGTTTTAGTTTTAGTTCTGGAGGTGGATAATGGTGATGGTTGCACAACAGTGTGAATGACCTTAATGCCACTGAGCTGTGCACTTAAAAATGATAAATTTTATGTTATGTATGTATATTTTACCACAGTTTTTTAAGGAAAAAAAGTTAAAAAATTGAGATTTGAACAAGTAGAAGAAGAAAGTTGAGTGAGGAGAATGCAAGGCATTATTTACCTTTAATTAAATGTATTTGTGATATCACAGGATATTTTAAAGAAGAACCTGATTACATATAGGGCTATGTATAAGTTTGGCAGGAAATGATCCAGAACTTTGATATTGGCTAATAAACTGAATATAAGATAGTCAAAGTATTTCTATCTCTGCTACCTCCCTCCGTTTTCAGAAGGCCTGATATTATGTGTAATAAGAAAAAAAAAAAAAGAAGAAACCATATCTTTATGGTTAGTGGTAGTTTAGTTATCAACATTGGTTACATTGCTGTTTTGGTAATTGTAAAAGGATGTGAAGAATTTGAATAGAATTCAGATGAGTCTTAAAGTTTTTTAGAGGCTTGGAAAAATAAGGCCTATTAAAGTACCTGAGATTATTAAGCCTGAGGAATGGAAACTTAACAGTTGCTCTAACAGGAGTCTTTTTTTATTTTAATAAATTTTATTTATTTATTTATTTATTTTTGGCTGCATTGGGTCTTCATTGCTGTGCGTGGGCTTTCTCTAGTTGAGGCGAGCGGGGGCTACTCTTCCTTGCGGTGTGCAGGCTTCTTATTGCGGTGGCTTCTTTTGTTGCGGAGCGTGCGCTCTGGGAGCGTGGGCTTCTGTAATTGCAGCACACAGGCTGAGTAGTTGTGGCTCACAGGCTTAGTTGTTCCACGGCATGTGGGATCTTCCCGGACCAGGGCTCGAACCCTTGTCCCCTGAATTGGCAGGTGGATTCTTAACCACTGTGCCACCAGGGAAGTCCCTAACAGGAGTCTTGACTGTCCTTGGAGTGATTTTATAGGCAGCTCCAGCTCACAAAAGGGTGGTATTTCAAAACTTCATTTCTTAGTCAGTTGGTAAGAACAAATGATAAAGTCATGAAATATAACTGCATTAGTATAACAGTATATATTGCAATGAAAAATAATAGGCAATATGTAGTATTGTACTGAATCAGTGTTTTGGACTATGGACTTCAGCAGCTTCTTGGAATACTAACTATACTCTGTAAAATCCATAAACACCAAGTATAAGATACTCTTCTCAGGTCATGAGTTAATCTGATGGAGTGTGGGAGAAGGGAAAGACTTAATACCTGTGGTAGGGAGTCACAGTAGTCAAGTTGATTAGTAATTTAGAGTTCTTTTCTTGTGGTCTGTTATAACAACTATCTCCAGCATTACCCCCTCATCCACTTCTTCTTATGTGCTATGTAAATTATGTGACATTCCTACCCCGTGTTTATTTTCTAAAGTTTCCTTTGAGATTGGTCCCACAGAGTACAGTGGTTGGTGAGGGGTAATTACTTTTTCTAAGCTTTCTTTAGTTGGCCCTGGTTGGAACCTTTGGGCTGTTTGCCTTCCAGCTTGGCATGTTGGAAAAGAAAAGGTAGGGACAGCTGGATTCAGAAATTGCAGTAGTTTTAAAAAAAAAAATCTCTAGGTCAATTACCTGGATCTCAGCTGTTGTTCACATAACACCTTTATTTAACATGGCATGGATTGGCCTAGCGTGGTATGCATTTTATTCCCTAGGACTTCATCCTGATTTTTCAGACTTGAGGGCCCTGAAGTGGTAGGACTTGAATTTGCCTAGGGTTTTGTACAGATGAGATCATTGGTTCTCAATAGTGTGAATAGTTGTGAATCTGTCAATAAATGGCCTTGGGAACTTGTATACATACAGATACCTGAACCTCACCACAGATTTACTGAATCAGAATTTTTCTGGAGTTTTAAATATATGTTTACTTAACTTTTTGTTCTTAAACATTTTTTAAAATTATTTATTTATTTATTTTGTCTGTGCAGGGTCTTAGTGTGGCACGCGGGATCTTCGTTGTGGCGTGTTTAGTTGCGGTATGTGGGATCTTGAATACGGCATGCAGACTTCTTAGTTGCGGCATGTGGACTCTTAGTTGCAGCATGCGAACTCTTAGTTGCGCCATGTGTGTGGGATCTAGTTCTCTAACCAGGGATTGATCCCGGGCCCCTGCATTGGGAGTGCGGAGTCTTACCCAGTGGCCCACCAGGGAAGTCCCTTACTTAACTTTTTATTAAGGAAAAATGTATACATATTCAAAAGTAGATAAGATAGTATAATGAACCCCTTTTTATTCACTATCAAGCTCCTATGATGAATGATTTATGGCTAATTTCATTTTATCTGTATCCCCATCCACTTTATCTGTTATTTTGAAACATATCCCAGATATATTATTTCGTCTTGAAATTGTTTCATCTGTATGTTTTAATAGGTTTCCCAGATGATTAAAAAACTTTTTTGAACAGGTAATACAGGTACATAGTAAAAAATAAGGTGGTAAAAAGGACGTACGGTGTAAAGTCAATCTTTCTCATTGCCTCCAGTATTCTTGTTATTCTTCTCTAAGGCAGAGAAACCTACAACTTCTTTATATATGTACACGTATTAACGTATGTGCAAAAATATTGATAATATAATTCCCCTTATTAATTAAACACACATGGTAATATCTGTTGTAAAATACACATTTTTCTGAATGTTGCCTTTTTCATGTAACAATATTGGGAATCAGGTTATAGCAGGGTAAAAAGATTGTTTTCATTGTTTTTTTTAAGACTCTGGTTGGTCTGTGTATCAAAGTGTATCTAACTGATGCCTTTTGGATGGATGCTTAGGTTGTTTCCAGTGTTGTGTTTCCTTACAAACAGTGCTGCATGAGTGTCTTGTACTGTATCTGAGTTATCTGATTCTTGATCAGAAAACATATCCATTTGCAATTTTGTTAGGTATTGCCAAATTTCTTTCCCACCATCTATGTATGGTATGTAGGGTTCTCCAGGCTCACCAGTTCCATTTTTAAAATGATTTTCACGTGTCTCCTGTTTATGTTCATGTTCTTCTTTAAATCCATTAGTATATTTATAAGAGCTGTTTTAGAAACTCTTGTTTGTGAGTTTCGTCATCTGTCATTGTGTCTTTCTATGGGTGTGGGTCACAGAAGTGCTTTGAAATAAGGAGAATCATGATAATGTTAAGTTGTTGAAGATGAGGTTGGGGAGCTTCACAGTGTTAAGTGAGTTAGAGAGTGAACTTGATATGTTTAGAAGGAGTTTTTGATGTGGCTTTGCCTCATTAAAAAGATGATAATTGGTGGAGTTTTGAAACCTCCCCTGAGTAAAAGTATAGAATAGATGCCAACAAGATTTGAAGAAAATGGATGAAAAGGTTTGGAACTCCAGGATTTCAATTTACGATTTTCTCTTACACATTGGACAGCAAGTCTTAATTTGTGTAATAAGGTTTTGTAGCTGATTTCTTGCCAAAGCCAGGTCAACTTAGGAAAGTGGTAGGTTGTAACAAGAATTGTTTATGAAGTTGAAGGAGGCATAAATTTATGCCTTTTACCTGAAGTGGCATTGTATTTTCCTGCTCCTTTTACTACACCCTAGGTATGTGACTTTGAACCAATTACCTAGTCCCTCTGAGCTTTAGTTTCCTTAACAGCAAATTGGGACTAAATAAAATACTGCAAATAAAGCATTTGTTCAACTGTTGCATAGTAGGTGGTAGCTCTTATTATTTTAAATATTATATATATTACATATAGTGATGGCAATCTGTTGTTTTTGAGTTAAAGAATTGATGTTTGATTTGTTAAAATAGTAGGAGACTGCCCAGAATATGATACAGATTTTTAAATTGTGGAGAACAGAAATATTTTGAAGTTAATTCAACCAACCAACATTTATTGAAAACCAACTCTATATTATGAGCACTTTGTTTCAGATCTAGTGTGAAAGACTGTTGTATGTGCTGACAGTTACAATGTAATGTCAGGCATGTCATATCATGAATGCTAATTAGAGGAATATGTAAGCTTTTACGAGAGCACTGAATGCCCAGTTCTGCCTGGAGAGTGAGTGGTGAGTGTGGGTGTTCCAGGCAAGGCTTCAACAAGAAGGTATTGTACAATGGAATATTACTCAGCCATTAAAAAGAACGAAATAATGCCATTTGCAGCAACATAGATGGACCTGGAAATTGTCATACTGAGTGAAGTAAGTCAGAAAGAGAAATATCGTAAGATATCGCTTACATGTGGAATCTAAAAAAAAAAAAAAGATGAACTTATTTACAAAACAGAAACAGACTCACAGACTTAGAGAATGAACTTATGATTACCAGGGGGGAATGGATAGTTAGGGAGTTTGGGATTGACATGTATATACTGCTATACTTAAAACGGATAACCAACAAGGACCTACTGTATAGCACAGGGAACACTGCTCAATATTATGTAACAACATAAATGGGAAAAGAATTTGAAAAAGAATAGATACATGTATATGTATAACTGAATCACTTTGCTGTAAACCTGAAACCAACACAACATTGTTAATCACCTATACTCCAATATAAAATAGAAAGTCTAAAAAAAAAAAAAAAGGTATTGTCTCAGAAATTCCCTGGTTAGGATTCAGTGCTTTCACTGCTGAGGGCCTGGGTTCAATCCCTGGTTGGAGAACTAAGATCCCACAAGCCAAAAGAAAAAAAATGTATCACTTTGATTTGAATGTAAAGGAGTTTGCTACAAGAGTGGATGTGGAAAATGACGTTAAGTAAAGAGGACATTGTGAAAACGAACTCTATCTGGCTTACATACTTATTTTTACAATTGATTTTTTTTTTCTCCCTGAGGCAGTTCTGGAGCTTTAGGTTTATGGAATGTAACTACATTTATGTAATATATATTTTCGGTTTTGGTCATTGGTTCATAAATGATATATTGGTAATAGAATGTTTTACTTTTGCCAAATGTGTACAGTTTAAGGATCTGTACCTTTTCTTTTGGAGGGAAAATGGTTGGTATAGTGCTTAGGGCATATCTTGGCCATTGTAGCTTAGCAGTAAATATTTGTTGATTAAATGAATGCACTCAGCTGTTTAGTCCCGACCTTTCATGCAGTACACAAAATATCTGAAGTACTAAGTAACTAAAATGGAACATTGAAAATGTTTTTTTCCTCCAAGGGGAAAAAATCTTAATGGAATTTAACTATTTTTATAAATCATGGACTTGATCCTTAAATGTTTTCTTCATGAGATTTAAAAAATTAAAATTTTGTAGCTAACATGGCCCTTTTTTTCTTTTGCAGGTATGGCCTCACAAGTCTTGGTCTACCCACCGTATATTTATCAAACTCAGTCAAGTGCCTTTTGTAGTGTGAAGAAACTCAAAGTAGAGCCAAGCAGTTGTGTATTCCAGGAAAGAAACTATCCACGGACCTATGTGAATGGTAGAAACGTTGGAAATTCTCATCCTCCCGCGAAGGGTAGTGCTTTTCAGACAAAGATACCATTTAACAGACCTCGGGGACACAACCTTTCATTGCAGACAAGTGCTGTTGTTTTAAAAAGCACCGCGGGTGCTACAAAGGTTATAGCAGCTCAGGCGCAGCAAACTCAAGTGGAGGCACCTCAGATTGGGGCGTGGCGACACAGGTTGAACTTCCTAGAAGGCCCCCAGCGATGTGGATTGAAGCGCAAGAGTGAGGAGTTGGATAATCATAGCGCAATGCAGATTGTGGATGAGTTGTCCATACTTCCTGCAATGTTGCAAACCAACATGGGAAATCCAGTGACAGTTGTGACAGCTACCACAGGAACAAAACAGAATTGTACCACTGGAGAAGGTGACTATCAGTTAGTACAGCATGAAGTCTTATGCTCCATGAAAAATACTTATGAAGTCCTTGATTTTCTTGGTCGAGGCACTTTTGGCCAGGTAGTCAAATGCTGGAAAAGAGGGACAAATGAAATTGTAGCAATCAAAATTTTGAAGAACCACCCTTCTTATGCACGTCAAGGTCAGATAGAAGTGAGCATATTAGCAAGGCTCAGTACTGAAAATGCTGATGAATATAACTTTGTACGAGCTTATGAATGCTTTCAGCACCGTAACCATACTTGTTTAGTCTTTGAGATGCTGGAACAAAACTTGTATGACTTTCTGAAACAAAATAAGTTCAGTCCTCTGCCACTAAAAGTAATTCGACCCATTCTTCAGCAAGTGGCCACTGCACTGAAAAAATTGAAAAGTCTTGGTTTAATTCACGCAGACCTCAAACCAGAGAATATTATGTTGGTGGATCCTGTTCGACAGCCATATAGGGTTAAAGTAATAGACTTTGGGTCTGCCAGTCACGTATCAAAGACTGTTTGTTCAACATATCTGCAATCTCGGTACTACAGGTAGGTGACAACTATTTTTTGGTTATTTGATGTTGAATTTTTGCTGAATGAAATAATTTTGTGTGTGTATGTGGTGAAAAAGACTGCTTTGGATAAATAGAGATCAAGATAAGTTCAGTTTAGGCTTGAGGTTTTAAAAATCTAGGCATACGTAAAAAGGAACGAAATTGAGTTATTTGTGGTGAGGTGGATGGACCTAGAGACGATCATACAGAGTAAAGTAAGTCAGAAAGAGAAAAACAAATACCGTATGCTAACACATATATATGGAATCTAAAAAAACAAAAGGTTCTGAAGAACCTAGGGGCAGGACAGGAATAAAGACGCAGACGTAGAGAATGGACTTGAAGACACAGGTGGGGAAGGGGAAGCTGGGACGAAGTGAGAGAGTGGCATGGACATATATACACTACCAAACATAAAATAGATAGCTAGTGGGAAGCAGCTGCGTAGCACAGGGAGATCAGCTTGTGACCACCTAGAGGGGTGGGATAGGGAGGGTGGGAGGGAGACACAAGAGGGAGGGGATATGGGGATATATGTATACATATAGCTGATTCACTTTGTTGTACAGTAAAAACTAACACAACATTGTAAAGCAATTATACTCCAAAAACGATGTAACGAAAACCCCAAAAAACACAAGAGAAGGCAGGAAAAGAAACAAAGGACAGAGGGAACAAGTGAACTCATATTAAAAAGAAAAAAATTTGGGCATAAAATCTGCTCAAGCAGAATAGAAATTCCTACTGCAAAGTTCTGTGTTAAAGACATTGGTTATTTTTTATTTTTTATTTTTGCGGTACGCGGGCCTCTCACTGTTGTGGCCTCTCCTGTTGCGGAGCACAGGCTCCGGATGCGCAGGCTCAGCGGCCACGGAATATTCCCGGACTGGGGCACGAACCCGTGTCCCCTGCATCGGCAGGCGGACTCTCAACCACTGCGCCACCAGGGAAGCCCGACATTGGTTATTTTTATTGTTAATAGAGAACCTGAAGGAATGATAGGTGATCAGTGACGATTAAACAGAAGTCTAAATATTGAGAAAAGGTTTATAGTAATTTTTGTACATATCTTTGGGCATTTTTCAGCACTTAAGAGAGCTAGCTTTTTAATGACACATCTGATGTAACTGAACATTTAGAAAAGTTATAAAATTCAGATTAGTGATTTTAAGATTTAAACACACTTCCATGGCTGCCTCAAATGTTCAGGCCACTTTTTCATAAGTTTTATTATGGTCTTTCCATCTATGCTTTAGGTAAATGTTGTCTTGGTGTTGGTGCTATGGGTGGAATTTGAAGAAGAAAATAATTTCTGTGTACTACAGTGTCATGATTAATGCTAGCCTGGAGTACAATAGATGGTCTTGAGGGTAGCTAATGATTACTGTGATTCAAAATATTGTCTTTAGTTTGTAAATGTTTTTGAATTCATCGTCTTTTTTTTTTAAATTTATTTTGGCTGCGTTGGGTCTTCGTTGCTGTGTGCGGGCTTTCTCTAGTTGCGATGAGTGGGGGCTACTCTTCGTTGCAGTGCGCAGGCTTCCCATTGTGGTGGCTTCTCTCGTTGCAGAGCACGGGCTCTAGGCGTGCGGGCTCAGCAGTTGTGGCTCGCGGGCTCTAGAGTGCAGTCTCAGTAGTTGTGGCTCATGGGCTTAGTTGCTCGGTGGCATGTGGCATCTTCCCGGACCAGGGCTCGAACCTGTGTCCTCTGCATTGGCAGGCGGATTCTTAACCACTGCACCACCAGGGAAGTCCCTGGATTCATAGTCTTATAATTTGGGGAAATTCTTTTCATTTCAGCCTAAATGAGTTTATCATCTTGATGTATTCTGGAGCCCCACGAGCCCCAGCACAGTGGGCAGATATAGGATCTGCCAATATTGGCCATTATTAATAAGTTAGTAAATAGATGAACACATGCACTTTATTGTTGGAAATTGTTAGAACATGAGGATTATATATTTAGGCCCAACACGGGGTAGTTATTTTCTGGCATTGCATCTGCCTTTGTACTATACCTCTCACCCTGATTAGCTTCTTGCAAATATATGCCTTAGTACCCAGGACAAGATAAAGCAGAAATTAGCTACTACAAAAATCAGCTCCAAACATATGTTCTACCATTAATAGTTTATCAGAAGGAAACCCACATTTATGTCACTTGGTGATAATTAAGTTTACTAAAATATATGTTAGAAATTAGGAATATAGCCTAATTTACCCTTTATATTCCTGATGTTATAATTTTTAGTATTAGAGTGCTAGATACTGTTCTTAAAGCCTTTTATTTATTTTTTAATTTATTTTTTATTTAAAAAAATTTAAAACATTTATTAAAAAATCTGTTTTTAATTTATTTTTATTTTTTGGCTGTGTTGGGTTTGTTGCTGTGTGCAGGCTTTTCTCTAGTTGAGGCGAGCGGGGGCTGCTCTTCGCTGTGGTGTGTGGGCTTCTCATTGAGGTGGCTTCTCTTGTTGCGGAGCATGGACTCTAGGCAGGCGGGCTTTAGTAGTTGCAGCACATGGGCTCAGTAGTTGTGTATGCGGGCCTTAGAGTGCGTACGTTTCAGTAGTTGTGGCGTGCGGGCTCAGTAGTTGTGGCTCTTCGGCTCTAGAGCACAGGCTCAGTAGTTGTGCCACATGGGCTTAGTTGCTCGCGGCATGTGGGCTCTTCCCGGACCAGGGATTGAACCCGCATTCCCTGCATTGGCAGGTGGATCGTTAACCACTGCGCCACCAGGGAAGTCCCTTAAAACCTTTTAGATGGTTTAAAAGGTATTGTAGTGTGGCACTGTAGTGAGTCTTAATTGACATCTCCTGTAATTAGACTTATTTGATCCTCTGTGCTCTTGACAATTTTTTTCAATTTAATGTAACACAAGATTAGCTTTTAGTTAATATTTTTCTGGAAAAATTATTTTAATATCTGATTTAACAGCATGAGAGGAATGGTGTTGTTTCCCTCTTGCCTTTGTATTCTGTGGATTTTGTCTTAGGAGCTTTTAGAACTCAGCTAGCATATTATATAAACCCCCAGGCTCCAGCTGCTTGGGCTCTATTTTTAGTTCACTTGTTAGTAAATGACTTCATTATATTTTGGTCCTGCATTATTCGGCATATCAGATGTAGTTATGTGTGATACCTAGACTCCTTTTCGTTATTTGAAATCTTTTGGATGAGAGTAAAAAGGAGCTTTATTTTTTATACTTGAGATGACCTGTTTATTAAATGTTTCAAGAGAGTAAAGGAAATCCTTTAAAAAGCAATCTAAGACACTAAATATTTTATGATATTGGTTTTTAGCATTAGGTCTTTGCACAAACATTAGCCTCTTTTGGGAATAGAAAAATAAGCTATGAATAATTGCTAAGTACAACTAGTAGTTTCTAATTTGTTTTTATACATACATTTCAAGTAAGTAATTTACCTGAATTTCAGAAGCTATACAGTTGCTAAATTACAGGTTCTGTTTTTAGATAAAAAAATAAATGAGGCTCTTATATGTAAAAACAGTAGTTGGTGTTGCTTGGATAACAAAAATTTAAGAATGGAGTTTATGTCAGTTGGATCAAGAGTTAGAAGAGTTTGTAAATATTATGGTAGATTGGTGAAAATGTAATATAGCCCTTAATCAGCTAGTTTTTTTTTAAATTATATTATTTCATTTATTTTTGGCTGCATTGGGTCTTTGTTGCTGTGCACGGACTTTCTCTAGTTGTGGTGAGCAGGGGCTACTCTTTGTTGCGGTGTGCAGGTTTCTCATTGCAGTGGCTTCTCTTGTTGTGGAGCACGGGCTCTAGGTGCACGGGCTTCAGTAGTTGTGGCACGTGGGCTCAGTAGTTGTGGCACACAGCCTTAGTTGCTCCGCGGCATGTGGGATCTTCCCAGACCAGGGCTTGAACCCATGTCCCCTGCATTGGCAGGAGGATTCTTAACCACTGCACCACCAGGGAAGTTCTCAGCTAGTGTTTTAATGTCTAGTATAACTTTGCATAAAAATAGCAGGTAACCATTATTTTTCAGTATTTGTACTTTTTATTTGGAGCTTTGTCAATTCTGCCTTAGTTTTTTTTTAAAATATTTATTTGTTTATCTATTTATTTAAGGCTGCATTGGGTCTTTTTTTTGAATTTTATTTAATTTATTTTTTTATACAGCAGGTTCTTATTAGTTAACCATTTTATACATATTAGTGTATATATGTCAATCCCAATCTCCCAATTCATCACACTGCATTGGGTCTTAGTTGCGGCATGTGGGATCTTTACTTGCAGTGCACAGGCTTCTCTCTAGTTGTGGTGCGTGGGCTCAGTAGTTGCAGCATGCAGGCTCCAGAGTGTGCAGGCTTAGTATTTGCGGTGCATGGGCTTTCTAGTTGTGGCATGCAGGCTCCAGGGTGTGGGGGCTCTGTAGTTGTGGTGCAGGGGCTCAGTAGTTGCAGCGTAGGCTTAGTTGCCCCATGGCATGTGGGATCTTAGTTCTCTGACCAGGGATCGAACCCAGTCCTGTGCATTGGAAGGCAGATTCTCAACCACTGGACCACCAGGAAAGTCCCTCTGCCTTAGTTTTTGTTATAAACCTGATTAGGCAATAATCAGAAGTGTCTCATACTTGATTTTTTTTTTTTACTCTTTGTTTAAAATAGATTGTATTTAAAAAATGAGGGACTTCCCTGGTGGTGCAGTGGTTAAGAATCTGCCTGCCAATGCAGGGGACACGGGTTCGAGGCCTGGTCTGGGAAGATCCCACATGCCGTGGAGCAACTAAGCCTGCACGCCACAACTACTGAGTTTGCGCCCTAGAGCCTGAGAGCCACAACTACTGAGTCCACGTGCCACAACTACCGAAGCCTGTGTGCTCTAGGGCCTGTGCTCTGCAACAAGAGAAGCCACCGCAATGAGAAGCCTGTGTACCGCAATGAAGAGTAGCCCCTGCTCGCTGCAACTAGAGAAAGTCCGCGTGGAGCAAGGAAGACCCAACGCAGCTAAAAAATAAATTAATTAAGAAAAGAGAAAAAAAATTTTTTTTAATTGCTAAAAAAAAAAAAGCAGGAAGTGAAACTTACCAAATTAAATATTTTTGAGCTAATCACAGTGGGAATACACATAGCCCAGGTTCCAAAGTAAACGATTTGCATTTAAACACAGATTCATGTGTTATTCTATTTTTTTGAACTGTGCAACACAGAAACATAGTAGGGATATCTTAAAATAGACAGTGGATTGTGGCCAGAAATTGTTGACTGCTATAGATGGTGAGGCTGTCTAGCTCTTGTAGTGATATAAGCCAGAAGTACATGCTAAGGGCATTGATTTGCTCAAGGTCAGCATGTTCTAAATTCAGCTGCCTGAGTATGGTTTCTGTCAAGAACACGTAGGGCTCTTGAATGCATAAAAGGTTTTAGCAGCAGAAGGTGCTGTATTTATGAGGTGTGGTGGCAACATTCAGGTCATAAATATCTTTTTCTTCTTTTTTAAATATAGAATTTTAGCCTGTGGTTCTGAGTCATTTCAGAGCATAGAGACAGGAAAGTGGGCTGGAAAGTAACCTGTATAGTGGTTGTATTCTTTGCTACTTATTTTTAGCATTAGTTGTTGAAGTAAATGCTGCTCTTTTCCATGTGACAGTTGACAAAGAGATATGTAATGGTAAAAAACAATTCAGGCTTATCAGTTTTGGTTTAGGGCACTCCCAGCCCCTCCTGCCTTTTTAGACCCTGAAGTATCAAAGACAAAGTTCCTGTAACAAAGTTAAGGCACACAGAATGACCCATAAAAAAATAACTAGTATTTTATGTAGGGTACTTTATAATAACAGAAGATTGTGTATGTATACTGCATCCTTTTTTCAAGTGCTTCTACATATAATTCCTAGTTTGTTCCTCATGTCTCAATCTCTGTGTTCTTAGATAGACGCTTGGTGGAATTCCTATTTAACAAATAGAAAACTGAGGCTTATACAGTTCGCACAGGTCCAAGTTTACAACGCAAGATTAACACAATTTTTGTTGAGCCCTTTTTGTGTGCTGGCACTGTGCTAGGTGCTAGGGATACAGATAAAACATGGTTTCCATTTAATGGGGAAGAAAAATAGTTTGTCTCAAGAAGTTCTAGGGTGGAAGTGTGTGCAGGGTGCTGTGGGAACCCAGAGGAGAGCCCTTAGCCTAATGTGAGGGTTCAGAGAGGATGTCTGGGGAAAGATGACCCTTGACTTGAATGAGACTTGAAAGTAGAGAAGGACTTAGTATTGACTAGTCTTTTTTGTTTTTGTTTTTGGCTTGCGGGATCTTAGTTCCCAGACCAGGGATTAAACCCAGGCCACGGCAGTGAAAGCGCCAAGTCCTAACCACTGGACGTCCCTTCAGGGAATTCCCAGGATTGGCTAGTCTTAAGGAGTGTTCTCTCACAAACTCACCCTTACCTTAGAGCTCAGTATTGGCTGAAATTGCTGGCAGCTTCTTCTCTGTATCATAAAAGTTGTTTTTGCTTAGGAATCTTTATTAGACAAAAAGTTGTCAGCTGGGTTTAGTTTTAACAGAAGTTTTAACAGAAGATTCCAAAAGTCTATAATGAAGTGGTTTTCAGTGCCATACATTGTGGTCACAGTCATAGATTACTACTATATCAGGCCTTCAAATAAAAATTTTGACAGAGCTCTTAAAGTTTTTTTTTTTTAAAAACACCTTTATTGAGCTGTAAATCACATGCTATGAATTTTACCCATTTAAAGTGTACAATTCATTGTCTTTTAGTGTATTCACAGTTATGCACCATCACCACAATTTTAGAACATTTTCCTTACCGCTCAAGAATCCCGATCCCTGCTCCCCAGCACTCTTTAGCCATCTTTCCACAATCTTCCCACCTCTAGCCCTAGGCAACAAAAAATCTACTTTCTGTCCCTACAGATTTGCATTTTCCAAACATTTCATGAATGTAATCATACAGTATGTTTCTTTCTTTCTTTTTTTTTTTTCTTTTGCGGTACGCAGGCCTCTCACTGTTGTGGCCTCTCCCGTTGCGGAGCACAGGCTCCGGACGTGCAGGCCCAGCGGCCATGGCTCACGGGCCCAGCCGCTCCGTGGCATGTGGGATCTTCCCGGACCGGGGCACAAACCCGTGTCCCCTGCATCGGGAGGCGGACTCTCAACCACTGTGCCACCAGGGAAGCCCCTATGTTGTCTGTTTTAACTGGCTTTTTTCCAATTAGTGTAATGTTTTCAAGATTCATCTATGTTGTAGCATGTATCAACACTTCACTTTTTTTGTTGTTGTTGCCAAATAATTCCATTGTATAGATATACCACATTTTATGTATCCATTCATCAGTTGATGGAGACCTCAGTGAAAAGATATGTGAATAGAAAACTCTAATATAGCCCCATGATTAAGTCTTTCATTCAAAATATTTAGTGCCTACAAAGTGTAAAATATTGTGCTGGGTGCTGGTTATACATTGAGGAGCAAAAATATAGACCCTACCATTATGATGTTTACAATCTAATGTGTAGATAACCAAAAAGTAATGGGAAAAGAACAGGGAGAGAGACTAACAGGATACTTACTTTTTTTGTTTTATCTTGGTTTTTAACTTTTTACTTTGTAATAATTTTAGACATAAAAAAGTTGCAAAAATAGTACAAAGAATTATATGCAGATTCTCCAAATATAAGCATTTTACCACCCTAGTTTTATCACTCATTCTTCTTTTCTTTCCCTCCCCTCCCCCTCCCTTCCCTCCCTCCCCTCCCCTCCCCTCCCCTCCCCTCCCCTCCCCCTCCCCTTCCTCCCCTCCCCTCCCCCTCCCTCCCTCCCCTCCCCTCCCCCTCCCTCCCTCCCTCCCCCCCCCTCCCCTCCCCCTCCCCCTCCCCCTCCCCTCCCCTCCCCTCCCCTCCCCCCTCCCCCTCCCCTCCCCCTCCCCTCCCCTCCCCCTCCCCCTTCCTCCCCTCCCCCTCCCCCTTCCTCCCCTCCCTCCCCCCTCCCCCCTTCCCTCCCCTCCCCCTCCCTCCCTCCCTCCCTCCCCTCCCCCTCCCCTTCCTCCCCTCCCCTCCCCCTCCCCTTCCTCCCCTCCCCTCCCCCTCCCCCCTCCCCTTCCTCCCCTCCCCTCCCCCTCCCCCCTCCCCTCCCCTCCCCCTCCCCCCTCCCCTCCCCTCCCCCTCCCTCCCCCCCTCCCCTCCCCCTCCCTCCCTCCCCTCCCCTCCCTCCCTCCCTCCCCTCCCCCTCCCTCCCTCCCCTCCCTCCCCTCCCTCCCTCCCTCCCTCCCCTCCCCCTCCCTCCCTCCCCTCCCTCCCCTCCCCCTCCCTCCCTCCCCTCCCTCCCCTCCCCCTCCCTCCCTTCCCTCCCCTCCCCCCTCCCTCCCTTCCTTCCTTCCCTCCCCCTCCCCCCTCCCTTCCTTCCTTCCCTCCCTCCCTTCTTCGTTGCTGTGCAAGGGCTTCCTCTAGTTGTGGCAGCAAGCGGGGGCTACTCTTCATTGTGGTGTGCAAGCTTCTCATTGCGGTAGCTCCTCTTGTTGCGGAGCACGGGCTCTAGGCACGCAGGCTTCAGTAGTTGTGGCACACGGGCTCAGTAGTTGTGACTTACAGGCTCTAGAGTGCAGGCTCAGTAGTGGTGGCACACAGGCTTAGTTGCTCCACAGCATGCGGGATCTTCCCGGACCAGGGCTCAAACCCGTGTCCCCTGCATTGGCAGGTGGATTCTTAACCACTGTGCCACCAGGGAAGCCCGTATCACTCATTCTTTTTCTGTGTGTGTACACATACAGATACACAGGTATATTTTTTCTGTTGTTACAGTGTTTGAGAGCAAGTTTTAGATGTAAAGCCCCTTTACCTCTAAATAATTATAAGAGAAATGTCCTTATGTTTAGGAATACACAGTATTCTTAAACATAAGGACATTTCTCTTGCATAACCCCAGTGCAATAATCAGAATCATCATTGGTTAATATCAGTATTATTGATTTGATGAACTGTTTGAACTGCTCAGTACTATTTGATTTGAGGAAATGAAAATCAATTTAGTACTAGTAGCTTATTTATAGACTTAATTCAGATTTTGCCAGTTGTCTTACTGTTGACTTTTTTCTTGCCCAGAGTTCAAGTTCACACATTGCAGTATGTGTGTATATGTATGTGTGTATATGTATATATATATATATATATATATATATATATATATATATATATATATGTATATACATATACACATACATACATACAGTGGTATACTACTCAGCCATAAAAAAGACTGAAACTTTGCCATTGCAACAACACGGATGTACTTAGAGGGTATAATGCTAAGTGAAATAAGTCAGACAGAGAAAGACAATACTGTATGATAACACTTATTTATATGTGAAATCTAAAAAATCAAACTAGTGAATATAACAAAAAGGAAACAGACAGATATAGAGAACAAACTGGTCATTACCATTGGGGAGATGGGTTGGGGGAGGGGCAAGATAGAGGTAGGGGGTTAAGAGGAACAAACTGCTATGTATAAAATAAAGATACAGTGATATATTGTAGAACACAGGGAATATAGCCAGTAGTTTATTTATTTATTTATTTATTAGTTTCTGCTTTATAACAAAGTGAATCAGTCATACATATACATCTGTTCCCACATCCCTTCCCTCATGCATCTCCCTCCCTCCCTCCCACCCTCCCCATCCCACCACTCCAGGCGGTCACAAAGCACCGAGCTGATCTCCCTGTGCTCTGCGGCTGCTTCCCACTAGCTATCTACCTTACGTTTGGTAGTGTATGTATGTCCATACCTCTCTTTCGCTTTGTCACAGCTTACCCTTCCCCCTCCTCATATCCTCAAGTCCATTCTCCAGTAGGTCTGTGTCTTTATTCCCGTTTTACCCCTATGTTCTTCATGACATTTTTTTTTTTTTAATTCCATATATATGTGTTAGCATATGGTATTTGTCTTTCTCTTTCTGACTTACTTCACTCTGTATGACAGACTCTAGGTCTATCCACCTCATTACAGATAGCTCAGTTTCGTTTCTTTTTATGGCTGAGTAATATTCCATTGTATATATGTGCCACATCTTCTTTATCCATTCATCCGATGATGGACACTTAGGTTGTTTCCAGCTCCGGGCTATTGTGAATAGAGCTGCAATGAACATTTTGGTACATGTCTCTTTTTGAATTATGGTTTTCTCAGGGTATATGCCTAGTAGTGGGATTGCTGGATCATATGGTAGTTCTATTTTTAGTTTTTTAGGGAACTTCCATATTGTTCTCCATAGTGGCTGTACCAATTCACATTCCCACCAGCAGTGCAAGAGTGTTCCCTTTTCTCCACACCCTCTCCAGCATTTATTGTTTCTAGATTTCTTGATGATGGCCATTCTGACTGGTGTGAGATGATATCTCATTGTAGTTTTGATTTGCATTTCTCTAATGATTAATGATGTTGAGCATTCTTTCATGTGTTTGTTGGCAATCTGTATATCTTCTTTGGAGAAATGCCTATTTAAGTCTTCTGCCCATTTTTGGATTGGGTTGTTTGTTTTTTTGCTATTGAGCTGCATGAGCTGTTTATAAATTTTGGAGATTAATCCTTTGTCAGTTGCTTCATTTGCAAATATTTTCTCCCATTCTGAGGGTTGTCTTTTGGTCTTGTTTATGGTTTCCTTTGCTGTGCAAAAGCTTTTAAGTTTCATTAGGTCCGATTTGTTTATCTTTGTTTTTATTTCCATTTCTCTAGGAGGTGGGTCCAAAAGGATCTTGCTGTGATTTATGTCATAGAGTGTTCTACCTATGTTTTCCTCTAAGAGTTTGATAGTTTCTGGCCTTACATTTAGGTCTTTAATCCATTTTGAGCTTATTTTTGTGTATGGTGTTAGGGAATGGTCTAATCTCAAACTTTTACATGTCCCTGTCCAGTTTTCCCAGCACCACTTATTGAAGAGGCTGTCCTTTCTCCACTGTACATTCCTGCCTCCTTTATCAAAGATAAGTTGGCCATATGTGCGTGGGTTTATCTCTGGGCTTTCTATCCTGATCCACTGATCTTTCTGTTTTTATGCCAGTACCACACTGTCTTAATTACTGTAGCTTTGTAGTATAGTCTGAAGTCAGGGAGCCTGATTCCTCCAGCTCCATTTTTCGTTCTGAAGATTGCTTTGGCTATTCGGGGTCTTTTGTTTTTCCAAACAAATTGTGAAATTTTTTGTTCTAGTTCTGTGAAAAATGCCAGTGGTAGTTTGATAGGGATTGCATTGAATCTGTAGATTGCTTTGGGTAGTAGAGTCATTTTCACAATATTGATTCTTCCAATCCAGGAGCATGGTATATCTCTCCATCTATTTGTATTATCTTTAATTTCTTTCATCAGTGTCTTATAATTTTCTGCATACAGGTCTTTTGTCTCCTTAGGTAGGTTTATTCCTAGATATTTTATTCTTTTTGTTGCAATGGTAAATGGGAGTGTTTTCTTGATTTCATTTTCAGATTTTTCATCATTAGTGTACAGGAATGCCAGAGATTTCTGTGCATTAATTTTGTATCCTGCTACTTTACCAAGATGATTGATTAGCTCTAGTAGTTTTCTGGTAGCATCTTTGGGATTCTGTATGTATAGTATCATGTCATCTGCAAACAGTGACAGCTTTACTTCTTCTTTTCCAATTTGGATTCCTTTTATTTCCTTTTCTTCTCTGATTGCTGTGGCTAAAACTTCCAAAACTATGTTGAATAAGAGTGGTGAGAGTGGGCAGCCTTGTCTTGTTCCTGATCTTAGTGGAAATGGTTTCAGTTTTTCACCATTGAGGACAGTGTTGGCTGTGGGTTTGTCATATATGGCCTTTATTATGTTGAGGAAAGTTCCCTCTATGCCTACTTTCTGCAGGGTTTTTATCATAAATGGGTGTTGAATTTTGTCGAAAGCTTTCTCTGCATCTATTGAGATGATCATATGGTTTTTCTCCTTCAACTTGTTAATATGGTGTATCACATTGATTGATTTGCGTATATTGAAGAATCCTTGCATTCCTGGAATAAACCCCTCTTGATCATGGTGTATGATCCTTTTAATGTGCTGTTGGATTCTGTTTGCTAGTATTTTGTTGAGGATTTTTGCATCTATGTTCATCAGTGATATTTAGCCAGTAGTTTATAATAAGTATAAATTGAATATAACCTTTAAAAATTGTGACTCACTATGTTATACACCTGTATATACTATTGTACATCAACTATATGTCAATGTAAAAAAAATCACACGTTGCGTTATTTGCCACGTATGTCTCTCTAGTGTCCTCTTATCTGGATTAGCTCCTTATTTTCTTTACCTTTCATGATCCTGACACTTTTGAAGAGTACTGGCCAATTATTTTTTAGAACTTCCGTAGTTTGGGTTTGTCTGATGTTTTTGTGTTATGTGTTTTAACTTACAGAAGTGATGTTTTGTTCTCACATATCGGGAGGCACATGTTGTCAGTTCGTCCCATTACTAGTAATGTTAACTTTGATCACTTGACTGAGGTGGTGACTTTCAGACTTTTCTACTGTAACGTTTTTTCTTTGTAATTAATAAGTATCTTGTGGAGAGATACTTTGAGACTATTCATATATACTGTTTCTCATCTTATTTTCACAGACCAATTTTAGCATCCATTGATGAATATGGCCTTTAACAGTTATTAAGTGTGGGGTTGCAAAATGATGATTTTCTAACTTTATCATTATCATTCCTCTGTAAGGAATTCTCCTGTAAGGAAGAGCTTTCCTTCACTCTGTTTGTTGTTGTATAGACTTATAGATTCATATTCAATGGGTTATAATCTATTACTTGTCATTTGTTTTACCGCACAATTGTCCTAAACTGTCTAGTAAGAAGAGCCTTTTTAAGCTTGCTCCTGTATCCCTTCAACATGGCCCTATCCTTCCTTGAGAGCTTACTTGCTGACAGCACAAGATGTTCCAGGCTTACTTTGTACTTTTCCTGCTCCATGCTTGGTATTGGCCATTTTTCTAAGGACCGTTGGTTCCTGTTATTGGAGATAATGGTATTTAGGAAACAAGATCTGGATGCTAGTCCCAGATGTGCTCATTGGTACTAGGGTGTTATTGCTTTTAGGTCCTTTGAGTGGCAAAGCTAGAAGATGTGTGTGTGTGTGTGTGTGTGTGTGTGTGTGTTTGTCTGTCTTTGTGTGTATATGTAATTCTTTATCTATCTTTATATATTAAAACAATGAATTCATACTGACATGTTTAGTTCTGACAGCTCAGAGTTCATTCTGTCTTCTTCCTTTATTTATGATCTCTTCTCTGACATGAAGAAACTTGGCTCTCATTATCCACAATGTTACTTCTTTGCTCAATTCTAGAATGCACTTCAAGTAGTTTTGGAATTGCTAACCCATACCACTGCTAATTTACTAGCCGGAGTATGCATTTATTTATAGTTGTTTTATTCTTTAGCCTTAGACTTGGAGGATGTCTTCAAAGTACTGGGTTCCAAAGTTAGTTAGGTTAGTTCTTCCTCAACTCCCCTTTCTCCCATCTTCAATGTGATTATTATTTATTTGAAATATAATTAAGTTCATTGCATTGTATTCCATTTTGGGTCCTTTATATCCTTGTTTATTTATTTGACTATTTGAAACATTAACATAGTTCTGAAAATCAGAGCAATATTAAAATATTATCTCAGAAGTGTCATGCCCCCTCTTCCGTGACTCCCCTCATTCTTTCTACCTCATTCCTACCCAACCCCTTTTGGTAATCATAATCATTGATTTTTTAATTTATTCTGTGGTGTGTGTGTGTGTGTGTGTGTGTGTGTGTGTGTGTGTGTGTGTATGTGTTTGGCAGCGGGTGCAAGTAAGCAGACAAATGTCTCAGTTCCCCTTTTATAAGAAAGATAACATACTGTAGATACCTGTTTGCGCTTGGCTATTTTCCCTTAACAGTGTTTCCTGGAAATCGCTTCATGTCATTTCACAGAGATCTTTCTCTTTCTGTTTTGCTGCTTAATACCCTTTATTGTGTGTATTACCATAGTTTATTTAGCCATTTTTCTTTTTTCTTTTTTTTTTGGCTGCACCACACGACTTGTGGGATCCTAGTTCCCTGATCAGGGATTGAACCTGGGCCCTCAGCAGTGAGAGCACAGAGTCCTAACCACTGGACTTCCAGGGAATTCCTAACCATTTTTCTAACTATTGTGTATCCCAATTACAAACAATTGCAAAGAATAACTCTGTACATATGTATTTTTGTCTTGTTGGAATTGCATCTTCAAGGTAAATTTCCAGAAGTGGAATTAGTCAAAAGGTAAATACACGTGTAGTTTTGTTAAATATTGCCAAATTCTCTTCAGTAAGGACTGTATAAATTTGCATTCTAATCAACAATATATGATAGTGCCTGCTTCTCTATTGCCTTGCCAACAGAATATGTTGTCATTCTTTTAAAATTTTGCCAAGCGTGGTATATTTGGGGTATTAATTTGCATGTGTCTTATGAGTGAAGTTAAATATCTCATGTTTAAGGATCATTTTAAAATTATAGGGTGTGTGTATGTTTGTGAATTGCCTATTCATATCATTTGCCCATTTTTCTATCAAGCATTTGGTCCTTTGTCCCTCAGATTTTAAGATTTCTTTATATATGAGGGATATTAGCTCTTTATGTATGATATATGTTGCCCTTTTTTTTCATTTTTTATGTTTTTTGCCTTGTGAAAATTTTGTGTGTGTGTGTGTGGTCAATTTTATCAATCTTTTATTGCTTCTGGATTTTAAATCATAGTTAGAAAACCTTTTTTGTACACCAAGTTTAAAGAGGCATTTGCCCTCTTTTCTTCTAGTACTTATTGAGATAGTTTTTTAGCATTTAGATCTCTAATCCATTTCGAGTTTATTCTTGTAATTGGTGTGAGGTGTGGATCTAATGTTCTTTTTCCAAATAGCTAATCAGTTGTAGGGACCTACTTTAGATTGGGTGGACAGGGAAAAAGCTCTAAGGACATGATATATTAAACTAAGATCTGATGGGAGCCTGACATCCACCGTGGTTGGAATGAGAGACCTAGACAGAGGAAAGAGCACACGTGAAGGCTCTGAGATTAGAAAGAGCTTGGTTAGATAAAGAATCCGAAAGCCTGCCAGTGAGACCTCGGCCTGTTGGAGTGGGTATAGTAGTAGAGGTGTGATTGAGGTTGGAGGGTAGCCACAATATGGTTTATGTCTTTATCTCTCTGGCTGCTCTTTCAAGGGGGAAGGGGACAAGAATGAAAGTAGGAGTAGAAAAACCATTAGGAAGGAGGCATTAAAGTAATCAATCCACAGAGAAGAGGTGGTGCCAGTGGAAAGAAATCGATAGATTTGAGATATGTTTTAGTATTAATGTGTCTATTTTGTTTTTTACTAGAATTAATTTTTTTCCCTTGAGATAGATGCTTTGTTATGGTTGATATTTGTTGACTTAAATTGTGTGTGAGTTTAGACAAACACCTGACTTCCATGGCCTCAGCTTTCTCATTTGTCAAATAGGAATGTCATTATGATTCAGAGTATATTTCTATATATATATATATATACACTTAACCTGGAAAGCTCTACTAGACATGACTGCCTGAATCAGAGGAAGTGAAGTAATAGCCTTTAAAAATTTTTAAGCTAAATCATGACATTTTGTTTTTAAAGTTAAGTTATTTTAGGCTGTTTTTATAATTCCCCCAAATCAGTGGTTATTGTTTATCCCCTAGAAATGACTACTTTTTCTTATCATATATTAAGAAAAATATTTAAACAAAAACAGTGTCACAGAATACATTGTTTTGCAATTTGCATTTGGTTAACTGTATGTCTTTGGACTTTTTTTTGTCAATATAAGTTTCTGTAGAGTAATCTTACTCTATGAAACTATTTAAATAGAAATTTCATGTGTGACCTCCATTTAAATACTAATTGAACACATCAACTGTAAAGAGACAGTTATAAGGCAGTAGAGAAAAATGGGATGTCAGACGATATTAAGGAATTACTGAATTTTTTAATGTGTGATAATAGAATTGTGGTTATTATTATTAAAGTACCTCTTAAAGTTTTATATGTTGAGGTTTTTTTTTTTTTTTTTTTTTGCGGTACGCGGGCCTCTCACTGTTGTGGCCTCTCCCGTTGCGGAGCACAGGCTCCGGACGCGCAGGCTCAGCGGCCATGGCTCACGGGCCCAGCCGCTCCGCGGCATGTGGGATCCTCCCAGACCGGGGCACGAACCCATGTCCTCTGCATCGGCAGGCGGACTCTCAACCACTGCGCCACCAGGGAAGCCCCTGTTGAGGTATTTTTAAAAAAAATTTTCTGGGACTTCCCATGGTCCAGTGATAAAGAATCCACCTTCCAATGCAGGGGACGCAAGTTTGATCCCTGGTTGGGGAACTAAGATCCCACATGCTGCAGGGCAACTAAGGTTGCGTGCCACAACTACCGAGCCCTTGCACCTCAACGAGAGAGCCCACGTGCTGCAAACTACAGAGCCCACGCACTCTGGAGCCTGCGTGCCACAACTAGAGAGAACAAACAAACAAACAAACGCCCAGCACGCCACAACTAGAGAGAAGCCCGTGCAACACAACAAAGATTCCTGCATGTTGCAGCTAACACCCAACACAGCCCTCCTGCCCCCCCAAAAAAGTTAAATTTTTTTCTTTTTGCCTGCCCCATGCAACATGTGGGTTCCTAGTTCCCCGACCAGGGACCAAACCCGAATGGTCCCCGATTCAGGGACCTGAATTGGGAGCTCGGAGTCTTAACTACTGGACTGCCAGGGAAGTCCCCTGTTGAAGTATTTATAAATGTAATATACCTGGGATTTTCCAACTACTACCTAGTGGGTAGCCGTTATAATTTTAGAGTCTTTTTGTTGATGCACTGGTAATTTTTGAAGCTGGGTGGTTGGTAGATGGTGGTTCAACTGTACGTATTTGAAATTTTCTATAATAAAAAGTAAATAAATGCAATTAGGTCTTAAACACTTTCAAATTAAATGCCAAAAATAATTATCATAGTTCTTAATATCCATGGAATATACTGGTAGTTTCCTAGAGAGTGGCTTTTTTTTTTTTTTTTTTTTTTGCGGTACATGGGCTTCTTACTGTTGTGGCCACTCCTGTTGCAGAGCACAGGCTCCGGACACGCAGGCTCAGTGGCCATGGCTCACAGGCCCAGCCGCTCTGCGGCACGTGGGATCCTCCCAGACCAGGGCACGAACCCGTGTCCCCTGCATCGACAGGCGGACTCCCAACCACTGCGCCACCAGGGAAGCTCTACCGTAGCTTTTGTAATAAGTTTTGAGATCAGGAAGTGTGAGCCCTCCAACTTTGTTCTTTTTCAGAGATGAATATTTGGGGTCCCTTGAATTGCTTTTATTTATATCATCATTTTCCCCCAAATTTGAGGTCACATTGAGAATTTTTTTATTGATGTATAATTGGCACATAATATTATATTAGTTTCAGGTGTACAACATAATGGTTCAATATTTGTATATGTTGTGAAATGATCACCACAGTAAGTCTAGTTAACATCTGTCCCCATACATAGTTATAGAAATACATATTGAGAATTTCAATGTTAAAACTACCTTTAATATATGTCACAATTTAAGAATGTAGATTGACCAGTGGGTATAGTCAATACATAATGCATTTTGTCTATGTTAACATTTTGATTCATCTTTCCTTTTCAGCTTTATAGTACAATTTACCCTCAGAGCATCCCTTGCCTAGTAATACTTTCTGAACATGCTGTGTACTTTTCACTCCTATTCCTTTGTCTAGGCCTGAATATCCTTCTCTGTTCTTCCTAAGAAAATTGTATTCATCCTTCAAGGCTTAACTTAGATGTTACCTCCTGGATAGTCTTTTCCTGAACTACCCTGTAGTCATTCCTTCTGAGCTATATTTAGCATAGTAGGGTATTTATATGTGGAATAGGCACTCACTGAGCCTTAATTAGGAAATACTTACTCTTACTGTGAATTACTGGAACATAGACTCAAAATTTTAAAGTTGGAAGGGACTTTTGATATCTTCTTATACAATCCCCTACCCATACATGCATAACTTTTAATAGTATCCTAACACATTTATTTGTCCAACCTCACCCTGAGCTCTTTTCAGTAATCACAGGAGACTTCCCTTTTAAAACTAGGTCCTGCTTATACCCATGGGTACTTAAGGTGTGTGGGAGTATTTCATATAGTAGGATAAGTATAATCTTTTTGTGATGTCACTTTTTTGTGGTCTTAAATTTTAAGAAATACTTTTTTGGGGTAATTACAGGTATATTATAGAAACAGATACAGAAGTTCATAGACCTCTTTTAGATGTCTAGACTGTTCTGAGGCCATGAGTTTATTCTTCTCTATGTAGTCTTTTCTTTAAGTTTATATCAAGAGAAATTTTTTTGGGAATTACATGAAGTAAGCCTCTTTGTTTTCAGGCATCTTTCACTGTTAAAAAAATTTCCCTTTTGGTAACTAGAATTCTAACATAGACTCACCCCCACTTACATAAAGTAACTGATTCTGCTAACCATAAGAAACTTGATTAACAAGTGGACTAGATACATGTATTTTATCTGAGGAACATAAATATATCTCAGTTTAAAATCCTGAACTAAGGCTTCCCTGGTGGTGCAGTGGTTAAGAATCCAGCTGCCAATGCATGGGACATGGGTTTGACCTCTGGTCCGGGAAGATCCAACATGCCACAGAGCAACTAAGCCCATGCACCATGACTACTGAGCCCGTGTACCACAACTACTGAAGCCCGTGCACCTAGAGCCCGTGCTCCACAACAAGAGAAGCCACCGCAGTGAGAAGCCTGCGCACTGCAGCGGAGAGTAGCCCCCACTTGCCACAACTAGAGAAAGCCTGTGTGCAGCAAAGGAGACCCAACATAGCCAGAAATAAATAAATAAATAAATTTATTTTTTTTAAAAAAAGAATCCACTTGCCAGTACAGGGGACACGGGTTCGAGCCCTGGTCTGGGAAGATCCCACATGCTGCGGAGCAACTGAGCCCGTGCGCCACAACTACTGAGCCTGCGCTCTAGAGCCTGTGAGCCACAACTCCTGAACCCGCATGCCACAACTACTGAACTACTGAAGCCCACGCACCTAGAGCCTGTGCTCTGCAACAAGAGAAGCCACCGCAATGAGAAGCCCGTGCACTGCAACGAAGAGTAGCCCCTGCTCACCACAACTAGAGAAAGTCCCTGTGCAGCAACGAAGACCCAATTTAGAATAAAGTGTATTAGTATCTTGCTTAGAGGACTGTCCTTGGGCTGTCTGTGCCAAGGGACTATAGTTTAGATAAGGTCTCTTTAAGTACCTAAGGAACTAAACTACTTAGTTTAGTTCCTTAGGTACTTAAAGAGAAGTGAAAGAAGGAGAGAAAAGAGAATACGACTACTTTGCCTTGTACTAAATTCTGTCCGTTTGGAAACAGCTTTGGAATTCATCTAGATATTCTAAGTATTAAATCCTGTAAAGGTTATTTAAGACCCCCTTCAGTTCTTTGTGCCTAGGCACTTGTAACTTCTAATTTCATTTCTTCCCAATTTTCTCCTTACTTCCCTTCATCCTTCCTGAAATGAAATGAAAAATAATATGGTATTTCCCATATAATCATTTCCTGTATTTTGAAGAGCCCATACTTTATTCTCCCTAATAAACTCTTCTAAGATAATCTCTTACTTAATTCTTTTATATAATGACAAATCAGTGCTTATGATTTCACAAATGATTTCAGTAATAACGAAAAAGAAACAACGTGAAAAATATCATAGGATTTGGGTAGAACTAGCAGACTAGGAATTCTGAATTTTAACCCTAATTCTAGTACTGATTTACTTAGTATATGTGACTCGTGAGGAGGCTACTTAACTTTATATATTTGCACATTGATGGTTTAAAGCTGTATTATGATCCTCTTGCTGTATAGGTGTGATGTTAAGTTATAAGATAACTACATAAATGCTAAGTAATACTAGTACGGCGTAGGACAAAATTGTTTTGTAAAAGCTTGGTCACAGTGAGTTTGTTAATTCTGTTGATTTTAGATGTAAAATAGGTAATAAATGTAATGCCATATGAACGGCTAATCAGTAATTTTATGTCAGATTGGAATGACTATTCTAGAATTGAATATAGTAGTTATATAGAAATAGAAATAACTAACAGTATAACAGGTTAAAAAGAAAACTTTCGTGATGGTTTTTAAAATTAAGTTGAATAAAAGCCTGTAATTTCTAAGGTTATCAGTTTTTCCCCTTGTGCTATATAGCTTTGTTTCAAAGGTGTATATAGTGTCATGAATGTACTGTAATTGAATGTAATGATATCATGGATTAGATGTTGGTCCTGACCCCACACACCTCAGAATGCATGTGCCTGTTTGTTTCTGAGTCTTCAGCATTTTCCCGTGAATGGAATTCAGCACCCTGGATGTTATTAACAGAGTGCCTGCTGCCACGGAAGAGTGCCAGTTCAGTGGCCAGTGAATAATTTAGTCATCAGTTGGTGTGGCAAGATTGTATTACTTAGGAGAGAATTTAATATGTGCTAAACTTTGACATTAAAAAGAACAAATGTGTGTGTGTTTTTTTTTGATAGAACAGTGAATTACAAAAAGTTTTGAATATATTTATCTAAAACCAGTGTACTAATTAAAATTTATTTGATTTAATGTTTTTAGAATTATAATAGTTATGGATGCTCACTGTCAGAAAAAATTCAATAATACAGAAGGCTAAGAAGCAAAACAGGAACAGTTTTCCCCTTTATTGTGACTCTGCTTTATAATTTTTATATGTTTTATTCTTTAAACATTTCTCTATGATGTACATTTCATTTGTTTTCTGATAATGCTACCAGGAACTTTCTGGAAGTCCTTGGACACTTGAAGGTACATTTCCACAACATTTCTAGAAGGAGGATTGTTGGGTCAAAGGATATGTACGTTGTGCTGCTGGGCACTGCCAATTTCCTTTCAGAAATGTTGTACCATTCCAGTGCACAGTCTTACCAATAATGTGTGAACGTGTCCTTTTCCTCACATTCTTGTCATCACAAGGGTATTTCTGGTTTTTCAAATTGGTGGCTGTAAATAGGCAAAAAGCAAAATCATTTAAATTTTATCTTCACTCTTCATTACATTTTTTTTTTTTTTGCGGTACGCGGGCCTCTCACTGCTGTGGCCCTTCCCGTTGTGAAGCACAGGCTCCGAACACGCAGGCTCAGCGGCCACGGCTCACGGGCCTAGCTGCTCCGCGGCATGTGGGATCTTCCCGGACCGGGGCACGAACCCGTGTCCCCTGCGCATCGGCAGGCGGACTCTCAATCACTGCGCCACCAGCGCAGCCCTCTTCATTACATTTTAAAAAGTTTTACATCTGTCTTCTCTGTCATACATTGTACTGGTAGATACTCTTTTATGTGGGGAATGAGAATGTAAAAGTAAACAGAGTTCATATAAAAGCAGCATTTACTGACTGCTTAGTACCAGCCACTGTGCCAGAAACTTTTCATAATTACCCTTTACCCTTATAGCAACCATGATAAGTGGTAGTACTGTCTTTATTTGACAACTGGGGAATCTGAGATTCAGATACGTTAAGCAACTTGCGCAGTGGTACACAGCTAATTGCAGAGCTGTGATTTGAGCTCAGTTCAGTCTATCCATTTTACCATGCTCCTTCTTCAGAGATTTCCCATCTTCCTGAAACTCCTCTGCTGAAGGACACCGATGACTGGTTTGTTAATCACCAAATTTGGTAGATTTTTTTTTTTTTGAGTCCACATTTGGCTGGACCTCTGTCTTTCCCTGCTGTCAGTGCTTTATTTTATTGAAATGTTCTGTACTGGTTTCCTAAACACTATACCCTCAGATCCTTTCACTTCTCTGACAAACTTTCTTGTTCTTTTTTTCACCTCTTAAATGAGTACATTCTTCAGGGTTCAGTTTCAGCCCCTTTCTCATTCAATATAGTTGCCTCTTGGAGATCTTACTCTCTCCCATGACTTCAGTTTGTTTGCTTAATATCGTAAATTTTCAAATACCTTCTTGTAGCCCTGCTCTCCCTTTGAACACCTAGTTTGTTTCCAGTTATCTCCTTGGGCAGTCTCTGGATGTTACTAACTCATGTTCAAATGATTCATCTTTCTCCCAAAGTTTTCTCATCCTCCCATATTACATATCAAAATTATTAAAGGAACCATTTCCTTTGTTATTTAGTGTTGGCTGTTTCTGTGCTATGTATCTAATCATTGTATGACCAGATCCTATTGATTTTACCTCTGAAATATCCTCATATGTAAATTTTGCCATGCTCTTCTCACCGCCTTGTTCTGGTCTGGCCTTCTGTACTAGATTAGTAATTGATTTTTTAACCTATAGTGTCTGCCTCTTACTCTTCTTATCCTGCATTGTTAGAGGTGTGTTATGGATTGGTTTGAGAGATCACAGATGTGTGCACACACAGATGTATTAGAAGACTTTTTTTTTTTTTTAACTACTTTGCTCTTTTTTACCCCTTCAGTTCTGATCAGCAAATGTCACAAACTAATGACCTTTTGGAAACCTAATTGTGGTGGCATCAAGATTATAGCATGCCTTTGTCCTTGAAATAGTTGTATACAATTGGAAAAGGCTGATAAAGTAATCAAAAAAAGGGATTAGAATACTTAAAAATGTGTGGGTAAAATGTTGTACTTAGGAAGCATTTGGTAACTTTCAATAGTTTTTATTTATCGTACACCCTCTGATAACACTGGCCCTGTATATCTGTTATGTCAGGAGTCTCTCTGTGGTAAGGAGCTGTTTCATATTGTAGCGGAATGCTCTCTGGCATTATAAAATAAACGTGGATTTTTTCCTTTCCTTCCTGTAAGGCTAAGTTAATCATCAACAGTTCCTAAAGGTAAAAATATTCGTATTAAGGATGTTGGATGTACAAGCAAATAGTTAGAGGTGGAAACAGCTACATAGGCATTTAGTCCAACTTACTTTATAGAAGAGACTAGTGAAATGCAATATGCCTAAATGAGATTTGGCATATCAACATTTATAAATAACTCTTTTACATGTATGTAATGGGGTGTATTTATAGATTTTGAGTAATAACAAAGTAATAATAAATTATTCTCTGAATCTAAGGATATAGCTTCTCTGTAAATGGGAAAACATAATGGAAGAAATTGACAATCAGTGACTGCAAAAGTCATCTGGAAACAGGATATCATTTTCAAACAAAATAGTTTTAGAAGTATTTAGAAGGAATAAACTCATTGAATAAACTCATTTGAGTAATATGATGGTGAAGCTACGTAACATGACAGAAATGTATTTGAATCTTTTCAAGATTTTATTTACTCTAAATTGCTTTTCATTAATATATAAGTCCTTCAGAGAGACTAATATGTCATTGAATTAGTAACAAGATTCTAAACACAATATAGTATTTTGGATATGATGATATTCCTTTTTTAGGGCTTATAAGAAAACTTTATCCTTTTTAGTGGTTCATATGAGACATTAAATACAAAGTGTTTTCAAAGAAGGATAGAATTTAAGTAAAAAAACAAATGAAACATACTTATGTCTGGTGCTAAATAATACCACATTATTTATTCACAGGTTCATAATTTCAGCTCTGCCACTTATTGTGTCCCTTAAAGCAAGTTGTTTAACCTTTCTGAACCTCAGTTTACTCATATGTAAAATAATATTAGCTACTTTAAAGGTTCTTATGAAGGTTAAATTCCATAATGCATGTAAAACAATAGTCTTGGGACATTTTTTTTTTTTTTTTTTTTTTTTTTTTTGCGGTATGCGGGCCTCTCACTGTTGTGGCCTCCCCCGTTGCGGAGCACAGGCAGTCTTGGGACATTTTATAAGTAGAAGCTACTTTAAAAAAAAAGTGTATGGTTTAAAGGAAATTAATAATGGTAACAAGGTGATAAGGAGTCTCCGATAATTATTCTCTGGTGGCCTACATTAGGTATATGTGCTGCTTTATTCTTTGGAGTAGAAACTGTGAAATCTTAGAAATTGTGTTAATATTGGTTAATACAGACATTTTGGGAGGAGGGGTGAACTTACGTTGACGTATAAGATACAGTACACAAATTTTAAGTTTACAGCTTAATAAATTACAGTGTGAACTGACCCATATAACCACCACCCAAGTCAAGTTTATTGACTGTTTGGCTGTCCTAGTTTGTGAAGTTTCTTTTGCCTAATTTTCTTTTTTTATAAATTTATTTATTTGTTTATTTATTTTTGGCTGCGTTGGGTCTTCGTTGCTGCTCACGGGCTTTTCTCTAGTTGTGGCGAGCGGGGGCTACTCCTCGTTGCGGTGCGCGGGCTTCTCATTGCCGTGGCTTCTCTTGTTGCGGAGCACATGCTCTAGGTGTGTGGGCTTCAGTAGTTGTGGCACATGGGCTCAGTAGTTGTGGTTTGCAGGTTCTAGAGCGCAGGCTTAGTAGTTGTGGCACACGGGCTTAGTTGTTCCGCGGCATGTGGGATCTTCCCGGACCAGGGCTGGAACCCGTGTCTCCTGCATTGGCAGGCGGATTCTTAACCACTGTGCCACCAGGGAAGCCCTTGCCTAATTTTCTATTTGCTTGGCTTTCTTATTGTTCATTTGTGGTTTTTAAAGTATATATTCTCTATATGAAACTTTAGGAGAAAAATAACTTCTTCCATTCTGTGGTTTGCTTTTCACTCTCTTAAGGCTGCCTTGGGTGAGTACGTGGACTCTTTTAATACATAATAATCTTATTTTAAAATAGTTTTATTTCTCAAAAATTTCGTTTATAATTAACACCGTTTGTGTCCTATTTAAGGGATCTTCATGTATTCTGAGTTCACTAAGATTTTTTTCTGCTTGTTTTCTTTTAAAACTTTTATTGTTTTACTTTTCACATTTAGCTCTGCCATTTTTTGGGGATTGATTTTTGTGTGTAGTATGAGCTAGGGATTAATGTACATTTTTTTTCCACATGGATATCCCTTAACTGAGCACCACTTATTATTCCACTACATGGAAGGGACAATTTTGTCACAAACCAGGTGACCTTATATGTGTGTATCTGTTTTTGGATTCTTTGTTCTGTTCTATTCATTTGTCTATTCTTATACCAGTATCACAGTGTCATTACCATGATCGATAGTATGAGTCCTTTTGCTTATTCTTCAAAGGATTGTTTCTGGTCCTTTGGATTTCTAGATGAATTCTAGAATGTGTCAGTTCTACAAAAAATACTTTTATTTTTGAAGTACATATATATATATATATATATATATATATATATATATATATATATATATATATATATATATATATATATTTACCCCTGGGAATGCTTGGGGAGTTATTTTCCTTCAGCACTTTAAAAGATGTTATAGTCTGGTGTCCATTATTTCTATAGAAAATTGGCTCCTTTGATGATGGTATGTTCTTCTTTCCCTTCTGGGTACATTTAAGGTTTTTTCTTTGGTTTAAGCAGTTGACTATGGTGTGTGTGTGTGTGTGTGAGTGAAATTCTGCTTGGCCTTATTTAAATCCCCTCCCACCCCCGTATTTTACTGTGAAACTTTTCAAACTTAGAAATAATTTGAAAGGATATACAGTGAACATGCATATACTCACCACCTGGATTCTACAATTAAGATTTTGCTATATTGGCTTTATCACAGATATCCCTGTATCCATTTGTCATTCCATCTTTATTTCATGAGGCAATTCAAAGTAAGTTACAGACATCAGCACACTGTACCATTAAGCATTTAGGCATGCCTCTTATAAAATAGCTCAGTATTTATTTATGATTCTTTGTTTGGAAGTACATGTTATATACAGTGAAATGCACAAATCTTAAGCACTATCCCAGTGAGTTTTGACAAATGCACACACCTTTGTAACCCAAATTCCTATCGAGATATAGAACATTACCATCACCCTAGAAAGTTCCCTCATATCCGTCCCTCCATCTCGGCCCTTTCATTCATATCTACTGATCTGAGTTTTTTCATGACAAATTAGTTTTTCTGTTCTAGAACTTCATGTCAGTGGAACATACCTTTTTTCTAAGGTTTATGTCTCTCAACATGAGCATTTTGTGATTTATTGGTATTTTTGCTTGTATCAGTAGATCATTTCTTCTTATTGATGAGTAATTTTTCTGTCACAAGATTTCCAGGCCTACCTTATACTTTTCCCCACTCAGTTCTGGAATCAGCCATTTCTCCAAGGGGCCTTAGTTCCTTTTACTATGGGAATGGTATTTAGAAATCAAGAATTTGTTTTTTTAACAAGTAGATTCCAGGTTTTTTTGCCGAGACTTTCTATCATTTCATTCATTCTCTTGAACTTTTTTTAATCATTATTTTAAAGTCCCTGTTATTATTTCAATAACTAGGTAACTGTGAGGCTGCCTATATTGATTTTTCCTCCTTTTGTTTCTTTGCATTTGATTATAGTTCCTGTTAGGCTGGTATCTTTTTGTTTGTTTGCTTGTTTGTTTCTTTAGCACTGGACCTTGGGTATTAAGTGTTAGATAGCGTCACTCCTGTGGTATTCCTGCTGAATAGATAACCTGAACCTTCTCGTGAGGAAACATTAACTAAACACAAATTGAGGGAAATTCTACAAAATAACTGGTTTGTATTCTTCAAAAATGACAGTATCATGAGAACCATCAAAATGCTGAGAAGCGCGTTCAGTATTTTCTCCTTATATTGTTGTCTACTCTGAGAAATAAGTATGAGGAAGTTTCACTGTAATTGAGTAAAATTTGCTTTTGGCATTTATTTTGATGATTAAGTTAGGATTCTATGGATGCTGAATTGATATAAAAGGAGAGGATAGGTATCATATCCGAGAGTATCTTTCCGTCTTTAAGGCATTGCATTCTTGTCTAAAATGGAAAATTTGGCTGATTTGAGAATAAAATGTAATTGAGTATGCAACCATGTGAAGAATAAATTTTATTTTTTGGGAAAAAAATGTTGTGGAGCTCTTCCAGATAAGGGGAACTAAAGAGACATGGGTCTGGGAGTTATTTATTTTTAAGAATTGTTTATTGTAAAAGAAGACATTATTGAGACAGTTGACAAAATCTGAATAGTAGCATCACATTAATATTGATTTCCTGGTTTTGACAAATACGCTGTAGCTATGTAAGAGGCTCCCCTTGTTTTTAGGAAGTAAACACTGAATGAAGTATTTAAGGGTAAAGGGATACAGCGTCTGCATCTTAACTGTCAAATGATTCATAAAAATCATATTTGTGTGTGTATATAAAAGGATAATACAAATGTGGTAAACTGTTAACATTTGGGAAATCTGGTTAAGGGTGTATAAGAATTCTTTGTATTAGTTTTGTAACTTTTCTATAAATCTAAAAGTATGTCAACATAAAATGTTATAAGGAGGGGCTTCCCTGGTGGCTCAGTGGTTGAGAGTCCGCCTGCCGATGCAGGGGACACGGGTTCGTGCCCCGGTCCGGAAGATCCCACGTGCCGCGGAGCGGCTGGGCCCGTGAGCCATGGCCGCTGAGCCTGCGCGTCCGGAGCCTGTGCTCCGCAATGGGAGAGGCTACAACAGTGAGAGCCCCGCGCACCACACACACACACACAAAAATGTTATAAGGAAAAAAGTATGAGAAAAATAGTTATATATTTGCTGAGTTAAGTGAAATTTAAGAATTTCATCTTTAAGAAATGGCATGCTCTAGAGTGCCACCAGGTTGTGTAAGAGATCACTCACTTGGTGAGTGATCTAATCTTCTACCTGCTTGTTAATGCATAGGTATGTGGTCTTATGATTAAATAACACATTTGCAATAGTTCATAAAATAAAATGATCTATCTACATGGTGTTGAGGAGCTTGGATTTTCACTGAGACTGTGTAGGTTTGTTTATAAGCCCTCCCACTTGCTGAGAGAACTTGGAAAGTTACTTCTGTGCTTTAGTTTCCTCATGGCTACAGTGGGATAATACAGTACCCACCTCTTAGAATTTAATGAGATAATGAATAGAAAACTCTTAGCACAGAATCTGATTCCTCATTAGAGCTCAATAAACATTTTTGTTATTTTCAATAATTTTGCAGAATTTAGTCATTTATTGCAATTAAATAATTTTTGTTGTCTGATTTAGTTTCAACACACTGTATAGATTATGAACTTCTGTTGGCATCTACTGATGATACATTATGATTTTAAATATATCTCATAGTCAAATAAATTTGAGAAATCCTGTTTTTTTTTTTTTGGTTTTTTTTGTGGTACACGGGCCTCTCACTGTTGTGGCCTCTCCCGTTGCGGAGCACAGGCTCTGGACGCGCAGGCCCAGCGGCCATGGCTCACGGGCCCAGCAGCTCTGCGGCGTGTGGGATCTTCCCAGACCGGGGCACGAACCGGTGTCCCCTGCATCGGCAGGCGGACTCTCAACCACTGTGCCACCAGGAAAGCCCCCTGTATTGTTTTGTACTTCCCTCCTAATCACCTGTAGAATAAAGATTACAGCATTTATCTTATTACCTCATAGAACAAAATATTTGAAAGGGTTGTAAAATACAAATGCAATGTAAAATATTAATAATATAGTCCATTTATATGATCTGTGATAATTATACATTGACTTTTCTACATCCAGTAGCATATAAACCAATATATAAAAAACAGACACTTTCAACCTCAGTTGCTGACATGTTTTTCCTTTATTTTCCACAGATACTTTTCATATTCCTCTACCAAGCTTCTCTCTCTTGATATGTTAATAACAATTTCCTCAGTTTTCTCTCCCGTAAGATGGAATTTTGAGATCTTGCAACTGTTCTTGGTAGATAAAAACATAAAATAAATAGGGCTGTTTGTAAGTGAAATAAATTTCTGACTCCTACCTTTACAAAATATTAGCTATTGATCAGTCATAGATGTGCAAATTATTGATGTATACATCTTTTCGGACGTTGGGCTCTAAGTGATACATTTAGCATACTGGTAATGACCATTAAATCTTTGCTATCACCTATCCTCTACCTCTCAGGTTTACATTTAATAGATTTTGAAGGTATTTATTATTACTGCAGTTCTTTGTACTTGGCGCTTTGATCTGGAGGCGCTTTGATCTGGATCATTGTGCAGCATACTTAAAAGATTAAGTAGCCTTGCAATTACGATATTTTTAATTGTGGTATTTTTAGCCTATGACTCAAGCTACATTTGAATGAGTGTCTATTCTAAGAGCCTGTACTTTGATTACATTTGAACACATTGAATAGTTGCAGTTACAGTCATAAAAGCAATTTGTGTGAAAATCCAGTATTCTGTAGCGTTGTTATTGCCTACAGCAACAAGTTTCTTATCATGGTAAACACTCGTGACTTCAAAAAGAAAATATTTCTAGAAGTGATTGGCTCTTTTGAAATTTATTCGCCTTTCTGAGAGCGTTGAAGTTTTGTTGGTTGCTTTAAAAAAGCACCATTCTGCGGGATATTTAAACAAGTGCTGATTAAGCTGGAAGTAAACTCCCTAGTATATTTTAACAGTCATCCTTCTTTAAAGTTCCAGTTGTACAAATGTTCTTTCATATTTTCATAGATTTTAGTTGCATTATGATTTGGAAGATTCTTGGAGGTATTCCAGTTCCCCTGTTGTACTTCGAGGAGTCTCCTTCGTGATAGCCCCTGCAGACAGTGTAGAGCCTCTCAGGGATACTTCCAGTATTCCTTCCCTCCCCGCGTCAGAGATTCTCAGTAGGCAATTGTTCCTGGTAATAAAAGGAAATAAAAAAATTGAGTTAACACTGATTATGTAGTTTGATAGTTATAGTATTAGAAGAAAACACGAAATTCCTATAAAATTTAGGTGACTGAACAATTTTAAACATTAGTCTTGTATTGTATGAGATGCTTGTTTTAGTAACAAGTATTATGGAAATGTATACTTCTCTGTCCTTTCCAGGTTGATTCCTCAGAGATAATTGCTGATAAAACTTGGATGTGTATCCTTTGCTAGATTTGCTGTGCTTGTATAAACACATGTTTATTAGTGCCTGCATTTTATAACCACTTTAGGTCTTTGCTGTCTTTTGCTAAGTAAAGGGCTTTGCCTTGTAAGAATTTATTGAGTGCCTGACGTTATATTTATTAGTAATCACACCTACTGGATGGTCACATCTACTATTGAACTTATTTTCTTATTGCTTTTGTAAAAGGTTGTTGTAGTCATCTTTTGGAACACAGTATCTGCCAAAATAAGAGCCGTATTTTAACTGAGAAGTATCCAGCAGATGTCTGTGTATTTAACATGGAAGATTATTTATGGTTAAGATGAGTAAATGCTTAAAGATCAGGAAAAGGACTTAGTAAAATGTCAACTATAGTTCTTTTAACATATGTCAACTATAGTTCTTTTAACATAAGTGTATATCTCACATTTCCCGGTTAGCCTAAAAATCAAAGGTGATATATTGAAAGAGAAAAGAACACATTAATGATAAGTATAGCATCTCAGTGGGAGGACTTCTAGTAAGGTAAAAGTCTGATAGTTTTAGTAATCCTAGGAATTATTTATTTGAACACTTAGTAGTTAAAGCATTGATCCTGAAGCCATAACACCTGGCTTTCAATCCCAGCTGCTCGTCACACTAGCTCTATGACCCTTAAGCGCTTAAGTTGCTTATCCTTGTGTCTATTTCTTTATCTATTAAAAGGATTGGTATGAATATCAAATGGGTTAATATTTATAAAGTGCTTAGAGCATTGCCTGGTTCATAGTGCTAGGTAACTGCTTGATGTTACTTCTGTTATTTATTTTAAAGGATTTATACAGAATGAAAAGTAGGTTTAAAAAATGACAGTGAAATACTTTTTTCATTTGATTGTCCTAGAAAGCTAAAGACCAGTTAGCCTCAAAAAAGGCATACAACTATTAGGTCAGTTAGTATTTTCTTATTCTGTGGAAAATAAAACTAGAACATAACTTTAATTGAATTGTTAAAAAATACCTTCGGTGTCAATTTCTAGGTTTTCTGTTAGTTTGGCTTTCTGTGTTTCTTTCAGTTACAAGATTTTATAATTGAGATGGTATGGTATAGAGAAAGGCTTTTGGAATAAGGCATTTGAAATCTCATTTCCATCACTTTCTGGGTAACTTTGGGTAGTGTATCAGTTATCTGTTGCTGTGTGACAACTCCAAAACTTAGTTGCTTCAAAAACGATTTATTATTTCTCATGATTTTGTGGACTGACTGTACTCAATTGAGGGGTTCTTCTGTTTTACGTGGAACATTTTGTTTACCAGCATTTTTGATCTCGGAACAGAACAACAATGCTGAAATCTGTTTTTAGAACATTTTATTTAAATGAGCTAATGTGTTAAAAGTTATTTCTGTGATGCCTGGCCATTGTTAAAACTCAGGAAATGGTGCTGATTTTTATTTAATAGTCAAAACAATTCAACTGTCCCAAATGTAAAGTGGCTAGCATGTAAAAAAAGTCTCTTGGTTGATACTTGTTTGGCTCATGTGTTTGAGTTAACAAAGCTATTCACAGCAGAACGCTAACAGCTTCCACTGGTTGATCAATTCAGTGAACAAATAAATGAGTGAATGCCTACTATATGCCAGACAGTGTTCTCAGTGCTGGCAATATAGCATTGAAAGAATTAAAGCTCTTTCCCTCACGGGTTTTATATTTAGTGGGGGAGGGGAAAACAGATAATAAGCAAACATATATATCAGTTGGTGGCAAGTGCTATAGAGAACACTAAAGCAGGATAAAGGAGGAGAGGTTAGTATATGTGCTGGTGGGGGCTTACCCTTCTGTTTAAGGTGGTCAGGGAAAGCCTTTCTAATAAGATCTTTGGGCAGAAACTCAAAGTAAAATGAGGGGATCAAGTCCTGCTGTTCCCTCTGCCTGGAACCTTCTTCTAGATAAATGTAAAGGTTTTGAGGCAGCAACTATGGTTAGAGACAGTAAGGAGGCCAGTGTAGGTGGATGAGAGCAAACAAATGGGATAATGGTGGGAAATACTAGATACGGCTTCGGGCTGAATCACGTATGACCTTGGAGGCCATTGTGAGGAATTTGACTTTACTGTGAGATGGGAAGAAGCTCTTGGGAGGTTTTGAGGAGAAGAGTGATGCGGTCTGACTTGTGTACTAAATGGATCACCCTGGCTGCTAAGTTGAGAGTAGATGGTAGAGGACGGGGCAGAAGCAAGAACAGTTGGGGAGCGTGCAACGAGAGATGCTGGGGGCTTGCATTGGGGTTGTAGCAGTAAAGGTAAAGCAAAATGGTCAAATTCTGGATCTATTTTGCAGATAAAGTCAATGGGATTTGCCGATAAGTGTGGGAAGTGAGAGAAAGAGGAGAGTCAGATTTGATTCTCGCACAAATTATGGGCCTGAGAAACTAGGAGGATAGAGTTGTCATTCCTGAGATGGGGAAGGCTGGAGGAGGAGTGGGTTGGAGGGAATTATGAACATGTTTTGAACATGTTCCGTTTGAGATATCTAGTAGACACTCAGTAAGAGATGTTGAGTAGACAGTTGGATATGTAAGTCTGGAGTTGGGGAGAGAGGTCTGGGTTGGAGATACACATTTGGGTTTTAAGAATAGAGGTGGTATTTAAAACTGTGTGATTGGATGAGATCACCTAAGGGAAGTGAATGTAGTTAGAGAAGATAGGCATCCAAAGACTGAGCCTTGGGGCACCCCAGAATTTAAAGGTTGTGGAAATGCAATGGAACTGGAAAGGAATCTGAGAAGGGACCGCAGGTGAGGTAAAGAGGAGAACAGAATGGTGTCCTGGCAGTCAGTTGCATACTGTTTAAAGCAGGAGAACACAATCAACTGTGTCAAATACTGCAAGTCAAATAAATCAAGGATGTGGCAATGCAGTGGCTGATGGTGACTTTGACAGGAGCTATTTTGGTGGAATGATGGGGTAATGAAAGCCTGATTAGAGTGAGTTCAAGAAAGGGGCAGAATTGGAGGCAGCTTTTCTTAACAGTGCTTTCAAGAAGGACTGGTGTAAGGGGGAATAGAGAAATGGGTGATGGCTGAAGGAGAGTATATAAACAAGAAAGTTTTTTTTTTTTTTTCAAAATGGGAGATATGGGATAGTTATATATATATGTAGAGAGAAGGAGGGAGAGGGAGAGAGAGGTTGGTGATGAGAAAGAGTGGGAAATTGGTGGAGTGATGTACTTCAGTAAGTGAGCATGGGTGCCTTAGATAGAAGCACTGACAGATGCAAGTGGGCTAGTAGATGTGGTGGTGAGAATGTGGAAGTTTCTTTCAAATCCCCCCCTGCCCCCCAGTAAAGTTGGATGCAAGGACAAGAGTCAGGAGTGAGGATGAGGGAGGAGGTGATGGTTTGAGAAGAGAGGAGGTGTGAATTAGGACAGTGGGAGTATGAATAAATTAAGAGAATGTATATACTGTTTTACATTTTACATAGATTCTTTTACTTAGTCCTTTGGATAATTTTCAGAGCATGCTACATCAGTAAAACCCCATTTTAAAAATGAAAATACTAAGGCTCAGGTAAATTCCTTGCTGTTAGAGGGATTGCTAGGTGTCTGTTGAGTGTTTAAAATCTAGCTCTATTTAGATGATTTGCATTATTTGAAGTCAGTGCTTCCTTACCAGACTCCCAAGATTTGTCTTCCCAGAACATTCTGCAGAGATTTTTAAGTACCACTATAGCAAAACATTCTTATGAATGTTTTTACCCCAGAATTTACCCATGACCTGTGGTTGACCCCCAAATGAGAGATCACATGTTGTGCCATTCCATTTGTATGACATGTCCAGAACAGGCAGATCTAAAGAGACAAAAAAAAAAAAAAGACAAAAAAGAGACAAAAAAAAGAGAGACAGATCTAAAGTGACAAAGTAGATTTGTGGTGGCCTAGGGATGGAGGAGTTGGGGAGGAATGGGGAGTGACTGGTAATGGATATAGGGTTTCTTTTGATGGTGATGAAAATTTTCTAAAATTGATTGTGGTAATGGTTGCATAATTCTGTGAATATACTAAAAACCATTGATTGTACCATTTGAATGGGTGAATTGTATGGTATGTGAATTATGTCTTAATAAAACTGTTATTATAAGAAATGCCTTCTGCATCACCTGCCTCAAGAGAAGACTGTACTGATTTTATTATTTTTATCTTTATTGAGTTTACCATTTATTTACCTTTTCCAAGTTTGTGCTGCATTTCTGTGGTATCTTCTTTTTTTTTGTTTTTTAACATCTTTATTGGAGTATAATTGCTTTACAATGGTGTGTTAGTTTCTGCTTTATAACAAACTGAATCAGTTATACATATACATACATTCCCATATCTCTTCCCTCTTGCATCTCCCTCCCTCCCACCCTCCCTATCCCACCCCTCTAGGTGGTCACAAAGCACGGAGCTGATCTCCCTGTGCTATGCGGCTGCTTCCCACTAGCTATCTATTTTACGTTTGGTAGTGTATATATGTCCATGCCACTCTCTCACTTTGTCACAGCTTACCCTTCCCCCTCTCCATATCCTCAAGTCCATTCTCTAGTAGGTCTGTTTCTTTATTCCCGTCTTACCCCTAGGTACTTCATGACCTTTTTTTTTTTTCCTTAGATTCCATACATATGTGTTAGCATACGGTATTTGTTTTTCTCTTTCTGACTTACTTCACTCTGTATGACAGACTCTAGGTCCATCCACCTCACTACAAATAACTCAATTTCATTTCTTTTTATGGCTGAGTAATATTCCATTGTATATATGTGCCACATCTTCTTTATCCATTCATCCGATGATGGACACTTAGGTTGCTTCCATCTCCTGGCTATTGTAAATAGAGCTGCAATGAACATTTTGGTACATGACTCTTTTTGAATTATGGTTTTCTCAGGGTATATGCCCAGTAGTGGGATTGCTGGATCATATGGTAATTCTCTTTTTAGTTTTTTAGGGAACTTCCATACTGTTCTCCATAGTGACTGTATCAATTTACATTCCCACCAGCAGTGCAAGAGGGTTCCCTTTTCTCCACACCCTCTCCAGCATTTATTGTTTCTAGATTTTTTGATGATGGCCATTCTGACCGGTGTGAGATGATACCTCATTGTAGTTTTGATTTGCATTTCTCTAATGATTAATGATGTTGAGCATTCTTTCATGTGTTTGTTGGCAATCTGTATATCTTCTTTGGAGAAATGTCTATTTAGGTCTTCTTCCCATTTTTGGATTGGGTTGTTTGTTTTTTTGTTATTGAGCTGCATGAGCTGCTTGTAAATTTTGGAGATTAATCCTTTGTCAGTTGCTTCATTTGCAAATATTTTCTCCCATTCTGAGGGTTGTCTTTTGGTCTTGTTTATGGTTTTCTTTGCTGTGCAAAAGCTTTTAAGTTTCATTAGGTACCATTTGTTTATTTTTGTTTTTATTTCCATTTCTCTAGGAGGTGGATCAAAAAGAACCTTGCTGTGATTTATGTCATAGAGTGTTCTGCCTATGTTTTCCTCTAAGAGTTTGATAGTTTCTGGCCTTACATTTAGGTCTTTAATCCATTTTGAGCTTATTTTTGTGTATGGTGTTAGGGAGTGTTGTAACCTCATACTTTTACATGTCCCTGTCCAGTTTTCCCAGCACCACTTATTGAAGAGGCTGTCTTTTCTCCATTGTATATTCTTGCCTCCTTTATCAAAGATAAGGTGACCATATGTGTGTGGGTTTATCTCTGGGCTTTCTATCCTGTTCTGTTGATCTATATCTCTGTTTTTGTGCCAGTACCATACTGTCTTGATTACTGTAGCTTTGTAGTATAGTCTGAAGTCAGGGAGCCTGATTCCTCCAGCTCCATTTTTTGTTCTCAAGATTGCTTTGGCTATTCGGGGTCTTTTGTGTTTCCATACAAATTGTGAAATTTTTTGTTCTAGTTCTGTGAAAAATGCCAGTGGTAGTTTGATAGGGATTGCATTGAATCTGTAGATTGCTTTGGGTAGTAGAGTCATTTTCACAATGTTGATTCTTCCAATCCGAGAACATGGTATATCTCTCCATCTATTTGTATCGTCTTTAATTTCTTTCATCAGTGTCTTATAATTTTCTGCATACAGGTCTTTTGTCTCCTTAGGTAGGTTTATTCCTAGATATTTTATTCTTTTTGTTGCAATGGTAAATGGGAGTGTTTTCTTAATTTCACTTTTAGATTTTTCATCATTAGTGTATAGGAATGCCAGAGATTTCTGTGCATTAATTTTGTATCCTGCTACTTTACCAAGATGATTGATTAGCTCTAGTAGTTTTCTGGTAGCATCTTTGGGATTCTGTATGTATAGTATCATGTCATCTGCAGACAGTGACCCCATGCACTGTGAAAATCCATGGATAACTTCACAGTTAGGGCCCTGTATCTGCGCTTCCACCTCCGGGGACTCAGCAACCACAGATCCTGCAGTGCCATAGTGCACATCTATGGAAAACATCCACCTATGAGTAACACACACACACATGCACGCACACGCACAGGTTTCAACTTTGTTGTGTTTATTCTCGTGGCCACTCATCCTTGACATGTGCGTGCATACCTATTTGAACAGTAATGTAACAGGTAACTCCCGTCACTTGTGTTCTACTTTTTTACTTACCATTCAGACTTAGTTCCTGATTGACCCTAGGGTTTGTAATTTTGTTTACAACTTCATAAAAATAGAAAGTCCCTCACTGATCAACAGGGAGTGTATGAAAGGAAAATTGACCCATTCTGACTCAGGGCAACATTTCCTGTTTTTGAAAGACACACACCCACTTGGTAGTGCTTACATATGTCCAAGTACTGATCCACTGAAGTGGGGTTGCTTTCTTTCTTGGTACCAAACTTTGCATTCTTAAAATACTTCGCCCTCTACCTATTTATGCTGTAGATTTGTAATAATAGACAATTTCCAAACGTCTGAACCTTGTCTCAATCATGGGGCTCACACATTCTGTCTGGTATCTTCTTATTGTCAAAAGTAGAGAGAAGCATGTAGCTATGCACTTGTATGTAGAGGAGTATCATCAAGAGAATCCTGGATAGCTGTACCTTTCATTTTTACTGAGTGACATTTCTGACAGAATCATCAGAATCTGGCCCTTAGTTTTGTCGTTTCAGAAATTATTTGATCAGTGTCCTAGACTTGACCAGACCTGGGTTCTGTCACTAGATTCTCAAGAAACTGAAATATATCAGCATTATGCTAGTTTATTAACTTTAATGAGAAACGTTAGGCAGACTAAATAATCAAGTTGGCCTAAGCATTATATTCTCTGTATTTGAAAAAATAAGTTAGGAGTCATATTATGATCCCTGTTTTCTTGATGGCCATGAAATCATCGCATGAGTTAATAGTTTAATGGCATTTGCAGGGATAACCCAGGGCATCTTTCTCTTATAAGAATATATTTGTTCCTAGAACTTGACATATTGAGTTCCTGAACTGAGACATCCCTTTTCCTAACATGGCTAGGTTTCTCTGCCAGTAATTGAATTTTCAGCTTAAAAAAGTAAATAAAAATGAAATAAAGTAATTCCACTAATAGTTATCTTCTTTTCTGAGTGATGGTATTTCACTATGTTCTTAATTGAGCCATCTACTTCTAACATTCTTTTTGAGTTCTCTAGCAAAAGACCCACAAACCATTCAGAGTTCAGTTTACCCACTTAAACAAATTTTTTTTTAGCTTCCCCACTTTACCTGTATGTTATACCAGTGTTTCAAGGTTTTAGAAAAGTAAAAAAGGATTTGGTCTTAATGAATATTGATAAATTTTATTAAAGGCATATGGCAAAAAAAAGGAAACATGGCATTTTATATATAGATTGCCTTTGTTACCATATAACCTAAGGTTTTGAATTGGTTTGTGGATTTGACACTTGTCTTCTAATTGTGAGTTATTATTTATAGAGTGGTGAACAACAGGTTTAGTTATACTCTCCATCCAATGGACATGTTTAATGTGTGCCTTGCTTGTCTACAAAAATACAAATGATATCTGTTCCCTGCTATATCCTTAGCACCACCACATTATAGCTGCTCAGAGGGGAGTTAAGTTAGATGAGAAAAGAAGTAGAAGAATTTCCTTTAGGTGTAGAACAAAAGATTTATTTTAAGAGTGGTCCATAAATCAGAATCTTTGCTGTGGTCATTTATATACAAAAGTATATTTAGCCCAGAGGAATAATTTGAGAGCCAGTTAAGATACAACCAGAAAACTAAGCTTTATTCATTACTGACAGATGGATATATTATTCTTTAGTGCATAATTTGATTTTAAAAGTTTATTTTATTGTAAGACTAGCCAGCAGAGCTCTGACAGCTCTGGCAGTTTCATCTAGATTGTAAATGCTTAACGGTATTGCTTTCCCACCTTTTTACATGTGATGATACGTATAGAAAATATAATGTTTTGTGGCATGCCACGGTAAACTGGAGAGAATTTAGGCACATTTGACTCAGACTTGGTGAAGAAATTTATTACATTTTCTTTATGATATGTAGTATTATAAAATACGATACCAAAGCTTTTGGGAAGATAGTTGTGGCAGCCTTGGAATTGTGCCATCCTGATCCACTTCAAGAGAACCTCCTGCGAAGAGCAGTTAACTGACAGCCTCCAGCTGTTGTGCCTTTTGGTTATGCCTCAGTGCTCAGCAGAGGCCCCTTTGCTGCTGGGCTGCTCTCAGCCAGTGACCAAACACAGTGGGGGTCCTAGAGCTGTTCTAGTTTGATGGGGAACTAGCCTAGCAGATAATTTTTGCCTGGGGACTCCCCATTGACCCTGCCAAGATTTTCTCTTAACAGCACTGCTGTTGGAGGTTCTTTACACCCAATTCTTCCTTTGCACCTCTTTCACAGGTGTCAGAACTGCTCAAGGTCTGAAGCTCTCTTCACCTATTCCTTCTTCCTGTCCCTGTGTATCCTTCAGAGACATCTTTCCCAAGAAATTTCTTGCACATCTTATCTGCTTCTCAGAGGATTTAAACTGATGCAATAATACATAATGAATTTGTATAAAACTTGCAGTTAAAATTCTTTCTTTTTTTAAAATGAGAAAGTTGAGTTTGCTTCCATAAATACAACTTTTGAATCTTAGATTTGTATTTGAAGTGGTTTTATACAATTCCTAGTCAAGAGTTTGAAAAAATAACTCTATATTCTTGTCACTGTCTTGGCTTGAAACTTGGCTCATTCATTAAATGGTAACAAATGGCAGAAGGAATTCATCACTCTGTCTACTTGACAGAAACTCTTCTTAATTGTTAACCAGATTTCAAATAATTTTGGTCTCTTTAAGTTGAATATCCTAGATACTATCATTTTGTTAATTTTCCTTCATTACCAAATGCAATGTTGAAGTTTTCTACAGTAGCCAATTTCAAGTCCCATGAATTTTTTATATTAAATCTTTCAAAATAATCATAAAGCTCTTATACACAGCTATAGCTCAGTCTTATTAATAAGTCTTCAGGATTCAAATTAGTACATGATTAAGTATCACTAGTGAATCTTATTTACTCCATACTTTTGAAACAGGCTGCCTTTTGCTTTGAACCTTTTAAAGTACAGATTAGTATATACCCTTTATAAACTCTTGTGTCCATTTCTCTTTCTTTCTGCCTAGACTTCTGTTCTTTGAGGCCTAGTTCAAACCCACATTTCACACTGATGCTTTCTTTCCTTTGTGTGAATCAACCTGTGTTGGCATGACTTATCCGAGAAATGTTTACTGAGTGCATATTCTCTGCTACGTTCTGTGTATAAAATAGTGAACAAAAAAGGATAATATCTCTATATTGTGAATATATAAGATTGATAATTTAGTGTAACCTATTTTTTTCTCTTTTTACAATACAGTTTAGCATTTGATTTTCGCTGAATATAACTCATGTGTGTACATCTGTACACTTGCTGAGTATTTTGTCAAAAGAATGAAGACCTTTTATAACTATGTTTTAAGGTTCTTTTATGCCTCATAACATCTCCCCATGACACTTACTTGTTTTTCACAAGTACTTCTGCATTAAGAGTCTACTGAATCTTAAGTATTAATTATAGCAGAGGTGTTTAGGAGTATAGAGTCACTGGACAGATCCCAAATCTATGGTAGAAAACAATTTGTTTATTATCCTTTGAACTTATTCTGATCAGAAGAGCTGTAGGGAGGAGACGGAATAGTTTTCCCATTGGGTTTAACTACTTGAGTCTAGTGCTTTGGTTCTCCACTTTGGCCATGTATTGGAATCACCTGGGGAGCTTTAAAAACTACTGATGCCTACCTCCCATCCCCAGAGTTTCTGATTTAATTGGTATGGGGTGTGGCCAGGACAAAGGGATTGTAATGTGCAGCCAAGATTTAGAACCACTGCATTAGGAGGTAGTGACAGTCAGCACTCTCAGTTAAAAAAAATTAGCAGAAGGGTTATTTTTTTAACAGTATAAAATATACACTGAGGAATCCTGGGAACAGTGCCATCCCAATAGTAATGAGGACCCATATCTCATTGAGGGAGTTCCGACTGGTCAAGTCTGGGAAAATTAGAGCATCAAAATAAGTAATTATAGTAATAGATTATAACCCATTGAATAAAATAGGAATCCATTATACTTACATAGGTAAATACATGAATAAATTGAAATTGATTATTTGTACAGTCTCAAATTGAAACTCCACAAAATACTTCATTACAGAGGGGAAAGGAGAAACTTGATAGTGGAGAAATCTAGCAGATACCATGTTAAGTAGTCAGAGTGAATATTATCAGTAGTGGAGCAAATCAAAATTTTGTACCACCTGATAGCATGTAATGAGAAAAAAACCCCATCACTTTTTAAGCATTTCTCCCAAAGATCTATAACCCTCATCTAATTACAAGAAGACATCAGACAGACCCATACTGAGGGACATTCAACAAATAACTGGCCTGTAATATCTTATGCTAGGGTCATAGTAATCAAGGAAAGACTTGAGGGACTATGCCATATTGGAAAAGACTGAAAGAGATATGACAGCTAAATGCAGTGCATGATTCGGAATTGGATTCTTTTTCATAAAGGACGTTATCAGTGTCATTGGCCAAACTCACAGTCCGAGGCTTAGATGGTGGAGATGTATCAGTATTTGTTTCCTGATTTTGATGATTGTATTGTGATATTGTAGGAGAATATTCTTGTTTGTAGGAAATATGAAGCATGCCATTATTTGGCAAATTACTCTCAAGTGGGTTAGGAAAAAGTATTTATTGTACTGTTCTTATAACGTCTCTGTAAGTTTGAGACTGTGCAGGATAACTATGATTGTATGACTTTGTATTTAGAGAACTCTTAGAACGTTAATTTTCTTGTGGAAAAGTCATGCGAAGTAGCAACATAATTTATCAGGGAATTGTATCTTTCATGAAATAATTTTCCAAATAATCAAAGCTCTTCAAGTGCTAAAATGCTTTTTTAACTGTTTTGATGTATCCTGTACTTTTCTGCCTTTTAAGGCTGAATATATTGAACTTGGTCTTATCTGTTTGGGATAACAAATAGCCCAGTTTTTATTATTATCTTCTGAAGTAATACCCACGTCTAGGTCCATGGTTAGCCTTTGGGGTTTTCTTTTGTTTGGTTTGGGTCTTATCTTCCAGTGTCTGGCTTTAAGTTCTGTTGGTGTCATGGTGCATGTATTTTTAATTTGTCAGTTCTCTTTCTAGTGTGTTATTTCTAATCTCCTGTAGTCTCAAGAACAAGGTCTATGCTTTTCCTTTTTTTACTGTCATGTTAGTAAAACTCAGATTAAGTATAGATATTTTATCATAGCAATGTTGTACTCATAGCACCCCTTGAAGTTTAATTCAGGATTATGGCTAGGTTTCAGCAAGTTCTGAAAAGTGAAGAATTACTATAAATAGTAGATGATTTCGCTCTCATTTTACAAACTTCTCTTAGAATGTCAGATGAATCGGATAATTTTAAAAGAAAACCGCTGATTGATCGATTGATTATTATTATTATTATTTTTAATTTCAGAGCTCCAGAGATTATATTGGGGCTGCCATTTTGTGAAGCCATAGACATGTGGTCACTGGGATGCGTGATTGCAGAATTATTCCTTGGATGGCCTCTCTACCCAGGAGCCTTGGAGTATGACCAGGTAATAGAACTGTCGTGATAACCCAGTAGAATTGGTAGAATGTAAAGAAGAATAATAGACTTACAGGAATGCATTTTCCGAGATACACAATACATGTGAGACTCCTTTTAGAATAAATTGGCAAAACCTTGGATCTAACGGAATTTAAATTCAGGATCTCAAAACAGAACTTGATTTTTAAAGTGTTTTCATAAACAAGGGTATAATCCACAGGCCTGAAAACCTTTTGGGAGAATTTTTTTGGTACCATTTTTATATTATACATATATAAAGGGCTGGACTGTGTCCATTTAAATAATAGTGCTTTGCTTGGGTGACAGACATCACTTGGGTGATGACAGCTGAAGTCAGCCTCTCCCAAGGAATAAAAGTCATCATAGCTACTGGTCTTTAACCAACAATCTTTACTGGTCTTAAGTACCTCAGTCACCCTAACCCTCTTTAGTATTTTTAGCTGTTTTTGGTGGTGCTAAAAGTCTAGCTTAACATTATTGAAATGACTGTCAGTAAAATCCAGCAAATCACCTCATTACACACTTTTCATGGTAGTTTTCAGGTGTGTTCATTAGTCTCTCTAAGCTACTAGACAATGTTGTTTGCTATTTATTTGGTTTTTAATATCAAGATTCTTTTTTTGGTAATTGTTATCTTCTTCACTATTATTTGAAAGTTTCATAGCATCTCCCTTATTAGAGAGATATATATACTCAACTCATATTTTAGTAGAAAATGTTAGTCAGAATTAACAGTGGTTACATATATTTTGTCTGGCTTGTATTTTTATTTAAATGTTATACTATTTAACTTTCAAACATGAAAAAAATAGAAAGCAGAACATTTTAAAGCACACATAACTTGTAGCAACATGCCTGATTTCTAAGGTTTAGCTTTCTGTATAAAAGGGGATATGAGAGGTAGTTAATTTAGTGACTTAAATGTTGCTGAGATGACCCTAAAAGTCATTTAATATTAATTATTAAATTAGATGTTATCATTAACTTTAATCTATCCTCTTCCAATGACTTTCTACCCATAAAATTTCTCTTTTAGGCCAGGTTTTTTTTTTTAATATTCTCTACTTTCCCCCTCCATGTTGAGCATACCTCTTAAAAGACCATTTCTATAAAAATTTCCATACATTCTAGCTTCCTTCATCTTTTTACCCAATCATTAACTTTGACGCAGGTGCCAAACTGTTACTAGTTTTGAAAGAGTTAGTGATCTAGTTGGAGAGTCCCATAATCCCTTAGCTGCTGAAGTACTGAGGTACCTGTCAAATTCTAGAAATATACCTTTGGCTTTGTGGACCACAATTTATGACATGCGTAGTACTCTGGAGCAGGACACCATCTAGTGGCAATATAAAGGTCAGTTTGCTATTGTACTCTGGATTTGGACTTTACAGTTCTAGTGTTGGACAACTAATGTTGATACTGAAAGGGACCCTACAGATTATCTAGTTACTACCCCTTCACATTTTATAAAGGAGAAAACTGAGGCCCGGAAAAATGAAATGACTTGTCAAAAGTTACAGTGGTAATTTAACACAAAGTCCTGACCAAAGCTCAGTTTTTCTAAAATCTGTAATAGATTGCTTTTTTTTTTTTAAACTGGGAGGTGTTATCTGATCCAGATTCACAATATTTTCAGAATGTATATTACTTTAATTCCAAAAGGGTACAGTAATTGAAAAAAATTATTAGCATACAGCATCAATAGCCACACAGTTATCAATTCAGTGTTTTAAAAGGTATTTCCCAAAATATATGAATGCAAACAAATAGCAGTGATGTGTTTTTTGATTCCAATCTTGGACTTGATACTCATTTTCAAATATGATGCTTGCTGTAGAGGTTTTGATAAATGTCTGTTTTCAAGATAAGGACTATCCCTTTATTCCTAATTTTAAGTTGTCTTAAATTGGTTTTGGACTCTGAAATGCTTTTGTGCATCTATTAAAATATTCACGAGTGGGGTTTTTTGGGGTTGTTTTTTACTTTAGTCTATTTATATGGTTGAATTTCATAAAATTTCCTCAACTCCCTGGATTATGACCATCTAATTAAGATGTGAAAGGACATGCCTCTGTCTGTTATCTGTTTCCTATTCTGGGCATCAGCTGCCATGATATACTTGGATATCCAATTGGGGTGTTGTTGCTATTTTATTTTTTTAACTTATTCTTTGCCTTACAGTGGCAGTACAGTGGGCAATAGTAGTAACATTACTAATGAATACTTATCGAGCTCTTTTGGGTGCCAGGAACTGTCAACACTTTAACTCATTTAATGTTCACAACAACCCTGTGAAGTTTTATAGATGAGAAAGCTGAGGTGTGGGGAAGTTTAATAAGCTTGCCCAATAGTCTAACATGGGCAGTCTGAATCTAGAAGCTATGCTATTAGCAGTAGACCACCTCTCCACTACTTCATGGATAATGATACTTTCAAGACACTAAAAGAGTCCAGCTGAACCCTGCTCTAGTCTGCCCTAGCTCCCTGGCACTGGCCCTCTTCCAGACTCCACCTCTACCCTACCACTGTCAATCTGCTATTGCTCTAAGTGGGTTTTCACAGTCTGTATATTGGTTATTCAGATTCATCAACCTCCATTGGTATTCTGTCTCCAGATTTGAGTTCTAGGGAAGGAACCAGCAGCCTATGCTAGTTTATCGTAAAAATGAATTTTTTAATTTTTATTTAATTTTGGCTGCGTTGGGTCTTTGTTGCTGAGTGCAGGCTTTCTCTAGTTGCAGTGAGCGGGAGCTACTCTTTGTTGTGGTGTGCAGGCCTCTCGTTGCAGTGGCTTCTCGTTGCGGAGCACGGGCTCTAGGCGCGCAGGCTTCAGTAGTTGTGGCTCGTGGGCTCTAGAGCACAGGCTTAGTAGTTGTGGCAAATGGGCTTAGTCTTTCCACGACATGTGGGATCTTCCCGGACCGGGGCTCGAACCCTCGTCCCCTGTACTGGCAGGCGGATTCTTAACCACTGTGCCACCAGGGAAGCCCCCGTGATAACATTTTGTACAAATATTTATCTCTCAGAATATATGTTGTACAAGATATTCTTCTTCTGCTTTGCTTTTATTAATAACATTGCTTTTAACAACAGGAGTGTTCGTATATTACAAATACATCAGCATTATTTATAAAGAGTGGAAGCCCAGCCAGTTAATTTGGAAATTCAATTCAACACAAGCACAGAAATTCTATATTTTATATCTCTAGCAACAGCTTCAAAACATTATAAATCTAAAATTGATAGAACCAAAAAAAGACAAAGCCACAATCATAATTAAAGATTTAAAGCACATTTCTTTCAGTAATTGTTAGAGAAAGTAGATAGAAAAATATCAGTAAGGATATAGAGGATTTGAACACATGATTAACCAAGTTGACCTAGTGATACAGGCATAGAGCACTACACCCAATACTACACACAAAACTGCAGGATACATACATTTTAAGTGCACATGGAACATTTACAACAATAAAGACTTTCTGTGAAATATATTGTAACATCTCTTACTTAACCCTTGTTGATATGCCTTTTGTGTAACCTATATTTAACCTTGTAATATTGGTTTTTTTTCAAAGGAGGTGAAAAAGACTTAACAGTATACGTATAGTTAAATACTTCTAGGCCAAATTTGAGTCACTAGGAAAAACTTCAGACTATTTAAATTCTTTATTATGGGCTTCGTGTTCTAGCTCTTTAATCATCTGTGTCATCTCTTAAAGTCTTTCCAAGGCAATTTCTTCTTTGAATTTTGGATTCTGCAACTAGGCACTGACCATGTTGAGAATATATTTTGTCATATGTGCATTTTATTTCCTTTTGTACACAAATGTATTTACTGTGTATGTGTAGAGAAGGCTGCCCTGTGAATTGGTACTGTGCTTGGATCCCTTCCTGTCTTAATTGTAGGTATACTGTCTCATTAGTGCTATATGTACTCAATTTGACTTATATTTACTGGGGAAATATCAGTAACATTCTAGGAAATTAAGTAATATTTTTATGGATGAATGGACAGTATTTACTTGGTAAATGTTGATTGTTCTTGAAAAATGTTTGTTAGAGTTTAGGTAGAATCTTATCCAGAACAGCTGGAAGTCTGAATTTATATTCAGATTTTATTATACTTGGTAATATCAAATTATATCTTATGTAAGAAGAATAAAGCTCACTCCAGGGGTGGGGGTGGGAATCTTCAAAGAATTCTGTTTTGTCATGCTATTCAGGTTTCAAAGAGACCTTCTGAAGTTGGCTCAAGGAAGAGTTCATTTATTTATGTGTGGAGTGTCAAAAAATCCAAGAATGAGCTTTAATATGACTGGATTTTGTGAAGTCTGGAGTTGAAGGTGCTTTTAGATTCAAGGCAACACTTAGAGAAATTAATAGGCTTTGGTAGAATTTCACTCTGGTGCTCGATCTTAAATTAAGTATAACTTAGCTGCTCTTGAAGTGCTTTTATCTGTTCTGATTCTAACTTGCTACTCAGAATTTCTGCTCACTCTTAACTCTGGTTATGTTAACATGGTCATCAAACTCTAGCTCTACCCTATAACCCTTCAGCTCATCCTCCAACAGTATCTGGAATTTCTTAGTTTGCGTTTCCGACACTGTAAATCTGATTTGCTTAGCTTAATTCTAGCTGAGTTCACAAGGCAAATTTATGAATTAATTGCTTCTAGGTCAGGTCCCCACCCTTCATCCACTGGAGACAGGAGGGGCATACAGATGGAACAAGTTCTTTTCAAATGACTGGCAGGCATTACGACCAAAAATAAACTTGGCAGGTTCATTTGCCGTTTTTTTTTTTCAGTGCCATCTCAACTTCTTAGGTATATTAATTGCTCTATGGTATTCTCTTAGCACTTTGTTTTCTTCTTTATAATGGCATTTCCTAGTTTAATTGCAGATTATGTGCTTAAATATTTATTCTACTGAATTTTTTGAATAAATTTTGAAGATTGGCAACATATTTTATTGTTCTGCGTAGCTTTAGCATCTGACCCATAATAAATGCCCTGTGTATGTTTGTTGAAATTGAATTGTTGAGCACCTTTCTTACCATCTGCGATACTCTGATGCAACATCGAGGTACTAAGCTCTTAGTACTTTTCATTTTCTGTTTCCATAAAACAAGGAACTCAGGCACTTGGGGGATATGGGGTGAGGGGGAGGTACTGCACTTTAATGTAACGAGACTAATTTGTAAGGTGGAGATTTTAGTTATCATTTCATGTAAAATTGGGGATACAAATATGCGTGAACATAGACTGTTGTTAGGAGGAGCATAGTCTAGCAGGGAAAACTGACGTGTAAAAATAATTGTAATGTAGTGTTATAAATGCATTAAAATTGTTATGTTCTAGGTGTGATGGTAGCACAGAGGAAGGTGATTGCCTCTGTTTTGGATGGTTAGACATAGCTTTACAGAGGAGAATTTCTTGAATTGAGTCTTGAAGTTGGAACAGTAAAAGTTTGCCATGTGGATTCGGTGAAGTGGCAGGGAGGGGGGTAAGGAGGGAGAGGAACAGGGATGTTGATAAGTAGGGGTTAGAGAGCAGTCTAGGAAAGGGAAACTAACCCATGCAAGGTTTAGCAGGTGCTAGAGGGGGCTGGAGTACAGGAGCATGTAAAGAGCCCGGAAGAGAGAAAGCTGGAGGGCCTGTGTGCTGTGTTTAGAGATTTGGAATCCATCCTGTAGGCAGTAAAGTAATTTTATACAGGGGAGTAATAATCAGATTTGCATTTTATCAAAATGGCTGTTAGCAGTTTCTTGTTCTTAGCAATGTGAATAATGAATTGGGAGTGAGTGGATGGGGTCATTAGGGAGGCAGGTAGACTAATTAGGAGGCTTGTGAGATTGTATAACTCAGAATTGAAGAAGACCCGAAAGAGGAATGGAGAGGAGAGACAGTTATGAAAAATACTGATGAGGTAAAATTGTTACGGTTTTGGATGTTGGGTGATGAGGGCGAGGTACTTGTTGGGCATAAATTTCCGGTTTCTGATTCGGGTGGTTGGTGGTAGTCTCCAAAGGGGGAAATACATGAGGATTAACAGGTTTAAGGAAAATCAGTTTAGAATATGTTCACTTCGAGGTACCTAAAGGCCTGCCAGATGGAGAGTATCAGTAAGCAGTTGGATCTACAGCTCCAGAGCTAGAGATAAATATTTAGACATAGAATTAGGGATAAAACTATGGGCACGTGGGGCTTGTAGAGGGAAAGAAGACAGATAAAACTCTAGAATGCAATGCCATATAACAAATGGAGGAAGGCAGTTAAAGAGTGCCAAGAAGTAGGAAGAGAAATAGAAAAGAATGATGTGGAAATGAAAGGAACAGAGTTTTCAAGTTATTCACTTGAAAATGGCCAATAGTGTTGAAGAAAGATAAGGATTAATATGTGACTATTAAATGTGTCAGTTAATAACAGGACATTATCATTTCGTGAGAGTAATAGTAAAACTCCAGTTGTTGTGTGTTGAGGTTAGAATGGAAAGTAAAATATGGACCACTATTTTAAGGCTTTTAACTGAATGAGAAAAGTGTTTTAAATAGTTAAGGGAGTTTTTTGGGTTTTTTTTTTGTTTGTTTTTAGGCTGGAAGATATTAAACATTTTTGTAGATCGAGGGCAAAAATCTCATACAGAGGGAGAAATAGAAGATTCAGGAGAGGATGGACTAGTTGTATTTGAGGTTTAAAAAAAGAATCCTGTGTTCTCAAACACAATTTCAAGGAGTTAAGCCTCTGTTTATTCCCTGTGCTGCCCAGTTGTTGATCTGGGGAACAGGTATTTGAGGGCCAACTATGTACCAGACACTGTCACGGGTGTACGTGTAAGAAAACAAAACAAAGTTCTTTCCTTCATGAAATTTACATTCTACTGCAGAATGGGGTAAGAAAATACAAAGTAAATGCACAGAATATCAGATGATGAAAAAGCACAGTAGAGAAAAATACAACAGAATAAGTAGAGATAGGGGTACTGAGCAGGGGAGAGCTTGTTCTTATTTATTAGTGGGGCATGAAAGGCCTCATGAATAAGGTAACATTTGAGGTGAGAGCTGAAGGAAGTGAAACACTAGCCATGCAGATGTCTGGGGGAACAGTGTTCAAACAGAAGGATGTTAAGTTCAGAGGTCCTGAGGCTGGAGCTTTTCAGTGTCCTCCTGAGAGAGCCCATCTACACCTGTGTCCTCCTCTACTGGCTCAAACACACATATGCCAGTGATATAGACGCGTCCCCTCCAGTGCTCCCATAGCCCGAATTCACCATGTCAACTTGTCACTAAGTCAAGTAACTTGTCAGTTGCCTGTGTAGATTTCTCCAGTTTCTCCAGTGGTTTCCCAGTGTTACCTCTCAGAGTAAAATCCAAACTTCTTAACCTACTGATAAAGCCCTTTGCCTGCTAGATCAATTTCGTCTCTTGCCATTTCTCCCTTAGTGAACTTCAGTCTCTGAATGTGTGCATGTATTCTTTTTATTTTCCATATTTACTCATATTATAACCTTAGCATAAATCATAATAATTCAGATTTTTTTCCATTCCTTCAGGGCTAACAAACTGTTTGTTCTTTTTGACCCAACTTGAGTATCACCTCATCTGGAACTTTATATGACTACAATTATTTTATGTGTCTCTTCTTTGTCTTTCCATAAGGCATGTATTTATTATACCTGTATTATATCAATATATATTACACTGTATTATAATTGCTTACTTGTATGTTCCCCACTGGACTGATTTCTTAGGGCACACACACTGTACATCATTTAATTCTTGACCTAACATCTAGCTTAGTGTCTGATATAGTTGTTCAATAAATATCTTAATGCAATAAAAGAATAACTCGTCTGTTTTGTAAATTATTTTTCAGATTCGATACATTTCTCAGACTCAAGGTTTACCAGGAGAACAGTTGTTAAATGTGGGTACAAAATCCACAAGATTTTTTTGCAGAGAAACAGATATCTCTCATTCTGGTTGGAGATTAAAGGTAATTCATTTAAAAAATACTTAGAAAAACATTTTCTAAGATGCCTCATGTTCACAGATAATACCCTCTGTGCCTATTTTTCTTTCATTGCATTTTTTCTTCTTTTGAATTTTCATTTTTGACAATCCCCACCACCCCCTTTTAACGAGGAGAGTCCTTTCTGAATACCTTAGCTCATTCTCTAACCTGGCAACACAATTATTAACTCATTTTAAATAGTTGAAAAAAATTTTATGTGTATCATTTTGTGTTGTTTATCTTCCCTACCCAGTTCTACATTTATTAAGCTTTATAAGACAGGGATTGAATCTAACCACTTACTACATAACCCAAGTACCTAATTTATTCCTAGGATTAGTAAATCTTTAATGATTAACTTTAGTTATTTTGTTAAGGAATTTATCTATATGTGTAATATTTTTTGATCTGAACCTGAACTTCTCATTTTTTGTATACTTCTAAAAACTTACATTTAAAATTTTATTTTATTTTATTTATTTATTTTTGGCTGCATTGGGTCCACTCTTTGTTGAGGTGCGTGGGCTTCTCATTGCAGTGGCTTCTTGTTGCGGAGCACAGGCTCTAGGCGCATCGACTTCAGTAGTTGTGGCTTGCAGGCTCTAGAGTGCAGGCTCAGTAGTTGTGGCACACAAGCTTAGTTCCTCCACAGCATGTGGGATCCTCCCGGACCAGGGCTCAAACCCGGGTCCCCTGCCTTGGCAGGTGGATTCTTAACCACTGTGCCACCAGGGAAGTCCCAAAATTACATTTTTGATAGTTATTCTTTTGAAACTACTACTTGCCTTAGAATATTCAATATATTAGGCTGAATGTGCCAGAATTGAAGAAATAAAGGACTTACAAATGGTGGGTAATAAGATATTTTCCTTCTCTGATATATTCGATAAGACACTGGAAGAACATGAGGCTGAGACAGGAATGAAGTCTAAAGAAGCCAGAAAGTACATATTCAACAGTCTGGATGATATAGTGCATGTGAGTACCACAGTCACATTTGTCAATCTTATGCTTAAGGTGGTGGAGTTGAATGCCAAGAATGCCAAAACACGTTAATCATTTTCTACATGACGTAGAATGCTTGCTGTTTTTAAGCTTTTCAAACAAAATTGATTCTAAGGTTTCAGGAACGAAATTGCATTCATCTTTATCAAATATTTAATTTGTATTATTCAAGTATTATTTTCTTTTTTTTGTTTGTTTGTTTGTTTGTTTGTTTTTGCGGTACGCGGGCCTCTTACTGTTGTGGCCTCTCCCGTTGCGGAGCACAGGCTCCGGACGCGCAGGCTCAGCGGCCATGGCTCACGGGCCTAGCCGCTCCGCCGCATATGGGATCTTCCCGGACCGGGGCAAGAACCCATGTCCCCTGCATCGGCAGGTGGACTCTCAACCACTGCACCACCAGGGAAGCCCCAAGTATTTTCTTTAAAAAGGAAAACTCTTAACAGACATGTTTCTTTTCCTTATATCTCTCTAGAAGTGGATATTTGTTTAGTTAAAAAAATTTTTTTTTTCCTGCTTTGAATGCTCTTTGGTACCTCAAAATATTTTTGAGGATTTGTTAAACTCAATTGTTCTTTCTTATTTCAAAATAATTGTAGTTCTTTGTTCTTTCCTGTGTTGTGGGCTTTTTTTGTAAACTGTGAGACTTTAACGTATACTATCTTGTATGGCTTATTTTTATTCGATGACTTGAAATTTTGATTTTGCAGGTGAACACAGTGATGGATTTGGAAGGAAGTGATCTTTTGGCTGAGAAAGCTGATAGAAGAGAATTTGTTAGTCTGTTGAAAAAAATGTTGCTGATTGATGCAGATTTAAGAATTACTCCAGCAGAGACTTTGAACCATGCTTTTGTTAATATGAAACATCTTCTAGATTTCCCGCATAGCAACCAGTAAGTTACTCTAAATCTTTTAAAACGATTCTGGAGAAATGATAATGCTGTTTGTGGTAAACCATTGTGTTAGAAAAATGATTCAATTTCTTCATTAAATATAAGTAAACTGAGTAAAAAGAGGTTAAGCTAACTTGGCCAAGTTCACATAGACAGTAAATTGCAGAGTAGAAATAGGATGCAAATCTAAATCACATTCCAATGTTCTTTTTCCAAAGTAGCATACTGAGGATGACTGAGTGATGTCGTTTTACATGACATTCTTACCTTAATAACCAGGCATATTTATAGTTAAAGGAAGTGTTAAGTTGTTCCTCCCTCAATTTTGAGTCCTGCAAACTCCATTTTCAATTTCCTTTCACAGCATTTGCTTTTCTTGTCCCCTTTCTTTCCCCTCTGTGTTGTGGTAGGAAAGGAGGTTTTTTTTATGGGTTAGTAGAGAAGAGTATATGCCCAAATTGAGAAGGACTTAGAAGAGTTACCTTAGGCAAATCTTGTGAATTCTTTGAACCCCAGTCCTCTTTTTTATAGGCTGAAGAGAGTAAAGCAAGTGACTTAAAATAGCTTCTTTTAGTATTTTAAAAATATTGAATGAAGGAGGTGAAGGAGCAAACTGATATTCGTTATTGTGAATTACAATTAAAATCGATGTTTTTATAAAGCCCAACTAGTCTCCACACCCCCAATACTTAAAAATGTCTAATGGTTTCTGTATATAAGCACTTTGAAAATAACGTAATAACCACATACATGGTGCCATTATTTAGGGATGTGGAGATCTAGAAGTTTAGAAAAAAACTATTTAGAGTAGGGGTCATAAAATTATAACCAAAAAGTGCTCACTATTGCTTTGCCGTCTCAAGAAAATATTCCAGATATAAGTATATTCTTCTGCTTGCTTTGAAATTTGATCTTAACAGGATTTCCTGGTAGAAATACTATTGGAAATATGCAGATTAAGTGCAAGCCATAGACTTTTTTTCCTTTTGGAAATAATTTTTAATCTTAAACTACTCTAAACATTAAAAAAATAATATTACAATTACCTTTCGATTTTTCTTTTGCAGTGTAAAGTCCTGTTTTCATATTATGGATATTTGTAAGTCCCATCCGAATTCATGTGACACAAATAATCACAATAAAACTTCACTCTTGAGACCAGTTGCTCCAAGCAGTACTGCTAATCTGACAGCAAATTTTACTAAAATTGGCACATTAAGAAGTCAGGTAAGAACTTATAGTATTTGATAATTTATGCTCCTCTCTTTTTTTTTTTTAAAAAAAATGATTGCTCATTTGCTTTTGAAATATGCAGAAGTTTCCATGTCAGCAGTTAGAAGTTCCAGTGCTGATGAAGTCTTACTATGGCTGTTCTGTTAAATCTCTAATATTTCAGGGTAACAATTGGAGCATATCTACTTAAATCCATTCTTTTCCTTCACCTTTTATTCTTTCAATATGATCTACCTGCCCTTCTATGTCTCAACTCTACAAAAAGTAGACTTCAGTAAGATCAATTTCTGGGTCCATTTTTATCATAGAATTATGATTTTTTGAAATGCATTTGATTTCTACTTGTAAAGTATGTGTACAGCAATTAGAAGCCTGCTCTGTATAATGAATGCCATGTACGTCTATCGTTTCAGGCATTAACCACATCTGCTCATTCAGTTGTGCACCATGGGATTCCTCTGCAGGCTGGAACTGCTCATTTTGGTTGTGGTGATGCTTTTCAGCAGACACTGATTATCTGTCCACCAGCTATTCAAGGTATTCTTTTATTTAAATTACACTTTGAATTTAGGCATGCATTACTTTAAAATAAGTTTAGGCATCTCTTCATTAAATATACTGCATGGGTTTTGCTACATTTACTGCTACATTTGAATTTAATTTAAGCAGGTCAGTAGCCTTTAGACCAGTGATACTTCTTGACTGCAGCTCCACTGTAGTCATCAGTAACAAAATGGACCATATGACAGTTGTATTTCCTGTAGAGTCTAGCATGATAACATACCTTAGTGGAAATTAATGAACTTGGAAAGGTATGGATTGTCCTATACTGGGTATAACTGCTCCAGATGTTCATGTAAGTACTTATCTGCATGTAATCACTGGACATTACAGTGATTGAGAGCTCAGTTCTTTAAGTTTTGGTCAGAGGATTTCTTTCCTAAAATATTGTAGTCTTGTTCTTTACCCATAGCTTAGTTTGTTTGTTTGTTTGAAGATTGATTTTGATCAAATTGCCCTTATTTAGATAAAAATATCGAATCAAATCCTCAAGTGAGATGGTGACAGAATACCTTTGAAGATGCCATAAATTTTCACACCGAGGAACTTCTTAGTGGCAAAAGGGTGATAGCAGTGAACTTTTTGACTGGAATAGCTAGCATAAAGCCCTCTTTCCTAGGTCCTTCGGTAGCCTTTTGTCCTTGCTAGGCTGTAACATCTAGTCATATCTTAAAATCAAGAGATTGATTCCAAATGGGCCCGAAGTGACTCTTTGAAGCATGGTGGTAATGCTGTATAGTGTAAGTGAGAGCTCTTGATGCTAAGTCGGCCTGGGATCTAGTTCTCTTTCTTCTGTTTGCTCTGCCATCCCAGACAAGTCTGTTAACTTGCTTCAGCCTTTGTCAAAGAAAACAGACTGAATAGATACTATCTTGATTGTTTCCAGCTGTAATATTTCTGGATTCTGAAGGTTATATTTGAAATTTTTATTTCATTTAAGGATGTGAGCAACTTTTTAAAGTTTTTATTTTAATCTTCCCCACAGTGCCTAACAAAGCACCAAGAATATATTTGTTGACTTGCTTGGCTGGTAATGAGAGATGTGAAAACATAGCAGCTCTTTAGCCACTTTGGTTCTACCAGGGTAGCTTTGGTCTGTTATCTGTGACAGTGACCCATGGCTGGTTTGGTAATAAAAATACCTGTATCATATTGTCAGCACTCTTAAAGATGCTGTTGTGTTTCTTTGTTTTTCTTCAACTGTTTATTGTAGAGAAGTTCAAAGAATAATAATGTCCTTTCTCCTAGATTCAACAAGTATTAACATGGTGTATTTGTTCTGTCTGTCTATTACACATACACATACTGTTAATAGTAAGTCATAGACATTTTACTTCTAAATACTTGAGCATGCAAGACTGATGCTTTTTTGTTTTTCAATTAGTTACTACGTAAGTGGTATCTTGACAAATACATTTTCACTTAGATGAGTTTTTAATCTGTACTAATAGATTCTCAGGTTCTAATGATCTCTTCCGTGTACAAAATCAGTTTGGGGGTCACCTACCTACAGTGTGGTATATTTCATCAAGATTTGGAATAGCAGGGATTTCCCTGGCGTTCCAGTGGTTAGGATTCTGGGTTTTCACTGCTGAGGGCCCAGGTTTGATCCTTGGTAGGGGAACTAAGATCCTGCAAGCCGTGCGGCACAGCCAAAAAAGAAAAAAAAAAAAAGATTTCAGGTTTTTTTCAGAGCTACCTTCTGTTTGTACTAAAAGGCTTTGTGGACACATTTCTAAATACAATTGAGCATCATTCTTAAAACATTCAATGAGGTTAGGCAAATCTTTTATCTTTTTATGTAGCTTATAATTAATAAAAGGTTAGTAACCTTTCTGTACATGTGTTAACAACCGCAAGTGCTTCCTAACAAGGATAACAGAAAGAAAAGGAGATATTTTCAGGCTCATTAACTCATCAGATGTGAAGAACAGTAGTTTTAGAATTAATAGTGAGAGAAAGCAAAATATTTGTTCGCTTAAAGAACTAACAGGCGCAGTTGCAGCAGCATAACAGGCAGGCTCTGCAATATGTTGTCTCACTGTTTCTTATCTTAGTATAGTGTCCACTTAGAAATGAAAACTTTCCCTCTAATCCATTTTGGCATCTCTGTAGAAAATCCCAGTATTGACCTTCTTACCTTTACCTCATAATGTGCCAATCCATTTAAAAGAAACATATTTAAATGCTTATTGGGTAGCAGTTATGGTACCATTATACTTCAGATTTTAAAATAAAATTTATGTCTCTTGTCCTTCACTTTAAATTTTTTACCTTGGGTCTACACTGTTTAAGTTCATCATGCGTTTCATATATTTTAGATACTATAGATATAACGTGTAGGTATAGCTATATGGATGCCACATCCCTAATATTGTGCCATGTTTAAAGTACAGAAGACTTAGACAAGCTTTTACTTAACAAATTTGAGTGTAGGTTCTTGTATTTACTAAACAAGCATTTAACATTATTTAGCAATCTGAAAAGCTACTTATTCATCCCCTCTGGATGAAAACTGCTATTTTAGAATCAAATGCATTCCAGCAAAATTCTCCTCTGTTGTACTAGAACAGTCTTTAAACTTTTTGTGTCATGCTTTCCAGGTATCAAGCAAATGTAATCAAAGATTAAAATTTTAGCTAACCTAATAAGCATATAGAAAGTTGGGATCTGAACCCACTTTTGAATTTGATTTAAAAAAAAAGATTGTAGGAGAATTCCTCTTGTCTTAAGGCATTGATTCCAAGGAGAATTTAAGGGCAATCTTTTTTTGGGGGGATTTAAGAATTTGCTCTGTGGTTTCATCCTTATCAAAGTGAGGATGCTTTTTTCTCTGATGAGATTCTCTATTGCTGCAATATATCTACACAGCCTGGGTGTGCTTATATTCCATTCCTTGGAGAATTTGCTGATCAAGACATGCTTTTTGGAAAGGGTAAGAAGGTCAGTTTAAAAAAATAACTCATAGATCTTTGTAGATCTAATTCACATGTAGCTCTTTTTTTTCTTTTTCTTTTTTTTTTAAACTTTTTTTGGCCATGCGCTGCAGCACGTGGGATCTTAGTTCCCTGACCAGGGATCGAACCCTCACCCCCTGCATTGGAAGCGCAGAGTCTTAACCACTGGACCGCCAGGGAAGTCCCTCACATGTAGCTCTGTAGGTGGAGCTCAGAGGGTAGAACACCCTGCCAGTAGGATAAGTACCTCTGTGAAGAACATAAACACAATAAAATTCTCCTTAGAATTACCACTTACAAATATTTGTGCAATAAAAAGTGTAAGGTTATTATTCAGTAGGAAAAAAAAACGATTGTTTTTGAAAAATTTTTTTAAATGGCTGATCACACAAGGTCACTTTTATCCAAAAACTGATTATGTTTAAATGATCTGCCAGCCCATATTGAAAGTAAGTACAATACAATAGACTGGAATTATGAAGTAGTGAATTTATTTTAGTAACTCAGCTTTCTAATCTTAGGAGATATCCCTAAAATCTTGTTAGTCAAAGTTCTTAGTTGGTGTAATACTACTTTACTCTCTTAAAGTTTAGTACCATAAGACTTAATATTTGCAAGGTGCTCTTGCGATGTATGACACAGACATATTAATATTAACAGGATTAACGTGGGTAGTAATCCTGCTTTCTCATTTCCCTAGGGGGTAAGCAAAATGGAACATGTTTGTCCTGGAGTTCCAGTAGCTCTCCACTAGAAATACTAGTAGATTAAACCACAATGATAAATGCTTAGTTGTATCATCATATTAGGCAGAAAAGTTTGTTTTTTGCTTTTCCTTTAGAGGTTGAAATGAGTGTGCCATTCTGAATTTTATTGAATCATGTAAACCATCATGGCCATTGAAGTTGAAGTTGTGATACATTCCTCCTTTGATGACGTGTATAAGATCCTATCATAGTTTTAAAGAAGAGAATACCAAGCATAGCTAAAAGTTTGTATGAAAAGATGAACATTTACCTGCTAGAGGATAAGGGTGTTGAGCCAGATTCACCTTTCCGTGTCTTACCAGTGGCAGAACTTTCTAAAAGGAAAGTAAAGCTATAATAGCAAACTTTAAAGGGAATGGGAAGTTTCAAAAACAAATCATTCAACTTTATGCATTTTAAAATGGTAGAAAGAGTAGCTTTATAACAATTTTTGGAATGATGTACCACAAGGTAGATAGACGGTATCTCACTTTCCAAATAGATTGCTGTCTAATATTATGAAAATTTTATGCAGGGGATTTTTTCATAATTCTAATAAGAATTTTAGCAATTCATAAATTTAAGAGTTTTATAAGGTAACTCAGAGAAAAGTTTTTTCTTTTATTTGAGAACTGTTCTTTTCTATTTCACAGGTATTCCTGCAACACATGGTAAACCCACTAGTTATTCAATAAGGGTAGATAATACAGTACCCCTTGTAACGCAGGCCCCAGCCATGCAGCCACTGCAGATCCGACCAGGAGTTCTTTCTCAGGTTGGTAATAATTCATTATTTTTACATATGTGCTGTTCTCCTTTTACTCAGGTAGAGGCACTAATCCATTTGTGCTGTTGGAAACAATGAAAATGACCTAGATGGGAATTCGATCCTTGTAGATTATTGACTTTAACTTTTATAATTATTAGAAGATTTACTTTATTTTTTAATTATTGAATTTTCTTATTTTTTTAAATTTTTTATTTTTTTAACATCTTTATTGGAGTATAATTGCTTTTCAATGGTGTGTTAGTTTCTGCTTTACAACAAAGTGAATCAGTTATACATATACATATGTCCCCATATCTCTTCCCTCTTGCGTCTCCCTCCCTCCCTCCCTCCCACCCTCCATATCCCACCCCTCTAGGTGGTCACAAAGCACCAAGCTGATCTCCCTGTGCTATGCGGCTGCTTCCCACTAGCTATCTATTTTACATTTGGTAGTGTATATATATCCATGCCACTCTCTCACTTTGTTCCAGTTTACCCTTCCCCCTCCCCGGATCGTCAAGTCGATTCTCTAGTAGGTCTGTGTCTTTATTCCCACCTAGAAGATTGTTATTTTGAGTTAACTTGTATCATACTAGTTTTTCTTTTGTTTTTGGTTTTGTTTTTTGCTGCAACAGACATGGTCTGGTAGAACACAGCAGATGCTGGTACCTGCCTGGCAACAGATAACACCCATGGCTCCTGCTACTACATTAGCTTCTGAGGGTATGGCTGGTTCACAAAGGCTCGGAGACTGGGGGTAAGTTAAAAACGAGGGTACTTCTTTGTGAATAGTTTGCAAAATAGATATGGTAAAGTAGGGATTCAATTTTTCTAAATTTTCTCCCTAGGAAAATGATTTCACACAGCAATCATTACAGCTCAGTGATGCCACAACCTCTTCTAACCAATCAGATCACCTTATCAGCCCCTCAGCCAATTAGTGTGGGCATCGCACATGTTGTGTGGCCTCAGCCTGCCACCACCAAGAAAAATAAACTGTGCCAGAACAGGTTGGTATTGATATTTTAACTTTCCTCTGCATTTTGAAAATTAATCATTAAAATAAATTTTGCATGTACACCAAAGGGTCACTCTGTTGTATTCAAAATGACCTCTTTGATAGCTTTGTTACAAACACTAAGCCAGCTCCCTTCTCAATTTCTCAGAGGTATTTTGGTAAAACTAATGGAATGGGAGCCAGGAAGAGAGGAAATAAATGCTTTCAGTTGGTAAGATTGTCTTTATTGCCCTTTTGATTTATTATCTACCTATAATTTTAGACAGTTTTAGATACTCAGATATCACATTTACCAAAAAAAAAGACTATTTGAATATATGTAAATGCAATCTGCACTCATATTTCTAGAGGTATTTTATATATCACAGACTCATGATCTGTATGTTAGTGTGTTATAATCTTAACAAGTGAAGGTTTGCATTGTTAATTATAACAAGCTATCTTAGAAAAATGTCATGTATATATTTTGATTATAGAAATAACACATTATTCCTTTGATTGCAGGAGTAATTCATTGCAGAATACCAATATCCCACAATCAGCATTTATTTCTCCAAAGATAGTAAATGGGAAAGATGTTGAGGAAGCAAGTTGCATAGAAACACAGGACAATCATAACTCAGAAGGAGAGGCAAGAAATTGTTGTGAAACTTCTATCAGGCAGGACTCTGATTCATCAGTTTCAGATAAACAGCGGCAAACCATCATCATCGCTGACTCCCCGAGTCCTGCAGTGAGTGTGATCACCATTAGCAGCGACACTGATGAGGAAGAGACGTCGCAGAGACATTCACTCAGAGAGTAAGTGCCAAAAGCAGTTTCCTGCGATTTTCTTGCATCCTTAAATAATGATGATGGCACCCTCTGCTGCAGTGGGAAAAAAAAACTTTGTGATTTATTACTTGTCTGTTCATGTCCTTCAGAGTAAACTTCCTGAATAGTATTCAGCATGATTACTATAGCATTTTTCCTGTATTATGAGCTTTAGATTTTTGTCCATGTAGGTCACTTAACTGTTTCATATCCTTAATAAAATAATGTAAATTTTGGCTACTTGGGGAGTATGTTCTCATTTTTGACCCAATTTTCCCTTCCCTCTTTACTTAGATGTAAAGGTAATCTGGATTGTGAAGCTTGCCAGAGCACCTTGAATATTGATCAGATTTGTTCATTAAGTAGTCCTGAGAGTACTCTGAGCACCAGCTCCTCAGGGCAGTCCAGCCCATCCCCTTGCAAGAGACCAAACAGGTAAAGGAATTTCAATAGCAGTACATTATAAATATTAAGTCTACTAAAAAGCCTATGATTTCTTTTGCTGTTGTTTAAATTAGTAAGTACCTGCCAGTTTACCACAGTGACTTCTCTCTTGATCATAATATTTGAACTAGATCACCTTTTTATAAACTCAGGTTTTAAGTAGTAATTTTCTTTACTATTACAGAACAGATCTAAATGAAAAATTGAGGTTCTAATAAATGATTTTTAAAGAATCATTTTGTTTTTGAAAGGGTGAAAAAGCCACATTCTCAACTCCAGCTCCACAGACTACTATTGTAATTTAAATTTGGAATAAGAACATATACTTCAGCAAAATAAAAAGGAATGTTTTCCATAATAAAGTAATGACCCACTGTCAGTAGAGTATTTGCTGATTTTTTTCTCTCATAGTGATTGATTTGCACGGTTTCATGCGTATTTCCTTCCTACCCTTCCTTTTGGCCAGGGACATGCCTTGCCACTAAAGTAGTGAGCTTCTCCTAACCTGCATGATGTACTAACGCATTAAGAGATGAGCCATAAAAATTTCAGTGAAATACATTTGATTTTAGCTTTTAGAAATCTTTTTTTAGTGGAAACAAAATTTGAAAACTTTCAGCTTTAATTTTATTCGTCTTCTCTTTTTTCCATAATCAGGAAATATGGTTTTGAATAGTTTGGTTATAACTAAGCTCTGTGGAAGCATAAAGAAGTATTAACACATCTTCTTAGAACTTGTTTATAATGTGTTTTGGAAGTTGATATTATACATACGTATATGTAAATACACACATACGTGTAAGATGTGTATATATATAAATAAGATACAAAGATAAAAATATATAATTAAAATATACATATAAAAAGAGATGCTTCAAATTGTTAAGTATGAAGTGAGTAGTAAAACAGAATATAAATGCTGTAAAAATCCCAAGGAGTTGGGGGGTGGTAGGCAGGGCCCAAGGGTCAGGGCGAGAAGAGAAATGGGACACTGGCTAGACCTTCAAAGAGGTGGGAAAGACCTTTCAGATAACTGGTTAGTTAAAAGGACCCAAATTATTACTAAAGGCACATATATAACATTAGAATTTAATCTGACATATGCAAGCTGCATGCTTATATGTTTGTACATTTCGTTTCGGTTATCCAGAACAGTACTTCTTTTGTACTGTCTTGATGAAATCTTCTGTAATTTATAAATGGGATTTTATGAACTGCTACTAAGGATCAAGTGGGAAAGGAAAGGAGGGAAAAATAAGTGCCAAGAGTGTGTTCCTAGACAGACAGAATTAGGGTTAGCAGTCTGAAAAGAGAATTAATGTGAGAGTCTAGGAAATCTATGAAAAATGTTTTTTTGATAAGGAAGAAATTGTAATTAGGTATGAAATAAGATTCTTATCAATTTGCTGGGAGTCTGGAAATTATTTAAGTTTAGATTTAATGTTGAAAAACATTGTTCATAAAAATACTTTCTTGTTGTAGTATGTCAGATGAAGAACAGGAAAGTAGTTGTGATACTGTGGATGGCTCTCCAACATCAGACTCTTCAGGACATGACAGTCCGTTTGTAGAGAGCAGTTTTGTGGCGGATACTCATCAAAACACAGAACTGGTAACCTCTGCTGACACAGAAACCAAACCAGCTGTTTGTACTGTTGTGGTGCCACCAATGGGACTAGAAAATGGATTACATGCCGATGAGCATATGGCAAACACAGGTAAACTGAGTCCTCTCTATTTCCCTGATTGGCCCTTAAAAGGTCGTAATTTAGGAACATTAGAGCCAAAAGTCATCTCTGAATTTCCAGCTTGACCCTGCCAAATCTATTGTACAAAGGAGATATCTTCTAATATCACCCAGTCCTTGGAAACCATGAGATCTTTTCTTTTTATTTAATTTTAAGGTTCTCAAATCACTATTGTGTAAAATGTCTAAAGACCTTTCTAATTTTTATATAAGAAGGAAAAAGCAGCTACTTTCTGGTATTTTGTTGTTGCCAGATTCTGTATGCCAGCCATTAATAAAAGGACGATCTACTTCTGGAAGATTAAACCAGCCTTCCGCAGTAGGTAATCGTCAGCAAAAATTGACATCAGCATTCCAGCAGCAGCATTTGAATTTCAGTCAGGTATGTTTGTGAATTTCTGAGTCTTTGGGATTCAAATTCAGCAGTTTTCTAACTGGGGGGAAAAAGATTCTCACACTGTATAAAATCTTAATAAATTTTTCCCTTTTCATTATCCCAAGTGACTTAAAAAGTAATTGGCTTAATAATAGGATAATGATCAGATTATCCATGGAACTTGAATTTTTCAGAAAGATTAGGTTCTTAGGTTCTCTTAAAGTTTTTTAGTGTGTTTGTTGTCTTAGGCCCTTTAAATCAGAATGCACACCAGTGCATTGATGGTTACATTTCTTGTGTGTTAGTTGTGATGGTGAGAGATGCCTTATTGAGTACTTGCCATCTGGTCAGCACTGTGCTTGGCAGTTGTGTTTCCCTTGGGGGAAAGAAAAGATCATAGGTATTGGAGTCAGACCTGTGTTCACATCCTGGTTTTGCCAAATGCTATGTACAGTACCTTGGCCAGGTCTCTTCAACAAGTCTGGACCACAGTTAATGGGAATGATAGCTATATAACTGTAATTAGAATTAAATACCGTCGCGTACGTAAAGTGTTAGTCTTACATGTAATGGGTGCTCCGCAAATGGCGGCTATCAGTAGTGGTAGGAATAGACACTACTAGCAGGGGTGGTGGCAATGTTAATATTATAATAATATGCAGTAATACAGATTAAAGTGCTAATACTAATAGATAGATATAATGATCGATATTTTTCTCCACTCTGTTTATACTTAGTATAAGCTAAGATCTGAGACAACCTCTGTGGGTTATCAGTCACAGAGTATCTTGTAGTTTTCCTTTTCTCCCTTTCTTTTTTTTTTTTTCCCCCCCTTTCTTCTTGACTTATAAAATATGTAATTAATCTTTTGGTTTTGTTTTTGGATAGATTCAGCACTTTGGGTCTGGGCATCAAGAGTGGAATGGAAACTTCGGACATCGAAGACAGCAAGCCTATATCCCTACTAGTGTTACCAGTAATCCATTCACTCTTTCTCATGGAAGTCCTAATCACACAGCTGTGCACGCCCATCTGGCTGGAAATACGCACCTTGGAGGACAGCCTACTCTACTTCCATACCCATCATCAGCTACCCTCAGCAGTGCTGCACCAGTGGCCCACCTCTTAGCCTCTCCGTGTACCTCAAGACCTATGTTACAGCATCCAACTTATAATATCTCCCATCCCAGTGGCATAGTTCACCAAGTCCCAGTGGGCATAAATCCCCGTCTGTTACCATCCCCAACCATTCATCAGACTCAGTACAAACCAATCTTCCCACCACATTCTTACATTGCAGCATCCCCTGCATATACTGGATTTCCACTGAGTCCAACCAAACTCAGCCAGTATCCATATATGTGAAAATTCAAAAGAGTCTATTGAGGAAGCTCAATGATATAAACATTTGATTAAAAATAAAACATGGTATTTAATAAAGATTAACCATGGCACAAGAAAATTATTTTTGAATCATGTAGACTTGGGTGCAATTTAAACAACTTTGAGCTTTAAAAAAAAAACTCACTTTTAATGTGTTTTGCACATTTGGTATAACTTGTCTTTGGTCATGTTATCTTCTTATGTAGTAACTCTAGGCAGGTGACTTATGGGAGCAGAAGTCCAGTTTTGCTCCCGCTATTTTTTATAAAATTGCCTTCTAACTAGTGCAAGACACGTCTATATTTGGGAAGCCATTCTGTGTACAGACTTAGAGCAACAGATGCACATATGTCAGAATTACAGCATACAAATGAATTGTATTATCTGTGTCTTAGTGTATAAATGTTGGGTCACTTACCTAAGAAATTGAGCTATTGTTCTTTACATTTGCATGTGTCTTTTGCATGGGCAAAATGTTGCCTAGACTTTGCTCTTAAATGTTGTTCTAATAATCTCAGCTGCATTGTAAACCGTTCCCACACATAGTGCCTTAAATATTTGAGGTTGTTAATGTTATTACTATATATAAATGTTGAGGACTGCAGCACTTAAAGTTCAGACTTACTCTTTAGTTTCCTTTGATGGAGTAATGTTCATTTTTGGTTTTGTGTGGTATGATTTCAGGTTGTAGCTGTTTTTTCCTTACTAAGAGGGCAGCATGTTTGCTATAGCTGAATTCTGCTGTCTTGATTTTTCAGAATGATCTAGCTTCAAGAAAAGCAAGCAGGTAGTAGTGCTTAAGAAAAATTGATTCAGTATCTAATGGATAGTTGATACCTGTCACAACACAGCATTTTATATACTGTTCAGTGAAACTGCAATACAATCTAAGTTTATTTTGGGAGTGTGTGCTGTATAATTGGATTTAATAAAATGTTTAGAGATGCAGTGCAGTAGGCATGACTTTGAGTAGATAATGAAAGAAAATGCAAAATGCTCATTGATTCATGATGTGGTTTCATCCTAGCTTGGGCAAACCATGCAGTATTTAATAAATAGTAGCAGAATATTTACCATTGAAGCTTGAAAAGATGTGAGTTCTTTGTGTGCAATTTTTCATTTATGCATGTGAGAGGGTTTGTTTTGTTTTGTTTTTAAGTATTTTTACCTTGTAGTACTTGTTTTGCTTGTTGGTGGTGTTTGCTTATTTAATACATTCCGTCAGGGACAGAAATTACATGCTTGTTTTCCTAGGAAGTGCGTCTTGGGTTTTTCCCTCCTTTTTTTTTTTTTTTTTTTTTTTTTGGTGGTGGTGGTGGTGATGTTTAAATGAAGTTGCTTTTACAGCACCAAAGACTTAATCATCCATTTCCTATATAAAAGGTAGCTACTTTTTGCATAGACCTCAAGTATATTGTAGTGTAGAGGTGGAATTTAAAGGAAGGTATTAAGCAGGCTGTGTTTTAGCTTATGGGCAAATAATAAATTGTATCATTTATCTTGAATGTATCATAGATAAGCTGCTATATAACGATTGCCACTTCAGATAGCTGTGAAATTAGGTGATTAACTAGTTGTTATTTAGCCTTCTAATTTCTGTATAAGTCTAATTACATGAAATAGAAGTTGGGGTTTTGATTTTTTACTTTGCTTTTCTGTTTGGAGTGTCATTGTAACTACTGTATTGTAAATGACGGAAAAAATTGCATATGTTATTTTGGGGTGTGTTATTTGCATCAGTATTTTATCTCTATTAATGTTTGTGCTCATCACTGCATATAAAAAAAACTGGGATGTATCAATGTAACTTAATTTTTAATTTTCATACTGGCATTGTAGACACTTGAGAAAGCTGTATCTTGCAGGCTTGACTTAACTTTTTTTCCTTAAAAATCTGGAATATGATCTTATAGCATTTACTGGAATGAACAGTACAAAGCATTTGAGTGTAAAACTCCAACTGTTTTGGATTTACAGCATTTCTTTGATAAATGAATTGCATACCACTAGTACAGATCTAGTACAGCGTTGACAATAAGCTAATAATGGATAAACTTTTCTTTACTCCATTAATACAAGCAGTGTTTTATTTAATAATCATCAATGAAATAAATGTGCCTGAAAATTAATTTTAAAAATTACAGTATTAGATCATAAGATAAAAACCAGCAGTACATTTTTAGTCACACTGAAAATGAAGGACTTAATTTTCCCCACAAGTTTCAGTGTTTTTAGTAATCAATTCTATGCATTTTATATAAATAGAAATATATATATATATTACACATAAAAAGGAGTAGCCTAAGATTAATTTAAAAGATTATTTACAGATGGCAAATTTATGGAGTCACTATTTAAGTAAACTTGCTGCCCTCCACAGCCTTCTAATTTTATTTATCTGGTCCAGCAGTTTACTGGTATCTGCTCACTTGTTGGAGAAGAATCAATGCTGGCAGCGGATGTTTCAGAAACACCAAGTGCAAAGGATTGATTGATGTTTGTACCAGGTACAAAACTGGCGCAGTTTTCTTTCTGTTCAGGGCCATGTTCACTACCCTGAAACATCGTATTTTCTGTATTTCTGTTCCAAGACTGAGATGTCTTGTTAAATTGATGGTGAATGATAAACTTCAATGTTTTCATAATATAATAGTCCTGTTTGATAAAGGCGTACCCAAGTTAAGTACACTGCTCTTAACTGATTCTAATCATGTGCTTTTTATGTGTTTAAGAACATAAAAAAAGATCCAAGATCCTGCTAAAGTCTAAATTTAGCATACTGACAACAGAATTTGTACTCTCTTTAAACCATTTTTACCAGTTTTCTTTGGTTTTACTGCTTTCTTAAATAAAACACTGCATGACTTCCAAGTTGCGTATTTGCATACTACTTTAATTTACAAATTATTTTTTAATCAAATATCTTGATATTTCGTTTCTTTTCCTTCAGGGTGTTTAAATATGTTACTGTAGTAGCAAAACTTTTTCATTTAAAAAATCTCTACTACTAATTTTAAAGTTGATTTGTGTTAAGTAAAAGTTAAATCATACACTGCAAGGTGTAGGAAGATTTGTTTTAAAGAACCCAATGATATAGATTTGATTACTAAGTTTGAACTGTTAACTGTTTAACAGTTTTAGACTTGTGGCTTTCTTTCTTTGGTTTGTTTTTGCTTTTATTTCTATGCTACACTAGTTTGCCATGTAGCAATTGCACTGTGCAATATTACAATAAGGACTGGGAAAATTTTTATGGATGTAATGTCTATTACGGTTTGCGATAGTATTTCTCTCTAGTTCTCAGTGATTTAAATGTGACCAAGCCTTCTGTACTTTGTCACAAAAAGCGGGTTTTCCAGGTGACTATTTTGGTGAGTGTCAAAATAAGAATTTATGGTGTATTACTGTCGATTCACTTTGAATTAAAATATATATATTGCAGCAAACAGCTTGTTGACTTTTTTTCCACCCCAGTACTACTTACAGGGTAGGGAAGGAAGAGGTTAGGAGCATTGAGTTACCTAACTTAACATCATCGCATTTAATTCTCAAAACCACCTGTGAGATATAATATTATCTTCATTATGTAAATGAAGAAAAAGGCTCAAAATATCTAGGTAAGTTGCCCAAACTCCCAGCACTAATGAGTCGTGAATCTGAGACGTGAACCAGGCTGTCTAACCAAACCAGTCTACTTTCCAGCAGTTCTTTTTTAAACTGAGATCTGAGGTAGTGTGCCACAGTACTGTAACCACAGGATGACCAGGGCCTGCTTCCCTTGAATATTGTTTTCTTGAATATTTTTTGAGGTAAATATTTCTGTTCAATATGCATGGATGAAGAATAGGGAATTCACATGTATTTTTAAGATATAAAACATAAGACTTCAAAAGCATGTGGTTTCCAGTAGGCCAATTTAGGCTGTGCCTTCATACACCACCTTATACTTCCAGGATTTAACTTTAGAGAAACATCAGGAGGAAAGTTTCTCAGCGCCCCGCCAGAACATATTAGTGAGAATATGTATTTTCAGTCTCTCTCAGTAAACTTTTACTCGATGTATATGCACTTGGGTGTGTCTGGCTTCTTTTCGTTCAACATTTTATTTCTAAGATATATCCATGTTGTATGTAGTTGTTGATCATTTACCACATTACTGTATAGTATTCATCTGTGTGCGTATGTAATCATTTATCTGTTTTGTTGATAGACATTTGAGTTGTTTTTACTTTTTGGCTATTAGGAATCATGCTACTACAAACATTTTTTGTTCATATCTTTTGGTGTACACGTGTGCATTTCCTTTGGGTATATATGTAGGCATGGAATTTCTGGGTCATAGGGTATACAGATGTTTCACATTATTAGATACTGCAAACAATATTCCAAAGTGGTTAAATTAATTTACACTCAATGCAATGTATGAGAGTTCTAGTTACTTTACATCCTCACATGTATTTTTTGTTTCTTTCCATTTAGTCATGGGTGTCAGTTGTTCAAAATTATGTGAACATTCTAGCCTAAAGTACTGATCCCACATATAGGTGAAATCCAGATTTTGCAATTTTCTTGAAAGTAAATTGGCTTCTTGAGAGTACTAGGAAGTATTTAGCTATTTAAATGGATCTAGGAATTTAAAATATTTTTTTCTAAAGAGATTAAAAAGTCTTTGACCAACACACAGTAAACCATTCAGCCAGTACCTAGCAGAGTGCCTGTCACAGCAGGTATGTCAGGAGTCATTCAGTAATATTTATGAAGCATCTACCATGTTCCAAGCATTCCATGCTAGGCATATGTCAGTGGACAAAGCCAGAAGATTCTTTTGCTCCTACAGATCTTCTTGTGGGAGGGAAAGATTGAAAGTAAGTAAGTTCAGTTAGGGTAAGCAGAATGAAGAAAATAGCCTGATTAAGTGACCTAGAAGGAGCGTGTCAGGATATGCCTCAATGAGAAGGTGACATTTGAGTTGTGACAAGAAGAATGCTAGTCAGCCATGCAGGGGAAGAGTATTTCTGGTAGAGGGAGCAGCAAGTACAAAGGCCCTAAGTCGGATGAGATTTAATATGGACAGAACAGGAAAGTGGCTTGTGAGGTCAGAGAGGAAGTGTGTGAGTGGGCAGCGGGAGCTAGAAGACAGAACCGGAGGGGTGGGAATGCAGGCCTTTTGCCAAACAAAGGAGTCTAGATTTTACTGTGTTATGTTCATGGGAAGCAAACACCATGAACTGGCTATCGTGGAGAATGGTGGCAGGGCCGGAGGAGCAGCTGGAAGACCGGAGAGGAGGTTGTTGAAGTAGTCCAGAAGAGATGGTGGATACTAGTCTTTTGTCAAGACGTTTGTATTACAAATATTTTCTCCCAGTTTGTAGCTTTTCTTCTCATTTTCTTTACAGGGTGTTTGGAAGAGCAAAAGTTTTGAATTTGGATTAAGTCCAAGTTATTTATTTTCTTACAGTTTATGCTTTTTGTGTCCTAAGAAGGTTTTGCCAATCCCAAAGTTGCAAAGACTTTCTCCTTTGTTTTCTGCCAGGAGTTTTAGGTGTTGGCTTTTATTAGCTCTGTGGTCCATTTCATGTTAATTTTTGTGTCAACTTTTTGTTCTAATGGCATTATTTTATCTTACGAGAATCTGTACTTTTCCCTAAATGGAAGTATGATTATTTGAAGTGGGAAAATAAGATGTTAATAATTAGTATTTTTCAATCATAAAAATAATACCTGATTACATTGTACTTGGAAAATGCAGAAAAACAGTTTTTAAAACTCAAAAATGTAAGTGTTGAGGTGGTTAAAATATTGTAAGCAATTTTAGATCCTGATATTTTCTACTTCAATTTATAACATGAGCATTTTGCATGTTTTACAAACTTCAGAAATATTTTGAATGCCCAAATGTGGAATTTAGAGAGGTGACCAGCTTTGTTCTACATTGCTTATTTCCTCGGTGACTATGGAGAATCCAAAGAATTCACTTTTTCTTATCACATCGAATGTTTATACTTACTATAAACCAATTTTTAATTAGAAAAGCAAAAAGAATAGTATAACAAACACACGCACAACCTACACCTAGATTCACCAGTTAACATTTGCCACATTAACTTCATCTCTCTATATGTAGTTTTTAAGTTGAACCTTTTGTGGATAACCATGATACTTGGCCCCTAAGTACTTAAGCAAGCATGCATCTGTTTGTAAGAATAACATTCTTCAGCTGATCACAAAACTGTGTAACACCTAGCAAGATTAACAATTTATAACATCTAATTTCCAGTCCATATTCATAATTTCCCAGATATTTCAAGAGTGTCTTTTATAGCCATGTCCCCATTCCCCCTGTCTAGGAGCCAATCAAGATTCACCCATTGCCATTAGAGAAATGCATATCAAAACCACAATGCGATATCACCTCACACCGGTCAGAATGGCCATCATCAAAAAATCTAGAAACAATAAATGCTGGAGAGGGTGTAGAGAAAAGGGAACCCTCTTGCACTGTTGGTGGGAATGTAAATTGATACAGCCACTATGGAGAACAGTATGGAGGGTCATTAAAAAACTAAAAAGAATTACCATATGATCCAGCAATGCCACTACTGGGCGTATACCCTGAGAAAACCATAATTCAAAAAGAGACATGCACCCCAATGTTCATTGCAGCACTATTTACAATAGCTAGGACATGGAAACAACCTAAATGTCCAGCGACAGATGAATGGATAAAGAAGACGTGGCACTTGTATACAATGGAATATTACTCAGCCATAAAAAGAAACGAAGTTGAGTTATTTGTAGTGAGGTGGCTGGACCTAGAGTCTGTCATACAGAGTGAAGTAAGAAAAACAAATACCGTATGCTAACACATGTACATGGAATCTAAAAAAATGGTACTGATGAACCTAGTGGCGAGGCAGGAATAAAGATGCAGATGTAGAGAATGGACCTGAGGGCACGGGGGGAAGGGTAAGCTGGGACAAAGTGAGAGAGTAGCATTTATATATATACACTACCAAATGCAAAATGGATGGCTAGTGGGAAGCTACTGCATAGCACAGGGAGATCAGCTCGATGCTTTGCGATGACCTAGAGGGGTGGGATAGGGAGGGTGGGAGGGAGATGCAAGAGGGAGGAGATATGGGGATATATGTATACGTATAGCTGATTCACTTTGTTGTACAGCAGAAACTAACACAACATTGTTAAGCAACTATACTCCAATAAAGGTGTGAGAAAAAAAGATATTGCGAATAAGTGTTTTCCTTTTGAATTTTTGAATTTTATTTATTTTTTTATACAGCAGATTCTTATTATCCATTTTATACATATTAGTGTATATATGTGTATAAAAAAAGGATTCACCCATTGCCTTTGTTTATGACATGTCTCTGACTATTTCAAATTCAGAACAGTCTTCTTTTTTTTTAATGACGTTGTTTTGAAGAGTTAGGCTAGAATAGTCTAAAATCTGTGTTTGTTTCTTCATGCTAGTTGTAGCATGAATTTATGTGAAGTACAAGTTGGGTCTAGTGGTTTGATCAGGTTTAGTGTTTGCTTATTTGCAAGAATTGTAGGAGTAGTGCCTTATTGCTTCACATTAAGGGGCGCATAACGTCAGGTTGTCCATTATCGGCTATGACACTAAGATAAAGAGGTTACTAGCAAATCTCTCCATTGTCATATGTGGGGTTGGTACTGTGGCAGTATCAATAGCATTTTGCTCATTGGCTTTAGCGTCCATTGATGATTATTGTCTGAATCACTTATTACATTGGGGGTTGCAAATGGTGATTTTTCAATTATATAGTTCCTTCTACATTCTTTACCTGGCATCATTCTTCTAATAAAGGCTTTCTGCCTTTCCCCCTGTGCTCCCTTCAGTTTTTCTCTGTCTCTCTCACCACTATGGATTCATGGATTTTGCTTTATTCAATAAGGTAAAATTATTAATTATCTTCAGGTCTGTCAAATCCTTTTGACATTATTGCATTAGTCTCTGAATGTTTCCTCATTTTCTGGCCTAATAAGGTGTCTTACGCTCACCTTGTATCTTTCCTGCCTTGGATCTGGAATTAGCCATTTCTTCAAAGAGCCAAGGTTTCAAAGGACCCAGTTGAGTAATGTTTATGATACAGAGGTAGTTCTTTTGTCTTTTGTAGTACTGTCCAATTATGGTGTCATAGGTATTGCTGACCAAGAGAAAAGACTGATCTTTTCTCTTAGTTTAGCTTTAATCCTGTATCCCCATTACTCAACCTCATATCTCACTCCATTTTTGCAGAGAGATGTTGTTTGTCCAGCAAATACAGCCTACCTTCCTTAACCATCTTGTGACTCTCAGGCTTACACACTGATTGCAGTTGACCAGGGAGAAAGATGAGTTTTCACATGCATGGGAAAATTCATCTAATAAATGCCATGTTTACTGCTGTTTCCCCATTGTTTAGCCCTTTTGCCCAATGGCTTTTGAATAAATGTGGACCCTAGGATTTGAGGACCTTATTTATTAGTAAATCCTGAAAATGGTTGTGTTATATTCATGATGATGATGATTAACTTGAAGGAGGTGATGAAGTGAGAACAGGAGTTGTGCTGCTGCTTCATCATAGTCCCCATATTCTTTCATCACTTTCATCATATTTCTTATAATCATCTTGAATGCTTTTCTCACTAACTAAAACTCTGAATGCAAAGGCCGTTTTTATCTTGTATGTGCCATGTCTTTGACTCTATGTACCTGGCCATAGCAGGCACTAAAACGTTTGTTAAATAAATGAATGAAATCAACAAAAATCTGTTGAATGGAATTTAGGAGGCCCAGTTTTATTACCTGTTTGGCTACTCATTTAGGTGGTCTGGTTTTGAGCAAGTTTGGGCTTCCCTGGTAAATTGAGAGAGAGTTGCATTCAAACTCAAAAGCAGCAAGGGCTGGGCAGACTACACAAGTAAGTGAAGCAGACTGAGTGGGGACTGTGGCCAAGCAGGGCAGTAAGTCCAAAGGGAGCAGGACAGGCATGTGGCATGGCACACCCAATGTCTACCAACTTCTAGTTTTCTGAGAAAACAAATATGGATGTCAGTGAAGTATTGGCAACTAATGAAACTTTAAAAAAAGTTATGTTTGTTTTAAATGTGGCGTAGGCCAGACACAAGTCACCTGCAGGCCAGAGATGGTTTGTGGGTAGCCGGTTTGCTGGAATAGTTATTCTTTGAGTTTCCTTTCAGTTTTGACATTTGATCATTCCGTTCATTTCATTATTGCTATATTGTAGTATGGCCAGCAGGGGGAGAAAGAGTACTCTAATAATTTTTCTTTCCAGTTTGGTGGGATAACAGCATTAAAGAAAATAACAAAGTAGAGATGGGGCGGTGTAGGCTATGTCCCATGAACACTGATAATACAAAGTGAGAAATTTCTGACTTTTGTAAATAGAATTTGAAAAAGTGAGAAAGGATTCCAAGCCTCAGTGAATCCTTCAATTAATAGTCTAGTTGGTTTATCGTGGAATCAACGGGAGATATCCATTCATCCCTCCATTCCTCTGCTGCCATGTATACCTGCCACGTAGTCCAAAAATGTGTGGATTATTTCATCTCCAGCAAAGGAAATCAACCTTAGAGGGTTTGCAACCGGAAGGGGAAGGAAATGGTAACAGGAAAAAGTGACTCAGTACCTAGTTTTTACCAGAGCCTTTTATGTACATTATCTTCCTCATGATAACCCTTTTCCTGTGCCAAAATCCCTCTTTATTTTTTATTTTTTTATTCTGCAGAAGAAGGAAAAGGCTTAGAGAGGCTCCGTAATTTACTAATAAAACAACACAGAAATAAACAATGCTGAAAACAAGCCCCTGTTTGACTCTGAAGCTTTTGGATGTTTCGCCTCACTACATTGTCTAAAGCTAGCGTGGTAACTATTTAATAACTGCCTGGGGGTTGTATGTGTATGTATGTACATAAGTGTGTTATAACCTTTATTAATATAAATAATGTATGGCACACAATTGACAAGTGATGATAAAATATACGACACTTTTTATTATAGATCTCATATAGTCAATTGATCCTCACAGAAGGCTTTCACTGAGTTTTGCCAAACTCTTATATGGTTATAATTCAGCCACAACTTGACAAAATCAGGCTATGAATAAATGCTTTATTACTACCTGATTTAGCAAAGAATTGCTTATGTTATTGATGAACAAGGGTGGTTCTGACCTGAATGTTCACTGTTATTTTCTTTTACATTTAAGACCAAAGTGAAACAACAAAGATATACCTTGGTCATATATAATCATATATACACTGTTGGTCAATGACATGAGTGAACTCTTTGCTCAATCTGATGATAGTTTTCAAACACTGGGAGAATATTGCTTTCCCTCAATTTTTGGTGCTATTTATAACATACAGCTACACACACTATATACTTTTAACTGCATTAACATTTTCTTCATCACTTAAGTCTAGAAAATCAACAAAACAATAAACTAAACTCTAATTTGTAGTTGAGTTTGTAGTGTTTGCCAATTTCCATGCTATAAATATTCCCACCATAGCATTTCAAGCTACCTACATGATGTCACTGAACATAAAGTTGGGAAGAGATGTGCACCATTAGATTGTACTTCCATTAAATAGTTAACAATAGACATAAATAACATCAAGAGCACAGAGAATAGCAAAAGGTAGTGAAATAATTAGAGGTAAGTTTTGAAAACAAGCAGTTCTCCCTTTGCACAGTAGTGTGGGACCATAAAAATGACCATGCAAGCTGAAACCATGCAAAGTGATCTTAATAATCAATGGGAATAATTACAATCGTTCCCTCACCTTGAATATTTTTTGTTAAAGCATTACAAGCTCTCTGCTGCTGGTTATAAATGTATATAGGAAAATGAAAAAATAGTACGGCTAATATAATAGAACATAATTTAAGACATTAGAAACATTGAGAATTAGAATTTTAAAGTTTTATTTCTTTGTAAAATACTTATCAAGAGTTTAAACAGTGCTTGCATTCTTCTCATTGTATAACTTATGATGCATCTTTTCTATATCTTGGTGAATTGTACTTTTCAATCATCTTCCAACATTTTATCCTTTGCGCTTTGAATGTCATGAGATATCTCTGGTAACTCCTCTAATGTGAATTCTGTTGCTGGCATCACTTCCTCTCTGGGACATCGTCATCCTCTTTGTCACAACACTTTGCTAGTTTATGTTGATGAGTTTGCCTTCACTAAGTTCATCTGGCTGTATATGTAGTCTCCCAAACAGCGGCGTGTCAGCCTTCTCACAATCAGCTTTGTCTTCTTTGGCTCCATTTACATTTGATTCAAATTTGACTTCCAGAATTATCATTTTCCATTTCTCTGCTGCACTTTCATCTTTTTTGGCCAATTCCCTCTTTCCATTATCCATTTTTGTAAAATGGGAAGACAAGAAGGTAACAAAACTACATACTCTGCTGTCTGCGTGAACTGATGAAGAGATGCGCAGTGATCAATCACCAGCAGTCTTTGGAAGAGGCGATGTGATTGGTCACTGATCATGAAGCGTGTTCATTATTAACCTAGTGATTTATGGACTGAAGAGCCAACAGCGAAGTTTGTAATTTATGCCTTCACTCATAGTAAATATACTGTGGTAACGAAAACTTGGACCACATTGTTGATGGACTGGTGTTATTTAACTAAACTGTGGTAACTGAAATTTGTGCATATCGGAACCATATAAAGTGAGAGCTGCTTATATTTATTACTTTTGTTTTTAATATCATTTAATTGTAAGTTTATGAAATTCAATTTTTAATAATGAGTGTGTTTAACAACAGGTTCACAAAATAGCTGAAAATTTCTTAGCTGACTTTGGTACAAGCCAGATCCAGCACATCACTACATAACCCCATAAAGCATTTAGTACTTCCACTTTCCTCCTTTGTGTGAACAGCAGAGGGGCTGTTACTTGTTCAAGTTTATAGGCAGAATGACATATCCAAGGCTGCTATTCTTTAAACTCTCCTGATAATTTGCGTTCAAATGATCTCAAGGTTTACTATAAGCCTCCAACCTCATTCCATGTCTTCTTGGTATCTGTAAAGAGGATATATAAGAAAAGTTAATAACTTTAAAAAAATGAAACATTTATTTTAGTTCTTCTATTTCATTCCTAATTTTGTTTCTTTCATTAGTAGCAGAGAGACTATTATTAGTCAACTTTCACTAGGTTATACTGCAGTAACAAATGACCCCTAACATCTCAGTAGCTAAAAGAACACAGCCTTATCTCTTGCTCTTGTTATATATAGGTCCCAGGTTGGTGGCAGTTCTGCTCCTAGCTACAGACTATGTATAGTCCATGGATTTTCTTCATGTTTGTATCTGGACTAAAGGAGTAATAAATATTGGACATGCTCTCCTAATGGAAGAGGGAAAAGATGCAGAATTGGACCTTGCAACGGTTCCTAAAGCTTATGAATGGAACTGGCATGTGCTCACTACTGTCACATGCCATTAGCCAAAAAAGTCATATGGCCAAGCCTCATATCAATAGGGAGGGAAAAATCAGGACAGCAAGACTACAAGTCACACAGTAATGTGTGAGAAAGTATAATCTTCTTACATGAAAGTAAAGAACAGAAGCAGATCTGGTTTTTTTTTTGTTGTTTCAACTTGTGAGAAAACAGGAATAGTTTCTCAAAAATTACCAAAGGTCAAGAATTTGATTTCTAAAAATTCATTTGTTGAGATAGGATTAAGCCCTGTGTTCAATGACCTAGTGTCTTGTTACTCCAAGTATGATCTATCAGTCAGGATTAGCATCACCTTGGAATGTTTTAGAAATGCAGACTCTTGGGTGACCTCAGATCTACTTAATCAGAATCTTCTTTTTAACAAGATCTACAAATTTATGTACACATTAAAATGTATGAAACTTGGGCCTAATGGGCATCTCTACCTGGATGCCCTTTCTAGCTCTTGTTTTCTTTCCCCCCAAACCTCCCTTTCCTATATTCCCAGATCTTGGTTAATGACATCCTCAATCACCCCAGTCCAAAGGCTGAATGTTTTCCTCAATTCCCACCCCCGTCCTCCTCCTATCATTAGTTACCCCTATCAGATCCACTTCATCCTTGGCTCAGGCCTAGGAACTTGTCTAAACTAATGCTCTTGTCTGACTTCCTTGCCTCCAGCCCACCATCCTCTCCCAGCTCCAACCAACCTCCTTATTACTTGCTGTGCGGTCTTATTAAAATTCAGTTCTGACTAAGATAGTAGCAGTGGAGATGACAAAAAAATGCTTGGGCAAGGGAGGCAGTGCAAGTAAATATCCAGTCTAACAGCACACTATTCATCAATAAAAAGGAACAAAATTCTGAGAGCAGAGTTCTGCCTATCAAATTCAGTTTCAAGGCAAGTCCTTGACTATTTTCCCCCCAAGCTCCTCAGGAGGAAATCCTGGAGTTGCCATTGTATGCTAGCCTGCTTTAAAATTGTGACTATCACTTTTAGGGTAGTGTCCAAATCTCTTAGGGGGAGATTCTCTGTGATATGTCCTTGGTCTGCCTCACCAAGAGAATCCCTCGGGCTTCCCTGGTGGCGCAGTGGTTGAGAGTCTGCCTGCCGATGCAGGGAACACGGGTTCGTGCCCCGGTCCGGGAGGATCCCACATGCCACGGAGCGGCTGGGCCCATGAGCCATGGCCGCTGGGCCTGCACGTCCGGAGCCTGTGCTCCGCAACGGGAGAGGCCACAACGGTGAGAGGCCCGCATACCGCAAAAAAAAAAAAAAAAAAAAAAAGAGAATCCCTCATTGCTTTCCTCCCCATACTAAGCAGCCATATCAGCATCCTGGTCTTGTGTGAAGGTACCTGTTGATTTATAATTCCATACTTTGGCATGGCTCAGATGCCCTCTTTCTTGCCCCCATTTTGTCTGCCTGACATGTCCCAGCTCAAGTGTCACCTCCTCTGGCATCCTTCCTTGACTCAGGAAGAGATTTCATATCTCCTTCCTTATGTTGTTTTTCACCTATGGCATAAATAATTGTTTTATGATTTAATTTATCCATTGCTATATCCTGAGACCCCTGAGGGCGATGGATTTTGTCTTGCTCATCTTCATAGTCCCAGTGAGTACAACGTTGGGCACATATTAATAGTAGAGATCAATAAAGGTTTATTGAATGAATGGAGGAGTGAAGAAAAAATGATGGTTTAAATCAGACATTGTGAAGAATGATAGGATTGTGTTAACATATAGAAAGTCTCCACTCTCAGGCACTTAACAGGTACTCAAGAATGGAAGACGTTATTACTGTGCATGTTGCCTTTATTATTATTTTTTAATTATTTGGACATGCTGTGTGGCCTTCAGGATCTTAGTTCCCTGACCAGGGATTGAGCCCATGCCCCCTGCAGTGGAAGCAGGGAGTCCTAACCACTGGACCGCCAGGGAATTCCTGCAAGTTGCCTCTAAAGGGGTGATAGTTTCATCTGGTCTGAAGATGCACTTGATTAGATTTTCTAATAAAGTAGAAGTGTTTTTGGCAAACAAAAAAGGGCATTGGTTGGTTGGAGGAGCTGGCATTTATTGCTAGTGGGCTAATATCCTTGTTAGGATATGTATTGTTTGTATTACACTTCTTATAGACCTTTAAAAAATGATAGAACTTTAAAATGAAATTTTAAGTGTAAATATTCTCTCCTTTATGTGCATTGAGAAAGACTTTATATAAAAATAACATCAAAGATTTATTGAGCACTTTGTGCCAAGCTTAGTTTTTTTTGGACAGCTTTATTGAGCTATGACTTACATAACATAAAATTCACTAGTTTTAAGTGTACAATTCAATGAATTTTGGTATAGTTACAGAGTTAATCGTCATCACCACGACCTAATTTTACAACATTTCTGTCACCCTAAAAAGAAAGCGTGTGCCCTTTGCAGTCAGTCACTCCCCATTTTTCTTCCCTCAGACCCCGGTCACCACTGTGCTACTTTCTGTCTCTTTGAGTTTGCCTTTTCTGGACATTACATACATGGAATCATATAATGTGTGGCCTTTTGTGACTGACTTCTTTGATTTATCATAATATTTTCAAGGTTCATCCACGTTGTAGCATGTTTCAGAACTTCATTCCTTTTTATTGATGAATAGTATGCTGCTGGAGCACATTTTATCTGTTCACCAATTCATAGAGATTTCGGTTGTTTCCACGTCTTGGCTGTTGTGAATAATATGCTGCTACAAATATTTGTATTTGTGTGCACATTTGTTTTTATTTATGTTGGGTAGATACCTTGATATCTTGGGTTGACATGTCCAATTTTCTTAAAGAGGAATACTGAGGCACAGAGAGTTTAAAAAATTTCCCCAAGGTCACCAGTTATTAGGTGATAGAGTTAGGACTGGAACCCAGGTTGTGAATCAGTGAGATTTTCAACGGCCAATGCTAGTTGCCACCCCATAGGGCCTGAGGAAAGGGCTTAACGTAGCTAAGTTGGAACATGAAGGCAAAGTGTGCAGTGGAAATGAACTAGCCTCAGAGTGCCAACGCCTGGACCATATCCCTGCTCTGCGATTGGACGAGCCCCAAAAGCAACAAATATTAACAAGACAAATTAGCCCTTGACGGTTAAAAAACTAATTTTCTCCTCCCACTGGAGGATTTGGAGAGCAATTAGCCAGAAGCCAGGGAGTTGAAATGTCATTAATGGAAAACCAGTTCAAATCAACAAACACTGAATCTCTAGGCTGCCGTAGGGGCCACGGCGAGGACTGCGATCAGCATCACCCACCTGGGCACTCGGGGTTGGCCCTAGTGGGTGCTGGCATCACCTTGTTGGGCCTGTTGTGCTGGGCCTTAGAGTGAGCTTTGGAAACTTAGAAACATAGGTTGAAAGATGAGCGAAAAGGGAAACCAAGATGATCCACCTTTCTGCAACAGCCTCCTTTCAGGTGGCCCCTTCTCTCTAGTCTCATGCCTCCTCTAGTCCATTCTACCGGCTAGCTCCTCTCTCAGGTCCCCTCTGTGTGTGCCCACAGCACTTGCCAGGCGAGGCAGACTTGTGTGTTTACTTGTCTCCTTCACTCCAGGATGGGGACAGCGCCTTGCACACCGCAGGGCCTCCAGGACCTACCACAGTTTTGGGCCCAGGAAAGAAGTGCTTCACAGTGTAGACCTGGGCTTTGTACCAGCAGGGAGTGTCAGTAACAGAGATTAGAACTAGAGGAGAAATATCTGCTTATTGCAAAAAGAATGAAACAGGCCCAGGCATTCCCCTCCATGGCAATGGTGGAAATGTCAAGTTGAGGGCCTAAAACCACTGCCCAGGGATTGATCTCCCCACCCACCGACCCCAATCCTGCCTCAAAAATGCTTTGCACAAAAGACACTGACTTCATAAAGCTACATAGCAAAAAATTCACACATAGGTTAAGTCCAAAAGCCCTGTTTAAACAGACTAAAATTAACAAGAGGGTTTATGGTTTAAGAGGGTTGCAATTGTCATATTATATATAACAGATAAGATTGATTGAGTGCTTATTGTGTGTCAAGTGTACTTCTAAATGCTTGAAATGTATCAATTCAATCCTTAACACAACCCAAAGAGGTAGGTGCTCTTACTATTTCCAATGTTATAGACGAGATCTATAGAGATTATGGGATTTGCTCAAAGTTATACAGCTAGTAAATGATAGAGGCAGAATTTAAATCTAAGTAGTCAAGTAACAGAGTCTGTACCCTCACCCATCAGTCAAGGACTGGGATCTCATCAAGCTTCCTGAGCCTGCAGAAAACCTCTCTGGAGCTGCTCCTACTGGATGAGGATAAGGTACAAACTCAGCCTCTCTACATCTGCCTCCAGCTTAGGTCTCCGGCCTTGAAGCAGGATCTCCTCAGGTGCCCTCTGTGCTGCCCTCACCAGATACTTTACTTTTCCTTGAAAAATGCTGCAAACTCCCACGCCTTTCTACCTTACCTTTTGTGGTGCCAGCAAACTCCAAGTTTAAATGTTACCTCCTTTCACCTCTCCTCTCCCTCCAGGCAGAAATAGCCAGCCCTCACCCACATTCTCGCGATGATGGGCGATGTGCATATATGCCTCTAGCGCACACTCACTGCATCTCTCTGAGGCTAATGCCATATGTATCTGCCCCCTAACTAGATTTGAGACTGGGGCTTCTTTTTTTTTTGACATCTTTATTGGAGTATAATTGCTTTACAATGGTGTGTTAGCTTCTGCTTTATAACAAAGTGAATCAGTTATACATATACATATGTTCCCATATCTCTTCCCTCTTGCGTCTCCCTCCCTCCCACCCTCTCTATCCCACCCCTCCAGGCGGTCACAAAGCACCAAGCTGATCTCCCTGTGCCATACGGCTGCTTCCCACTAGCCATCTACCTTATGTTTGGTAGTGTATATATGTCCATGCCTCTCTCTCTCTTTGTCAGACTGGGGCTTCTTGAGGATAAGCATTGTGTCTGCTCTTGAGGCCAGCTCATCAGAGAGAAAGATTCAATGAAACATCAGTCTAACCATCAAAAGCACTGACAAGTAATTTATACCTTATCTAACTCTGGCAAATAATGTTGAAGGGAAAATCCCATTTACAATGCAGAGGATATACTTTGCTATCTCTCAGCCCCAAATCTCTGTCCCCCAAATCTCTCTCCACTTTCTCTACATGCTCACAGAGAACCCAGCTTTGGTTGGGTTTTGCCTCTCTTGCCTCGTAGCCTCTCCCCTTCTGGATCTTTTCTATCTCTTAGGCCAGCAATGTTCTCTCCCTTTCCATATGAATTCAGTCAGCCCCTCTGGCTTCCTCAGTCCTAGCCTCCCTCTCTATTTTCTCCCCACTGCAATGTGCAGAAAAGGACTGGGTTTGGTGGGGTGGGGCAGGGGAGGCTATGACTAGTCAAGGGTTTATATTTCTCTCCATCACACCTGCCTGTGTGTCCTCAGCTGCTAACTCAGAGCCCGCACATCACTGGTGCTCCTGAGACTAACTTTTCTTCCCCTTTTCCTCTCCCTCCCTTTAGGAAAAAGCCCAAATGTGTCCAAAGCCTTCCACAAGTTGGTCCCAATATTCCTTCCCCTCTCTACCTCCTGCTTCTTCCTAACAGAGTTCTTAGCTTCAAACAAGCAGCCCCAGGGCGCCACACATGCCTTTTTCTACCTCCCTGCCCACTTTTGCTCTCTTTTCTCTTTGCCCTCTTTTCCCTCCATGCTCCCTGCTCTTCAACACCTCCGCTGCTCCAAACCTTGGCATCTTTCAGTCCAACTCTGCCTGGACTGCTGGCACCATCACGCCCCATCCCACTGTCCCTGGGATCACCGCTTGTGGCCAGCACCATGCCTCCTATCTTATGGTGTTGTCTGAATCATGACTTTCTCATTAGTGGCTCAAAATGATTTTTCTGAGCTGTTTTATTGCCACAATTACACTGCAATTTTTAAAAAAAAAACAGCAGAAGTGATTTAATTGAACAGCAAGCTTAAATAATAAGAATCCCAAGAAGGTATTACTATATGTCACCAAATTTTACGTGCATGATAAGACACATCTGACTTCTGAGAAGTTACTATGTGAAAAAATGTGTGTCTTAGATGAAATATGGTGTCATTTCTATCCTACAGATGCACAGTAAGTGAGATTTAACACTTTTCCAGGCCCACTGGCTGGCTTGCTGTGCCCTGAATGCCCCAGCCAGCCGTGCTCCCGGGTTTTCACCCTTGCTGCCCCTTTTTCCTGGCATCCTCTTCCTGCCAGGCTTATTCCCTCACCTCCTTCAGGTCTTTGCTTAAATGTCACCTTCTTGGTGACACCTTCCTTCCCTCTATTTAACATTGCAACACTCTGTCCCCGATTTTTTCTTTCACACTGATTTTTCTCCATAGCTTTTATCACCGGCTGACATTTTATCTCTTACTTATTTGTTTATTGCCAGTTTACTTCCACTAGAATGTCAGCTCTAAGAGGGCAGGGATTTTGTTGGTGGCTGTTGTCTTCAGTGTCTAGAACAGTGCCTGACACATAACAGGCCGTCAGGAAGTACTGTTGAACGAATAGAGCTGGAGCTTCATCACATCAGGGACTGTGTTTTTGCTCATCACTTAGATCCCTGATGCCTCTCATAGTAGCTGGCAAGCAGTGGGCCCTCAATAAATATTAATCAATAAATAGGGGATGTGTGAAGTGCCGATGAACTAGGTAACTTGCTTCAGGACATCCAGCTTCGCGAGGAGAAGAGCAAGGAGGCCAGTTCTGCTGATTTCGGGCCCTTGTGTCCCACCGGATAGTGACTAAGTGTCCTATTTTCAGGAAGGTACTTTTATGAAGAGACTTTCCCCTGGTCTTTCCAATGCGCACGGCTTTGCACATTGTGTGGCTGCAATAAATATTTATAATGCGTTTTAACCCAGAGTGTTATTGCAACTAGGCCACAGGCGCTTCGGTTCCTCAGGGGTAAAACGGGCATTCGGGTGTCGGAGGACCCCTCAGAGAAGTAGTGAATAAACAGCACAAAGCGCTTCCCCCATCTAAAGGGCTTTCCAAAACCCAGGCCAAAGGGCTTTCTGACCTCTTCAGCACGTTGACCATGGCTCTTTACCCCGCTTTTCCGGGCCGGAGGACCCTTCCTGCAGATCTCCCCTCCTCTAGCCGAGGGACTGGTGGGGAATGCGAGGAAGGGAAGCCCACCCCTCCACCGGCCTGTACGGATGTCCGCGGCGCGCGAACAGCCGCGAGAGGTCCCCCTCCCCAGCCCGGAGCCCGGCGGGGCGCGCGGGTGCGGGGGGCGCGCGGTGGCTCCACGCGGGGATGCGCGCGCGCGCCTGCCTCGCCTCCCTCGCCCGCTCGGGTGGCTACGTGCTTTCTTTGTCAATGAGGCGCCGCTCTGAGCTGCAGTAACACTCTCGGCCAGGGAGCCGGAGCCGGAGCCGGAGCCGGAACTGGAGCCCGAGCCCGAGCAAGCGAGCGAGGAGAGCGCAGCGGAGAGGCTGCAGCCGGCGGCGGGAGGGAGGGCCCCGAGCGCGCCCAGCGGCTGCCTGCCCCCGCGGCTCGCAGCCTCGCCCCCTCAGTCTGCGGGAGCCCGCCCGGGGGTGGGGGCTCCGGGCGGCGCCTGTCCCACCCTCGCTGCACCGGGCGCGCCGGCGCGCGGCGACAGGCACCGTGGGAACCCCGGCCCGCTCCCGCCGCGGCTCCATGCGGCCCCGGCCCCTGCGCGAGTGAAGCCGCGGCTCCGCGGAGCTCGCTCCTGGCGCGGCAGCACGAGCCAGCGAGTCGCGCCGCCCGGCGCCCCCGCCCTCAGGCGCCCGCGCCGTGGCCGGAGATGCCCGGTGAGGACCGGGGCGCCGAAGGCTGGGCTCCCCGGAGCGGTGCGGAGCGAGGCAGTGGCCTGGATGAGTGAAGCGTCCCCATGGCTCGGCAGGAGGCGAAACCCCAGGGCCCGAGGAAAGATGGACCGGAGGTGCGGGGGCGCAGGGGCCGGATCCGGGCGTGCGGCCTCGGCCGGGCTGGCGGGGGAGCCGCGCGCTGCCCGGGCGTGAGGGGCCCCCGGGCTGCCGGGTCCCAGGATGCGCCGCCGCTGCCGCCGCCACTGCTGCTGCTGGGACTTCTGCTGCTGGCGGCCCTTCCGGAGCACTGCCGGGCCGACCCGGGTAAGCACTTGGCGGCTGCTTTGTGCCCACGGAGGTTTCTGGAGGAACGGGGCTGCCCGTCGGGGCCGGCACCTGACCGGTGGCGGTGGATGGAGAGGTCTTTGCGGTACCGGCGCTAGGATTTTCCCCGCCCTTTGCTGCTGCAACAGCAGGCGAACTGTCAGAAATCTTTCTCCCGGGAAGGCACCGTTGGGCGGGGAAGTAAAAAGAGGTGCATTCGCATTTTCCATCTGGACAAGTGGCAGGTCCTTCCTGGTTGTCCCCAAGGCACTCTTCATTTAGATAAAGATATGCTGTGTTTAGGACACCTGAAAAGGGATGTGTTTTAGTAGGACACACAAAGTGGGGACGTCTACTATGTTTTGGGCTCCCTGACGGATGTCCACTTTGCTTTAACTGCACGAAATGGCCCAGAGAGTTTTAGGCAATTCCCGTGTCGGCGTTTTCCTCTCTGTCTTGACAGGAGACTCCTTTTTCTTTTGGGATAGAGGTACCTAAAATAATTGCTTGCGTCTTGCAAAGGGATCGGGTGTATAATCCACTGTTTGAAGGAGGTTAGTTAAAAATAACCACGCTTGGCTCTTTTGACTCCCAAGAATCCTCAGGAAATAGATTTCTGTAATTTCTTGGACGGTTTTTAAAAATCTGTTGTAACTATTTAGGGGGTATTATTCGGCTAATGTTCTTCAAAACTTCCTGTGCAGTCAGTAATTGCCTTTGAAATAAGAATGATTACTATGGCACTTGTAAAGGGCAGGCTTTTATTTGTGAAATTCGGGGCTCTTGGTACATTTCATTTATCAAGGAATATAGCCCTTGCTTCAGCCGGTATTCTTCTGTACTTCTGTGGTTTTTAGCAAGGATTAAAGAGGACTGTTTTTTTTCCCAGTGTGCCTCGTCCCCCCAATTAGATTAAATCTCCTAATTATGAAGGAGTTCACACTCTTTTAGATAAGAGGGTTTCAGGTTAAAAACATTTCCTGTCTTCAACAGCTTAATTCAAAGCCCGTTTTCCTTTGATTCACTTAAAAGGTCACTGACGTGAGGTGTCTATGTGTGCAAATTGCTCTCCAGGAATTGTCTGTTGTGATCATAGTGGTGAGAAAGTTCAGTAATCTTTGGATGTGTGCCCGGGACCCGAGAAAACCTCCGAAGAACTTTAGCCCCCAGTTTTTATGCCTCTAGCCGTTTTCAGTGATGTGTATTTGATGGTTAAAAGGTAAGTTCTGAGTCAGACACATGTAATTACCTTAGTATTCACTGGATCAGAAACACACTTTGAGTTTTTATTTAAAATGAATCAGATCCTTAATAGTTTTGTAAACAATTTATGAGATACCAACTTTTGGATGTTCTTCATTTGAGGGCAGATACCAAATCTGCTCAACCGTTTGTAATACGTGAAATTTAGATTTTATGTGTTTATCCTATTCGGCCTGATATGTCAGATGATTTCCTCTGATTGGCTTTGATTTCTGATCTCTCTTCTGACATTGCCCCTTGGGAACCTCTGTAACTTTTCTTGGCTCTTCTTTCAGACTGCCAGAGCCCGACTTATGGGACTTCTGTTCTGTATCTTTTGTTTTTAGCCCTGATGTCCTTTTCCTTTATTCTCTTAGTGTGGCGACCCTGGGGATCGCTAGGAAAGATGCTTTGATTTAAATGATGGTAAAAATCAGTAGTCCTCTGTCTTCTTCCTTCTCATTGGAGTGACTCTTTGCGTCCTCTGTGCTTTTTGGGTGTCCTTTCTACTGTCACTCTTGATGACCAATTTCCCGTGGTCCAGCTCCCCTGTGGATCCAGAGTCTACTGCCGGGCTCCATGGTTTCCTGTGTGTTTGCCTCTGATTCAACTTCATGACTTGTTTCTCTCTCAATGGAAGAGTTAAACGTTGGGCTCCCTATCTTGCCTCCTGCCTGCTTTCATTTGTTCTCTGATTTCTACCTGAGGCAGCTTTACTGCAGGGTGAGTGAGTCCTAGACCTGATGCAGGGAGTCCCAAGGGGTTTGTGGAGGAAGCAGTGTCAGGAGGGAGGCAGGAGAATAGGTGACATTTTCCTGAGACCTTTGACTTTCAACAGACTCCCTGGTTTTGAACTTTTTCTGAGGCACAGCTGCTGCTTGATGTTGCCACTCGCTGTAGAGTGAGTCTGAGGCCAGGTTGCATGAGAAGCGAAACGCTGATTCTAAGAACCTCCTGAATGTGCTAGCTTGCTACAGTCATGTCATTTGCATGGTTGCTGCATCTTGTTTTCTAAGCAAGGCTAAGCAGACATTTGCCTTGGCTGACAAATAGGTAAAAATAGGTTGGTTTCTGGACAGTGCTATAGGACCTTTGTGTCCTGGAGCCCCTGCAGTGTGTTCCCAGCCCACCTCTACCCACTCCACCCCAAATTCTTTTTATTTAATATTCCTGAGGAATTGGGGTTCCTTCTCAAGGCTGCTGTCTTGAATATCCTCTCTCGGACTTCCTCTCCTAACTTCCATCTCCAGGAAACCCTTGCTCCCTGACTTCTGTTTTGCATGTGGGAGACTGGTGTGGAAAAGAAGGTTCTTTACAGAAGCAAGCTCTGACATCTCCCCATTCTCTTTTGCCCTCTGAGGCTCTGGGCAGATTGGTAAAGTTCAAATTTGACTTCCCGATCTTCTTAACTACTGATCTTCCATTCAGTTCATGTCAGTAAACATTTCCTGTGTGTCTTTTAGGTGCAGGTGCAGTGCTCATTCCTTTATGTGACCTGGCCTCTCTGGGCCTCAGTTCTCTTGTCTGTAAAATGGGGATAATAATAGCTCCAATCTGATTGGGTTGTTGTGAAGATTCAATAAGTTAATATATCCGAAGTGTTTAAAACAGTGCTTAGTACATAGTAAATGCTCAGTGAATGCTAGCTGTTCTTATAAAATTGACTGAATATTTACTCTGTCCAGGTGCTGTGCTGGGGCAGGGGATACAGACATGCATAAGGGTCAGGCAGTTTGTAGAAACCCCTCATGAATAGGGTGATACATGTCCTTGAACTCTGATACTGTGTGGTCAGAGCAAATAAAATGAAGGCACAGTTAATTCTGGAAGACCGGAAGCTTTGGAGGATGAGTAGATGTTGGCAGGGTTGATGGTGGCATTTCAGGCAGAGGAGAAGTAAAGGTTCTTTACTTCTGTGGCCAGAAGCACAGGATGCTATAGGGAGGAGTACCCTGGACTCTCTCACTGCCCTTGGGCTTTCTCAAGCCCTCCTCACAGGCACTCCACCCCCCTGGCCCTCCTCTGCTTCTCTCACCAACTTGTAAGTTCCTGATTTATCTTTGTTTCGCTCTTGCCTGTTACAATGTCCAGCACAGAGTAGGTACTCATGAAAGTTTCAGCCTTCTTTCACTCCTGTTCCCTTAGTTTGGATGATTCTGTTAGATGTTAGAATAATTATCTCATCTAAGTAATCCACAGAAAGTTGTTAATGACTGCTTTATTCAGGGAATGTATTTGCATTTTGAAAGAACCTCTAATTGAGCACAATATATGGGGGATAATTTTGACCTAGGATGTCATTTTTACCCCTCTCCAACATTTTATACATCATCAGATTGGAGTCCCATTCGAAACAGGTGCAACAGTTCATTTGTTCATTCATTCATTCATCCATCCATCCATCCCTCCATCCATCCATTCATTCAGTGCATCTTGAGTACCTCAGCTTTTTGAGGTTACAATAATGAAAGAAAACAAGCTCCCATTCTCATGGCAGTTAGGAGCTAGCCCAGTGCTTTCCAGACTTTACTGTGCATGTGAATCACTTGAAGATCCTGTTGCAGATTCTGATTCAGTAGGTCTGGGATAAGGCCTGCGGTTCTGCATTTCTAACAAGCATCAGGGTGATGCTGATGCTGACCCCACTTTAAGTAGCAAATGAAAATAAACGAATAAATGTAGGTTGGATGGTGGTAAGAAAAATGAATCAGGGTAAGAGGATAGCAAGAGGCTGATGTCTATGTGCATGTGTACCCTCATGCGTGTGCCTGGTTATCTAGAGTGATGGGGGATGTCCCCCATGTCGAGGTGACATTTGAGTAGATACTTAAAAGTGGATATCTGGGAAAAGGTATTCAGGCAGAGGGGAAAGCAACTGCAAAGGCCTTGAGGAGAGACTGTGTTTGGGATGGTTGGGGAACAGCAGGGAGGCCATGTGGAATTGAGTGAATAGGGAGAAGGTGGTAAGAAATGACGTTGAAGTGGGAGCTGGGCCCAGATCATATAGGACTTTTTGACAAAGTGAAAACTTGGTATTTTACTTTGAATGAGATTAAGCAAGAGGTGACGTGATCTGACTTCAGTTTTAGAAAAATGCCCATAGCTATCATGGGGACCGTAAGGTCGGGACTTCCCTGGTGGTACAGTGATTAAGAATCTGCCTGCCAGTGCAGGGGACACAGGTTTGAGCCCTGGTCTGGGAAGAACCCACATGCCACGGAGCGACTAAGCCTGTACGCCACAACTACTGAGCCTGCGACCTACAGCCCAAGAGCCACAACTACTGAGCCCATGTGTCACAAATACTGAAGCCTACACACCTACAGCCCGTGCTCCACAGCAAGAGAAGCCACCACAATGAGAAGCCTGCGCACTGCAACGAAGAGTAGCCCCCCATTGCCGCAACTAGAGAAAAGTCCGCGTGCAGCAATGACGACCCAATGCAGCCAAAAATAAATAAAAAATTAAAAAAAAAAAGACTGTAAGGTCAAGGGTGGAAGTGGGGAGACCAGGTAGGATGGCTTAGACAGTGGGGAGAAGTGGTTAGATTTGGACATCTTTTGAAGATGGAGCTAATAGAATTTTCTCATGGATTAGAGGTGGGGTGGGAGAGAAAGAGAGGAACCAATGTGGCTCCAAGGTTTTTGGCTCAAGCAACTGGAGGTTGAAGTTGCCATGGAGATGGGGAAGGTTGCAGGAGGCTCAGGATTTGGGTAGGAAATAAAGAGTTGGTTTTGGGTTTGTTAAGGTTGAAATGTTTATTAAACATCGAAGTAGAGATGTCAGATAGCCAGTTGAACAAAGTAGTCTGGAATCCCAGCCTGATATTGGGTCCAGAGATATAAATTTGGGAGCCGTCAGCACGCAACTAAGCAAGAAAGTATAGAGGAGGGGGAGATCTCAGCAATGAGACCTGGGATACTTGAGCATTTAGGGGTTCAGGAGACGGGGGACCAGCAAAAGAGACTGAAGAAGGCTAGATAGGGACTAGCAATGGATGTTGTATTTAGAGATGTGGAGATGTTTGGTGGCCCTAAGAGTGGAGGGGACAAAAGTCTTGTTGCAATGGGTTCAAGAAAGAAAGGAAGAAGAGAAATTGGAGACAGTAAAAAAGACAACTCTTTTAGTCTTTTTTATAAAGGAAAGCAGAGACATAGGAGAGGTGGGTCAAAAGAGGGTTCAGATGGGTTATAATTACATTATATTTGTACTTTCTCACTTTTTTCCAAAAGGATTTTATTTATTTATTTTTTGAATTTTATTTTATTTATTTTTTTTATACAGCAGGTTTTTATTAGTCATCCATTTTATCCACATCAGTGTATACATGTCAATCCCAATCTCCCAATTCATCACACCCCCACCCCCACCCACCGCTGCTTTCTTCCCTTGGTGTCCATATGTTTGTTCTCTACGTCTTTGTGTCAATTTCTGCCCTGCAAACCGGTTCATCTGTAACATTTTTCTAGGTTCCACATACATGCATTAATATACGATATTTGTTTTTCTCTTTCTGACTTACTTCACTCTATATGACAGTCTCTAGATCCATCCACGTCTCAACAAATGACCCAATTTCGTTTCTTTTTATGGCTGAGTAATATTCCATTGTATATATGTACCACATCTTCTTTATCCATTCGTCTGTCGATGGGCATTTAGGGTGCTTCCATGACCTGGCTATTGTAAATAGTGCTGCAATGAACATTGGGGTGCATGTGTCTTTTTGAATTATGGTTTTCTCAGGGTATATGCCCAGTAGTGGGCTTGCTGGGTCATATGGTAATTCTATTTTTAGTTTTTTAAGGAACTGCCATACTGTTCTCCATAGTGGCTATATCAATTTACATTCCCACCAACAGTGCAAGAGGGTTCCCTTTTCTACACACCCTCTCCAGCATTTGTTGTTTGTAGATTTTCTGATGATGCCCATTCTAACTGGTGTGAGGTGATACCTCATTGTACTTTTGATTTGCATTTCTCTAATAATTAGTGATGTTGAGCAGCTTTTCATGTGCTTCTTGGCCATCTGTATGTCTTCTTTGTAGACATGTCTATTTAGGTCTTCTGCCCATTTTTGGATTGGGTTGTTCATTTTTTTAATATTGAGCTGCATGAGCTGTTTATATATTTTGGAGATTAATCCTTTGTCCATTGATTCGTTTGCAACTATTTTCTCCCATTCTGAGGGTTGTCTTTTTGTCTTGTTTATGGTTTCCTTTGCTGTGCAAAAGCTTTGAAGTTTCATTAGGTCCCATTTGTTTATTTATGTTTTTATTTCCATTACTGTAGGATGTGGATCAAAAAAGATCTTGCTGTGATTTATGTCAAAGAGTGTTCTTCCTATGTTTTCCTCTAAGAGTTTTATAGTGTCCAGTCTTACATTTAGGTCTTGAATCCATTTTGAGTTTATTTTTGTGTATGGTGTTAGGGAGTGTTCTAATTTCATTCTTTTACATGTAGCTGTCCAGTTTTCCCAGCACCACTTATTGAAGAGACTGTCTTTTCTCCTTTGTATATCCTTGCCTCCTTTGTCATAGATTAGCTGACCATAGGTGTGTGGGTTTATCTCTGGGCTTTCTATCTTCCATTGATCTATATTTCTGTTTTTGTGCCATGTACTTTCTCATTTTTTAACATTAAAGATGTGTAGCAAGAGTGTTTGATTGGGTGGGCTTTTTTTTTCCAGTTATAGATAATCCAATAAAATATATTTAGACTTTTTACTCTCAATATTAATTATTAGTGCTTCAAAGATACTTGCAAGATGTCCCAAACTTGCCTCCCTTTCCTTCCCATCCTACACACGAAGTAAAGAAGAAGATTTTGGGACTAATGAGTCTGTGCTTTTAATACAGACATCAAACAGAAGTCAGATGTCCCCTCCCTGCCCCTCACCCTTCTCTAAAACCGGACATCACTGTGGAAACTGAGATACTGAAATTCTTCTGAGAGAATCTCTCAGAAGCCTACTTATCTCAAGTCTTGAATTACTAGAATATGATCTGAGAATATTCAAAATGAATGTGCACGTTTCCTTTTTCATTTTCATTAACCTTCAAGCTCTTATTGAAGGCTTTCTTGTGGTTTTCTTTCTTTCTTCTTTCTTTTTTTTAAACAAACAACAACTCCACTCTTCTCCAGACAAAAATGAATAGTTGGAATGACCCTAAAGCATTTTCGTTGCTTGACAACACATTACAGGGGATTTCTAAACGCACAGAGGGACACATTATTCTAGGTCACGGGATGGCTGCCTTGGATGGTGGCTCCCTGTGGGGACTCCAGGACCAAAGGAGCAGCTGGCAATCCAGGTATTGGAAATGTCAGTTATTGTAGCCGATAGGATGGTGGCAAGTGAGTCACACTGATTTGATGGTATTTATCAAGCACCTGGCATATGCCAGGTCAAACTCTTCCCTAAACACTGGAGGTATAGTGGAGACCAAGCCAGGCCTGGCCCCTGCCCTCAAGCAGCCTGTAGCCCAGGACAAGAAATCCTTACTCAGTGGCAGGTTGGTAAGGTACCTCTGGGTCAGGAGGGAGGATATGGCAAGACAGAAAGTACCTGCCTTGTCCAAAGAGGCTGTCTCTGCCCAGCTGCAGTGAGGCTCAGGGTGCTAAAGTTCTGACTTCTCAAGAAAAGCCAGATCTTTACTTCAAATATTGTTTTCAAATGTCACTAACAAATTCAGAGTTTTGAAATGTCATGCTGTACGAAAAGTACTCCCATGAGCCACCACCCGTCTTTTTTTAAGTCAAGTTTAATTAAGGTGTAAATTACATACAGTAGAAGTCACCCTTTTTAGGCGTTCTGCATGACGGGTTTTGACAGAAGCATACACTCACGGTTCCACAACCACAATCCAGACATAGACCATTTCCGTACTTTCCAGAAATTCCCTCCTGCTCCTTTGCAGTCAGTCTTCTCCCCCAGCAGCCCAGTACCTGGCAAGCACCAATCTATTCTCTGCCCATATAATTTTGCCTTTAACTGAAAGTCATATAAATGGAATCATACAGTATGTAATGTTTTGTGTCTGGCTCCTTTCATTGAATGTAATGCTCCTGAGAATCATGTATGTCATTGCACCTCTGGTCCTGTCCTTTTTATTGCCATGTAGTATTCCATTGCACCACAGTTGCTTAACCATTTGCCAGTTGATAGACATTTGGGTTGTTTCCAGTTTGGGGCATAAAAGGCTTTGTGTGGGCAGTTTTCATTCTCTTGGGTAAATACCTAGGAGTGTGATTTCTGGGCCATATGTTAGGTATCTGTTTAACCTTATAAGAAACTGCCACATCCTTTCCCGAAGTGGCTGCATAATTTTGTATTCTTTTTTCTTTTTTCTTTTTTTTTTCTTTTTGTGGTACGCGGGCCTCTCACTGCTGTGGCCTCTCCCGTTGCGGAGCACAGGCTCCGGACACGCAGGCTCAGCGGCCATGGCTCACGGGCCCAGCCGTTCCGCGGCATGTGGGATCTTCCCGGACCGGGGCACGAACCCGTGTCCCCTGCATTGGCAGGCGGACTCTCAACCACTGCGCCACCAGGGAAGCCCGTAATTTTGTATTCTTATGTATGTGAGTTCTAGTTGCTCCTCTGTATCCTCGTGGGCACTTGGTTTTGTCAACTTTTTTTAAAATTTAAATTTCAGCTATTCCAATAATATTTTAGTGGTATCTCGTTATAATTTTAGTTTGCACTTCTCTAATTACTAATGATGTTATTGTTGCATATCTTTACATCTTCTACGTGCCATTTATATTTCTACTTTGAAGTGGCTGTTGAAGTCTTTTGCCCATTTAAAAAGATGGATTGGGGCTTCCCTGGTGGCGCAGTGGTTGAGAATCTGCCTGCCAATGCAGAGGACACGGGTTCGAGCCCTGGTCTGGGAAGAGCCCACATGCCGCGGAGCAATTAACCCCGTGAGCCACAATTACTGAGCCTGCGCGTCTGGAGCCTGTGCTCCGCAACAAGAGAGGCCACGATAGTGAGAGGCCTGCGCACCGCGATGAAGAGTGGCCCCCACTTGCCACAACTAGAGAAAGCCCTCGCACAGAAACGAAGACCCAACACAGCCATAAATAAATAAATAAATAAATAAATAAAAAATAAATAAATAAAAATAAAAAGATGGATTGTTTGTTTTCTTATTATTGAGTTTTGAGCTTTCTTTATATATTCTGGATACAAGTCCTTTATCAGATATGGTTTTTTGCAAATATTTTCTCTCCGTCTGTGTGTTTTTTCTTTTCATTTTATCAACAGTATTTTGCAAAGAACAGAAGTTTTAAATTTTGAGTAGTTCCGGTTTATGAACTTTTAAATTTAAGGCTTGTGTTTTTTGTGTGCTGGGATAGAAATATTTGCCTATCCCAAGTTTACAAACATTCATGATTTCTTCTAGACGTTTTATAGTTTTTGGTCTGTGGTCTGTTTCACGCTAATTTTTGTATATGGTGCAGGGTAAGAGTTGAGGTTAATGTTTTTTTCATTTGGATGCTTTATTGTTCCAACACCATTTATTAAAAGGATTATCCTTGCTCCACTGAATTGCCTTGGTACCATATATTTGTGGGTTTATTTCTGGACTCTAGTCTAGTCTAGTGATCTGTACTTTTTTCCTTATGCCAGTGCAACAGTGTCTTGATTTTTCTAGCTCAGAGTTTCTTAACCTTGGCACTACTGACATTTTGGGCTGGGTAATTCTTTGTTGTGGGGGACTGTCCTGTGCACTGTAGGATGTTTGCAGCATTCCTGGCCTCTGCCCAGTAGATGCCAATAGCTACCCCCCCAACCCCAGTGTGATAACCAAAATGTCTCCAGAAATTGCTAAATGTCCCCTGCAGGATAAAATTTCCCCCCGTTGAGTTCCACTGCTTAAGCTTTATGGTAAGTCTTGAAATCAGGTAGTATGAATCCTCTAACTTTCTTTATTTTCAAAATCTTTTTGGATATTCTAGGGCTTATGCTTTTCCATATAGATCTTAGTATCTTCTCTTCCATCTCTGTAAAAAAAGAGAATTTTGATTGGGATTTCATTGAATCTAGGTCAATTGGAGAAGATTGATAGCTCAACCATATTGAATTTTTTGACCCAGGAACATATCTCTCTCCGTTTATTTAGGTATTCTTTCTTTTTTTTATCAATGTTTTATAGTTTTCAGCATATGAATTTTGTACATATGCGTTTCATGTTTTTCAATGCTTTGGTAAATAGTACTTTAAAAATTTCTTTGTTAGTATATAGAAATATGATTTAAAAAATATTAATCTTGTATCATGTGACCCTTCTAAACTCACTTTAGTTCTAGTAGCTTTTTATAGACTCTTTGGGATTTTTCTAAATAGAAAATCATGTTATCTATGAATAGAGAGTTTTATTTCCTCATTTCAAATCTGTATGCCTGTTATTTCTTTGTCTTGCCTTGTTGCACTTGCTAGAACTTCAAGTACATTGTTGAATAGGAACATTGTTGAATAGGAATGGGGAGAGTGGACATCCTTGCCCTGATCTCCTAGTCTTGGAGGGAAAACATTCACTGTTAAGTATGGTGTTAGCTGTAGTTTTGTTTTTTTTTTTGTAGAGGCCCTTTGTCAGGTTGAGGAAGTTCACTTCTATTCCTAGTTTGCTGTGAATTTTTATCATGAATGAGTATTGAATTTAGTTAAATGTAGAATTGGTAGAATTGGTATTATTTCTCCCCTTAGACCTATGGTCTTAAAAATGAGAAGATCCCTCAAGGGTTTCTTTAGTAAAATAAAAAGTGTCACGTACCTCTAGTACCTTTCCTCATTTTCAGGGCTGCCAGTGGACACTTCCTAGACATTAGAACAGAGTTTGGTTTCAGGTCTAGAATGGCCTGGGTGAGGGGAAATTGTGTTGGATGAATTCAGGAAATGGGTCACCCGTAGCTGACTGTTTGCTGTTTATCAAGTCACTTTTTGGGGCCTTAGTTTTTGCATCTGTGAACAAAAGCCTCAGGATCTTCCCTTCTTCCCTCATTACCCTGGGTATGTGTTTATGAGCCCTAAGCAGATGTTTTGCTGGGTTAGACCAATCCTTTTCTTACCTCTTCCTATATTAGTGGCAAGCCAAGTCACGGGCTCTCATTCTGCAAAGGGAAGAATTTTCCCATGGTTTTCTGTCATGGTTCCAACCTGAAGCTCAGACAAATGTTGGCTTTAAAAATAATAATAATAAATTTATTTATTTTTGGCTGTGTTGGGTTTTTGTTGTTGCGTGTGGCTTTCTCTAGTTGTGGCGAGCAAGTGCTACTCTTCGTTGCGGTGTGTGGGCTTCTCATTGTAGTGGCTTTTCTTGTTGCGGAGCATGGGCTCTAGGTGCGTGGGCTTCAGTAGTTGTGGCACGTGAGCTCAGTAGCTGTGGTGCATGGGCTTAGTTGCTCTGCTGCATGTAGGTTCTGACCGGACCAGGGCTCAAACCCATGTCCCCTGCATTGGCAGGCGGATTCTTAACCACTGCGCCACCAGGGAAGCCCCAAATGTTGGCTTATCTTTAATCTTCATTGGCTTTTAAAAATTGTAAAAGTAATATATACAGTACTTTATTAAAATCAAGTAATGCACAAGGTATGCAGCAAAATGAAAAAAGCCCTGTTGGCTCCATTGCTATTTCCTAGAGTTGTGTTGTCAAGCAAATATGGTAGGTCCTTCCAGATCTTTTTTCATACAAATATTTACATACATATCTTCACTTAATTTTTTTAAGATATAAAGGGTATAATATTTAATGCCTTTCTCTTTTCATTTACCACTGTATTGTGGCCCTCTTTCCATGTGAAGTAAATTTTGTCCTAAGAGAATTTGAACTTCTTCCTGAAACACAGAAAAGCCCTTATTATAAAAGATAACAATTTTAAAACCACAGATTGGATTCAAACCTACAGAGTTAAAATATCATCATTAGACCATTCTTCCTCTTTTCTCTACTCTTTGGCTTCCTTCCCTGGAAAATACTTCCACACATGTTTAAGGAAAATCATGGACCCTTTTAAACACCGCATAGAATGGGGATGAACACTGTGTATAAATCAATTAATGCAGATGTAAATCGGGCCAAGGAGCTGCCTCAAGCTTCAGCCCAAGGTCATTGCTGCACCTGCCATCTGTCCACTCAGGCGAGACTTTGCCTAATGCCTCCTAACCACAAGAGGGGAATTTGATTTAGATTTAGATTTATATATATTAAATCTATTCTTAGCTTGAAAGAAAACCTCCTGACCTCAGAAACACAAAATGGCTTTGGTATTTATGCAGTGCCAGTAAATAGGAAGGTCTAGGATATTTCTCACTTTACTCTTTCGACGTGAAATATGGAATTAAGTGCTAGAATGAAACCAGGACTCCTGGACCTACCCCTCCACTTCTGTCCCTGCTTGTGAATGCTGCTCCTCAGTCACTTGTCTTTTTATTTACCAAACGTCAAGAGTGAACCAAGGGAGCCTGAAGAAAAATGTGTCTGAGAAGAAAATGTGTTGCAATTAATAGTGCAGCTTCTAAGTCCTTGTTGAAAAGAGCTGAACCAAAATATCTCTAAAGCTACAGACACCATTATCAAATGGGAGTCTTTGTTTTGAAAAGAGCAAGAGGATCTGGATTATGAGCATTTTGGAATATAATTGACCTGGATGGAAGTGTATTACAAAATCACTGCCACAGAGCTGTCTTTGGCAGTTTCCTCTTGTTTTATTAATAGTGGAGGTGAACACACGAATCAACCTGGTGAATCCCAGGGAAATTAAACCTTTTTTTGAATGGGATGGAGAATGAGTTCTTGTCTCTAGTCCAGCAAGAGAAATGACATTCGAAACGAGTGTTTCCCCATTCTTTTGGCTAACGTGATATATTTACTATTCCTTACGGGGATACTCATCCTCAGAGTTTGGTACAGCACGTCACAGTTGTAGAAGTTTTCATTCTTGTTTCTTGTTTGAATCTCATATCACTCCTAAGAGAGGGTTGAGGAAGTAATTTGCTAAAGGTCACACAGTGGTCCAGGGATTTTTTCGTTAGTCTTTGATTTAGGGCACAGATTACCTAGCTACTCAACTAAAACTAGCTCAAGTGTGGGGCTCCAGGCCACAGGGAAATCTCATGTGACAGATTTGGAATAGGAATGAAATAACAATGGTGTCACGTGGACAGTATAACTCATTGATAGAAATAAGAGCTAACATTTTTGAGCATTTACTCCTTGTATCAGCTCATTTGATTTTCACAACAACCCTCTGAGGTTGGTTCTGTTGTGACTCCTGGGTTTCAGGTGTGGGGAGTGAGGCAAAAAGCAATTTAACAGTAATGTATTCAGTGTCGCACAGGTAAGTGTCAGAGGTGGGCTTTGAACCCAGGCAGTTTGATTCCATGGCTCTCACTCCACTTCATTATATTGCCTTCCTTGACAGTGAGAGGCTGAGGTTACTGGCTTTGTGTCTCCTGGACCTGGAGGCCTCTCGTCTCTCTTTTCCTGCAGGCTGGGTCTGTCCATCTGCCTCTTTCTGCAGACTGGCTTTCTCTGCTTACCTGTAGCTTCTGGGCTCCCCCATAACTAAACTTTGCAGGCGGCTTTGCTTGTTGTGGTGCTCCCTGCAGCCAGAGCTGACAAGCCTTTTCCATGTAAGTGCCCACCCTCCAGTCTCTGTCCCAGGTCTATATTTCTCAAGAGGGAAAATCAGGCTGCCATAGTCTGGCCAAAAAAGTAAGGAGTCTATCCCTCATCTGATCAGCAGAGGCCAGAGGTGAAAAGGCTGGTGGTTCAAAAATGCCCTCCTAGGCTGAGCCCTCCTTCAACCTTGGCAGTGGGTAGAGTGCAGTTTTAAATTAGGTGTATGGATAGAGCAAACTTCCCCAAATTCGTCTCTTCCCTCATGACAGTAAAAAGAGGCTCATATGCTGGCTTTATGAAAAATGACAATGACAAGTGGCCTGATTGATAGAGTTGACCAATTTCCATGGTATAAATACTGTCACCGTGGCTGATTTCAAGCTACCAATGTGACAATGGATTTGGGAAGAGATGCTCATGGTTGGCTGAGCGCCAAGATGATCCTGTCCATCTACGGACTGGATGCAGGGCAGCTTACACAGTAAGTGCAGGATGTCTCCAAGGAGTTTGAAGTGTAGGCTAACCAACTAGGTGGGCTTATAATTATGTAACAGGGAAGAAGATTTCAAGGAAGAGAGGGTGGAAGTTAGGTTTGGCTCAGGCAGCCTGAAATAACTTGTTGACCTAAGTGTGGCATCTACTAGGCACACGGGGATGCTTTCTAAAAAATTGCAACTTCCTTTGCCTGCAGCATCTCACTTGTGACATATAATGAACGCTTTCACTGACTTTAAGATGCCAGACCTCATTTTCTTGGAGGGGCATTGGTCTAGCACCGAAAGGTATAGTTTTTCCTTGCTTCTCTAAGTCAGCATTTCCACCCCGTTTGCTGGTGTCATTAATGGACTCCTTTCTTCCACCTTCCAAACCTAGAGATGCCGAGTCCACATGGTGGCCTCTTAGACATCTTTCAGCTGTGTACACACGATTAGTTTCGATTGGAAGCTTTTATTTATGACCATAAGGTCATCTCTCAGGTCGTGTAATTATGCTAAAAGCCAAGACCGGCTGGTGACTACAGCCTCTGAGAGCATGTCAGATGCCGTCACAGATCTCAAGGCCCGTCTGGGTGGCTCTTTCCCTTGCACATCTGGAGAGGGGTTGGGAGTCTTGACTTTGGTGCACTGCATACAATTCCCCCATCTTTCGCCCGATGCGGCTCCGTTGTTAACCCTGGCCCACTCTCACAAAGGGTGGTGGTGACCACTGGCAGATGGGGAAGGGGGTGTGGACAGCGTAGATCTCTCCTCAGACATGGAGTTCCGAGTGTCCTACTGATTGATGGCAGGTCAGCGTCTTTACCTATAAAAATAGCACAGTTAATTTATTCTTTTAATTTCCCCAGGGATGTAGCAAGGGAGAAATTTTACAAGATTCTTCTTTTACGTCTCATTGGAGGTTTGCCCTAGTTTGTGGATATGTTGACTTCTGAATAAGAGGACTAACATTTGCGAAACAGCTACGACTTGTTAGTTGGTGGATCAAGAGTTTTGTATAATTTAATCTCACAGTGACACTGAGAGATAGTTCTTGTCCATTTTGCTTGGAGGAAGCTAAGATTGAGAGAACATTTATGAACCTGACTTGCCTAAGGGCACTGTTGCTTGAAAGTGGTGGGGATGGGATTTGAAACCAGATTAGACTACAAGGTAAATATATTTTCAGCTATACTCTGCCGGCCGTCCCCCCGCCCCGCCCCATTTTATTAAATTTTCAAGCATACAGAAGAATTGAAAGTACTGTACAGTGAACAGACATATACCTACCACTTCGATGGTACTGTGAACATTTTGCTATTTTTGCTTTATCGTTTATCTGTCCTTCCTCTATCCATCCATCAGTTCATCTTATTTTTTGATGTAGTCAAAGTAAGTCGCAGACATCAGTACATTTCACCCCTAAATATTTCAGCATTCATGCCATTGATTATAGTTCAATATTTGTTTATACTCCTTTTTTTTGAGGTAAATTTTACATACAGAGAAATCCAGAAATCCTAAGTATATATTCCCAAGTTTTGACAAATGCATACACAGGTGTAACCCAAACCCCTGTCAAGATATAGAACATGACCGTCACCTCAGGAAGTAAGTTCCCTCTTGCCCCTCTCCAGACATATCTCTCCCTACTCACCCCCCACCCCAGACATCACAGCTTGATTTTTCTTTTCACCATGGTTTAGTTTTATACCATGCAGTCTTAAATGATGTTGCCTGTTGTTTTCAAATTGACTTTTCATTGTATGTATTAAGTCAAGACAGTATTTATTGAGCCCTTGGTATGTGGCAGGCACAGTGCTGGTACAAGGGGTACAGTGGGCAGGTAAAAGACATTGGCCTACGTGGAGAAAGAGACATTAATCAGCTCATCACAGGAATAAGTACCCTATTACCAGCAGGGGTGAGTGTTGAAGGGGGAACCCAGGGTGCTGGGGGAGGCTTGGTGAGTGATGAGGTGGATGGTCAGGAAAGGCTTTCCTGAGGAAGTGACGTTGGAGCCAACATCAGAAGGATGCATAGGAGATAACCAGGCAGGGAGGTGGGGCAAAGGGCAAAGTGAATACTGTCTTCCCTGGTGGGAAGAAGTGTGGTTTCTTCTGGAACTAGAGAGAAGGTGGATGTGGTTGGTGGGCAGGAATGGAGGGTGAGAGTGAGTGATCGACTAGGCAGAGAGCTCGCAGGGGCCACATCACCCAGGAGACAGGCCTTGGCTTCTAGCCACCATCTGAAGCCATTGCCTGGTTTTAAGTAAAAGAGTCACCTTGACATTCAGTTATCCAGCCAGTTGAGTCGGAGGAAGGGGAGATACGGACCGTATGTTCTGGAATCACAGCTAAAATTAAGTATCATTGGCATGAAGCTTGCAGCTTTTAGGAGAACACTAATTTGCATTATGATCCCATATAGATCTTCAGATGCCACATGTGAGTTTTCTCCCTCGTCTGCTTGCCTAACTAACTACCATTTAGTTACTAAATAAAGATCCTCTGTACCTCCGGCTCTTGCTTGCTCTTTCCTCCCAGTCTCCCTGCCTCCATTTCATTCTCTCCTCCTCCCTTAACTGATCCCCTTTCCACCACCTGCTCCTCCCTGAAACGGGCCCTCCTAGAGTCACCAATGACTCCCCGATTTCTTAATCCTGGGGCGGCCGTCAAATCCCCTTGGCTCTGTCATTCTGTAGACCGTCCCAGGTGGCTTCACCCAAACTCATGGCTTTAACAACTGATTATGTACGGATGATGCAAAAAAACTCTTGACTCTCTCCTGAGGGTGAGATTCATACACCCACCTGTTTACTGGACATCTCTACCCATGGCTACGGACAACCCGACATTCTCCCCTTAAAGTGAGCTCATTTTCCCTGGGGTCTTGCTCCCCATTCTGTATTTCCTATTTCAGTGAGTGTGCCCACCACTCATCTGTGGAGCCAGAAATCTGAGAATCATTCTAGATTCTTTTCTTTCTCTCCTTCTCTTCATCTAGTTGACTGCTAAAGTTGCTACTTGTATTTCTGAACATTCTCATTTTCTGTCTCTGCTGCCTTATTCCAGACCCTCTCTCTTTCTGGTCTGTGTTCTTGTCCAAGCCATACCTCCTAACTGGCCACCCAGCCTCTAGTCTTGGCCCCCTTCTAAGTAATCTCATCCTCCTTACAGAGATTTTCATAAAACATGAATCCACCCAAACCCTTCTGTGGTTCCCTGTAATTCTCTTCCACTCCACTGCTTAGCAGTCTGGGTACTTTATGGAAGAGCCACCTTCAACTCGTACCTGCCACCATAGCCAGACTTGCAGTCCCCCCAGAGCACTTGCATGCCCCTTACGTTTTATTCTTTCTGCCTGGGAAGCCCCTCCCAGCCCTGTCTGCTTGGTTAGCATCTGCACTTCCTTCCAGACTCGGTTCAAGTATTAACCTCCTTCAGGTAGCCTTTCCGGGCAGCCACTCTGCCCTCCACCGCGGGAGGGAGACGCTGTCCTCTCTACTCCCACCCTCCGTGCCCTCTGTGATGGCCTTTGGCCTGTGTCCTCCATCAGACTGTGAGCTCCTTAGAGCAGGTGTCAAAAGGGGGGTCCCAGGGCCTCCCTGGTGGCGCAGTGGTTGAGAGTCCGCCTGCCGATGCAGGGGATACGGGTTCGTGCCCCGGTCCGGGAGGATCCCATATGCCGCGGAGCAGCTGGGCCCGTGAGCCATGGCCGCTGAGCCTGCGCGTCCAGAGCCTGTGCTCCACAACGGGAGGGGCCACAGCAGTGAGAGGCCCGCGTACCGCAAAAAAAAAAGGGGGGGGGTCCCAGAAACCCTTTCACAGTAACTATAATCCATGTGTAAAAACTGTTTTCATTATAATGTGGACACACAATGTTACAGTCAAGTCTATTAGAAGGATCAATGAAATAAGTGGCTAGTGAGACAACTTGCTTAGAGCAAGAGGGAAAAATGTAAACTCACACCAGCACCGAGGACCACCTGGGCTCTGCCTCCCGCACACATGGCGGGAGACGATGCTGCCAGGGCAGGAAGTGGTGCTCCTTAGTACCCGGCTAACCGGTGGGATGACTCTGGAATCGGTGTAAGTTCTAGGGTGAAAGTGTGCAGACAACCCCTAAAGTTTGGGAACCCACCGTCTCAAAGGCTGGGGTCATGTATTTGTCTCAGCGCAGGCTCTTATACATACATGACAGACAGGGGATGGGTGTGGTGTGTATACAGGAAGGAAGAGAATTTCCCGGTATGTTCTCACTGTACTTACAAAGTCCTGGTCTATTACTTCTGGTCTTAAAACCTTTCTTGGGACTTCCCTGGTGGCACAGTGGTTAAGAATCCGCCTGCCAATGCAGGGGACAAGGGTTCCAGCCATGATCCGGGAAGATCCCACATGCCGCAGAACAACTAAGCCCGTGCGCCACAACTACTGAGCCTGTGCTTTAGAGCCTGTGAGCTACAACTACTGAGCCCGCGTGCCACAACTACTGAAGCCTGCGCGCTCTAGGGCCCATGCTCCGCAACAAAGAGAAACCACTTAAGTGAGGAGCCCGCGCACTGCAACAAAGCATAGCCCCCGCTCACCACAACTAGAGAAAGCCCAGGCGCAGCAGCAGAGACCCAACACAGCCAAAAATAAGTAAGTAAATAAATAAATTAAAACAAACAAACAAACAAACAAACAAAACCTTTCTTGACCATTCTGCCAACAAAACGTATTTGGATAGCATAACAGTAATGGTGGGATGGAGTGCAGGGGCCACAACCCAGAGGACTGACTTCTGTCCACAGATGTGTTTTCAAAAATTAAACACTTGTCAACAAAAATAAAAATCATTGAAAAATCAGGAGCTTTTCCATACAAATCAGGATTTCCAGGTTCTCTTGAAATAGTCAGAAGACTGACTTCACTGGTCCCGTATTCTAGCATGGCAACAACTGGCTAAAGTTGAGTGGTGGCACCTTCTTTAGATGGGGGGCATCTGTCACAGCCCCCACCTGTCCCACTTCAGTCATGTCTTGGCTGAGATGGGTTTACTGTGGTAACAACCCAACCCCCAAGTCTGTAATGGCTTAAAGCCCTGGAGTTTTATATCTCACTCACATAAAGACCCAATGAATACTCCTAAGTGGCCAGGAGCTCTCTACCAAGCGGTGATTCAGGGACTCAGGATCCTTTCTTTGTGTTTTCTCCATCTTCAGTCTGTGGCTTTCAAAGGCTGCTGTGCTTATCTGCATCCAGCAGATAGAAGGGGAAAGAGAGAGGGGAACAGGTCTGAAAGGGCTGTGCATCATTCTGCTCACTTTCCATGGATTAGGGCTCTGTCACCTGGCCATGTCTACCTGCAGAGAGAGGCTGGGAAACATGGGGTGGACCTGAAAGAAAAGAGAACAGGTTTGGTGAACAGCCAGCTAGTATCTGACCCAACTCATTTATTTTACCAGCATGACCTCTTCAGGCATTTGAGTTTGCCTAAAAGCTGGTTTAACAGCTACAGATTTTGGAGATAAAGAAACCTCGGTTCAAATCACTGTAATGGCTGTAATGTAATGTCAGCAGGACAGGGACTTAATCTGTTTTGGTCACTGCTGTGTACTCCGTGCCTGGCACACAGTAGGTGTTCAACAAACTTTTGTTGGATTCATGTACAGAATATATAAAGAATTCTCAAAATTCAATAATAAGGAAATAAACAAATATAAAAATGGTAAAAGACTTGAATATTCTTCACCAAAGAATGAATTAAAAATAAGCACATGAAAAGATGCTTAACATCATTTGTCATTAGGGAAATGAAAATTATTACCACAAGCTACCACTTCACACTAAAATAATTACTAATATTTAAAAAAATTTAAAACTAACAGTGTCAATTGCTGTTGAGGATTTGGAGCAGTTGAACTCATATATTGCTGGTGGGAATGGGATGTGTACAGCCATCTAGGAAATAATTTCTTATAAAGTTAAATATGCATTTACTCTATTACTCAGCAATTCCACTTTAAGGCATTTATCCTAAAGAAATGAAAGCTTATGTTCACACAAAAATACAAATATTTATAACAGCATTATTCATAATCACCAAAAGTTAGCAGCTCAAATGTCCTTCATCTTGTAAATGGATAAATAGACTGTGGTACATCCATACAGATTTACTGTATGTAAGTTTTAAAATAATGAAATATATCCCTTTGAAAATAAAACAAACAAAAAAAACCAAGCCTTTGTTGATTAGATGAATGAATTCCCCTTCTGCCCTGGGCAATGATAATAGCTACCATCTACTTAGTGCTTTTCAGGTGCTTACTTCTGTTAGTAGGCTGGGTACTGTCTCAGGGAAAAGGTGCTAAGATTTGGACATGGATGGTGGCCGCAGGATTAGAAAGAAGAGTAAAAGTCAAAATTTCTTTTTCTCTTGTCTCCCGCTTTCAGTATTTTTTGGAGCTCCCTTTCATCTATATACTGATGAGGAAATTTAATATATTTTCTTATTGGCTCACTGCTAGGGTAAAAAAAATCAGCTATTTTCAACCTCTGTAAGCTTTGGAAGACAGATGGTTGCTCCTTAAAGTAAGATTTTCCTTCCTGTATGTAAAACAAATTCTGATTATATTGTACTCAGTTGTACTTCAGATGGATCGTGATCAGCTGTCTTTGGTTTGTCAAAAAATCAGTGTCACTTTTCAAAGTCACCTTGACTTCTTTTAGCAGAATTCAGCATAGAGGCCAGAAGGTCTGATAGTTTTCCTATGGTTTGAGTTTTTGATTGTGGTACATTTGAAGTAATTTTTTGTTGTTACTGTTGTGACTCATTTATTTGGGAGTAGGTTTGAGGCTATCTGGAAGGACTTGATTGCATTTTTTCTTTTCCCATAGGAATACAAGTGAAATCCTCCATATCTTGTCATCCCTGGCACTGCATCTTTGCTAGTTATTATGGGACTATACAGGCTGAAGACCTCACCTAGAGCAATTGAAGCATTCTGGGCAGCAGGAAGTGTAATTACCTTTGTGTGAAGAATACCTTATCCCATGACCATGAGGGCATGGGAAACCCACCTTTCCACTCATTGAAGGGGGCTGCCAATGGTGCAACAGCTTAGCTGCGAGTCTCTGTTTCCCGAGACTCTAGTCTTTTGTCAGGAAACTATCCATAAGAAGATGGAAGGATGTAATAAAAATGGAGATGTATAAACACGTAACCAAAAGAAGTAGATCATTAAGATATTTACAGAACTATTGTGAGAAGAGAGGATTAATGTGGGTAGGGCTGGTGGAGTATCTGATGAGTTGGGTTTAGTTGAGGGAGGACCTTGAATGAATGTTGAAAGGAGGAGTTTGGGTGATTTCTAGTCACACTGGGCCCCTCAGGCGACACTTAAAGCAGATTAATGAGAGTGAGAGAAGGGGATTCAAACTCACTCATTCTTTTTGCTCCCTTTAACGTATCAATATTACCCTCTTTCTTTTTTCTTTTAGAAACTTCAAGTAATGAATTAATGTTGGTTTTTAGGTCTTCCCCCTTTTCCTGAATTCCATCATAATTTCTTTAAAAGTTAAGACACTTCCCTCCTATTTAGAAACTGTTGCAAGGCAACCTTTTAATAATAATAAAGGAAAGTTTGGAAAGGAGAAGTCACTCACAGAATCCCTCCATTAATGCCTCAGACATACAGATTATTATCTGGTTGGAACAAAGTTCCAGTATGGTGGTGGGTCATGTAGTAATGACAGACCCGCATCCTCTCTGCACCTGTGTTATTGGTCCAGGCTACTTTTCACCGATCTGTGGCGAGATAAGTATAGGAGCTAAAACTGTAGAGACTTTTATAGCAATTAGACATCACTGAGACACCCAGGGCAGTTGTCCTATAGAACAGGAACTAGACCAGTTTGGGTGGGATGGAACCCACACGGTGAGTCCCAGATGGCATAAGCTGGAGAACCACGAATTGATAGAGGATGGATTGGAAGGTAAAAACAAACAAAAAAACAAAGCAGGGGCTTCCCTGGTGGTGCAGTGGTTAAGAATCCGCCTGCCAATGCAGGGGACACGGGTTCGAGCCCTTGTCCAGGAAGATCCCACATGCCACGGAGCAACTAATCCCGTGCCCCACAACTACTGAGCTTGCGCTCTAAGCCCGCAAGCCACAACTACTGAGCCTGTGTGCTGCAACTGTTGAAGCCTGCGCGCCTAGAGCCTGCGCTCCGCAACAGGAGAAGCCACAGCGATGAGAAGCCCGTGCGCTGAAATGAACAGTAGTCCCCACTTGCTGCAACTAGAGAAAGCCTGTGCACAGCAACTAAGACCCAACACAGCCAAAAATAAATAAATAAAATAAATAAATTTATTTATTTTTATTATTATTATTTTTTGCGGTACGCGGGCCTCTCACCGTTGTGGCCTCTCCCGCTGAGGAGCACAGGCTCCGGACGCAGAGGCTCAGCGGCCATGGCTCACAGGCCCAGCCGCTCCGTGGCATGTGGGATCTTCCCGGACCGGGGCACGAACCCGTGTACCCTGCATCGGCAGGCGGACTCTCAACCACTGAGCCACCAGGGAAGCCCAATTTATTTTTTTTTAAAAAGTAAAAAAACAAAGTACTAGTCCTTTGCTGTGGATAGCACTCTACACTGCTGGCTATTGTGTTATCACTCACTCTTCTTCCATTCATAGCCAAGTTAGAAGCAGAAGAAAAATTCACCCATAATCCCAGCGATCTAACACAACTATTCTTAGGATTAGTGTCTTTCCTTTCATCCTTTCTTTCTTTTTTCCTTTTTTTAAATTTTTTAAGGTAATTTTAGTAGAGTTGTCTCATTCACCTAGGGCAGTTTAACTCTCAGAGGTGGCAAGCTCTTTTTTTTTTATAATTAAAAAAATTTATTTATTTTATTTATTTTTGGCTGCATTGGGTCTTCATTGCTGCATGCAGGCTTTCTCTAGTTGCAGTGAGTTGGGGCTACTCTTCGTTGTGGTGCTTGGCCTTCTCATTGCGATGGCTTCTCTTGTTGCAGAGCACAGGCTCTAGGTGCGTGGGCTCAGTAGTTTTGGCATGTGGGCTCAGTAGTTGTGGCTCACGGGCTTAGTTGCTCCACAGCATTTGGGATCTTCCTGGACCAGGTCTCAAACCCGTGTCCCCTGCATTGGCAGGTGGATTTTTAACCATTGTGCCACCAGGGAAGTCCCTTTCATCCTTTCTGTGTGTATGTGTGCCTTTTACAAATATAATTGTAACCATAATCCACCATGGTTTCCAGATCTTTAGATTCAGGTTCATAGTTGCCATATTACGGACAATTTTTGTGTTTCATCTGTAGTCTGAGTTAAAGACTTAGTAATCAGTTATGTCTCCTAATTGTTTCTCTTTTTAGGAATTTTCAGCTCCTTCAGTGCCAGTTAGTGTCTATAATATCTTAAGAGTTTTGGGGTTTTTTTTGCTTGGGCGGGGGGAGGGAAACTTTTCTTCTCTATTCTAAATATTGTTGTCATGCAGCCAGAGAACTGCTAGAAAATAATTCAAACGTCTTTACCTTTCTAGTATTCTATTCTCATTAATCCCAGGGGTTACAGAAGATGCTCTTTTTATCCTCTGCTAGTTTTCTCTGTTAAGGTGAGGCAAAATTCTCTCAAGTCACCAAGCTTACCTGGTGGTTGAGACTCCAGGCGGTGAGCTGGCCATCTGGTGAAATGGACATCACCTCCTACAAATAGGCATCTCCCATGGAGGAATGGCATCCAGAGGGCCATCGTTCTGAATCCCCCAGGCTCCATCCACTGCCCACTGGCCATCTGTTCTCCCCTACCCCAGGGTTTATTTTGGCTTTGCATGCTGACATAAGAGATCTCTTCTGAGTCACCTGTGCCCACCTTGGTCTTATTATTATTCTTTAAAATCCCTTCCTAAACCTTGGAAATGGTTTCAGATTGTACTCACTCGGTTTTGTGAATTCAGAATGACAAAGATAAAGAAGCAAGAAGGATGTGGCCATGTTTTCGTCATAGGCTGTGGCATTCCAACTCCTCTTATGTGGCTTATCTGCCTGTGGCTCAGCTTTTTGGCTCACAGCATCATAAAGCCAGCCCTTGCTGGAAAGAGTTAGCCCCACTCGTGCTAATAGGAAACTGACTTTTGATTCCTCACTCAAATCACCTTGAGGAATGATGTGTAATAATTAGTTCTGGGGACTTCTTTGGTGGCGCAGTAGTTAAGAATCCGCCTGCCAATGCAGGGGACATGGGTTCCAGCCCTGGTCTGGGAAGATCCCATATGCCATGGAGCAACTAAGCCCGTGTGCCACAACTACTGAGCCTGCGCCCTAGAGCCTGCGAGCCACAACTACTGAGCACACGTACCACAACTACTGAAGCCCGTGTGCCTAGAGCCCGTGCTCTGCAACAAGAGAAGCCGCTGCAGTGAGAAGCCTGTGTACCGCAATGAAGAGTAGCCCCCGCTCGCTGCAACTAGAGAAAGCCCGTGCGCAACAACGAAGACCCAATGTAGCCAAATAAATAAGTTAATTAAAAAATAATAATAGGGCCTCCCTGGTGGCGCAGTGGTTGAGAGTCCGCCTGCCGATGCAGGGGATACGGGTTCGTGCCCCGGTCTGGGAGGATCCCATATGCCGCGGAGCGGCTGGGCCCGTGAGCCATGGCCGCTGAGCCTGCGCATCCGGAGCCTGTGCTCCGCAACGGGAGAGGCCACAACAGTGAGAGGCCCGCGTACGAGAAAAAAAAAAAAAAAAAAAAAAAAAAAAAAAAAAAAAAAAAAAAAAAATAATAATAATTAGTTCTGAATTTGGTATTAATAGAAAAGTAATTTCTATGATTTTGACATAATATATATTTTAACAGTAATTTTGACAGTCTTATTGGTTTCTGGCCTTTAAGAGTCAATGCTATTTACAAATATGAAATTTTTACAAATAGGAATAAACCAATCAAATGTTTACTAAACATGCACGAGGTTCTAAGTAAGGCCAGTGCTAGGGGAGGTTTTCAAAGTGGTACCAACAGTGTTTTGTTCTTTTTTTTTTTTTTTTTTTTTTGCGGTACACGGGCCTCTCACTGTTGTGGCCTCTCCCGTTGCGGAGCACAGGCTCCGGACGTGCAGGCTCAGCGGCCATGGCTCATGGGCCCAGCCGCTCCGCGGCATGTGGGATCTTTCCAGACCGGGGCACGAACCCGTGTCCCCTGCATCGGCAGGCGGACTCTCAACCACTGCGCCACCAGGAAAGCCCCCAACAGTGTTTTTAAGGAATATACATGAGAACACGGTTGCATGAAAATAGCTAAATGAATATGGAAGGTACAGTATCCAGGTGCAAAATAAGCAGTATAGGCAATCAGTGTTCAAAGAATTTATCCATTTTCATTCCTCATGGACTGTGCTGTCGAACTCAGCATCTACTTTGCTCTAGGTTACATTGGGAACGAACTGGTGGGTCCCTAATGCTAAGAACCTGTCTGAAACAGCAGTGGTTGCTGAGCATCTGTGAGCTGGAACCCCATGGTCTAGGATGGTGCTAGATGTCCTCTGGGAACTTCCAAGTGGTTGATTTTCTCTAGAGCAGGTCTTACAGAATCATGCACAGCAACAGAATCTTTAAAAGAGAAGCTGGCATTCTGCTTCTGAAATATATTCTTACTATAGACAGTGGGAATTGCGGAATAAAATTACCTCTAAACTGTTCTTACTTGAATTACCTTTAACTGGAGAATATCTTTACTGAACAACTCTGTGACATGTAAGTTACAGTGAAAGTAGTAGTTTCCACTTATTCTGTCAGCACTTATTATGTTCCTCACACTGTACTGGGTACCTGACATGCTTATTATGGCATTCAATCTTCACAGTCATTTTATGAGATGTGAACTGTAATTATTCCCATTTTACAGATGGGGAGGCCGAAGCTGAGAGAGACGATGTAACTTGCCCAGGACCACAGAGCATAATGATGTTAGATCTGTACCTCTGCACCCAAGCCTGTGCTCCCGTCTGCTGCTTTGCTAAATGTTCTCTGTGATTGTACTTGCTCCCCCTCTGCCCAGCAAGCTGTAGCCCAGCCCTGAGGATGAAATACAGCAGTTTTACTTGATAGGCACATCCTAAATGCTTTACAGAGGGCTTTCACATCCGCCATCTCTGCCACAAAGAGGGTGTGTGGCTCTTCATTTCAGATTTCACATACACACTAAATGATATTTATTTCCAGGCTCTTATTATTGGGGATGATAAGAATTGACTAGATTGTGTTTTGACCCCCGTAGTGCTTGAAACTCAAGGACACTGGCAAGAATTCTAAAGAATTTTGTGGAATTCTTAAAAACTCACACATGCAGATTGAATCAATTGTGCTTTTGGTCTTGTTTGGGCCCTTAAAAAATGCACAGGACTGAGTCACACTGTGGTCACATCTAAATAAAATTTAGATGCAGTTGGATATGGTTCTGAATTTGCCCTTTGAGCTTGGCGAATTATGAATTTGTCTTGGAGACTCATCAGTTTCCCTGCCCTTGGTGACCACTATATTTCTCATGCTGGCAATATTGAAAAGAATGTTAAGGTTTCCAGCTACCTTTTGTGGAATTCACATACATTTATACCAGACAGTTGGATCTGAGATGGATATTGAGAATTTCCTGCATCGATACAGATTAAAAATGTTCAGTTAAAAACGTTCCAATAGATTTCTTATGTCATCCGTTTATTCAACAGTAATTATTGAGTGCCTACTGCGTGCCACGTTCTGTGCTCTCCTCGACCTTGAAGTCTCACTATTGCTCTTGTCCAGCTCATTTTTCACTGTAGCTGCTAACTACATCTGAGTGACCTTCAGCACTCACCTGTTCACTAAACACTGGTTGGAAGCCAGTTACCTGTAGAGATTGTTGGGTGTCAAGGCATGGCCATAAATGTCTGTAATATGGTAGGCTGAGGCTGGGGGAATCTCGGTCAAAGAAATGCCACTAGGCATTGAAGCACAGGGGGAATCCCTCAGAAGCAAAGATTCAATCAAACAAAATAAATAAATGCTGGGTAGACAGGTAACAATCACTTAGTCCATCTCTCTCATTTTACAGATAAAACATTGAGGCCTAGAGAAGAGCCATTTGGTCAAATTAAGTAACCCGTAATATTGAAGTTACATTTTAGGATGTGGCAACTTCCTTAGCTTTAAACTCCTCCAGCAGGATTAAGGAATGAAATTGCACTTTGAAACGTTTTCCTGTGTTTTGTCTGGCACCACGTGCATCATGTGGGTGGGACGCTGTTTTGAATTGTTCTGCGTTTCTCTGCTACCTTTATTCTTTCACCCTCATATAAAGCTTCCTCTCGTGTTGAGATTCCTGCCTCCCGCCTCCTTGTAGCTGTCACCTTCTGACTTTACGGGCACCTGGCCCCTCAGTTATCGAGGATTCGACTCTGCTCAGACGCTTTCCATGCCAAGTCCTGCCATCCGCGCCAGCAACATCAGGCTCCACGAGGATAACCCACCGTTTCCTCCCCCAGCTTCAAAGCTTCCGGACTTCTCAGTTGGAACCATCTTTATTTTCACTTCAGTTCAGCCACCCTCCCCTACGGCCACACCCTGCACCGCCCTCAGGAGCTTGTGCCCCCTGTGAAATCTCAGACTCTAGTATTCCCCTCTCCGTCCACCACCCCTTAGCGTTCTGGTGCTCACTCCCGTGTTCCCACTGTCTCTACTCTTCGGCCTCTCTGAGGTTTCAGCGCCCTCCACCTGTGACTTTCATCTCAGTCCATCTCTCCCATTATGCTTCCTTTTTCTTATTCAGCCACCCAAGCCCCACGCATGTCTCAGCCCCCTTGTCCTTCTGCCTTTTTCAACCTGTGTACCCTCAGCCTTGGGATAGTCCAGGCATTCACTGTCTCTGCTTCAACCCACAGGCTGCTGGAATATAGAGCAAATACAGCTGGGAGTTTGGTGTTCTTAGGATTCTTGTTTCCAGCATCCCTGTAGTCAGCTGGTCCAGCGGTGCTCACCTCTGCACGGTCTTCCTGGCCAGTTACAGTCCCTTCACGGATTCCTCATCAATTCTGCTTCTCACGCCCCATGACTCTCCTGGAGCCTTCTAACCTGATTCCAGCCTCAATTCTCCTTCTCAGTAGTTGACTTTTGTGGTACCTTCTACATTTGTTCATCCCTTAAATGTGGGTGTGCCCCAGGCTCTTCCCTAGTCTTCAAGCTTCACCAATGTCTAGGTGGAGATGACTCACATGATGCATCCCCAGCATAGTTTCTGCAACACGCCAGCCCTCTTCTTGCTCATGGACACTTCTGGTTAGATGCCCTCCAGTCACCTTGCACTCAGCCGTTTCCCAGCCTAATCTCCTAACTTGGTCCTCCTGCTCTCTTCCCAGTCCTGCTGAATGGAGCCTGTCTGCCTCGCCATGCAAGCCGGAAACCGGTCATCCTAGACTCTTTCCTTTCAGTCTGCACATCTTTGGTCCTGTCAGTTCTGTCTCCTTAATATTTCCTGTGTCTGCCCCCTTCTCCTACAACCTTTACTCGAGCCCCTGTGACCTCCCATCTGGATGATTTCTGTAGCCTTCTATCTGGTCTCCCTTCCCCACTCCCACCTCAAACCATCCTCCACAGATCTTTCTAAATCATAGAACAAATCACATCTTCTTCCTCAGCCTAAGGCTGAAAACAGCTCACAGATTTGTTTTATTTGACTGATAGTGTTGGCCCGTACCATGTTTAAAAACCATGTTCTTTTGGCTTTTCTTGTCTATATTAAACAGCAGAAAACTTCACCTGAGATCTCCAGGTTTCTGGTTTGTCTTTGAAAACCAGAAACCCTGGCCCCCTGGCTCCTGCATTCCCCCAGGGCCTGCTGGCTGGACAGAGGGACAGCTGTGCCTCTTAGATGGGGTGTGCCCTCATCAGTTAGTCACAGACTCACCTTCCCAGGTGTGTTTCACTCACTCATGTCACCCACCTGGCTCTTGCATCCTTAGTCGGTGGCCTTTGGTGTGTGGAATGAAGTTGGGTCTCCTCTAGTTGTAAGGGCCCCACCGTAGTCCTTGTCGTCTGCACCCATTGAGCTTAATTTCTTGGAGTACCTCAAATTCGGGATTCGGTTTCACACCTCTGTGTTGGCATGTATCCCTCTTCTGGTTAAAAATCACATGAGAGGCAATAATCTTTCCTGAGGATCTTGGCAACCAGCTAAGATGACAGTTTCATCCTTAATCATTTGGACCAGGGGTGGTCCATGAGTCCATGAACTCCTAGAGTATTCTTTCCTAAATTCACACACACACACAGACACACCCGCGCACACACACCACAACTAAAAGAAGAGTGCCGGGAAATAATACTTCCCATTACCACTCTGACTCCTTCCTTCCCTTTTCCTCTTTTCCCTTCATTTCCCTTCTTGCCTCCCTTTCTTCCTTTTCCTTCCAAGCTGGTCATGAGCCACCACACTGATTTCATGATCCACTAATGGATCACAATCTGTATGTTGAAAAATACTGCCTTGGGGGGTGGTGTCTATACATCCTTAAGATTACATGTTTAAATCTATTGTATACCATACCTGTGTTTTTCTGGGAGAGAGGAACCTCCTTAGCATTCAGCTTTCCAAGGGGCCTGAAGAAACATTCATAACCACTGATTTAGGTATTTTATTTTCAGTGGGATTTGACATTGCCACTTTCATGTACCCAAGCATAGAATTTAGTGATAATTATTTTGAATGTGGGCCCTTTGTGTAAGCTCTCTGACATGTCCTGTATTGTTTGTTGTTAAATGAAGTTAATATTTGCAGACTCTCAGGGCGGGCGAAATGGATCCTTTAAATCTCTTGTTCACATGGGAAGGTGGAAAGCTGGGCAAGGCACCCTAAAAAGGATTTACTTGGTGAAGGAGGTTTAATAAAACTTTCATTTAAAATCAGATAAAATAACAACCCAGAAAACTTTATTTTTTTTTTTTGGTTGATATCAAGTCATTTATTCAACAACTGCCCTTGGTAATGGGAATGAAGAAAACAGTAGTGAATAGAATACTGTTCTATTCAAATTCAAATTATGGTATTTGAATAGTATAGTGTATACTCTACTATTCAAATTCTTGCCCTCATGGCTCTTTCAATCCAGAAAAGAAGAATGAGAAATAAAAATGGGGTAGCAACAAAGCATTGAAGTAAACAATAAATATCGTAAACGCATTGATGCCAAAAATATATATTAGAAAAACCTAGGTTTATGGAAGGCACTGTGTAGAGGGATAACAGAAAAGGCATTACAAGATGACCAAAATTATTTTGAGCTACAAAATTACTTACACAGTGGTTTTGAGTAAAAATTCAAATGAAACTGCCATAATAAATTAACAAAAAATTTTCCTGATTAAATATCCTCTGGTAATGTCTTTTCTGTTATCTCCCTCTATGTTTTTTTTTTTTTAAAGCACCAGAAGCTGCATTGGGAATAGTATTATCTGTGTTCTAGCTGTCACTGGCCCTGTTTTTAGAAGAGGAAGGCTATACGTCAATAAGCTTATGGACCTGGCCTGCTATAGGGAAGCTTAATGTTTCTCAAGTAGGGCTATTTATTACGATTGGTGTGTACCGCTTCTCTGAGTGATTCCAGCAGTTGAAGCAAAACTAACTCATTACTACAATAGTCAAAGAATGAAAAATGACCACTGTGACAAGTGTTCCTTTTTTTTAACTTTAGTAACACAATTATAATATTATTATAATTTTTGGTGTGAATATAACAAAACCATGTTGCTCCCCCCAGAGACGCCTGCAGAGAAGAGGGAAGAACATAATCCAGAATCCCACGGACCCCAGCACACCCGCTGGTGGCGTTTCTGTTGGTAACTGAGTGCTGCTCTAATACGCTTGGCTTGCTTTCAGGATGGCTGGGAGGGCAAGGGGCCCCTGCAGGCTCCCACTTATGCTTCACCCGTGCACTGGCCATATGGCAACACGACTGTGAGTGTGCAAAGAAGGGACGGCTGCCGGGACACCCTGGCTTTCCATTTGGTGTCTCTGTTTTTTCAAATGATCTTTGGTCCAAATCCTGTGTCTCTCAGACAGGTGGATGTGGTCGGGGGAGGTGGGGGTGTGCTGGAAGCACACACTTATCCTCACTGACGCTGTGTTGTCATCTGGCAGGGAAATCTCAGCAAAGCTCCCCAGAGCCCTGATATTCCCGGAGGCCTGATATGTCCCGGAGGCCTGACATTTGCTCTCTGCCCTGCGCGCTTGCTTGTTTCTGAGGGCCCCCTCACCCCTGCGCGGAGGGGCTTATCTCCCACCTTCTTCACAAGTCTAACTGAAAGGCATCGGGCACCTTCCAGGGAGCAGTTACTTTGCTGCTGCTGCATCTTCTTTTTCTTCTTCTCCTTCTCCTTTTTCCTCTTCCTCCTCCTCCCCTTCCTCTTTTCCTCCACCTTCTCCTCCTCCTCTCCCCCACCCGCCCCGGGGTAACCTTCGCTTTCACGTGCCCAGGTATCAGAAGAGGTCTTCTTGCCCCTTAAGCCCTACTTAGGTGGGCTCCAGCCCCCCTTGTGGCCGCTGGTGGAAGTACAGTGCTCTAAGGTTCCTACACATTCCTCAGGGGTTGTATTCTTACCCTCAGTTTTGCCTCTGAGCTTCTGCTTCCAGCCAATGAGCTCAGATTAGGGGCTCTCTACCCTTGTTCCTCACACGTGCATCCTTAGTTTCTTCAAACAACCCACCTGGACTAAGCATTTGCAAGTACACAGAAGACGTTATTTAAATTTTTTTTTTTTAACGTTACATGCCCAGAATTTATCTTATAACTGTAAGTTTGTACCTTTGGACCGCCTTCATCCACTTCCTCTACCCTGCATCCCCCACCTAGCCTCTGGCTCTGGAAACCAGCCATCTCTTCTCTGTTTTTGTGTGTTCAGTTTTTAAAGATTCCACATATAAGTGAGATCATATGGTATTTGTGTTTTTCTCTCTGACATTTCATTTAGCATAATGCCCTCAGAGTTCGTCCATGTTGTCATAGATGGCAAGATTTCCTTCCTTTTCATGACTTAGTAATATTCCATTGTATATGTGTACCACATCTTTATCCTTTCATCTGTTGATGGACACTTAGGTTGTTTCCATATCTTGGCTATTGTGAATAATGCTGCAATGAGCATGTGGGTACAAATATCTCTTTGACATAGTGATTTTTTTCCTTTGGATACATACCAAGAAGTGGGATTTTTTTATCATACAGCAGTTCTATTTTTAATTTTTTGAGGAATCTCCATATTGTTTTCCATAGTGGCTCTACCGATTTACATTCCCACCAACAGTGTACTAGGATTCCCTTTATTCTGCATATTCACCAACACTTGTCATCTTTCTCTTTTTTAAAAAAAACTTATTTATTTAATTTTTGGCTGCATTGGGTCTTCGTTGCTGCGCGTGGGCTTTCTCTAGTTGCGGTGAGCGGGGGCTAACTCTTCGTTGCAGTGCGTGGGCTTCTCATTGCGGTGGCTTCTCTTGTTGCAGAGCACGGGCTCTAGGCACGCGGGCTTCAGTAGTTTTGGCACGTGGGCTCAGCAGTTGTGGCTCTCGGGCCCTGGAGTGCAGGCTCAGTAGTTGTGGCACATGGGCTTAGTTGCTCCGAGGCATGTGGGATCTTCCTGGACCAGGGCTCGGACCTGTGTTCCGTGCACTGGCAGGCGGATTCTTAACTACTGTGCCACCAGGGAAGTCCCTGTTATCTCTTGTCTTTATGATGATAGCCATTCTGACAGCTGTGAGATGATATCTCATTGTGGTTTAGATTTGCATTTCCACGATGATTCGTGGTGTTGAGCACCTTTTCATGTACCTGTTGGCCATTTGTATGTCTTCTTTGGAAAAATGTCCGTTCAGTTTCTCTGCTCATTTTAAAATTAGATTCTTTGTGTTTTTGCTATTGAGTTGTGTGAGTTCTTTACGTGTTTTGCATATTAGCCCCTTATCAGATTTATGACTTACAAATATTTTCTCCCATTCCATAGAATATCCTTTCATTTTGTTGATGGTTTCTTTTGCTATGCAAAAAGGTTTTTAGTTTGATGTAGTCCCACTTGTTTATTTCTGCTTTTGCTGCCTTTGCTAAGAAGACTTTAAGGAGGATTGTGGAATCCAAAGGATTTGCACTGCGTCAAGGCAAATGGCTTTAAAAAGTTCCTGCTGTGTCCTTGTTCTGAAAAATTCCCCGGCAGACTCTAAAAACCCTCAGCCTTCTGCTCCTTTCTTTCTGTCTTCCCTCTTCTCTTTCATCCCCAAACTCCTCATCAGTTTTTGCTTAGAGCTGTCGAGGTTTTCTTTGGTTGCTTCTTACTCTCAATGACCCCTGCCTATAGGGTCTCATGTTCTAAGCCCCCAAAGCTCATCAAGATTTTTTTCCCCTCCTAAACAAGAGAATTCCCTTCTTAAGGGCTGCTAAGATAATAGAAATTTCACCGTGTCACTAAATTATCTACTTTCTAGAGGAAAAAATAATATCAATGAATTCTACTCTTCTGAAATAAGGAATAGATATTTGCTGTACACACAAAATAAAGATTGAAAAGTGTCTTTTGTAGCACCTTCTTTTCTAAAACAGGCCATAACTGGGCTAATATGTTCTGGCGCTAGAAGGGAAGTTATTTCAACCAGTTGGGGGGCCTGGGGGGCAACAGGGGATAGAGAACTAAATTATGAGCTGGAAGTGAAATGCAGGGGACTTTGCTACATATCAGCTGTATATATGGCCTTAGCTTTGGGCCAGTGACTCCCCTTCTGTTTCCCTATCTGCAAAATTAGATTCAATGGTTTCTAATGTTTTCCAACTCTAAATAAATATATGTATGTATAAATAAATACATTTTAGAGCTTCCTAAACCTTTAGGAAATCTTTCTATACACAGATGCCTTGGGTGAGCAAGTTCTTCCACGTCTCCGTGTCCCAGCTCTGCATGTCCAAGGTGATACAGATTTCCCTCTGTTAGAGGGTTGGTTGCCTCACCTCTGACCCTGTCCTTGAGATTGGGTGTCCTGCCCTTAAACTAGACTCTAAAAAAAGGCCAGAGCTGCTTGCCTGGGAAACGTTTTCTCCTTTAAAATAACACAACAGTCAAAGGTTAAAGTGTAACTGATGCTGGGGGGTTGGGGGCAGGGGCAGATATCATAGCATCTGTGTTTGTTTCTTTTCTGGGGGGGAGGGATTTGTGAACCTTGGAAAGAGCCTCAAAACTGTTCCTCCGTCTGAAACTAAATCATGTCATCGCCAACGCTTGTGAAACCCCAGACTTTTTAAGGTCCTGGTGCACTAAAGTGTTGATGGTTTGATGGCTTTGCAAAAGTCCTCATCAGAGGTGAAGGTGGTGATTCATAATTGATCGCTTTCTAAAGCACTTTTTGTAGGAAAGTAAAATGGATGACAGTTCCCATTCTGAAAGTTCCCTTTAAGTTCTCTTTTTTTTTCTTGCTGGTTTTCCCGGTGATTAAAGGAAGTAGCATTTCTTCCAAGATATTTCTCTTCTCTTTTGTGCTTCACTGACATTTTTGTTAGTCCACTAATTTCACTAAGGGTAGATTCTAATGTCACATTTTGATTGTGACTTCTCCCAGAATCAAGGAAGAAGGTGAAAGAAAATCAATAAAGATCAGTTGCTAAATCAAGGTCATTCTGCTTGCTCTTTCCTCTCTGTTCTCCTTACTCATTTATTCTCTTTCTTTGGAAAACACCCCTTTGGAAAGACTTCATTTGATCATTATCATAATCTCCTTTCTCAGTTTAAAATGAAAACCCCAAAGCTTGCTTTTCTAGTGCATTGTCACCTCTTTTTTTTTTTTTTTCCGTACTTTTATTTCCATAGTGGTTTTCTGTAAGCCCTCAGGGCATTTTGGGATAAGATTTGGAAGAAAAACTCAATACAGTATAAAGTTACCTTACACCCATCTCAGAGTAGGTAAAAGACTTAAAAACAGCCAGGAAAAAACCCAAGGGAGTCTGGGCTAGTGGGGGCCACAAAGGTCATTTTGTCTTTTCTCTTGTGCTTCTGTCTACTATTGTTACCTTTCTTTTATTTCTCTTTGTTCATGGACCTCTGCTGTGTCTACTTTTGCCTCCTTCTCCTTTTTCATAGAACTGTGGGATGCCAGATTTGGAATGTGGACCATGGGAATCACTAAGACAAACCTCATTTTTTGGAAAAGGAAGCTGAGGCTTAGAGAAGGTACAATGAAAGGAGGCAGTGGATTGTAGCGGAGAGATTTCTCACAAGCTTTGGAATTGCAAAGGGGAGGGTTTAATCGCTGGCTTAGCCATTCACTCCCGGGTACTCTGGGGCTAGTCTCTGAACTGCATTGCTGGTGTGCACTGCACTTGCCAAAGGGGGACAGTAATATATTCCTCATGGAGTTATGAGGGTTAGGTGAGATAATGAATTTCGTGTTCCCAGGCAGTGCCTAGGAAATCACCCCCAAAATGGTAATTATTATCACAAACTAGTTAGAGTCAGTACCTGGATTTGTTCCTCTTTCAGGTTTCTTACCATCATGGACATTGTTAACCGTCTTGGTTCTGAAACACCTGCCTCAGTCCATCTTGTGCTCTGCTTTCCTAGGTTTTCAGTCTTCTTGGCTTTTGACTTTGAGGTTGGCTTTTCTGCTTATGACATCATCTCACTCCTTGAAATGAATACTGCATTTTAAATTCTACTAGGTTCCCTGCCCTGCGGACCCACGGATGGGCATAGGGAGTGGGTATCAATTGACTGTGTCCTTGATTTAAGATTGATGTGGGATTTGGGTCTATAGACAAGGTGGAAGGGAGTTCCAAGAAAAGGGAGCAGCATGAGCAAAACTAGAAGCAAGGATTTGCAAGACATGTTTGGGAAATAGTGAATTGCTTGGCAGGCTAGGAAGAAGGCAGTTTCAAGAAGGGGAGACCAGCCCCCTGTGTGAAATGCTGCAAAGATGTGGAGGTAGGAGAAATGAGGAAAAGTGATTGGATTTGGCTACACAGGATTCCTCTGTGAGCTACGAAAGGGCTACTTAAGTGGAGTGGAGAAGGCACAAGCCAGGTTGTAAGAGATTACGGAGTGAGGGATGGAGAAGTGCAGTGTGTTAGTGTGGACCGGGTATCCCCGAATGCTGGTCCATAAGCTTTTCAGCCGAGGTTGTTAGAAGTGAAACGAGAAATACAAAGTTAACATAGTATGTTTTTCATAAGCCTAATTTTATTTACTTTTAATGGCCATCCTGTAATCTGAGATTATAGCCTTACTTTTTTGGCTTTAAAATGCCCTTTCTTTTATGGAATGATGGTGGTTCTCAACGCTGGCTGCACATTAGAACCACTTGGGGAGCTTTCAGAAACAATGGAGTTCTGGTTCCACTTCAGACAACTGAATCAGGATCCTGGGGCAGGCCTGGTGCTGGTGTGGGTTCAGAGCTCCCCAGGTGATTCTGTTGTGCAGTCAGGCTTGTGAATCTGCTAGTGAATGATAGGATTTTTGTTGTTTTCCTTTAAGTTTTAAAAGGCCTTATTAGGCAGAATTAAACATTGGAAACCCTTTGTTCTATCACCTGTTTAAAACAAAAAAATAAGTGGTTCAACCGGCAAAATCGAGTTTATTTGGGAATAGCAGAAGAATTACAATTGGGGACATGTAAACTGTGGGGGACCCTAGGCAAGTCTGGAGAACAAGGGAAGAGTGTTCTTTTATAGAGGAAAGGGGGAAGTTGGGAGGGGCTGTTTTTGAATAAAAGTCCGTTGGAGAAGAGCCAGAGTGCAGAGGTTTGGTGGCTCCTTATTGGCTGAGTTGTCATGACTTCTCATTGGCTGGGCTGTTGCTGGGTAAGGAGAAAATCTTTACTCCTGCAAGGTGTGTAAAGTAAGCTTCTTCCTTCTGGGGAAATACAAGGTAAGGCAGTGAGTGGTGTTGCATGTGAGCTCCCCTTCCAGGGCCGTCCGACTCCATTTTAAATGAGGTTTCCTTTATTCATTTTCACAGTTCATTGCCCCACCTTGTTTGTTTTGTTTTGTTTTCATTTGTACTTGTATTTAATTTTTGTTTTACTGACTTGTGAAGTTCAAATGGCAGGGACCCAAATGACAAGGGAGAGGTATAGCTGTTCTTTAAAAGAATTATCTCTCGGGCTTCCCTGGTGGCGCAGTGGTTGAGAGTCCGCTTGCCTATGTAGGGGACACGGGTTCGTGCCCCGGTCTGGGAAGATTTCACGTGCCGCGGAGGAGCTGGGCCCGTGAGCCATGGCCGCTGAGCCTGCGCGTCCGGAGCCTGCGCGTCCGGAGCCTGTGCTCCGCAACGGGAGAGGCCACAACAGTGAGAGGCCTGTGTACTGCAAAAAAAAAAAAAAAAGAGTTAGCTATCCTAGTGCTTTTGACTGGCATTCAGTGTATTCACATTTTCAGGATCATTGCATTTGTATGAAGTAAGGCTCACTTTTGTTCTCAAGCACACATTGAGTATCAGGATTATTGAGAGAGCAAGTCGGAGACTAGACTGATGGATGTAAAGAACACAGGACATTCTCCATTTGAGTCTTCTCTTGTGGGGGGGGGTTCTTGTGTTTCAGCTGCGCCTTTTATTCTAGCTGCACACAGGACATTCTGTCCTCTCTGACCTTGAAGGTGAAAATCTTTTTACTTAAAACTGCAGCTCTGAAATGTAGTACCAGGTAAGTGAAACATTCTCCTTTCTGCTTTCTGTGCTTCTAGTTATTTTAATGTTTAAAGGTCAGAGTAGGAAACATCTTAAATGCAAAGCATTTAATTTCCATTAAAGTTTTCTAAGCTTGTGTTATAGCCAATAAAAATGATGATGTTTAAATCAGCTAATGTTCTAGTTCTTACATGAATATTTTATATGAACTACACAGGCAGAAAAATCTATATGTTTATCCAGTGTTATGTCCAGTGGCTATTGGAAGCTTGTCTTCTTGGGTTATTATATGAATAACTCCTGTTTTATGTATATATATATATAGAGATCTATCTATATCTATCTATCTATATATATATCTCCAGATTATAAAAAGAATTACATGTATTGTTTTTAGGGCTTGTTTTGTGGACTAAGTATTTGGGCTAAATCTTGCTAATATAGGCATTCCCTGAATTACTAACACCCTTACAGACTTGCTATAAATAAGACTATGTGGGCTGTGCTGTGCTGAGAGAGTGGTTAGGTTCCACCTTGGGGCAAGAAATGGTATTTCTGGGTGCTGCCTTGCCTTAGTATTAGTACTGAAGTACATAGAGTCTTATAGTAAAGGGTGTCTTAACAGCCCTCCACTTAACCAACTGGCTGCATTAATCAGTGCTGGTCGTTTGCTCTGTGACTGATGGCATAGCATGCTGATAGCTCATGGTTAGGAGGTTGGTACCTTTTCCCACCAGGAGAGGATCAGTTGTGTTTGTTCCCAAATCTGTTGATGTCTGTTCGACTTCTTGTTGTAATTTCTTAATTTATTGAAATATTATATAAACTGATTAAATATCAGTACAAACATTTCACATAGTAATCTACTATGAGATAGGTGCTATTTTTCTCTCCTTTCTACAGACAAGAAAACTGAGATACAGAGAGCTTAAATAACTTGCCCAAGCTAGTAGGTGACAGTGACAGGGTTTGAACCCAGGTAGTTCAATTTCAGCTATAGTCTTTTTTTTTTTAAATTTATTTATTTATTTTTGGCTGTGTTGGGTCTTTGTCACTGCGCGTGGGCTTTCTCTACTTGCAGTGAGCAGGGGCTACTCTTCGTTGTGGTGCGCAGGCTTCTCATTGCGGTGTCTTCCCTCGTTGCAGAGCATGGGCTCTAGGCATGTGGGCTTCAGTAGAAGTGGCATGTGGGCTCAGTAGTTGTGGTGCACAAGCTTAGTTGCTCCGCGGCATGTGGGATCTTCCCGGATCAGGGCTCAAACCCGTGTCCCCTGCATTGGCAGGCAGATTCTTAATGACTGCACCACCAGGGAAGCCCCCAGCTATAGTCTTAACTGATCCACTCTACTGCCAGGGTAATACATAATCCTGGCGTAATTGAAGGCTTTCACAGGGGAATATGAACAAGATTTTCCAAACTTATTTGAATTTTCCAAACTTATTTGAACATGGAATCCTTTTACCAAGAATACCTATTAATATTCTGCAGGGTGAATGGTCTATGGAACCTGACTTTTGTTGGATGTGGACTTAGAATAATTAATTTTAGGAGAAGATATGTTCCCTTAACAATGCTCAGTTAGGATTGCTTTGCTATCAGTTAGCACAATATATATACATATATCTTTAAAATGTCTTATGACTTTGGTCTTTAAAAGTTTTTATTATAGTACGATCTGTACAGTTAATTATCCTTATTTATTGCATAAATTATAATTTATCCTTATTAACAGGCCAGGAACAGCTTTGGGCACTGCAGAAACAAAGAAAGTGACAATTATAATGAAAAATTTAGCAATTCATCTACATGAACTGTTGGCATGGACTTCTGTGCCATACCGAGGTCCAGATACTACATGCAGAGCAGTCCTTTTAGACTGTCTTGTTGTAGAGAGTAAGAATATTTGAATATGTTTAGAGTCTCTAGTTAAGGTGTTCACATTTATGAAGAGGAAATCAGAGCAGGGTCTGACAAAGAATTCGTGTGTGAGGATATGTAAGACTTGCAATCTCCAGCATCTGGATGTTTCTGGAAACAGAATATTTGAAATTCCCTGGAAATGCTTTGGAAAACCCTGAGATAGCCGTTGGCAAAGCATTTTTTGATGTTATAATTTCTTAATTCAGTAAATGTACTACCTAGTGTTTTTATTAACTACTACTGTCAGCACACAAGCTTAGAAGTCTCTTAAAATTATAATTGGTAGTCATGAAGATCATCACTGTAAATGTGTTCTGCAACGTCCTTCAGAATCACACAGAAATTAAGCGTACAGTATGGATTTAGCATGAAGTATATTCTGTAATAGGATAATTTATGACATAAATAATCCATTGATTAGAGAATCTTGTAAAAGAACTTTGAAAAGTTGTGATAAAAAGGACAAAACATAAAATTTACCACCTTAATAATGTTTAAGTGTACAGTTCAGTAGCGTTAAGTATATTCATATTGTTTTGAAACAGATCTCCAAAACTTTTTCATCTTGCAAATCTGAAACTCTACACCCATTAAACAACAGCTTTCCATTTACCCCTCCTGCCAATCCCTGGTAACCACTGTTCTATAATACTTTCTGTTTCTATGAGTTTGGCTACTTTGGATACCTCATGTAAGTGGACTCCTACAGTACTTGTCTTTTTGTGACTGGCTTATTTCACTTAGCATAATATCTTCCAGTTTCCTCTATGTTGTAGTATATAACAGGATTTCCTTCCTTTTAAAGGCTGGATAATATTCCATTGTATCTATATACATTTTCTTTATTCATTCATCAGTTAATGGACATTTGGGTTGCTTCCAACTCTTGGCTAATGTGAATATTGTAAAAGGACTTAAAGAATTATGCATAGTTTCTATCATAGGCTAGTAATACTCACTTACCAGCCCTTCTATTGATGGATTTATAGGTGACTTCTGTTTTCCCCTACCATAAACATCTTTCACATAAGTCATTGGTTACATCTCTGATTATTTCCTTAGAATAAATTCCTGGAATAGAGTTATGGATCAAAGGGTGTGCATTTTAAGGCTTTTGGCATAAGTTGTCCAATTATCTTCCTTAAGTGTTTGGACAGTGAAAGAGGGAACCCATTTCTCCACACCCTTGCCAATGTTGAGCACTGTCATTAAAAAGCAAAACAACAGAATACCTTTACCAATTTGATAATTGAAAATGGTATCATATTGTGGTTTTAATGTGCATTTTTTTTTTTTTTTTTTTTTTTTGCGGTATGCGGGCCTCTCACTGTTGTGGCCTCTCCCGTTGCGGAGCACAGGCTCCGGATGCGCAGGCCCAGCGGCCATGGCTCACGGGCCCAGCCGCTCCGCGGCATATGGGATCCTCCCAGACCGGGGCACGAACCCGTATCCCCTGCATCGGCAGGCGGACTCTCAACCACTGCGCCACCAGGGAGGCCCTAATGTGCATTTTTTGATTACCGCAGAGAGGTTGAACTTTTTCATGTGTTTATAAGCTATCTGTGTGTGTGTGTGTGTGTGTGTGTGTGTGTGTGTGTGTAGACTCTGTTCACATCCTTTGTTCATTTCTCTACTAAGGTACTGTGTATCTTTTCCTGTGTATTTTAAGATCTCTTTATAGAGTAATAGAATTAAGTCTTTACACTATGTTGCAGGTATTTTCCCAAATTTTATATCATTTTCCTTTTAATTTTTATAGTGATTTTGACATCCGATATTTAATATAGCCAAATCAATGAGTCTTTTCCTCTATGATTTCTTTCCTCTGTGCATTACTGATAAGACTGGTGAAATATTAGGCAAAGCGAGTGTACTTTTCCCTGCTTCCTGCTCCAATTCAGAAAGACAAATGAAGTTGTAGCCATATTAGGTTAGTGCAGGACATTGTACATTTCATATTCAATCATTCATTCATTTATTCATTTGAAAATATTTATCAGGTGCCCACCATGTTCTAGGCACTGTATTAGACACTGGATGCACAGTATGTAGCTGGGTTGCATGAATAAGATGCCCATATATAACGGATTTTCACAGATATTCCCAATTTCAAAGATTCCACCCTATTGTCAGTTTTAGATATTAGACTACCTGTTCTGAATTTGGCTTCTGAATGTATGGATATCCTGTCCTTGAGTAACATGCTCATTGGGTATCCTTCTTTGTCTGCCTACGCCTGGACCCAGAAGGCAAGTACATCATCCATGCTGCAGCTGGAAGGGGGCCAAGGTCCTGCTGCAGTTGAAGGTGTGAACTCGAGGTGAGCATAGCTCGTTCTGGTTCTCAGAAGGAGTACCCTCCATTGAGGTACCCAGTGGAACAGCCAAGACCCTGTCCTCACTCCCTGGCCCACACTGCTCATGCTGGCACAGTCATTTCGCCTTTCTAAGCTACAGAGCAAGTCAAAGCCTGGGATGGGAACCTCGCATCCATAGGCTTCTTTCTTTACATCAGTGCTATGGGGAGAGCTGAGGTGAAGGAGCTGAAAACACTGATGATTCCCCAGCATGTAAAAGACCCCCTTCAAGCAGAAACCAGCCCCAGATACTACATGGTGAGGACCTATTTTGGGGTGGGGTGACCACTCCTGAACAAGGTCCCTGAAAACCCTCCGTGTGATATATCACCACCGTCTCGGGCTGCAGGACTTCTGATGATAACACTAATTGATAATCATTAGAGTCCCACGTGGGAATATTATGCCTTCCTTGGATTTGGTTTCAGGCCTTGCTCAGAGCCAGGAAATGAATTTGTAAAAATCACACTGTCGTGTTATAATTGGTCAGCTGCCTGTTCCTGAAGTGCTCGCCTTTGGGATTTTGTAGTTTTTTCCCTAGTAAGTCCTTAGAATTCAAAACAAACACTGGGTAGTTATTTATTAATAGTGACTTTATGGAGAAGAAAATTGAGGCAGCCGTGCGTATGGCTGGTAAGTGTCAGGGTGATTTTCAGTATATTTTGGTTTTATCTCCAGCTGGATGCCAGCTGGATGCCAGCTGGATTATGAGACAATATAAAATCAGAGCCTTCCGTTCAGAAAACCCATTCATCTGATCACCCTGGACACAGTTGTAATTCTATCAGGTGACATTAGAGAGGTCACAAAACTCAGAGAACCATCTAGAACTGTGCTTGCCGAGAGAACTTCCTGTGTTCTGATGGAAATATTTTATCTCTGCTCTGTCCAGTACAGTAGTCACTGGCCACATGTGTCTGTTGAGCCCTTGAAATGTCGCTAGTGTGACTGAGGAAACTGAATTTTAATTTTGTTTAATTTTTTTTTTTTTTTTTTTTTTGCGGTACGCAGACCTCTCACTGCTGTGGCCTCTCCCGTTGCAGAGCACAGGCTCAGCGGCCATGGCTCACGGGCCCAGCCGCTCCGCGGCATGTGGGATCCTACCGGACTGGGGCACGAACCCGTGTCCCCTGCATCGGCAGGTGGACTCAACCACTGTGCCACCAGGGAAGCCCCTCATTTTGTTTAATTTTTGTTAATTTAAATTTAAATAGCCACATGTGGCTGGTGGATAGTGTATTGGACAGTATAGATTTATAAAGTACTACATTCATGGTTTTCAAACTGTTCGATTGTAATTCGCTATGAGAAGCACATTTTATATTGTACTGTGGCACAGACACATGTGTATGAACACACACCCCTGCCCCCTGGCGCTACCCCCCTCGCCCCGCCGCCATCACCAAAATTTCACCAAACGATATTTGGCCTTACTACGGGCAGTGCACAGTGGTATTTTCTTTTTTAAAGGTGCTGGTTATGACTTGATCAGTTGATTTTGTGACTCATGAGTGGGTTGTGAGACCCCAGGTGAAGAACATTGCCTTACATTATCTGCCTCCCACCTCTAGCCATTTCCTCTATCTCTTTTCCTGTCTCTGCATCTGGCCCCCTTGCAGGGTCTTTGCATTTGCTGTTCCCTCTGCCTGGCGTGCTTTTCTCTATACCATCTCATGACTGCATGTCTTACATCCTCAGATTTCTGCTCAGATGCTCACTGGAGATTTCCTCTTGTAGCCGCCCTACCTTGGGAAGCTCCCCATCCCTCTTACCCTGACTTGCTTTTCTCTGCCGCAGTGTTCATCACCTGACGTATACATCATTTGTTTATTGCCTGCTTTCCCAGCTAGGATGTCAGCTCCACAAAGGCAGGGACTGTTTTGTTTGCTGGTATGTCCCAGTAGCCCGAAGAGGCTTTCAAAATAACTGTTAGTTGAATAAATGAACAGACATGGCTCCATGACCTTACTCAGATTTTTCCTTGTGGCTTGATATACTGAGAGGTTTGTGGAATTGTTCATTCGTTCCTTTGGATATGTTGAGTTGATACCAGTGGCCTGGCTTGTGTTATGGCTGCTGGGGATAGATATGCTGGAGGAGAAGGGAGACAAGTCTCTGTCCTCTTGGAAATTTTAATTGGCTTTGGGCCTCTGCTGTGTGTGGGTCCAGGAATGTTGTGCTGGAGGTTGTCTGGATATGTACCAGGCAATCAGAGGAGTAGGTGAAGATTTTGTATTTTTTAAAGTACAAGCAGCCCTTAGTAAGGCTGCTGAGAGTTGGGGACAGCACTGCATGGAGGTCTAGGAAAGTAACCGCAAACAGAATTTTACATGGAAACACTGGGGTCCTGGCGATGTGGCTTGTCTTAGCTTATGTTGTGGACTCTGTAAAAGTCTGAGACTAGAATTCAGGTCTCTTATCTTCCATGCCAGAAGCTCTCTCTGCATCTCTTTATGGTTGTCTCTTAACGTTTTCCTCTCAACATAGGATTAAAAATGGCCAACCTAAAAAAAAAATATTATTGCTTCAGGGCTGAGTGGCACGCTTTATGAGAATTGAGTAATGGGTTCAGTGGATAGCTATCTAATTATAATCATACCTTGAAATTTTTATTAGCCAATCTTTATACTTGATGGTTTCTGCTTACACTACGGATATGCCGGTGGTTCTTGAATCCATTTTGAAGGCACAAAGTGTTTCTATTCTCGGTCTGTTTTCCCTCCTCTTTTCCTTACAGTCAGATTTATTATTCCTTAGTCTTTTCCCCTGTCCTTCATAAGAGAATCATCAGGATGGTGCCATTTTATTCTCCTCTGTGGAGTGTACACATTAAATATAATTTGTTGAATGGCTTTCTTTTTTGCAACAGGAAGTCTTCAAAAAGAACCTATTATAATATTAAGGCTCCTAGTAATAAACAGTAGAGCTGGACCAGTAAGTTCAAAACAGCTGAGCAATCTCTTTATTGTGTATACTCGAGCTTTTAGCTGCATAAATTTTACAGTACATCATCTGACACTATTTGTGATAAATATCCCCCAGTGATTAAGTCATCATTTTATGATCTCATGCACAGAAAGAGCATCCACAAAGCTATTTACTCCCCATTCCTCGAGCTCAAATGGTAAGAATCCTGGTTTGTATCTGAGAGATCTTTTGTTGATTTTAGTCGAGCTGTTCTAAAGAGGTCATGCAGATTTTTACAAAATAGTTTTATGTAAGAAGTACCTTTTTAGGGAGAGACAGAGTGAGTTGGGGATAGAACTGCCTGGTAGGGAAAAACCAGAAAATGGACCCTGAAGTAAAAAAGAAGCGGTGTCTTAATGGCTGTGGTTAATAAATGTTTACAGCGAAGTCTTGAGCTGCAACTCTGCAGTTTTGTTAACATAAACGTTCCATAACCACAGCATATTTGATGAGCTCGTGGGGCAGGCGACTGGTGCCGTGAGCGCAGAAGGAACCGGGCTCCCACATGTGAGGGAGGTGCTGTCTGCAAGCATCGTTTTTTTTCACTGAGTGAATGCAGTGGTCCCAGCTGGGATTTTGACTGTTCTCGACTGATGGAGCTCCTGGGAGGGTGACCAGGACCCCTCTGGCCCTGAGGAATGACTGTTGATTTGCAGCCTCAAATGAAGCTAAAGCCGGTAGCTTATGTTTTAAATAATGGATAGTTAGCTCTGCGAACAAACGAGCCAGATCCTGCCTCCTGCCAATGCCCTCTGGAGGTGCCTGGAGAGGGCTTGGGAAGTGTACTAACTCCCTCACTGGCTTGAAGGGCACAGAAAGTCCCTCTTCTCACTCGGGGAGCTGTACCTATGGAAGTGCTGACCCACTGGCTGACTAGGAGAAAGGGAAGACACAGGGAGTGTGGGGAGAGTGGGCAGGGGGGCTGCTGCAGCAGATCACGGGGTCTGAGAGCAAAGTCCAGCTGGTGCGGAGATGGTGTCCTACTCCAGGGGCCTTGAGATGTCTGGAATCATGTAATTTCTTGCTTCTCGCAATGTGGTCTGTGGACCTGTAGCACTGGCATCACCTGGGAGCTCACTCGAAATGCAGAATCCTAGGCCCTACCTAGGCTTACGGATTCAGAGTCTGCGCTTTAACAAGATCGCCAGGCGACTCGTATGCACATTAAAGTTTGAGAAGGACTGCTGAACACTTTTTTTTTTTTTTTTTTGCGGTACGCGGGCCTCTCACTGTTGTGGTCTCTCCCGTTGCGGAGCACGGGCTCCGGACGTGCAGGCTCAGCGGCCATGGCTCACGGGCCCAGCTGCTCCGCGGCACGTGGGATCTTCCCGGACCGGGGCACGAACCCGTGTCCCCTGCATCGGCAGGCGGACTCTCAAGCGTTGCGCCACCAGGGAAGCCCATGAACACTTTCATTTAGTACCTTTACAGACCCGTGGTCAAGCAGTCAATGTTAGTGACTTATAAAGCGGATGAGTAAGTCATTCAAATACACGCTGCTTTGCAGCCCATCTCGCATGTTATAGGGAACTGAATAACAGCAACAGCAATAATAATGTGAATTTGGCTGGGAGTGGAGGTGGTGGGAATTTTGATTCAGTTTTGACCAGCACACATCATTACCGGCTTGAGCATGCATCCCAGTCAGTGGAGGGCATGTTAAAACATACATTCCTGGACCCCACCCCAGAGTTTCTGATTTGGTAGATGTGAGGCGATCTTTGAGAATTTGTGCTACTAACAAGTTACCAGGTGACGTGGCGGCTGCTGGTCCGGGGGCTACGCTCTGAGAATCACACTCTTCAGGTATAGTCTGCTCATGGCAACTGCGTGGTGCTTGTCCCTGTGATCCCTCCCCCAGGAATTCCGTGCTCTGGAGCTACCTTGGCCTCCTCTCCTGCCAGGCCTCTCACCACACCTCGTTATGACATTCTCGGAGTGTCCTCATGATCTACCTGTACCTGCAGATTCCCAGAACCTTCTGAATCAGAATCCCTGGAGGAGCACAGGATGGTTCATTAGCATCTCAGGGTGACTATTAGACACACATAAATAAACAACAATTGCCCTGTGTGTTCCTTCCCCAGTGCATTGCATCTTAGTTTCTAGGGTATGTTTTGCCCTTTTCTTGGCCCTTTGTCATTTTGCTTGGGCCACTGTTGCTCTAGAAATGGCCTCTCACACCTACTCACCTGCTAGGATTCTCCCCTCCTTCCAGGTCTTCCTACGAAGCTGCATCCTCCTTGAGACTTTCCCTGGCCCTTCTAGCTGGATGTGATCCCTAGATCATTCTTTTCTTTTAAAATAAGCTTTTATGATGAACTGGGTGATTGGGATTGACATGTATACACTGATGTGTATAAAATTGATAACTAATAAGAACCTACTGTATAAAAAAAATAAAATTCAAAAATAAAATAAAATAAGCTTTTAAAAATAAGATGCCAATCTTTATATTTTGATCAGTTGTAAGATGCCCTTTTCACCCCTCGCCATACCCCCCTCCTCTTTTTGAGTTGAATTTTTCAATATATGACACTTGTGGCTTATTGTGAGGTGTATGTCAGTGGACATTGCTGTGAAAAACAAGGAAAAGAATACTAAAAGCTTATGACTTTTTCAAAGTTAAGTGTCAAAAACCCAGTGGTACATCACACAAAACAACATCGGCTGTTAGGTATGTGATTATAGCTCCTACTTATTATAGGCTCCTGAACAACTGAGACTGTCTTATATTCATCTGTTTGGCTCCCCATATAGCTGGCTTATAGTAAGAGCTCAATAAATATTAGTTGAATGAAGTGTGATTCCTTTATCTGTGGGTGAAGTTGACACCCTTCCTTTTCTGGTTTGGCCTTTTGTTTATGTGTAGAAATATGTACCCTGCTCTGGATACTGATGAGAAGGGCAAACAGGAGAGATTCAACCAGGAGAATGATGATCTTCATTCAAACTCGAAATACATATTGACCCCCCGCCAAAGGCTGGCCTACTTCTGTAGAGTCCTGGGTGTCTGTGGGACTCGGGGTGGGGAGTGGGTGGGAGATAGGGCTGAGGGAAGTGCTACCCTTCTGGACTCTCTGTATGCAGGGCATGGGGAAAGTCTAAACTCCTCCAGTCTGGAGACCACGGGCCTCCAGTGTCTCTATCCCCAGCTCTTAGAATAGAAAACAGGCAGGGGTCAGTGCTTGTTGAGTGAATGAATGAATGAAATCTTGACTTTGAGTCTCTGGCAGGTATCAAATCTTGACCTCTTTATGTCTCATTTGCCTCATTTGTGGGGTAGGGATGTTAATATGTGATTCAACTCTATCTCAAAGAACTTTCGAGAGTCCAAGATGAGTTAATTGATCCGAGGGCACTTTTTTTTTTTTTTTTTTTGCGGTACGCGGGCCTCTCACTGTTGTGGCCTCTCCCGTTGCAGAGCACAGGCTCCGGACGCGCAGGCTCAGCGGCCATGGCTCACGGGCCCAGCCGCTCTGCGGCATGTGGGATCTTCCCGGACTGGGGCACGAACCGGTGTCCCCTGCATCGGCAGGCGGACTCTCAACCACTGCGCCACCAGGGAAGCCCCCGAGGGCACTTTTTAAAGAGTTGCATGTGTGTTATTACCTAGAGCAGAAGGGAACTCTCTCTTTTTCTTATAAACAGCTCTTCTTCTTGGTCCTCAAGGCCTATTTAAAAAATTTGTCAATTAGGGGACTCTTGGTTCTCTTGGTTGGCTCATTCTCTGATGATTTGCAGCAGATGTAGGGCAGGCATTGCAAGTGTTTCCGGGTCACCATGTGTATCAAGGGATCCTCCTGCTAGTCCTTGTTTCTCTGACAGATATGTTTTTTACTTTGTACTATAGATTTCATTGAAGAAACTCCGGGCTTAAAGGAATGATTTGTTGTGGCATTTCCTTTTGGAGCATAAGCTTTGAAACGAGATAAATACATAGGAGTCATCCGGGTGTAGCAGTGAGAGTGGGTGGAAGACAGCATTTGAACTCGGATTAAGTTTAAGTCGTGACTCCGCCCCTCATTTGCAGAATGTGTGCTCTTGGGCATGGTGGTTGCTTTTTCTGATCTCTGTGAAATGAGGTACATACTACCCATCTTGTAGCTTTTGTGAAATTTAAAAAGAAAGTATCCAGGGATTACACTTTTTTGTTAGCACTGGGTGGTGGTGGGGGGGGGGCGGGTTCAGCGCCAGGGAAAATGTTTTCCTCCCACGTTGATCAGATTTATTTTTGCTGTGTCAGGAGGCTGAGTGTCAGGTGGCCTTGGTTGGGTTAATTCCTGCTCTACCATTTACTAGTTTTAAGATACGGAGCAAAGTACTAAAAATCTCTTAGCTTTCCTCATTCTCTCAAATGGGGTTAATAACATTTATCCTCAAAGCTGTGAGGAATGGAGATGATGTATGTAAAGAGCCTTGAATGCAGTGGTCACCATAGGGTTGATACTCTTTTTCGTTGGTCCTTTGGATACGTGAGTTCTCAGATGGGACTTGGGGGCACTTAGGTGGTGAAGGGATTCTGGATGTGGCTGAGTGAGCAAGGGCCAGGTGATTTGAGTTGGGCATGTAACTAAAATTTTCCTCTTTTAAGCATTTTTGGGGATAAAATAATCTAGAATATGATTAAAAGAAAAATAAACCCTTTGGGTGCTGAGCATGGTTACACTTACTGGTGTACAGATGCTGGAATGTGGATGGAAACATCTATTTCCATCATGATCAGGGAAGGGCTGGAACTCTGTTTCACACTGAATCAAAAATGATATGAGAAAAAAAAAAGATGATATGGGTGGAGAAACCCAGCAAACACCACCCGAACCAAATGATCGTAAGTGACAGTACCAGTAATGAGGTATATGGACATGTACCCCTCTTTTGATGCACTGAGATGGATAAAACAACACCTCTGGGAGATTTTTTACTAAAAATGCACAAGCTCACTCTAATCAGGAGAAAACAGCAGACAAATCCAAATCCAGGGACGTTCTAAAAAATACCTGACCAGTTCTCTTCACAGATGTCAAAGTCATGAAAGACAAAGACTGGGGAACTATCCCAGGTCGGTGGAGAAGGAGACTTGAGAACTAAATGCAATGCGGGGTCGAGGATTGAACCTTGCAGGAGAAAAAGAACATTAGAGGTAGAGCTGGAACATTCATATAAGGTCTATGGAGTAGCTAATAGTACTTGATCAGTGTTATTTTCCAGGTTTTGGCAGTTGTATTATGGTTATGTAAGAGGTAACATTAGAGGGAGCTGGCTGAAGGGTACTGAGCTCTCTGTACTGTTTTTGTAATTTTCTGTAAGTCTAAAATTTTTTCAGAAGTTAGAAACATGATACTGGGATACCTGGCAGCTTTTGTGAAATGTGCCGTTTTGTAGAAAGCAGAGGGAGCTTCATTTGCTGCGTATGAATTTGGGAGCTAGAAACACCTGTTTACTTTTGAGCTAAAGCAGTCGAGTTATATCTTGACTGATGAAGTTCCTGGCTGTCAGTTGAAAGCAAGGTGCATTAACAGATCGGCAGAGGCCATCCTGGTGCACAGGTGTTTGGGTGCCTGGAGCGGATGGTGTCTTGGCTGTTTCACCTTTCACTTGGTTGATCTGGCAGAGCTGACTGGCTAATAATGACGATTACCTCCTTAGATTGGATGCTGTTGTATGCTAGAAACTGAGTGCTAAGTGCTTATCATCATTAACCCGCATGACAGCCTTGAAAGGCAGATGCCAGTTCCCCCGTTTTACGATACATCTCCGAGCGATTCATTTGCCCAAGATTTGCTGGACTGGAAACCTGCCTCCAAAGCTCAGACTCTGACCGCTGTACTGTTCTGCTCTCCTTCCTCTTAACGGGTGCTCCCCTGACCAGCCTAATACCAGCTCTCCCCTGCGGGGCCTCCAGACCTGGCCCCTCTGTTATCATTTATGCCTTCAATGGATAGAAAAGAGGAAAAAGGGGGGTACCAGTATTTTCTATATCCCCTAATTGTTTGAGCATAGACTAGCATTTTATGTAGGCTCTTTGGGGCTGTTAATAGGTTTCTGTGGTCAGATATATTAGGGGGGAACTTAGGGATAAATAAATTAAATAGCTGTCTGCCTTTACCCAGGCAACTGAATGTGGCTGGAGAAAAGCACTCAACCAGGCCGACTGGTCCCATCATTTTATTACTGCTAACGTCAAGCAGGCTGTTGGAGCTGCCAGGCAATGCTGTCCTATTGCCCCAGCCCACGTCCCACCCACTCCCCAGGATGACTGCATCACACCTCTCCTCCCTTATAAATCTCCACCTTTCCCAAGAAAAAACAACCAGGCGAAAGAGGATTTCCAAAAGCCCCCACCACTGCCGTGACCAAGCTGCCTGAATCCTGCCTTCTTTCCTGTTAAGGATGAACCATCTGATTCTTGTGGGAGATGGACCCACAAGGTCTTTGTGCTCGAGGACCTCCTACCGGCATCTCTCCTCCTTCTGGTTGCAGATTGGCGTGTCAGTCTACCTTCCATCTGAGAAAAGCCCTCCCTTGACCACACACACTCCTTCAGCTGCTGCTCTACGGCCCTGTTCCCTTTTCAGCGAATCTCCTTCAAAGAGTTTTCTTACAGACTGTTTCCAATTCCTCTCTTCCCATTCTTGCTTCTTTTAAAAATTGAGGTGAAATTCACTTAACGTAAAACGAACCATTTTTATGTGTTAAATTGTATAATTGAGCAGCATCTAGTACATTCACAGTGTTGTGCAGCCACCACCTCTGTCTAGTTCCAAAACCTTTCCATCATCCCCAAAGTAACTCCCAGTACTTTTTAAGTAATCATTTCCTATTCTCCCCTCCCCCTGGCCTCACGCAACTGCAAATCTGTTTTCTGTCTCTATAGATTTGCCTGCTTTGTATATTTTATATAAATGGAGTTGGACAGTATGTTGATCTTATTTCACTTAGCATACTGTTTTCAAGGTTCACCCATGTTGTAGCATGTGTCAAAGTTTTCATTCCTTTTCACTGCTTAGTAATATTCTATTTTATATGTGTAGCACATTTTGTTTATCCATGCATCCATTGATGGACAGGTGGGTTGTTTCCACTTTTGGGTATTGTGACTAGTGCTACTATGAACCTTCAGGTCTAAATATTTGCTTGAGTGTCTAGTTTTAACACTTTCGGGCAGATCCCTAGGAGTAGAATTGCTGGGTCATCTAGTTCTATGTTTCACTTTTTGAGGAACTGCCAGACTGTCTGGTGGCTTGGACAACCGGCTGCACCATTTTACATGACCACCAGCAGTGTACAAGGATTCCAGTTTCCTTACATCCTTACCAACATTTGATATTTCCATTTTTTCATAACCGCCCTAGTAGGTATGAAGTGGTATCTCACTATAGTTTTTTTTTTGTTTTTGTTTTTTTTTTTTTCTGTACGCGGGCCTCTCACTGTTGTGGCCTCTCCCGTTGCGGAGCACAGGCTCCGGACGCACAGGCTCAGCGGCCATGGCTCACGGGCCCAGCCGCTCCGCGGCATATGGGATCCTCCCAGACCGGGGCACGAACCCGTATCCCCTGCATCGGCAGGCGGACTCTCAACCACTGCGCCACCAGGGAGGCCCCTCACTATAGTTTTGATTTGCATCTCCCTAATGATATTGAACCTTTTTATGTGTTTGTTGCCCATTTCTGTATCTTTGGAGGAACGTCTCTTCAAGTCCTTTGCCCTTTTTTCATTCGATTGTTTTTTTGTTGCTGTTGTTGAGTTTCCCATTTTCTCTTGAATCTACTCGAATCAGGCTTTTCTCCTTATCATTCCACAGATTTGCTCTTATCCAGGTCACCAACGGCTTCCCACTTTGTCAAATCCAGTGGCCCATTTTCAGTCCTTATTTTTTTTTGTCCTCACAGCAGCATTTAAGGGAAGAGCATGCCTTCCTTCTTGAAATGCTTTCTTTACTTGGCTTCCCAGATACTATTATTTCTTCCTTCTTTTCAGCATCTTTTGCTGGTCCCTTCTCATCTTCATGACCTCTAAACATTACATTTTCCCAGGGCTCAGCTTTTATACCTTCTTTCTTTCTGTCTTCACTTCCCTGGGTGACCTCATCTGTTGGAGGACAGAGGAACAAAAAGTGCCCACTGAGCTGAAAAGGCATCTGGAGACTGAAAATGAGGCAGGCAGCTCCATAGAGTCAATGGATCCATTTATTGTTGGGTAATTTACTCACAGGGTGGGATTGGGATCAGGTGGACGACGATCTAGACGCATCGCAGCTGCACTCTGCACTGCTGAGGGGCCACTGGGACAATTTTATAGTTACCCTACGTACGGGGGTACATGCTTGGAAATAAGATGTGCATTCCTAAGTCAAGATTTATGATGGGTTACTAGTCTCGTGGGTACCAGGAATGCGTCAGGGAAGGTTTTCATCATTGTTTGCTGACTAGAGAGCATAGAGGCTACCTGGTCCTAATGATTATTAAACAGTATCTATTAACTGCAAAGCCCTTGATGACAGAGAAGTGATTTATTGCACAGCACAGTCCTGGGTAGGGTCAGTGGAAGGACAGGAGAAACTGAATGGGCCCAAGATGGTGTCAGTGATTCCAACAGCCATACACCATCCTTCCAAGTTGTTCAGGCCAGAAATCTGGGGGTTGTCCTTGACCTCTCTTTTTCCTCCTCCACTGGGCTCTACCTTCACAATATACTCTGACTCTGATCATGTCTCACAACCTCCAGTGCAGTCACCCAGATCCAAGCCACCATCATTTGTCAGCTGGAGTTTTGAAGTAGCCTCCTAATTGGTCTCCCTGCTTCTCCCCTAGCTCACCCCCATCTGTTCTGTGTGAAACACAGCAGCCAGAGAAATCCTGCTAAATGGTGAGTCAGATCATGTTACAGCTCTGCTCTGAAAGCTCCAGTTGCATCTCATTTCACTCTGAGCCAAAATCTTTAGCCCTGACTTCCTCTTCCATCTTGTCTCCTGTCACTGCCCCCACAACCTGCTCATACCACTCCAGCCAACGCTATCCTCTTTGCTGTGCCTTATACCTGCCAAACACACTCCTGCCTCGGGGCCTTTGCACATACTGCTTCCTCTGCTTGGAGTACTCTTCTTCTTCAAAGTCACATGGCTTTCTCATTCCTATCTCTGCCCAGTGTCACTTGGTCAGAGAGGTCTCCACTGACCACCCTATATATAACAGTAATGTCCTCCTCCCTCTTCTGATCTTCCTTTCCCTGCTCTGTTTTTCTCCTTTTCACTTATCTATTGCTCCGTATCCTCTATTAGAATATCAACCCCATGCAAGTAAGGAATTTTTGTTTTTTGTTCACTGCTTTAGTCCCTATGTTTACAACTATGCCCAGTACAGCAACATAGATAGTTAGGACTTCTCCTAGTTTGTAATATGCTACTATTCGTTAACAATCTCTAAGGAGAGGATATTTTTGCAATATTCTCCTTACTTCCTTTCTTTCTTTCTTATTGATTTATTTACTTATAGGGTCTATTTTTTTGCAAAATATTTTTGGGAAATGCTGGAACAGACTCTTATTTGTGATAGGTCATGTTTGGGGGTGATGTAGGTAGGGTGAGTGTTATATAACCTGAGTCTTTTTTCCCTTGACTAATAAAACATTTCAGTATGTGGGGAAAACCTTACTTCCAAAAGCCTGGACTTTATCCTGAGGGTGTGTTTTGATGACTCACTAGGTGTGATCTGGCTAATTAATTCTTCTTTGATTTTGAAAAGTGGTTTTACCTTTGAGTGTTTTTGCATAGTTTCATGTTTATAAGCAAAGTGTGGCATAACTTGGAAGCAGTTTCTCCTAGAGCTGTTCACCCAGTTCGTACTTGTCCTTTCTCTGCTTTTGTCTCGGTTCTCCAGATGATCTCTGCTGTGCCCTTTGGGATGTCAGGGTCCTGCAGGGTCCCATAGGCGGTCTCTGTCATTTTCTAGCCCCAGACTTCTGTCCGAAGAAGCTCTGAGAGGGCAGGGGTTATTTCTGTTTTGTTTACCACTGTAGATCCTAATGCCTAGCTCCACGCTATTCCCATAATAGGTGGCCAATTAACATTTGTTGAATGAAACTTTGAAGTAGCACATTCACTTGACCTTGCCTCATGATGACTTATTTTTAGGGCTCAGTTCAATGGATTTTCTTTGAAAATTTGCTTAAGACTTCTGTCCCAAGGGGTTTCGTATACAGAAAATTTTTGTGTAGTTCCTTCTGGGCACAATGAGAATTTTGTCCTCTGTAAAACTGTTGAGATTCTGAATGGAAATCTAAGTACCTTTTCCTCCTAGTTCCATGGTCTCAGCTCACAAACAATAATATGGGCATTCTTGGAAAGATTCTTTAGGTAGTTTGAATAGTTTGCAGTAAATAGATTTGAAAAAAAGATTCTGTTTGGGTACTTAACTTGAAAGCCACCATAATGTAAAAAGCAGCTTGTGTGATTGACATTCCCAGAGGAAAGTTGCTCTGAGGACCTGCCCATGTCATCTTTTGATTTTGAAAAGGTAGAAGGTACAATGTCAGCCCACAGTGTAGATGGGTTGGTATTTTATTTCTTAGAGATGGTCAACAGAAAAGCTGTACTCTTTCTGGAAATTGGAAAAGTAAAAGGTTACTTGGAAAAGCCCAAGATTTTTGTCTTTCAGCCTGCTCTCTTAAGCACAGAATGATGTGCCCTTCCCTTTTAGCTTTTCCAAGGGTGTTCTCTGATTTGCACAGTAAGAAGAATTGCACTGTATCTGGCTAATTAACTCTGAGTGCTAATGTCTGAGTATTAGTGTCTTAACTTTCTCTAATTAAGTTCAGCAAATTCAGAGGCCACCTGAATAGGGATGGGATGGACATTTTCTTTAGAAAGAGGCAATAAAATCAAAGGTGAGGAAGCCAATGGGGCTGTGTGTTTGGTAGTTTTTCATAGATGTCACCATAGTCACAGTGTCTCTGGAAATCACACATATATTCCAGCACGGAAAATGAAGAGACCTATGGTTGCAGGTGAAGTAACCTGAATCTTTCCAATTCTGTAGCTTTTAAAAAAACCTTTTGCTTCTACACATTTTAAGGTTTTTTAAAAAAAGGCTCAGAGGACTGGGATAGTAAATGTCTATTGGTGAAATATAATATTTATTGAGGTCTTACGCTGTGCCAGACTCTGTCCTAAGATTATTGTCTTAATTCTAAAGTAACCCTGAGGTGTTATATTAGTCTGGGCTCTCCAGAGAAACAGAACCAATAGGTGTGTATACTATACTATACTATACTATACTGTACTATACTATATATACTATACTGTACTATACTATGTCTATCCTTTATCCTCTAGCTATATCCATATCTATATCTCTATACCTGTACCTAGAGAGATTTATTATAAGGAAATGGCACACCCAATTATGGAGGCTGAGAAGTCCAAGATCTGGCAAGTTGGCAAGCTGGAGGCCCAGGAGAGCTGATGGTATAAGTTCCAGTCTGAGTCTGAGTCTGAAGGCAGGAGAAGACCGATGTCCCAGGCAGACAGTCAGGCAGAGAGAGCAAATTCTTTCGTACTCAATCTTTTATTCTATTCAGGCCTTCAACGAATAGGATGAGGCCCACCCGCATTGGAGAGGGCAATCTTCTTTATCTGGTCTACCAATTCAAATGTTATATCATCCAGAAACACCTCCACAGACACACCCAGAATAGTGTTTAACCCAATATCTGGGCACCCCATGGCCCAGTCAGGTTGACACCTAGAATTAACCATCACAGGTAGGTACTGTTTTTGTTCTTTGTAGAGATGGGGAAATGGAGAGGATGGTATAGGTAACTCGTCCGAGGTCACAGGCTGGTAGTGGCGGAGGCAGAACACAAAACCCAGGCAGTCCGGCTCCCCAAATCCTCTCCTTAATTGGTATAACAAACTGCCTTTCAGAGGAGTAAACTGAGATGGGGGAGGAAGGGTGGGGAGGGGGAAAGTAATGTGCCTGAAAGCTGCCAACTAGTTAGAGGCGGAGCTGGGATTTGAACCCAGATCTCCTGACACTGGACCCAGCCCCCAGGGAGTCCTTCAACTCCAATATGGCTTATCCTTTGTATAACAGACAACTTGTTTGTGAAAGGAAAAAAGTTAACTTTACCCCTGAATTGTTGACTTAAGCACTCAGTGTAGTAGTTCCAGCCGTCTCACCTTTTCAGCGTTATAATTTGTGTCTATAATATTCCAGTCCTAAAATACTCTCAGATGAGTTAGCCTACATGGACAAGTATGGTAATTATTTTTAAAACACTACCTTCCATTTTAAAGCAAGTCAAAGCTTTTTAGAGCACTCTCCTATATACACATTATTTAAAAAATGGATTAGCTTGACAAAGTGGATTTATTCTGGGGTTGTGGCCTTTCGTGCATGTGAATGGAGAAAAGGCTTTTACCTCCTCTCAGCCAAGATTAGAAAAGAAAAAAATGACTTGTGAGAAGATGCTGGAAGAGAAAAGAGTGTTTATTCAAGCAGCATGATCATTGGCAGGCGGCTCTGATGGAGATGGAAGAGCCCTGGACCAGGAGATGTAGAGTCATAGAAACTATGGGTGTTGAAGCCACACAGTTCTGGGTTCGAATCTTGGATCTGCTACTTACACATTGTGTCGCCTCTCTGGACCTTTCCTCCTTTGTGAGATGGGAATTATGCTTTGTACCTTACCAGATGGTTGTAAGGATGAGAAGTGCTTGTTCAGTGCATGGCACATAGTAAGCCCTCGATAAATAAGAGCTATTACAAATCCCACCACCTCTACTGGTAAGGCCTACCTTTACCAACCCTGAGAAGACCTTCAGTCTGCCTGCTCTTTCCCACCTATAGTGGCCACATCTGACTATTTATTCCCATTCTTGTCCCTGCCAGTGGGGCAGCTGTGGAGTCATCCTGCTGCTCTAGGCCAGGTGTAGTTGGAGACCACCTGTCCGTCAGCCCCTTTGTGTGTGTCCAGCTGGATAAAGGGGCCTCTTCCCTGGTTCCTGGCTTGCATTCTGCATCCCTTCTGAACCTGGCCTGCCTGGCTGGCCCACTGCCAGTTGCCTATCCTTCTCCAGCCCTGTCCTGGCCTCTTTCCTCCGAGCTGTCTCTGTCCCTGTTTTACCACTGTTGCTAACTGTTGGTGTCAAACTGGGCAGATTTTTTTTGGACAGAAAATTGTTACACATGGATTATTTTAGAAGGAGCTACACCATTTCAAGAGAGACAGTAGATTTGGTTCACTGAGTCAAATTCCTGGTCATTTCTGGAGGAAAAATCAGTTAAGCTGGTGGCTTACTGACTCCATTGGCTGGTGGCTTCATTAAACTGACCGGCCTGTTTAATCAAAACAGTTAAGCTGGCGACCAGTTTAGACACAGACATAATGTCCCGTTCCTCCTGGTTTTTACCCTGGTTTCTCCTTACCTTATGCCTGGAGTATAACAGCAGAACTCCTTTGAACACCGATCTTTGCTTTGCTTTGCTTTTGCTGGAACTGCCTTGAAAGGATCTGGAAGCTTTCATGTACGGGAGCCAAGGCTGAAGAGGTCTCAGGTGCTGTGCTGACAGGTGACAGGTGGAGGGCTGCTGCTTCCAGCAGGAGCCCCCTGGGTGCTGGACCAGAGGTCATGCTCGCCAGCGTGCCCAGGCCAAGAAAAGGCAGGGATGCAGGGGGCATCTGTGCCTTCCATGCCAACAAAAAGGCAGTTCATTAAAGCGGAACCCACGACACCCGTTATTTGATTGCATGTAACTTTTTAGAATTACTATCATTCGAACTTTTTAACTGGATTCAGTTCCAGAAGCATCACTCAGGGCTCAGGTACATGAGTCTCCACTTTGAGTCAGAAGGCACCCAGTACTTTACTTAGGCTCTGGAAAACATCATTTATGGGGTAAGAAGTGTACTTCCTCTATTGACATTTTCCCTTTCAGCTCCTCTGTGATCAAAGTGTAGAGATTTGAAAGTCCTTTAAGATGTAACCTTGGAAACGGTGATTCTTTTTTGGCACAGATCCATCAGATCCATCAGATGCTGGTGATTCTGGTCATTCCTGACCATGTTCTGCTCAGTTAGTGATTTAGAGCTGAAAAGAATCTCCACGCAGTCCTTCTTGGCACTGGCTACATTTCCGACTCTTCCGGTTTCTCCCCCTCGTATCTGAAATGGATCCTAGCCCTGAGAAGGAAAGTCTTCGTGATTTAGTTTGTGGGCCTGGGAAATCCAAACCATCACGTGCCAGTCTTTTGTGAGAGAACAGTCTCAGATTGAAGAGACTCAGAAGGTGGAAATTTTTGAACAAGACTTTTATAGAACGGGGGCTAGTAATTAATAGTCTCTCACAAAGGATTTAGCAAAATTACCATTCCCTTGAAAATCTTATATTTCTGTGTCTACCCTGAAAAATTTGATTTAAATTACGTGTAGAATTTTCTTATCCTGTGGAATTGTTGTATTAAATTACGGCAATTATAGTTTACATGAAAATGAAAGAATAAGTTATGTCCAGCGTTCCTTACTTGAGCAATTCATGGCTAGTCTGTCCAGTTTATCACTTTCATGAGTAATAAGCCCCTAGCTGGCCTCCCCTTTTTGGAATAGTTTGGACACGTCTCAAAACTCAACCAGGGTGGACTCAGAGTCCGATTGTAAGCATTGACACTTAACTGCTTAAATATTCCTTCTGACATCTCAGATCTTCCTTTCAAATCACTTTCCTTCTGAGTATATTATTTAAAAATTTCTTTAGTGAGGATCTGTTAGTATTGACCTCTATCCAGTCTTGTTTGCCTGAAAATGTCTTTATCTCACCCTTGTCTGGAGAGACAGTTTTGCTTATTCTAGATTGACAGTTATTTTTTCTTGACTCTTTGAAGATGTCATTTTACTTTCTTTTTGGATGCTGAGAAATCAGCTCAGTCTTTGTCAGTGATCTGTCTTTTCTCAATCTCTGCTTTCATTTTCTTCTCCTTGATTTTGGTTTTTCAATTTCACTGAATGGTGAAAATTTTCATATCTAGACACTGATTTCTTTTTATTTATTCTGCTTGGGATTTACTGCACTCCTTCAATCTGAGGTTTCATGTCTTCAAATAATTTTTAAAAATTCTTAGCCCTTATTTCTTTGAATGTTACCTCTACTTCAGTCTCCTTATTTTTTTCCTTTCTGAAAATCTGATTAGATATATGTTAAACATTTTCACTCTGTTCTCCCTATCACTTAACTTCTTTCATGTACTTTAACTTTTGTCTCTTTGTGCTGCATTCTGGGTTATTTCTTCAAGACTGTCTTCAGGTTCATAAATTCTGTCTTTGGCTAGGTCCAGTATGCTACTTACCTGTTTTTTTTTCATGATTATATTTTATATTTCAGAAATTCTATTTATACTTTAAAAATATTGTTAACTCAGTTGTCATCATATTATTTCTTTACACATGTTAAACTTATTCTATATTCTGTATCTGATTATTGAAATATCTCCTGTTTTCTGATAACTTTCACTCTTAGTTTCAGTGATTTTTTTTTATTGTGAGCTTATGTTCCGCGAAACTTTTTCTGTGGGAATTATTAGAACCCTGTGTTTGAAGAGTCATTCTCTAGAGAGAAAGGATTTGAAATTTTCCACCCATGGAGTAATGATAACCAAGGGCTGCTTTAATCACATTTTCACCTCAGTGGTGGTGGTTGGTATTCTTCTAAGTCACATTGGTCGTATGAATTCTGGCCCTAAACCTATGTAAGTGTGGGCTTTTAGTTAGAGATTTTCAAGAGAGACTTTTTTTTTTTTCTTTCTTTCTGCCTCTCTAAGAGCCAAGGCCAGGATAGGTAAGTCTTCTTCTAAAGGACAGTTGTTGTGTTTTTTTTGTGTTTTTTTTTTTTTTTTTTTTTTTTTTTGCATCATGATCTGAAGTTGCTTCCATTTGACTATTGTGGTGTTTTGGAAAGCGGTGTTTGATCTGGCCTGTGACCAGTATCAGGCCCCAGGCTTTGTTCTCAGGTCCCCATACTAAAGCAGTGTGTAAAAACTCAGGCTCATGGGTTAGCACGTGTACTTGGAGCAAAGGCCAGCAGCTCTGCATTCCATAGTAAAATTACACTTGCTTCTAGTTTCCGGCTTCCAGCTATTTTCCTTACTTTATTGCAACCTTAGCCATGTTTTAAAACAGATTTAAAAAGAATATGTTAGGGCTTCCCTGGTGGCACGGTGGTTGGGAGTCCGCCTGCCGATGCAGGGGACGCGGGTTCATGCCCTGGTCCAGGAGGATCCCACATGCCGCAGAGCGGCTGGGCCCGTGAGCCATGGCCGCTGAGCCTGCGCGTCCGGAGCCTGTGCTCCGCAACGGGAGAGGCCACGACAGTGAGAGGCCCGTGTACCACAAAAAAAAAAAAGAAAAAAAAAAGAATATTTTATCCCTTTCTTAAATGATCTGTATTAGAAGAGGCCTCTCCACCCATCTAGTTGCAGAAACAAAGGTTCTGCATGTTTTAGGCAGTGTTTTAGATGTTTGGGATACAGCAGTGAATGAGCAAGACAGTAAGACCCCATTTATCACTTATATTTAAGTGGTGGTGGAGAGAAGAAACAAATAAAAAATACCTAAATTAGTTTCAGATAGTATTGAATACTATCATCTTTTAAAATATTCACAGTGACCCATGCATGGGATTTGGTCCTGTATCTCTTTATGTATTTGTGTATTTAATCACCCCATCGTGATGCTGTTAGATAAATCTACCCGTTATTCCGTGGGAATTGAATAAAACCACCTCATTATTAAGTAATTGGTTAATTTAGTGATAAGGACAGCATGGTAGAGAAGCCCTTGAATTTGGGCTCAGAGGTAGATTGCATCCACATCCAACTAAAGCAGTTGCCCTAATGTGATTTGTTAAGATAGGTATGAGATTGAAAATGACATTTTAATGACAAGCTGAGAGCAGTCTTATAAGGCATGAATGCAGCTCTTCTCTGCAAGTAAACATTTTAAAGTCATGTTTTCATTAACAAAATATTTTGCCTCATTTTTATCAGTGATATAGACAGATTAAGGAATAACAAATAATTAGTACCTTCAAGCATTCATCCTAATCCGTACCTCTTTAAAGTGGAAACATGGAGAGGAGAGAAAAAGCTGAACATGTTTTTTTCTTAAGTAATGAGATGATCAATACATCTGATAATACAGTTGATGAAAGAGATTTTGATCATCCAGTGATCTGCTTTGGGGTCAAATGCTGTTTGAGAGAAAGCTATTTTTTATAAGAAATATCTCAAAATATCAAATCAGGAAACCAGGAAGTGAGCTTGGTTTACTGAGCCTCTTTCGTTTGATTTAGAAACAGGCGCCACTAATGAGAAATGTCAAGAAATTTTCAGAGGTGTAAATGGCGAATGGATGAAATGCTGCACTTTTCAAAGTAGTTGATTTTGCTTGGCACCCCCAAATTGATTTTAATCCACTGGTAGAGAGTCTTACTTTTTTTTGGTGCCATGGTCCCCTTTGGCAATCTGGTGAAGTTTATGGATCCTTCTCAGAATGATAGTTTTAGTACTTAAAACAAAATGCATAGAATTAAAAGGAAACCATAAATATTGAAATATAGCTTTATTCACAGACCCTTAAGAGATATCTAGATTATTAACCTCTGTGACATATTTAAATACCTCTCTATTCTTGATGGAAAAAGTAGTTTATGACATGACTGATTTCCTCAGTTTTCTTAAAAGCGGAAATGGAGCTGGTATAAAGAGGCACTGTTAAGTCTTATCACATATATTTGAATAAAGCATTTCTGCTGTGGTAACAACATGGTCCCTTGGAAAGGAACTTCCTAAGTTTTGTACCCATCTGATTTCTGTAAGATAAGAAATGAGTCAAGAAGACCAGTGCTACCTAGGGCTATTGACATTATATGTTAAGGATGACCTCAGAAAACAAACAAAATCAACAAGGGAAAAACAAAAGAAAACAAAAAGGAAAAATAAACAAAGTCAGTTTATTTGGAAAGCTGTGATTTACTTGTTAACTGCCACAATAGAATGAAATATTGTTTATTCATTGTGCTTTTCAGTATCAAAGAAAACATTGAAGTGCTTTAAAACATTGGAAGCAATCTAATTGAACATCCTTACAGGATTGGCTTATTATGTCATATGCGTAAAATAAAATCCTATGCAGCCATTAAAAAGAATAGAGGGGCTTCCCTGGTGGCGCAGTGGTTGAGAGTCCGCCTGCCAATGCAGGGGACATGGGTTCGTGCCCCAGTCCGGGAAGATCCCACATGCCGCGGGGCAGCTGGGCCCGTGAGCCATGGCCGCTGAGCCTGCGTGTCCGGAGCCTATGCTCCACAATGGGAGAGGCCACAGCAGTGAGAGGCCTGCGTACCGAAAAAAAAAAAAAAAAAAGAATAGAGATACACGTGCTCTCATAATGAACTCTAAGATAGGTCATTAAATGGAAGAGGAAAGGTGTAGATGAGTACACTGTGCATTGTCATGTGTTAAGATCTCGCCATTGATAAATCCTGCAGCAATGTTTCTGCAAAGAGATACCGGTAATTGGTAACAAGGATTATTTCTGGGAAGGGAACTTGAGGTCTGGAGAGTAATGGGGAGCTTGACTTTTCTTTGTGTATCTATTTGTATTGTTCGAATGTTTTGCCACGCGCTTGTATCCGCAGTTCTAATTAATTCATTTAAAAAATGAACTGTCCTTCTAGCAGCTATTGATATTGAAATGCAATTAAAGCACATAAAGAATATGTACTAATTAAGCCTGTCAAATAACACATTTCATTAACTACTACACTATTCTGTGCACCAAGAAGAAAGTCTCAACAATTAGGTCTGCTCCAAATAAGACCGACTGGTTCTTGAGTTCAGGGTTCAGAAGGCGAAGCCCGTGGTTCAGGGTTTCCCCAGGCCCTCTGAGTGTCCTCCTGGGGCCTGTTGCTTTCCTTACACCTCTCACAGACTGCTTTATAGCTGTCTAGTTCTCTTCCCCTCTCCTCCCTGGTCTGTGAACTCCTGGAGCCACGTGTCTCACACGGCCTGGCATGGAGCAGGCCCACAATAAATGGTGAAAGAATGATTCACTCTTGATCTTGCCAGGAGTGAGGTCTAGGGATGCAGAAATAGGTAGTAGGCCCCGAGTCTTCCTATAGTGGAGCAGGTGGCACAGTCAGACCCCATGGCTTGGTGGTTGTCAGCTGGATGGGCGACAAAGGGAAAGGTGGAGGCGATGAAGGGGAACCAGGAAGAACTGAGTCTGGTGAGGAGGGCACCAGTCCTTGGCATCCCAGTTTTATCCCCAAACCTCTGCCGTGGGGCTGGTTGCTGGTGGAGGAGACAAAGCCAGCAGAACAGTGGGAGCAGAAGGTGGGAGCGAATCAGAGAGAATTTGGATAACAGCAGTTGTTCAGTGAAATTTCACAGTGCCTTTCAAGCATGAAATTCAATTTATATTTAGAATTTGATTTTAATCCAGAAGGAACACGCAAACTGGTTGATACTAAGACTCTGGAAGAAATAATTTTTTGTGCCAGTTATTGAAAGGATTAGTAATCAAGTGTGACAGGGACAACTGGTCATGCTCATTCATTTATTCATTCATTCATTTATTCCATGTTTATTGTTGAGCCATGGTGCCCCACGAGGGACACAGAGATGGATTAGATAGGTCCTCTTCCCTAAGTAGCAGATCATCAAAACATACTTTTGCATAATGATTAAGAATGATATGTTGAATTCAAGTTCCTGGGTTCAAATCCTGGCTCCATTACTTGCCACCTGTGTGACCTTGAGCAAGTTGTTTAATCTCTTTGTGCTGCAGTTTTCTTATTGTTAACATGATAGTAGTGCCTATCTCATAGGATTAAATAAACTACTACTCTCTATGTAGTTTGTGGAACCAAAAGCTTCTTACGAGGTAAGAAAAGTATCTTCTGGTAGTTGCTTTTTTTTAAAAAAAATTAATTTATACCCCCTTCACCCATTTCTTCCATCCCCCACTCCCCACCCCTGGACCCCTGGAAACCACCAATCTGTGACTATGTGCTCGGTGTTTCTTTTTTCTTTTTAGATTCCACATATAAGAAAGATTATACAGTGTTTGCCTTTCTCTGTCTGACTTATTTCAGTGAACATAGTGCCCTCTAGGTCCATCCATGTTGTCTCAAATGGCAAGATTTCATTCTTTTTAAACGGCTGATTAATATTCCTGTGTATTCAATTTCTTTATCCTTTCATCCATTGATAGACACTTAGTTTTTTTCCATATCTTGGCTGTTGTAAATAATGCTGCAGTGAACATGGGGGTGCATATATCTTTTCAAGTTAGTGTTTTCATTTTCTTTGAATACATACCCAAAAGTGGAATTGCTGCATCATGTGGTATGTACTTATGGATACAGGCTGAACCTCGTTGGTGGGAGTGTGAATTGGTACAGTTTTTTCGTAGGAGACTTTAGCAATGTTCTGACACTTTGACCCAGCAAGTCCACTTCTAGAACTCTACTTTATAGCTATACATGCACATGTGGCCATGGCTCTCTGGTCAGTCACGGGAATCTCCATATTGTTTTCCATAGTGGCTTCACCAATTATAGTCCCATCAACAGTGCACAAGTGTTCCCTTTTCTCCACATCCATGCCAACACTTATTTCTTGTATTTTTGATGATAGCCATTCTAACAGGTATGAGGTGATACCTCATTGTGGTTTTGATTCGTATTTTCCTGACGGTTAACTATATTGAGCATCTTTTCACATACGTGTTGATCATCTATATGTCTTCTTTGGAAAAATAGCTATTCAGATCTTCTGCTGTTTTTTAGTTGGATTGATTTTTTTTTTCTATTGCTGTTGAGTATGAGTTCTCAATATTTTGGATGTTAACCCCTTATCAGATATATGATTTGCAATTTTTTTCTCCCATTAAGTATGTTGCCTTTTCATTTTGTTGATGGTTTCCTTTACTGTGCAGAAGATTTTTAGTATGATATAGTCCCACTTATTTATTTTTACTTTTGTTGCTTTTGGAGTCAAATTCAAAAAATTATTGCTGAGACCTATGTCAAGGAACATACCACCTATGTTTTCTATAGGAGTTTAATTGTTTCAGGTCTTATGTTCAAGTCTTTAATCCATTTTGAGTTAATTTTTGTGTATGGTGTAAAATAGTGGTCGAGTTTCATTGTTTTGCATGTGGCTGTCCAGTTTTCCCAACACCATTTATTGAAGAGACTGTACTTTCCCCACTGTATATTCTTAACTCCCTTCTCATAAACTAATTGATCGTATATGCATGGGTTTATTTCTGGGTTCTCTATTCTGTTCCATTGACCAGTGCGTCTGTTTTTATGCCAGAATTTTATTATTACAGCTTTGTAGTTTAGTTTGGAATCAGGGAGTGTGATTCCTCCCTCCACCTTTGTTCTTCTCTCTCAAGATTTCTTTGGCTATTTGTGTTTTTTTGTGGTTCCATACAAATTTTAGGATTATTTGTTCTATTTCTTTGGGAAATGCCATTGGAATTTTGATCGGGATTGCACTGAATCTGTAGATTGCTTTGTGTAGTATGGACGTTTTAACAGCATTGCTTCTTCCAATCCATGAGCACGGAATATTTTTGCATTTATTTGTGTCATCTTCAGTTTCTTTCATTATTGAATTGTAGTTTTCAATGTACAGGTCTTTTATCTCCTTGGTTAAATTTATTCCTAGATATTTTATTCTTTTTGATGCAGTTGTGAACGGGATTGTTTTCTTTATTTCTCTTTCTAATAGTTCATTACTAGTGTATAGAAATGCAACAGATTTTTGTCTATTGATTTTGTATCCTGCAACTTTACTGAATTCATTTATTAGTTCTAACAGTTTTTTGATGGTGTGTTTAGGGTTTTCTATACAATACGTTATCTGCAAATAGAGACAGTTTTACTTCTTCCTTTCCAATTTGGATGCCTTTTATTTCTTTTTCTTGCCTAATTGCTCTGGCTAGGACTTACTTTTATATAATGTAATCTATATAATTATATAGTAATTAATTTTTTTAAAAGCATATCAGAGGAGGCATCCTTTGCAGCTATCAATACTGCTAAGCTTAAAACTCCACTAGTTGATAGATGTTTTTGTGCTGTGGCTGTAAATGAAACATGACTACCAGAGTTGCATGTCCTTCCTATAATTGAGCTTTTTTCTCAATACTGTAGGCATTTATCTTTTTTTTTTTTTTTTTTGCAGTACGCGGGCCTCTCACTGTTGTGGCCTCTCCCGTTGCGGAGCACAGCCTCCGGACGCTCAGGCTCAGTGGCCATGGCCCATGGGCCCAGCTGCTCTGCGGCATGTGGGATCTTCCCGGACTGGGGCACGAACCCGTGTCCCCTGCGTCGGCAGGCGGACTCTCAACCACTGCGCCACCAGGGAAGCCTGCATTTATCTTTTAAACTATATTTCCTTGCTTCAATGGCAATGCCTTTAGTTTTTCCCTGTAGACTTGACCTGAAACATCTTGACTTGAAGATGTTTTTATGTCACATTGGTACTAGATAGAGCCACAATCCAGGATATTTTACAGTGAAGGAGGTTGCAGGTCTGTGATGAGGGTAGGTTGAATCAGATATTGTTTATACTACTGTACTCTAGGGCCAGCTTGAGATCTTTTTTAGGTTATTATTTTCTCAGTCTTCTTCTTCAGGGCAGAAATGTTGGTATGCCTGGAGGTGCTTTCTTGTGGCCCCCTGCTTGTCCCTTGTCTGTGAACTTTAGGAAACAGCTGTACAGAGAAGACTGAAACCTTTATAGATTTCCAGGTACTACTGCATTTATGAAATTCTCCTCAGTGGCCACCATGCTCAGGTAATCTGAAAGTATGAATACCTTTGAAAAACATTTCAAAAGAAGAAACTTGGCCCCAAGGATTTTCTCTGGTCCCCGTTTTTTTCTTAGTAACTCACTTTGATTTTTTTTTTCATGTTATCCACCTCTACTCACACTTAGCAATGTAAACGTTCAGTATCAAAGAATAAGTCTTAAATGTTACAGAGGCAATTAATTTTTGGTTCTACTGAAAAAGTGGAACTCAAATTTGATCTTAAATTGGAATAAAAAGTTAACAGTAATTGTCTCTGGGTGGTGTGATTAGGGATATTTTTCCTTCTTTCTACTTTCATTTTGCCCTCAAAATCTCAAAAATGAACATGTACTATGATTTTACAGTGGGTTTAAAACCAAGACACTTGGGAAAATTTGCTTTTCGACATTTGCGCTATATGTGATCTCTAGGCATTTTTGCAGAATGGATCCCGATTCCTCACTCCTTTTCCTCTTCGGAACTTAGTTTTCAATGTCAGTAATAGTGGATTGAGTGATGGCTTCAAACAGCAGAAAAGGATTCTCATTTATTCACTAAAATTTGCCTGGAGAAGGTTAGCAGGGCAAGGCAGAGCCAAGCAAATGAGACCATGGGGTCACCGGAGACTGGGGCGGGCCACCAAGGAGGAGACATTTATTTCCACCCCATTCCTCTCATTTCCTATCAAGGAAGTTCAGAAACAACCATTTTTCTGTGACTCTCTGTTGCTGATTATTGGGCAGTTTTACCCTGGCACATGTCTGCCGGTCTGCTGATGTGCCTTTCAGGTGGTGCTTTTGAAAAACCATCTCCTGACCATCCCCTCTGAACTCAACGGTCGCATTCTCCTCCCACCAATATCACAAACATCAGGTGGTTTGTGGGCACACTGTCTCTGCCTGGCCCTGGGTAACCAGGTGACTCTGTGATATGTCAGATAAAGTCCTACTCTGGAATAAAAAAAAAAAAGTAGTGGATTTGAGCAAAGTAAGACAGCCTTGAAAACACATCCTAAATATTTGACTAGCTCACCAATTTTCAACTCCTTTGCTCTGATTCCTGCAGAAAGCACATACAGGTGACAAAAATAGATGAAATCAGTCTTCCAGCCAACCCACCAGGCATAATATATTACTGTTTGTCTTGAGCAAGTAGCTATTTGCAAAGCTGCTTCAGTGTGATGTGCCTTAATGGTACACTTGTAGCTTTTCCTTGGATGAGGATTTCAGAAGTTACTCAGGGAGTCTGGTAACTGGATACCTCATCAAGTTATAACCTCAGAAACGTCTTTACCTTGAAGATGAAGAAAAATATAAGAAAATCCCCTGATACACAACCACTTGGGTTGAAAACGGGCAAGTAATGGGCTTTCAGTCCAGGCGTGAGCAAAGAAACCATCCTTAGAAAACCCTGAAGGGAGCTCTCTGTGCCGTTTCTGCGTCACAGGCTGCGGTGCTTTGCTCATGTACAACATCGCAAAAATCTCCAGCCCTGCAGAGTCTTAATGGTGCATCCCTGATTTCTGTTTTCCAGAAGTATACTGGACAGGATTATAAAAATTGCAAACTCTCCCAGAGGGAGTTCTTAAAATTTCAACAATATGGAACTGGCTGTCTTCACAAAGAAACGGGACCCCTGTGTCCTTGACTACATGATGAAGAAACTGGACCTCAACCGATGGGCAGCTAGAGTTCCAAGAATTTCTGAATCTTAATAGGTGGTGTAGCTGTAGCTTGCCGTTACGCCTTCCTCTGGAGGAAGGAAGCCCGTTCCCACAAGCAAATCTGAGGAGCCCTGGGGCCTGGCCTTCAAACTTGCTCCCTTTCCTTCTAGCCTCCCAATCTCAATTTATTCTTCCCAGGCTACACTAGCCCTGAGCCCAGTGTACCTACCACCCCACGCAGGCCAGTCCTGCTAGTAGTAATAAGACAATATAGGTTTTTTTTAAATTAATTTTTTTGAAGTATAGTTGAATTACAATGTTGTGTCAATTACTGCTCTACAGCAAAGTGACTCAGTTATACACACACACACACACACACACACACATTCTTTTTCAGATTCTTCTTCATTATGGTTTATTCAGGACACTGAATATAGTTTCCTGTGCTATACAGGACCTTATTGTTTATCCATTCTATATATACTAGCTTACATCTGCTAATCCCAAACTCCCAGTCCATCCCTCTCCCTCCCCCGCTACCGCCGCCACACTTGGCAACCACCAGTCTATTCTCTATGTCTGTGAATCTGTTTCTGTTTCATAGATAGGTTCATTTGTGTCATATTTTATTTTACTTTTTATTTATTTATTTTAAAATTTATTTATTTATTTATTTTTGGCTGTGTTGGGTCTTCGTTGCTGTGCGTGGGCTTTTCGTTGCAGTGGCTTCTCTTGTTGCGGAGCATGGGCTCTAGGTGCACGGGCTTCAGTAGTTGTGGCACACGGGCTCAGTATTTGTGGCTCGTGGGCTCTAGAGCGCAGGCTCAGTAGTTGTGGCACACGGGCTTAGTTGCTCCGCGGCATGTGGGACCTTCCTGGACCAGGGCTCGAACACGTGTCCTCTGCATTGGCAGGCAGATTCTTAACCACTGCGCCACCAGGGAAGCCCTGTGTTATATTTTAGATTCTGTGTGTAAGTGATATTATATGGTATTTGTCTTTCTCTTTCTGACTTACTTCACTTAGTATGATAATCTCCAGCTGCATCCATGTTGCTGCAAATGGCATTATTTTGTTCTTTTTTGTGGTTGAGTAGCATTCCACTGTATATATGTACCACACCTTCGTTTTTTTTTTCTTTTTTTTTTTGCGGTACGTGGGCCTCTCACTGTTGAGGCCTCTCCCGTTGCGGAGCACAGGCTCCGGACGCACAGGCTCAGTGGCCATGGCTCACGGGCCCAGCCGCTCCGCGGCGTGTGGGATCTTCCTGGACCAGGGCACGAACCCGTGTCCCCTGCATAGGCAGGTGGACTCTCAACCACCGCGCCACCAGGGAAGCCTTGTACCACACCTTCTTTATCCATTCATCTGGGGATCGACATTTAGGTCGTTTCCATGTCTTGACTATTGTGAATAGTGCTGCTATGAACATAGAGGTGCATGTATCTTTTTGAATTATAGTTTTGTCTGGATATATGCCCAGGAGTGGGATTGCTGGGTCATATGGTAATTTTATTTTTAGTTTTCTGAGGAACTTCCATAATGTTTTCCACAGTGGCTGCACTAACTTACATTCTCACCAAGAGTGTAGGAGGGTTCCTTTTTCTCTACACCCTCTGCAGCATTTGTTATTTGTAGACTTTCTAATGATGGCCATTCTGACTGGTGTGAGGTGGTACCTCGACAATGTAGTTTAAAAAATTTTTTTTAAATTTTTTAGTTTATTTTTGGCTGCGTTGGGTCTTTGTTGCTGTGCGCGGGCTTTCTCTAGTTGCAGTGAGTGGGGGCTACTCTTCATTGAGGTACGTGGGCTTCTCATTGCGGTGGCTTCTCTTGTTGTGGAGCACAGGCTCTAGGCATGTGGGCTTCAGTAATTGCGGCACGTGGGCTCAGTAATTGTGGCACATGGGCTTACTTGCTCCATGGCATGTGGGATCTTCCCAGACCAGGGCTCGAACCCGTGTCCCCTGCATTGGCAGGCGGATTCTTAACCACTGCACCACCCGACAATGTAGTTTTTAAACACACACACACACACACACACACACACACTCTCTCTCTCTCTCTCTCTCTCTCTCTCTCTCCCTCTCTCTCTCTCAAACGCTCAGGTTTATAGATAAGTCATTAAGTTTCTTTCCAACAGTTGTCTTTGTGAGGGCCTACTGTGTGCAGTTGACTGAGGATTCAAAAAGGAAGAAGGCGTGAATTTTCTCTCAAGGAATTCATAGCCTTAGATGGGTAGATGGGACCTCCATGCAAATAGATTTTACAAAGGTGAAAGTGGAAATTGCCCCAGGGAAGGCGTAAAGTGTTATGAGTTTGGCTCTTGACTATTTACAACAGGACAACACAAACAACCAACCTGGGTATATTTATAAGCGTTCACAGGCATAAAAAAATGTTTATTTTCTTGACGCTTCTTTATCATATGGCCATTTTCCCCTACATTATTTCTATTTATTGCACACATTGTGGTAAATTTATCATTGTGCATAAATGTCATTAAATTCTGCTCACTGTCTACTCTTGAGTTAATTTGTTTGCTTTGTAGCCAAAGGGTTTATGAGGAACTTTTCTGCTCTTGTCTGGAAGAAAACAGAAATGTCTCACTTGTGAGGACTCCTCATCCTCTTTTATCCATATGTCAGCTATGTTTCCTTTCCTTGGAAGCTGAGTGAGCTTCTCTCCAGAACTTTCCCAGTTGTTTGTTTTTTTTTTAAAGATTTATTTTTATTTATTTTTGGCTGTGTTAGGTCTTAGTTGCAGCATGCGGGATCTTCATTGAGGCATGCGGGATATTTTGTTGTGGTGCGCAGGCTTCTCTCTAGTTTTGGCATGTGGGTTTTCTCTCTCTAGTTGTGGTATGCAGGCTCCAGGGCGCGAGGGCTCTGTAGTTATGGCGCACGGGTTCCAGAGCACGTGGGCTCTGTAGTTTGAGGCACGCAGGCTCTCTAGTTGTGGCGCGTGGGCTTAGTTGCCCCGCGGCATGTGGGATCCTAGTTCCCCGACCAGGGATCGAACCCGCCTCCCCTGCGTTGTAAGGCAGATTCTTTACCACTGGACCACCAGGGAAGTCCCCAAAACTTTCCCAACTTTGAGAATTGAACTGGACACTCTGAAAAAACCTCAAAAGCAAGGCCCTTCCTCCCTCTTGTCTCCAAACAGCCAGCTCTTGCTTCCTTGCCACTCTTTTAGGCTTTGCTGGGGCTCCCCTAGAATTCAGGAGCAACTAGCTATCGTTTATTGAGTGCCTACCACGTCCAAGGCATTTTACGTATATTTTCTTTGAATTCTCTCGCTTTATCGGATGAAGAAACTGAGGCCAAGCAGTCAAGTAGTTTGACTAAGATCACATAGCTAAAATTTGGACCCCAAACCCGACTCCAAACACTGTTGCTTTCCCCATTGTGCTGTGCTACTTCTAAATCAAAGAACCCAGTAAGAGAGAAGATACTTTAGTCCAAAGGAGAAAAAAAAAATCTCCCTGACACACAGACTTTAAAGATAGTCTTCATTTATTTAGCTTTCTTTTATTGATAATCCCTTTATTGTCCTGCCCTTCTCCTCATATCCAAGAGGCAGGTGAAAGCTGGGAAGAAACAGCAGGAAAAGGAGGTGTGCATCATAACCATCCCACTGCAGAAGGAGAGTTTGTTCTACCTTTTTCCTACACTAGTAACCCCGTGGTGATTGGCTGTCGATGAGCGAGTTTTACCTCTTGTCCCATAGTTCAGCCTGTTGGGCATTTCACTGAGGGCCTCTCACCCCTCTCTGAGTGTCTTTTTTCCCCCTTGTGGATCTTCCTGCTTTGCAGGGTCCTGGAGGCTGGGGTGAGTGAGGTGGGTTGTGGGACCAATGCCTCTGTCTAACCTTTTTATGAAGCAGGAGTTTTTCCTGTATGCTTCCTACTGCCCAGTCTGGTGACTCAGACCTGGCCAGGATATACTCATGCTGAAGCTAAAAAAGGAATCTTTCCAGCCGGACTCACTTTTAAGATGCTGTTGATGACTCTGTTTCCTGGGAAGCCACGTGCGTTCTCCGAGTGGCTCACATAGTATAGTGCTGCTCTTTCAGGTCGCAGCTGGATCCTTGCAAACGTCACAGGATACATGAAGAAAACAAGATACTGGGAGTGTCAGTGAATTGCAGAGCTGTGAAAATTTGCAATTTCGGGAATGAGTCAGATTATTTCTGGAAAAGATATCTGCAAGGATGGGCGGGGTGGGGGGGGCCTCTAAATTTTTCTGGAGAGGGTTTTAGTTTTAGCTTGCTCCACATTTTAGGATTACTGGCAAGGGTAGGGAATGGAGGATAAGAGTTATTAAAGTAAGACTGTTGCAGGGGGAGCTTCTAGTTCATCGTGAGTTCAAATGTGACTCAGCAGTGTGAGATAGCTGGGTAAGAGAGCTAATTCACTCCTAGGGCACCTTAATAGAAATACGATACCTTGAATCAGAGATGTGATTGTTCTCCATACTTGGGGATGCTGTGGAGAAGCTCCTAGAGTACTGGGTTCGTTTCTGGAATTTCAATTCTGTTTTGTCTAGGAAATTCTAGAATTCTAGAATCTTTCTAGGCTTTCTTTGGCTCACTTTTCTGAGCTCAAAAAGCAAGAGTTGTCAGAGGTGACAGGCAACTGATCGTATCAAGAATATAATTGAATATGGCCAAGTGGAGTCAGTTTCAACTTAAATTTTGAACCAGTCAGATAAAAATAGCTCAGAAATATTAAAACTTAATCACCATTGAGCATCTTCAGTTTCTGCTTTGAATAATGTTTAACTTTGAAAACTAGTTTTACTCTGCTTAAACTTTATGAAAATAAACTCAGAAGTAAAATACAGTATCGGTTCATTCAACATCCAATTGATCCTTTCTTGGTGGATATCGCTGTGCAAAATATCGTAAGGAACACAAGTAAGAATAACACATTCTTTCCTCCCTCTATTCCCCGAGGTTTTTACTCCTCTGTTACCAAAATGTTTATGTTCTATTTTGGGAAAGAGGTAATACTGAATAAAAAGTTAAATAACAATTAAGGGCAAGAATAAGATCCTTTCCAGTAGAAAATAAGACCCACCTATATGCAAGCAGCAATTATGCAAGCTCTCTGCCTAGAATCAAGAAGTAAGAATTCAACCGTAGGGGCTTCCCTGGTGGCGCAGTGGTTAAGAATCCGCCTGCCAATGCAGGGGACACGGGGTTCGAGCCCTGGTCCCGGAAGATCCCACATGCCACAGAGCACCTAACTACTGAGCTACTACTCAACTACTGAGCCTGTGCTCTAGAGCCTGTGAGCCACAACTACTGAGCCCAAGTGCCACAACTGCTGAAGCCTGCATGCCTAGAGCCCATGCTCCACAACAAGAGAAGCCACTGCGATGAGAAGCCTGAGCACCGCAACAAATAGTAGCCCCAGCTTGCCGCAACTAGAGAAAACGCACGTGCAGCAACGAAGACCCGGCACTGCCATAAATAAACAAACAAACAAACAAATAAATTTATATAAAAAATTAAAAAATTAAAAAAAGAAGTAAGTGGAAGTGTCTCTGAGCTGGTGAATTAGACATCAGGAGGTCCTGGCATTACAACGGAAGTTTACTGAGAACTCTTCATACCCTTGTTTATACCCTAACTATTCTTAATTTACAAACATTTCCAACTATAGTTCTACCATCCTTGCAATGTTGGCAAATCAGAGGCAACAATTGAGATGGTAAAAGAGGCTACCATTGACACAGGCAACTACCTTTTGGAAACAAGGTAACCAATAAATAAATATAGGCAGATACCCTGACAGTAATAGGGCTTGACATTGACAGCTAGGCAATAGATGTGACAGAAAGCTATAAAAATCTCTGCCTAGGGTAGGTTTAAATAGCCCCACTGAGCCCAGTGACCCTGAGGGCTTCATTGCATTAAGGTGCATTATAGTAATTGATGTGTTTCTTCTGAGTCTAATAGCCTGTGTTCATAACCATGACCCTGAGCCCTGTGGGAAAGATTCAGTTATTCTCAGTGGATGCTGTTTAAGAAGGTATGTGGGTGCATTGTATTTTTTTCTTAAATAATTTTAGAAAGATATTCTAATGTCTAAAGCAGTGGCATTGTCATAGAAGAAATACGTTTTGAAAAGAACGGAGAAATAAGATGAAAAGGAATTGCTGCTTTAAAAAAAGTTGGAAAGCCATTTGACAAAAAGAAGGTTTAGTGATTGCTGCTTAGTTTTCCAGAAACCTTGGTCAGCCACGGGGACTCATTCTCCAAGGGAATTCTCTGGATTGCCAGCAATAATAAATGCTATAGAACTGTGCTGTCTAATAAAATGGTAGCCACAGTTACATATGACTATTTAAACTCAAAATTAAGAATTCAGTGCTTTGGTTGCACTAGCCACATTTCAGGTGCTCACTGGCCACCTGCGACTAATGGCTACCATATTGGACAGCATGGATATAAAACATTTCCATCATTACAGAAAATTCTTTTGGCCATCACTGCCATAGAATGTCAGGAGGAAACAAGGCTTCATATGGGAATTAAAACAATCATATAGACACCTTTCAGTCTTAGTTTCTTGTTTGGCTTTGGCGTTTGAGTTTTTTTTTTTTTTTTTTTTTTTTTTTCCTTTTGCGGTATGCGGGCCTCTCACTGTTGTGGCCTCTCCCGTTGCGGAGCACAGGCTCCGGACGCGCAGGCCCAGCGGCCGTGGCTCACGGGCCCAGCCGCTCCGCGGCATATGGGATCCTCCCAGACCGGGGCATGAACCCGTATCCCCTGCATCGGCAGGCGGACTCTCAACCACTGCGCCACCAGGGAGGCCCTGGCGTTTGAGTTTTTGAACTAAAACTTCATTGCAGAATTCCAGTTAGGTTTGGTTCTGTTAGAATTAGTCAGAAAAATGCTGTTTCTGAAATGATTTCATGAGTATAATGCTTCTGCATGGTTTTAGAGGCAGCTAGAAAAGTTTTTTGAAAATATGATGCTTCTGAGAGTCCTTTTTCTAAATGCACAGAAAGTTCTGGAAAAATCACAGAGTTCACAAGGCTCTTGGTTAATTCCATGCTAAGTCATTGGTGTATTTATCTTATTTTTTTTAGAGTTATTCTGCAAGATATATATTGGAAGTAATAGGGAAAATAATCTCAGCCAGTTTTTCCAAATAGATTTTAGGGAGCAAAATGTTGTTTCTTCTTCACAAATGTGTTCAGCCAAACACTATTATGTTTTAAGTTACCTGAGAAGGAAATGTTCACCAGCTCACTAGTGGTCCAATCTGTGAGTGATGGTCATGATAAAGAAGACTTCTCTTAGGAAAAGCAGCAGACCAGTAAATTGTGGGGAAGATAAAGGTATTCAATTACTGACCAAGACGGGGCGGGGGTTCTCTTTAGCTGGCTGATAGTCGTCATGATATATGTAGATTTAAAATGAAAAGAGGAGAAACTAAAGTCAGTTTAACAGGTAACTTATAATTTGAGCAGGGAACAAACTGACTTTCTCAATCTTAGAAAACTCAAATCGATGACCTAATTTATTTTTCCCCCAAGGGCAGCTGATGCTCTGTTGGAGGTGGGCGTCACGAGAATGTTGTAATGTCCATGCGTGCCTTTAGCAACCTAGGTATTTTATCCATGTGCATTAATGAGCACATATTGGTTTATTGAATGTGCTGAACTTGGTAGGGCACATGTAGGAAATAACTTAGCTCTTTCTTATATCCCTTAACTTTTCTAGCCATTCTCAGGTGATAAGCCAGTAGTCTTCTTTCCCATGTATTAAAAACATCCATCCAATGTAACATCAAAATCCAATTAGGGGCTTCCCTGGTGGCGCAGTGGTTGAGAGTCCGCCTGCCGATGCAGGGGACACAGGTTCGTGCCCCGGTCCGGGAAGATCCCACATGCCGCGGAGCGGCTGGGCCTGTGCGCCATGACCGCTGAGCCTGCGCGTCCGGAGCCTGTGCTCCTCAACGGGAGAGGCCACAACAGTGAGAGGCCTGCGTACCACCAAAAAAAAAAAAAAAAATCCAATTAAAAAAAATTTTAAAGTCCGATTTAAAACACTCAATTAAAAACTTCTCCCCACCCCCAACTCAGGCCTCCCTTGGTCTTCCCCTCTTGGGAAAGAGGGATGTGTATTGGGTTTCATGTCTATTTCCTGCTCCCCCTTATCCATCCCTTAGCTGCTGTAGTGAGGGGATTTGGGGGTGGGGGAGAAAGTCAAGGATCAAGAATGAGGAACAGTCTTACCTGGTATTGTAGTTTGATACAGAACCTTCTGCGTTGGCAGAGGGACAATTGCTGGCTCATTGTGAGGTGCTTTTAGGGTTCTCTGGGCTCCCCCATTGCTGAACTTTCTTATTTTTCCAAGTAAGGACAAAATGTAAGTCCCCTCTCCAGGGGAGGGGGTGGAGTGTGTTGAAATATGCAGCACACTGATAACTCTCTCCGTAGAAAATATCTTTGCCCTCCCAATGAATTCTTCACTCTCTCTTAAAGAGCCTGGAGGTGGGTGGTAGGCTCAAGGTAGCAGAACTGGCAGCTCAGTCTCTTGGCAAGTCCTGCCAAGCTTGTCCAAGGTACGAGGGATCTTAACATCTGTTGAGTAGTTTTGCTTCAACCACTCTGAGACCACAGAATAAGTGGACTTTAACATCCTGTTATAAAAGCATCTGGACCGCTCAGCCAGGAGGAGGCCTAGGTCAGCGGGCTTTTCAGTTGTGAACCCTGATTGCCACATACTTGGTAACAAACCCAGGAATTTATGGCATTTCAGCTTAATGTGGCCACTGCTCACAAGGCTCTAAGTCTCTACTGGGGGAAAAGACTGATAAATACAAGCTCAGTCTATATTACAGGTATTCCATGCTCATCTAGGTGTTTCTACAGCCTTCATTTAATAAGCATTCATTGAACCTCCTGGATTTGTGTGTGTGTGTGGGTGGGTAGTCAGGGATGACTTCCTGGAGGTGATGATCTCTTCTGAGCTAGGTTCTGAAAGAGGAGTAGGATATGCCTGCAGAAATGAGTGGTACCAACCTTAGGCCTGGGCCCATTCTGGCCCTCCTCAGTCTGTATGTCTCCATGGGGCAGGGGCTATGCAGGGTCAAGGAACCATGCCCTCCCTTCTAGAGTCTAGAATCTGCATCAGGCTCTGGGTGCCCAGGACTCTGGAATTCCCTGTGCATGTCTGTTTCCATGGCCTGTGTGGGCTTCATTCCTTCCTCGCAAGGGCAGCCTGTGACACCAGTGTGTGCACCCATAGGCCTAAGAGATGACAAAGAAATGACTGCTCCGTGTGCTGAGATAGAAGGATTTGTATATACAACCCAGCATTTCCATTAGCGCGAGGCCCCTTGTGCTGTGGGATGGAGCTGGGAGTGAGAAAAGAAGGTGGGCCGGCTGAGATCCAGGAGCTGAGGGCCAGAGTGAGAATTCTGTATTTGAAGCTGGCCTTCTAGGTCATTACGAAGGAAGCAGTAATAAGATAGGATGGAACATACTTCATTTAATAACTCGTCAGCTTGATTTATAGCTTTAAATATTTACATTTATGGCATGCAGGCCTCCGCTTGTACTCCTGCCCCAGGTTCTGCAAATGTTAGGAGTGGGAGTGGAGGTAAGCATGTTAATTAGGGCGATTGGATGGCTTTAGATCATAGGGGATAGAAGATAGCTCTAGAGTAATTAGAAAAGAATCCTATTTAGGAGGAGATCCAAGAATCAGATGAATTTTAGGTGAAACCTGCCGTTAAAGGAAGCTTAGTTTGGTGCGGGGGGACCGGCTGCAGGGTATCTGGGGGCAGCTGTGTCAAAGTGGGCCTGCCATGAATGCTTACAGATGCTGTCTGGAACAGAGCAGGGATTGGGAAAAAATCACAGCTTGGTAGCTTGATGTTTGGCTCTGTTTGTAGGACCTGTAATATGCAGAGCACAGACATCTGAAAAAGAGGGTGATCTAAGGAGAAAAAGGGCAGGTGGCCCCTACCCAGGTGTGTTTTTCACTAATGACTGTGCTGATCAAGTGACAGGAGTCACTGTCCTGGTGTGGTCGGATGAGAGCTCAAGATGCTCACTGGTGCTTTTGTCCTCCATGGGGAGCTCTAGATATTGGCTTGGCCAAAAAGTTCGTTCGGGATTTTGGTAAGTGGTCACAAAATCCCGAACGAACTTTTTGGCCAACCCAGTAGAGTTAGGGAAAGTGTAGAATTAACAGGGTTAAACTCGAGAGCCCCACACTTAGAATTTGGGAAATGGAGGCATCTGAAAGTGACAGCTGGGATGGTAGGAGTGGCAGGATGAAGAGTTTCAAGCTTTTAAACAACATGTTTATTACTTCCATTGCTTTTTATAATCCCCAATTCCCCAATTTTGATTGCAATTACCAGCTGCTAGGAGATAGGCTTTTTTAATGGACTGCATTTATAAATTTGGGCATTTGGGTGCTCGTGGAGAGTTTATTTCAACTTTACAGCAGACTGAATTGAAAGGATGCAGAGCTTCACCCATTTAGCTCAGACACAGCTATTTCTAACCTTGTTGGCTGGAGGGGTAGGATGGGAATCCACATCTATATTTACTTGGATCTATACTCTGATGCCACCCCTTCCGAGGTCTGCTTCCTCCGTCTGCGTGTATGTGTTTTGGGGAGAGGAGGTGGGCACGGCAGGGCTTTCCAAAGGGTGGTTTGTGTCACCCCCTTTGGAAATGATCATATACATTTGGAGCCGTTACCCGGCAGATCTGTCATCTAATGTCACTTTGCCTTTGGCCACGTGGCTGTGCTCTGTCCCACACATGTCCTGTCTCATGACGCTCAGCCCAGGAGGGTTTACTGCGTGCGATGGTGTGCTGTTAGCAGCATAACATAGTATTTTTTATTTGTTACTATAAAAGGGGTGAGGAGTTGAAAAACCAGTGTCCTAGAGGATGCGGCACACGCCTCCTGATTCATGGCCTCCATCAGAACCATCCGTCAGTCTTTTTCCTTTTCTCCTTGTATAAATAGCCTTCATCGCACCTGCTCCTTTTATCTTTATTTCTTCTCTCCCTTAGCAACCCACAGCCTATCTTTTATGCTACTCACCACACTCGTGCTCTTCGTGGCTACCTTGGACGGACCTGTATTGCTCAAACATAGCAAATAACAATTAATCCTAAGTGCTCGCTGGCCTCAGGGAGGGACCTCAACTCCACTGAAGTGGAATTAGACAATTGGCTTTTCATTAGTACCTCTTGATGGGAGCCGGTGGGAGCCCAGGGATTGAGATGGGGTGGGTGGGGACAAGGGGAGTTGGGCAAGCACGCACGTACCTGATTTTGAAATGCTGCAGAACCAGTCACTACACACAGGGCAGTCCAAGTCAGCTGCCTGGCATTGTGAGGATGGGGATGTGGGATGGAAATGAAATGCCATTGGCTGCACTCACATGGTTGTGTATATGTATATGAGGTGAGAGGTAAGGGGTTCCTGGTGTATGGGAGCCATCTATTGGCTTAAAAACATGGAGTGGTATTGGGGTGCTGACAGACTCAATCATGCCTTCAACTTGCTTGAGTACATGATTATTGACTATATTTGGATTCAGCATCAATTGTGAATGTGTGTGTATTTTTCTGCCTGGTACCTGGTTACATATTGTTGGTCGCAGGGAGATTTAGGCATATTGAGGAGGTTGTAGGTCTTGGGGTAGCATGTTTAATTAAAAATAATTCCCTTACCTATGTGCTCCTGTGAAATAAATAGACAAAAATCCTTCTTAAGGATTTACATTTTGTTCCTTGCAAAGATTGGTGCAGGCAGGGATGGTCCTGAGGGAAATGGGATTCCTGGTTTTGCTGTATAGGACTATTAAAAATGGATTTGCATGTATGTATGTTTATAGGCAGAGAAAAACCTTCTGGAAGGGTAAACACTGAAATGCTACATGTAGTTATCTCTCCCCAGTGGGATTAGGGGAGGCTAATTTTCTTCCTTTTATTTAGTCTCTATTTTTAAGGTTTTTTTTTTAGAGTGAAATTGCTTTGCTGAGGTATTTAAAAACAGGTTGAAAAAAAAGCATTAAAAATTGAGTTGGGGAGTTGATTTTTCATATATATGATATATGATATGATATCTATGATATATATGATACATGATATGATATATATATGTATATTTCCCTATCTCTAAAGAGTAATCAGTTTTACATCATGTTTTCATAAGAAATTGATTTTTTTCCCTTGGTAGAAGAGAAAACAAAACGTTCTTATAGACCACTCTTTCAATAAAGAGGAAAATTGACACTTAAGTAAAATTTAGTAGGCTGCTATAGTAATAGTATCTATTGTTTACGGTGTGCTGGGCATTTTACACGTATTATTTCCAGTTGTTTCAGCAACACTACGTGGTAGGTGGTATCATCTGCATTTTATAAACGGGGGTACAAAGAGGTTAAGCAGCCTGCCTGAGGCTGCATAGCAGGTGAGTGCTGAGCTGGGATTTGAGCAAATGCCTGACTCTAAACTTCGGTTCTTCCCATATGCCAGGCTGCCTTCCTCAGTAGGAAGGCATCCAGGATCACTGCAGTGCATCTTGTAGGTGTTTGCTATGCCTCATGATTACTGTTTGTCCCCAGGCATCTCATTCTACCTCATGCCTGAAAAAAATGTTCACACCTGTGCAACCTCTTCTCCCGAAGGGCCTGAGGGTTACTACTGCTAAATAAATTATCTGTTAGAAAAACACAACTAACGAAATAATAAAACCTGCCAACCATTTCTAGAGTACTCACCATGTGCCATACATATGGAGTCTTTTATATGAATTGTCTCATTAGGTTTTTACAACGGCCCTGGGAGGTAGATATCATTATGATCTTCATCATTTGCAGATGGAGAAATTGAAGCATCAAGATATCTCAACTTGTGCAGGAGCGCCTGGCTAGGGAGTATTAGAGCTGGTTTTAGGGTCCAGACAGTCAACTCAGTGCTACGTGCTTTATCAGGACAAGATGCTGAAGAAAGTGTAGGCTTCCTTCTTGGGGCTCACAGTGGCTAAGACTCTGTTACGCAGAAGCCAAGGATGTGGAGACTTTCTGGAGGAGAGGATGGTGTTTGCTGAATCCCAAAGAGTGTCTGAGTCATTTAGTGGCTAGCCAATTCTTAATTCGTAAATGGACCACCATATGGACAGAATTTATCAATCAGCAAAATTCTTCCCTCAGGTTTTTGCTGGAAAATATTCTGAACCATCTAATAAACCAGCTGCCGGTAAAAACTGAATGGAGAACAATAATATTTAGGGAAGGTAACTTAAGGAGCATATTCTCTGCTTCTCTGGATACATTTGGTTCCATGTATGGGTTGTATTAGACTATGAGAAGGTGACATTCTTGGACTACATGACTTTATCCATGGAAAATTGTTTTCATTAAGCTGTGTTTTTATATAAGCCTTCTAATTGTTTTTGAAAGTTTTAACAAAACTATCTGCATATACCCCTTATGTAATATTTCTAAGAAATTTTTCTCTGAGTTTTTCACTAGGAAAAGCTTTTGCTTCCCTGAGAAGCTATCGTGTTTCTTCCCAAATAATAAGAATTGTGTAATTCAACCTGTGTCTGCCTTCACTGTGACTGCCAGGAAACTCAGCAGTAGAGATACAGTGTATTCGGTGATAAGGGGCCTGAGCTCTCTGGTGTCAGACTTCCTGGGTTCAAAACCTGATTCTTCCACTTACTGAAGTTTCAAGTTTCTTAACTTGGGCAAGTTTCTTAACTTTCCTGTTTTTCAGTTTCCTCACCTATAAAATGGCAGTGGTAATGCCGTGTTTCCTTGGTTTTCAGCCATGGTTTTTATGTTTGTTTGTTGTTTATGTTTGTTTTTTGTTTTAACATCTCTGAATTGCCTTAGTTTAACTGGCAGTTTTTCCTTTCTTAATGATGCCTTATATGCGGTGAAATATGGTATCTTTCAACCACGTGGTTATTATAAGAACTACATAAGGTGACACACATCACGTAACACATGAATATCATGAATGTTATGACCTTTTTTCACGCTCACTCCCAGGAACCACAGTCACCCTTATTGTTGGTTCATCTGCTCTTCTCTTAACTGTTCTCTTCCTTTTATTTCCATTTTATTCCTTTTGTATTATCAGTCCCTTTTGAAAACCAGTGTAAATGAATTGCAAAAAAGTAGATAGTGTTGTAAGGTGCATTAATTATAACTACCACCAACTGAAACCACCCCCAAATAAATACCAACCTCTTGGACAAGAGAACAGTCAAGTCCACAGGCACACGTCCTTCTATCAGAGGAAAGGAAATATCGACTATCTGTTGTCAGGCTAATCCCAGGAACACCACTGAAAAAACAGCTCAGTTAAAATCAATGATTATTTTTCTGTTTGATAGTTATTGGTCGCAGACAGTCTGAACCTCTTTCTAATTGGCAGAACATGACCTGGAAAGACTTTTATGTTATGTTGTATCTGTGACACCTTTCCTACATGCTTTAACTTCTTTGCTCTCTAAATAATAACTTTAAGCTCCTGCTCTTTAGTGGTTCAGTAGCTACTGAAATGAGGATTGGCCAATTTTTCCCATTACAGACAAGGAATTTTTTTAGAAGTTGTCTTCCACTTGGCATTAGGTACAGGTCTAGAACCTCTACTTGGTTCTCCCCTTGTACGGTAGTTCTGGAACACTGTGCTGGTGCCAGGTGGCGGGGGGAGGGAGGACAAACAAAATTGAAAGGGGCAGAGTTTTATTTGTTCAGTGCCTATGCTGTGCCAGACCTTCGCTTGGCAGTTTACGCACACAGTCTCACTTGATCCTGATGATAATATTGTGAGCAGGTATTATTATCTTCTTTTTACAAATGAGGAAACAATCTCAAAGTGGATCAACTTGCACAAGCTCACACAGCCAGTAAGTGATAGATCTGTGATTTAGATCAAATCCTGCCTGGTTCCGAAGTCCAGGATCTTTCCATTAATACTTCCCGAGGTCCCTGTCCTCTGTCACTTGTTTGTTCATTCATACTTTCACCCGCTCATTCAGGCACTCAGTCATTCATTCAACCAGCAGACATTTATTAATTGCCTGCTCTGTGTCAGGCACTGTGCTGGGCCCTGAAGATACAAAGATGAATAAGACTTGGTCTCCCCTCTTATGTCCCAATGGAGAACACAGACAAGCCAACAGACAAGCCAAGACACATGGTAGACATGCGTGCGTGCAGAGCCCTGTGTGTGTGTGTGTGTGTGTGTGTGTGTGTGTGTGTGTGTACAAGCTAGTTGAGGACCCCTGCACCTTTTTCCCCCTAAACATTAACATTTACTGGTCAAAGAAGTTAGCAGTCCCATCTCCCTGTCCCTGCCGTGTCTCTTTAAATTCATTCTCTACACTGCAGCCAGAGTGGTTTTCCAGACGCACACCTACTTATATCACTTTCCTTTTTAAAACCCCTGGATGGCTCTTGATAGCCCCAGGATAAAGTCCAGACTTCCTAGCAAGGCTTACTAGCCCCTTCTTGATCTTCCCTGCGTCTCCCTCCACCTTGCAGTGCTTGATTCGGCTGTCCGGGATTTCTGTGATGCTCTTAGAATACAGTCCAGACTTATAATCCTGCATCTTCCTTCACCCCCAAGTCTTTGATCCAGCACTACAGAACTTCTTGCAGATCTAAGAAATCTCAGGGGCTTCCCTGGTGGCGCAGTGGTTGAGAGTCCGCCTGCCGATGCAGGGGACACGGGTTCGTGCCCTGGTCTGGGAAGATCCCACATGCTGCGGAGCGGCTGGGCCTGTGAGCCATGGCCGCTGAGCCTGCGCGTCCGGAGCCTGTGCTCCTCCACGGGAGAGGCCACAGCAGTGAGAGGCCCGCGTACCGCAAAAAAAAAAAAAAAAAAAAAAGAAATCTCAGAACACGCTCTGCATCTCTGGGCTCTGACCTTTTGCCCCAGGTGTTCTCCTCGCTTGGAACATCCCCACCTCCACCCCAACCCCCTCTTGACCTTCTTGTCTTCCTTCACCATTACCTCCTGTGGGAAGCATTCCCTGACCCCAAAACCTAGGTCAGGGGTCTCTGCTTTGTGTCCCCATCTATTCATGCATGACCAGCATTTATCACATAGTTTTACAACCTCCTGTAGACACATGTCCTCTCTGTTGGCCTGTGAGGACCAGGAGCTTGAGCTTGTTCTCTGCTGAGTCCTCAGCAGCTGGGACCCTGACTGGCACATATTAGGAGCCTAATAAGCATTGTTGAGTGAATGGATCAGAAATTTATATGCCAACATGAAGAAAACAGAGACCCCGTTTTCTTTTATGCTAGTATGCACTGAAAAATGTTTAGCCTTTTTCTTTTATTTTTTTCACAGTCTGATAGTTAATATTATGTGTCAACTTGTTGGGTCATGGGATGCCCAGATCTGGGTGTGTCTGTGAGAATGTTTCTGGAAGAGGTTAGCATTTGGGTTGGTGGACTGAGTAAAGCTGCCCCATTGTGGGGTGTGTGTGGGGGGGTTGCATCATGCATCTGCTGAGGGCCTGATGGAACAAAAAGGGGGAGGAAGGGAGGATCCTTGCTCTGTCTGGCTGATTGGGCTGGGACATCGATCTTTTCCTGCCCTTGGTGCTCTTGATTTTCAGGCCTTCAGATTCTCACAGGAATCTACACCATCAACTCTCTGGCTCTCAGGCGCTGGAACTGGGTCTCCAGCTCACAGATGGCAAGTCATGGGACTTGGCAGCCTCCATGGTCCTGTGAGCCAGGTCCATATAATAAACTTCATATATATAATATATAAACAAATATATTTCTATCAACATATTTAAATGAATAATACATTATATAAATAATATAAATATATTAAAATAAATACAAATATATTTGTTCTGTTTCTCTGGAGGACCCTGACTAATACACGTGGCTAAGTTGATGGACCTACACCTGATATGCAAATACACGAACAAGTGCAAGTTGAAAATTGTGGAAAGCAGCAGCAGTGAGAAGAAGGGATGGTGGTCTAGAATTTATTAAGATGAGAAGGCTGGTATCTTTTGTTCTATAATAGAACACATTGTGATTAACAAGTAGGAAACAGAATGCAAGCGCACCCACACTAGTGAGACAACTGAAACATTTCTAATAAAAAAGCATGTCCAGGGCTTCCCTGGTGGCGCAGTGGTTGAGAGTCTACCTGCCGATGCAGGGGACACGGGTTCGTGCCCCGGTCCGGGAGGATCCCACATGCCGCGGAGCGTCTGGACCTGTGAGCCATGGCCACTGAGCCTGCAGAGAGGCCACAACAGTGAGAGGCCCGTGTACCACACACACACAAAAAAAAGCATGTACAGCAGAGAGAGTGACTATGGAGCAAATGGAAGGCTCATTCTTGAGTTTGAAGGAGGAGCATAGGAGTGGTACCTGCTGCATTAAATCAATGGCAGGGACAAAGTGGGAGGGCTCCAGGGGACATGGCCTGGCCACCAGGAGCTTAGTAGGTTTGCTTGATTGGAGTTGAAGTTCCACTTGGGAGAAGGAGAGGTTGGTAAAAACCTTGCTGAAGAGTCTGGGCTGCTGGTTGGGTGGTTTGCTGTGAATACCCTGGGTATCTGGACGGATAGCAGACTACTGAACATTGGACCATGAGAACAGTACTGCCATTTCTGCATTTTCTTTTCTTTTTAATTTTTATTTGTTTACTGAAGTATAGTTGATTTACGTTTCAGGTGTACAGCAAAGTGATTCAGTTATATATATATATATATATATATATATATATATATATATATATATATATATATGTTCTTTTCCAGATTCTTTTCCCTTATAGGTTATTATAAGATATTGAATATCGTTCCCTGTGCTGTACAGTAGGCCCTTGTTGTTTATTTTATATATAGTAGTGTATATCTGTTAATCCCAAATTCCAAATTTACCCTTCCCCCTGCCCTATGCATTTTCTTTATTGCTTTCTCTGTCTGGGCAGTATAGTAGATTCCTTTTTTCGTTTGTTTCTAGATCAGCTTTAATGAAAATCTACTGTGGGTTGAGAGATGCCACCTTTATTTCAAGGGTGCAAGGGAAAGACAACGGTGACCCTCTGCAGCGAGCAAAGTATAACACCTGGAGTCTGGCTTGCTTGTCTCATACTATCCCAGAGTTCAGGTGAAGGAGAAGGTGAAAAATTCTGCAGTTCAAAAAGAAAAAGAAAACAACAACAAAAAATCCAAACCAAAAGACTTGTCTTTTGTGCTCCTTTGGAGTAGGGCATTGAGCACTCACAGCCACCTTGTCGTTAATTCCCTGGATGTATCTACAGCCTTCTCCAGACAGCCACATTTTTCCACTGACGAAACATTTAATTCTCAGTGACATTTCTCCATCATTATAAATAGCAGGGAATTTTCAGTCATGTTTTAAGTGCCAAAGCTTTTTTCGCCCAGTGGGGCTATAGCAGTTTGAGCAGAGCCATTTGGATCCTAAAACAGATCGACTGGCTAGTATTACACTTGGCTCTTCAAAGAGAACTGCTGATTTTAGCACATTAGGAAGTTTCACAGGGGTATACATTTTCATATTTTCCTCCTCCAGTCAGGAGTTTCCATGGCACCAAAATTTTTGTGTAGCTGTCCACACTCTGGGATAGCTCCAATGATCTCTAAGGGCGTCACACATTTTGAAAAAAATTATCAAAAAGAAATTAGTTTCAATTCACAGTAGTTACGGAAAATTCCCCAGCCCTGACAAAGAGTGTTACAGAGTCACCCAGCTAGGTCATTCCAGACCTGGGACTCGCCTGTGTCCTCAGGTCCATCACTGTCACATTATCTGGAGTGATGCGTATTGCCCGGGAGCTTATCTTCCTCTGCTGTTCTGCCCCGTATCCCTTCCATTGTTCCTCGTTTATGTACTGGTGAGTGATATGGGTTAATAAAACTTGGGAGAAAACATCATGTATGCAGCACGAAGATTAAATCTGGTGAGTGTTGATTAGCATTCTCAGTACTGCTTTAAAAATATATACTGTAATGAACTCTTCTCGGCTAAAATATGGCGTTACATGATCTTAATTCTGGTTTCTGTGCCGTCGTAATCTACGTGAGTAGTATTGCTTCCTGGTCCTGGGTAGAATGAGGATACTGAGCTTACTTTCTTTTTAAAATGTTGTAGGAACATCAACAAATCGTTTTTTAAATATCCCCAGGAAGGTAGAAGTAAGTATAGAAAGAGGGAGCGTTGATGTGCTCTGGGTTGTATTGGGTCTGGGCAGGAGTGGTCCTCCAGTGAAGTTTTTTGGTTTGTTTTTGTTTCTTAAATAACAGCTTTATTGAGATATAATTTACACGTCATAAAATTTGCCCATTTAAAGTGTACAACTGAGTGGTTTTTATATATTCACAGAGTTGTCCAACCATCAGCACTCACTCATTTTGCAATATTTTCATCACCCCCCCAAATAAGCCCTGTACACATCAGCAGTCACTCCCTATTCCCCCTTCCTGTCAGTCCTAGGCAACAACTACTTTCTGTTTCTGTGGATTTGCCTATTCTGGACATTTCATGGGAGTGGGATGACACACTGTGCGGCCTCTTGTGTGTAGCTTCTCTTACTTAGTGTGCCATTTTCAGGGTTTATCCATGTTTCAGCAAATATCAGAACTTCGTTCCTTTTTTATTGCTGAACGATGTTCTGTATGTGTATGTAACCTTGTTCATCCATTCATTGATTGATGAATTGGGTTGTTTCCACTTTTTGGCAATTGTGAATAATGGTGCTATGAACATTTATGTGCAAGTTTTTGTGTGGATATATGTTTTCAGTTCTCTCTAGGAGTGGCATTGCTGGGTCATATGGCGACTCTATGTTTTCTCATATGAAGAACTGCCAAACTGTTTTCCCAAAGTTTCCAAGGCACTGTTTTACATTCCCACCAGCAGTGTATGGGGGTCCCAACGTCTCCACATACTTACTCATCAACACTTGCTATTGTCTGTCTTTTTGATTTTAGCCATCCTAGTGGATGTGAATTGGTATCTTATTGTGGTTTGGGTTTGCATTACCCTAGTGGTTGATCATGTAGAGTGTCTTTTCATGTGCTTATTGACCGTTTGTATGTCATCACTGGAGAAATGTCAATTGAAATCCCTTGCCCATTAACATATTTTTAAATAGGTTTTTTTTTAAAGAGCAGTTTTAAGTTCACAGCAAAATTGAGTGGAAGGTAGGAGAGTTCCTACACACCCCCTGCCCCCATACACACATAGCCTCCCCAACTATCAACATCCTGCACTAGAGTGGTACATTGTTACAGTTGGTGAACCTGCATTAACACAAAGTCATTATCACCCAAAGTCAGTAGTTTACGTTAGGGTTCACTCTTGGTGTTGTACATTCTAGGGTTCACTCTTGGTGTTGTATATTCTATGGGTTTTGACATATGTATAATAACGTGTATTCACCATTACAGTATCTATCATACAGAATTGTTTTACTGCCCTAAAACCTTTTCATGCTCCACCTATTCATCCCTCTTGCCCCCCTAACTCCTGGCAATCACTGATCTTTTTACTGTCTCCATAGTTTTTGCCTTTTCTGAAATGTCATATAGTTATAATCTTACAGTTAGCCTTTTCATATTGCATCTTCCAAAGTGGCTGCACCATTTTGCATTCCCACCAGCAATGAATGAGAGTTCCTATTGTTCCATATTTATACTAGCATTTGGTGATGTCAACATTTTAGATTTTTGCCATTCTAATAGCTATATGAGGTATCTCATTATTGTTTCTTTCATTCATTTTAAAATTGATTTATTTGTCTTTTTTGTTGAGTTGTAAGGGTTCTTTATGTATTCTGGATATAAATTATATATCCTTATCAGATATGTAATTTGCAAATATTTTCTCCTATTCTGTGGGTTTTTTTTCACTTTCTTGATGGTATCCTTTGAAGCACAAATGTTTTTAATTCTGATGAAGTTCAGTTTATCTGGTTTTTTTGTGGCTTGTGCTTTTGGTGTCATATCTAAGAAACCATTGCCTAATTCAAGGTCATGAAGACTTAGTCCTATATTTTCTTCTAAGAGTTTTATAGTTGATGCTCTTACATTTTGATTGACGATGTATTTTGAATTAACTTTTATATATGATATTAGATGGGAGTCCAACTTCATTTTTTTAATCTTACTAAATAGTGATTTATTTATTTATTTTAATATCTTTATTGGAGTATAATTGCTTTACAATGTTGTGTTAGTTGCTGCTGTATAACAAAGTGAATCAGCTATACATATACATATATCCCCATATCTCCTCCCTCTTGCGTCTCCCTCTCACTCTCCCTATCCCACCCCTCTAGGTGGACACAAAACACTGAGCTGATCGCCCTGTGCTATGTGGCTGCTTCCTACTAGCTATCTATTTTACATTTGGTAGTGTATATATGTCCATGCCAGTCTCTCACTTCGTCCCAGCTTACCCTTCCCCCTCCCTGTGTCCTCAAGTCCATTCTCTACATATGCGTTTTTATTCCTGTCCTGTCCCTAGGTTCTTCAGAACCTTTTTTTTATTTTTAGATTCCATATATATGTGTTAGCATACGGTATTTATTTTTCTCTTTCTGACTTACTTCACTCTGTATGACAGTCTCTAGGTCCATCCACCTCACTACAAATAACTAAATTTCATTTCTTTTTACGGCTGAGTAATATTCCATTGTATATATGTGCCACATATTCTTTATCCATTCATCTGTTGATGGACACTTCGGTTGCTTCCATGTCCTGGCTATTGTAAATAGAGCTGCAATGAACATTGTGGTACATGATTCTCAACTTCATTCTTTTACATGTGGATATCCAGCTGTCCCAGTACTGTTTGTTGAAATTACATTCTTTCCCCTCGAAGGTCTTGGAACCTTTGTAAAAAATCAATTGATCAAAAAAAATAAGTCAATTGATCATAAATGTAAGGGTTTATTTCTGGACTCTAAATCTTATTCCATTGAGCTGTAAGTCTATCCTTGTTCCAGTATCAGTCTCAATTATTGTAGCTTTGTGGTAAGTTTTGAAATCAAGAAGTGTGAATTCTTTGGCTTTTTAAAAAAAAACATCATTTTGTCTATTCTGGGTCCCTGCATGGAGTTTTTATTGCTAGAGTTCCATTTCCACTTAAGATTTTGGCTTCAGGAAGAAGGGGGCAGGGTTAGTGGCTGACGGAGAGGATAATGACTGAGCATAAAGTTGCTGCAGTGTGATTCAGTGCTTTGTTCCGGTGTCCATGGTAACACAGGTGCTTCAGTAGGTTTCTTACATTCTGAGGGAAACGTCTTTGAACACCACTACCACCCCCCCCAACTTTTCATGGCTTAGAGAAGCTGAAAGCCCTTTTTAAAACTTCTTTGAACATCCTCAGACTCATGATCCCAGGGTCTCCCCTGTCTAGCACCTGCATCTGGGTGGGCCATCTCAGATTCTTTCCCCGTGACACCTTTGGTGACAGACTGAGCCACCTCATTGGTTCTATAAATCATGCAATCATGCCAAGCATTTTGCAACTTCGGTAGACTGCCAATGAAAATTGGCAGCTCACTTGGAGTAGTTCTGCAGGGTAGGTAATATTCTTCCATCTCAGTCACCCTTTCTTCTCTCTCTCCTCAGTCCCTTCATTCCAGATCTCCCCCTCCCCTTCTCTAGTGCTTGATGCTCAATTATACAGAACAGCTTTCCTCTTTCTTAGATGCCTCATTCAGGCTTTGAAGATATAACTTCTAGCCCGAGGAACTCAGCAAAACCTTTATGCAACAGCAGCAGATCTGTCTCTAAGAGGGGTTCTCCTCGCCACCTGCTAAGACAAGAAAACCTTTCCCATCTCCTTTCATATGTTAACTCACAGCAAAGTCTGTCAGCTCTACCAGGGAATTTGTTAGGCAGGTGCAGATCTGCCATGAGCTCCAGTAGGAAGGAACAGGGAGCCAGGTTTCTGAGGTCCTTCCTGGGTCCAACATTTTCGGAGTCTGTGAATCCTTAGATTCCTTATCAGAGCCTCTTCAACATTTTCATGAAAGCAACCAGACAGTGGCTTAAACATTCATGGCTTTATTTTCTTGTGTAAAAAGTCCACAGTTAGGCAGCCCAGAGCTGGCATGCAGGCTCCTTGCATCCTGCTGCTCTGATGTCCTTAGAGGACCACCTCGGGATCCCAGATGGCTGCTTGAGCACTCTGCTTCACGTCTACATTCCTTTCAGCAGGAAAAAGGAAGACAAAGACAGGGTGCCTTTTCCCTTTAAGGAGACTTCCTGGAAGTGACAGACAACACTCCCACCTACATTTAATTGACCAAATCTTAGTCATATGGCCACACAAAGGAGACTGGGAACTGTAATTCCAAGGACCATGTGCCTAGTTAAAAGCAGAGTGTTCCAATACTTCCTCTGGACTTGGTGATAACACTTCACTTCCCAGAAGGCTGGACTTAGGCTCATGAGGCTCTGTGGGAACTGGTGTTTAGGGCCTTTGGATTCCATCATGTGACCAGGAGCAAGAGTAGGGGCTGCCTCTGGAGGCAGACACACTGTAATTACCAAACCGGAAGCACGGTGCAGGGTATAAAATAGGGCCACAAGAAATGTTTGTTGGAAGAACAAAAGAACAAGTGAATTTACTGCACCTACAGTTCAGCCTTGTATGGCTGTGGTTGTAGTGTCCTTTGGGGGCTTTTTTGATGCTGTTTGCTTTAACCCACCAAACTTTTATTGAGCATCTATTACATGCCAAGAAATCAAGAATTGAGGGGAATCAAAGATGAATAACCATGGTGCCTACCTTCAGGGAGCTTCCATCTAGTGGGAAAGACAGGAAGCAAACAGAAATTTCAATGTCAGTATCCGGTATGAGGAAACACATAAGAGGGGCACCCAACCCAATCTCTGGAGAACAGGGGATAGACACCTCCTGGAGGAGGTGATGCCCAAGGCAAGTCTTAAAGATTGCTTAGGAATCATCCCAGCGTTGAAGGAAGGGAGAGAGAAAAGCATGTGTGAAGGGTCATTGGTGAGAGGAACTGTCAGTAGTTGGAAGTGACCATACTATAGTTATCTTCTCAAGGCCCCCGTTTTATCACCTCTCTCCTTCGGCCATCAGTGTTCTGTAATACCCTTTGCCTAAAGAACGTGGTCCCCACTTCCGGTCATGGCATTCAGGGCTCCCCACCCTGTTGGTCTCCTACCCATGCTCCTTTCTAATCATACCGGTTTGGCCCCCATTCCTTGAACATGTTCCTCATTCCCACATCTTGGCTGATTATATAATCTCTGCATACAGTAACTTTTCCTAGCTTCTCCTCTGGTCAAGTCTTACCTCCTTTTGGGAAGTTCTAACTAAGATGTCACCTTGTTTGTGAAGCCTTAAATTTGTCCTGAATTGGACCTGCTTTGCCTGTCTCCCGTGGCTCCAGGACTCACGTTTCACCATGTCGTGCTGATCACCTTCAATTCTATTTTTATTTTTATTTATTTATATTTATTTATTTTTATTTATTTATTTTTTTGCGGTACGCGGGCCTCTCACTGTTGTGGCCTCTCCCGTTGCGGAGCACAGGCTCCGGACGCGCAGGCTTAGCGGCCATGGCTCACGGGCCCAGCCGCTCCACGGCATGTCGGATCTTCCCGGACCGGGGCACAAACCTGTGTCCCCTGCATCAGCAGGCGGACTCTCAACCACTGCGCCACCAGGGAAGCCCCTGAGTCATTTTTATGTCCGTGATTCTTTACTAAAAGAGCGACATGAAGGCACAACCACTTTAGACTCAAATCTGGGTTCGATACTCCACTTAAGCAGGAGTGATGTGCCTTGGGGAAAGCCTCTCCCCTCCCTGGCTTCCCAACTTGCTCATTTGTACGAGAGAGATAACAATAATCACCACTGCAAGGAGTGGGTTGGATGATTAGATGAAGTAACATAGGTGAAGTGTATTTCATAGAAACCGGCACATAATAGGGGCTCAGGAATACTTAACCAAATGAAACGGGCTGCGACCTGATTGCTGCTGTTTGTTTTGGTCCTGTTTTTTCCAGGCCGGGGGTCTTGGGGCCTGTCATCCTCATACACAGTCTCATGTGAGAAATGGTGTGGGCATTCTAATTATTTGGTGCCGTAGACTTTTTTTTTAAATTAAGGAGGGCTGCAAGATTTTACATTTTCAGGGGAATATCCAAGGGAATTGAAAGCCAAGAAAAATATGCATCTTCAGGGCATGTGTTTTTTTTTGGGTTTTTTTTTTTTTTTGCGGTATGAGGGCCTCTCACTGTTGTGGCCTCTCCCGTTGCGGAGCACAGGCTCCGGACGCGCAGGCTCAGCGGCCATGGCTCACGGGCCCAGCCGCTCCGCGGCATGTGGGATCTTCCCGGACTGGGGCACGAACCCCTGCATCGGCAGGCGGACTCTCAACCACTGCGCCACCAGGGAAGCCCCAGGGCATGTGGTTTTGAAAACCCTGCGTGTGTGGATTTGCTGGTTGCTGCTGCAGAGCTGTGAACATTGAAAGCTAGGAGAGTGAAGAAGCAGTTGTGTCTCATTCTCCTGCAATGATTTTCTGAGCAGAGAGGGTCAGGGCTCCATATACTCACTAACCCATAATTCCTCACCTCCTCTTCTCCTGCCTGATACAGCCCTGATCCATATAAGCAGGAGACAGTTTTATTTTGTTTTGTTTTTTAAGAGACAGTTTTTCTTCTTCTGATTCTGTGACTGTTAGTGTACGGATATGTATTTATTTATGTTTTCCTTAGCCTTGTTCAAAATCAGAATTTGCAGTGGTGAGCTTGTAAATATAGCCTATCTCTCTGTAGTTTAGTTGCTGTTAAGCAGAGGTACATGTCAGAATTGCCTGGGAAACTTAAAAAAAATACAGATTCCATGCCCCCTCCACCCTGGCCCTCCGTGGGTGGTGATTCACTAAATCTAGAGTGGGCTGGGGCACATCTGGCAACTTCGCAAAGTCCCCAGATGTGTCTATCCCTGGTTGAGAAGCTTTGCTCCAGATCACCCAAATGGTCTTTTAAAATCTGGAAACCCCACACAACTGGCCAGAGTGACAGCCTGTGTGAGAGATGGCAAGTTTGAATGCCACTCAGGAAATTTACTACTGAGCTGAGGTTGGCAAGCTGCCAGGCTGTTGGCTTTAAAGGGAACGAGAGTCTGCAGTTTTGTTGAAAGAGAAGTTTCCTCTGCAATCAGGGGACTCGGCTAATGAGCATGCAGACCATGCTGAATAGGGAATAAGGCATTTAGAGGAATGAATGGGGGTGTGTGTGTGTGCTCATTGAGAAGGCTCACCCCCATCTCTCAGTGTGGGCAGCAGAGAGGCTGGGGCCAGACGTTGGACTAGAGAGAACCTCAGGTCTAGTAAGCCAAAGTCAAGTTCAGAGAGGTTATCTGAGAAAAGGAGGAACAGGTAGATGCTATAGGGCCAGAGTCCTGAACGCTTTTGATGCAGTAATCTTTTAAAAACATGAGTCAGATCATGTCACCCCTTTGCTTAAAACTCTCCAATGAATTCCCATTGTGCTTAGAATGAAATCCAGACTCCATACAATGGCCTGCTAGCACCTACCTGCCCATCTCTGCGTGGCCGGTTCCTTTTCATTGTTCAGGTCTCAGCTCAGATGTCTCCTTACGAGGCCTTTCTTGTGCACCTCCTCCCAATGTCACTTTGAAATGCATTACCCTGTTTTATCTTTGCTTTTTCATGGAATTTATCACCACATAAAAATCTCTCATTTATTTCCTTACTTGTGTACTTACTGGTTTGCTTCTCTATCCATCTCTTCCATTAGAATGCAGGTTCCACGAGAGCAGACCTACGTACCTGGTTCGATTCTGCATTCCCAGCACCTGGAACAGTGCTAGCCACAGAGTGGGAGCTCAGTAAATAAGTAATCAAGTGAATGAATGAACGAGTGAATGCAGATTCCAGATCTCAAGCCAGTAAGCTGGAGTCCAGACTGTAGTTCTAGCAGCTCGGGGTCAGCAACCAGGCCAAAGGCAGTCACACATCGGAGCTGAGAAGGGAGCCCAGTCAGCTCTGTCTGTGTAGGAGTCTCCTTACAGCCTCCTCAGTGGGACCTGAGCCCAAGGGGAGGAAGAGTGTCCACTGGGTAGATTGGCCCCCAGTGCACTGAGGAGGGAGCTGGGGAGTCTGCCTCTGACACCTCAGAAAGGGTGAATGTACATTTAACAAGACGTAGAAATCCAGTGAAGTGTGAGTCACACCAATGTTCTCTCCGACCTTCTGTCCAATGTGATGGAACACAATGAATTTTACGATGTAAGATGTTTAATGTGGGGTTTTTTAGAAAGGCGCCATGATGATGAACAATTTGTGGTGGAGTGTGCCTGGGAGGGGTGCCCAGGGACACATACACACCCATGCACACACGCACACGCAAAGAACTCACATCCCTTTCTGCACAATTCTCTTTGGCTAGGTCCTCACTTTTTGAGCTGCATTAAGGTGCCACTTGCTTTGGAAACCATTGCCCCAGGACCATGGGAGGTGCTCTGATTTGCAGTCCCTTTGCCTGAGCACATCCTACCCTCCCAGGGTTGTCAGTTACCTGTTCCCTCTCACACCCCCAGGACTGCAAGCGCCTCAAAGGACTGTGTTGTTTGTCTTTACTTCCCTCACCAAGCACAGTGCCTGACCCACAGTAGGTGCGTAGTAAATGTTGGTTAAATGCACAAACACATGCACACACGTGTCACTGCAGGAACATAGTTTGGCTTTGTCTCAGTTCAGGGAAACGGAATAGTTCCACGGGCACAGAGCACTTGATCTGCTAAAATAGCTCGTGGTTTGGAAACCTGCAAAATACAGGTCAGACGAGCAGGCCACATTTGGACAACAGGCTGGGGTCCAGCCAGAGAGGGTGTTGGCTTGTCCTAGAGAAGGGCAAGGCTTGAGTTTTTCTCTGGGCTTTACTTTCCTAGCATAAAAGGGCACAGAAGGGGAAAAATCCCCAACAGTATTAAAGCCATTGTCTTCAGCAGCATGCAGATCCCTCTGACCTTGAACTCACTGATGACATGGTATCAATTGCACCTGCAATCCCACGGCAGCAGCTGCTAGCAGAAGCCATGCTAACAGGGCTCTGAGAGAGAGAGTTTTGTTCCAGCCTGACCAGCACAGCTGGCTTTGCAGCCTCAGCCTGGGCAGGGGTTTCTGTAAAGCTGTGTCTTGCAGGGATTGCAGTTTTGTCTTGGGAAAAACACAGATTGGCCTGAACTGGTTGAGGGGAGGAACAGAGAGAAAGAGGTTTCTCAGGCTTTGCAGAGCTCTTATAACCACATGGAGCAGATTTTCTGAGTTGATGGGCTTTGCCTGCAGAAGGCTGCATAGCACCAAGGGAAGGCGGGTCGGGAGTCCTCCGTTTCCGTCCTCTGAAGAGCCGGTCACAGAGAGTAATGGCATCTTTCCCATCGGATTTTTTATTTCGTCCTTCAGGTAAAGAGTAATCTGTGATTTTGCCTTAGGTGGACTGATAGAATGACCACAGTCCCAAGCCTTTTACTCGAATCATCTCATTTAATCCACACAATATTATTATCCCCATTTTCACAAATGAGAAAACTGATACTTGGAGAGGCTAAGCAGGTTGTCCCTTAAAGCCACTGGTTAGTAAATGACAGAGCCCAGATTTGAATCCAACGCAGTTAAAGGTGTATATGGGATATATACAAATCTGCAGAACTTCAGAGTTTTCTTTCTCAGCAGTGAACCTTATAATGTCTTTGTCCTCTTTGCCTTTGTTTGGATAGAGAGGAGATGGCCAAGGTCTGTGGATTTGCCAGCTGGGGTCTGGAGCGTCTGGGGGTGTCCCGGAGTAGCTGTCAGCTGCCCTGTGGCGACTGGGGAGGCTCTGAGGCCAGGCCAGAGGGCATTCAAGCCACACACAGACCACCCAGGAGCAGCCACCTGGCCTTTCTTCCTCTGGGATTGGCCAGTGTTAGGAAGAAAAGCCAGGATATGGACTTTACAAATGGCTTGTTGAGGGATGGGGTTGGGGGGCTTCCAGATTGAGAGAGGTTGGCAAAGAGTGAAAATAACTCTTCAACCCAAAAGTAAGGCAGCATTGGGCAGGAGGTCTGGGCTACACAGATGACAAGCTGGTCCTTGAAGTGGCTGAGCCAAAGAGAAAGGCTAGGAAGTGCCAGGAATAGAATAGGGAATCAGTGGGAAATTTAAAAGTTGAATTAGAAAACCTGAAAGGAAAACAGCGTTGGGGGATATGAGAAGGCTCTCAGTTGTACTGGCATAATAGATCTTGTGATTCTCAAACCTTTTCTCCTGTTGTCAAGAGCATAACCTTAGGTCTGAACATTGAATTGAGATGTGTGTTTTTAGCAGAATGGTTGGGAGGGAAAACAAGAGCCAATACTGGCCCAGTTTGGTAGAGAATTAGACTTATTTTAAAAGAGAAAAAAGAAAGAAGAAGAAAAGATAGGACTGTCAGGACCAAGCAAGGGTGGGAGAAGAGAGCTGAGAACTCTACCCAAGGTCTCCATTTAGAAGTTGTAATATGTTTAGCAGGCAGGAACTTGTTCCAAAAGACTGGGCTACAAGAGACATCCTGTTAACTTATTTTCCTAAATCAAGTTAAATTTAGCTGTAGGTCTCCACTTATCAGGGTTGGAGGCAGGTTCTTTTTTTTTTTTTTTTTTTTTTTTTTTTGCGGTATGCGGGCCTCTCACTGTTGTGGCCTCTCCCGTGGAGGAGCACAGGCTCCGGACGCGCAGGCTCAGCGGCCATGGTTCACGGGCCCAGCCACTCTGCGGCATGTAGGATCTTCCCGGACCAGGGCACGAGCCCGTGTCCCCTGCATCGGCAGGCAGACTCTCAACCACTGCGCCACCAGGGAAGCCCGGCAGGTTCTTATTAATGGTGTGTATGTGTGGTTTTCAACAGCTTTATTGAATCAAAATTCACACACCAAACAATTCACCCTTGAAAATATATAATTCAGTGACTATACATTCAGAGAGTTATGCAAGCATTACAATTTTAGAACATTTTTGTTACTTTAAAAAGAAACCCTGTATTCATTAGCAGTCATTCTCCTACTTTCCCCCAACCCTCCCAGCCCTAGGCAACCACCAGTCTACTTTCAGTCTCTATGGATTTGCTTGTTCTGGACATTTAAATAAATGGGATCATACAATATGTAGTCCATTGTGAACTGGCTTCTTTCGCTTAGCATCATGTTTGCAAGGGTCATCTATGTTGTAATATTTATCAGAACTTCATTCCTTTTTATGGCTGAATAACAATCCATTGTGTAGGTATGCCTCACTTTATTTACCCAGTCGCCAGTTGATCTTTGGTTTTCTCCACCTTTTTTGCTGTTACGAATAATGCTGCTGTGCGCATGTGTATAAAGGGGTTCCTCATAAGTTTGGGGGATCTCTGGTCTTCAGTCCCCATGAAGACCACAAGATGCTCATTTCCCAAATCTGTGTGGCCCATTTGAAAGTTAGTGGTTCTTCTATTCTCCATATCCTCTTAGATCCCCCTGCCAGACTCTGCAAAGGGATGGCCACTGTTTGCAAGGCTGGCCTTATGGCTCTGTTCCCTGGCAGCCATGTGCCACTCCCATCAGAAGCCCAGCTACCTCCTAGGATATCACGTGGAAGGAGCAATCTGCCTTTGCTGCTACTTAAAGGACAGGGCAGCAACACCATCCTCCACTAAATCTACCATCACCAACATATTTTTTTTTCCTGTATAATTGCACCAGCATTGAATTTTGCCATTTGTATTTATTTTAGTTTAATGTGTGCAGTTATGTCTTAAGTTATTTTAGTTTGTTTTGCTATAATGCCTAGGGATGCTACATTTCTCTCTCCTTTCTTTTTCTCTTTCCTTTCTTTCTCTCTCTCCTTCCTTCCTTCCTCTCTTTCTTTCTTTCCTTTTTTCTTTCTCTTTTTCTTTCATTCCCCTTCCTTCCTCTCTCTCTCTCTCTTTCTTTCTTTCTTTTTCTTATGTTTACATTTCCTTTGGGCTAAGTGAACCATCTCCTCTGGCCCACTTAATGAATACAGTCTGGGCTTTTTGTATATATTTATATCAGTTCTTTTTTTTATATCAGTTCTTTATACATACTATTTTTGAATAGTGAAGTTTTATCAGTTATGTTTGTCCTATTTCCACATTACTTTTTATTTATTTATTTTTCAAACCCATTGATCTTTTCTCTTTTATTTCTTTAATAGTAAGACCATTCTCTCATCTTCATTTTTCATTTCTAATATAATTCTGGTAGTTCTAATACATAATCCATTGCCCTGTTTGAAATTTATTTTGTATCACCAGGACCTAAGGTACAACGAATCATTTTTATTTAAGTTGGCATTTAACAATAGTTATTTTTTTCACTTTTGTATTGCTTCTAATATGTAATTTTTTTACATTCCTTTAATAGTTTGAATTATGTTTCTGAAGTGTATGTCAGACCAGTGATACTTGTTTTTTTTTTAATGCATTTATTTATTTTTGGCTGCGTTGTGTCTTTGTTGCTGTGCGTGGGTTTTCTCCAGTTGCAGCGAGCAGGGGCTACTCTTCATTGTGGTGTGTGGGCTTCTCATTGTGGTGGCTTCTCTTGTCGCAGAGCATGGGCTCTAAGTGCACGGGCTTCAGCAGTTGTGGCACATGGGCTTAGTTGCTCTGCAGCATGTGGGATCTTCCCGGACCAGGGCTCGAACCCGTGTCCCCTGCATTGGCAGGTGGACTCTCAACCACTGCGCCACCAGGGGAGGCCCCAGTGATACTTGTTTTTAATAAAGCTCCATACAATTTCGATGACTGCGGCTTTATAGTTTACAATCCAGTAGGATGGATCCACCCTCATTTCTTCAAAAAAAGTCTGTTATTCCTTATTTCTCCAGATGAGTTTTACTCATCTGTCTGGTTCTCGAAAGTATTCCAACAGGTCTTAGTAGATAATGGATTAATTTGTATCAACATAGGACATGTAGTCATCTTTACCAACTGAACCATCTCTATGCCCTTAGCTCTCCCCTTTAAGCCCGTGGACTCATCCCACGTCCCCCATAAATGCCCAGCCCCCTACTTCCTCCTCTTTCTCTCAGAGGAAGTTGGAAATTTACCCTTGGAACAGGAAACATCACTCCATTTATTCAAATTTTCTTTATTTCTCTTAACAGAGTTTTACAATTTTCTTTAAGCATTGTGCATCTCAAGTTAAATGAATGTGCAGGAATTAAACATTTTATATTATTATTGCAAATAGCATTTTTCCCTGACTTTTTATTTTTAAGCTGTCTGGCACTAGTATAAGCAAAGGTTATTGATTTTTGAAGATTCATTTTATATCCACAATTTTGAGTAAGTCATTTTCTGGTTAATTTTCTTGAATTTTCTAGGAACATAAACACATCATCTGGAAATACTGATACTTCTATTTTTTTTCCTTCACTATCTTTGCACTTTATTTTTTCTTAAATAGTTATCTACGAATATTTCTAGAGCTAGGTTAAATAGAGATGGTAACAATGGGGCATTGCTGTTTTGTTTGCAGTGGGTATAAAACTGATGCTTCAGAGTAAATATGCTTAGCCCTTCCACTAGACTAAGACAGAAATTCTGTACCATTAAAAAAAAATTATTTATTTATTTATTTATTTATTTATGGCTGTGTTGGGTCTTCGTTTCTATGCGTGGGCTTTCTCTAGTTGCGGCGAGCGGGGGCCACTCTTCATCGCAGTGCGCGGGCCTCTAGCTGTCGCGGCCTCTCTTGTTGCGGAGCACAGGCTGCAGACGCGCAGGCTCAGTAGTTGTGGCTCACGGGCCTAGTTGCTCCGCGGCATGTGGGATCTTCCCAGACCAGGGCTCGAACCCGTGTCCCCTGCATTGGCAGGCAGACTCATAACCACTGCGCCACCAGGGAAGCCCCCTGTACCATTTTTAAAAAGAAATTAATTAAAAATTAATGCTGAATTTCACTGAGTTCCTTGTTGGCACACTTTAATAATTATATGTATCTAAGGACTTTCTTTGAATATGCTACATTGTAAAGACAGTTTTTAAAATTTGTACTAGATTTACATGACTGGGACAAACTCTACTTGGTTATAATGATTTTATCTTATTTAAATTAATTAATTAATTAATTTGATAAGTAAGAAGTGGATTTATTTAGAGAGAAACACACTCCACAGACAGAGTATGGGCCGTCTCAGAAGGCAAGAGCAGCCTACTTGGTTATTAATGATTTTAAATGTCAGTGTTTCCCTGATGTTTTCATAAGAGAGGTAAACCACTACCCAGCTTCCTTCTCCCCATTTCCTTCCTTTGTTCCTTCTCCCCCGTCCTCTTTTTTCCTCTTTTCCTCTCTCCTCCCTTTCCCTCCTCTCCCCTTCTCTCCCCCCTTTCCCTCCTCTCCCCTTCTCTCCCCCCTTTCCCTCCTCTCCCCTTCTCTCCCTTCCTCTTCTTTTTCTTCCCTCCATTTGTCCTTCCTTCATCCCTTGCTTTTGGTGGTGCCTTTGTCAGGTTTGGGAGTCGAGGCCTTTATTTCATAAACTAACCTAGTTTATGAAGGTTAGTTCTAGAATATGAGATACCGCCCCCCCCATAATAAGTAGAATATGAGATCCTTTATTTAATAAGTGGGTTGGAGAAATTTTCCTGTGAGTCGAGTAGTAACAAATATCTTATTTGAGGGGTGGACAAGGGGATTGGAAGTTGTGCAGGAGAATCCTACATTCTGGGGTGCCCTTTAGGAGATTGATATGCCAGCCTTGAGTGGAATGACTTTGGTGAGATATGGATGGGTACACGATTCAGGGGTTGGATACATTCACCTAGAGAGAAGAGCTGATCTAGAATGGTGGGCATGACACTTACACATGGTGAAAGACACATTGTGAGGGTAGAGTTTATTCCGTTTGGCATACAACTGAGCATGACAGGCAAGGAGGCAGGACAGGCACATGTTTTCTGCTCTCAGACCGTCTCTGTCTCTGGTAGTTATCCTTCCAACCAAAGAATTAGCTTGGCCATTTGGTCTTGGTCTTTGGGCCTGGAGAATAGTCTTCGTGGTCAGGTACTGTCCATGCTCTGAGGGCTGCATGTGGCTTCATTTGCAGGTAGGTCCTTCCCAGATCCTTCTCTTTTCCTAAATGTGAAAGGTAGACTCTTAAGGTTATTCTTACTATTTCAACCATAACTCTTAATTTTAGAGGCAGCTCATGGATCTTCTCTTTGAATTTCAAGTTTAGAAAGCTGTTAAGTGCAAGTCTCCAGACCTCTCTTTGACTTCAGTCCTGCACCTAAATCTGCAGCTTTGTTGATTGATATCCACATAGAAATTGTCTTTCACATGAGGACCTTTGTCTTTATCAGTGCCCTCTTATGATCTCAGCATCATTGCATTTGTTTTCCTTTTTTTCTGTTGGTGCCTGTGTCGCAGGGTGTGGATCTTCATTCTGTTTCCAGTTATGGCTGTTCCTTCTGCCTTGGAGGCAGTGTGGTGTGTTGATACGAGCAAGGGCTCTGCCTGGGTTCCAACACCAGCTCCAGCACTTAGAGTCAGAGTTAAATAACTCGGCCAGTTATTTATCTCTGGTGTAACATGACGTCTCCAACTCTGTGATGAGAATCATGACCACTCTTTCCATAGAGCTGTGAGAATGAGCTTATCCATACGTAAGGCTTTGTACAGTGTCTGATAGAAGGGAGTGTTCTGTAAATACTAGCTGTAGCTTTATTGTTACAGTCTACTGGTGTGGTAAAGCTATAAATTAGGTTTTCTGTGGTTCTGTGTGTTCTCTGTTAAAAAATTCTGACTCTGATTACGATGTGCGTGTGTGTTTTACCCCACATCACCAAGCAATTGGTGATGAGCTGCCGTTCAGCTCGTTGAAAAAAAAATTTAACTCTGACACCAGCTGGGTTTCCTACAATTCAACTCAATTCAACACTGTCTACCCAGATTCCACAGGTGAAGGGCTCAGTCCCACAAGACTCTCCCTGCTTCAGATGCCAGTCACAAGTCCAGGTTGTTACCTGTGCTTCTGACCAACTGGCTATAAATCAGAGATATGTACCACCCCCTCCTTGGGTTTGATTAATTTGCTAGAGAGGCTCACAGAACTCAGGAAACTCCTTTACTCACTAGATTACTGGCTTATTACAAAGAATATTAAAGGATACAAATCAACAGCCAGATGAAGAGGTACATAGGGCGAGGTCCCGAACAAAGGGGCTTCTGTCCTTGTGGAGTTTGAGGCCAGACATGGTGGCATGTGGAAGCGTTCTGTTTCACCAACCTGGAAGCTCTGGGAACCCTGTCCTTTGAGTTTTTATGGAGGCTTCATTGCATAGGTATGATTGATTAAATCATCAGCCATTGATGATTGATTCAACCTCCAGCCCTTGTCCTCTTCCTGGAGGTCAGTGTGGTGGGACTGAAGGTTCTAACCCTTTAATTGCACCGTTGGTTCTCCTGGCAGCCCCCATCTTTAGGTGCTATCCCAAAGCCATCTCGTTAGCATAAGAAAAGACACCTTTATCTTGGGACTTGGGAAATTCCAAGGGTTTTAGGAGCTCTGTGCCAGGAACAGTGGATGAAGACCAAATATACATTTCTTATTATAAATCATAGTATCACACCATAATATCAGTGTTTTACCCCGCCCTCCCTTTTTTCAGTCCCACTCTAGAGTCTAATTTTACTCTCGTACCACTACTTCACTGCCCAGTCTTGCTTTGATAATTTATTTCTTCCTGCATCTTTTAAATAAGTAGTCATGTGCCATGCTCCTACTGACCTTCAGAAGGCACCAAGCCAATCAGGCCATTTTAAGGATCAACTGTCAACTTCCCCTCCCCTATTTGATCCCAGTATGCTTGGGTTCCTTTTTCATCTCTCTGGGTCAGGCTTTCCTCACCCCCTGACTTTGGCAGCTGCCATTGGCCCAGCACAGATCCAGCTTCCTTCTTTGGCACTCATAGCTCAGCATCTTGAACCTTACAACCCAGGTTGGGACTTAATTTGTTACTGGAACCTTGGTGCTTCCCATGATCAGGTAAGAGCCCCCCGTTCTAATGCAGCCTGTCTGTTGGAAAACTTGGACCATAGGGAGGAGCATTTGGTCATCTTGCCAACTTGCCCTTTGGAGTCAACAAAGCTTTTGAGGATCTGTGTCTTTTAAAATTGGTTTTGGAGCATACCTTGCTTGGTTTTATTATTGTTTCTGTTGGTTTAAGATATTTGGCATTTTTTTTATTTTGGCCAGTTTGGTTTGGAGGGAATACCCTGGGGATGCTGCCGTTCAGTTCGTTGAAAAAAAAATTTAACTACTTACGCATTTACTTTATGTATGAAATTATACTCCATATAATTAACTTAACTAAGTCTCTATAATAAGTGATATTATACTGAGAACAATGTTTTATTAAAGGCTAATAGATGATCTTCGATAGGAGAGACACCGTAACAGCTTTTCATTTTGTCATCTCACGAAGGACAAATTATCCTTTGAATCATTGCCTATATCTAGCAATTCTTTTAACATCTTTCAAATGTCAAGGTCTTTCCAGATTAAAGAAGAAAAGAATCTATGAATAACTCAACCAAGGAGCTGCCTGCAAAACTCAATTTCTGCTGGTGATTAGGTATGTCACAGAAATCTGGTTACTGATGATGGAGCAGGTATTCTCAGTCTTGTACGAGCCAAGACTGACTTTGGCCCATCCATTCCTAACAGCTTTTTTTTTTTTTTTTTTTTTTTTAAATTGGAACCACTACATTACTGTCATACACTTTGTGGACCCATGAAAACAAGTGGCTTTAATCATTCTCAACAGAGCCTGCCCGTGATGAATATCAAGAAATATTACATGGATCTCCCTAGTAATTGATTATTCACTTCATCAGAAATAAATTGCATTTCTTCACTATGCCTTGACCTGTAGGAGGCCCACTAATGGGGAAAAGATAACGTCTAATAAAGAAAAGGCTGGTTGTTTTTCGAGATGTCAAAGTGTCGAGGTCAGTTTCCAGCAAGGATAGGGTCATTTGAGAAGATTATGAGCCATCTCTTTTCTTGGCTCCAGCTATAGCTCATTTGCAAGATTCTTGCAGACCACAGAGACTGATTTGGAGGGGTGGGGCTGCACGGTGGGAGGGTGATATGTACTGACCAAAAGGTGCAGTCCACTAGATGGAGGCAGTTTGCTGTATGAAGAGCTCTGGAGGTAGGGACTGTGGTCTATTGCTTTTGTATCCTTAGCAGCTGACACACAGAAGGTCTTGCCTGTTCATTGAATGGCTGAGTGATTGCTATGGGGCTTTGGGAAATGGGATGTTCTAGCAAAGCTCTAGCATTTCAGTGTTCGAAGCTCTTCTTTCCCCTCTTGTCCTCAAAAGTCCATGAGCTGAAGCATTGGTTTGTAACTATGAATGCATTTTAGAATCACTTGGGAATGGTAAAAAAAAAAAAAAAAAGTGACACTTGGGCCCATGCTCAGAGATTCTGATTTAATTAATCTGGGGTAGGACCCAGGCATCAGCTTTTTCCAGAAGTTTTCTCATGTGACACTAATGTCCAGCCAGGGATGAGGACCCCTGGACTAACAGAAAGACCAGTGTAATGGTCTGAAGTTGAAAACCCAAGATCCTGTGTGTTAGACTCCACAGTTGAGCAGGGGTGGTTGGGGAGCCTGCTAATGAGTAAGAACTCTGTGTCCTCTCCGTAGCTGAAATCTTGGAAATTAAATCTAGAATCATGTTTTAGAGGAAAGATGATTTTCAGGGGGCAGAATGATAGAGTAATCCAGGAAGTTGGCTGTGAAAGACTTAGATTCTGGTCCATCTTCTTATAACTAGCTGTGATCTTGGCCAAAACACCTAACATCTTGGAATCCCAGCTTTCTCACTGGTGAAACAAAGACTTCAAATTTTAGAATCTTTCCAGTTCTAACTATGGTTTGGTAAAGGTGCCTTTTTGTGCTGACCCACTCCCGCAGTAGTCAGTCTATGATGTTTGTGGTGCCCAACCCCAAAGAGACTGTTAGGAAAGTGAGTTACACTGATGTCATAATTATTTACATTCCCTGCTCTAGTCTATGGACAGTTCCTGAATGTGGATAAGTCCATCTACAGGTATGTTGCCCCTCAACTTTCTTGAAGAACAAACATTAAAGGATGGCAAAAGGACTAAGTCTAATTATTTTAGTTGTCAAAAATATTTATATTGATCAAATCCTGTATGTCTAATGGGAAGGAAGGCCAAAGTGGGCAAAGCAGGACATTTTGGGCAGTTGAAAATTATAATTCATATGTCCTATTTAATCTTAATAGTTATCAATGTTTATTAATTGTTCGCCATGTACTAGATGCTGTTTTAGGAACTCTATGCCTGTCTTCTCATTCAATACTCACAACGACCATATGAGGTAGATTCTGTTATTATCCCAAATTTACAGGTATGGAAATTGAGGCACGTAAATGTTAATTAATGTGCCTAAGGTTACTATCCAGGAAGTAGCAGATCAGAGTTTTGAATTCAGGTAGACTAGTTCCTAACCACTAAGTCATATTGCCTGTGGAATAACAGCTTTCATTTCTATGATGCATTCACGTATAAGAGCCTGTCATCTGCCTGAGAGCCCTGTGAAGTGTTATTCTTATCTCCATTTTCAGGATCGGCTCAGAGAGTATGAATAATTTATTCAAGATCATCCAGTTTGTGTGCAACAGTGCTTGGAGTTGAACTTGGTCCTGACTCCAGATCTGGTGTTCTTTGCATTCTCTCTAAACATTTGCACATCACTTAACAGTTTATAATGCATTTCTACATTTGCTATGTTGTTAAATGTTCACAACAACCCTATGAGATAAACTGTGAAAAATGTGAATGTTGTACTGCCCAGCTGTAGTTAGGTGACACACTAGATGCTATACCAGATATACCCTGAAATTGCTGACTTAACACAATATCAGTTTATTTCTCACTCATACAGTGTCCAGTCAGTAATGAAGGTGATTCACTGCATGAAGTCATCATTCAGGGGCCCAGGCTGATGGAGGGGCTGCCCTCCTCATCCCATGATCTCCACAGTTACTCCATCCCAGCAGCATACTGGGGAAAGAGTGGAGGATCCCACAGGAGGCTTTGATGGGCCAGGCCTGGAAGTGGTATCTGTCTCTTCCAACTACATCCCATTGGCCAAGACAGTCCATGGCCACTCCAAACAGAATGGAGGTCTGCAAAATGTAGTCTAGATGTGTGCTCTGGAATGAAGGAAATTGGGTTTGGTGAACAGCTGGCCAGATTCTGCTGCAGTAGTTAAAAATAATGAAAACATCAAATATTACTAATTCTTGCTATATGCCAGGCACTCCGTAATCTCAACAATTTACAAACATTATGTCAATAAATTCTCATAACCGTCTTTGAGATAAGTTACTACTTCTTACAGATGCAGAATTTGAGAGACATGAAATCAAGTGACTTGCTCAAGGTCAAAGAGATAGATGATAAGTAGCCAATCTTGAATTCAGGCCCAGGTCTCTCTGACTTTGGAATCAATACTCATAACCACTCTGCAAGTTTTACATCTTCTTAGGGCAAGTCAGGAGAGTGGGGTTCCAGTCCCACTTTTGCCATTAATAGTACCGCCCAGGCCTTGACTGATGAGGCAGCTAAGCATGTCGGGGAGCACTGATTAGTTTCCCTCTCTTATCCAAGGCCATTAAGGGTCTGAGTCTTGTGTGGCAGTTGATAGAACTACTTAATTTACTTCAAATTAGTCAGGCTTTTCTAAATCCTGCAATCCTGCATTCAAGCAGATGTAAAAGTCTTTTCCCTTGATTATTCTGGCACATTCTCCTTGCAGCTCCAGTTAGGGGTGTTAGCAGGGACCCAGGTGCCTGGTTTTTCGTTGACATTTAACACAAAGCTTTTCAAGTTCTTATATGCCCACGCATCACCTGGGATCGTATTAAAATGCAGATTCTGCTTCAGCAGGTCTGGGGTGGGGCCTGAGAGTCTGCATTTCTAACAAGCCCCCAGGTCATGCCCACCTTGCTAGTCCATCAACCACGTTTTGAATAGTAAGGATCTAGTATTTGTGTAGCAGAATCAGCCTGCTCCCTCCTCAGTTTATTTTGGCACTTTGTTCCTATCTGTCACTTCACTTGTTATATTGTACTACAGCTAATGGGATAGATGGCTGTCTCCTCAACTAGAATCTGAGTTTCTTGAAGACTAAGGCCATTTATACTTGAAACTTTTATGGCTGGCTTAGTGCCTGATTCATAAATAATTGCTGGATCCATGTGTTGTTTTTTTTTTTTTGCGGCACGCGGGCCTCTCACTGCTGTGGCCTTTCCCACTGCGGAGCACAGGCTCCGGACGCGCAGGCCCAGTGGCCATGGCTCACGGGCCCAGCTGCTCCGCGGCATGTGGGATCCTCCTGGACCGGGGCACGAACCCGTGTCCCCTGCATCGGCAGGTGGACTCTCAACCACTGCGCCACCAGGGAAGCCCCATGAATCCATGTGTTTTGAGTGGACAACTAATGACTGCAAGTGCGAGTATGGAGCCAGGCTTCATGGAATCCTGCTCTTGAGGCACTGTCAAGGGCATTACCTCTCACCCTATAGGGTGCTATGTGAAAACGGTTAGTTGGCCATCTGCAGGTCCCACAGGGCTTTTGATCCTTTTTGGTTCCTTCACTGTTCGTATGACAATACAAAACAAATGGAAGACCAAAGAGTAGAAGGATACATAGGGAAATTGTCTGGCTAATGTTAATTTGGTGGGTGTGGGAGGAGGGATCTGGAATACACAATCTATAATGTTCCAAGCAGCCAAGGTTGACTAGTTATAGTTCCTATTTGGCTATTTTCTTGTAGGTACTAGGTTTTGAATGTGGGAGTACTTTCCAAACTAAAAAAAAAAGATCACCATAAAATATATATCTTTCCTCAACAAATCCCTTTTCACATTTTTCTACAGAAAAATCTGTTTTCTCTAAAGAAACAGAATCTGAGGGCTATAGCTGTCTGAAAATGGGATGGTATCGACCCATTTTGTAAAGACACTCCTTCCCCCCAAGTAGTGGACCCTTGAGCTTATCTGAGGCGGCTGGTTCCTCCAGTTCTCACCAGTGACAGACCACTGACAAGAAAAAGAGGACATGAACATCAAGTGTTAGAGGAGAGATCTAGTTTCCGTCCGAGGTTCAGATGGCTTAGAAACAAGATCTGTTCGTAGAAGGTGAGATCTAGGAAGGGAGTCAGAATAGGCAAGGAGAAGAAGAAGATAACATTTCTGAAAGATTGTCAGGCTAAGCCTTTCTGTGGATCACCACAAAAGTCTGCTGGGACCCGTGGTACCTCTGCCCAGGAAGGCACATACACTCACAACTGTGCATATGATTGCAGCGAGTTCAGGTTGCCTTTGGGCCCCAGATTAAGGCCAGGGTTACCCCTTGGAGTGAAGAGACATGAAGACTAGGGTATGGATAACTTGGGGCAGGATTTAAAGAGGTTCTGTCTCTCTCTCATCTATTCCCAAATGGAATTTCACATGGGTACTAGTTATGGACATGGTTCTACCTTGTGTTATTTAGGCTGTTCAGAGAAAGTTTAGCTTCTTTTCAGACACTGATACAATCTCAGAGACGAGCAGAAATGTCAAGAGCCTTGATAATTGTGCTGCATAGGTCACGGCATTAGTTCTGCTCCTTTAGCAAGATTGGATTTTATTGTCCCAGGCATGGGTACAATGTTTCCTATCAAAAGCTATTCCAGGGACTTCCCTGGTGGCGCAGTGTTTAAGAATCCGCCTGCCAATGCAGGGGACACGGGTTCTAGCCCTGGTCCGGGAAGATCCCGCATGCCGCAGAGCAACTAAGCCCGTGCGCCACAACTACTGAGCCTACGCTCTAGAGCCCGCGAGCCACAGCTACTGAGCCCAAGTGCCACAACTACTGAACCCGGCGTGCCTAGAGCCTGTGCTTGGCAACAAGAGAAGCCACCGCAAGGAGGAATCGGAGGTGCAAGTCAGACAATGAGGATTCCTGTTCTTTCTTTAAATTAGAAATCGTGACAACTGCATGGACTTCCGCTAAAAGAAAACACTCTGTTTTCCTGAAAATGAACATAAACTGCATCATGTCCCTCTCCCCACCTCCCCCGCCCCCCGCCCCCCGCCTTGTTACTGCAAATGCTAACGTTAACCAAGCTGAAAAACAGTTACTCCAAACAGCATTGAGAACCATCCACCAGAATGATTGGTATTCATCTGATGACAGTACTGCAGGCAGATAAAATAATGAACAGAGTATGTGGAATAGCTTTTTTTTTTTTTTTGAAGGATATTTATTTATTTATTTTTGGCTGCGTTGGGTCTTTGTTGCTGCGAGCAGACTTTCTCTAGTTGCATCGAGCGGGGGGCTACTCTTCACTGCAGTGCGCGGGCTTCTCATTGCCGTAGCTTCTCTTGTTGTGGAGCATGGGCTCTAGGTCTGTGGGCTTCAGTAGTTGCAGCACGCAGGCCCTAGAGCTTGTGGGCTTCAGTAGTTGTGGCATGTGGTCTCTAGAGCACAGGCTCCGTAGTTGTGGTGAACGGGCTTAGTTTCTCCACGGCAGTGGGATCTTCCTGGATGAGAGATTGAACCCATGCCCCCTGCATTGGCAGGGAGATTCTTAACCACTGCGCCACCAGGGAAGTCCGACATCAATATTATTTAAAAGCTTTAAAATCTCCCCCGATGATTCAAGTGTGCAGCCAGGATAAGAACCACTGCCAAAGAGGCTGTTCCGGAGTCTCCAGACCTGCCTGCCTGGTTTCCCCACCTAATTCACCTTCTTGTTGAGTCTGTGAGTTACTAAAAATCTTCTTTTAAATCCTCGGATTATTTAAATTAATCAGAGTTTGTTTTGTTTCTTGTAGCAGATGACCCCAATATTAAAATAAAAAACAGTCATATGAATATGTTTTACTCTGAACCCAATGCAAGTTAAGCCACCTTGCCAAGAAACCCAAAACTAATGGATTTGACAGCTTAAAGCCAATAATTACTCTTCCTTTCCTAATGGAAAAGCCAAATCCACTCATGAAAGATAAGCCCATTATTCCACCAACACAAAGACTGGGGATTTGCATGGTATTAGGAAAATTTTTTAAGAATCCCTGGAAGGCTTAAGCAAAAGGACACTCTAAGTACCAACATGCCCTCTTTGCCTTCTCTACCTGCTAGAGATAAATTAACATGTAGCCAAATAGCTACTTGCTGGCAGCAAACGTGTGAATCAGGGACTTTGCAGGCACTCTTCAAAGGCAGTTGGCAACAGGAGGGCTTTCTGGACCTTAAAAGAGTTTTTAAGTGCCTTAGATTTTCCAGTTGGCATCACAGAAGAGGAAATTGTATCTTTGAGAATGAGGGTGATAAGTGGCCAGTGAAAATGGAAAATTTTCCAAAGGCCAGATTTCATTTAGATTGTGTTGCAAATCCGGAAAAGAGCCACTTTGGCTTGATGCTTCTCCCCTGGGTACACAGCTGAATTTCAGGCTTTGGAACAAAGGTGCAGAGGCATCTCATGCAGCTTTCCTGTGAGAAGAAAGAATTTGTGAATATTTATCTGCATTTATAGTCACATCGCTTTTTTTTTTTCCCAGCAAAGCATTTTTATTTTTTTAATAGATCTTTATTGGAGTATTATTGCTTCACAATACTATGTTAGTTTCTGTTGTACAACAAAGTGAATCAGCCATATGCATACATATGCCCCATATCCCCTCCCTCTTTTTTTTTAAACATTCACAGAATATATATTTTTAAAAATGTATTTATTTATTTTTTACATTTATTTTTGGCTGTGTTGGGTCTTCGTTTCTGTGCAAGGGCTTTCTCCAGTTGCGGCGAGCGGGAGCCACTCTTCATCGCGGTGCGCGGGCCTCTCACTGTCGTCGCGGCCTCTCCCGTTGCGAAGCACAGGCTCCAGACGCGCAGGCTCAGTAGTTGTGGCGCACAGGCTTAGTTGCTCCGCAGCATGTGGGATCTTCCCGGACCGGGGCACGAACCCGCGTCCCCTGCATTGGCAGGCGGATTCTTAACCACTGCGCCACCAGGGAAGCCCCTCCCCTCCCTCTTGAGCCTCCCTCCCACCCCTCTAGATCATCGCAAAGCACCAAGCTGATCTCCCTGTGCTATGCTTCTGCTTCCCACTAGCTATTTTACATTCGGTAGTGTATATACGTTGATGCCACTCTCTCACTTTGCCCCAGCTTCCCCCTCCCACCCTGTGTCCTCAAGTCCATTCTCTATGTCTACATCTTTATTCCTGCCTGGCAACTAGGTTCATCAGTACCATTTTTTTTTTTTTAGATTCCATATATGTGCATCAGCATACAGTATTTGTTTTTCTCTCTCTGACTTCACTTTGTATGACAGACTCTTGGTCCATCCACCTCACTACAAATAACTCAGTTTCGTTTCTTTTTATGGCTGAGTAATATTCCATTGTATATATGTGCCACATCTTCTTTATCCACTCGTCTGTCGATGGACACTTAGTTTGCTTATGACCTGGCTATTGAAAATAGAGCTGCAGTGAACATTTTGGTACATGTCTCTTTTTGAATTATGACTTTCTCAGGGTATATGCCCAGTAGTGGGATTGCTGGGTCATATGGTAGTTCTATTTTTAGTTTTTTAAGGACCTTCCATACTGTTCTCCATAGTGGTTGTATCAATTTACATTCCCACCAACAGTGCAGTAGGGATCCCTTTTCTCCACACCCTTTCCAGCATTTATTGTTCTTAGATTTTTTGATGATGGCCATTCTGACCCGTGTGAGGTGATACCTCATTGTAGTTTTGATTTGCATTTCTCTAATTAATGATGTTGAGCATCTTTTCATGCGCCTCTTGGCCCTCTGTATGTCATCCTTGGTGAGATGTCTATTTAGGTCTTCCACCCATTTTTTGACTGGATTGTTTGTTTTTTGATATTGAGCTCCATGAGCTGTCTGTATATTTTTGGAGATTAATCCTTTGTTATTTCATTTGCAAATATTTAATCATAGTCAAATATTGAAGCAGAGTCTTCAGAGTCTTGATAGGAAATAAATACATTCTTTATTCAGTGTGAAGAAAGGAGAACTATGCCTTGTTGTAAAAAAATTCACACACTTCTAGTCCTTGGGGATTGTTGTCATGTGTATTAATGGCCTTCTTAGGCCACTTGCAGAGATCAGAAGTTGGAATGTGGTTGTCACTTTAAAACTCTCCGGTCTCCTTTCACCCATAGACAAACAACCCCTGAAGTCATTGGACTTCCTTATAATATCTGGGAATAGGGGTGTAGGATCCCAGGACCTCTGGTTTGGGCAGCACTGGAGGGGGTGTCAGTGGCAGCCATTGATGTAGTGCTGACAGCCCTTCTGAAGCACTGTTTTAGTCTAATGCATATCTCAGCTTACTATGCCCAACGTACAGCTTTGGCATTCTACTCCCAGACATGTTCTTCCCATTTCGGTATGGATGGCATCTTCAGTGGGGATGTCTTCTCAGCATCTCCACTGTCACTCCTTATATTCAATCACCGTAAACTTAGCCAGGCCACTGTAATAACTCCCAACAGGTTGTCTTGCTTCTACTCTCGCCTTCATCCCTCCGACACGGCAATCATTTCCTCACTATACAGCCAGAGTGATCTTTTAACATGCAACTCAGATTATATCACTCCCTCATTTAAAAGAGAATAGCTTTTAGAGTAGAGAATAGCTTTCCATCTCAATAAAATAAAACTCAAACTCCTCATGGTGACCATAAAGCCCTATGATCTAATCCCTGCCTTTTTTCTAATCCTACCTTGTATACTTTTTCCCTTTGCATCACGTTCCAGCCACAGTAGCTCTCTTCCCACCCCTTCAACACACTAGCCTCATCCCTTCCCCAGACCCTTGCAGTTGGTGTTCTCTTGGCCTAGAATCTCTTCCCCAGCTCTTCCCATGCCACTCTTTCTTATGACTCAGATCTTAGTGCCAGTGTCACCTCTTCTGAGAAGCTTTCCCTGACTACCCAGTCTAAGGTAGCCTGCCTCTCTTCAGCACCACATTCTACTTTCTCTTCTTCATAGAATTGAACACTTTTGTGTCCTATTCAATTGATTTCCCCCACTAGAACCTAAATGCCATGACAGCAGGGACTTTAAAAAAATTCATTGTTGTGTCTCCAGTACTTAGAATATTGCCCAGCACAAAGTGGGTAACAGTAAACCCCAAAGTAAAGCTTAATATGTAGCCCCAACATTCAAAGAGTAACTTAAATTGCCTCACCTTCATGTGCAACTTTATTAATAAGCAGGTGACATTCTTTTGAGGGGGGGTGAACTTTTTAATTTGTTTTTTATTTTGTTAATTTTAAAAAAATTTTATTGAAGTATAGTTGATTTACAATGTGTTAATTCCCACTGTACAGCAAAGTGACTCAGTTATTCATATACATATATTCTTTTTCATGTTCTCTTCCATTATGGTTTATCAAAGGATATTGAATATAGTTCCCTGTGCTATACAGTAGGACCTTGTTGTTTATCCATCCTATATATAATAGTCTGCATCTGCTAATCCCAAACTCCCAATTCTTCCCTCCTCCGACCCCCTCCCCCTTGGCAACCACAAGTTGTTCTCTATGTCTGTGAGTGTGTTTCTGTTTCATAGCTATGTTCATTTGTGTCGTATTTTAGATTTCACATGTAAGTGATATCATATGGTATTTGTTTTCCTCTTTCTGACTTACTTCTCTTAGTATGATCATCTCTAGGTTCATCCATGTTGCTGCAAATGGCATTATTTCACTCTTTTTTTATGACTGAGTTATATCCCATTGTATTGTATGAGTATCCCATTGTACCACATTTTTATCCATTCATCTGTTGATGGACATTTAGGCTGTTTCCATGTCTTGGCTATTGTAAGTAGCGCTGCTGTGAACATAGGGGTGCATGTGTCTTTTCAAATTAGAGTTTTGTCTGGCTATATGCCCAGGAGTGGAATCATATGGCAACTCTATGTTTATTTTTTTGAGGAACCTCCATACTGTTTTCCATAATGGCTGTACCAATTTACATTCCCACCGACAGTGCAAGAGGGTTCCCTTTTCTCCACACCCTCTCCAACATTTATTATTTGTAGACTTTTTAATGATGGCCATCCTGACTGGTGTGCGGTGGTACCTCATTGTAGTTTTGACTAAGCAAGTGACATTCTTTTTGAGAAAACTAAAAAATCATTATTTCGGCTCATATAAAGCCCAGTTGTCTTGTGGCCACGTTTAGGTATGATGTCACTTTCAAAGAAACATTACTCCAGGACCTCCCTGGTTGTCCAGTGGTAAAGAATCTGTCTTCCAATGCAGGGGACGCGGGTTGGATCCCTGGTGGGAGAACTAAGATCCCACATGCTGTGAGGCAACTAAGCCCACATGCCACAACTGCTGAGCTCACATGCCTCAACTAGAGAGCCCACGCGCTCTGGAGCCCGGGTGCCTCAACTAGAGAAGACCCGCACACCACAGCTAGAGAGAAGCCCACTTGCAGCCACAGAAGATCCTGCGTTCTGCAACTAAAACCTGACGCATAGAAATAAATAAAGAAAAGTAAATTTTTAAAAGAAGAAACATTACTCCATCCTCCAAAATAATCAAAAAGGAATTAGAATCTTTACTGCAGTCTGGAGTTAAAACTCAAAACACTTCTCAAATATCTTCTTTCTTCCTTTTATTCCTCCTTAGTATCTCTAAGGGTGGAGGGTTGCAATCTATTTATTAATACTTTCCTTTTTTTCCAATTTACATTGTAACAATAAATTAAATAATTAAACAATTAATTAATTAAACAATAAATAAATAAATAAATGGAACATTTCTTTCATCACATGCTATTAGTCAAAGCAATTATAAAGCCAGCCCAGATTCAGGGGGAGAGGAAAGAGACTCCATCCATATCTTGATGGAGCGTGTGCATACAGGGAGGGGAGTAATTGTCGGCAGCTGTCTTTGGAGATAATCTGCCATAGTGAGAAAGCGCCCATTCCCTTCCTGCAGAGGGGTTGATGGGAGGGGATAGACTCTTCACACACAGTGCACTTCCTACAAGACCACCACTCGTAGCTCCTAGTCCTCTTCTTACATGAACCTGTGAGGGAGGTAGGAGGGCTGGTTCTTCATCCTGATGACTCTCAAAGAGCCCTGTGAGGTAAGGCACGTGTTTGACTCTAAAGCTGGTATCTCTTTGAGCTTACATACGAACACTCAGAGCCTTTTATTTTTCTTCTTCTTTCTTTCCCCCTGAACTATTGCACTGAGCAGTTAAAAGACAAACCCCTACTTGACATTCTGCCGTATAGAAAAGATCTTCCTCTTTACCCCATGTTAGCTTCTTGGTTATTTTCTCTCTCCAGCTTGTTTCAACAAGTAGCCTTCTCTATCCAAACTCAGGAACTGAGTAGATTAAATTACTTGTTAAATAAATCCCTACCATCTGAACTTTGATTACTATTTTGATGACGCTCAGAGAGCAGCTAATGCACTGGGTGGCATCCCTCACTATCCAGACCTGTATCCAAACTCTCATAGGTTAATACTTATATTTCATATATTTGGGTATTTGGGGGTGGGGGTGGGGGAATAGGGAGTCTGTATTCTCACTCTAGAATGTAGGCTTTATTGAAGGCGGAGTCAGTGTCCATCCTAGCCCCATGGTTTATTTAGCACAGCGCCTGGCATATAACAAGTACTCAATGAATAGTTGTTGATTGAATGAGTGAAGAGAAGGTTATGTGCAGAGGCTTAATGCTCCCTGAACCAGAGTGAACATGCTCGTCTCTCCATTTTGGTTTTGTGCAGTTAGATTTTGGACCAACTTGTAGGACCTCAGAGTTATCTCATCTCTATTTCCTCTTGTTAGATCTAGTCAGGATTTAAATCTAGAGCTTTCCGGCTCTAAATATAGTGCTTCTATGGTGCTGATATGAGAATTAAATGAGATAAAGTATGAATAAAGCCCCCAGCACAGTGACCGGCATGTAAAGGCACTCAGTTTCCTGATAGAGAAGTCAAATTCATTCCCCATTAATAAAGCAAACAAACAAGGAGCACACATGAATCATTCTCCTTTGAAACTCAATGCAGTTCATAGCAAAATAAAGGAATTTATGTGGGTGTCTTACTTAGCTCCAAACATCTGCATTCCTCGTATTATGAACCATAAAGTGGAGCATTCTAAATGCCTTCAGCGCATTTGGAAGCTGTTGCTGTTCGTGGTGCTGAATCGCTGTTGCCCGGTCTCCCTCAGAATAATATTCTGAATATCAGGATGAGGAATGGTAACAAAGAAGAGAAGGGGCAGGAACACAGAGAGAAAGCAAACAAAATCTGTTGGAAAGGCCTGTTTGCTTACAGAAATTTCCAGGGAGAAAAAAGTGAGGCCTTTGTTTGCTATTCTTTTCAAATACAGACGTCATTCGTCATTCAAACTTGGGATCAGATAGCTGCAAACATATTTTCAGATAAACCCCCTGCTCTCCAAACTCTTGCTACTGGTACTATTATAAAATCAGGAATCAAACAGATTTGTAAAACACAGTATCTCTCACAGTTCAAACTTGCTATTTAATCTCAGAAATTTAAATAATTTAGGTAACGAAAGACAGTTGTAATTGCAGTTCATTTATTCTAGTAATGTTTACTGAGCCGTCTGTGTCCCGGGGACTGTACTTGGCAACCAGACATAGAGTAGTGAACAAGAAGGATGAAGTCACTGTTGTCATGGAGATAACATTTTTGTGGGAGAAGACTAAAGATAAATAAATATAAATAATTTGAGATTCTAGTAAGTACTATGAAGCAAATAATCGGCAGTTATCAAGAAGGAAAATTATCTTTTTTCTCGGCAGTTGTATGTGTATGTGTGGAGGATATTGTATATAATTGATAATACTAACAAGGACTAGCACTTATTTAGCGTTAGGTGACAGGCACTATTGTGAACATCTTACCTGTATTCACTCATTTAATAATTATAACAACTCTATGATGTGGCTACTGTTTTTATCACCCCCCTTTTATAGATGAGATGGCTGAGGCACAGGAAGGTTAAGTACTTGTCCAAGGTCACATGGTAAATCAGGGATAGAGCTGAAATTTGAGCCTAGATAGTCTGCTGTCAGAGTCTACTCCAGAATCTGAGATGCCCAGAAGCCAGTGGTGAGAATGAAAGGAAAATGGTAAGAGAAGGAAGGATAAGAGCAACCTCCTCAAGCAACCTCTCTTGGGAGAGGGAGGCCTTTCCGAGAAGCTCATGCAGAACTTTGCATCTTGCTTTTGCTGAGCTTAACCTTCCAGTCTTCATGAATCAGTCTTCATTTTCCCCTCTTTTTACATCTGTGATTCTATTGCTGAGACTGGATTCTTAGTGAGATTCTGCTCCACAAGCTTCTGGATAGAGCTCCATTCCATCACTCATGAGAAGTCTTTTTTTTTTTTTTAATAAATTTTTAAATTTTATTTATTTAGTTTTTGGTTGCGTTGGGTCTTCGTTGCTGTGCGTGGGCTTTCTCTAGTTGCGGCGAGGGGGGGCTACTCTTCATTGCGGTGCACGGGCTTCTCATTGTGGTGGCTTCTCTTGTTGCGGAGCACGGGCTCTAGGCACGCGGCTCAGTAGTTGTGGCACACGGGCTTAGTTGCTCCGTGGCATGTGAGATCTCCCCGGAACAGGGCTCGAACCCATGTCCCCTGCATTGGCAGGGGGATTCTTAACCACTGTGCCACCAGGGAAGCCCTGAGAAGTCAGTTTTAATCAGGAATTTTTATGTTACTACCTTCGGTCTCTGAGAGGAACTTCAGAGATAGGGAAAAAGTCTTAGGTCAGTTTGGTTTATGAAAAATTTTGTATTGAAAGCTTTAAACACTTCTTTAGATCATCCATTTTTCCTTTATGTGAAGGCAACTTGGTGATATCTGAATCTAATTCTCTCTAGTCTGCCCTCAGGCACACTCACTTTAGGAGTCGTTTTTAGTTTCTCAAGTTGACCATGTAAGCTTAGTTCATAGAGTTTGTCCTGGAGTTTTAGTGTTTTATTCACAAAACCATACAAAAGGTGATATCTAATAGGAATATTGGTATCTTCAACTTTAAATGTTCATGAAACCTAACAAGCAGATGCCAAAGACAGATATATCAAAGAAATAGTTATTTTTATTACCAGAACATGCTTCATGGAGTATAATGTGGTCTCATGGAAAGAGCATGAGCTTCTTAGTCAGGGAGACCTGGTCCAAACCTCAGATCTACCACTTGTGCGTTGTGACCTTGAGAAAGTAATAATCTTAGAACCTTGATCATCTTGTGTCTTAAAATGGGGATAACCTCATACAGTTGTCTGTCAAGGTCAATTGGAATCAAGCAGATAAAGTTCCTAGCACAATGCCTAGCTAGTAATTGATAGCTGATTTCTTTTTCTAATGCAAACTTTGTATGAAATATATACAACAGAAAAATGCACAAACCCTAGGTATACAGCTTGATGATTTTTTTTTCAGATGAACGCATCTATATAACCACACCTAGATCAAGAAACAGAACATTACTAGCCCACCTGAATACCCCCTTATGCCGCTTCCAATCACATCTCACCTTATAGATAAATTTTGAATGTTTTTGAAATTCATATAAATGGAATTATAGATTAAATTCTCTTTTGCGCCTGACTTCTTTTGCTCAGCATTATGTTTGTGAGACTGAACCATGTTGGTATGTGTAATTGTGATTTGTTTATCCTCCTTGCTGTATAGTATTACACTGTATGAATATATCACAATTATTATTATTATTCTTTTTTTTGCGGTACGCGGGCCTCTCACTGTTGTGACCTCTCCCGTTGCGGAGCACAGGCTCCGGACGCGCAGGCTCAGCGGCCATGGCTCACGGGCCCAGCCGCTCCGTGGCATGTGGGATCTTCCCGGACCGGGGCACGAACCCGTGTCCCCTGCATCGGCAGGCGAACTCTCAACCACTGCGCCACCAGGGAAGCCCTGTATCACAATTATTAATCCATCCTGTTGTTAATGGGCATTTAGGTGGTTTCCTTTTTATCTGTTATGGACTTTGCTGCTAATTATCATTCTAGTACGTGTCTCTTGGTGAACATATGTAGGCATTTCTATTGTATATGTATATTTTTTATTGGGCATATTTCTAGTAGTGGAATTGCTGGGTTATAGGATATGCATATGTTCAGCTTTGGTAGACACTGTCAGTCAAATGGTTTTACAAAGGGGTTCTACTTCTTCTTTTTCCTTCTACAAAGGAATATATCTCAAGGTTTTTTTAAATAAGTGAGTTAGTAAGTTTACCATATTAATCTATTTGCCAAAATTATATGGATAACCTGCATCTTCAGTAATATTCCCATTATATAAAGTGAAGTATGTCTGGGTGTGTTTGTAACTTTATTTCTGAGAGTTCCTTTTCCTGGGAATTATTCACTCTGCCACCAAAAAGTCATCTGACAGTTTCAAATATGGAAGGGCTTAAACTGGTTGATTTTCAGTAGTAGTTTCAGTGTTCATGCCAAGCTTTTCTCACCTTTCAATTCTGTGAGTGTAGCCCTTGAATTATTTACTAGCTCTCACTGAGTCTTGGCTTGCAGCAGGGACAGTCAACAGAATACACCCGCTGTCATTATTCAGCTCAAACAACATTCACAAAAATTCTGCCTTCAAAATGGCCAAAAGAATTGTTATTTTGCAATCTCCCAAGTTATGTAAGTTCTCCCCTTCCGATTTAAGAAGTTTGATGCTGGCTTCCATCTTTACTATCCCCGTCATTTATTGCTTGCCTCTTGTGGACAGAGAGCACAGAGTGAATTACTTTACATGTGTTTCATTTAATTTTCATAGCAAGCCCATCAAAGAGGAATCATCACAGATTACTGAGCCAAGGCACAGAGAGGTGTTAAGATGCTCCACAACAGCTCCCAGGTGGTGGAGTCAAGGTTCTAACCACAGTGCACAGGACTCCGAAGTCAGAGCTCTTTCCTTCTATCACACATCTTCACATCTCTGTATCCTTCCCTCAGAAGTACTTAAATCACAAAGAACAAAACACCCCATGCACAGAACTGCCTGAAGCGAATGTTCTGTTCACTCAAGTTCATTAGCTGGTTGTGAGGAGACTCTCCAGTGAATGCATTATCTGTGCTTTTAGTCAGTAAAGGCTGAAAACTCTGCATCTGTGAACTTTTTGTCTCTCTTCTCTCCTTGCCAACTAGCGCAGTTATTCTGCGGCCAACACAGCCTTTCTCTCCTATTCCTGTTACCTGATACCCCATGCTCGATTTGCATTGGATTCCAAATCAATTGTAAATTTTTAGCAAATTGTAAATCCAGGCCACCTCCCACTCCTGCTCTGCACCCCCTCCCCATTCCCCTCTGTTTATCTTCTATTCCCACTGCCATCAAATTGAGCCTTCACCTATTATGTCTGCTCATCCTCTATTATTTCAGGTCTGAGCAAAGCAATGGAGACTTCCTTTCTTGTACCATCTGTGCTCTCTAGGAGGTTAATGTAGCAATATTTGTGACAATTAGTGAAAAGGAATCTTCTCTTTGATTCTTCCCACTTGTAGCTACAGTTCTGGGTTTGTTTTTTTTATGGCCAGATTTTTGGCATCTGGGAATATGATTCCAAGATTACAAAATCTTTCAGTGGCAAAGGGAAAGATTCTAATGTTCGACCTCCACAAAAATAATGGCTTCTATTTATTAAGCTTCCGGACCTGGGATCGAACCCATGTCCCCTGCATTGGCAGGAGGATTCTTAACCACTGCGCCACCAGGGAAGTCCCCATATGACATATTAATTTATCAACATGACAACCCTATGAATTCTGTTATTCCCATTTTACAGATGAGGAAATTGAGGCAGAGAGAGTTAAGAAATTGACTCATGGGGGCTTCCCTGGTGGCGCAGTGGCTGAGAGTCCGCCTGCCGATGCAGGGGACACAGGTTCGTGCCCTGGTCTGGAAAGATCCCACATGCTGCGGAGCGGCTAGGCCCGTGAGCCATGGCCGCTGAGCCTGCACGTCCGGGGCCTGTGCTCCGCAACGGGAGAGGCCACAACAGTGAGAGGCCCGCGTACTGCAAAAAAAAACCAAACAAAAAAAAAACAAAGTCAAGTGAGCTCACATGTCATTACAGAGAGGAACTATTGCCTTTGTTAGGTGGCCGAAAGGGGCTTCTCTGGAAGTGAAAGTTAATGTTCATTTTTCACAGTGAAGTATAAAAAGGTCATAAGGAGCGATAAAATTTTCGTAGTGTTTATGGTGTCTCCTCTTGCTTGGCCTGTGCTTTCGATTGCATTTAAGGCAGGAGGTATATGATTTAGGGCCTTAGCTGATCTGCATAATCCATTAAAACATCACTTTTTTTTTTTTTTTTTTTTTTTGCGGTACGCTGTCCTCTCACTGCTGTGGCCTCTCCCGTTGTGGAGCACAGGCTCCGGATGCACAGGCTCAGTGGCCGTGGCTCACGGGCCTAGCCGCTCCACGGCATGTGGGATCTTCCCGGACCGGGGCACGAACCCGCGTCCCCTGCATCTGCAGGCGGACTCTCAACCACTGCGCCACCAGGGAAGCCCCTATTCTAAACTCTTTTAATGCCATGTCTCCTTTAGTCCTCACATCAGCTATGTAAGGAAGGTATTTCATAGGTGAGAAAATCGAGGCAGAGAGAGGTAAAGCGACTTGCCCAAAGTCACACAACAAGTGTAGTGCTGGGATTTTTATCTGGGTCTGTCAGGTTCCAAGGCTCATGTTCATATCCACCGAGACGGAAGAGAAAAAAGAAAGCTAAGGGCCTCCCTGGTGGCGCAGTGGTTGAGAGTCCGCCTGCCGATGCAGGGGATGCGGGTTCGTGCCCCGGTCTGGGAGGATCCCATATGCCGCGGAGCGGCTGGGCCCGTGAGCCATGGCCGCTGGGCCTGCGCGTCCGGAGCCTGTGCTCCGCAACGGGAGAGGCCACAACAGTGAGAGGCCCGCATACTGCAAAAAGAAAAAAAAAAAAAAAAAAAAAAAAAAAGAAAGCTAAGAGAAAAATTGCACAGGGTTGAGAAATCTGAGCTCAGGTCAGCTTTGTCAGTGTCACATTGGCTCCAGCCCCCTTCCCCCACTGCACGCTTGATGATGTGGTGCAGTTGACGTCAGGACACAGAGACAGAGACTGTCAGCAGCGCTTTCTCCCAGGCCTCCCCAACATGGTGGCCAAAAGTGTCAGCTGGGAAGCTTTCCTCTAAATTTATAGTCAAATTCATCAAGTGTCTTTAAGAAAAAATGAATTTCAGATGTTATATGGTATTGGGGACTGTACTGAACTGTTCACAGATAGACTCCAAAAATGGGGTAAAATGAAAGTAAATCAAATTTCTTCCAACTCAATAGAAAATCTCCTGGTGACCTGGAGTCTTATCGGAGGGATTGACAGTTTTCCTCACAGGGGTTGGGGTGGAGGTGGATTGCAAATGTACAGAAAGTTTGGATGGTCGGAGCCTTTGGGTGCTGGTGACGCTCATACTAGCTGAACCAGAGATGGGGGTTTTATTGGAAGGCCGCCAGGGGTACATCAAGGAACCCCAGAAGAGAGTACCACCGGGCTTGGTGAGAGAAGAACCAGCAGATGCAGGGCCGCCATCTCTGTTTCTATTGTCTGTCTCTGCCTCTCTCTCTCTCTCTTTCTCGGCCCACCGCCCCAGTTCTCTCATTTCTGCTTCTCTCTGGTCCTCTCCTTTACATTTATCTGAAAACTTTCTCTGGGTCCGTGGTATTCAATACAAATAGCCAACCTGAAAGGGCAGCATGGAGTCCAGTGCCCGCCCCCCCCCACACACCTTACTGAAGCTCTCCGTGGCCCAGGGACAGCTTGATTGCTGCAAGGTCAGGTACAGTTAGCTCCCCCTGGGGCAGGTGTCCACTCTTGGACACCTGAGTGTCGGCAATAGGGGATGATAGCAAACCAGCTTCGTGTTTTCAGGAGAGGGCACTTGCTGGCAGAGGGACTGTGCACTGGACAGAAGCTCCAAATGGTGTCTTCTGCAGCTGGACAGAATAATGACTGTTTATTGGTCATTTACCTTGTACCAGACTCTCTACCGTCTGAAAAGGAAAATCGAGACTGCCTTGATCATTCCATAGTATTTTACTCATACCCCAATCTAGGGCATCTGGACAGGTCCAAGGTCCAAGGAGGTAAATGGCAAAGGCAGATTCAGTTACAGCTCTCTTTGCTCCAGGTACAAGGGTTGCTCGCTTGGAGAGTTTGGTTCGTGTTGCAGCGTGAGCTGCACAGCTGCCCCTCGCCGTTCCAGGTACCTCTTTTGAGGCATCTGGGTGACTTCAAGGTTGACAACCGGGAAAAGCTCCAGAGGTTTATCATTTTAGAGGTTAAATGTTACACGTGGTCTTGGAGTCAACTAGAGGAAGAATAAACTCAGCAAAACTAGAGTAGTATTTTATGCAAAATCACTAAAAAATTCAGAGATAATGAAAATTTTAGTCTGGAGCATTCGTTTCCCAGAATGTGTGGTGGAAGCCGCACACTGATCAACGCTTTGCAAATCACATGAGTTTTACAGGTCTACACTGCCTGATGCTGGCCATGGGGACATATCAACAGGATCTTCCCTCCACCTTCTCATTTTCTATACCAGATTTGGAGGACTTCAGTGAAAACCCAATCCTTGCAAAAGTGAATTGTCTTTTAAAAAGAGTTTATCTCTCCCTACTTTATATCACTTTGCTTTCCTACGAGGAGGCTTCGGAGCAGTCTTTCAACAGGCTTTGCCTAAGCGCTCACTGGCACTTTATTTAATCATAGTTTTATGAACTCTTCATATGCCACCAGCCAATTTTACAGCCCCAGAATCTTGCTTAGGAGACAGACACTGCATTTTCCCACAGTCGATTTTAAAGGCTTTACCATCTGGGATTTTTAGTAACTTGTGACTAGCAAACGGGTGCCATGTTTTCAGGACTTTGCAGCCTAAAAACTCTAGGGTTGTTGTGCAGAAATGCCTGGTAATAAATAAATGACATGTTTCACATTCGTTTGAAAAGCTAACCATCAAAATAGATTTTAAGTAGCTGATATCTTGTTTAATTTGATTTATTACCTTAGCGCCTTACTTGGTGGATAAAAGTACATTATTGCAAAGGTTACCATATTATGTCAGATTTTCTGAGAACATTTGACCTGGAAAAGGATACTATTTCTCATCTCCTCCTCTCCACAGCTGTCACTGTGTTCATAGAAAATGGAAACCAACCAGGGTTAGGTTGACTTGGCTGAGGTCATATTTGCTTGCAAAGAACAGAAGCCACCTGAGCTAGTTGAAGCAAAAAAGTCTTATATTTTGGGAATCATGCAAGGGTATGTCACAGAACACAGTGGTCTGGAATCCAGCTGAGTCCCCCTAGAATGTGGAGCCAGAGCAGCTAATCTGTCTCTTTTTAAGATTACATGGTCTCTTGCCCGTGAAGCTCCTTGCAGCTGTTTCATTCTTCTCTCTCTCTTCAAACCAGCATTCTCTGTTTTGGCACATATGTGTGCCAAACGTGGCTTCCTGTTCTGTATCACTTCCCTAGTCAAGCACCCAACACAGAATGACAATGGTCTCCAGGTCCCAGTTTCAGATTCTGGGGGAACAGTTCAGTTAGCCCAGCTGTGACTAGTTATCCATTCCAGGTCCAAGCATCTGTGACCACATGACCAGAGATCTGCTCAGATGGGGCTATAAGAGCTGATGCTCAGGGATGGAGCAGGGGAGGTGATACAAGTAGGTTCTCTCAGGTGAGTGGTGAGGAGGAAATTGTCAGTGTCTTGGACCCACTAGGTGTGGAAACAGCTAATTTGCATACCCCCTGTAGCCTGGAAGTCATATCTATCCTCTGACCCATCCCTATTAATCCTGCTGATCTTTTCCTCTCTTTCATTTGGTTCCACAATCATTCTTTAACTTCCTCTCTTTGCTTCTCCTCACTTCATTTTCTCTCCCCTGTCTCTTAGTTGATGCTTCAGGAAAGTAACATGATGCATCTGGTGATAGAAAGCACACGGTCATTGGGAATCCAAGACCAGCCTCTAATTCAGACTTGCCCAGAGCTAGACCTTGGCCAAGTCACTTAACCACCCTTGGCCCTGGTTTCATCTTCTGAAAAGGAATGGAGCTAGGCTAGATGCTGGAAGAAATCTTAGAGATCACATTGTCCAGGCTGCTAAATATCTATCTGTCTGCTAATGCTACCATTGTGCAAATATGGCATCTGTGGCAGATATTACTAATAGATTCCAGCATGCTTCCCTGCTGATCCAGAACTGTGCTTAGAATCCTTCACAGCAGTCTGGGCAGCCACTACCAGTCAGTTGGAGGCAACCCACCTTTGAGATGTGACCAATTAGCCATCTATCTCTAAAGCAAGAAATCAAGGCTCAGATGTCTACCAATTTTTCTTCCTTTTATCCTTAGAGGGATGGGATGGATATATGAAGTCATTATTCCTAATTTCCTGAAACTCTGAGGAAAAAATAAATGCCCTCTTCTGCCCTTTTCTTCCTAATATTCATTCAATCCAATCCATCCAGTTCAGCCTTTAATTTCTCCTATGGCTGAAAAATTGACAGTTCTTTTAGCAAAGATGTGGAATAGGCCACATTTGTCTGAGAGCCTCAGAATTACACTGTCTCACTTTGCAACTGTGTGGTGGAAGGCAACAGTGAGCGTTATTTTACTTCTTGAAAATATGTTTTCTGCAGTTATATTTGGACTGAAAAAAGATCCTTGCATTCTCAGCTCAAATTATATTCAATGTTCCTAATTGCTGTTACCCTCAAATACGATATTGAGTGAGGTCACATCTTCAATTCACATTTCTCATCTATATTTACAAGTGAAACAGCTTTGGAACATCTGCTCTGCCTACCGAACACTCATTTTTGCAGACGATGCAGCTGTAATGGCTGGTGGCAGAATTGTTTCCTCGACGACAATGCTGGGAAACATCTCTCTCTCCCTTTCTGCCTTTCCTGCTGGATGCTGTTTTTTTAAGTCGCCTTCTGGAGTTCATTTCCCCAGGAGAGACGGGTTTAAACTTCTAAGGTAGCATATTTCAATGATTTCTGCTGAAAGGCTGCCTCCTTAGAATAATTACTGATGGCAGCTTCCATGTGGTTAGGGTTAGGACCACCTTATGTAACGGCCTTGAGGTGGGGGAGCTGTAGGTCTAGAAAGGAGACTAATTGTAAGTAGAGGGATGAAAGGAAACTTTTCCAAAGAAGACCAGACCTGGGAGAAAATGCCTGTCTCCAATGCATTGGAGCTGGGAGAAAATGCCTATCCCTAATGCATAGGAGTCTAGAGCTGGCTTCCTAGTAAAAAGAATCCTTGCTGTTGGTAGAGAATCTGGCCGTACCCCTTTATTCTTCCTTGGAAAGGGGTAGTGCTCTAGGTGAATGAGGAAGAGTGGGGTTACAGTCCATAAAGACTGCATTTAAATGCTTTTTTGTTGTTGTTATGTACTTCCCATTTAAAAATATTATAAGGTAATAACAGTGAGGACTTAAATGCTTTCATTTCTGGAGCCAACTGTCATTTGCAGGAACTTCAGAGGACAGAGGTATATGTTGAATTGCACCGTGAGTAGGTGCTGACCCAGTTCAGACTGTGGGAACTCTACAGGTTCAAGGTGACACATTGTAACGTCACAAAAGGAATGGAGGACAGAACCTGGAGATTAAAAGATACCTAAAAGACATAACAAATTTTTGTTTGTTTTGGGGCAAGATTATATATATCTAGGATGATGAAACTATTAAAAAAATAATTTCCTAGATTAAATCATGCCATAATTAATGGGCTCTTCTAGATTATCAGTTTTACCCTCTCATGTTACAGAGGAAGAACCTGGGACCCAATCAGACAAAGTAATTTGCTTCACATCTAAGTGGGAGAAGGTAGGAGAACCACGGTCAGAATCCAGATGCCCTGGCCCGTGTGTGATGTTTCTACTACTCCCCCTGAGTATGACCTTTGTCATACATTAATTTTATCTTTGAGTTGATTGAAATAGATAAAATCAAAGCAGAGCCAAGTACATATTGGAGACTACTTTGTGTTAATCTGTTCTGTTACTTGCTTTTCAAGCAAAATTGGCTATTTGTCCTTTATATAGTGGCTGTAAGTAAGTAAGCCCAGGAGCTGCAGCATTCTCTGACTTTCAGGTTTAGAGCATAAAGTTATTCTTTTACTTTCTACTTGTTTTGGTATTATAAAGTCACTTTCAATGTTCAGCGCTATTAAAATGCTCTAAAGTTGCAATTAAAGCTATTAAATAATCTTTACCTTTGTTATTAAATTTCTTTTTTTCCCAGTAGTTCTTCCAGCACTGATTTAAATTACATATTTTCACATGTAGCACTTTTTCTTGGGGAATTCATTCCTATATAGACTGGCTGTTTTGAAAATGGGAACTACCTGATGTAGGTTGGCATGAAAAATAACTAGTTAAAATTTCAGAATTCTGAATAAAGATGTGTATCACTACCATGAAAACAACTTAGCCAACAAATTCAACCTTCTGAAATAGATTTAGGATTAAATTATTCAATATTTCAATATAGTTTGAGAGAAAATAGATTTTAATGAAGTCTCTATAATAGAGATGTTGATTTCTATATGACATATATTTGTCATTGATTATTTCTATTTTTGAAAAGAGCCAGGATTTCAGGATCACTTACATGTAATTAACAACCCAACCATTGTGCCACAAGAAACATTTAATTTCTCTTGGTATTTGTAAAGAGTGAACAAAACATGCTACTATTTCACTGGTAATCGTTCTAACAGTTATTTACTGTGAAAATAATAGTGTTAACAATTCAGGGTAGAAGAGGGAATTGTATGTTATTTATTTTGCCGATAATAGTGTATGTTTTTAACTTCAAGAAGCTTCATATTGATACGAGGTGGCAGTTCGCCAGGAACACACAGCATCTCCCCCCTACTCCCACCAGATGGTGTGTAGTCAGTCATTCCTAGGCTTCTTCTGGACCAGAGTGGGAACTGTGTTGGATAGGCCAGGTGCAGAGAGTACCAGCATTCTGGTTGCCTCTTGTGGGCAACCCTTGTTCTGGCCAGACTCTGTTGCTAGTCACAGATTGGCCTGGAGGAGACTGGAAAGATAAAGGAAAATCCATTGCCAATACTGAAAAATCATGTCTAATGATTCTGCTTAATACTAGGTAAGCCAAGGTATTGGGAGAGAGAAATGGAAATTCTGTTGAATGGAATAAACTTAAACTTAATACAGATAGATCTTGCTATTTTATACCAAATGAGGGAAAATGTAGTCTCAGAAATGTCTAAATTATAGAATTCTTAAAAAATAAATGCTATCTTGATAGGACCACATGTGTAAACACTAAAGGCAAATAAACTATAAATGAACTAACACAACACTGTAAAGCAACTATACTCCAATAAAAATTAATAAAAAATAATATGAACTATAAATGGAAATTGCTATGAACATATTGGCTATCTTATTGAATTTTGGTGCTTCTAAAGGGTTTGAAAATTATTTACTTAGAATAAATATTTTCTTTTTTATCTTACAGGTAATCGGTTTGATCATTATTCAGTCCTAATAGAGTTGATCAATAATTTTTTCCTACAAGAATCTGAATTAGTATATCCTGAAATAGTGATACTCATATTAATGAAGTTAGACTTCTGTAGTAAAACATATGCCTACATCAGTCACCAGTGAATATGAATTAAGAGTAATAATATTTGTATTAATATTGGCTACTTATTCTGCTTCTTTGGTCTCCACATAGATACTTGCAGGTTTTTAGTGTCTAATTGTAAGAAAATCATCAGTATCCATGAAGCATCACACAACCTTTTCCAGTAGAGCACTTTTTTGTTTGTTTGTTTGTTTGTTTGTTTGTTTTTCGGTACACGGGCCTCTGACTGTTGTGGCCTCTCCCGTTGCGGAGCACAGGCTCTGGACGTGCAGGCTCAGCAGCCATGGCTCACGGGCCCAGCCGCTCCGCGGCATGTGGGATCCTCCCGGACCGGGGCATGAACCCGTGTCCCCTGCATCGGCAGGCGGACTCTCAACCACTGCGCCACCAGGGAAGCCCTAGATCACTTTTTTTAATGTCTCCTGTCAGGGGGGAAAACAGTCAAGTTATTGATATTATTATTTTACCTAAATTAAATTAACTTAATGCCCCAAGAAGGCATTAGAGCCAATCAGTATAATAATGATGGTCCTTTACATTAGTGACAGTACTTTACAGGTTTCCTAGTGGTTACCCTTGTGTTATCTCAGTGATGTGCATCAATAGAAGAGTTCATGAATAAATCTGATAAGGTATACTGGGAAACAAGCAAACAGGAGCAGAATTTGTCAGCTATGTAATGACCAAGAGTATGTTTTCTGATTCTTTCATGGATTCAGTCCACCCATCAGTGCTTCTTTAGTTTTGCTGTGTGTCTGAAATTGCTCGAGGGCAACAACTTTAAATTCTGCAGTGATCTAAGCTAGAATTCCAAAGTGTTCTTCAGTTGGGATATTAAGTGGTATCAAGCAAAAAAGAAGAAGAAAAAGTCCTACAGTCAACCAGCTTGAGTATTTTCTAGATGAAATAGATCTTTCGTTTATCGCACACTTTTCAGAGTCTTTAGTGTATATGTTTGCACTGTGAATCTCCCACAAGAAATTTCCTGAACTGTTTTGAATACAGAACTTCTTTTCCCTCAAATCATTGCATGGGACCAGTATTTATTGGAACAGATGTTGGGACCTGGTTGTCTTTCCTTTTTCTCAGGTTTAAGAATGTCAGGTTGTCTGGATGTCCGTAGGATTATTTTCTTATCAATATAAAAAAAAAATCCTGTGAGATACAAGATGAGTGAGAAGGACTCTGCCTATCATGAACAGCAATGCAAATGGTACAGAGTTGAGGTTGCACACATTGAGTCCAGAGTTGGGCCTAGGGTCACACTATTTGGTCTTTAAATGCAGTGGAAAGTTTTACATTCTCCTTTTGTGTGTATGGATGTTTTGTGCATGCACTTGTGTGTGTGTTTGTGTTGACTGTCACCTTATAAAATTTTTATTATTTATTAATTGATAATTTATGCATTACGTAATTTATTATTATATACACATACATAATTTTTATATAACTGCACAAATGTATCTTGGAGTATACATAGATTTCTATTTTTCATTGTTGTTTTTTCCCGCCCCCTACATAGACACATTTTTGCTTGGCTGCCTTGTATTCACTTACATATTTTGATCATTGCTTATTTGTTTAGTATATCCATACGGGATTTGGGTGTTAAAGCAGTACTGGTTTCATAAAATAAATTGGGGACATTTTCATATATTTCAAAGGCCTGAATTAGTTTAATAACATTAGAATTACCTATTTTTTTTAAAGTTAGATAGCTCTCAGCTGAATATATCTCATTCTGGTGCCTTTTTTAGTAGTGGCTCTTCTTTTTGTATATTAATTTGTTTAGGTTTTTCATATCTGGTTTAATTTTGGTTATCAAAATTTTTCTCATGTAATAAGTAAATAAATATTAATAAATACATTAATTTTAAAATTTGAGATAAATATGTGAGAAGCTCTTGTTCTGTCTCTGCTTTCTTCTCTCAGAGTCTCAGCGATAGTTGTAGTTAGATTTGTAAAGAGTCTTATTGGGAAAGTGTTCACTTGGCAACTATGCTGAATAAATCATCTTCAAAACCACATTCTCAACTGTGGAAATAAGCAGACTTCAGGGGAGAAATCTAATGCAGAAGCTCTGTGAGTCTTACTAATGCCTAAGAAAGCCAGATGGATTATTCAGGTACTCACTGGAGAATTACGGCTGGGGAAAAGGGATTCATTGTAAGGAAAGAAAACTATTCCTGAGAAGATAGAATAAATTTACCCTCAAAAGTGGGAGTATAAGAATTTATTTTTATCATAGTTTAGAAAAAAGATATGCCTCTGAAACCTCTCAGTTGGATTTTGTGCCCCTTTATGATAATCATAACAAGTAACATTTTTTTTAACATCTTTATTGGAGTATAATTGCTTTACAATGGTGTGTTAGTTTCTGCTTTATAACAAGGGGCAGGACAGGAATAAAGATGCAGACATAGAGAATGGACTTGAGGACACAGGGAGGGTGCAGGGTAAGCTGGAATGAAGTGAGAGAGTGGCATGGACATATATACACTAACAATGTAAAACAAGTAACTTTTTTTTTTTCTTTGCGGTACGCGGGCCTCTCACTGTTGTGGCCTCTCCCATTGCGGAGCACAGGCTCCGGGCGCGCAGGCTCAGCGGCCATGGCTCACGGGCCCAGCCACTCCGTGGCATGTGGGATCTTCCCGGACCAGGGCACGAACCTGTGTCCCCTGCATAGGCAGGAGGACTCTCAACCACTGCGCCACCAGGGAAGCCCCAAGTAACATTTTGACTGCTAACCACATACCAGGTTATGTTTCAAATACCCTACATGTATTAATGCATTTAAGCCTCAAAACAGCCTGTGAGACAGCAATTCCTACCATCCTCATTTTAGAAAGGAGGAAACAGGCATAGAGAGGTACTAAGTTGCCTAAATTTACACAGCTGGAACAGGGCCATCAGCTGCTCTGTCCCCAGGTCCCACACCCTAAACCGTGACCTTTGACCACCTTCCCAGTGAGATCACAGTTTTTTTTTTTTTTAATTTTAAAAAATTTTATTATTATTTTTGGCTGCGTTGGGTATTTGTTGCTGCACGCAGGCTTTCTCTAGTTGTGGTGAGCGGGGGCTACTCTTCATTGCCGTGCACGGGCTTATCATTGTGGTGGCTTCTCTTGTTGCAGATGGAGCACGGGCTTCAGTTGTTGTGGCTCGTGGGCTCTAGAGCACAGAATCAGTAGTTGTGGCACACGGGCTTAGTTGCTCCGCGGCATGTGGGATCTTCCCAGACCAGGGATCAAACCTGTGTCCCCTGAATTGGCAGGCAGATTCTTATCCACTGCACCACCAGGGAAGCCCTACAGTTTGTCAATCTTTGTAAAACAGCGACAATCAGATAAAGCATTCAATATATATTTGTGGAATAAATGTTAAGTGATTGAGCAAATAAGGGAGACAACTGGCTGTAATACTAAGCAGAAGGGAAGTACTCTAATAGAGCTAAAAATGAAGAGTTGTGGGAACAGTGCCATCTTAATTATGGGACTATCACTTAGGAGTGGTTTACATTTAAACCTTTCAACATGGGGTAAGACTAGTAATATGTTGTCTTTTTGCTCAACTCTCTAAGCTCCTGTTACTGCTTTTCTCTAGGTCCAGAATTTCCTAGATCTCCAGTATCTTGCCTAATGGATTTAAATGGTCTCAACTCCCCTTAAGGCCATCAGAATGAAATAGTAAAAATTAATACGGAATTTGGAAAGGTTTGCCAGTAGGATTGCCCTAGTTGTGAAGGTCAGTTACTGGTGGCTAATTGTGTCTTCTATCATTGAGTTAGGCCATCATGAAGTTTTAAATTTATACATGACCCTATCCGAAAGATCAGAAGGATGCCAGGGCATAGGGGTAGGAGAGAAACTCCAAGTCCCATTGGTTTACTTCTCTCGATGCAGATGATCTTCTGTGTGTATGGTGTCCTAGTCCATAAGAGGAGGTCATTGTATCTGTCCCATCTGCCACATATGGATTTTGATGACAGAATTGGAAGGAGATGAGGCCATTATTTATAATACTGAAAATTTATAAGCAGCCTGTATCCTAACAGTTAGGGGATGGTTAAACAAATTATGATACCACATCTTAGTGGAAATAATATACAGCCTTATCCAATGTGGAAAAACGCCTTAATATAATGTTAAAAGACAAGAAGTAGGTGCAAATTTGTATGTGCAGTGTGATCACCAGTCTGAAAAGCAAGCTAACCCAAACTTTCCCAAGAATGAAGTCCGGAAGTACAAGTCACCACAGTATGAATCCTAGTTTTCTTGGTGTAGCTGGACATGCACATGGAGAGGGCTGAGGGCAGCACGGGGTTATTTTTCTTTTCTACTTTTCCATCTTTTCTGAATTTTCTGTAATGATCACATATGCCAAGGTTTTAAAATACTGAAAATGAAATGTATTACTGTTATAAAGGGGGAAGATCAACTTTATTTTTAAACCTGTTTCACAAAGGATTTGAAAGCAATAAACTTAAAAAAAAAAGAAAACGGGTTTTCCTTGGTGGCGCAGTGGTTAAGAATCCGCTTGCCAATGCAGGGGACACGGGTTCGTGCCCCGGTCTGGGAAGATCCCACATGCCGCGGAGCGGCTGGGCCCGTGAACCACAACTACTGAGCCTGCGCGTCTGGAGCCCGTGCTCCGCAACAAGAGAAGCCGCAACAGTGAGAGGCCCGCACACCACGATGAAGAGTGGCCCCCGCTCGCCGCAACTGGAGAAAGCCCTCGCACAGAAACGAAGACCCAACACAGCCAAAAATAAGTATAAAATAAATAAATAAATTTTTAAAAATTGTAATATGTTAAAAGAAAATAGCTGTGAAGGAGCTTTGAAAGTTAAAATGCTTCTGTCGAAGCAGTAAACAGAACCTCTGTTTGCTGGCATCACTTCAAGGAATGGCAATTTGATTCTATTAACTGGTGCATTTCGTCTTAAAAAGCCCCAGGAGAAATCATCTTAGGCAAAGACATCCCAGGCGCCAAACTTCAGGACTGGGGGGTCTGGGGTGTGGGGTGGATGCTTCAGCATAGCAGTGATGCTTAATCCATCTCTTCTGACCTTCTGGGAATCGAAGCCTGACAGGTCTTGGTGATTTAGAGCTGTGTTCCAGTAATGTTTGTTAAAGCAGCACCAAGCAGAGAGACTCATCATCAGACTCAGGAGAGGAGGGCAGCTACCATGTGGGCTGGAGGATGGAGCCCACCCCAGACCTGGAGATGGAGCAAGACCTACTCCTCATGTGGAACAGAGAGCCTTGGATCTGAGGTCAAAGGGGTTGAGTCATGCTTGGCTGTAGGGTAACTCTCAGAGCGACCTTGGCCAAGCCAGCACTTGACCTCCCTGAACCCTGGTTTCTTCACCTGTAAAATGGGGATAATAACCTTTATCTTCTACCTCACAGGGACTGTAAGGAACAAGGTGGGTTGAGGGTATGACAATACTGTGCAAACTGGAACGGGTTCCACAGATGTGTGGGATTGTGACAGTGCATGATATGCAGGCATTTCTAAGTTCTGACTGGCATCCAGATCCTCTGAGGAGGCTTCTGAGTACTTCCATGTCGACTCTGGGCTCAACAGGTAATAAAATAACAATAACAATACTAGCTAGCCGTATAGGAGCACGAGTACCAGGCAGTGTTCTAAGGACTTGACATGTATCACCTCATTTTAATCCTTAAAACAATTTCGTGGTACTGTGGGTGCCATGAAGTAGGGACTGTAATTGTCTCCTGAGGAAACTGAGGCACAGAGAGGTTAAGTAACTTGTCCAAGGTCACACAGCAAATAGAGGAGTGAGTGGAATTTGAATCCAGGCAGTCTAACTATGGGACCTGGTAGAAAGCCTCAGCTATTTTTCTCTGACATACAAGGAAGAAGAGTTTGGGATATTTATTAATTGGTTGCCTTAGTTTCTTACATTTAAGGGTTGTTGGGGATCAGGTTTGCTTTCCTTTAAGTGCTGCAGGGAGCAAACCTGCTGGTGAGCGGGGAGCGGGACAAAGTGGATGGTTTCTTGACCTTGGTTGGAAATGCAGCCATGCCTCATCACACATTAGGCCGGCTGTGGAAGGCTGTCTTCCCCTCCATGTCGCCAGCAGTCAAAGAAAGGAACAGCGCTGATTGGGAAAGGACTGTGGTGGGGTTACAAGAGTGGTTTTGAGGAAACCAGGAAGCAACCCAGGGAGGGCAGCGCAGAGGCCCTGTGAACCTGAATGAGAATGCTCCTTAAGTAGCAGACTCTGAGGGCTTTGGAAAAGAGGTTCTCTGAAAACAACCATGACCAGGGGACTGACACAGCCCTGGGGACTGAGGAAAGAGGCTCAGGTGAGAAGCTGCATCAGCAGAGGAGTCTGCTGTACCTGGGGGCTTCTGTGAGGTTAAAGTGTGCCCGGTGCAGGCAGCAGCATTGCAGCCCGGCTCTGCGTCTTATATACAGGTAATATGGGGGCCTCAGGAAGACAGAGGCCTGAACAATCCATCATTATGCATCTCCGTGTTCCCACGTGGATCTCTGAGGTCTGGGGAGACTAGGGAGGTCGTTCTCACCATTTTGACATTAGTCAGTGACAGACTCTGCCTCCAGACCTGGCCAAGCCTTTCTTAACTTTTGATGTTTCATTATGTTAATGATCTGTTTCTGGACTCTTTTCGTTGAAGGCTAAGTTTAGCTGCCCTGGGACTCTGCACACTTGCTGAGCAACAGAAGCACTTGATACTTAATCTGTGCGTGCAAGCTTGTGCACTTTATTATTAAGTCTGATATTTGGACAGGAGTGACATCTCTTTCCTGAAGCTCTGAGAGTCATGGTTTTATTTAAACCTGGCTCAGATAAGCTTGGTTTAAAGTGCGTGCTTGTCGGTTGTCTGCTGAGCAGCATTTGTGGAACCACCCATCCTGGTTGTCTGAGGAAGGGAAGAGCTGACTCAAGTTAACTTTTCTTTTCATTACTTTGAGGGTCTTCGTCTTGCTTGCTTTCACTCGTTTGCAACATAAGTTGATCTTTGCTCCTTGTCTTTCTTCATCCAGAGCCTCCTTAAATCTCTACCATCTAAACTACTTCCCTTTACAGTTCTTTAGATTACCAGTCCCTTTGTGGGAAACACTGTCCAAACAGAAGGTAATTGTTGGCTTGTCCCTGGAATGGATGATGTTTGTAGATGCTCAGAAAGGGTAGCCAGCCTGGGGCTTGTGCAGAAAAACACCACTGTCTTTCATCTCCCTCTGTAATGTGTGGGACTTATCTTTGCTTTCTGTACATTTTTTGAAGACTGTTGCCATATTTTCAGCAAAGAATAATCCATTTATTCTAAATAGAAGAAAGTTATGGAGGAGTGGAGATTGGAGAGTCAGCAGGAGTTCATTGAGAAAAATAAGAATTCAGTAATTTGATTAGAATGGTGTGGCTTTTTTTTTCCCCTGAAAAATGGGATTTAAACAGAAGAGTACACCCCGTTTCATAGCAACATTCCAACATGTCTGGCGCTATTTGCTGCTGTGGCTTTGTTTCTGCTCTTGCAAAGCCCTGTGTTCTCTTCAAATAACTTCCTCCGAGTCCCAAGTACTGTGTTAGAATTGTTACTTCACAGCTGTTCTCTGTGATAGTCCGAACAAACATATTAATTTGTGCTCCTTTTTTGCTGTCTTGAGTACACCTTCTCGCCATCCTTCAGGCTACACTTCAGCCATGGTACCTCGTGCTCCGTCTCTTCTTCTTCATTCCCTCGGCACCATATACCCTTCCACAGCGTGTTACTGCCTACTTATATCAGTTTTCAACTGTTGTGTAGTCAACTACCACAAACTGTACAGCTTGAAACAGCACACATTTATGATCTCACAGTTTCCATGGGTCAAGAGGTTGAGTATAGCTTGTCTGGGTCCTTTGTACAAGGTCTAATAAAGCTGCCGTCATGGTGTCAGCTGGGCTGTGTTCTCATCCAGAGGCTTGGCTGGGGAAGAATCCACTTCCAAGTTCAGCCAGATTGTTGGCAGAATTCATTTCCTTGTGGCCGCCAGATTGAAGGCCCTGGCTTTTTGCTGGCTGTCAGCCGGAGGCCACCCTCAGCTCTGAGCTGCCACTTGTAGTCCCTAGAGACCACCTGCAGTTCTAGAGGCCATAAACAGCTCTTTGCCACACAGGCTTTCTCAATATGGCCTCTTAATTCATCAAGCCATCAAGAAGAGCGAGTCTGCTAGCAAGATAGAGTCTAATATAAGGTAAGATCATGAGGGTGACGGTCTGTCACCTTTGCCATAGTCTCTTGGTTAGAAGCATGTCACAGGTTCTGCTCATACTCCAGGAGAGCGGTCACACAAAGGCGTGACCACCGAGAGACAGGGATCGTGGGGCTGTCTTAGTCTGTCCAACATACCACCTCTACCAAGCTTCTACTTCACTTCCTTCCTGTGAGTGTGTTTTAAGCCCTCTGTAATTTGGTGTTGTCCTACTTCTTGTAATTTACTTTCCCTATACCACCTACCTTTCATTTCTCCTCAAAATTTTTCTTCCTTTCTTCTTTCTGTGATGCATCTTTAATTAATACAAAAATATTTTTTAATTAATTAATTAATTAATTAATTATTTTTGGCTGCATTGGCTCTTTGTTGCTGTGTGTGGGCTTTCTCTAGTTGTGGCAAGTGGGGGCTACTCTTCGTTGCGATGCGCGGGCTTCCCATTGCGGTGACTTCTCTCGTTGGGGAGCACGGGCTCTAGGTGTGTGGGCTTCAGTAGTTGTGGTGCGCAGGCTCAGTAGTTGTGGCACATGGGCTTAGTTGCTCCATTGCATGTGGGAACTTCCGGAACCAGGGCTCAAACCTGTGTCTCCTGCATTGGCAGGTGGATTCTTAACCACTGTGCCGCCAGGGAAGTCCAATACAGAAATATTTTTATTAGCAGAGACAGAGTTCTAAAATCTCATGTGTAAAGCAGAAGTATTTTTTATTGAAGTGAAGGCTTCTTAACTGTCTTTTTGGCTTCTGAATCCTTTTGAGAATCTAATCAAGGGTATAGAGACTCACTCCCAGAAGTGAGGGACACAGCCCTGTACTGTTTCAGTTATTATTTCTGCACAGCATACCACCCCTAGCTAAGTGTTGTAAAACAACAACCGTTTTGTTGTGCTCATGGTTTCAGGAATTTAGACAGAGCACAGAGGGGATGGCTTGTCTCTGCTTCTTGATGTCTGGGGGTTCCATAGGGAAGACTCAAACAACCACAGTGATTCAGATGATTGGGGGCTAGAATTATCTGGAGGCTTTTTCATTCACCTGTTTGTGCCTGGGCTGGGATGACTGGGAAGCTTGGCTCAGCTGGGACTATTGACTGGAGTACTTGTGCGTGATCTCTCCACATGGCTTGGGCTGCTCACAGAGCAGGGTCTGGGTTCCAGGAGGAACAGTGAGGGAGGGGTATGGAGGGGAGCATTCCAAAGACCAAGCAAAAGCTGCTTTTTATGATGGTAGCCTCAGAAGTCACATGGCATTATTTCTGCCACACTCTAATTGGTTTAACAGTCTCAAGTCCACCCAAGGGATGGGGACCTAGACCCCCACCTCTCAACGAGAAGCATATTGGAGAATTTGCCATCATTAAAAAAAAAGAAAAACCCACCACATACACAAACACACACATTTTTTTATTTTTAATTCAAGTTTTTATCAAATACCAATACTTCATAGAGATGCAGGGCATGACCATACTATATTTCCATATTTTCCACAAAAGTGTGAGGGATCACATGTTGCCCACGTTTTCCTTTTTGCCTCCCATTAGTGAATCTTTTTTTTTTAACATCTTTATTGGAGTATAATTGCTTTACAATGTTGTGTTAGTTGCTGCTTTATAACAAAGTGAATCAGCTATACATATACATATATCCCCATATCTCCTCCCTCTTGCATCTCCCTCCCACCCTCCCTATCCTACCCCTTTAGGTGGACACAAAGCACCGAGCTGATCTCCCTGTGCTATGTGGCTACTTCCCACTAGCTATCTGTTTTACATTGGGTAGTGTATATATGTCCATGCCACTCTCTCACTTCGTCCCTGCTTACCCTTCCCCCTCCCCGTGTCCTCAAGTCTATTCTCTACATCTGCGTCTTTATTCCTGTCCTGCCCCTAGGTTCTTCAGAACCTTTTTTATTTTTAGATTCCATATATATGTGTTAGCATATGGTATGTGTTTTTCTCTTTCTGACTTACTTCGCTCTGTATGACAGACTCTAGGTCTGTCCACCTCACTGCAAATAACTCAATTTCATTTCTTTTTATGGCTGAGTAATATTCCATTGTATATATGTGCCACATCTTCTTTATCCATTCATCTGTCGATGGACACTTAGGTGGCTTCCATGTCCTGGCTATTGTAAATAGAGTTACAATGAACATTGTAAACACACACATATTTAAAGGAGTATACTGTCTTGAACTCTGAGAATTGAAAGGGACTGAGAAGGATTATCCATTTCAATCTCCCACCCACGGCTCAGCTCCTCTTTACAACTTCCTGTCATCACATACCTGAACCACAGCAGGTATTTCCTTACTAGTCTTCTGTTGTCCACTCTTGCCCATTACAGTCTGTTCTTCACTCTGTAGCCAGAATGATTGTTTTGAAACACAGATTTGCTCCTGTACATCACCCACCCTCAACTCCATTCCCTCCCACTCCTCTTTGAACTAAAATCTGTGACACTTCAATGGTCCAGTCATCAACTACCTCTTCAGCCTTATGTCATGGCCACTCATGTTCTACTTGATCTTGCTATGGTTACATTTTTAGTTCTTTGTACTACTTATGCTTCTTCCTGCCACGGGGCCTTTGCATATGCTCTTCTCTCTGCATGGAATGTTTCCCCTACCCTCTTGGCTTGATTAATTTCTCCTTATTTTTTGGCTCTCAACTTGATAGTAACTTTCTCAGTGGTGTGCTTTCTGACCTCCCTGATCAGGTCACATCCTCTTATTGCATGCTTTTAAGGACTATGCATCTTTCATCTGTAACATGTATCATTTTCACATTTGTGAGAATGTCTGATTTAACTCCACATCTCCCATAAGACTGTGAGGTCCATGAAGCCAGAGACCATGTATGTTTTTTGTTATTTATTCTTTATGCATTTATTCTTACATACAGATGTTATAACTATTATTTCCTAAGTATGAAATAGTTTTTTATTTTAGGAGTGAAAAAAATTTAATGCAGCCTAAGAATTTATACTTTCCTTGCTAGCCTACATTCCTATTGTAGCTTATAATGAGCTCCAGTCAACCCTACCTATAGTTAACGTAAGCTATCCTTAAAGGGAAGCTCCCCCATTCTGTTCTTGTCTAGGTAATATGTGGATTAAGGGTAAGCCTTTATACTTAATCCTAATTTATGTCTTCCTGCAACAATAATTTCAGTCAGTTGACATGTCTTTGAAGCACGTTTCTCTGGAATTCTTCATATCAATTATTCTTTTGAATTTGCTATCATTTGCTAATTCAATGAACATGCTTTCATCCTTAGCTTTATGTATATTGGTGGAGTTTTTTTAGTCACCAAGTTCTGAGGTCAAATATGTTTGAGAAATATCCTAAACATATTTCAGAAGTTAAATATACTTGATCAATTTTGGCCAAAGTTTAATTAAACCATCCAACATCAATTCATGGAGTTTACACTGCATCCCAGGCACTTATGTTTTCTTGATTATGGGACTTCTCAGCCTTTATTTAAATGTTGATATACATGGGAGTATGCCCATTTAAGTTCCAAATCCACTCTGATACCAATTTCTGAATAGGTTAGGGGAAGTTAGGTTATGCTGCAGTAACAAATAACCCCCAAATTGCAGTGATTTAAAAGAGCAAAAGCTTATTTTTTGCTCATGCTACCTGTACACACTTTTACAGCAGAGGGCTTTTGCTTATTATAGTCCCTAAAGGACTCAGGCTGGTGGACCAACCTACAAACATTTTGAAGATTACTAGGTTCCTCCTCATTCTTCTTCATAACAGCTTACTGAGATATAATATTGCTAGGGTTTTTTTTTTTTTCTTCAGAGAAAGCAAATTCTGGAGAGTCTTGCTCCAGCATTGGTTATAAATATTCTAGACCAGAAGTGACACTTGTCACTTCTGCTCACAACTCATTGACCAGAACTAGTCACATGGCCCCACCCAACCACAGAGGTATCCAGGAAGTGCAGTCCTATTATATGCTCTGAAGGTGGAAAGCCAGAAATATATGGTGAGTAACATTAGTGACTGTTAGGTGTGTGTGTAGTATACAGCACTGCTCAGAATTGTTAGCTTGTTGAAACTTTTCTTCATGAGGCATCTGGGACACTGTGTTTTGTAAGGGATAGCTTGGGAAACACTGGGTTCTAGTCTAGAAACAACAAGGTTTAGCAGAGGCAAGTCCACTAGAGACTATTTCTTTACTTCAGCCTCCTTTGGCTGTGGCCATTCAGTCAACTACAATCCCCCTTGTATTAATCATCCAACACCCACTTCCCCTTCCTGTTTGTAAGATTTTTATGAAAGAGTTTGTAAAAAATATTTCTGAAAGCAAAAACTGCTTTGCCTGTCACATCCTTTTTGACTTAGAAGGGTACTTACTTGAAAACGGTTTAATTTGGTTGACTCTTGAATCCATGAGTTGAACCCATGGTTGACTCCATTTCAATGAGAGTACAAAAGAAGAAATCCTACATAGATTTCATCTGACATGCCAGTAATAAAAATGGATTCTAAAGTGTTAATGGAAAATGCCAAAATGCAAACACTACATTAGATGGATGTTATATGCACTCATGTAAGTACCGCCTATATACATAACCAGACAAGACTGCATGACAAGTGTGAAGCTGAGTCTATCTAGGAGATGAGCATCATGAACAAGAAGGACTGAGGCATGACAGTAGTATCAGCCTTCCATGTAAAGTTGCAGTCAAGGGAGCATGGATACTTCCTTAGGCTGAGTTTGGTAACAGAAACACACTTTTCATTGCAAACCATGAGGCAGTTCCCAGGGAGTGCAGATATTTTAATGAAAGGCTGTGTAGACTTTTTTGTCCTATAGCTGTATATACATTTGGCACTTTTCCTGTAAAAGGTGCATTTTTGCTAACAGAGGCCGGAGGAAGCTTTGGGTCCTGCAGGTAAGGGCTGTAGTGATTTTGATCTGGCGATAAGGAGACAAAGAGGCTGAGCCTGGCTTATGAAGGTGGCTTGCCCAGGAGAAGGGGTTGGTTCTCACTTGCAAAATTAAATGAACAAGGCCGTCGACTGCTGTACTATTGGCTTATATCCTGATGTGTTCTAAAAATGACTTACGGCTAATTCCTTGGGTATCTGTAAATCCCAAGAATGGGGAATTTTTAAAACAAGAAAGTGAAGAATCAGAAAGGAAAGTTATTTTTTTGTGTGTTAATTCAGAGTAAAAGACATCGTTTGTCCTTGCTTTTTCCATCTTAAAAAATGAAACCGAAAACAATATTTCAGAAAATCATCACGTTTATGCTTTTGTGACTCAGAGTATGTTTCATATTCTAAAAGCTCAAATATTTGAAAGCTTCAGCTTTAGTTGTTTGGTTTTCTGGTGGCAGGATACAACGGGGGTGGAGTGAAGGCTAGAACTGGTTTGGGAGAAGCAGTTGGGAAGAAGACACTGCAATGGGAGTGAGGGAACCTCGCATCTGGACCTGCTTCTGTCCCTGATGGGTTATGTGGCTTCTGGCAATGATGTCTCCACTCTGGACCATAGTGTCCTCTTTTGTTAAACAAATAAACAGAAAACACAGGGACTTAGAGCCTGTAATGACCGCGCACTTGTTTAGTGATTTTTTTTTTTAAGCATTTGTTTGGTGCTTTTCTGCTTGGGGAGCCCTTCCTCCCACCTCCATGATTTCCTCTGTTCCTCCCAGCCAGCCAGCGGGGCAGTTAGAGTGTGCTTGTTGCCCTCACGCCAGCCACAGCAATCCACAGATGCACACACAGCTGCGGGTGGCTAGAGGGTGCGTGCGAACCCAGGTCTTCTGACTTCAGCTCTTGGTATGTCTGCTTCTATCAGATGGTTCTAACGTTTTTTTTTGGCCAATAACATAGAAAGCTCTAGGAGTACCTTTTCTTTGTTATTTTTAATTTAAAATTACTATTTAAGGGCACTTAGCCACCTCTGGGGGGTCATCAACACCATCGGCACCACTGTGGAAAGGGGCATCAGAGAATCCTCAAGCAGGATGTCGTTTCTCTTCCCAAGCATGGAATTCCCAGCTTTCTGATCAGTTATTTCCTTGCCTCCTTTCCTGCGGAGTCACCTTTTTGCCCCGTCACCTCGCCTTTCTGCCTGCAGTTTTGCTCATTCGTGCTGGTTTCTCTGCAGGTACTGGGAGTGACACCAGCCCTCATGAGAGGTGTCTCTGGTCCTACATGGGATGTGAATAGTTTTTCTCTCAGAAATAGCCTAATTTGAAAGAAATCCCCTTTGCTGTTTGACATGGTGTGAACAATAGCATCAGGAATCCTTTTACATCCAACAAAATAAATATGTCTCCTTGGTGCCATGTTCCCAAACACAGGCAACCTCAGTTATTGTGCTTGAGATGCCCTAGGGTCTGAAAAAAAAGATTTGCATTCAGATACACAGTCCTTTCCTTTTGCATTTTGGATTATTGGATGGGATTTATGTTGGTGTCCTTGGCCATGGCAGGGAGCCATGTTCATCTTTGATTTTCCAGGTTGTGAGTTTCACAGTCCAACCCTTGTAGGTGGAACAGAAAAGAGATTTAAAATACACAAGTATCTTCCACATCTTTGCTTAAACGTCACTTCATCAGAGACCACTTCTCACCAACACTGCCCTGTAGGTTAGCTGCAGCATCTATGTGTTTGTAATTACCTAAGTTATCGTTTGAATGTGTTTAATGAGTCTTCTGTGATGTGGTGGAAGCTCTGTGAGGTCCGAGCGGTGCCTGTCTGGCCTACCCTTCTCTCCAGGACCTGTGATGAGCCGACGCCTGACTGCTTGATCCTTTGTTTCACAGGAAGGGACAATCTACAGATCACTGTCACCCCAACCCCCGTGTCATTTCCTCATGGGAAATTGTTACGGATTTCACCAACATGGCCCTTGTCCGAAGTCCGGTCTTCCTCAGCGGTGGACAGAATGCAGCCTGTGCCGGGACGGTCCCCTGACAACACTAGCTGGCCGCAGTCTGTGCAGACGCCTCCGCCCAAGACACACCGCCAAGTTCGGGCCCATGGGGACTTCTCTCCTTCCCCTTACCAAGGCAGTGGACATAGTGCCTCCCTTGAGCCTTCCAAGGATTCTACGGAGGCCCTGGTCCAACCAAGACCTCCAGGGGGAAAAGAAGCAGCCGCCGTGTCAGGTTTGCCTCACACCAGCATGCTTCCCACACTGTCCCCTCTCCCACCAGTGGCGTCCTTCCGTGCTGGCCTCCCATCCCGGCCACCGTGGGTAGGGACTCCTTCCATGGCCGAACTGCATTTCCCGAGGGCAGACGCTCTCCCCTCATCTTCATCTTCTTCATTGTCTCCTGACTCACCTCATTCCATCATCTTTTCTAAGCCAGCAGAGCGACCCACCAAAGTGCTTTTATTCCCCCAAACAGCTCCAACTGACTCATCCTCAAGTCAGAGCATAGCTAATCCCCTAAACCCATTTGCTGAGGAAATGAACCACACTCCATCCAAAAATGCCCAGGACTTAATAGGCATCCCTCGTCTAGGTTTTCCTGGATCCTCAAGCCCAGCAGAGGGTCCTCACTCAGCAGTCTCTCACACACTTGAGTTTCTGAGCTCTGTGGCCGACCTGGCCCATCTGTCTCTCCCTCCCCTAGCTCCCGGAAGTCTTCTTCAGCTTCCAGGTGGAACACCCTCATCATCGATGTTGGAAGGGGCTCCAAGTCCTGCATCCACGCAGCCAGTTGAAGCTGAGGTGGCCGAAAGAGCACATAATGGGGTGTCTCTGCCAGCCTTTAAGAGCACCGTGACCCATGAGGCTGTGTCTTCACCTGTCCAGGCTGAAGAATTGGTGGCAGTGGGAATGATCAGCCGAAAGGCAGCCCCTGCTACTGCAAAGGACTCTGCTCACCCCCTGCATTTGTCAGCAGCTCCAGAGAATTCCAAAGGGCCCGCCCTTTCAGCAGAATACACATCCTCCCCTTTGGTGCCTTCTCTGCCTCTCACCCGAGCCAGCCGAGGGCAAGAAATCCCTTCTGGTGAGGTTCTCACATCCCCATCAAATGGCGCAGTGGCAGACTTCCCCTCCATGCCTTCTTTCCTCCAGCTGGCAGGGAATCATGCCTCTCCATCCGCCATGCCCCCAGTGCCAACTCCTCAAGAAGCAGGAAATTATGGATCCTCTCCTACTGCAGCTGCAGACTTGCTCCTCTCAAGCACATTTCCTAATCTTCCTTCCACGACTTGGACATTTCCCCTGCAGAAAGAAGGTAGCGGAACAGCTGTTTTAAAGAAAAACAAAAAGGCAAATTTGACAGTTGCTCTCCAGACCCTTTCAAGTAAAGAGAGGCCAAGTCTTCACGCTGTGAGTGGAGTCACCTCTGATTTTATCACTGATCGGGTTTCTTCAGACATTACGCCACCAAGAACAAACCTCTTTCCTTCAGAATTATCTCCATCTTCCATCCCCTTCACACAAGCCACCCAGACTGTTTCCCCATCTCATAGCTCTTCCAACACCAAGCCAGATACTTACACAGCTGTGACGGACCATTCTGGGTTGCCAGTTTCAGCTTCCAAACAGGTGACAGCATTTCCCTCCTCCAATGAGGTCTATGATTTCTCAACAATGGGAGACATGAAGAAGCCAGCAATCACAGATGTTTTCTGGCATTCTCTTGCAGCAGAAACTGGATCCCTTTCAACAGAACCAATGATAGCTGGCTTGCTGCAACAAACAAATTATGATGTGAACGGGCACACAATTAACTCCACAAGTTGGGAAACTCACTCAGCTTCAACTGCTCCTCCCGGTGGTTTAAATTCTGCTGCCAGTACAATAAAATCTCGGGATTTCAAAGATTATGTTGGGCTTTTAGCGACTGCAGAAGGCTTTAGCATTCAGGATCCAGTCTCTGGTAGAAGCACTAACCAGCTCGTCCAACAGTCAGACGTTACCATAATTGGAAACCATACAGACTTCTTGTCCATAAACACTAACAACTATTCCAGAGACTTTCAAACAGCTGAGGTTGAAGATGACCCATCCATAAGTCAACATTCTATGTCTCATCCCCATCTACGGCTGCCTGCCCATCCAACACACTCTCCTGTGCTGACCTCTCCAAGTCTAACTTCCACAGCTAGCTTATGGGAAATGCTTTCAGATGGAATGGATACAGGTTTCCAAATTTCTGGCAACATCTATCCACCTCCGGTGATAAATGCTTCCCCACTGTTCCAGAGTATCCCGAGATATCACTCTACTGCTGAATCTCCTCCTCTATCAACCAGTGCCTTATTCAGGACCCCATCCAAAGCACTGCCGGCTTCTCAGCGCCCCGAGAAGTGGACAGGTGCAGCCACTAATGCAGGTAGTTTGTTTCCTGGTACCCCCCCCCCAAAATAGGTGTGACTGCTTCTGGGGCCAAAGCATCTTCAAGCTCAACACAGATACCCAGCTTTGCTCAGAAGGAGCAGATATACCTGATTCCAGGATGGTGAATGAGTTAGCAGTCCAGATAGTCAGGCCCCTGATCTTCTGCCAACTGATTTTTTGGAAAGTATTCAGAATTTAAGTGTCCTTATTTCCAACCATAGCTTTGCTCTAAGTGGCATTCTCATTATGGTTAATCGACTTAACGAACCTAAAGCTGTTTTGCCTAAATTCCAGTGCTCAGAGACTTTTCACCCCAGCAAACCCATAAGTTACGTCCATTCATTCCCACAGTGGTGGGTGCATTCCAGACCAATGACAAACTTCGCTTTTCTCTCTTTGCAGTGGACTCCTCGGTGTCGCCCAAGGCAGAACCAACAGCAGCAACCATGTTGTTTCTTCGGAAATCAAGTCCACTGGGGCTGTCTGCAGCCCTGGTTGCTAAGGGCACCGGCAGCAGCCCTTCGGCCGTGGCCTCGGGATTAGTCAAGAGCAGCTGGACCACTGCTGTAGCTAGAAACGTCACAAGCAACACAGCATCTGACCCAAAGGCGACACCAGGGGCAGCCCATCCAGCCTTCTCGTTCACGCCGACCTACATGTTTGCAAGAGCAGCACACACCATGAGCACTCCCACGGCCATGCAAGGGAACACGGGCACTGCCTCTGGCCTGTTGTCCACAACACACCTCCCCAGGAAACCACAAGCCATGTACACGGGCTTCCTGAACCCCACCAACCCAAACATGCCCAAGGTGTCCACCGCACGCCCGCTGACAATCACGGCAGCCTTGACGTCCATCACTGCACCAGTAAGGGCCACCCGGATGCCGCCTTTGTCAGCAGAAAACACAGACGCTGCTCTTCCCGCTGTGTCCACGGCCATGGTCACAAGTGGCAAAATGGCATCCAACCTGGAGTGTCATATGTCCAGGAAGCTCCTGGTGAAGACAGGTAAGAGTCCACTGTCCTGATTTGACTTGAAAGCAGCAAGTGCATCCTGGCCTCAGAGGTGTAGCAGAATTATTAGATTTCTTTGAGATCAGTGGTTCTTAACCGGGGGGGGGGATTTTGCCCCCCTGCCCAGCTACCAGGGGACATTTGGCCATGTCTGGAGATGTTTTTGGGTGTCTGCAACTTGGAGGGTAAGGAGGGTGTTACGGGCATCTAGTGAGTTAGAGACCTGGGATGCTGCTAAACATCCTACAGTGCACAGGACAATCAGGCAACAAAGAACGATCCAACCCAAAACATCAGTAATGCCGAGGTTGAGAAGCCCTGATCTTTATCAAGTGACAGAGGAGAGGGGCATCATGTGACATGGATTCTAGTCCTGGGATCCATCCTGATATCAGAGGCCCCTGGGAAACCAGTTCTGCCCGTGAGTCTGAGAAAGCAAATGTACACCAAAGTTTGCGTGTAGAGACGTCAGCGATGTCTCACATGCGTGAATGATGTGATCGGTAAAATACAGAATCTTGGGGAGGGCTACAGAACTCAGAAAGGCTTTCTGTCATGTATCTCCTCAACCAGCAGATACTAACAGTACAGCTACCGTACACTATGTTGGCGCCCAAGATTTCTTCTGATGTTAAAAAGGAGACCTTCTTGAAAAAGTCGCATAGATGCTATCTTTTTTAGCCCCCGCCTCTGATTTGCAGCAGATGGGCCAAGAAGGCACAGGATGCTTTTAATAGTGTGGTAATGTCTGCTATAAAAAGCATTAGACACATTATTTGAAAGAACATGCCAGTGTTGAATGCTCATGTCCCGCCTTCCTCTTCACCCCGCAAAGAATTAAATGAAATTATCTCTTGAGACGTATCTTATTCTAAAATGGGAAATTGTGAAACTAGGCAGAGCAGAAAGCACAATATCTTTTTCAGTTCCTCAAGCAGTCATGCCATCTGGTTTTCCACATCCCAGCCACCTAGGTGCGGAAATCTAGAACATTCTCCCCTCCCTCTTCTTCACAACCTCCCTTCACCCCAGCCACCCCCAGTCAACGACCGGTTCCTTCCAGTTCTACCTCCTAAATACCTCTTCCCTCCACCCTCACTGCCGCTTCCCTGGTTCACACCATCACCATCGCTCACCTAAATTTCTGAAACAACAGCCAGATTTCTCTCTCTGCCTTCAGACTTCCCCCACCCTCCAATCTGTTCTCCAGTCTGGAGTCCAGGGAGCCCCCTAAAATACATGCCTTTGCTTTAAACCCTTCATTTCCCACTGCCCCAGGACCGAGCCTGATATTGTAGGCTGAAAAATTCACTTCTCTCCCCTGGGCCTTTGCACTTGGTCTTCCCTCTGCTGGGAGTGGCAGGGGGCAGTCCCTCCGGCCTTGGCCTGGCTCACATCCATCATCCTCCAAGACTCAGTGGAAGCAACAGTTCCTCCTGGACACGTTCCCTGATCCCCACCCCCTTGCCCAGGTCAGGGCTGGTTGCTCCTCCAACGGCCTCCAACCACATGCTAGGCTTCCCTTCACATAGCACCTGTCATGTTCAATCACAAATGCCTCTTCTCCATGTCAGATCTCCATTCCTGTCTCTGTCCCACTTGTGGGGTGAGGACTGCACCTCCTGATGCAGGGTTGATTTAGGCTGTTTTAGGGCCTGCAGTTAAGGATGTTCGCAGGGATGCTGTTCCAGGAATTTCCTTGCATGCAGACTGGTCAGGGGCAGGCAAGACTTAGCCTGGCTTTCAGAGTCAGAGGCAGCGTTTGTCAGAAGTGAAGTGCCACCAGCATGCTGGCTCTCTCTCCACTAGGGCCACACGAATGGCTGGGGCCTTCTTTCCTTAGGACTTGAGTGGGACCAATGGAGCTACTGCCCCATTGGTTGGACCTGTGCCCACTAGCTTTGCTCAGAACCTGTAGGAGGTGGGGGTAGCTGGGGAGGAGAGGAGGGCTCATTAATTAGGAGGTCTGCTGCCTTACGCTGATTGCATGCTTCTGTTTCGCCCCACAGTTCTCTTTGTGACCCAAAGGAGGGTGCAGATCAGTGAAACCTTGAAGCTTAATGTAGCCAGAGGGCTCACACAGGCATTGCGGAAGGCATTTCACCAGAATGACGTCTTGGCTCATGTAAGCCCCCTGCTTTTGTAACCAGGCTCATCTATCTCTTCCTCCTGGGTCCAGAATCTGTTTAGATTGTTTTCTTCCTCCCTGGGTACCATAGCCACAACAGAAGTAGGATCTTTCATCATTTGGGCAAATAGTAATGCATGGTAGCTGGAGAAGGTCAAATTCTGAGATGGAAAATTGAGGATAATTGCCTTATGTCTAGATTTTTTTTTTTTTTAAGACTGGAGGTTCTGTTTTAAATTGTCCCATTATCCTGTTGTTTGGGGAAAGTATTTAATTGTATCAGTGTAATTTTGCTGAAACCATCCATTGTGTTTTTCCTTTATCTTCCTCACCATTGTGAACAATTAGTGATTTATTTCTGGACATTTAAAAATTACTCTGACTTGTAAACTGAGTCCACCTTTGCTTAAATTGCCAGCAGCAGATAGGGAAGTAAACATTTTTTTTCTCTAAACACTTTAATGCCAAGAACTATTTAACAACCACTAGGTGATTTTGATGGCATATCTAAGTGACGGAAGGCTTGCTTTACACCCTTTTGGTTTGATTCCAAGTTTTAAAGCAGTAAATGTGATCAGCAGTCAGTGGACAACCCTTTACATCACTAAAAAATATTGCTCTCGCTTCCTCCTTTGATGCTTTGTGCCCCAGCTGCATTCAGATTAGGGGTCCTTCCCCACCACCACATGAAGGACTAGGAAGGAGATTGGGTACACGGTTTATTGGTCACTGTTAATCTCTTTTATATAATTCTGAAAAAAAAAAAAGAAGAAATGCTCTCCACGAGAGGCATCTGTGGTTTCTGCACCAGAAACTTTATTTGAAAGTTGAAAATGTGCATGCTTCTATGTGGTTACCTGAGACAGTTTTCACTAAACCTTGGTCATTTGCAAATTACCCTCACAGCTTTTGCCTTTTTTGCATATCATCACAGACCGCTGTGACAATTAGTCCATGTTAGTTTTTTTTTAAAATCAGCTTTTATTTAAAAAACACTTAAGATTGGGATCGACATACACACACTACTGTATATAAAATAGATAACTGATAAGGACCTGCTGTATAACACAGGGAACTCTTCTCAATACTCTGTAGTGACCTATATGGGAAGGAATTTTAAAAGAGTGGATATATGTATATGTATAATTGATTCACTTTGCTGTTCACCTGAAACTAACACAACATTGTAAATTGACTATACTCCAAAAAATTAAAAAAAAACACTTAAACACGTTTCTTTTGAAAGGATGTTTGATATTACCACCATAAATGGCAATCAGGATCATTTGCCACAAATAAAACGTAATCATAAAAAGGAGACTAGGGAGTTCCCTGGTGGTCTAGTGGTTAGGATTTGCACCTTCACTTCCATGGGTCAGGTTCAATCTCTGGTCAGGGAACTGAGATATTGCAAGCCGAGCGGTGTGGCCAAAACTTTTAAAAGATAAAAATAAAAATGAAAATAATGGGAACAGTCTGTTAAATTCAAGCTAGACATTGTTGCTTACAGAAGGCATTAAGGCTGGGCTTGGTGTTCCTTTGTTTGTTTAAAAATATGGTTAGCAAGGATTAGAGAGGTGTTAAAAGTCAATTATCCTCAAACTGAGACCTGCTCCTTGAGGTAATTGGAAGGACTGGAATGGGAGTAACTTTCTTGCTGGGTGATTTGGTGGCATTTGGTGCTGAGCCCATGTTCCATCCAGAAAGTCACCTAAAGTCCTATCTAAAGTCACCTTGAACACTGCCTTTAGGTAACAACGTGCTGGGGAGCACACAGTGTGGAGGAAGCAAAGGCATACCCAGCCTGCTGCAAAATCAATTGTCTTGGTTTCTTTGGCAAATACACATGACACTCCTAATGGAGATGCAAGAATAAGGGGGAGGAAAGCAGGTGTTAAAAACACCCTGAACTGCTGATATAAAACACTAAGGAAACAAAAGAAAGTAAATAAAATCGAAAGTCTCAGAATCTTCCAGCTGGGTCAGAATGATCTCAGATCATCAACATCCCTTAGGACTCAGCTGTAAGAGAAACTCTCCATGGCCCATCCCTGCCTTGGTCTTGAACCAGTCACAGGCTAAGAATGGAGTGAAGTCTGAACAGTTCTTCTCTCAGCTTCTAAAGAAAGGAATTTGGGCTTCCCTGGTGGCGCAGTGGTTGAGAGTCCGCCTGCCGATGCAGGGGACACGGGTTCGTGCCCCGGTCCGGGAGGATCCCACATGCCGCGGAGCGGCTGGGCCCGTGAGCCATGGCCGCTGAGCCTGCGCGTCCGGAGCCTGTGCTCCACAACGGGAGAGGCCACAACAGTGAGAGGCCAGCGTACCGCAAAAAAAAAAAAAAAAAAAAAAAGAAAGGAATTCACCTCATATACTACCTGACCCCTGTCCTAAAGGGCCTCCACTTAATCTATCACTTCTGCCTTTTAATGTTTATAAATGATGAGAAATATGATACAGCTGTTTTTTCCAGCATTCCATTCCCTGGAAATCTCTTTTGCCTGCCGTCTCCTGCCTGCCTTCTTGGGTGCTAATTGATGCTCACAGGATTATACTGAGGCACTTAAAGAATAATAATTTCAAAAAACCCACACATTTAATTCTATTCCAGAATTAAATTAAATATAGATTGACTCCTGTATCCATAGGTTCAATATAAACTATATTTTGTTGTATTCTTGTATTTTGAGACTTGACAATCCCCGTAGGCTTATGGGATTGTTAGAATATTTGTCGAATGGGAGTGTCCTATTCCTCAGCCATGCTGAGTAACAGTTGTGGTTCTAAGAAACACCAAGAAGAACTTAAAGTGCCACGGAAATGAACACTGAGTTCTGTGGGTCCATTTGTTTTGTAGGTGGACATTCTGGAATATTCTCACAACGTCACTGTTGGTTATTATGCTACCAAAGGGAGGCTGGTCTACTTGCCTGCTGCAGTGATTGAAACGCTGGGCGTTTATGGGATCAGCAATGTCACTGCAGATCTGAAGCAACACACCCCAGCCTTGCAGTCTGTGGCAGTACTTGCCTCCCCGTGGACTCCCCAGCCTGCAGGCTACTTGCAGCTGAAAACAGGCAAGTAACTCAGAAGGAAAGGATTCCTATCCATTCTGGGATCAGCGGTGGTCCCAAGAGGACACCTGTTTGAAAACTCCATCACTGGCAGCTCTGTTATTTCTTAGAGTCATTGTGTACCTTCCTCCAAGGGCCTTGCTAATCAAATGTCCAAGTCCCCTGCACAGCAGCCTAAACTTTTCCAACCTGGATTCATTAGAAATATTCCTTCACAGGAGTCTTTCTTCCCAATTTATATAATTATGAGTATATTGTACTTGTGAGCATCAAATACTGTATTTTTTTTTCCTGTATTACCAGTGGATACTGAGGAGAGTTGAGCGTCCATAAAATCTGTGCTTTGCAGCAACACGTTCCAGATGCCCCTGAATCAGAATCTCTGAGCTTAGGCCTTGGAATCTTTCTTTCAAACTCCCTGGTGACTCTGATCCTGTGGTTTGTAAGCCACAAGAGTAGAGGAACCACTGAAATTGAAAGACTCAAACAACTTAGTCATGCAGGCCAATTGATTGTTTGTTTCCCCGCCAAAGAAACAGAATACATGATCACTCTTAAGCCATTTTGTTGTCTTGGAGCAGATGTCTCCATATGCCAATCAAATGAAATCACAAAATCCTTTGCATTGGAGGGAATCTCAGGTTCAGTCCCGCTTTTAATTCTTCTATGTTATAAATCATTTTAAAAGTCACTTCCAAAACTGCAACTGTCCTTCTTATTTGTCTGATTTCTCTGATGTAAAATCATGCCGTTTTATATCATGACTGCTATTAAGTTCAAGGAACTAAGACACAGAGCTTTGGTGAGCACTGATATATTACTCTCATTCTAGTGCTACAGTTTGTGAGCCAGTCGGACAACATACAGTCCTGCAAGTTTGCTCAGACGATGGAACAGAGGCTACAGAGGGCCTTCCAGGACGCCGAGAGGAAGGTTCTGAATACTAAAAGCAACCTGACGATTCAGGTAAGGAGGAGAGTGCTTCAGCTGTGTAGTTGACAGAGACCAACCGGAACACAAATGTTGGCAAGAAGTGATTTGGTCCTGCATTTCAAAGCAGGTGTAACGTAACTTTGTACTTCGGGCATGTGATATCAACAGGAGAAGGTGCCACTTTGGGGCCACTGAGTTGAGTCAGCCTAGCAATGATGAGGATGTCTGGGGTGTGGTGGTCATGACAAGGGAGATGCTGTGACACTGTGTACCTGCTGTGATTTGGGATTTTATATTTATTTTCCCAAGCCTTTCTTGGGAAGGCTTAAAGCTTCCTTAAGCCTTTCTAATACATTTATTATTATTATTATTTATTTATTTATTTTTGCGGTACGCAGGCCTCTCACTGTTGTGGCCTCTCCTGTTGCGGAGCACAGGCTCCGGACGCGCAGGCTCAGCGGCCATGGCTCACGGGCCCAGCCGCTCCGCAGCATGTGGGACCTTCCCAGACCAGCGCACAAACCCGTGTCCCCTGCATCGGCAGGTGGACTCTCAACCACTGCGCCACCAGGGAAGCCCCATTTATTATTTTTAAAAAATGAAGTAGAATATACTCTATAGGTCAAATGTCACATATAAAATGAATCATTTCTAAATAGCTAACTCACCAAGATTTGCCTATTCTGTGATTTTCTTTGAGCTGTTTTCCCGGCATCCACACGAACAATCACCTTATGTTAGACACACACACACACACACACACACACACATTTTAGGGTTTACTATGTGCCAGGACTGTGCTCAGTGTTTTATAAATGTTTTGCTACATAATACTCAAGACATCCTTCTGAGGTGTTATTATCGGCATTTCACAGGAGAGGGAACTGAGAGAAGGGTAGGAAACTTCCAGAAGGTCACACAGTTGGTAAGGGATGGAATTGAGACTTGAGCCAAAGCCCATACCCTACTCTACCGTGGTCTACTAGCACCAATGCAATGCCGAAACGGGATCCTTGATGAACTGTTTGGCAAGCATATGCATTATCGTACAGGGCAGTCCCACTCCTGGTATACTGTGTGTCAGCTTCCTGGATTTACAGTAGACATGCTACCAAAGGCGTCTCTCAGACCCAGTTTTTACAATGATACTGATAACATCTCACTAAAGACAGATGCTTCTTAATCATATTCATCCAGCCCCCAAATTTCTCTAATTAACTGTACTAACTAATGTCTCTGTTTTTACTGAATTAAAGCCTTTGCAATTAAACCCAGTGGTTTTAAAATTGACATTTAGCATAAGTGAATTATCAGCAAAGCCAATATGATGTGGAAAGCATACATTTTAATTTGAATGAGCAGTCGTCCTTTTCTAGATTCACCCAAAGTATATATGGAAGTATCTCATTATGATCTGGTTCATATTAGACTAAGATCTAAAAATATGTCACAGACATAAGATTTATGTAAGGAGTGTGACTCAACTCCTTTTTCTTTCTGATTGCATTTATGATCCTCACAGGTACATGAGTCTTATTGGAGCTTGGCAGTGGAACATATTCTAATTATATTCAAGAAGCACAGACTTATCAGCCAGCTTCTCTTTATCAGGCACTGGAAGGGACACCAAGATACATAAGCTGCCCTTGGCCTTAAGAAGCCTCTCTTGTATTGTCGTATGATAGTCAGGGGCCATGAGATGAAACTTTATAAAGCAAGTAACAAACATTCCTTGGAAAAGACTACGATGGGCAATTAGATAATTGCATTTAAATAGATTTTAGATGCTCTCGAACATATCCACAGCTTTGGGTGAATTGTTTTATTAACCCTCTTTCACTTTTTGCCTTGGCTGGCAGGAAGCCCAGAGCCAAAGTTGTTGTGTGGATTTAGTAACCCTCTAGGCCCCTATATCATGCATAGATTGCTACATGCTAATCATCCCCCCAGGGTTGTCTTTAATCTGTTTTTTCAGGACCTGGTTTTGTAATTAATAAATTACCATTTTATTGTATTAAATGTAATTTGTGGGGCACCTTGGATCTTTTGTGGAATAAGACCATGTAAATATTTAATTTGTTCAGAGAGTCATCGAAAAAGTAACTTAATTATTTTTTACTTGTATAGCATAGATATTAGGGGCTAGAGTATAGTAGACTCAGTTAGGACTTTTTGATTATAAGCAACAGAATCCAAGCTCACAGGCTTATGCAAAAAGAGGAAGTGATTGGGTCATGTAACCAAAAGGTTCACAGCTCCTTACTTCAGGAACAATTGGATCCAGGTGCTTACATGATTTCTTCATGAAGTTCTCTCTTCATCTCTTGGCTTGCCTTGCTCTGGGTGGCATCATCCTCAGGCCCCTGGCGCCTCCAGGTTTGCCTCATCCTTATTACTTACAGTCTCATGGATCCAGAGTGCCTTTTTTGTGTCATTCCAGTCAAAATCCTGGATTAGTTTTCATTGAACCCTCTTGGATCATGTGCCCATTTCTGGACCAGTAACTGTGGTCAAGGATATGAAATATCCCAGTCAACTAAGTCTGGCTGAGATGCCCACTCCTGGAACCTGAGTGGGACAACTGCACCCAAAGCACATGAACTGATTGGAGAGGAGGAGGTGTTTCCACAAGGAGAATTGTGGTGCTGACAAGGAAGAAGGGAGAATGGATACTAAGAATGAAAACAACAGCTTTCCATTCTGTCAGCATTGTGGGTCTAATTAGCTAAATGAATCACGGCATGAGTGAATGGGAAGTAAGAGATACGGTCAGAACCCATATGCGTCTAAGAGTAGAGGGGTAATGGGAAAGTATCCCCTGCAAGGGACAAGGCATGACTATCAAGGAACAGTGCTATGACCTTGGTTTCAGGCCTGTGGATCTCTTCTTATTTATGAAGTTGTTGTTAAGCAGCCCCCAAGAATGGTCACAATTTTCTTAGCTATAAAAAAAAAAATGAGTATAGTAAAGAAAACACAAATAAATGGAAAGACATTCTGTGCTCATGAATTGGAAGACTTAGTATTGTTATGATGTCAAATACTACCCAGAATGATCCCTATGCAATCCCTATCAAAATTCCGGTGATGTTTTTTGCAGAAATAGAAAAATCCATCCTAAAATTCACCTGAAATATCAAGGGACCCCGAATAGCTGAAACAATCTTGAAAGAGGAAAACAAAGTTGGAGGTCTCACACTTACTGATTTCAAAACTTAGTGCAAAACTATGGTAATCAAAGCAGTATGGTACTGGCATAAAGACAGACATATGGACCAATGGAACAGAATAGAGAGCCCAGAAATAAACCCTTACATATATGGTCAAATGATTTTTGATGAGACCATTTGGTGGGGGAAGGGACAGTCTTTTCAACCAGTACTACTAGGAAACTGGATATCCACAAGCAAAAGAATGAAGTTGGATCCTCACCTAACACCGTATGCAAAAGTTAACTCAAAACAGATCAAAGACCTAAATGTAGGAGCTAAAACTGTAGGACTCTTAGAAGAAAATAGGGGAGAAAAGCTTCATGACATTGGATTTGGCAGTGATTTGTTGATATGACACCCAAAGCACAGGTAACAAAAGAAAAAATAAATAAGTTAGATGTCATCAAAATTAAAACCTTTTGTGGCTCAAAGGACATAATCAAAAGGCAACCCACAGAATGGGAGAAAATATTTGCCAATCATGTATCTATAGGGGGTTAATATCTAGAATATGTAAAGAACTCCTACAGCTCAGCAACAGAAAAACCAAACAACCCAAGTAAGAAATGGGCAAAGGACTTGAATAGACATTTCTCCAAAGACGATATACAGGTAACCAATAAGCACATGAAATGATGCTCGACATGACTAATCATTAGGGAAATGCAAATAAAAACCATGAAATACCACTCACACCTATTGAGGATGGCTATTATATTTTATTTATTTATTTATTTATTTATTTATTGCGTTACTTGGGCCTCTCACTGTTGTGGGCTCTCCCGTTGCGGAGCACAGGCTCGGGACGCGCAGGCCCAGCGGCCATGGCTCACGGACCCACAGGATGGCTATTATAAAAAAAAAATAGAGAATAATAAGCATTGGTAAGGAGAAATTGGGATTCTTGTGCACTGCTGGTGGACGTGTCAAATGGTGCAGCTGCTGTGGAAAACAGTATGGCATTCCCTCAAAAAACATAGAATTACCATATGATTCAACAATTCTATTTCTGGGTATACACCCAATAGAATTTAAACCAGGGACTTGAACAGATATTGGAACACCGGTGTTCATAGCAGCATTATTCACAACAACCAAAAGGTGGAAGCAACATAAGTGTCCATCCGTGGGTGAATGGATAAGTCAATGTGGTACATACATGTGATGGAATATTATTCATCCTTAAAAAGGAGGGAAATTCTGGCACAGGCTACAACATGAATGTACCTTGAGGACATCATGCTAAGTGAAAGAAGCCAGTCACAAAAGGACAAATACTGTATGATTCCACTTATAAAAAGTATTTAGTTTTGTCAAATTAATAGAGAGAGAAAATAGAATGGTGGTTTCTAGGAGCTAGGAAGAGGAAGAAATGGGGTGTTATTTAGTAGGTACAGAGTTTCAGTTTGGAATGATGAAAAAGTTTTGGAGATGGATGGTGGTGATAACTGCACAATAATGCGAATGTACTCAATGCCACTGAACTGTACACTTTAAATGGTTAAAATGTAATGCGTATTTTACCACAAAAAAGTATGAAACTAATATAATGTTGTATGTCAGTGATGTCTCCTCAATAAAAAATTCTTATCTGAAAAAATGTATAAGTTACCTGATCGAGTGTAGTATGTACAGAGATACCATATTGCAAGCTCTTTGGGATCCAGTGAGATTTAGTTTTGTTGAAAAGCAAAAAACTAGAGTGTTCAGAATAGAGATAAAGGTTGCAAAGTTATTTTAGTTATTATTTTTTTAGGTCACAGTGCAGTGAGGTCTTTTGAATTATTCAGAAAGAGGTGCCTTTTTTCTAGGTACCTTGGGAGAGGCAGGAATATCTGTGGCTAAACCACATTCCAGAAATACTGTTGGAGAGGAAGTAAGAGTTGACCAGAAAAGTTGACTCCGTATGTCATTAATCATGGGACTCTAGGTACTGTGTTAGAGAATTTAAAAGGAACTTCCACTTATGGGAGAAAGTTCGAAATAACATGAAGAAGCTACTCTTGACGGTCTTCTTCAAAGTAAGGTTTAAAAGGAGCGTTGCAGTGATATTTATGTCTGAGCACACAGAGGTCTGGGACAGACTGGGTATCTGTTTCCGGCAGAAAGAGAGGACACATTCAAATGAAGATAATTTGAGGAAAGTCCAAGGAAAAGGACTTTGTAGAAGTGTGGGTGGGCTCTAGGGAAACCACAGGGACAGTGCAGCTGCCAAGGCTGTGACAGTTGGGGCTGATGCCATGAGAGGAGCGAGCAGTTGTGGGAAGCCTGAGGCCAGAGCTGCCCAACATGAGCTGTGACCTCACAGGAGGGAGTCCCTGGCACCAACTCTCTGACCTCACTCTCCTCCTTCTCTCCCACATCCTCCTGAGCTCCCTGCAGCTGAAGCCAGGGGTCCAAGGAGCCCATTGACGTGGTCCACAGGGGTCTGCCTCGGGGGGCGCTGAGCAGGATGAGGGCAGGGTGGCAAACGGATCTGGAGGGGGAAGGGGGAGACGCCCAGCACAGAAGCCCATAAAGAGTGTCTCACCAGACGGAATGCCTTCCTACTGCATCTGTTTTTCAAATCTCATCTGTGTGATATTTTTATGTATACATTGACCTATAAAAGTCTCACTTCCTCATAACTAAAAAACTGACTTAGACAAGATTTGAGAAGAAAACCACACCATCTCATAGTAATATTAACATGTTTTACATTGAATTAATAGACCACAATGAAATGGAATCTCTCTCTAAAGAAGCTGTTTTCTATTTCTGAATTCATTTTGTCATCAGGTTCGGTCACGCTGTCCATGACTAGGTTGATGATGGACGGTGTGCATTCCCCGTCCTTTCAACTTTAAAACCCCCAAAAGTTTGACTCAGGCTTTCCCTGTCTGAGCAGTTGAGTCCTCCTTAAATTTACCATTCCTATGCTCTATTGTGTATTTTCAGAACCATAAAAGTAGCCTGAGACCATTTAGCCCCTGGAAAAGATACACACAGCAGTGGTTAAAACCCAAAGTCAGGCTGCCTGGGTTGGAATCCTGTCTCTGTCACTTATTAGCTGTGTGACCTTGGGCAAGTCCCTTGATCATTCTGGGCTTCAGTTTCCTCCTCTGTAAAAGGGAGTCATAACAGGATATACCTCCTAGGGTTGCGGTGAGGATTAAATGAGATCATGTGCCCTTAGCACGATGTCTGGCATGTAAGCAAGCAATCTGTAAGTGACAACTATTGTTATTCTTATCTCTTCCTCGCTCTCTTCCCACCTCCCTTTCATTCCTAACCTCAGCTTCTCCTTAAACTTCTCCTCCCACGGCCTCCATGAAACAGACCCTCATCTTATTTGGCATGTCTCCCTCCCCTTTCCTCCTGTGTCGATTCAGATGGTGAGCACGTCCAACGCCTCCCAGACAGTCACCTTGGTGTATGTGGTGGGCAATCGAAGCTCCTTCCTCAACGGCACCGTGGCCAGCAGCCTCCTCCGCCAGCTCTCCGCTGAGCTGGTGGGGTTCTACCTCACCTACCCGCCGCTCACCATCGCTGAACGTGAGTATGTCCACGTCCTACAGGGACTCTGCCATCTTCTCCGGGGCCCTCTCTGTTTAGCAAACCTCCGTGGTGCCAGGCCACATGCTAACTCTTTTGTCATTATATCGCAACTGAAACGTGATCAATGGGGATTGAATTGATGAAAACTTTATTACACGTTGAAAACAGCACTAGGTGCTTTTACCCTTCACTAATATCATATCTCATTTAATTCTCACAACTACCCTATAAGGTAGGTGCAAAATTAACTCCATTTTGCAGATGGGAAAACTGAAACTCCAAGAGTTTTAACAAGATGCCTACTCTGACATAGCTAGCGAGACATGGAACCTGGGGTTTGAACCCAAGCAGTCTGCCTTCTGAGCTTATACCACTGCCTGGTATGGCATCTGTCCTCGTGGCAATCTGGGTTGCTATGGTTTCCTCCACTTCTGCCATCAGCAAATGTTCCTGGGCCTTCAGCCCTTGCCCGGGCTATAGATATTATAATGCAACTCATGTGCAGTCAGCATCGTGACTTCACTTGATGAAGTCCCCATAGGCTTGTGGCCTCATCTTCCTCTAATGCTTCAGTTACATAATCCTCATTACCATGCAGCAGGCATAGACTTTGAAGACGATGCAGCCTACATTTTGTACCCAAACATTTACTCGGTAGCCAAAGGAAGTGAAGATCTATGCTCTTAAATTTAATCATTGGTACATTTCTAAAGGTCACTGGGCAAGTTTTTTTTTTAAACACGTATCAGCAAAATTGTTTCTATTTCCTTCTTTGGTTGCTTTATATATTGTAGATAAGTGAGATAATGTGTGTGAATGTACTTATTAGCACATAGTAGACACTCAGAGTTTTTGTTTGTTTGTTTGTTTGTTTGTTTTGCGGTACGCGGGCCTCTCACTGTTGTGGCCTCTCCCATTGCGGAGCACAGGCTCCGGACGTGCAGGCTCAGCGGCCGTGGCTCACGGGCCTAGCCGCTCTGCGGCATGTGGGATCCTCACGGACTGGGGCACGAACCCGTGTCCCGTGCATCGGCAGGCGGACTCCCAACCACTGCGCCACCAGGGAAGCCCCAGAGTTTTTTTTTAATGTTTGTTTAATGACAAGCTTTTGTGACTTTCCATATACTAGGGAAAGATGCTTCTGGATTTTATGGAAAAGATGATGTCATAAAAGATGGCATTATGTCACCTGGCAGCACGTGAAGAATTTCCTTTTTCATTATCTTGATATTCTGAGAATAATAACAATAACACAACTATGATTTATTGAGTACTTACTATGTGCCAGGTACTATGCTAAGCCTTTTACATGTATTAACTCTGATGGTCACCACACCTGTAAAGAAATGGTACTGTTACATTTGGCTACAAAACTTAGTCTTTGACACTGGAAAAATCCATTCAAGAAATAATTATTCCTAAAAATGTTATGATGGTTGGATAATTTTTAAAGAGAAAGCTATTGTTAAGATAGGTTCTAGCTGTAGGTCTTGACAACGGAAGTGTTTCACTTAAGAAGGTTTTGATGGAAAAACCGAAAGCAGACATGCAAAAGCCCTTTACTGAGTATTTTAGTTTTCTGAATAGCAAGTTTCAGTCTGTATGTCCTAGAGTTCCCAAGAATGATAAAGCAGGATTTAGCTGCTTGGTATTTTGTCAGCTATGTCTATTTCTCTGAACAATATTTACATATAAAACTTGTGAAAGTAATTTGGTGTGTTTCTTGTTTGTTTTAGCACTGGAATACCCCAACCTTGATATATCAGAAACAACCAGAGACTACTGGGTAATTACAGGTAATCTCTTCTTTCATTTCCCCTTTCACCCTATCAGGTTGGTTTATTTTTCTTTTCCTTTCTTTCTTTCTTTCTTTCTTTTTTCTCTCTCTTTCTTTTCTTTCTTTATTATTTTTTAACATCTTTTAACATCTTTATTGCTTTACAATGTTGTGTTAGTTTCTGCTGTATAACAAAGTGAATCAGCTATATGTATACGTATATCCCCATACCTCCTCCCTCTTGTGTCTCCCTCCCACCCTCCCTATCCCACCCCTTTAGGTGGACACAAAGCACCGAGCTGATCTCCCTGTGCTATGTGGCTGCTTCCCACTAGCTATCTATTTTACGTTTGGTAGTGTATATATGTCCATGCCACTCTCTCACTTCGTCCCAGCTTACCCTTCCCCCTCCCCGTGTCCTCAAGTCCATTCTCTATGTCTGCGTCTTTATTCCTATCCTGCCCCTAGGTTCATCAGAACCTTTTTTCTTTTTAGATTCCATATATATGTATTAGCATACTGTATTTGCTTTTCTCTTTCTGACTTACTTCACTTTGTATGACAGACTCTAGGTCCATCCACCTCACTACAACTAACTCAATTTTGTTTCTTTTTACGGCTGAGTAATATTCCATTGTATATATGTGCCACATCATCTGTATCCATTCATCTGTCGATGGACACTTAGGTTGCTTCCATGTCCTGGCTATTGTAAATAGTGCTGCAATGGACATTGTGGTACATGTCTCTATTTGAATTTTGGTTTTCTCAGGGTATATGCCCAGTAGTGGGATTGCTGGGTCGTATGGTAGTTCTATTTGTAGTTTTTTTAGGAACTTCCGTACTGTTCTCCATAGTGGCTGTATCTATTTACATTCCCACCAACAGTGCCAGAGGGTTCCCTTTTCTCCACACCCTCTCCAGCATTTATTGTTTGTAGATTTTTTTATGATGGCCATTCAGACTGGTGTGAGGTGATACCTCATTGTGGTTTTGATTTGCATTTCTCTAGTGATTAGTGATGTTGAGCATCCTTTCACGTGTTTGTTGGCAATCTGTATATCTTCTTTGGAGAAATGTCTGTTTAGGTCTTCTGCCCATTTTTGGATTGGGTTGTTTGTTTTTTTGATATTGAGCTGCATGAGCTGCTTGTAAATTTTGGAGATTAATCCTTTGTCAGTTGCTTCATCTGCAAATATTTTCTCCCATTCTGAGGGTTGTCTTTTCGTCTTATCTATGGTTTCCTTTGCTGAGCAAAAGCTTTTAAGTTTCATTAGGTCCCATTTGTTTATTTTTGTTTTTATTTCCATTTCTCTAGGAGGTGGGTCAAAAAGGATATGCTGTGATTTATGTCATAGAGTGTTCTGCCTATGTTTTCCTCTAAGAGTTTTATATTGTCTGGCCTTACATTTAGGTCTTTAATCCATTTTGAGTTTATTTTTGTGTATGGTGTTAGGGAGTGTTCTAATTTCATTCTTTTACATGTAGCTGTCCAGTTTTTCCAGCACCATTTATTGAAGAGGCTGTCTTTTCTCCATAGTATATTCTTGCCTCCTTTATCAAAAATAAGGTGACCATAGGTGTGTGGGTTTATCTCTGGGCTTTCTATCCAGTTCCATGGATTTATATTTCTGTTTTGGGGCCAGTACCATACTGTCCTGATTACTGTAGCTTTGTAGTACAGTCTGAAGTCCAGGAGCTTGATTCCTCCAGCTCCATTTTTCTTTCTCAAGATTGCTTTGGCTCTTTGGGGTCTTTTGTGTTTCCATACAAATTGTGAAATTTTTTGTCCTAGTTCTGTGAAAAATGCCATTGATAGTTTGATAGGGATTGCACTGAATCTATAGATTGCTTTGGGTAGTAGAGTCATTTTCACAATGTTGATTCTTCCAATCCAAGAACATGGTATATCTCTCCATCTGTTTATATTATCTTTAATTTCTTTCATCAGTGTCTTATAGTTTTCTGTATATAGGTCTTTTGTCTCCTTAGGTAAGTTTATTCCTAGGTATTTTCTTCTTTTTGTTGCAGTGGTAAATGGGAGTGTTTCCTTAATTTCTCTTTCAGATTTTTCATCATTAGTGTTTAGGAATGCAAGAGATTTCTGTGCATTAATTTTGTATCCTGCTACTTTACCAAATTCATTGATTAGCTCTAGTAGTTTTCTGGTAGCATCTTTAGGATTCTCTATGTATAGTGTCATGTCATCTGCAAACAGTGAGAGCTTTACTTCTTCTTTTCCGATTTGGATTCCTTTTGTTTCTTTTTCTTCTCTGATTGCTGTGGATAAAACTTCCAAAACTATGTTGAATAATAGTGGTGAGAGTGGGCAACCTTGTCTTGTTCCTGATCTTAGAGAAATGGTTTCAGTTTTTCACCATTGAGAACGATGTTGGCTGTGGGTTTGTCATATATGGCCTTTATTATGTTGAGGTAAGTTCCCTCTATGCCTACTTTCTGGAGAGTTTTTATCATAAATTGGTGTTGAATTTTTTCAAAAGCTTTTTCTGCATCTATTGAGATGATCATATGGTTTTTATCCTTCCATTTGTGAATATGGTTTATCACATTTGATTGATTTGCATATGTTGGAGAATCCTTGCATTCCTGGGGTAAACCCCACTTGATCATGGTGTATGATCCTTTTAACGTGCTGCTGGATTTTGTTTGCTAGTATTTTGTTGAGGTTTTTTGCATCTATGTTCATCGGTGATATTGGCCTGTAGTTTTCTTTCTTTGTGACATCTTTGTCTGGTTTTGGTATCAGGGTGATGGTGGCCTTGTAGAATGAGTTTGGGAGTGTTCCTCCCTCTGCTGTATTTTGGAAAGGTTGGTTTATTTTTAAAAACTGCATGCCATTCAGTGATAGAATTGGCATCTTTTCTTGGGTCCTGTCTTATACGCCAAGGAGTTAATTCCTTAGGACCAGAAGTGGGTGGAGTAAGCTGAGATAGGAAAAGACAGCACGCTGAAGATGAGGGTTAAATAACCAATTCAAAACAGCTACGTTGAAAGTCCCACCCAGGAGCCTCCTCTTCGCAAAATACGTACCCATCAAAAGGTGCAGCATTAAGCTGTGGACGTCTGGGACATGTCCATGTGAATGGTTGTCTATTCGTTTAAAGATCATTTAAAGATCATAGGATTTTCTGCACTGCTTTACAAAACCCAAATGAAAGTCAGAGGAATGCCAGGCATGCATTTTTCTCTCTCCCTGGTTCCCCTGCGCTGATCCTGGTGGAGCCCGGGCATGTCCTGACAGTGAGGGTGGATGGAAGTAAAAGGGTGTTTGGGTGGCAGTTTCCTTTTTTCTTCTTTGACATTTCCCAGCTGAGATGTATGAAACAGCAAAAAATTTTTGCTTGTGTTTTTCAAAAGCCAGACAGTAGCTCTGAAAATTAGAGAAGAAAGGATTGGAAGCAGAGAGAGAGGACAGATGCTTTCAGGAGGAAAAGTGACCAGCCGGGCCATAAAGGGTGATGCCAAAAGCTCAGCTTCTCTGTAACCGGTGCCACACTGAATCTCGGAGATGGAGTTTTGGGTGAAGTAGAAGAGGATAGCTTCATTGCTTTGCCAGGCAAAGCGGAACACAGCAAGCTCCTGCCTCGAAAAACTATGTGTCCCAACCCGGGAGGAGTGTGCAGGGTCTGCATGCCTTTACTCTTGTCTCAGGTGGTCGGTCTCCTAATCTTGATGAGCTTCTCTGGTCCCTTTAATCTTGCCTCAGGTGGTTTCTTGGCTGCTCCTCCGTTGATTAGTAACTCTTGGAATCTGCCCTTTGGAACTCAGGGAAGGTCATGGAGGCTGGAGTCTTGCCTACAAGAAAGGGGGGACAAAAAGGCTTCTGTGCCCAGGAGCCCCACAGGGTCCTCCTCAGTTTCAAGGGGAGGGACGGAAGGGTGTTACTCTGCTAGAGCTGCCGTAACAAAGTACCCCAGGCTGGGGGAGCTTCAACAACAGGAATTTATTTTCTCATAACTCTAGAGACTGGAAGTCTAAAATCAAGGTGTCAGCTGGGTTGTTTTCTTCTGAGGTCTCTCTCATTGGCTTGTAGATGGCCATCTTCCCTCTGTGTATGTCTGTGTCTTAGTTTTCTCTTCTTTTTGCGGTACGCGGGCCTCTCACTGTCGTGGCCTCTCCCGCTGCGGAGCACAGGCTCCGGACGCGCAGGCTCAGCGGCCATGGCTCATGGGCCCAGCTGCTCCGCGGCATGTGGGATCTTCCCGGACCCGGGCACGAACCCGTGTCCCCTTCATCGGCAAGCGGACTCTCAACCACTGCGCCACCAGGGAAGCCCAGTTTTCTCTTCTTATAAGGACACCAGTCACTATAGGATTAGGCCGCACCCTGATGACCTCATTTTATCTTAATTGCCTCTTTAAAGGCCCTATCTCCAAATACAGTCGCATTCTGAGGTCCTGGGAGTTAAAACGTCAACATGTGAGTGGTGGGAGGACACAATTCAGCCCATTACAAGGAGGGAGGAAGATTTTGCAAGTCCTGGAAGATGTGCCTGAACAAGCAGCCCCTCCCAAACCTCCTTCCCCTGCCTGTCTCCTCCCTCCCTTGCTGTCCCAAGCAAACAGTAGATGGGCTGCTGCCTGGAATACTAACCAAGGAGCTTGGTGAAGCCTGCTCAAGATCTCTCCTAAATTGCAGAAAATTGCATTTCTTTCTCCCCTGCAAAGCCATGGATTTGTAGAGATTATTTTACCTGCTAAGAAGGCCAACTAAAGAAATGTTTAAAAAGGAAACAACAACAACCCACCAGAGTTTATGCTCAAGAGAGACAATGCAACACATGTTGGAAACCAGCAGGTTATGTAACATTTACAAAATCACCTTTCCTGCACAGGAAATGCTGTTTTTTAACTTGTAGACATTTCCTCCCTTCTCTTCACTTTTTTTTTCTTTTTCTTTTTTTCTTTTTTTAATTTTTATTATTATTTTTTTAATTAGTTTCTGCTTTATAACAAAGTGAATCAGTCATACATATACATCTGTTCCCACATCCCTTCCCTCATGCATCTCCCTCCCTCCCACCCTCCCCATCCCACCCCTCCAGGCGGTCACAAAGCACCGAGCTGATCTCCCTGTGCTCTGCGGCTTCACTTTTAAGGTTTACATTCAGTGGTCGAACATCCTGTCCTTGACAGACTCCTGTCTCATGCTTTCCTCATGTACCTGCGTCTTGCCCTGCCTCTGTTTTAGTGACATAACCTTAATAAAAAGCTCCATACATGGTCTTGTTTTCAGGATTCTTCTGGGACTTGACCCCTGCCCACTCACCTACGTATCCAACTTTGTTATCACTGTTGCTGCCTGTTGGTAATCAGCATACACTGTGGTACCCATCACTGTGTTTGGGGCTGATTGGATCAGTTGATTCGTGCTTGGGGGGGAAGAGGGGACAGGTCCAGGTCTCAGGATGACCCTGCTGCCTTCCCTTTGGCCCATAACCACTTTCTAGACCCATGGGCGGCCACCACCAACTTTAACCATCTTTTCCAGAAGGGGTAGGAGATTAGGAACTGAGAGATGAAGACAGCACTTGTTCAGACCTACAGTCCCTCGAATAACCTGTCTGCCCAGATATTCATCCTGGGCATCCTGTCTTCTGCTCATTGCTAACAGCCAAGAGGATTTGAAGCAACTTTTCTTCCTGTAATTTGTATTATAAAAGCCTAACATGTTTTCATCTGTTTTCCGACTAAACTTATATTAAATATGTTTTGGCACACTATCCACTTCTCCCCTCCCTGAGTGTGGGTCCCGCCGTGGTGGAAAATCACTGGCTTAGGGTGACTCCTGCAGCCCCTCTTTACAGAGTACCCAGGGGCTACCCTGCTCTCATGGATCCTGCAGTCAGGGGTGTATATATGAGGCGGGGTAGAAATGTACAGACTTAATATTGCTGCCTGACAGAGGTGAGAGCCCCTCTTACGTTTATTCATCTGTCTTTATTTCACCTACCAGAGTCAAAATATCCCAGACCCAGCAATTACAGGATTTCTTCTGGTCTCAGCTCTGCTACTGACTAACCTAGTGTGTCCTTGAGCAAGTCAACTTAGACCCACTAGGCATCACATGCTCACCTTTAGAATCAGGAAAAGATGTGAGCTGAGGACTGAGGTTCTTTTGGCTCTGAGTATGTGAGATTCAACCACGAATAAAACAACTTAACTTGAGTTCACTTGGCCTGATCGTTGGAATCTTAGAGCCCAGTGCAATTGTAAACAAAGAAGGAATGAGAGACCAGTGATGTTACAGTCACCAAATCTTCTGGACAAAGCTCGTAGGAACACAGCAGGGACTTGCCCACCTCCTCTGAGCTGAATCAGTGGTGGGTAAGGGTGGGTGGCCAGGGCCCTGGCTCATGTACTGAGGGGCTGCAGTCTTCCTGGGCCCCCGTGCCAGGGTCCAACCCCCACTACTGCTTCCGTGTCTCTGTGAGAGCTATGGGCACACACCTCTTTCCACTCCCTTCCAGGCGGGTAGAGAGGTCCAGGAGGCTGAGGTCCCCCGTGCTTCTCAGGGGAAAGGAAAGGAGCTACAGTCCTGGAACACAGCTCTGTGTTTTCCAGGCAATTCCTTCCTCTGGTGAGGATGTGTCTAGTGAAGCAGAAGGCGCGTTTGAGCAACAACAGCTACTGTTTATGGGCACCCCCCTCTCAAGTGCTTTATGGCACTATGCTGGAAGCATTTTTTTATAAAGTATACTGTTTTTTGCAATGATACAGTCAGGAGGAGCTTATGATAACCATGTTTTCTGATGAGGAACTGGGGCCCAGAGAAACTAGGCAACTTGCTCAAGACACTCGGTAAGGGGGCATCAGGATTCAAACCCAGGCCCCTGGCTCCAACCCTCAGCTCTTCCCCAGCTGTCTCCTGAGAAGGACACATCCTCTTTGCAAATAGAGCCACGAGGCATGAGGAAGCTGCCCAGTTGATTCCATGTAGCTCTGTGGCAGGTTCCCATGGCCTCCCGTACTTCACTGGAGGTATTTTTTCTCAATTTTAAAAACTGTGGTAAAATACACATAAAGTGTGATTTACCGTTTTAACCTTTTTTTAAAAAAATTTTATTTATCTATTTATTTATCTTTGGCTGCATTGGGTCTTCATTGCTCTGCCCGGGCTTTCTCTAGTTGGGATGAGTGGGGGCTGCTCTTCGTTGCGGTGTGCGGGCTTCTCATTGCAGTGACTTCTCTCTTTTTTTGTAATATCTTTATTGGAGTATAATTGCTTTACAATGGTGTGTAAGTTTTTGCTTTATAACAAAGTGAATCAGCTATACATATACATATATCCCCATATCTCCTCCTTCTTGCATCTCCCTCCCACCCCTCTAGGTGGTCACAAAGCACCGAGCTGATCTCCCTGTGCTATGCAGCTGCTTCCCACTAGCTATCTGTTTTACATTTGGTAGTGTATATATGTGCAATGGCTTCTCTTGTTGCGGAGCACGGGCTCTGGTCGTGCAGGCTTCAGTAGTTGAAGCATGCGGGCTCAGTAGTTGTGGCTCGCGGGCTCTAGAGCACAGGCTCAGCAGTTGTGGCGCACGGGCTTAGTTGCTCCACGGCATGTGGGATCTTCCCGGACCAGGGCTCGAACCCATGTCCCCTGCACTGGCAGGAGGATTCTTAACCACTGTGCCACCAGGGAAGCCCTTAACCATTTTTAAAGTGTACAATTCAGGGGCATTAAGTACATTCACAGTGTTGTGCAACCATCACCACTTCTTTGATGTCTGCCCTTGCATCATCTCTGGGATTCCTGTAAAGTAACCCATGATGGCATCCCTCGACCATCCTGTGTCCCCTCTCTTGCTCTTGTCCACCAGTTAGGAGAGACCAGTGTAGAAGTAATCCTTCAGCAGTTGGCGCCGTCCTTTTATGGGAGGGGGGTGTCTTTGAACGCGCAAGAACACGGGCTCTCCTTCTGGGGTCAGGAGGCTGGTCAGCCCTTCCTCAGCCTGACAGCTGTGTCAGGAGGGTTCCAAGGGGCCACAGTGGGAAGTGCAGGAGTGTTTTATCTTTGTTTGCAGGAGTTCTGCTGAGCTGGGAGTCCCTCATGAGGGCCCTGGAAGGAAAGCTGCTTTATGCCCTCCGTGGGGATTATTTAGCATTTGTGGTTGCAAAGAAATAATTTCTAAGACTCAGCTGTGGGTTTTATTTTTCTATTGATCGGTTTAAACATCGTTCTCAGTATCTCGTTGTCATCCGTTGCATGTTCTGGCCCTGTTAGAATGCCATCATAATAACAATGCCGTCTTTATATCCAAGCTATTGCCAGATCCCAGTAGACGGGTGGTATTAATGGTCCTTGGCTGGACTGTAGTAAGACAAACTCTGCTAAATGAAAAACCTTGTATTACATTCCCAGCCCATGTAAGTTTTGGTCTAAGAAGGTGAGAATTGCTTTTAGCATTTTTGTTTTCAGGGATGACTGTGTTTAGAGGGAGTGTTTGTGTGTTTGGGAAGAAGTGTGCTTCTCCCCAAGGGTCTCGGAGGAAGGGCTGGCTTTGGGGGTAGACAGCAAATGGCAGTCGCCCCCATAGTAATTGACCACAGCAGTCCTTGGATGGCTCTGATGTTCACTAAATTCTCTCCCATGCACCAGCCATTGCCTGGAATTCCATCACCAACGCCTTACCCATTGATTACAGATACCCTGGATGTGGATGAAGCCCAGAAGTGAAGGGGGGATGGAAAGACAGGGTTTCATTTGCCTTCCGCACACCAGGCTCTATGCTAAGCTGCTCTATACATCTTATTTCATCTCAACCTTAAAGCCCACTAGAAATATATTTGCTGTGATGTAGCCCTTCTTATTCCGTTTTACAGAAAAGGACTTGGACTCTGAGAGGGCCGGTGGTTTGCCCAAAGTCCCCCAACTGGCAAGGGCCAGCACTGAGAGAGCCCACTCTTTGTATCCACGATCCTGCTCTCAAGTGAGAGAGACTCCAGGGGCCCTGGGCAGCTTTAGGGGTGAGCCCTGAAAGGACCCCATTGAGGAGAGAGGGATGAGGACACCGAACAGGGCGGTTTGCCCATGCGGAAGGGGCTGAGTTGCAGGATGGAGCTTAGATTTCTCACCAAAGCTGTTGGGAAGGAAAAGTAAAATCAGGGTAGCGCTGAGCCAGGGCTTCTGAGTGGGAACCACCAAAAGTCCAAGTAGTTGTACCCATTAGCGATGCTGTATTCCCATATGGACTCTGACAACACGTACTTTCTTAAATAAGGTTGGGACCTAATACAGCAGCGTTACACCTGTCACAGCTTGTGAAGGACAGAGTGCATGCTTTGGGGTTCCACACGCTTGGGTTTGAGCCCTGGCTTTGCTGATTACTAGCTGTGTGACCTTAGACAAGTCACTTAACCTTTTCAGCATCTCGAACAGGTCAATAGCGATTCCTAACTCCTGGGGCTGATGTGAGGGTAAAGTGAGGGAAGGATAGCCAAACCCTAACATGGGGTCGGGCCCATGGCCCTTAGTGGCTGGTGGGGGCCAGCGGTGGCGGCTGTGGTTCTGAGTCAGCAGGCAGCCTCTCCTCTGACAGCCCCTCTGTGTCCTGTGTCCACAGTGCTGCAGGGCGTGGACAGTTCCCTGGTGGGCCTGCACAACCAAAGCTTCGCCCGGGTCATGGAGCAGCGCCTGGCCCAGCTGTTCATGATGTCCCAGCAACAAGGCCGGCGGTTTAAACGGGCCACCACCCTGGGAAGCTACACCGTGCAGGTGGGTGTGCGCAAAGTCAGGGGGGTCTTATAAGAAGGGTGTGGAAATGTGCTTCCTGAGCCTAAGAAAACCATGCTGCGTGCCAAGGAGCACTCACGTTGCAAGCTGGTGAGGCCGGTTAATCCACACTGCTCTTAGGTTTTGGGAGGGGGTGACAGTCATAGTCATCGAAATCATGAAGGAGGGTGGGAGCTGCTCTCCCGACTACTAGACTGTAGGGAAAGGAGGTCTCGGAAGAAATGCTGCCCACGTGCACATAGTTATTAAACAAAAGGCTATTAGTAGGCAAGGGCAACTCCTCTGCATCCTGTCCTGGAGGCTGGATGACATCCCAGCCTTCAGGCCTCTCAGCACCATGACTGTGATCAGCAGAGACACCGATCAGCCTTACAGGTGTGGGGTTCTGTTAGCCTTGTCGAATCCGTTTCAACAGATAGCGCCCTCTACGTTGATAATGGACACGTGACCACACAGGGATTCAGGGTAGGGAGCTGTAGCAGACACTAATGGTGCCCCGCCCAAACCCCCTTATAATTTCTATGATGAATGCTGATGAACTTCCAGCATCTCTTTATTGATGGGCTGCTCTTGAGATGCCAGAACGTACTTTGCCCAGCCACGGCTGGCCGGAAGTGTCTGGGAATTCACCAGTGGTGGAGGTATAAATACCACAGCTCTCTTGCTTCTTGGCTGGGAGGATTCTGAAATGTCTGCTTTAGGATCATTGCCAGAGCTTTCCCACAGAGAATTAAGCTTTAGTTTCCCGCTCTGGTGACTGGCTTCATAATGCATCCCTTGTTAGCTCCCTTCCACCCCCTGTCAGTTCCCTGCATCTCTCCAATAAATTACAAGCATTCAATTCATCTCAGAGTCTGCTTCAGAGGGAACCCAGTAGCCATCCTGAGGGTAGAGGCTCTAAGCCTCTCTAGATTCTTTATCCAGTTCAAGCAAGAGTGGGAGTGTCTATAGCATGTTCTGGCCAATCCACATATCTTGAGTACCACTAATTTCACCAAAAGAGAACCCATTTCTAACATTTGTTATGCTAATTAACAAGCTCTCTTGAGCAAGGTATCAAATTACAGAAGTGCTTCTGGTAGTTGCCTCTAGGAAGTGGACTTCTTATTTTCTGGGATCTAGTCCACTGCCCCTGGATTGGTAATTGACCACATCTAGTGTGTAACTTAACCCAAACACACATGCGTGGTGTCTCACTGTCTAAGAGGAAGCTTTAAAGGAAATTGCAGACATTACCACAGTGTCTGCAGATCATGTCCCCAGGCAATCTTGGAAGTACAAACAACCCATCTTCTGGAACACACTTCCCTGTGTTAGTCAACATCACGCCCCTGAGGGAGACTCCAGGTCCCCCGTTCGCAGCTGGTGAATTTGGCCTCTTGTCCTATTGGATATTGCTTTGGTTCTAAAAACCTTTGTGGTCTGAGACAGCCTTGTCATGAGGTAAAGCGATAGTTAATTTCATGTGCCAGGTTTGTGATTTCCCTTCTGTGGGTCCACATGAGCCCTATAATTCACACTTTTCCAAATGACAGAAAGGAAGTTGCTGGGATTGACAGTTGAAATGGGATTTGCCTCAGCTGAAGGGGAGGAAAGAATCACCCTACACTCCTGGTGTTATTTGTAAACCTAAGAAACCCAGCACATTCTAAGTGTCTAAAAGAGCCCAGTGAGATGCTGTTTCCTCTTTTTTTTCTGAGTACTCAGTGTGCTTGGTCCCTTTCGTTGCCTGGAAAGCCTGAGTGAAGTAAGTAGGGGTTTATTTCTGCAAATCCCCAATTTACCGAGGCTGTAGACCACCTTCCAACATCATCCTTGGAGAAATTTGGTAAGAAGAATTTGCTATTAAATTGAAATTGAGCCAAGTTATTAGATACTTGAATGTTCATTCACCTTGTACCTGGTTATACTAACGCTCTCCCTACCTCCTCTCCCACTGGGGACAAAAATAACACCCCCAAGTTTCCCAAATAAAATTCACTCTACATAGCTTATATCATCCTTCACCCAGAGAAGTCTTTCGTCTTGGCTCAGATCATTTGTAAAGATGAGCCACCTTCATGAATATGGAGATTTTAATGTCTAGAATCTAAAGATATTTCTCTAGTGGATGTATGCGAAAAACTGAGTCCAAAGAAGATATACATATGACCAGTAAGCATTTTTAAACACTTAACTCTTGTCATCAAAGTAATGCAAGTTTTAACTACCACAAGATGCCATTTTCAAGATGAGTAAAATGGTACTACCCCGTGTTGATGAGGATGCAGTGAAGTGGGCACCCTCAAACACAGTAAATGGATATGACCTTGCTGGAGGGCAGGTGAGCAATTCAGACAAGAATCTTTTAGATGGTCACAACATTACTCCTAGAAATTCATTTCGAGGAGATAGAGGTGAACACAAAGATGAAAGGGTAAGAGCAGTGTTTCTCAGAGGGTGTCCAGAAAATGACTCTATAAGGTGCCCAGAGGCAAAGGGGCTTTCTGGCCAGGTCAGTTTGGGCAAGGCTGCATCCTGTAGAATGTTCTTGAAGATTCCAAAGGCATATTGGCATACCAAAGACTCTAAAAAAACCTGCAGGTAAAGAAATCTCCTTAACTTTCTTCAATATACTGGTTTCTACATTTAAATGCCAATAAGACCCTTGTTTATAATAATATCTACATTTCCCCAACATTTTATTATAAGCATTTTCAAACTCACAGAAAAGTTGAAAAAATTATGACGTAAGCACCCATTTACTCACCATCTAGGTTCTACAATTAACAGTGTATTATGTTACTGTTTTATATTTGATAACATATCATTTCCATACCGTAGATCAGTTTGGACTGTTCTAGAACCTCATATAAGTGGAATCCTACAGTATATTCTCTGTTGTATAAGGCTTTTTTGACTCTGTAGTGTTTTTGAGATTCATCCATGTTGTTCTTTTATTCAGTAGTGTATTCCTTTTTATTGCTGAATAATATTCCCTTGTATGAAATATACTACTGTTTGTTTATCCATGCTTCTGTTGATGGACACCTGGGCTTTTCCCAATTTTTAGCTATTATAAACAAAGCTTCTATGAGCCTCTTCTGCAGGTCTTTCCATGGCCATGTGCTTTCCATTTCTCTTGGGTATGTAGGAGTGGAATTCCTGGGTCATAGAGTTGGTGTATGTGAGTTCTATGAGAGACTGCCAGACCTTTTCTCAAAGTGTACAGTTTGATTCTGCCACTCCCACCAACCAGATGTGGAGTTACCCCACCTCCTCATCAACACGATGTGGTCAGCCCTTCTTATTTTAGCCATTCTGGTGGTTCATAATGATGACTTGTGGTTTTAAATTGAATTTCCTCATTGAGCATTTAAAAAATATGCTTATTGGCCATTCAGATATCTTCCTTTGTGAAGTGTCTAGTCAGACTTTTTTAAAACCCATTTTTTATAGGGTTGTAGTAATATTTATTTTAATTGTTATTTATAGCATACACACATAGGAGCATACAAATATGTAGAGTTTAAAGAACACTAGTAAAAAAGAACCCACAACCCAAAGAGTAAGAACATTACTGTTACCTTATCCCAGAAGCCTTTTCTGTGTCTTTTCTGATTATACATACTCACTTCCTTCCCGTCAGAGTTGACTGTGCTTCTGAATTTTGTATTAAATCACACCTGTGTTTTCTGTATAGATTTTACCATCCTCATGTGTATCCTTAAGTAGTACATCATTCGGTTTTGCATTTTATATTCTGTAATTTGTTTCTTTTGCTCCACATCAGGCTTTTATATTCACCCATATTGATACAAAGAGCCATAGTTCATTTACATGACTCTATAATATTGCATTGGGTGACTGTACCATAACTCATGTATCCATCCTTCTGTTACTGAATTCTGAATTTTCAGATTTTTTTGCTATGATATGAACAATGCTGCTATAAACATTTTTGTAACATCTTTTAATATCCTGTGAAACTCGTAATCTGTAATGTACACTTTGGAAAATACTATATTACGCCATAATGTTTATCGATGGTTAATTACACTAGTAAAAAGTTGAAAACAACCTAAATGTTTAAAAATGAAGGGTTAGTTAGGTTTATGAGACATGCATACGGTAGAACATTATGTAGGTTTTAAATTTATATTTTATGTATTTATAATGACTATCAATTGTTAGTTACAATGCTGAAAAGTGAGTAACAATTTAAGTGTTCAACAATAAAGGATTGGCTAAGTTTATGAGGCATGCCTTGGAATGCCATGTAGAAATTAACATTTATGCTTTTGTTATATTTAAGCCCACTATGGATGCAAGTAAAAATGGCAATATATAATACTATACAGAGAGTATGATAAATAATTTTTTTAAATGATAAATCAAAGGCCTGTGTGGAAAAAACAAAGAATAGAAGCAAATACTCCAAAATGGTTATAGTAATTAGCTTGTGGTGGAAGGATTCCAGACTGTTTTTATTTTATTTCATTTCTCGATGCTTTTTTGTATTTTCAGATTTCCTGTAGTGACTATGTATAACTTGTACAGTGAGAAAAAGCAACAAAGGTTATTTTAGAAAAAGAGCTTTGAGTCTCCAAGTACTGCTTTTATCAGAGTTCTTTTGAATGGCAGACATATAAGTTCATTTTTTTTTCCTCTCTGGCAATTGCAGGAATTTGAAATTAGAAATCTTGTTTGAGAATAACCTAACATGCCCTGAATTAATGTGGAGGCCTAGTTTCAAATGAGGCCAGAGTTCTCTGGAGGCTGGAAGACATCACCATTTCAGCGTTTCCTTCTCCAGCCTGAAACTGCTCTTTCCAGATGTTTATATTTTCAAAACCCTTTTCTCCTCACTGCCTCCCTCCTCCAGCCATAGCAGGGTTTCTTGAGACGTTGGTGTTAGGGAGGTATGCGAAGGGTGATGTCTAAAATATACGTCATGGGTCCACTTAGCCACGGAAGGCTTCGCAGTTGGGAGACAGCCTGCTGATTGCCCAGGTGATTGCAGAGTTGATGCAAGATGCCCTGTAAACATGGCCTGTCTTTTTCTGAAAGATGGTAAAGATGCAGAGGGTGCCAGGACCCAAGGACCCTGCGGAGCTGACTTACTACACCCTGTACAATGGGAAGCCTTTGCTGGGGACTGCAGCTGCCAAGATCTTGAGCACCATTGACTCCCAAAGGATGGCCTTGACCCTGCATCACGTTGTCCTTCTGCAAGCTGACCGTAAGGGGATAACCTTTCCATTCATTCATTTTTAAATTTTTAATAAATTTATTTATTTATTTTGGCTGTGTTGGGTCTTCGTTGCTGCGTGCGGGCTTTCTCTAGTTGCGGCGAGTGGGGGCTACTCTTTGTTGCGGTGCGTGGGCTTCTCATGGTGGTGGCTTCTCTTGTGGAGCGTGGGCTGTAGGCGTGCGGGCTTCAGTGGTTGTGGCACATGCGCTCAGTAGTTGTGGCTCACGGGCTCTAGAGTGCAGGCTCTGTTGTGGCGCTTGGGCTTAGTTGCTCTGCGGCGTGTAGGATCTTCCCAGACCAGGGCTTGAACCTGTGTCCCCTGCACTGGCAGGCAGATTCTTAACCACTGCGCCACCAGGGAAGTCCCATCATTCGTTATTTTTAATACCAGTAAATGTTTCCTGAATCACTTGGATGTTATTAGACCCAGAGCTAAACATACTTCTGTTCTAGAAGGTTCTCAAATCAACCAGTTGTTTCCTGTGTTGTTTGAAGCAATAAGTTTTGGGTAAGGGATATGTTTTGGCTACTAGGACGATGATAATACTGCTTTTCCCCAGGTCCTATCCTCTCTTCCTCCTCAGTATAATCTTGTGAACAGTTAGACAGATCACCACAGCTGAGATGGTATATGTCTGCTGGGGAATTAAAGGTAATTTCATTCAGTAAGCTTTGTAGAGTCCTGCATGAACTGTGTTCAGTGCTGGAGGACATATAGAAGTGGGCAAGTCCCAATCACTGCCTTTAAGGAGCAGAGAAGGTGTTTATGCAGATATAAAGGCATAGAATGCAGGAATGCTTTGAGGAGACAATGTGATAGATACAGGGCTCAACCGAGGGACAGATTGCTCTGGAGCAGCATCCGGGAAGGATGAACAGAGAAAGGATATGAAACATAACAGCTGCCTCTTTGAGGACCCTCCCCTGGCAGCTACTATGCTTGTTGCTTTACGTAGATTTTCTCAATTTCTCTGGGGCAACTTTATTCAGCTCCAAATTACAGATGAGGAAACCTAGGCTCAGAAAAGTTAACTAACTTGCGCAACATCACAGAACTAGTACTTGAGTTGCCAAGATACAAATCTGGATCTGTTTGACTTCAAAAGTGTGTTCTTAACTGTATTGCATGCTACAGTTTCAGCAGAGGGAGAGGAGGATGTACTGTCCAGAAAGAGGGAGCAGCAGAAGCAATAGAAGGGAGGTGAAAAGTACCAAGGGTGCTTGAAAAAAAGGAGTTCAAGTTGCCTGGAGTGCAGAAGCTTGAGGAGGAGATGATGGGATTAGAAACGAGCATTGCTTAGGAGACTCAGGCGTTGGATGGCAGGGGAGGGAGATTGTACATGATGTGATTGGCTGTGGGGAGCTGTTGGACATTTCTGAGCAGGGGAGTAGTATCACTGGAAGTATCCATTATCTAGGGAGGTTAATCTGTCGGCAGTGTCCAGGATGAGAGGGGGCAGGACTAATGAGGCTCCCTGGCGGCCCAGGCACTGGGGCCCCAAAAAAGGGCTGTGAAGGCAGCAAGGGGAGAGAGGGTTGATGAAGATGAGAGCTTGTGTGGTAGAAATATTAGATTCGACAGCACACCGAGCATACAGGGCCTGGAAGGTCCTCTCCCGTTGATCTCCTAGTTGGTGTCCACGTTCCTTTAGGAACCTGACGCCTGGCTCATGGTTTTCCTCTCCTCCTCGTCTCCTGCCTTCGTCTGGAGTAGGTGTGGCTTCCACAGGGATGGTCCAGCCCACATGTTGTTACGGCCCTCACTTCTCGGCCAGCACATCCTCACGGACACACCTTTGCCTGGAAATGATGGTCACCCTCTACAATCTTGTCTTTGAAATGACTTTTTTTTTTTTTTTTTTTTTGCGGTACGCGGGCCTCTCACTATTGTGGCCTCTCCCTGTTGTGATCCTCCCGGACCGGGACACGAACCCGTGTCCCTTTCATCGGCAGGCGGACTCTCAACCACTGCGCCACCAGGGAAGCCCCCTGAAATGACTTTTTAACCAAGATTCTCCTCCTTTGCGCCTCTGTCCTTCCCTCCCCGTGGGCTCTGTTCCATCTCTGGGCAGCTCAACTACTAGCTTCATCAGTTTTACTGCATCTTCTTTATGTGGGTTCCCCAGGGCTCCATTCTCGGCTCTTTCTCCGTCTCTCCAGGTAGAGAATGAATTGTAGAGGACTGGGGTGAAAACCATTGTAGGTGCCCAGGTGAGAGGGGAAGGTGTCCGAGGTGGAGACTCAGAGAAGTGGTTGGATTCGGGATATGTTTGGAGACAGAGCTGATGGGCAAGGTAATGGAGTGTGTGCATGGCAGGAGGGGGGGCGCTGGAGGACTCAAGGGTGACTCCCAGGTGTTTGCTTGAGCACTGGTTGTGGTGTCATTTGTTGAGATGCAGAAGGTGCAGGAGAGGAGGAGGCTTAGTGGGGCTGCAGTGGCAGTGGGGGGGATGGAGTTGAGAGTTTGCGTTTGGACATGTGAGCTTACACATTCAGGGAGAGCTCAGGAGATAGGAACTCGGCAGTCAGCAACACAGGTGACATTTAGAGCTAAGGGAGTAGGTAAGATTAACCAGATTTGCCTTGATCGAGAACTAAAGAGAAGAGGGTAAAAATTCAGGCCCAGGGCATCCACATGAGGGAAGAACTGGAGCCGGCAAAGGACCCTGAGAAGGAGCATCCGGGGAAATGGAGGAGGTGGTGTCTAGAAATAAGTGAAGAAAGTGAATGTCCCGGGAGGGAGGGAGCTGCTGCGTCATCTTCTGTTCTGGAAGGATGGAGATGAAGTGAATTTGGTAAACTGGAGTTCGGTGGTGACCTTGGCAGGAGGGGTTTCCAGGAAGAGGTGGTGGAGACAGCTTGGCTGGAGTGGACCCAGGAGAGGGTGGAGGTGGGGAAGCGGTGACAGCAAAGGGAGAAGATTAATGGGACAGTTGCTGGAGGGGCATGTGGGAGATATTGGGGTATGTTTGAATATTATGGGTGACTAATAGCAAGGGAGAAATTGACGATGCAGAAGAGAGACGAACACTGCAGGGGTGAAGTCCATACGTGCTCGAGGGGGTGGCACAGGTGGAGGGTTCAGACTCAGTGAGGAACAGGGACGGATCAATCTTTTGCACCAGGAAGGAAAGCAGAGTACAGGGATGTGGGTGTCGGTCCGGGGGTACACTTGGTAATGGAAGCCTGAGGATGCTTCTGTGGTTGTTTCTGCTCTCTTGGGGCATAATGAAGTTGGCAGCTGAGGTTGAGATTGTGTGTGTAGGGGGGGCATTTGAGCAAGTGCAGTAGTACACACTGAGCATCAGCAAACCGATGAGAGAAACACCGTGAGATTGGCAAGGCTCCCCTCCTCCCGGGTCCTCACTGCTATGTTCAGACCATTTCTTCTATTCTTTCAAAATTCTAGATGCTTTGAACTGCCCCTTCCTCACTGTAGTCACCTCTAGAACCCAGGCTGACCCCCATCATCCTGGTTCATCGTCTCTTCCTCTCCATCGCTTCTCCTGTCCCAACCCATCCTCTACTTTGAGGTCAGTTCCTTGACCTCCTCACATCTACTCTAGGCCTTGTGGTACTTGGGAAGGGGCACAAATGGGAGAGCTGGCCTTATTTAGAGCAAGAGGTGAATGGAGTGTCAGGAGGAGAGGTAAGGGGACTTTGCTGATGGAAATGGATGGGAACAGTGGAAGGTCTGAGAGCATGGGCAGGAGAGAGCAATCCCATCCAATTAGAAGGCGCATGGAGCCTTCTGGAAATGAGAGTCGAGGGGTCATCTAGGGGTGACCTTAGAGGTTTGACTGGCTCGGAGAGCCAGGATTCAAACTCTGTTCTGCCTGGCTCCAGAGCTGCTAGCCCTCAACCCTACTTCTTTGTTTCCTTCAAATCCACCTGGCTCTCTCGGTTCCCTTCTAGAGTAACTCACAAACTGTTTCCTCTTCTCCATTTCATCATTATCTCCTCTTGGACTTGGCAGGTGCTTCCCAAGTGACTCAGCCTCAGCCTATTTGCCACTAGTGTACCATCCACACTGTAATTAGAGCCATTATAATAAACACAGGTTCTGGTTTACATCTACTCCATTTAAAAAATATTTGGTGGCTCTCTGCTGTTCACAGAATAAAATCCAATCTTCTTAAAGTGGGTCTTTGAAGCCTTTCACAACAGGTGCTCAGCAAATGTTCAGGGCCCTTGACAACCTGGTCTCCAGGCTTCTTTCCCAGCCGTACGGCTACTCTTCTCTCCTTCAAACCTAATGCTTCAGCCACACGGGTAGATTCATTCTTCACATTTCCTATGCCTCTGAAGCCTCCCCTGACCCCTGAAGCATGACCCCTCCCCGAAGTTTCCCTAGTTCCAGGGGCCTGCATTGCCCTTATCACACTGGGCAAATGAGTTGTTTTCTCGCTTTTCTCCCTCATGAGCTCTTTAAAAGCAGGTACCCCATCTCGTTCCTTTTTGAATATCCAGCCCCAGCTACTGCCTGGCTCTGTCTTTGTGAAGGCAAAGGACCCACTTTTGCTAAATGCCTCTGCCAGGCCCTGAGTGAGGCACGTGGTTGGAAGACACCATAGCAGAGCAGTTGAGAGCAGAGCCTTTGTAATAAGACCGAAGACAAATGAATGACCCTCTGACCTATATTTTCCTCATACGTAAAATGGTGATATCAAAAACACTGACCTGGTAGAGCTACTGGGGGATTAAATAAGATAATTATTGCATATAGAGGGTTTAGGACCATTTACTACGTGTCTATTAGGCACGTAGTAAATGGTAGCTGAGTGTCTCATTTATCCATAAGGTAGAAGGACTCGAGGAGAGGCAATGAAGAAGGAAAGGAGATTGGAAGGTTAAGAGCCTATATAATTCAGAGAATAGGGTGCTTTTAATGAAATTAGAGAGGGGGTTAGAGTGGAGAAGCACTTTTAGGAAGGAGAAGGTGATTTATTCAGTTTGGGCCATGTGGAGTTTAGGTGATGAGCTATTAAGGGGTGCCATGGGGGTATTGAGGGCTGAGGTTAGGAAAGTTGTTGGAAATCCAAGCCTGGATCCCAGGAGAGAGGCCAAAGTTAACACTATGGATTTTGAGAACATTGTAGATACAGGATAGAATTTAAATCCTGGAGAAAATTCGAGTCCTGGAGGGAGTATAGCTAGATGACAGACCCTGGGAAATGCCTCCATCCCAGGATCAGATGAGGAGGACACTGAGGCCAGTGAAGAATAGGAGAAACAGAGAGGTTTTCAATCCCATCTTCTCCTAATAGCTTTGAAATCAGCCTGAGATGTGAACCTGAGGTCAGCACTTTGAGTAGAGAGTCATGGTGTGGAACAGACACCTTGTCCCTCTGAAGGTAGAGTGTAGCGTTCTGTGTGTTCCAGTGTCTTCTAAATCGCTAGGTCTAGGCCGATGTGCGGTGCCCTACAGTGGAATATATGTTGCCCACTCTACCCACGTCATCTCTGGGTAATGGGGCAGCAATGACTTCTAAAGAAGCAACTGCATTCCCGATGGAGGTTTTCATCCACTCCCTTTGCAGGATCTGGAGTGAGAGGCCCCTCAGAGAGGTTACCCAGCTGATGGAGTAGGGAAAACTCTCCCCATGCAGAAGCAGTCCAGGGCGGGAATTGGTTAACCTTACATGGCCATCAGAAATTTATCTCAAAAAAATATCACTTAAAGAAAGCCACAGACTGACCCTTTGGTGAAGGGAACTCTCATTCATTCCTTCAACAAATATTTTTTGAGCACCTGTTATGTGTCTGGCACTGTTCTAGGCACTGGAGAGACAGCCGTGAGTAAAGCAGGCAAAACCTCTGGCCTAATGGACCTTACATTCCTGAGCGGGCAGGTTAAACAGACAAAATAACTGAATAATATGTTAGATGCTAATAAGTGCCAAGGAGAAAAATCAAGCACAGAAGGGGCTAGGGGATGCCGAGGAGATAATGGCTGTGATTTTAAATTGTTGGGGGGTTGAGAAGAGGATATTGAGGAAGTAACCTTTGAGTGACCACCTGAGGATACCTGGGACAAGATTCCAGGCAGAGGGGGGAGGGTTTGAGAGCCAGCGAGGAGGTCCCGATGGAGGAGAGCAGCAGCGATGAGGTCAGAGGTGCAGAATAGGGGCCACGATCAGTGGAGCCCCATGGGCTGCACCCAAGTGGGGTGAGAGCCACGGGAGTGTGTGGGCAGGGGCAGGATGGGCCTGGGCTCTCACCAGCTGCTGGACCCTCCCCTGCGTCCACTCACAGCAGTCACGAACTCTGATGTTTTGACAGCCACAGAAATGAGCTGGGAGCTTTTTCGAATGGATTCCTTCTCCTTTCAACATTTGCTCCACATGAGAATAATTCATTCTGAGTTTAGGTTATGTGGACCCTTTGACTTCATTCCCTCTGACAGATACTTTGTGTGTGTGTGTGCATGCACACGCACACATGCACACACTTCCATTCATGTGTGTTAACTCAGAACTGACTTAAATTGTATATTTCAGAGAAATGAATTTTTTGGTAAAAAAAAAAATATCTAACCTCCCCGGGGCTCAGTTTCTTCATCTGAAAAATGGGTATGAGAATCTTGACAAAGAGTGTATCCCAATGCCTAGCACACGGTAGAAGCTCAAGAATGTGTTGTCTCATTTTCCTATCCTTCCTCTGACATTCTTGTAAGTTAAATAACCATTTGTTCCTTTTCACCTCTGTACATGACTTTGTAGTTTTAGATCATTATGCCAATGAATATACTGGGTTTGGATGACTTCAGTTGACCTAACTTTACTATCGCTTTGACTGTTAAATGAATTTATTAATGTACATAGCATAAATTTGTTCTCTCCCCGTTTAAATAGAGGTGAAAGGATTTTCCATACTGCATCAAGAAGGCACACCTCTATCAAAACAATAAAGCTGAGTAAAAGCAGAACACATGTAAATATTTCATTCTTGCTAATGAGAAAAATTATATACATATATAAATATATTTAGGGTATCATGTTCTGATACACTATACATTTTTCTCCATCAGGATAGAACAACATAGCCGAAAAGAGGCATATTGATATTTTTCACAGAAGCACTGAGCTTTAAAAAATGTTAATGGCCTAAAACTCACATATAAATACTGAATTACTAAAAGCAGCAGCAATTACATGTTTAATGTCAACAGGAGCACATTATCTAATGAGCTGTTTTCAGAAGTTAATAATGCGATTAATCACTGATTGACAAAAACTGTGGAAAAGAAGTTCTTTTGTACTAATAGTACTCCCAAGCCAAGTGCTGCCTGAGGAGAGGTAGATCTTGGTTAATGAGGTGCCAGTTGAAATCAGGGGGTGGTCGAAGTCAGAGAAAGATCAGCTGGCTCCTCAGGCAGGCCCTCACCATGTGGCACTTACTGGTGGGGTCTTTGTATTCCAGAGTCCAGTCCTCAGCTTTGTGGGTCTAGTAGCCCCCAGAATTAAGCAGGATCAGGAGGACCAACTTATGCTAACCAGACTTATAAGAGATTGATATATAAACCAGATTGAAAGTATTTAGTTTAAAATATAGATTAGAACTACCAAGGAGAGGGGATTTCTTTAACTGGCTGTTACTCTATCCTTTGTGGAAATCTGTATGGGGAGCCAAATTGCAACAGGAATAATGGTAGTTCAGTTACACATTCATTCAACTTTTAATTGAGCACCTACTATGTGCAAGGCTCTGTTCTAGGCCCTGGGGAATGCAGCAGACAAGGGACAAAAAACCTCCCTGCTCTCTTAGCGTGTACATTCTAATGGAGAGGCAGGGGGTGACAGATGGTGAGCAAATACATATGTATCATGGCAGATGGTGATACGTACTTTAGAGCCTCACCACTCCAAGTGTGGCCTGGGGGCCTGCTGCATGGGTACCCCCGGGATGCTCATTAGGCATGTTACCGAGTCCAAGCTTGTACTGCTCACCACACAACAGGCCAATAAATTGAGAGACGAGTTGCTGGGGCCAGGAATAGTGACTTTATTTGGAAAGCCAGTAGACTGAGAAGATGGTGGACTTGTGCCCCCAAAGAACATATTACAGGGGGACCCATCCCAACCCACAGAATCAGAATCCACATTTGAGCAAGATTCCCAGGTGATGGGCATGCACATTAAAGTTTGAGAAGCACTGATTTAGAGAAAAATTAAGTAGGAAGAGGGGGATGGAGAGTGCTAAGGGCAGGGATTGTTATTGATATTTTATAGAGAGTACAGGGGAGGCCTCACAGATATGGTGACACTTGTTCAGAGCCCTGAAGGAGGGAGGGAGGGAGCCACGTGGATATCTAGGTGAAGAGCGTTCTACGTAGTAGAAGAATAAGCTGGTGCAAAGGCCCTGAGGCAGGAGCATGTCCTGCATGTTTGAGAAACAGTAGGAGGGAGGTAGGCTGGAGCAGAGTGAGTTGAAAGAAGAGTTGTAAGGGCAGAGAAGTAACTAGATGGTTGGTCGGGCAGATCACTTAAGGTCTTATAGAAATTATAAGGACCCTGGCTCTTACTCTTAGTGGGGTTGGAGCCTCTGGAGGGTTTGAGCAAAAGAATGTTGTGATCTGAATTTTTAAAGGATCACTCCAGCTTCTGTCTTGCAAATAGACTATAGGGGACAAGGGAGGAGCCCATTGCAGTAATTCAGTGAGAGATGTTGGTAGCTTGGACTATAGCAATAGAAAGAAGTCATATATTTTGAAGATGGAGGTGACAGGGTTTGTTGCTCAATAGGATACTGAGTGAGAGTAAAAGAGACAGGTCAGCATTGATGGCAGAGTTATTGGTCTGAGCATCTGGAAGGAAGGAGTTGCCGTTTGTTGGAGTGGAAAATATCACAAGAAGAACAGGTTTGGTTGGGGGGTGGGGGGATTGAGAGTTGGCCTCTGGATATATTAGAGACATTTCTTAAGTATCCAACTGGAGATTTGAGTTGATGGTTGGATACAGGAATCTGGAGTTCAGAGTAGTAGTCCTGGTTAGAGGTATAAATGAGCATCACAGCACAGACGGTTTTTAAGCCTTGAGTCCATGAGATCATCTAGGGAGTGGGAGAGAAGAGAGCTTGTGTGGTATTAACAGTATCACCAAGCTCAAACAGCCAGCTGCAACCATCTTGCCCACCAGATAGACCTGCCATCCGGCCAGGTTACCCATGTCTACTGGTCGGGGTACCCTCCCCTGGCGTGGATAAATCTTTGTTTCTCTTATTCTAGATTTTCTGCAGACCCCACTCCCTTCCGATAACTCTTGATTCCTATAAACAATTATTTTGGTTACTGTTTTCTTTACTCCAGTCCTTTTGATTGGACTGAGATGTTTTCAAAACTTCCCCACCTGGGATCATGGGGGGAGGACTCATTCATCTCACATCAAAGGCTTCTTCTTTTTCTTACATTTTCCTAACCCAGCTTACTAAAAAGTTGAAAGAATTGTACAGTGAACACCCATGTGGCTACCACCTCGATTCCACAATTAGCGTTGTACTATATTTTAATAATCGCATCTCTGTTCATCTATTTTTCCATTCATCTGTTAATCCATCATATTTTTTTGATGTATTTCAAAGTAAGTTGCAAACATCAGTAGACTTCAACCCAAAACACTTCAGTATGCATATCATTGCCTAGAGTTCAATATTCGTTTGTGATGTTTTAGATAAAATTAACATGCAGTGAAATGAACAGCTCTTAACTATACCATTTGATGTTTTGACAAGTGTATACACCTGTGTGACACTAACCCCTATCATGATGTAGAGCATGACCATCAACCTGTTGCCCTTTGCAAGTTAATTAATGCCAGCCCCACCCTCCTTGAGGCACCTACTGTTCTAATAACACATTCTTCCTACTGACAGTCACTTTCGTTTCACTCTGGCTCTGAGAATAGCTGGATCGTTTTGATTAGACAAGGCATTTCCATGCCTCCCCAGCCAGCCATCGTGGGGCGGGGCAGATCCGTCCACTCAGGTATGTTTTATTTGTTGCTCACTCAGCGGGTGACTTAACTACGATATTTAGAGTCATCTCTCTGTGGCCTTTGCCGCCTGACTGCCCCACTGTGCTAATCCTCAGATTGCTTCTCTCTTCTTCTCTTTTGACTCACGGACATTACCAGTGGGGAAACTTGATACCAATCCATCTTCCTCTTCCTCCTCTTAATCATAGTGAAGGCTCACATTTCTTGAGCACCTACTACGGGCCACACCAAAGCACCACATGTACCTTGCCTCTCTGATGCCTTGCAACATGATAGCCCCATTTTACAGATGAGGACACTGAGGCTCAGAGACTTTGAGTAGCTTGCCAAGGCAAGAGCCTTTCTGAGCCCAAACCCTCTCAACCATCTCACGACCTGGGACTGGAGGGCATTTATCTCCTGGTTGCTTTCCCCTTCCCCGAGCTCCTTGTCATGTGCTTCCCCCACTCTTCCCCGCAGCCGTGGTGAAGAACCCGCCCAACAACCTGTGGATCATCGCCGCGGTGCTGGCGCCCATTGCCGTGGTCACGGTCATCATTATCATCATCACTGCCGTGCTCTGCCGGAAGAACAAGAACGACTTCAAGCCAGACACCATGATGAACCTGCCACAGAGAGCAAAGGTACGAGACGGGAGCTGTGAGGAGAGGGGCAGGAGCCCTGGCCCCTTGGGGCTCCACCTGCCTTTTCTCTCTTGGCTCTTGAGGTCTTTGCAAGTACCTTCAGAAGCATCCTCATGAGTCCTCATGTTGAAGGAGACCCTTTATTTACTTATTTGAATGTTTCAAAAATTGTGGTAAAATATACATAACATAAAATTTACCATCTTAAGTCACTTATAAGTGTACAGTTCAGTATTCTTTAGAATATTTGCATTCTTGTGCCACCTTTATTTTTATAATGAGGACACGATAGCTAATGCTCATCTAATGCTCACTCTTTGCCTTAAATGCTTCTCAGGGCTTTGCATATACCAGCAACCCCTAATCTTCCCAGCAACCCTTTGAGGAAGAACATTATTTTACGGATGAGGAAACAGAGGCACAGAAAACGAGTTGCTAGCTAGACCTGAAAGGGGCCTCACAGGTCATCTGATCTGACACCTTCCCTTTTACAGAGAAGTGACTTCTTCACAATGGCACAGTTAGTAAGTAGCAGAACCGATAGTAGAACCAGGTCTCTTGGCTCCTAACTCAGGGCCCTTTGGGGCACATCAGACCCTCAAAACTTTCCTTCTTCTGCTGGCCGGAGTGGCTGATCTTCAAAGGCTGCATGACGGGCGAGCTACAGAAACTCGGCCTTGCAGCCATCAACCCCCAGTTCAGTGGCTCCCCTGAGGGCCGGCCGGGAGCCCCGTCCACTTTCCACAGCCTCCATAGGGCTGTACCACCCATCTCCAGTGACTGGAAGGGGAATGAACCGAGGAAATTCCAAAGGCTAATTCTCCAGTCACATAGCTCCCTTCACAATAGTCCCCGAAGGGACTATAATAACCTGTAATATCCAGTGTTTAAATAATGCCTTACAATATCCTGGGCTCTCCTAGGTCTGTCACCTTGTTCGCTCATCACAGTAGCCCTGTGAGGTAAGTTGTAGTCAGGGCAGCATTTATTATTTTCATTTTACTGCAGAGAAACCCAAAGGAAAGAGAGACTGTGGGACTTACTCCACAGCAGTGGGGGAGGTACTCAGGCCCATATCTGAGTCTTTGGGCTCTGTCTACTTTCTATCCCTTCCTGAACTCTGAGATTTGGTGGGTAGAATCCTCTTCCAGCCCTGAACATCTGAGCTTTGTCTACCTGTGTGCGAATGAAACAGCAAATGGAATTTCACATCCACTGGAATGCGTGACGTGGTGATTGTCCTTGCTGGGAGTCAGGCATGTCTAGTTCTTCCTGGATGATCATACCTTGCTTCAGCAAAAGAAATCAAATGAATTTCATTGTTTATTAAACCGAGTCACCTGTTGAGAAGCTGCGGCTTGCTGAGACACAGTCTAGTGAAGAGCCCAACCCCAAAGAATGTCATTCTGTGTCTGTTGACATAAAGCCACCCGCTGCCCGGACACAGCATGATGTTGGTAATTACCCAAGCAGTGAAAAATGAAACTATTCCAAGAAGGGGTATTTCATTTCCATCTTAGCTTGGTTACAATCTGAGCCTTGCAGACCTAACAGTAATTACCAGAATCTAATTGCAGCTGAGTCCAGGAATGCAAAACACGCCATACTGAGGTTGTAAATGCCATCTTTGTGTGCTAGATGAGGCCAAAATTTTACTAATTTGCCGAGATGAGTTGGGCAGCACATGATTTCAGCATATCTTCTGGCTGGAAAGCTGTCTGAGGCTGGAACAGATTCATGTGTGTGGGTTTTCATAGCCCCTTTTATGTCCCTTCCCGGTGCATTGTGCTTCAACAGATACCCGGCTGCTGTGGAAAATCAAGCAAATTTATGTTCCATGAGATGATCGAGTTCACTTGTGTGGGGTGATGGTGGTTGTTTTCTCCCTCGATGAGACTGGGCTACGCACTTGATTTCCAAAACCCTTTTATCACAGGACACCAGCGGGGTGGAACTGCCTCTTTCTTACCGCAGTCCTGCCCATTGCAACCCGGGGACACTGCAGTGTTTGCAAGAGGAGAGAGCTGCCTGCATCACTTCTCACAACCTTTGTGTGTGAGCAGAATTCATTTAACGCCAAGGGACCAGGCGGGATGAGAAAGTTAGCTTTCGCCACCAATCCAGAGACCGGGAGGGTGGTCTCCTAGTCTCCAGGGACACCACTGTGTCTGTAAGGATGCGGCTGCGGTGCCAGAGGACGTGGCTGGGGATCCTTGCTGAGCCCCACTAATAGACTTAACATCCTAAGAGGAGGTGAGTGTGGCTGTCCCGGGAGCCAAGGCTCAGCCGTGCACGCCCACACCCTTCTGCAGAGACAAGGTACCACAGATGTAACCCTATTACCATTGCTGTCATCCGGGCTTCGGCAGGTAGAAGGTTGAGAAAATGATCAGAGCAGCAGGAGGAGGGCCAGGCGTCATGCCTTTGTCACCTCCTTTCTTCCTAGTTCACTTTTTCCCTCCTCTTTGTCATTGGATTCATAGCGTTCTCCCAGGTTTTCCCTTCAACTGAAGAGAACATGATCCCCTGGAACAGGCCACCTTAAGAGAAAGTTGTTAGGGCCATATCCAAGTGCAGAGTGAGCTTGGAGGGCCTGCACTGGTTGGCATGTCCTTCTGCTTGGGATGGGTCTGCTTTAGTCGCCCCCTAAAGATGCCCAGCTGTCTCCTGTTTCTCACATATTATCTATATGACCATACTTAACCTCTTTGTGCCTCAATTTTCCCATCTGTGAAATGGGGATGATAACAGTATTCACTTACAGGTTGGTGTGAGGATTAAGTGAGTTATGTGAATTACTTTGAGTGTACCTGGTACAGAATAAATATTATATATAAGTTGATGTTTATTATTACACATGCTTTCTTCTTAAAAGATCTGGGTAACATGTTTACCTTTGAAATTGTTGGAGATTATTTTGATTTGATAATTTTACACAACTCATTAAAGCAACTATAAATGTTTCATGATGTTGTATTAACGGTGTTAGGGGTCACTAGTGTGTGTCCCGTGGGCAGTGAGTTAATCTCAGGTGATTTTCAAGTTGGAGGTTGCAAGACCACTATCCTGTCAGTCAGAAGAGTAAGGTACTAGTCTTGAGTCTTTCACCACTTAGCTGTGTGATGTTGGCCAAGTCACCAAACCTCTCTGAGCTTTTGTTTTCTTACCTATAAAGTGAAGACTGTGCTGTTTGCCCTGCTTTCCCCATGTGCTTGTTGTGAGAATGAAATGAGGTATCAGTGTTTTGCAGGCTGTAAGTACTGAATATGTACAGGGATTGTTATTATTAACCTAATAACAAGGCCCGCCTTTTAAGCTTGTCATTCCTTGATGTCTCCCTGCTCACCCACCGTCAGCCCAGTCCCCTGAAGTATCTAGCAGGTAACTTCAGCCCAGTGTGAAGGGTGAGAGGCCAAGTTCAGAGAGAGTGAGGATGAGGGGGGCAAGCCAGAGCTAGCTCGTCCTCCTCACTAGGTTCTTAGGTCATCTTACCCGCCAGTGCAGACTCCCAGTACCTCACACACAGGCCAGGAGTCTCAACACAGGAGCCAGGCCAAGTGTGGTAGAAGATGCCCAACCAAGATGGCAGGCTGCAGAAGGAGAGGAGGGGCCGTGGGAAGAACCATCAAGCAGTGGTTGGGTGTTCTGGCTCTGGGTCATATAGTACTGGGTTCAAATCCCGGCTCTACCATAGACCAGCTGTGTGAGCCTGGGGAAGTTGCTGAACCTTTCAACCTCAGTTTCTTCATCTTTAAAATGGGGAACCATAACAATACCTACCTCCTTGAACTACAGTGAGGATGAAATGACATAATTTATGCAACATATTCGATACTGTACCAGTAATATCAAGTGAAGCTGAAACTGTGAGCTCCTTGAGGGTAGGGGGCCAGTTATTATTCACCTTTATGTTTCCAGCACCAAGCTCAGTCCCTGACACAAGCCAGTGCTCAATAACTAGAGTTGGAACAAAACTGAATAGGATAATGGGAGGATGGGGGTGTGGCAGAAAAGGGACCAACAGGAGATGAGGCTGGGCCCATGGGTTCAGACAGAATGTGAAGGGTCTTGAGTGCCTTGCCAAAGGGTTTGGGTGCCATGGAGCATTTTTAATGAGGGAGTGACGATGACCTGACATGGTTCTAAGGGAGGTAACTTTGGAGGCTTGTCAGGGGTGGGCCTGGAAAGGAGCAGAATGGAAGTAACAAGACCAGGGCAGGGTCAGTACAACAGTGGACCTGGAGAGAAAAGGTCAGCTTCCAGAAACATTTCAGTTGAATTCAATTGGTGATCAGTTGTTTGTAGGAGAAGCAGGTGAGTCAGTATTCTAGGAACATCAGCACATCACCTGAAGGCTCCTTTGTATTTCATGTACCACCAAGGGAGGGGAGGGAAATGAACAAACACTATTTCAGAAGCACATTCCCAGATCTTAGCATAGAATTTTAGTGGTTACCATGTGGGTCAGCGTGTGAGTGTCTCAGAGAAGAGGGGCCAGTGACCACACCTCCCAGAGTGAGTTATCCAGGGAACTGTCCGTGGCTATACTACAGACAGCTTGAAATAAGGAAGCTTTGCTGGATTTAGCAATAAAACTCCATCCTATTCTGAGACACTATTTGATGGGTTGGGCCACGGTCTTAGACCATTAAATCTGGCTGGAGCCTTCCTGTTACAATTCTTAGCTAAGTAACCTGCTGAAAGAGGAACTTATGATCATATCAAGTGCTGACAGAACCCAAACAATAGAGGTGAAGTTTCATCCCAAATTTTCTTAAGGAGAATCCACTGATGTCCATTTCACCTGGCCTATGATTTAGTAGGCAGGAAAGTAGTATTAACTAATATTGATTGAGCACTTGCGGTGTGTCGGGTACTTAGCTAAATGCTGGACTTGAATTTACTTATGTAATCTACACAGCCTCCCTTTGAGGGTAGTTAAATATCACTCTCACAGACGTACACATTTGATCCTGCTCACGCTGTTATTCTTTCCATTTTACAGGTGAGGAAACATGTGCAGAGAATTTCAGTAACTTGCCCGAGGTCACCCAGCTAATACATGTCAGAGCCAGGATTTGAATCCAGGCTGTCTCCTTTTGGAGCTGCTGATCTTAACCTCCCCATCTTCCTGCCTCAGATCTGTGTTGTGCTGTTTTGAGGTGTCAAGCAGAATAGAGACACGCTCAGGAACTGTTTAAATATGCTTCTTGGTTTTTCATTACCCCACTAATAAATGTCTGTTGGGTTTTGCTCACAGCTGCCCTATTCACTTGGGATTTCAGACATTGTACAACAGAAGCCTTGCTAATTTTTCAGTAATAAATTATAGGAGAGCCAGCCTGCTTAAGGGAAAGGTCTGGATTAAAGAGTGATTCCATAAATTCCATTTTATTATTAATAATTGTACTACCTCGCATGTGGTAGCACATTACCCCCCTCTGTTTTCAGATCTGTGATCCCCTTTAATACCCAAGGGTGGCAGAGGTAAAGCAGATATGATTATCTTCATTTCTCAGATGAGACAACTGAGATTCAGAGTTCAAGTGACTTGGCAAAGCCACACACCTGCTATTACACAGGGTTTAAGGGATGACAAAATATTCCTAGGTAGGAGAAGATGCGGGACCTGTTTAATGTAGCAATTAAGAGCTTCTAATTAGCAGTATCCTGTGACTTAAAATAAGTGGTCTAAAATCCTTGAAAGTATTTGTTCTCACACACATATTTGCATCTTGTTTATACTAGTCATTTTTCTGAGTCTCATCTATAGCGATTCTGTAGCTAGGTGGAATTAACACGGATTTTGATCTTGCAGGGACAGAAATTATGATGGAGATTTATGTTAACTCTTGTTCATCAGAAAGCTAAGTATGGTCCCATCACATGCACTTTCCCACCTGTCTTCTCTTAAAGCTGCTGTGAGCGTCTTGCTTTGCCAGAAACGTGACTGCAAATCTGTTTCCTCTTTGCAGCCTGTGCAGGGCTTTGATTATGCCAAGCAGCACCTGGGCCAGCAAGGGGTGGACGAAGAGGTCATCCCCGTGACTCAGGAAACGGTGGTCCTCCCACTGCCCGTTAGAGATGCTCCTGCCTCTCAGGAAAGGGATGCCCCTCAGGATGGAAGCACTATCAAGACGGCCAAATCCATCGAAACCAGAAAGAGGTAGGCACGGGGCCAGCTTCTGCCTCTCTGTGTCAGCAAGAGAAATAATTGATGGGGAGAACAGCTGAAGCCCTCAAGTTAATTCCTCTGTTCTCTTTAAAAATTCCCCTTCGTGCTTGTTTTGAATATTTGAGGAGGAGACTAAGGGAGACGATAAGAATCACAATACCTGCTTCTCATGAGCCACTCATTGTAAGGTTTTAGATGCCTGATCAACCACAACGGAAGAGGTTTAGCTCTTATATTTATGATAGCCAATTTGGCACTGATGTCACACTTATATTTTTAATTTATCTGAAGAGCAGTGCCTTTGGTTCAGGATAGTTGTATTTTATCTGGCAATTTCTCTATAGAGCTTATGATTTTAGTTCAAAAACCATTTATTGAGTTTTTACTATGAACAGAGCACTTTGACAGGCATTGGGAGGACTACAAAACGGTTTAAGATTGATTCCTGACCCCGAGCATCTGCTGATGGAAAGACAGAAAGAAATTGCTGGAATACCAAACGTGATGGGCAGGTGCCCACAGTGGAGTCTGAACCAAGTCCTGGGGAAAAGGGAGGAGGAAGAATTTAATTCTGATGAGGGAAAACGTCGTGGAGGAGGTTATGTTGTAGCCAAGCCTTGAAGGGCAAGTGGGATGCCCATAAGTGGGAAGAGATAAAGGCATCCAGGCTGGCAGAGCCAGGAGAGATATGGACATCCATGCTCATTTAATCATGAGTGTCTCTGGGGCTTAGAGCTCACAGTGCTTGGGATATAGTGAAAGATGAAACCGGAAGATAGATGAAAACTGTGGAGGGTCTTAACTGCCAGCCTAAGGAGTTTGACCTTTATTTTCTAGGCGTTGGTAAGGCACTGAAAGTTCTTCAGGAAGACAGTGATGTCCAGCCTGTATCTTAGAAAGACTACTCCAGCGGCAATGTGAATGATAGATGGGAGAGGTTAGGCTAGAGGGCAGGAGCTTGTTAGGCCTTTGCAATAGGCTCACAGAGAGGTAAGGAACTCTCTGGCCAGCCCTGTTGTCTGGCTAAACCAGCTCCCATTGCCAACCTTGCCTGGGACCACAGTGGCGGCTGGAAAAGCTACATCCTCTCTCCCTCCTTCCCTCCCTTCACCTAACATATTTATCGATTGCTTGCTGTCTACTAGGCACTAGGGATACCCCAGCAAACAAGACGAAGTTCCTCCTTCCGTGATGCTTACAGTTTGGTAGGGAGAGATAGACAATAAACAAATAGAGAAATAGAAACATAGTAGGTTGGGCGGTGATGAGTATCGAAGAAGAAAACCAAAGCATGGTAAGGGAATGCAGAGTTGGAGAGGGGAACATGAGGCTATTTTAGCAGGAAGCTGGGGAAGGCCTCTCTGATAAAGTGACATTTGAGGAAGACCTGATTGAAATGATGTGTAAGCCTTGAGGTTATCTTATCTCGCAGAAAAACTTTCCAAGCAGATGGAACAGTGTGTACAAAGCCCAGGGGAGGGAACTTCTTGACTTGCTTAAGGAAGAGCACAAAGGCCAAAGAGGCTGATATGAACTAGGGGGGAAGTGGTAGCAGGGGGCCAGAGGACCTACCTGAGGTTGAGCATGTCAGGCTTTATAGACCAAGGTCAGGACTTGAGATTTTGTTGTGAATAAAGATCAGGAGTCATTGGAAGATTTTGAGAAGAGCAGTGATGGGATGTGACTTGCAATTTTAAAGGTTCACTGTGGCTGCCGTGTGGAAATAGACATAGAGAAGCAGAACAGAAGCAGAGAGACCCATTAGGAAGCTATTGCAAGAGTCCAGGTGAGAGATGGTGGTGTGGACCAGGGCGTGGAGGTGGAAGAAGTGATTGGGTTCTAGAGATGTTTAGAAGGAAGGGCTGACAAGATTTGCTGATAGATTGTTGTGGGGTATGGAAATAGAGAGGGATGAATTTGCCATTTATTGTGCTGGGGAAGACTGGAGGAGAAGTTCGTAGGGGACGATCAAGAGTATGGATGTCAAAAAAAAAAAAAAAAAAAAGAGTATGGATGTCGTGCTTCCCTGGTGGCGAAGTGGTTGAGAGTCTGCCTGCCGATGCAGGGGACACGGGTTCGTGCCCCGATCCGGGAAGATCCCACGTGTCGCGGAGTGGCTGGGCCCGTGAGCCATGGCTGCTGAGCCTGCGCGTCCCGAGCCTGTGCTCCGCAACGAGAGAGGCCATAGCAGTGAGAGGCCCGCGTACCGCAAAAAACAAAAAAAGAGTATGGGTGTGGGTATGTTAAGTTTGAGATGCTCATGAGACATGCAAGTGGAGATGTTGAGAGCTCCGTTAACCATATGAGTCTGGGGTTCAGAGGAGAGGTCCAGAGTAGAAATATAAATGTAGGAGCTGTCAGCGTTTGGTTATAAAAAGCTCTGAGACTAGATGGGCACCTAGGAGAGTGTAGATAGAGAAGAAATCAAATAACTGACCACTGGGACATTGCAATGATTAGAGGTCCAGATAATGAAGACGGATCAGCAAAAGAGTCTGAAAAGCATCAGTAAGTAAGGCACAAGGAGAGCGAAGCAAGAGTGGAATCTGAGAAGCCAAGAGAAGAGAGTCATTGCAGGAGGAAGGAAGGATTGTTTGTATCAAATATATAAATTTTGCACTGGAGTCAAGCAGCAAGGCTCTGTGCTTTTCTCTAGGAGATCTTGGTACTTAAGAAAGAGGTATAGAGAAACAGGGATGGATTTCAGCTTGTGTGGGAAAGAATGTTGAGGGCATGTGTATTAATTATCTGTTGCCCTGTAACAAACCACTCTAAAGCTTATCAGCGTAAAACAACAACCATTTATTCTGCTCATGACTTTTGTTGGGTCAGCAGTTTAGTCTGAGCTCAGCTGGGTAGTTCTTCTAGTCTGAACTAGGCTTGGCTGATCTCAGCTGGGCTCACTCATGCATCTTTAGTCAGGTGGAAGGCCTGCTGGGCTGGCTTGTTGACGACAGCCTTGTCTGGGGTGGCCAGGTAACTGGGACCTCTTGACATGTGGTCTTGAACCCTCCAGCAGGCTAGCCCTGACTTTCTCACAAGGTGGTTACAGGGTTCCAAGAGCAGTAAGAAAAGAAGCCCCAAACAAGCTTCAAGTCTCTGCTTGTATCATGTTTGCTACTGTCCTGTTGGCCAAAGCAAAACACATAGTCAAGTCCGGAGTCAGTGTGGGAGGGGACTGCCCTAAGCTTGGTTACTGGGAGGTGTGAACAAATTGGGACCTTAACTGCAACAGTCCACCTCAGCATGAAGTTGAAACATACAGAGAAGCGACGGATGATTTATCTGAGTTGACGGGCAAGTAGTATTATCTATAGTAATTATTCTCATTATGATCTTTGCCAAGTACCACCATAAAGGCATGTTAACAGTTTATCACCTATTTAGAGGACACTGAAAAGAAATAAGAATTACTAAAATTAGAATATTAACATAGCACTGCACTGCCAGGAAGAATAGAAACTTTGCCACCCATTCTAGTTGAGTGGTTTAAATTGTGCAAAGATTTCTTTTAAAAAATTGTTTTAGAACAAGCTGTTTTTTTTTCTTGAATTTGCAAGGAGTCTACTCTTGCTAATCAGATTTAAATACTTAACCTCAGATTTTTATTAAGAAATATTAGCTTATGAAACAAATACAAATAAAGAAGACAATGCCTACCCTGTTGAATGATTTCTCCGTTTGCTTCATAATTTTACCATAACAATATAATTTTATTAAAGACTGGCTATATCATTGCCATAGCTGTGGGAGAAACTTCCCCTCTGTTCAAGTTCAGTTGATCACAGGAATCTCTGATCATTTAGGAAGATTTTAGGATGCCACATCCAAGAGCAAGCCCATTACGCATCTATGTTTCTAGCTTCCCCAACTTGCCACTTCAGTTTCCTCATTCCTGCTAGAGCAGGACTGCATGACCCTTCAGAATGGGGCCGTTAGATGGTCCAAAAAGTTTTGCAGGTGAAAAATAGGGGAAGCCAGTGATCTGGTGGTCATTAAGATATCTTTAAAAAATTTGTTTTAAAACTGAAGGAAAAATGAAGATTCAGACACTTGCAGACAACCAGATGATGTTTCAGGTCCTTTTCCTCATGTAGGCTTTTGGTGATGGCTATTTTGTTGTTCCATGACTGGAATTAATGAGCAAGGATAGAGAAGCAACAGCCATTCGCAATGGGTACTTCAGTGCAGTGATTGGTCATGATTGTTCAGCAGTTGATTAATCCCCACCCCCAAGATTGTTCTTCCAGGATCCATGTACACCCATACTCGGAATGGGGACTATTGAGTTCAATAGACTTAAACTGCAACCTCTCAGGTGACACTTACTTTCAAAGACATTTTTGTTACTGTCATGAGTGGACACACACACACACGCACATACATATATCTCACTCTCTGTTTTTGACCAGAAATTCTGAGTTGACAGGTCCATGTAAACATAAGTCTATAAGCTGGTGCAAAGAATAAAGCCGAGCTGGGTTGTTGTTTTTTTTTCCCTCCAGAAATGTGTTCATTCATACCGTTCCTCGGAGCAAGAGTAATAGCCAGAAAATCGTTTCAGGATTAAATGAGGGAAAGGGTATGCAAATGCTTCAAAAACCATTAAATATTTTGTGCATGTGAAATAGGTTGCAAGGAGCCTTTCCTTCTGGACCTCAGTGAAAGCCTCTTTGTGCCAGTGAAGCCAGCGGGAAGAGTAGGGATCATTAACTGTGAGGTTCCGAAAATGATCCAAAGGTGTGTGTGTGTTCGCACACCCAGCGCTCAGTGATCAAATAGTTAATGCCTCATTCATATTTTCCCGAACTACATTCTTTGTATTACTTTTCTGGTGAAAGAGATTGTGGCCAAATAAACTGGGAAGTGCTGAATTAAACACAACAAGATGAGTCTCTTTCTGACAGGACTGATGAGAGCCTTTGATATGCTGATGTGCTGTAGGAATATCCAAAGAGGGAGTATAGTAATTGACATCTCCCAGACTCGTGCTTGTCTGTGCATCCTTGGCGGGGAGCATCTCCCGTGGCCGCAGCAGTGCTCTGTGGAACGCTCGTGGCTAGCTCTGCCCTATCCCACAGTTGTGAGCGGGCACTTTCATTGTGCATGGTTTTTAGGGTGCTAAAGTGCACAGAAGTGTACAGGACTGAGAATCCCAAATTCCCAGAGGATGAGAGGGGGATGGGAGGAGGAGGAAGAGGAGCTGGATACGCAGCTTCCACTTAAGAAGCTGCTTACTTATGGGTCAAAGGTTGCATTTTTTAAAAAATTTTATTTTATTTCTTTATACAGCAGGTTCTTATTAGTTGTCTATTTTATACATATTAGTGTATATATGTCAATCCCAATCTCCCAATTCATCCCACCACCACCACCACCCGCTTTGCCCCCTTGGTGTCCATACGTTTGTTCTCTACGTCTGTGTCTCTGTTTCTGCCCTGCAAACCGGTTCATCTGTACCATTTTTCTAGATTCCACATATATGCGTTAATATACGATATTTGTTTTTCTCTTTCTGACTTACTTCATTCTGTATGACAGTCTCCATCCACGTCTCTACAAATGACCCAATTTCGTTCCTTTTTATGGCTGAGTAATATTCCATTGTATATATGTACCACATCTTCTTTATCCATTCGTCTGTCGATGGGCATTTAAGTTGTTTCCATGTCCTGGCTATTGCAAACAGTGCTGCAATGAACATTGGGGTGCATGTGTCTTTTTGAATTATGGTTTTCTCAGGGTATATGCCCAGTAGTGGGATTGCTGGATCATATGGTAATTCTATTTTTAGTTTTTTAAGGAACTGCCATACTGTTCTCCATAGTGGCTGTATAAGTTTATATTCCCACCAACAGTGCAAGAGGGTTCCCTTTTCTCCACACCCTCTCCAGCATTTGTTGTTTGTAGATTTTCTGATGATGCCCATTCTAACTGATGTGAGGTGATACCTCATTGTAGTTTTGATTTGCATTTCTCTAATAATTAGTGATGTTGAGCAGCTTTTCATGTGCCTCTTGGCCATCTGTATGTCTTCTTTGGAGAAATGTCTATGTAGGTCTTCTGAAGGGCTGCATTTTATTCCAGTCAGTTTTCCATTGTAGGGGCCAGATGCCAGTAAGTGCTGAATTTGGACAATTGACGTCAGAACAACAAGGGATTTGGTGAACCTCTGCATAGCTGCTTCCTGATTGTCTCCCACAGAGGGGAAGACAGTGGGTCTTTAGCTCAGCCCACCCACAGGCTGATGTGATCCAAGGAGCATGAGCCTTAGCAGGGGTTCCCAAGAGCCCATTTTCCCACAGGTTCCAGAACACCAGTGAGTGGCCCCAATGGAAGGCAAGAAGGCCCTGTGGCTTACCCTGTGTAAGGCCTGCCTCATCTGGGACATTGTAGGAGACAGAAAGGGAAGGGGCTCCGGCCTGTGGCGAAAGCTCCTACCCGCAGGGGGAGCCCTGGCTTCCAGGGCTGATTCACCACTCCCAACTCTGTCCTGGACAAAACACCTCACCTCCTGAAATTCCTCACTTGCTAACAAAGGTGACAGTCACCACGTCAGTGAGTTGTCATAAGGATGCATTAACAGTTTGAAAGCATTCAGCACAGTCCTTGGCACATGGTAGGTGCTTGTGATGGGGACCTTTTGGAGAACATGGGTGGTATCTTCATATCTCTATACACCTGTATACCTGACACAAATCCCAGCACAGAGGCGGTGCACATAAAGTCTCTCCTGAGTGAATGAATAGCTCAAATTGGTAGATTCAAATGTAAGTCGTTGCCAGTTAGCTTGAGTGGCTTAATCTTTAGGAGTCAAGCTATATTCTGTAAAGACACCAGCCGAAGAGAACCATGTTTTATGCATGTCCCTCAAGATGCCATGTGAATCAAACACTCTGCAACGCTATCCAAAGTGCTGCGATTTAAAAAGAGGGCACACTTACAAATGCCATCACTGCCTTGTCCCTAGTCACTGGGGGTTCATGAAAAAGAGATGGGAATGGAGGGCTGCGCTCGTTGAACTTCTCTGTAGAGCCCGGCACTGGTAAACACACTTCACAACAGCCAGGTCCTTAACCCATGCTGTGTGTTGGGTGTGTTTTTTTCCTTTTCCTGTATCGTGCCTTCTTTGTGGATAAAACCGGAATGAAAGGCTGCAGACACAAACTGTGCGAATAAAATAACCTTGAGAAGAGGCTGCTGTAGTTGAAACTTACCGTCTCCCTGTTGCTATGGTTACCTCCAGCAGGTCGCCCAGTGAGAGTGGCTCTGTCATCAGCAACGAATCAGGGAAGCCCAGCTCGGGGAGGCGCTCACCCCAGAATGTAATGGCACAGCAGAAAGTGACAAAGGAGGAGGCATGGAAGAGAAATGGTGAGAAGCCTTCCCTGCCAAGCAGCACCCCCAAGCCCAGCACACACGTGCGTGCACACACGTGCACAGGCTCGCACACCAGTGTGCTTTAAACCACCGCCCACTCTTCTCTCTACTGTGTCCCACAAAAGTCGTACCTACCTCTTGAGGTAGTGCCTTATGCCCTTCCCTGAATTACTCTGTTTCACTTCCTCTGCCCTCTGTGCTTATGGAATTGTGCAGGGCCTGAGGAAAACCCTATGCAGATTGAGCTGATGTTTGCTTAGAGATGTTTCTCATTTGGGGGTGAATTGCCTTGATTTGTAGCACCAGGTCCACGAGGGTGGCAGGTTTCTGAAACGCTGCTTGTCTTGGAGAGTCCCTTCATTTTCTTGCCCTGACTTGCTTGATAAGTTTCAGGGCTTCAGTCTGTGCCAGTGAGTCCAGATATTACAAATGCACCTCTCCCAGAAAAATCAAGACAGTACTAAATATGTCATCATAAAAATCAGCCTGTGCTTGTCTTTATTCTCCAGGGGAACTTAACCCTTTAGTTTCTCCCTCGTGCAGATCTTTTCACCACCTATAAAGGATTGGTGTTGGGGGTTATTTACAAGTTGTCAGCGCTGCCTTAGTGTGCTGTGGCACCACCTGGAGATCTCATCTCTTAGACATCGTTATGCAGCCTCCTTCCTCCTCATCCCACTTTCGTTCTGAGCCTCATCTCCACTCCGTCCTTCTGTGTGTGATGCTGGCTTACTAAAGCCCAGATTCAGGGAACCAGTGCTGCCACTCAGATCAGGGAAAATTCCTTTTGGATATCAAGGCGTTGTAGGTGGAGTCCTACAGAAATGCTGGGTGAAAAGGCAAACAATCTGGCGCTCTGGTTAGCTGTGCTTCCCTTTTACAGGAATTTGATGAAGTGTGGTTCAGGACTCTCCCTTGAAACTAGTGCCAGAATATAATTTTGTTTTTGAGCATCACTTACTTCTTTCTTTTTTCTGACCAAAAAAGAAAGAATGGCACAATGGATTTGTCTTCTGCATGGAAAATGTGGTCCCTGTTCCCATTTCCAACCATTATATAAAGCATTTCTTTAAACTGTCAAACTGATTTGATTCTTTCATTTTTTCTTTTTCTGATCCCCCCATGCCACTCAGAGACTGTGCTTTCCACACCAGAATCAGGGTGTGACCTGTGGGGTTTTCCTGGAATATCACCCTACCCGGGTCCACTAGAAATTCTGCCCATCGGCAGTCTGCCAAGGCAGCTCACAGCGGGCCACAGGAGCTGTGGCTTATAAAGGGAGATGTGAACTTAGCCACTTTCTCCTCTTTCCTCCCAGAGTGAGATGCTAAGGAAGGTGGTCAGAGGGAGTGAGGCAACCCAGAGACATGTAGTGAAGCCATAGGGGAAAGTTGTTTTAACCAACTGCGGTGACTGCCATTGCCTCTAACCGAGATGCCCTCCTACACCCATCACACCCCTCCTTCCCTCCTTCCTTTATATTCTTCCCGGAAATGTATAAAGTCGAGTCAAAGTCCATCCTCCCCCAGATACCCCATCACCCACCCCAGTCCTCAAATGGCCTTGAATAACTCAGTGTGTGTCTCTCTCAGACTTTTTTTACTATGCATATGACAACACACATGTATCAACACATGTTTTTTGTTGTATTGCTTTATTTTATTTTGTGCAATGGGATCAATGTACATACTGTTCTGTGCCCTTTTTCTTGCTTAAAAATATGCAATATACAGGCTCCTCTGTCAGTAAATACCCACTGACAAGATGATGCCTTTCCCCGTGCCCTGCATTTAATCTGTAGAAGAGGAGGGGGCGGGGTCAGTTTCAGACCCCATCACTCCCCACCCAGTTGGTGTGGCATTGACTTGCCTAAATGTTCCCACTGATCTTCCTTTTCATGTTTTCCCACTCTCTCTACCTGCCTTCTCATTCTGTTTAGGTCACTTTGATTATTTAAATATCAGGTTCAGAAATAACAACAGCCGGGTGCATGAATAAAATGCAATTACTGTACCAGGTTGAGGTTTTAACTTGTTTGTTGTATTAAAAAGCCATCCTTTCTCCAAGTTTACCGTGCTTCATTGCATTTTATTTTTGCCAGAAGTAAACCCAGTGAATTTTCAGACTTGGTCACTTCTCTTTGACCAAACGTTCTCATTCAGTGAGGTTTCACTTTGAAAATTTCAACTAGAAATGAGAGGACCAACTCATTTAATGCAAAATTCAACAGATGCTGAAGCACATCAGGATTCTAGACTGGACCTTCAATGGAACCTACACTTGTCCTTTTTTTTATCACAGGGCTCCACTTTATCACAATACTAGGTTAGAGTTCACCAAAAATATCAATAGCATATTTTATTCTATTAGAAGATGAACAGAAGGAGGGAAGGAAGCAGGGAGGGAGAGAAGGAAGAAAGGAAGGAAGGAAGGAAGGAAATAACGTTGAATGGAATTGTGGAAAAACTAAAAGGTGTAGTTCCATCCCATTGTCAGCTTGCAAAAAGTACGTGATTGTGTGAATGTAGCCTCTGAGAATAGATTATTCTCTTGGTATGGAATAATCAGAAGTTGTTTTTATGGCTCAGTATCCATTCTAGAGGTTAGGGTTACTGAGGTTAATTAATAAATGTTCATGTACCAGGCTATCATTCTAAAAGTCTTCTTGTTTTCCACCAGGTTTGTTGCATATGTAGCTTCTAATTTTCTACTTTTTTGTGAAGATAAGAACTTTAAAAGGAAAAGACACTATTCCACTAGCAACACGGCTGGGGGTGTGTGGGGGCGAGGTCCTTGTAGCTCAATGGCCTTGTTAGTTACCATAACTGCAGGCAGTTTTAGAGTCTGTTTCAAGGTGATGTTTAAATATAAGTGGGAAAGACAGATGCGAGAGCTAGGATTTTGAAAGCAGAACAATTTGGCATTCTCTCAACTAAATACAGATACTTAAACTTCTGAACCCAAACCAGTGTCACCTTAGAAAGAGTGTTTTCCAGGAAAGAGTTAAAAATGAGTTCAAGGTGAGAACATTGTGTATTTATACCTTCAGTCATTTAGAAGAAAGAACCTCCATAAACCCTTAAGGGTGCACCTTCCTTTAAGACCCCAAGATTTCACAGCCAGGTTTCAGAATCTAATCACACCTTGCCTCCTAGTTCTCGTGGGGCAGGTGGGACAGGAGGACAAGCATCAGAGAGCTTGGAGGATGAATCACTGCTTTCTTAGTAGGAGCCCTTGAGGATTTGTCAGAAATATTAGCTCAAAAACAGTTTCAGTTTATTCTTTCTCTGCCTTCCCAGTGAGATGAAGACTCACTTATTATTTGATAAGCAACACCAGAGGGCAGTGATCCTAGTTGTAAATTATTTGTCTTTGAGCTTTAATAAAGATTCCCCAAAAAAGAAAATGTTTTGTTTAAGAGCATTTTCTGCTTCACATGGGAAGATTCTCCCCATGCCAGTTCAAACATAAGGGAATGAAATCTCCCTTTCCAGCCTGATTTACTGAAGTTCACACCAGCCATGCAAATAAAACACAAATAGGTACAGGGTGGATGCTTGGGGGCATTTACCGTGATGATGTGATGATGTTCTAGGATACTTCCTCAATTTCACTGTGGCCCTTTTCTTTAGCATTGTCCCATGCTTTTTTCTTTAGTGACAAATTATGCTTTAAATATGCCCACGAACCTGCTGTACTCACATAACATTTTAATGTATTAATATTTAATGCAATGCCTTTTAATGTATTTTTTCCATACAGTCCTTTTGGGGGGAGGATAACTATTTTGCTCTTAAAGAAACCTAGAGGAATTATTGTGCAGATCTGAATATGACTTTGAGTGATAGTGGAAAGGAACTGCAGTTTATACAGTTTCCAGGGTGTTCTTTTCCTGTCTCATTATAGTTATACTCCCCCCTTTCCCTCCATGGGGTGAGGAGTAAGGGTGTCACAACCCAGAAGCAATAAGAATGCGAGGTATCATGTCTTCAACCTCGGAATGGTTAACTTTTACATGTTTAATTGTTCTGCAGGTACTAACAGCATCTCTTTTTCCAAGTCAGGAAATTTTAGTCATTCCTTTATTCATTCATTTATTCAGCAAATCCCTATTGAAAGCCAACTGCATGTGAGACATTGCTAAATGCAAAGGCATGAGCCTTTAAAAAGATGGGCAAGAATGGAGCTCTTCTATTCTAGTGGCAGGGGGTGGGAGCTGATTAAATCAATACAACAAATCACTAGTGATAAATGCATTGAAGAGAATACAACAGAGTGATGAGGTGAGTTTTTTTTCGATTGGTGGATAAGGAAAGTCTTTTTTAAGCTGCAACTTGAAAAATAAGAAGGAACTAGGCATGTAAAGATCTGGAGAAAGAGCAAATGCAAAATCCTGGAGGTGGGAACAAGCCTGCTGTGTTCAAGAAGGCCATTGTGGCTGGAACAGAGTGGCTCAGGGGAGAAGTGGGAAATGAGCTCAGCAAGGTAGCCAGGGCCACATGGTACAGGACCTTGTAGGTCACAGTAAAGACTCTGGATTTTATTCTGAGAGAGAGGAAGCCTTCAGAGGGTTCTGATCAGAGGAGTGCTGTGATCTGGTTATCTTTTGAAAAGATAATCCATCCTGGCTGCTGGTGGAGTGTGTATTTTAGAGGTAGGAGGACAAGAGTGGAAACTCAGAGGAGGGGCATTGTTTAGGAAGTGTATTGGTTACTTATCACTGTGAAACAAATTACCCCAACATCTAGCAACCGAAATGACAATCTAAATTTATTATCTCACGTAGTATCTGTGGGTCAGGAATTCAGAAGTGGTTTACTTGGGTGGCTCTGGGTTCAGAGTATCTCATGAGGTTGTAGTCAGGATATTGGCCTGGGCTGTAGCCATTGAAAGGCCTCGCCGGGCCTGCAGAACCCACTCATAAGATGGCTCACTCACATTATTGTTGTCAGGAGTCTCAGTTTCTTGCCACATGGACGTCTCCATAGGGCTCCTTGACTGTTTGCGTAACATGACAGCTGACTTTCCCTAGAGGGAAGTGATCCAAGAGAGAGCAAGGTGGAAGCAACGATGCTTTTTTATGACCTAGCCTTGGAAGAGATACATTGCCATTTCTGCAATTTCCTGTTTTGTTACACAGGTTAATCCTATGTGGTTGTGAATATCGGGAGGCAAGAATTACTGGGTGCCATATTGGAGGCTGGGTTTCATAGGAGTTGTCTGGTGGGAGATAATGGTAGGAAAGCAAGAATTGCCCAGCAAAACTACACTCTCAAAAGATATATGCATCTGGTAACACATCTGAATAGAGATTTTTCTCTGTCATTGGCTTCTTGGTGGCCTGCTATTTACAAATAAGTCCACAGAACCCAAAAATACTCCAATTATAACCCATGGTTAGACTCTGAGGTGTTTTAGCCACATTGCAAAATAACAATTTACTTGGCTTAATTTGACAAATCTTCTGTGATTATGATAAGTGACAGAATGGTACAAACTATGTTTCTCAATAATTTAAATGACATCCCAATCTCTCGAGACGGGAGGAAAGGTGAATACACTTCTATTACGTTCATATTTCATATAACACCTATTTTGCTCCTAAATTGCCGGCTGGCTTGGTTGTTTGAACAGGCTTAATTTATCTCTTGCCGAGCCATGTTCAATAAACTGTCATTCGTATAGTTACTTAATGGGGATGTGCTTTAAGAACAAGTAAATCAGCAAGATACCGCTGGCCCTCCAACGTCCTCCGTCAGCTTAGCTATGGAAGTGCAAGCAGATGGCTGTCTTTCAGCAATCACAGCAGAATCCTCTGTCAGAGGGGAGAATTAATTTAATAGAGTGTAGGTGGAAATCGCTCTACTTAATTAGGGGAGTCGTCTGTAGCTTTAAATTCATTTCTCTGGTGGTTATTCCTTACCTTTCTTTTGTTTAAGACACATGAAAGAAACCAAACCCTAGTCATTGAAGAAGCAGTCTTTAGAAAGAAAGAAAAAGTTTCAGGAGCAATTACTGTGGCTGGTTGACCAGGGAAGGCTCGTGACCTTCACATTATGCCAAAATGGGTAGCTTTGGTGCCAGAGACTAAACTGAATGCTGTTATTCTCTTGATCGTCATATTTTAAGAATAGTTGCCAGGTTTGGCCAAATGGCACTTTTCCCATCTCCGACTCAAACATAGAGAACAAATTTACTTTTTTTTTTTTTCAAGTGTGTTCTGTCACAGTTTTGAAGGAATGGTTTTTACTTTTTGAATTCAAACCAGTGGAGAGGTGAAGAGTGTAGATCTTAAATTAAAAAAAAAAAAAAAGAAAGAAAGCCATGAGCAGGAGTGAGCCATTGGCACAGAACCAGACACTGTCATTCCTGAGGTCATTTTGAGTAAAGTCAATGTCCTTCGGCTGTGAGCCTCTCATATACCCCCCCACGATGGTGTAGCTTCCGCACACCAGAAAATCAATGTGCTTACGTTGTGCTTTAGTGCCGGCGAGTGACGAAGAGGAAGGAGCAGTCCTCTTTGACAACTCTGGCAAGGCGGCCGCTGATCCCTTTGACACGTCTTCTGGGTCTGTGCAGCTCATCGGAATAAAACCCACAGCCCTCCCTGTGGTGCACCCCACCTCGGACAGGAGCCAGGAGCCGGTTGTACTCAACGGTGAGGTAAGCACCTGAGGACCAGAGCAGGAGAGAGCGGGTGCAGCCAGGCCTCCGTGGATGCGGACTAAGGAGTAGCACCTGGGGGGGGTGGTCCTGGGTGCAGGTTGCATCCAGGTGTACGGGGCTCTGGGGGTCATTTTTACCTCTGCATGCGCGGGCCTCAGCAGAACTAATCAGGACACAAGTCACCCCAAACCAGCTTGCTGAGTGATGTTTTCAGAGCATTTTCTACCTTCATTAGAAAGCCCAAAGGGGACTTTTTAAAAACTGTAATTGTGAAGAGAAACATAAATTCTGCTTCCCCAGCACCTCACCCACACAGCCTGCTGTCTTTCTTGATACTAAACTGGTCAGGATGGCACGTCTGTTGCAGTGGTGGTGAGAGGCACTTGAATTGATAGGGGACCAGAGGAGATCCAGACCGGTATGTGGCCCACTATCTAGGCTTTGAAGTGACTTTTACTCCTTTGAGCAAGCTTGAAACAACCCTTTGCCTGCTTCCAGGAGGATATCGATGGATATCATGATATTAATCAATTTTCCTAAGTCTGAAAAAAATTATTAATGTACACGAGAATAATGATTCCACCAAAGATAAACAGATAGATGGATGGATGGGTGGGTGGGTGGATGGATGGATGGAGATAGATAGATAGATTGATAGAGGCAGTTTAGGGGAGAGCAAGAGAGTAAATTGGGTAAAAATTATCTGCCATTTCTCCATCTCCTGCAGCAGAATGGTCACTGGGCTGAAGATGTTTATGATCCTTTAAGGCCATGCATATGGAACCTGCATGTGAATATGTTACACATGTATGCACACACACATGTACTTTCATATATTTTTCTCTGTTGTTAAGCTGTCAGGTTGGCTTTTCACTTCATTAGTTTATACCCAGCTATGGTTACCTGCATCAGGAGGGAGACTGCCTAAGCTTTAAAGTCTCTTTACCATCACACCTGGAGGAAAATGCGACAGCCCCATACAGCTGGGTATTGTAAGCGCACTTTAGCCGCTTGTCTGCATCCCCCATCCAGGCCACGTATAAAAGCCTGTTACAGACCTGATTCAGGAAGCTCCTCTGGTTTTCTGGACAGAAAGACCGAACTGCCCAGAGGTGTGATGAGTTGAGGTTCATCAACTTTTAAAAAGAACTTAACTGGGAATTCCCTGGTGGTCCAGTGGTTAAGACTCAGTGCTTTCACTGACGTGGCCCAGGTTTGATCCCTGGTCGGGGAACTAAGATCCCACAGGCCACGCGTCATGGCCAAAAATAAATAAATAAAAATAAAAAGAACTTAACTGGTTGTGGACTTATAGAGCACCTCTATTCCAACCCCATTTTTTTTAGACAAAGAAACTGAAGCCAGAGGGCTCAGGTGGCTTGCTCAAAGTTGCACTGCAGGTTATTGTGACAGCATGATGTTCAGGCCCCCTGGCTCCCTGTCCAGTGCTCCTTCCCTCTCTTTGACTTCCTGTGGCCCATTAGTGATAAAAAGCATTGTGCTTGAAAGAGTATGGACTCTCCAGCCATGCTGCAAGAATGTGAATCCCAGCTCTTCTACTTACTATCTTTGTGACCTTAGGCAGGTTAATTTATCTGTGCCTCAGTATCTCCATCTGTACAATGGGACCGTTGTGAGGATCAAATGAGTTCATACATGTAAAGCACTTAGAAAAGTGCCTAGCATACAAGTACATTATTATTACTGTCATCATCATCATTAGTCAGCTAACGAGCAAGGATTCACTGATCATGTACTTTATGCCCTTTGGCCCTATAATTTGGGAACCTGTATATCTTCTTAAAGCCAATCACAGCCAGTGAATCTTTCCTTGTACACAGTTCTGCCACTGGACATGCAAGCCCAGTGATTAGAGGCCTCTGGGGTTTTCACTAACGCACTGGTAACTGCTCTTCATTAAGACCCTCTGCCCAGTATGGGCCCAGATGATGGCTGCCATGCCTTGATCTTTTCATCCCAGCTTAGCCATATGAATGTCATGGGGACAGATTCCAGATCTCGGCTAAATCTAACTTACCACTCGCTTTTTCTGCCAGGCCCATCACCCTGTCACAGGAGCACAGATGAGCATTTTCCCTGTCCAGAAATGGATGCATGTTACACTTTGGTAGCCGAAGGAATAGACCTTGCTGACATGTGGATTGAAAAGGAGCCCTGAACTGTTCTCTGTAATTTACTGCCTTGTGGCATTTGAGGCAGATTGTCTTATAATTTTCCTCTTTCTCCTCTTACGGGCAGCTTGTATAAGTGAAGAAAGTACAGCCTCAAAGCCATAAATTTTCCTTTTACGAATTATAGGTAACTCTTTGAAATATTATTTTAAAGAAAACATAATAACAGCAAAGTTCAGAAAGTAAGAAAGATCACTGTAACTTCACTACCCTAATATATCCTCTGTTTTCATTTTTTCCACCTTCAAGCTTTTGATCAAACTCATGTATATTTTAGAACCTCATCATAGACAGACAACTTTATATCTTGTATCTTAAGCATTTGCTGTGTTGCTGTTGTCTTTCTGACGATCATTGTGAATGACTTGATTGAGTAGGTACACCATTGATTGGGAAACTACTCTCCCATTGATCAAACCAGGTATTTTTGGTTTTAGTTCTCATGCATGACTTTTTAAATTTTATTTTATTTATTTTTTTTGCGGTACGCGGGCCTCTCACTGTTGTGGCCTCTCCCGATGCGGAGCACAGGCTCCGGACGCGCAGGCTCAGCGGCCATGGCTCATGAGCCCAGCCGCTCCACAGCATGTGGGAACCTCCCGGACCGGGGCACGAACCCGTGTCCCCTGCATCGGCAGGCGGACTCTCAACCACTGCGCCACTAGGGAAGCCCTCATGCATGACTTTTAAAAAGTTTTTATTTTGAAAATAATTTTAGATTTACAAAAGAGTTGCTGTAATAGGACAGAGAATTCCTTTACCCAGCTAGTTCTTTACCTGCTACCCCTACTGTTAACGTTATGTAATCATAGAATAATGATCCAACCCAAGAACATAACATTGGTACAATACGATTGACTAATGTGCAGATCTCATTTGAATTTCACTGATTTTCCCGCTCCTGTCCTTTTCCTGTTCTGGACTCCAGTCCAGGATCCCACAAGGCATTTCGTTGTCTTCTGAGTCTCCTCCAGTTTGGGACAGTTTCTCTGTCCTTCTTTGTGACCATTTTGTCTTTCATGACCATTACTCTTCTGAAGCCAGTTACCATGTAGAATGTCCCTCAGTTTGGATTTGTCTGGTGTTTTCTTACAACTGGATTGAGGTTATGAACTTTTGGCATAACTATGGGAATGTTGTGGCCTTTCGTGGGCATTGCATCAGGAAGTACTTGATACTGATATGTCTGATTACTGGTGATGTTAACTTTCATCTCTGACTTTGAACTTCTCTTGGAATGTTGTTTCAGGAGAGATTCCAGAAATGGATTCCTGGCTCAGAGCATGTCATGCTACCTTCTTCTCTTTACTGGTTTTCTCAGTGGCAGGCAGAATGAGGGAACAATGAAAGATTTGTGAGATGCCACCAACCTAAAGATATCATCAGGGCCCAGGTTGGGGAGATCTTTGCAAGAGTTAGAAAAAGTATGTCCCTCAGTCTGTTTCTTCAAATGCTGTAAAAATAAAGCACCTAAGATGCAGCCTCGTGTTAGTGAAACTTGGGCTTCGTACGTTGGTTGATATGTATCTTACCAGTGGATGAATTCATGGCTAGGATAACCTAGCAGTGTGGAGTGTCAGGACTGGAGCCTCTGCTTGCACATTGAACCACATCCTGGGCATTTGGGAGTTTATCTTAGAGGATGGGCTATAGTTACTCAGGCTCATGACTCCAGAGCTAGCTGCACGGATCCTCGAATGGGCTTTCCTAAAACACCACACTCTCACCACAACTTGTTGGCCAGACACGGCTAGTGCTATGTCTAATGCTCAAAGCCCCCAGGTGTTGGTTTGCGTTGTTATAGGCTGCTTCTCGCAACTGGCTTGCCCCTTCCTCTTTCCCTCCTGAAACAGGAGCCAGAAAGGATGCAACCAGAGTAACTCTCACGGGCAAGAGGAAGGAACAGGGACATTCTAAGACTTCGGTGCAGCCTGTGGCCTGTCGGCCTTCCTTTGTTCGTCCTGCCCCTGCCCCAGCACACCCACTCCCACAGTGCTGCACCCATGCCGCTCAGCCCAAAGCCCCCTCACTGCCCCACTCCACCCACGTCTGCTCACCTTAGTGCTCCCAAAGCTACTCATTCCCCTTCCCCTTCTCTCTGTCAAGCTCCCTCTCCCTTACTCTTAGATGAAAAGGAACCCCAAACAACCCACATTAGCGGTAATAACATTTTAAATTTTATTTATTTATTTATTTATTTATTTGGCTGTGTTGGGTCTTCGTTTCTGTGCGTGGGCTTTCTCTAGTTGCAGCGAGCGGGGGCCACTCTTCATCGCGGTGCGCGGGCCTCTCACTGTCGTGGCCTCTCTTGTCGCAGAGCACAAGCTCCAGACGCGCAGTTGTGGCTCACGGGCCTAGTTGCTCCGCGGCATGTGGGATTCTTCCAGACCAGGGCTCGAACCCGTGTCCCCTGCATTGGCAGGAAGACTCTCAACCACTGCGCCACCAGGGAAGCCCAGCGATAATAACATTTTAAAGTCATTCTCAGTGATGGTCATGTTGCAAGCATGCCATGCATGTGAACTCATGCAAATCCTCACAACAGCCCTACGAGGGCAGTAGTATTATCTCCCTCTTCACCTAACGAATCTGAGGCACAGAGAAGTTAAGTAATGTGCCCAGGGTCACGTAGCTAGGGAACGACAGAGCTGGGATTTAAACCAGGCAGTTGATCTGGTTCCCAGAACCTATACCCTTAGCCACAGCTTTATGCTGCTCCATCATTAAAATGTAAATGACTGAAAGCAACAGTATTATCCTCCCAGGTGTGTGTTTGCATATTAACCCAGTGAACTCTGGTGAACATTTCATGAAGAGTTGGGAATGAGTGAGAGACAGAGATTGACTTTAAAAGGAGATTCTTCCCCTGTGTTGCTTGCAAGTAAGTTTGGCTCAAGTGGGGACCCTGCTCCTATGCTTACCTGTGACAGTGGGGGGAACTGGGGGAAAGAGGGGAGCAGTTCCCTCAGCAGAAGGGAGTACTGCCGGCCTTAGTTTTTGGAGTCTTGATGTTCTAGCAGATTTTAAGTTAATTATCCAAATAGAAGAGCCTTAAGAAGAAAAAGAGCTTAATCTAAAGTATCGTCAGCAGCATGGGCAGTGAGTCAGGGATTCATGGGCCCGACTGGCCAGAAGCCCAGCATCCCAGGCTGTGGTCCTTGCTACCTAGGGGACTTTCAAGTCCAGGAAGGACACAAAGGGGGTAAGACAGCCATACCCCTCCCTCCCTCTGTCCCCCGTTGGCATTGGCTGCAACAGTGAGGAAGCTCCTGTGCCACGTCCCGGGGGCCTCCGGGAGCTCCTCCTCTCCTCCCTGGCCTCGGCACCTCTGCATATCTCACGTATCTCAAGGCCACAGCCTGTCTCCCTCTCCTCCCAGAGCTCAGCTCAGCCTGACTTGGGGGTCAGGCCTCAAGTTTCTGACCCCAGGACCATTGGACCTTATGCCTTCTTGAACCCCCTAATCCTTTCTTCAAACATGCTGTTTTGTAGCAGTCTAATATAGAACACAGACGGGAGCATGGAGGGCTGCCCTGTTGGTTGGGGACCAGACCCAACAGCTTAGCTGTCTTCTTTTTTTTTTTTTTTTTTTTTTTTGCGGTACGTGGGCCTCTCACTGTTGTGGTCTCTCCCGTTGCGGAGCACAGGCTCCGGACACGCAGGCTCAGCGGCCATGGCTCACGGGCCCAGCCGCTCCGCGGCATGTGGGATCTTCCCGGACCGGGGCACGAACCCATGTCCCCTGCATCGGCAGGCGGACTCTCAACCACTGTGCCACCAGGGAAGCCCATTAGCTGTCTTCTTGCTGCCTCCATACTTTCCTGGCTCCTGAGGACTCTCCTGGAGCTCTGGGGCAACAGTTCTTAACCCCAGGTCCCTGGACTTGCTGAAGCTATTGACTTTTGGAGGGCAAGACTCCTAATTCTCATAAGATTCTCAGCCAACCTTCCAAAATGACACAAATCCATGGAATATAATTTGAAAACCAGTGCTCAGTGCCAGAGGTTTCTCACCCAGGTGCTGGACCAGAGTCAGCTCTGGGACTTTTTTCAAACTACAGATGCCCAGGCCCCACTCTTGAAGATTCAGATTCAGTAGGTCTGAGGTAGAGTCTGGGCCTCTTGATTTTTTGCCAGCTCTGTATCCAGCACCAATGCACTGCCCGATGACCGTTGCCTTGCACATCTTCCCAATGGAAAGACCCAACTCTGGCAAGCCCACACCAACCTCAGCCCTCAGCCATTCTTGGGGTGGAATCTACCAGTCCAGGGGCTTAGACTTTGGACCTTCTCATCCTGAGAGGCAGTGTACATGGTAGCTAACTGTGCAGACTCAGAGCTCTGACATGGGCTCTCCAAGGTCAAACCCTGACCCCACCACTGATTATCTGTGGGGACCATGAGAAAGTTCCTTAATCTCATCTGTAAAATGGGGAATGAAATAACCTGCCTATGGGTTGTCATGAAGGTTAAGAAGACTTCACTTCACACCCAATAAGTCACTCCAGTGATTGTACCTCGCTATAAGGGGAGCTCTTACTTAGTTGGCTAGGGATCCCAACTCTGCACTTTACTAAGTTAGCCGTTTTGGGGCTTCAGTTTCCTCATCTGTGAGGTGGAAGTCATCCCCACACTTACCAGACTTTCCATGATTGTCCCTTGAAATTACAGCTGTGAAAATGCTCTCTACATTATACATGATTATACAGATGTAGTCAAGTCCGATTACCAGCTGCACTAATGGTTCTCCATTATTGTTCAGTAAGTGTGTCAGGCAGATTTCACCATTCAGCTCTGTTTGTGGGAATAACATCCTCGTCATTTGTTACTTACTTAGCACAGTCATCTGCTTGTATCTTTGACAGGTAAGCTGGAACTGGTTGGCAATAGCAACCATGCCAGGCTTCTTTCAAGAAAGCTATAGGTTGACAAAAATAAGCTCTCAAGTGCAGGTCGATAGAGTGGGAAGACCTTGGGAGCAGGGTGTCTGCTCCCCTTTCCCACCCCATTCATCTCAACTCTACTCTTTCAGGAACTGGCTGTCTTATCCAGCTGGACACCAGCCAGACAGCCAGGGGAGGCCACTGGGCTGCTCAGGGCTGGAGCTAGAGTCAGAACCCCAAGTCTAGCTGGGTTGCCAAGTCCGAGTCTTCCACACAGGGGAACCGAAAGGGTTTAGGCGGGACTGAGGCCCACACCACAAAGCTGAAAGTGCAGAGTCAGGCCTAGACCTGAGTAGACTCGAATAGATGGGCAAGGAGGCCCTGAGGGAAGGTCTCAGGTGACTTAGGCAAGTGCCAGGCTCCACACTGTTTGTGGTCCACTCTTGAGGGCTGGTCTTGGCATGGGACACAGGTGGGTCTGGCTGGCTCAAAGGACCAGAGGTGAAGCCCAGGATGGCTTTTCCAGGAGTTGTGACTGTCTGATGAAGCTTCCTGTCTATGGGCTGTGCCTGGTCAGGTGTGGGCCTGAGACTATCTCTCTCCCCAGGTGAACAAAGCCCTGAAGCAGAAGTCAGACATCGAGCACTATCGGAACAAGCTGCGCCTCAAAGCCAAGAGGAAGGGCTACTACGACTTCCCTCCGGTGGAGGCGAGCAAGGCTCAGATGGAAAGAAAAAAGATGTTTGAAAAAGCCCCCAAGGAAATCGAGCACGTTTTGGATCCAGACCCAGAAGTGTGTGCCCCCTTCACTGAGGCTAAAAACAGGTGCAGTCCCTAAGGGATTCTCTGAAGGTCGCTGTACCATTAGTGGGATGAGGGCAGGGTGTGCCTCGGGCAATACAGTCTGGGTCTCTGGATCTGTGTGTTACCTTAGGACTATCATCTTTGCAGGCTGCTGGTCTGGGCCACACTGGTCTGTACGAACAGGAGTTCCACAGTGAGTCTGGAAGAGAATAAAATTGAAGCCATTCAAAAAAAATAATTGTGCAAACAACCATAATTGTCCTTTAGCTTAATGATGTTTTCATACCTGTAGCTGTTTCAGAGCTGGGTTCAGATATAATTATCACCCACCTGGTTATGCAACTTCCAGATCAAGGGACAGTGTATTCGTCAATTATTTTAATGGCTCTTGCATAAGAAAAACAGAACCCATGCCTCGCCTTTTCATTCAGCTTCAGTAAGTATTTACTGCACCGCTACTTCAGTCTCCATGCTGAGTTCCTCTTTCATTCATAGACTTGTTCATTCACTTGCCCTTTGTTGTCACCTGCTCTGTATTGGGCACCATGCATGATCCTGGATACTGTCATGGTCACATGTTCATTCATTCAATTCGTTCAAAATGTTATGGTGGACAGGACAGCCCAATCATTGCTTTTGTGGAGCTTAGGGTCTGATGGGAGAGAAAGATCACCACCCCAGAAGCTCATTGCTCACAAGTCCAATGGGTGTTTGAAATGTGAGCTGCTATGACAGTCGAAAAGGTGGGTCTGGCCTAGCAAGAGACGGGTGGGCCTGGTGGGTGGAATTGGCATCTCTCCAAGCTTTGCGGCTAATTCAGCAGGGAGTGGCCTCACCTACTGGGAAAAGGGGTAGAGGTCAGCAAAGCTAGATAGGCCCACCTCTCTTCTTTGCCTTCCCTCTGAGGTACTTCCCCAAAAGCATTTTCATGATTTGAGAACATCTCTTTCAAATACTCCTTGGCAGTGGCCCCTTGACTTTGAGCTGCCAGTGCTCCAACCCATCCTGTAGCCTTGGCAGACATACCCTCTTCAGAGGTCCCCGGGGAGGATAGGATGGTTCCTGGCCTGAGTGGGTATTTATTCAAAGCCAAAATGACTATGTGGCTTAGATGGAAGCCATAAAATCAAGCTGCTACATGTTATGAATGGAATCACCATAATTTATTTTTAATAATGAAAGGGGAGAATTCTAAGCCAGTGCTTCATTTACCAGGCTTCTCATTAGGCTTGGTGGGGATAACAAGCTGTTGACCTAAAATCACACTGTGATGGGATCACAACGTATGTGCCACCAAGTTGATAACTGTAGGAAAAAAAGAGAAGAACATACGTAGATTTTACTGGGAGGCTGGGGCTTCTTTAGCTTTCACTTTATACTTTGGGGCTTTTTACTTCAGGGGTCTTTTATAGACTAGGGTGGGGAGTTTTTTTGCTGGGTTTCCTGCTGATACTTGGAAAATGAATCAAAAGTCCTGTACAAGTAAGAGGAACTGAGTTTGGAAATTATTTGAGAAATGAACATTTCCGTTAAGGTATTTTATAAGGAGAATGAACAAAACTTTTTTCTGGAAAGGTGTGTCTCCACTGCCTAACAAAAGGTCAGGCCAGATTCTTAAGGCCCTTTGATGGCCTGCTGATGCTGGGATTATATAGGTAATTTTTAGGAAATGTCTGTTGAAGAAATGATTTAATTAAAATTTTTGACCAGTTAAGGGAAAAATAGAGATAAACACAAATCAGGTTGAGGTGGGGGGTAGGAAAGGAGATGGGGTCAGCAAGAGACTGGGACGAGAAGAGCAAGATTAATAGAGAAAAGGAGAGAAACAGAGGCTCTCGGGTGCTATTCTTTTTTTTTTAAGTTTTTTTAAAAAATTAATTTAATTTATTTTTGGCTGTGTTGGGTCTTCGTTGCTGCGCGCGGGCTTCCTCTAGTTGCACTGAGCAGGGGCTACTCTCTTTGTTGCGGTGCACAGGCTTCTCATTGCGGTGGCTTCTCGTTGTGGAGCACGGGCTCTAGGCGCATGGGCTTCAGTAGTTGTGGCACACGGGCTCAGTAGTTGTGGCTCATGGGCTCTAGAACGCAACCTCCGTAGTTGTGGCGCACGGGCTTAGTTGCTCCGCAGCATGTGGGATCTTCCTGGACCAGGGCTCAAACACGTGTCCCCTGCATTGGCAGGCGGGTTCTTAACCACTGTGCCACCAGGGAAGCCCCTCGGGTGCTTTTGTCACACCCCACTGTTGACTCCAGGCACTGTCCACTGCTACCTGCTGTGTGTGTCACCTGTTATCACAGGTTAGACTTGCCTGTTAATTACTGTTCACAGTTCAACTTGTTAGAGGTTCTGCTCTCAGTGACCTAGCCCCTGCAAGGCACAAGTAAGGGGCTCATTCTCTTGGCCAGAGGTAGCATCAGTAACCAGAATCTTACCCTGAGACCTAAATAAATCAAAGACAAAGTTTAGATTCCAAATGATGACTCATCCTGATACCCTTTAAAAGAGTTTTCACAGGGCTTCCCTGCTGGCGCAGTGGTTGAGAGTCCACCTGCCGATGCAGGGGACATGTGTTCGTGCCCTGGTCCAGGAAGATCCCACGTGCCACGGAGTGGCTAGGCCCGTGAGCCATGGCCGCTGAGCCTGCGCGTCTGGAGCCTGTGCTCCACAACGGGAGAGGCCACAACAGTGAGAGGCCCGCGTACCGCAAAAAAAAAAAAAAAAAAAAAAGAGTTTTCACAGCTTTTTTTTTTTAAGTCAGAGCACACCCCCCTTTTTATGTTATAAACTCTTACCCAGAGACACAGAGTATGTAATACTCTGTGTGCAGGTGCTGTCGGAGGCCCCCTACATGTCCCCTCAGCCCCCCTATAGGCCAGCAGCATCCTTCATCTGTGACTCTGACATGAGCCCCCGACCAGAAGTGTCAGGTAGTTAATGTGCTCAGGAGCAGCTGTAGTCACTGACAGATGGGAACTGATGGATAAAGACCCCTAGCAGAAGAACTATACACTGTTGTAATAACCACGTTGTCTGGTTTCTGTGTTTGATGATTTGACATCTGGGACCTTTCCCCTGGAGAAACTGCCCCTCCCAGGGCTGGCTAGCCTTTTCTTAGGGATAGTAAGTCTCACGTGCGAGTGCACTTGTGAGACACAAACCAAACAAGCTAGAGCCCAGACTCCAGCTGCCTCTTGCACACAGGGCTTTTGCAATCTGAGCCCCCAGTCTCCCTGCCCGAATCACCCTGGCCAGGTACCAGACAAACAGGGACGGCTCCCATGTCCCAGAGTCTGCCAGAACCTTTCAAGTGAGCCAGTCCTAAGCCTGCTTACCCTGCCTTGCCAGTTCTTTCCCATGAAAGCCACAATAAAGGCTCTTGCCCACATTTTCCCCACCCTCCCACTGCCTTGTGACTGACCTTTGTGCTTTCCATGTGGCCCTCCATAGTGTGGCATGCCCTTTCCTCTTGAGATCTGTGAGTATATGAGCTATCTTTTCAATGGCAGTCATCTCCTGATCTGTTGGTTTTACCATACCTGAATAATAATGAAACCTACATTTTATTTTATTATTATTTTTATTATTATTATTTTTTTGCGGTACACAGGCCTCTCACTGTTGTGGCCTCTCCCGTTGTGGAGCACAGGCTCTGGACGCGCAGGCTCAGCGGCCATGGCTCATGGGCCCAGCCGCTCCGCGGCATGTGGAATCTTCCCGGACTGAGGCACGAACCCGTGTCCCCTGCCTCGGCAGGCGGGCTCTCAACCACTGCGCCACCAGGGAAGCCCGAAACCTACATTTTAAAACATCTGTCTCCCACACTTCTCTAGTGAGTTTGAGCCCCAGATGCCCAAAACACTGATCTGCTCTGGATCATATCCTTTATTGGCCTCCTCTCCTTCCCTCTCTCATTTTCCCACTTCCCAACTTGTGCTTCCTGGAACCCTCTCCCAAATAAACCACTTCTACTTCTACTCAGATCATCACAGAGCTTGCTTCTGGCGGAACCCAACCTAAGGCAATAACCTGTAAAGACAGAGTTTCTCTGATAGAAGCAGGGCGACCTCCTCCTTCTCAATGGCTCTAGTCCATCTTTATGGAACCCTAGGGTTCTGTAGAACACAGTTTGGAAACTACATTCTTAAACTATAGTGGTTAATCCCAGGCTCCAAAAAAATCCAAATAATATTTATCATTATCCTCCCAGCAGTATTTTCAAAGGTTAAAAAACTTACGTCTCAAGTTTGCAAGTGTCAAAATTTGTTAACTTTTAAAGAATATAGCAAAAATACCAATAGGAAATGAATATACCTAATGGAACTCTATTTGATGAAAATAAGTAATTTCTGTACCTGAAAGCCTAATTTATCTCGAAGTAGTTGCTTGCACATCAGGCACACATTGGTGATCTGGTCAATTGAGATCCATGTCAAACAACAGTCTTTAAGCTGTATATAAAAGAACATTGTCGGGCCTCCCTGGTGGCGCAGTGGTTGAGAGTCCGCCTGCCGATGCAGGGGATACGGATTCGTGCCCCGGTCTGGGAGGATCCCATATGCCGCGGAGCGGCTGGGCCCGTGAGCCATGGCCGCTGAGCCTGTGCGTCCGGAGCCTGTGCTCCGCAACGGGAGAGGCCACAACAGTGAGAGGCCCGCGTACAGAAAAAAAAAAAAAAAAAAAAAAAAAAAAAAAAGAACATTGTCTTTGATGGAAAAGGAGACTGGGGTGTGTGCCAGTGTCTAAGGGCTCACCCCTGTTCATGGTTCTTCAAAGGGCTTACACAGTCTCACTATTGTATTTCTAATACTTCCAAAACAAACTACTTAAATGTCAATTGCTAATCCTAGTATTTACTCCTCCATCACCTTTATTAGTAATTGGCAATCTCAGGACAGTTGTGAAGTCTGCTTCTTCAAAAAATGATTTGTAATTAGGTCAAGGGTAAGAATTCTTTGGAATCTGCCTTAACGTGTGAATCACTCAGAACAGATTCTGTTTCACAAGGTTGTGCTTCTTTCCTAAAGGAAGCCTCTAATTGCAGATAACTGTAGGGCACATTTGGTAACACTAGGTGGTAAGCTCCTATATGAGTCAGGATTCTTATGGATGTAAATGATGGAAAACCAACACAAACTGGTTAAATAAAAGGGGAATTTACCATTGAACAGGCCAAAGCTTCAGGAGATATAGCTTCAGCTAGATCCAAGAGGTCATAGAATGTCTTCCATGTTTACCTTGCTGTTGCTTCACTCTTTGCTGGCTGGTTTACAGGCAGCCTTTTACCTCATAGTGGCAAACTGGTTACCAACAAGTCTAGGCTTATATCCTATCTCCTTAGAAACCTCAGTGCCAAGAGAATGCCTCTTTGCTGGTTGCCGTAGCAAAAGCCTTCAGACTTAGTCTCATTTGACTAACTCAAGTGCCCACCCTCTGACCAACTGTTATGGCCATGGGGTTGTGATGCTATGACTGTCCAGCCTGAGTCACATGCCTATCCCTGGAGGAAAGCTGGCCCCCAAAGAACATCCTAGTGCTCTTACCTAAAGAGGGTTGTCCTGGGTGCCAGGCAAGCAAAGACCACAGAGGCTCTCTAAACAGGTATAAGCTCCTCATGGTGAGGGAGTCGGTCTAATAGTGTGTTTTATTCCCTAGACTAATTGCAAGGGTAGTGTCTTGCCTTGGGAGTTCTAATGTCTGTTCTAGACTAACAGTGTGTGAGTGTCATGCTGTGACAAACTGTGTGGGATCATGAAAAGGTATCTATATGTCCCAGGTTTCTTCCATAGTCACTGGGAATAAATAATGCAACCTCTTTACCTTCAACCCACGAATGGATAGAATCTTAGAACCGAGACACAAAATAGGTGGTGTTTGGGGAGTTCTCTGAAGGCAGATGCTCTGAAATGCAAGTTATTTACAGAGAGAAACTTACTGTTGGATGAGAGGGAAATAGCCAGTGATTTTATCCCACCTTTGTGGGATGAACCCTGCAGGATCATGTGAAAGTCCCTGCTGCTAAGAGTTGACTCTTGTGCAAGAAGAAAAGCACAGCCACAGCCCTCACTATGTTACTGTTTCTTTCCCCCTCCTCAAAAAATTCCTCTAATGACAAGTGGAAAGAAGACAGTGATGATGCATTTCCTAGTGGGAACTGAGTGGAGCCTCTGCACATGCTACTCCCTGGGACTGAAATGCTCTATGCCTAGATTGGCATGTGGCTGGCTCTGTTAAGGTGTCTGCCGAAATGTCACCTCTCCAGAGAGGCCTTCCCTGACCATCCTATCTAAAGTCATCCCCCATCCTATCGCCATCTGTCACATCACCTCGTTTTTCTTCCTAGCCCTTATTTTTCTTGTAAATTATCATGCGAATTGTCTGTCTCCATTATTAGAATGTAAGCTCAGGAGAGCAGGGCCATGTCTGTCTTGCTCACTGTGAATCTTCATCTTCTACAGTGCCTGGTACATAGTAGCCACTCAGTAAATACTGAATGATGAATGGATGGATGGATGGGCCCCAAATTGCCTTTTGGTTTATAGCTCCTTAGCCCAGAAGGGAATCCACTGTGGTAAAGGTAGAAAAGAAAATCTATCAACACTTGTGTTTGAGAAGCTCATTAGCCACAGCGTTTGTTAACGCATCATGGAACCCTGCATGTGAAATCAGAAAGATGAAAAGGAGTAGGAGGCTGCTAAGTCAACAAAGCTAACAAAAGCAAGTTTGTTCTTCCAGCATTAGCTGTCCTAGAGGGTCAAGGGAGAGCCCCTGGCCTTGCCATCATCAGAATTTTAGATGAGGTTGCAGTGTTGCAATTGATTATAGTTACCTAGTTTCCATACAAAAGAGCATTTACAATTCAGCCAAATGGTTATAGCATCTGGAAGAAAATTCTTTATTCTACTCTTTCTATAGCCCCTGATGGCCAGGGAACAAATACCATCAATTCTGAGATTCGTGAAGCAAATCCAAACCCTTCATTGGTTGCCTGTAGTTTGGATCAGTGGAGAATTCCATCTGTCAGGGCATTTGCTGCATCATAACAGTTGTTGAATTTTCTTCAGGCAACAGATGAAGAACTCTGTCTACCGGAGTCGGCAATCTCTGAACAGCCCGAGTCCGGGGGAAACGGAGATGGACCTTCTGGTGACTCGGGAGCGACCTCGGCGTGGAATCCGTAACAGCGGATACGATGTAAGTCTCTGGTGGGCCGAGCTGAATACAGCTTTGCTTTGTCCTGAATGCAGAGGGGAGAGAGCATCCTATAATGTTTCAGTTTACTGCATATTTGTGGAATTTTAAAATGCACTAAAATGGTTTCTGTTTTATTATTCCTTATTACCTATTTTGCAAAGTGAGACTAATTGGAATGTGTCAGAGTAACAAATTATTGCTCAAAGGAGCTCAATGTCTAAATTCAACCATTTTATGAATAGTACATTATTGACTTTAAACTCAACAACAGTTCTAAACATCCTTAATTTTTTCCCCTTTGTCCTTACAAACTCAGTAGGAACTATGGCTGTGGGTTAGAATTCATTTGAACATAGGCTTCTTTTAATCCATAGCACCGTTGAGAAGTTGGATTTGTTCCTGATTTCATAACTCCTCAATATGCCATGGAAACAATGAGATTTCCAACAGAACGATTTGGTGATTGCATATGATGAAGCACCTGCTTATGTGCAGGGATGCTCCAAGCTGTAAAAATGCTTCTAATCCCATCAGACGCCCCCAGGCGATGACTTACAATTTGGTGCCTCCTCTCACGTTGTTTACATCCCGTCACATGTAGTTGCTCTCATGAGCTCACGTGAACAATACTATGCTGAGATGTTCAATAATGCTTCCTTCTGCCTCAAGGTTTCAAATGGCCTTGAATATCCTCTTATGTTCTATGGAAATGTTTCTTTCCCTTTCTCCTAAAATGTTTCTCTAATGACAAATAAAAAATTTTCTGTAACAAGAGTTATGATTCAAATATATCCAGATAACGTTTTGTTACAATTGTGAGGTTGTAATTTGAAAATGACACTTGATTTCTTAAACATCCGGTGCTAATTTGAAGGCAATAAGATTTCTCCACCCTCAGGACTGGTCATTGTTTGCCACAAAAACTTAAAGTGGGAGTTTTTAATGGTCCAATTAGAAACAGAGATATTATACCTAATTTGAATTCTAATTACCTTCCTTAACATTTAAACTTGATATTTGTGTTGGTGATGATACCCTTATCTTTTATTTCTCTTTCCTTTCTTATAGAAAACCGTTTGATGGTTTAGTTTTGTAAAATTCCAGATGCTTTGGGCAAATCTTTTTTTCTCCTCCAGATTAAATTATTCAATGTTAAATTTTCTCCTCATACAAATACTTCTTATACTAAACTTGATCATCAATTTGATAATCAGCCTGTGGTTAAAAATAGGGCGTTTGAAATTTCCAATTAATCTCTCCCTACTAACAGTGAGTATTCTTCCTGGATGCTTGTAGTTTGGGGAATTTCTTCTTCTGCTCGGGACTATTCTGCTGAGGTATGATAGGATTCTTAATTTATTTCAGGATTTGTATTAATAGATTTCTCATGAGGTCCTAGACACAGACATTTTTACAGTTTGAGGAAACAGGCCAGAGGTTTCCCTATTAGTCTTGAAAAGAGAACACTGCAGGGTATTTTTTTTACCACTTTGCCAGGACTTGCAGTACTCACCTAATACTCTTGGAATGTTGTGTAGAACAGTAGAAGGAGAGGGACGATTTTTTAAAGGAGGTTGCTCACCTCTCACAAACATGTATAAATATTCCAATTACTGATTACTTTAGGGGAAGCACACTTCATTTCAGTAGATATTTTAAAATATACAATTCTTTGAAAAGTGTGTGTGATCACAAAAACAGAAGCAAATATAAGTTTCCTTAAGAGAAGATGATCATCTAGGGAACAATTTTAGGAATTTAGACTGTTGATGCTGAGAATGAAATTCTTTCTTGTATCTCCTCCTGAGCCTTTTAATCCCATGAGAAGTATTTGCTATCATTTCCTGACAGCACACACTAGACCAGGCCCTATTCTAGTCTTTTTGCATGTATAATCTCATTGAATTTGCAGTCACCAGTCAGGTAGGTGCTCTCATTATGTCCGTTGTACAGATGGGAAACCAAGGCTCCAAGCAGTTACATAATAAGTTTACCCGACTCCAGAGCCCGTCCCCTTAACCACCACAATACGACCTGCATGTGCCCTCACAACACTGTACAGCTGTCTTCTCATAACCTAATATATGCCCTGTATTTCTGATCTCTATAAGATGTCAGGTCTCACAAAATTCTTGCATGGATAACCCACACAAGCAAAAAATGGACCAGCAGATAAAGCAGAAAAATAAGAGTCTTAGTTTTAAACAACGCATGCATTCGTTTTCTGAATCTTGATTTTCCAAAAGTCCTGAATCACTCCTGGCAAAAGAATCCATTAGCTCAACAGTGAACAGGTCATTCAGTTGGAAACACGTCATGCTTCCTACTGGGTCTGGGGATCCTGAAGCCAGGCCAACATTTCCAAGTCATATCTGCCAGATTAGGAAACACCAGAGGGACCAGATCCTTCTTTTTTTTCTTTTGAATTTTTGAATTTTATTTTATTTATTTTTTATACAGCAGGTTGTTATTAGTTATCCATTTTATACATATTAGTGTATATATGTCAATCCCAATCTCCCAATTCATCACACCACCACCACCACCCCCTGCCACTTTCCCCCCTTGGTGTCCATACGTTTCTTTTCTACATCTATGTCTCTATTTCTGCCCTACAAACCGGTTCATCTGTACTATTTTTCTAGGTTCCACATATATGTGTTAATATACGATATTTGTTTTTCTCTTTCTGACTTACTTCACTCTGTATGACAGTCTCTAGGTCCATCCACATCTCTACAAATGACCCAATTTCATTCCTTTTTATGGCTGAGTAATATTCCATTGTATATATGTACCACATCTTCTTTATCCATTCATCTGTCGATGGGCATTTAGGTTGCTTCCATGACCTGGCTATTGTAAATAGTGCTGCAATGAACATTGGGGTACATGTGTTTTTTTTTTTTTTTTTTTTTTTTTGCGGTACGCGGGCCTCTCCCGTTGCAGAGCACAGGCTCCAGACGCGCAGACTCAGCGGCCATGGCTCACGGGCCCAGCCGCTCCACGGCATGTGGGATCTTCCCGGACTGGGGCATGAACCTGTGTCCCCTGCATCGGCAGGTGGACTCTCAACAAATGCGCCACCAGGGAAGCCCTGTGTGTCTTTTTGAATTATGGTTTTCTCTGGGTATATGCCCAGTAGTGGGATTGCTGGGTCACCTGGTAATTCTATTTTTAGTTTTTTAAGGAACCTCCATACTGTTCTCCATAGTGGCTGTATCAATTTACATTCCCACCAACAGTGCAAGAGGGTTCCCTTTTCTCCACACCCTCTCCAGCATTCGTTGTTTGTAGATTTTCTGATGATGCCCATTCTAACTGGTGTGAGGTGATACCTCATTGTAGTTTTGACTTGCATTTCTCTAATAATTAGTGATGTTGAGCAGCTTTTCATGTGCTTCTTGGCCGTCTGTATGTCTTCTTTGGAGAAATGTCCATGTAGGTCTTCTGCCCATTTTTGAATTGGGTTGTTTGTTTCTTTAATATTGAACTGCGTGAGCTGTTTATATATTTGGAGGTTAATCCTTTGTCCGTTGATTCATTTGCAAATGTTTTCTCCCATGCTGAGGGTTATCTTTTCATCTTGTTTGTAGTTTCCTTTGTTGTGCAAAAGCTTCTAAGTTTCATTAGGTCCCATTTGTTTATTTTTGTTTTTATTTCCATTACTATAGGAGGTGGGTCAAAAAAGATCTTGCTGTGATTTATGTCAAAGACGGTTCTTCCTATGTTTTCCTCTAAGAGTTTTATAGTGTCTAGTCTTACATTTAGGTCTCTAATCCATTTTGAGTTTATTTTTGTGTATGGTGTTAGGGAGTGTTCTAATTTCATTCTTTTACATGTAGCTGTCCAGTTTTCCCAGCACCACTTATTGAAGAGACTGTCTTTTCTCCATTGTATATCCTTGCCTCCTTTGTCATAGATTAGTTGACCATAGGTGCATGGGTTTATCTCTGGGCTTTCTATCTTGTTCCATTGATCTATATTCCTGTTTTTGTGCCAGTACCATATTGCCTTGATTACTATAGCTTTGTAGTATAGTCTGAAGTCAGGGTCCAGCTCCGTTTTTTTCCCTCAAGACTGCTTTGGCTATTCAGGGTCTTCTGTGTCTCCATACAAATTTTAAGATGTTTTTGTTCTAGTTCTGTAAAAAATGTCATTGGTAATTTGTTAGGGATTGCATTGAATCTGTAGATTGCTTTGGCAGTATAGTCATTCTCACAATATTGATGCATCCAATCCAAGAACATGGTATATCTCCCCATCTGTTTGTATCATCTTTAATTTCTTTCATCAGTGTCTTATAGTTTTCTGCATACAGGTCTTTTGTCTCCCTAGGTAGGTTTATTCCTAGGTATTTTATTCTTTTTGTTGCAGTGGTAAATGGGAGTGTTTCCTTAATTTCTCTTTCAGATTTTTCATCATTAGAGTATAGGAATGCCAGAGATTTCTGTGCATTAATTTTGTATCCTGCAACTTTACCAAATTCATTGATTAGCTCTAGTAGTTTCCTGGTAGCATCTTTAGGATTCTCTTTTTATAGTATCATGTCATCTGCAAACAATGACAGTTTTACTTCTTCTTTTCCAATTTGGATTCCTTTTATTTCTTTTTCTTCTCTGATTGGGGTGTCTAGGACTTCCAAAACCATGTTGAATAATAGTGTCAAGAGTGGACATCTTTGTCTTGTTCCTGATCTTAGAGGAAATGCTTTCAGTTTTTCACCATTGAGAATGATGTTTGCTGTGGGTTTGTCGTATATGGCCTTTATTATGTTGAGGTAGGTTCCCTCTATGACCACTTTCTGGAGAGTTTTTATCATAAATGGGTGTTGAATTTTGTCAAAAGCTTTTTCTGCATCTATTGAGATGATGATATGGTTTTTATTCTTCAATTTGTTAATATGGTGTATCACATTGATTGATTTGCATATATTGAAGAATCGTTGCATCCCTTCGATAAATCCCACTTGAACATGGTGTATGATCCTTTTAATGTGTTATTGGATTGTTTGCTAGTATTTTGTTGAGGATTTTTGCATCTATATTCAGCAGTGATATTGGTCTGTAATTTTCTTTTTTTGTAGTATCTTTGTCTGGTTTTGGCATCAGGGTGATGGTGGCCTTATAGAATGAGTTTGGGAGTGTTCCTTCCTCCACGATTTTTTGGAATAGTTTGAGAAGGATGGGTGTTAGCTCTTCTCTAAATGTTTGATAGAATTCACCTGTGAAGCCATCTGGTCCTGGACTTTTGTTTGTTGGAAGATTTTTTTTTTTTTTTTTTTTTTTGCGGTACGCGGGCCTCTCACTGTTGTGGCCTCTCCCGTTGCGGAGCACAGGCTCCGAACACGCAGGCTCAGCAGCCATGGCTCACAGGCCCTGCCACTCCACGGCATATGGGATCTTCCCGGATCCCATGTCCCCTGCATTGGCAGGCGGACTCTCAAGCACTGCGCCACCAGGGAAGCCCTCTCTTAGCTTTTGCTTGTCTGTAAAGCTTTTGATTTCTCTGTTGAATCTGAATGAGATCCTTGCCGGGTAGAGTAATCTTGATTGTAGTTTCTTCCTTTTCGTCACTTTAAGTATATCATGCCACTCCCTTCTGGCTTGTAGAGTTTCTGCTGAGAAATCAGCTGTTAACCTTATGGGAGTTCCCTTGTATGTTATTTGCCGTTTTTCCTTTGTTACTTTCAATAATTTTTCTTTGTCTTTAATTTTTGTCAATTTGATTACTATGTGTCTTGGCGTGTTTCTCCTTGGGTTTATCCTGCCTGGGACTCTCTGCATTTCCTGGACTTGGGTGGCTATTTCCTTTCCCATGTTAGGGAAGTTTTCGACTATAATCTCTTCAAATATTTTCTCAGGTCCTTTCTCTCTCTCTTCTCCTTCTGGGACCCCTATAATGCAAATGTTGTTGCATTTAATGTTGTCCCAGAGGTCTCTTAGGCTGTCTTCATTTCCTTTCATTCTTTTTTCTTTATTCTGTTCCGTGGCAGTGAATTCCACCATTCTGTCTTCCAGGTCACTTATCCGTTCTTCAGCCTCAGTTATTCTGCTATTGATTCCTTCTAGTGTATTTTTCATTTGTTATTGTATTGTTCATCTCTGTTTATTTGTTCTTTAATTCTTCTAGGTGTTTGTTCTTTAATTCTTCTAGGTCTTTGATAAACATTTCTTGCATCTTCTTGATCTTTGCCTCCATTCCTTTTCTGAGGTCCTGGATCATCTTCACTATCATTTTTCTGAATTCTTTTTCTGGAAGGTTGCCTGTCTCCACTTCATTTAGTTGTTTTTCTGGGGTTTTATCTTGTTCCTTCATCCGGTACATAGACCTCTGCCTTTTCATCTTGTCTATCTTTCTGTGAATGTGGTTTTTGTTCCACAGGCTGCAGGATTGTAGTTCATCTTGCTTCGGCTGTCTTCCCTCTGATAGATGAGGCTATCTGAGAGGTTTGTCGGGACCAGCTCCTTGACATGGTAGAAACAGAAGCACCAGGAAGTTGATTTAAGTGTGAATTTTTCAAAGGTTGCCTGCTTTAGAGTCCCAAAGGAAACACCTGCATGTAAAAACAAATGAATAAATAAACAAATAAGCCAACAAACACACTCTTCATGGGCAAATCTTAGTCCCAGGACTGATGGCAGCCTGGATTGTTTCAGAATTTTTCCACTGAACAGGAAAAGTGAGGGCCTATGGAAGGAGAGACTCTTAGCTCCAGGGGGTTTGGGAATCCCTGTGTTTTGCAGCAAGAATTCTCAACCACTTTGCCACCCTAACAGATAAGGAATGCCACACACTCCTGGCATTTACTGGGGCTCACCTGGATAGTAATTTTCAGGAGCAGGCACCCCTTTTAGAAGAAGGCATGATTTTAGAAGGATGTCCAAAACTGATCCGTCCTAACAAGGACAGATCATATCTTTAAAGTAACTTTGAAATTAATTGAAATTAATTCCTCCAAGTGCAGAAAGTGGGTAGAAAAGATAATGTCAGCCTAATATTTCAAAACAAAAATAACTATTTCAAATTATTTTTTAAATGTTATTTTCCAAATGAAAGTCATATAGAAAACAATGAAGCAGTGGGGAAAGGAAAAGAAAATGCCCCAAATTTGACTTCTCAGGCAGACTAAAGACCCAACTGTTTTTTCCTACATCAGCCAAATTGTTAACCCCTGTACGTGGATGATGCATCAGTCTTTGCTTCCAAAAAGCAAGTAATAATCAAATCATTCCCCAGAAATAAAAACGCACTTCCTCAACCTTGATTTGCATTTGGACTTCAAAAACCTATGACAGGAATAGGGTCAGCTATGTGCCTTGGCCACGAGAGCATCTCTGAAACAATGGTTTGAATTATAATGTTGAAAATGAGTGCTGACCTCCCAGAAGTAGAGAGCTTTACAGGCGTTTCCCTTAGTTTGTCTCCAGCACCTTGTCCGGAATTCCACACCCTGGCAGTGCTCAGACCTTAACAAACATGTGGGCAGTGAGTGAAAATGTTAAGAAGGATGATTGATCCATTGATGCGTCTCAGTAGAGGTTCTGTCGAAGGCTGTGATGTAGCCATCACCAGCACTGTTACAACCTTGGGGGAGATGTTTTGATATGTTAGCGGAAACCAGATGATTTTACAACTAAAGAGTTTGTAAACCTACAAAAAGGGACGCTACATCAGGCAAGGTTCAGCTGCAGAAAACAGAAAACATCAAGCCTTTTTTTTTTTTTTTTTTGTGGTACGCGGGCCTCTCACTGTTGTGGCCTCTCCCATTGCGGAGCATAGGCTCCGGACACGCAGGCTCAGCTGCCATGGCTCACAGGCCCAGCCGCTCCACGGCATGTGGGATCTTCCCGGACCGGGGCACGAACCCGTGTCCCCTGCATCGGCAGGCGGACTCACATCGAGCCATTTTAAACAGACAAAAAGGGACTGTAAGGAATTAGGTGCTCCCAAAATTATCAGAGGGCTGGAGGAGTGTTGCAGGAAAGACTGAGAACAAAACCACAGGGCTGGCCCTGCAGAGGGGGCCACTGCTTGTGCCCCAAGCAATAAGGTGAGTGAAGTGGGCTGCCCTGGAACTGCTGACCAGCAGAAAGATGGGCCCTGCCCCATTCCCTTGGTCCAAACCACACACTAGTGCATTTAATTGACAGAACCTAAGTCTCAATCACAGCCAGTTCCTCCTGGAGGGCCCCAAGTGCATGTTAGCTGTGAGCCTTCGAGCTATAGGAAAGCGTGCAAAAAAGAGGTTGCCAAGGCCTGGTCCAACATTCCTACTGTGGCACGGGGTAAAAGCAAGATAGAGAATTACCAGGCAGAGCAATATTTGGGAAGCATTTGGGGCAGCTAGTGGAGGAAAGCATAGCAAAGAGGAAGATGGAAACACCGCTCAGAGCTCAGTACCCACCCAGGCTACAGGCTGGGCGCAGTGTATTGTGTGTGACGGGCTGTTTATCTTGCTGGCGTCTCTCGGCTGACAATGAAGCCAGTTTCCTTTGTTCCAGGTGAACAGTGGTTACTGGAAGGAGGCCAAGGGATTGGAACAGTTGTTTTGACGGCTTCCATTTTCAGGGAAATGAAATATGATCTGGAAGGCCCCTGACTGCCTGAGATAGCATACAGCACGTCTGGGGCCTTCTCAGTAAACTTGTAAATCCTATTATTAATGGGAGTCTCTCCTGCTCACCTCTCCCCTCCCTCCCCCAGTGTCTTATGGCTCTGACATGATAGTTAGAGACCAAGGCAAAGCACAATGATGCCCTGGCACTGCGTGATGTGCCCAGTTAAGGGTACAACCAACTTTTGCTTTCATTGGGAAGCAGATGGTTGGATTTGGGGGTTTTGTCCTTTACCAGAAGCAACCCGCCGTTGCCCTCTGAACTAGGTGCCCTGGGTTGGCCCTGACCCCAACACCATCGCCTCCTAAGCATCCCACCTAGAACTGCCTTATAGAGGTCTCCCATCTCAGCCTTTCATTTCTTTCTCCTGCCTCTGCCAGGTAGTTTAAGCTGCTAATAAGCCTGGCTTGATATGTTCTCTCAAGTTAACTTCTAGTATGTTTTAACAGGGGCCTTTAATCCCAGGGAAATATCTGATCATGGGAGATCAGGCTCCCTGGTTGAGGCTGAGGCAGAGGCGGAGGTGTTTGGTGGTGAAGTGAGCCCTTTGGTGTAGTCCAGACCTCAGCGGGCTGGTGGCTGCCCACAAAGATGCTTGTTCATCCCACAAAGATGGAGGCCTCTTGGCAGGTGGAGAGCAGGAAGTAGATTCTTGTTTGCAGATTTTGGGGGTGGAAGGTCAGGTTTCAGGACCACGTAGTGACCCCACTTGGTGGTGCCAGGCCTGCCCTGCTGAACTTCCCCTCCCGTGCCGACAGGATCCCACTGGGCAGGAGACAAACAGCTTCCCTTCCTTAGTGAGCACTCAAGTGCCATCTGCCTGCCTGTTCTCTCTGGTTCCCTGTGCTTTGGACGCTGCCTGTTCCTGCTCTTGGTACCCGCCCACTCACCCTGCCTCTTCTGAGCTCTGAGACCTCTTAGCCTCTTGACTAGGGCAGCCACTTACTGCAGGCCAGCGTCCCCAGCATGCTCTTGGTGTGGACACCTGTAGGGGAAGGGAAGGAAGCAGGATTGGACAGAGTTAAAGGTCGGGCTATGGTACAGGAACTCCAAGCCCTCAGCTCACCCCACGGGGAGCTCTGTAGCTCACATGGCCCTGAAGAGCTGTCCCGGGTTTTCGAGAAGCGTCTGGGCTCTTATCCTCTAGCACTGGCCAGTCCCGAGGTGTCCTTGGGAGAGGCAGCTCTCTTTAGCCAAGGACAATTCCCAGCGAGAGAGTTGCCACTGCCGGTTCCCACTAAATGCCCAGGGAGAGCGAGGGCGATTCCCTGTTGATACGTGAGGGCTGGCGGCATGCCCAGCAGCTCGGGCAGGAGCCCTAGAGTCCTGAGCAGCACAGCACCATCCACCCCACACTAGTGCCTCCCAGCCCTGGTGTTCCTTGGCCCACTGTGGCCCTTGAATTCCTGCAGGAGCCGAAGGCCAGGGGACAAATGAGAACACCCCTTGGTAGTTGCTACTCCTTCATTTCCTCTGCAAACATTTCTCACGTGCAGTGGAACCACTGCATTATATTGCGTTTAACATACGCAAAATCGGTAATATAGACCCTGTAAGACAAAGGAAAGAAATTTAAATATTGCAAAAAAAATAGCTTTTGTCTGTATTCTGCTCATATCATGCATTACAGGTGATCTGTTTTTTTTTACATATTGTCCTGTAAGATGGTACACACAGGCCATGCATGCTGTACCATATGGACGATTTAAGGACTTCTCAAAGGTTTCACTACATGATTTTTCCCTTCTCTGCTGGCATTGGCATCTAAGCCCCACATGTGACTACCTGTGTGAGGCTCTATGGAGAAGAGAAAGGTAGATTAACTACTGCTTGCCCCGAGGTGCTTTTGCAGACTAGTGGAAGAGACAGGTAGAGACATATGCAGCCGGTTGTGCCAGTGAACTTGGATGGGAACAGGAAGTCCTCCTGAAGGTCTCTTCCTGTCTGTCCCACGGCTGCCAGAGGAAACCTTCTAAAACACATACCCTTGTTTAAAATCCTTCAGTACCTCCTCAGGGCTTGGGCATAAGACTCAAACTCTAAGCTTCCGGCTCAGGACCCATCTGCTCGGGCTGGCCTGGGCACGCCCTCTGGCTACTGCTGCTGCTTCTAATCCACCCCTTGGTTCCGGCCCTACACGCCCTTCCCAGACTTGCCCTGTGATCTCACATCTCTGCATGTGCTTTGCATGTGCTCCTCCCTCTGCTCAGAACATCCCTTCCCTCCAGCCTAGGGCAGGCCAAGGTTTCTCAACTTCAGCACTATTGATATTTGGGGCTGGATCATTCTTTGGATGGAGGGCTGTCCTGTGCATTGTACGATGGTTAGCAGCATCCCTGGCCTCTACCCACCAGCTGCCAGGAGCACCTCCCAGTTGTGAGAGCCAAAAAATGCCTCCAGACATTGCTGAGTATACCCTGGGGGCAAACGTGTTCCCAGTTGAGAACTGCCTATGCAGGCAATGCTTTCAGACTCGGTTGAACATCATCTCCCTGAGAATCTTTTCCTCGACCTCACGTCTGTGGTCTGACTTAAATGCCGTCCTTCGTGTTCCAGTAGCACCTGGGACTCACCCCAATCAAAGCCCTTACTCCCCATTCTCCCTCTGTGGGTTTATATATATTATTGCCCCCGCTGCCCTCCTCAAGGACAGGAATCATGTCTTATTCATCCTGGGAGCCTCAGCACTCAGAATAAGAACCAACGCATATTAGATGCCGTGTCTCTATTTTTTGAGCAAATGAACAAGCAAGTGTCAACCAGAAGTGACTCCGGAGCTGAGACTTGAAAATAATGGTGCAGATTTAGCTCTGAGCCAGATAAACCGTTGATTTGACTGGCTTATCAACACTGTAGACAAATGCATGTTACTGTTTGAAGTTCAGTCTAAATGGTGGTTATCAGTTAGGATGCTTTGGCTAAAATAACAGAAAACTGAACCCAACTCAGACTGTTTCTACTCATTAAGGGCATGTATTGGGTACAGTAAATCTGGGCCTGGTCTGATTGATGCTCCCGTTCCCTTTCTCTGCATTATGCAGTGCTGTCCCCCTCATGCTTTGGGTTCATCTACAGGTTGATTCTCTCCTGTAGGAAATGGCTGCAGCAGCCTCAGGCCTTGTGTCTACATACTGCATTGGCCAACGCAAGAGAGAATATCTCTTTTCCCAGCCATGAAACGAAGCTTATGGGTTTTACTCTAACTGAGCCACCGTAGGTCAAGTGCCCACCCCACCCCTGTATCAATGCAACGTGGGGAGGAGGAGGCTTATACTGATTGATTTAACCCAGTCAGACCTCAGCAGCAGAGCTGGGACAGGCTTATTAGTCCCTGCCAGCTCCCCCCCCTCCCCCCGCCAGAGCTCCTGTCTGAGACCCAGGGAGAGGAGTGGATGGATGCTGAGGCCATTACAGTACCTGCGACTTAAGGAACATCAGTCTTTGGGCCTTTTAAGGGGCAAAACCAGCACAGTCCTCCATGTCACTTGTCCCTCCAGTCTCAGTTGTGGGACAAACACCTCTTTGGTTGACCGTCCATAAAAGGAAAGATCGGCATGGCGATAAGCCCATGACCATTTCTCCCTGTGGGCTTGGGGAGTCCTGGCTAGGTTGTGTTTTGGAGACGGAGTGACCAAGAGGGATTTTGTGGGTCTGTCTGGCTTTTTCAAGAGGTGGGAGGAGGAAGAGCAGATTTGAGTTGGTGACAGGGAGAACCTGTTTGGCTGCGGATTCGCGTCGGCTCTCAAAATTGAGCCTGAGTCCCCTTGCTGCCTGCAGGGCCAACTCAGCTAAGAAGATGAGAAGAAGCAGGTGATGACTCGTCTCAAGAGCAAAAAGCAAAATAGCTTCCCACGAGAGAAAGCCATTCTTGTGTGTTTACTTTCAGGTTGATTTTTTATTTTATTTTTAATTTTTTAACTTTTTATTTTTTGTGTGGTACACGGACCTCTCACTGTTGTGGCCTCTCCCGCTGCGGAGCACAGGCTCTGGACGCGCAGGCCCAGTGGCCATGGCTCACGGGCCCAGCCGCTCCGCGGCATGTGGGATCTTCCCGGACCGGGGCACGAACCCGTGTCCCCTGCATCGGCAGGCGGACTCTCAACCACCGCGCCACCAGGGAGGCCCCCAGGTTGATTTTTGAAAAGGTATTAGTCATTAGTTGACTCTGGCTCATGTATTGTTCTCAACATGCACAATCAGTACTGTGTAATGGTTATGCTCATGGCCTCTGGAGCTAAGCTGGGTTCACAGTCCAGCTTGGCTAGACACTGGCAGTGTGAAGCTGGGCTAGTTATTTCACCTACCTGCTTTAGTTTCTCCACCTGGAAAATGGGCATGCAGGTTGAACCTGCCTTATAGGGTTGTTGTGAGGATTAAATGAATTAATGCAGGTAAAGCACCTAGAAGATGCACAGTGAACATTAGCTGTTGTACCTGTGGCTAACAGATTCCATGAGGGAGAGAGGGATACTCTTTTTTCTGTTTCTTTTCCACTCTAGCACTTTAGACATCGCAGGACTGCTGTGAATTGTCTCACCCACTGTGATATTGTGATTTATAATAAGAAATAGATTATTTGGTCTTAGTCCTTGTTGCTGGCCTGGAGCTCCAAAACCCCTTGGGATTTCCTGAGTGATGGAAGCATTAAATGTCCTTTATGTTAATGAGGTGACCTAGAAAGCACCTAAGGATGGGGGCTGGTTGCTGGTGGAGCCCACCATGTGATTAAGGGTTGGAACTTTCAGTCCCACTCCCACCCCCTGACCTCCAGGAAGGGAAGAGGGGCTAGAGATCGAGTTCAGTTTCCAGTGATTAGTCAATCGTGCCTATGTAATGAAGCCTCCATTAAAAACCTAAAAGAACTGGGTTCGGAGAGCTTCCGGGTTGGTGAACACGTGGAGACTGGGGAGAGGGGCACCCTCAGAGAGCGTGGAAACTCCTTGCCCTTCCCCATAACTTGCCCTATGCCTCCCTTCCATCTGGCTGTTCCTGATTTATATCTTTTAATAATAACCCAGAAATCTAGTACATAAAATGTTTCTCTGAGTTCTCTGAGCCATTACAGCTGAACCTGAGGAGGGAGTCGTTGGAACCTCCCATCTATAGCTGATTGGTCAGAAGCACAGGTGACAACCTGGACTTGCGACTGGCATCTGAAGCGGTTGGTGGGGTGGGGTGGAGGGCAGTCTGGTGGAGCTGAGCTCTTAACCTGTGGAATCTGATGCTTTCTCCAGGTAGAATCAGAATTGAGTTGAACTGTAGGATGCCTAGCTCATGTCGAGGAACTGGATGTGTGGGGAAAAACTCACACATGGTGATCAGAATTGTACACACTAAAGAGAGGATTGTATTCCTCAAAGAGTGCCTTTCTCCAGCATGATGGGGCTAGAGAAGGGCTTTGTAAAGGGTGCCTGAGACCTTCCCCCCGTTGCCCCGACACAGGCCAGACCTCCAAAGGTGACCTCTAAGAGCACGCTTTGCCAAACCCGGGGTTGCCAGTGGTTATAACTTGGTAAATGTGACTTGCTCAGTAATTGAATTTCCCCTGCTCTGTGGAGGGCAGCAGGTCATGGGGAGAAAGACAAGAGGATGGAGCCGGTTCCTGAGACTCCTGCTTCAGGATGAAGATGTTTTGCTTTGGGAGCAGTGAGTAAAGCTGAGACTTGTCCATTTGCTGAGGACATTGGACACCTTCTTTTACCCTTTATTGTCCATTCCCATAATTTCAGTGTAATTATGGGTCACTCTTTGGAAGATGAGAAAGAAAAAGAATGTCCCTCTTCTTTAGAAATCTATGAGAGACCCTGTAAGGTTTTTTCTACTCACCTGAGACAGCAATAGCATGCTGTTTTCATGTCCCTGTAGCTTGGAAGTGATTGTGGGTCATCCTTTGGAAGGCAATCAGAGTGAAACTTGAAATTTTGCTGAGATTTTTAACAAATTCTTTTCGTACAACCTGTTGCAGAAGAGAAATCATTAACCATTATTTTGAACCCCCCTACCTGTTCTGAGGGATACCAATCTCCCTCTATTGTCAGAGAAGGTTTTGAGATGTAGGCTCAGGAGGAAGCTGACCCTGTGTCGTGATAGCTCTTCTCCTCACAGGGGAAGTGAAAACCTCCTGACCTTTGGTTTCCACAAGTGGCTTTGTAAATGTCTCTGCTTACTCAGTGACAAGCAGCACTTGCAATGGGGTTGTAACAGCCAGAGCAGACATTGAACGGAGAGAAGCAGTAGTTTTGTGTTGCCCAAGGGACCCTGTTGGTGGAGAGAAAGATGGTCATGGAGCCAGATCAGTTCATCATGGCCATATGGCCCAGAGATGTATCTTGCTGAAACCCACACTTGATCTTGGGGCTCTTGCTGTGAAGATGCAGAATTTGCTCAGAATCTGTTCTCCATGTTAGATAGAGCTGTGGTTGGCACTGAGTTGACAATCAGGGCTCTGGGGCAAACTTTAGAGAGAACCTTCAAATTTTTGTACTTCAGAAATGAAGTGCCTGGGTGGGGCAAAGTGCTGTTGCACACACTTGTGTGTCCTAGAAAGTATGACCTTGTAAGACATCTGTCCACTTCGGGGCTCATAACTCAAGAAATTCTAGAATAAATGGCTTCCAGAGTCCTTCATCCTTCCTCTTCAATTCCATTCTAGATAAGACTGCCTAATTCATTTTAGACATTTGGAATTGTCTTTTACTGTTAAAGACTTTTGAGCAGAAATTCTCCAGGCTTCTTTTAGGATTAATTTCCATCCATTCATTCATTCATTCAATAAGCATTTATTAAAGTTCTACTATTTGTCATTCTGGGATGCAACAGGACACATGACAAAGTCCCTGCCCTCCTGACACTTATATTCCAGCAAGGGGAACAGATAACAAACATGTAAGCCCATAGATATACAGCACAATGTTAGAAACGCTATGGAGGGACATAAACAGGGCAAGGCGATGGAATATTGAATATAGACTATAGAAGAACGTAGAAAATATAGAATATCAGGAGGTGCTCTTCATAGGTTGACCAAAGTAGGGCTCTCTGGGGAAGTGACTTTTGAGCAGGGACCTGAAGTGAGGAAGCCAGCCAGGCTGACCCCCAGGGGAAGAGCATTCTGGGCAGAAGGTATAGCAAGTTGAAGGGCCCAGAGGAAGATGCATGCTTGAGGAGCTCAGAGAACATCAAGGAGACCATGTAGCAAGATGCCCTTTCTTGGTAAAGGGTCTCAGCTCTGACTCCTTCCCTATATCCCCACATGTCACTATCTGCAAGTCCTATCAGCCCTCTTCCAAAATGCATCTTGAACTCAGCTGCATCGTCTTTGTCCATGACCACCCTAATCCAAGCCCCTGCCATATCTCTTCTTGCCTGGATTATTGCAAGAGCCTTCTAACTGACCTCCCATAAATTCCAATCACATTTCAACCCTGCTTAAATTTCTTCAACACTTTCCCATTGCCCTTTGAAGACAGTCCAGCCTTCTTACCATGGCCTTCAAGACCCTACAGGATCTGGCCCCTGCCTGCCTCTCCAGCCACATCTCCTGACACTTGGAGCTTCAGCCACATGGTCCATGTATTTATTAGTCCGCTCGGACTGCCATCACAAAGTACCACAGACCTGATGACTTAAAACAACTGACATTTATCTTCTCACAGTTCTGGAGGCTGGAGGCCTGAGATCAAGGTGTTGGCAAGGTGACTTCCTTCTGAGGGCTGTGAGGGAAGGATCTGTTCCAGGTCTGTCTCCTTGGCTTCTAGCTGGTTGTCTTCTCCCTGTCTTCACATTGCCTTCCCTCTTTACATGTCTGTGTCCAAATTTCCTCTTCCTATAAGGATGCCAGTCATATTGAATTAGGGCCCACTCTAATGACCTCATTTTAACTTATCTCTGTAAAGACCCTATCACCAAATACAGTCATGGTTAGGACTTCAACACAGGAATTCGTGGGATCAGGGTAAGGGTGGGGACACAATTCAGCCCATAACAGTTACTTTTCTCTTCCTCAAATACTGTAAGCTTTTTCCCATCTCATGACTTTTCATAAGCTTTCCTATGATCTTCACATGGCCACCCCATTTTCCTTCAGGTCTCCATAAATGTCACCTCTTCAGAGAGGCCTTCCCAGCATCCCCATCAAACCAGCTATGATGCCAACCCATGTTGTTTGTTTCATTAAGCCAAATTTATATATGATAACGTGTACGGGTCTTTAGTGTACAATTGGATGGGCTTTGACAAATGTGTATACCCTTGTAACCACCAGTGCAATCAAAATGTAGAACACTTTCATCACCTCCGAAGAGTTGCCTCATTTCTCCTTTCAGCCAGTCTTTACCACCACGACCTCAAATAGCAACCACTTTTCTGATATCTACTATCATAGTTTTACCTGTTCTTGAACTTCATCTGAATGGAATTATTCAGTATGTACTCTTTTGTGTCTGACTTCTCTTGCTCAAAATTTATCAATGTTTTTGCATGTATCAGTAGTTCATTTTTTTGTTACTGAGTATTATTCCATTGTATGAATATACCACTATTTATCCATCATCCTATTGTTGGACATTTGGGTTGTTTCCAGTTTGGAGCTACTAGAAAAAAACTGCTGTAAACATTTTCACATATATGTTTTGTGAACATATGTACTGTAGTCTAAATGTGTGTGCCCCCCTAAAATTCAAGCTTTGAAATTCTGACCCCCATATGTTGGTATTAGGAGGTGGGGCCTTGGGGAGGCGAGCAGGTCGTGAGTGTGGAATCCGTGAATGGAATTAGCGCCCTTATAAAAGAGATTCCCCCAAAGCAACCTCGCCCCTTCCTCTATGTGAGGATACAGTGAGGAGTGTGCATCCTGGAAGAGGGCCCTCACCCAGCCACGCTGGCACCCTTGGACTTCCAACCTCCAGGACTATGAGAAATCAATTTCTGTTGTTTATAACCCACCCTGTTTGTGTTATTTTATTCTAGCCGCCAGAGCAGACTAAGACAAGATGTTTTTATTTATCTTGGATAAAGATGTAGGAGTGGAATTTCTGGGTCCCAATATAGGTGTATGTTTAACTTTTTAAGAAACTGCAAACAGGTTTACAAACTATTTCTGCTGTTTACCTTCCCATCATCATTGTGACAGTTCTAATCCTACTCCTCAATCTCACCAACATTTGTGATTAATCTTTTTAATTTTAGCCATTCCAGTGAATGTGAAGTGATGTAATTTCCCTAATTACTCATGACGTTGAGCCCTTCTTCATACATTTATTGAACATTTATGTACCTTACTTAATGAGGTGTCTATTCAAGCCTTTTGCCCAATTTTTAAATGACGTTGTCATTTTGTTATTTATTTGTAGGAATTCCTTATGTTTTGGATACAAATCCTAATATTTCTCCTGGTTGGTGGCTTGTCTTTTCATTGTCTGATAAAAAAAAAAAGCTGGTTTTTAATTTTGATGAAGTCTTAGGGCTACAGAATGTGTTCTAGGACCAGGCAACATGATGGAATATTTTCCAGAAAGAAGATAATTAGGGTTCCTAGCAGGGCTATAATTTCCTTCAAGTTTTTTCCCATGGTGTGTCAAAGAGAAGCTGAAGGCACATGAATACTTAGGCACTTTGTGGGCATTCCTAGGTGTGCGAGACAGGTGTGCTCTTTTAAACAACGTTGAAAGGATCGCAGATGTTTACTCCGTCCGGTGGGCACCCTAAAGCTCAAGCCCGGAGGCCCGTGTGTTCAGGTATGGAGAAGAAATGACCTTAATTTCTTCTAAATTCCTGTGGCCTTTGCTGCTGAGGATACTTAGATTACCAGCTCAGGTCTTTGGTCTCCTTACTCAATAGAAATTGATAAGAGACCAGACTAGGAATTCAGGCAAGGCTCTCTTGGGACTCGTGCTACAGCAGGAGGGCGTGAGAACAAGAAACACGTGCCCTTGCTCACGTCCTGAGGTGGGGGGCATGAGCTGGTTCCTTAAGTGGGGTGAGGGTGAGGGTGGATCCAATCGGTCGGGCAGGAGGCGTAGCTTAGGTTGGCCTGCCCACCCCGTTGGTGGTCCCGTGTGCAGGAATCATCCGCAGGACCCTGCTTTTGCTCCTGGCACCTCAGAAATGGTTTGTGTCCTTTTTGTATCTTATTGTTCATCATTTGCCCCAACTTCACATGTGTGCAGTTATTTTTAGTCCCTTATAATTTCTTTGTATTCTGTTGCTGGAGATGTTTGTCCAGGTGCAAGCACTGCAGCAAAAATTCCCAGGTCTCAGCCTAGCTCACTTAACACCATAAATATCCAAAATCTTAAATATGGGCGTTTCCTCTAACCCAGTAATTCTACTTCTAGGAATTTAACCTAAGGCTAAATTTATGGTTATATGTGAAATTTTAATCACAATATACATATTTCAGCTTTGTTTCTATGGTAAAATATTGGGAAACCACCTAAAATAGTGGATAGTTAAAAATAGGTTGTAGGGACTTCCCTGGTGGCGCAGTGGTTAAGAATCCACCTGCCAGTGCAGGGGACAAGGGTTCGAGCCCTAGTCCGGGAAGATCCCACATGCCGTGGAGCAACTAAGCCCGTGCGCCACAACTCCTGAGCCCATGTGCCACAACTGCTGAAGACTGCACGCCTAGAGCCCATGCTCTGCAACAAGAGAAGCCACCGCAATGAGAAGCCTGCGCACTGCAATGAAGAGTAGCCCCCGCTCGCCGCAGCTAGAGAAAGCCCGCGCACAGCAACGAAGACCCAAGGTAGCCAAAAATAAATAAATAAAAATAAATAAATAAATATTTAAATATTTAAAAAGTAGGTTGAAAACTCGATATAGCAGTATGCTATGAACTCTTTTAAGGTTATTTCCTATAAATACATATTTTTATTGACATATTTATTTGTAATATTGTACAAAAGATTTCCAAATATTATATATAATTCTATTATATATATGTAAATCCATATATATTCATATATATAGGAGGATTTTTATATAATGGGACATTCAACTTATATATATTTATAAAATATATATGTGTGTGATTATTCTGTTTATAAAATCATGACCCAGATGGCTCTGAGAAAGTATCTAAACTCAAAAGAATTATGTTGACAAAAGTAGATTTTAACTACTTCTACTTCTTTACTCATATTTTCATATATTGATACAAGAAATGCCCATAATACATTTTCAACTTCCTTAATTCCTTTCCCAGTCACATGCTTTATTGCTGCTTTTGCATCTGTCTCCAAAATCCCACTAAAAAAATCCTGCCGCCCACTCCCCTTCTGCCTCATTGCCCTCCCCCACTTCCTGTTCTCCATCACAAAAGCCAGAGAATCTTGTGGCAAGTGGTGAACTCTCCTTGGAAGAGGAGGAGGGAGAAACTGACGTGGGCCAAGTCAGCATTCTTTGTAGCTGCCTGGGGTGGGGTGATGGGTGAGGTGGGGCAGTAGAGAGGAGAGTGTCGGTAATGTGCCACCATTCATAATCTTCAGCTTATCTCATATGCATAGAAGACATCTGGAAGGGCATGCACAAAGGTCAAAATGTTAACATTAGTTATCTCTGGTGGTAAGATTAGAATGGATTTTAATTTTCTTCCTTTTGCTTATCTGTGTTTTCTAATTTTCTACCAGGAGCAGACATTCCCTGATTAACTTTTTAGAATTTTTATTGAAGTATATCTTGATCAATTTATAAAAATCATTAAAAAAAAAGTTCCCCAGTGCTTCTCTGGAGTATGAGGTTGGAGAGGCTAGTATGATAAGCTCCAAGTTAAGGAGGTTTAAAAATATATTCTCTGTCCCAGATATTCCACTGACATTTGTACCCAAGGCAGCCATCAGTCAACACTGGGAGATGTGTCTTTGTGCCTGTCTCCCTCTTTTTGTCAAATAAAAGCAAAAGGTATTTTCAAAATTGTACAAGTTAGGAAGAAGGACTTGGAGCAGGTTAGGCCAGTTGACACATACGCCTTAACTGGAAAATGGGTACAGCCATACGGCCCTCAGGGATTGGTGAGGGACCACAAGTGGAAAACCCAGCACAGGGCTAGCATATCACAGGTCCTCAAGTAACTTTGAGCACCTGCTCTGTTCAGTTCTTTTGCTTAACAGGCAATTACTGGTTTCAGCTTTGGGCTAAGCTCTGAATTGGAGGCTGTGGATATAACAAAAAGACACTGCCCCAGCCTTAAAGGAACCCCCAGCCTGTGGGGAGGAGGAGGAGATAATATGGGAGCGTCTGCCAGACCCTCTTCTAAGCACTTGATATTTGCTTACAGTAATCAGTAAGGTAGATTTTCTCAATTATTATTTTATAGTCTGTCCTTCTGGTCACAGATATCTGTTTGTCCCTCTGCCAGAGCCAATATCTGTGGTACGGTAATGGACCTATTTATGTACGTGGTGAGTAAGAGCTTGGGTGCTGGGAATCAGGCTCTCTGAGTTCAAAATGCAGCTCCATCAATTATGGGCAACATAGTTGATCTTTCAGTGCCTCAGTGCCTTCATCTGTAAAATACGGATAGGCATAGTTGTTGCCTCATAGATTACTGTAAGGAAAAGAGGATCCATATAAAGCACTTATAACAGTGTCTAGCACATAAGCTGTTAGTAAGTGTTAGCTGCTGTGACAACTGTTGTCGTCATTTGTCTCCTTCTATAGACTGGGAGCTCTCTGAGGGCTGGGACACTATCGTATTTATTGTTGTATCTGCAGATCCCAACCCAGGGCCAAGCACGGGGTTGAAATCGATGATTATCTGTTAAGTAAAAGAACAAACGTATCGCTACTCATATATTGATATTTTGAGGTAGGGAAGGAGGTGATACAGAGGGTGGGGAGGGATTCCCCTTATGAGCGGACATCAGATTCCCCCCAGGCACAACAATTGTAGGAGGAATCTGGGCTCTCTTAGAGCAGATAGCATCCAAGAAATCAACGTCATTCACAGTAAATGTGAGAACCAGAAGGGACTTCCCCAGACCATGGTTAACACTCCCATTTTTCAGGTGAGGAGACTGAGGCGTAGGGAATTCACGTGGCTCGCCTGTGGCTCTGCAGTGTTGGGGGAAATCTGTTAGGGAATGAGGGCTCTTTATCTTAACCTCAAGTTCTTTCTACTCCATGGGCAATTGACAGAATTTTTTATTTTGGTTCCATTTCACAAAGCTTTCTTGAATGCCAAGTGTCTTGTGCTAAGTTCATGAGCGACAAGTGAAATGGGCTCAGAGAGCATCCAGACTTGCTCAAGATTAAATAAGCAAATCAAGTGTGAAGAGGGGAAATCCCAGGATATAATGCGAGCTCATGTTTTTTCCATCTATAGATAGCAGGAGGCTAAAAAAGCAAGTGAGAAGAGTGGGAAGAGAGGAATTCTTTAGCACCAACCTGTTGAGGTCATACTTGGGTTATGACTCTGGCCCTCCAGTTAAAGGGAGCCCCCTGCCCACGCAAAATGAAAACTCGGGGCAGGGGGGAAGCGCAGGTTGATTTGCGTTGGGGTGTTACGGGGTAGATGCAATGGGATTCTGGAGAATGTCTCCACCTCCCCAGCCAAGATAGTATCTTCCCTGAGCCTTACTCAGAGAACCCCTCCCTGAACTCAGTACAGCCCCACCCCAGGGCTCCTGGGAGAATGGGTGAGTAGGAAGTTGTTGCTAAGAAATATATTTGTGCCCCGCTGAAGTCACAACTATAAATTCACAGGATAATCGATCCACCGGTATGACTGGAAATGCATAGCCCAGCTCAGGTGTGGGGAATCTCACAGCCGTCCTCAGCACCAGTAATCTTCCACCTGGGAGTGGTTTAGCACTAAGCATCCATTATTCATCCGGGAGACTGGGGATGCGAGGAGGAAGGGCCGTGTGTGGGTAGCAACCAGCATTGCCAGGGAACTGTGAGAGGTAACGGGGTGCGGCAAGATGTGCAAGGGACAGGAGCTGGGAGAGCAAGGCTCTGCCATTGCCACCTCTGGTGGACATTGGGTAAGTCACTTAACCGCTCTGGCCTTGAGTTTCTCATCCGTAAAATGGGGCTTGAATTAAATGGTCTCCTAAAGTCCCTTCCGGCTCTGAAATTCCATTCAGAATGTTCTAAGCGTTGTAAGAAAATTTTTTTCAGAAGTTGCATTCACTACCCTAGAAGGTATCACTGGGAACACGTTTCCTGGAGAGCGATTTCAAGCCTTTCCCTAAAGAACCCCGATGCATAAGGGCCCCGGGGCGTCCCCAGCCCAGGGTCTGGGGGCATACATCCAGGCATGAAATGTCTTTGAGTTCTTGTTTATTATTATGAAGGTAATTTTGCACTCCATAATCTGTTCTTGCATGCGTTAATATAAAAATAGTATTCTGAATTACTGTTGATGTACGTTGATAAATCTAGACTTGCAGGTCCACAGAGAATCTTGTCTTTTGATCTTGAACTATAGCCAAGCCCTAATTCTGTGTGATAAGATTACAGGAAATGTTTAATTTCTTTTTCATGCTTTCTGTATTTTTTATTTCTTCTCTAGTGCATGTGTATTAATACCAAAGAAAAGTACATAAATGTTTAAAACATGAAAAATAATGTAGTTCTGACCTTCCACATCTAGATTTTTTTTTTTTTTTTTTTGCGGTACGCGGGCCTCTCACTGTTGTGGCCTCTCCCGTTGCGGAGCACAGACTCCGGACACGCAGGCTCAGCGGCCATGGCTCACGGGCCCAGCCGCTCCACGGCATGTGGGATCTTCCCAGACCGGGGCACAAACCCGTGTCCCCTGCATCGGCAGGCAGACTCTCAACCACTGCGCCACCAGGGAAGCCCCACATCTAGATTTTAAGGAGGGAAGGGGTCCCTTTAATGAATGGGTTCCCTGATGACATTTTCTTGCTGTGCTCATTCCTATATGTTCGAGTGCTTTATTCGTGAGAAATAACGTGTGGTTGAATGAATAAAAGTAATTATAATGACAATTATGATAACGACAAAAGCTACTATTACTGTGTTTTTACCATGTGCTGCTGTTCTAAACTACCTCTATCATCTTGTTCAGTCCTTATAAAACCTTTTGAGGCAGGTCTTATTGTTATCCTCATTTTACAGATGAGGAAACTGAAACATCATAAAGTTAAGTAACTCTCCTGGTTGGAACATCTTTTCTGCCCTTTTACCTCTTGGATCGTCTTTTAGAGCTGGTCATTGCAGAAGCATCCGCCCTGCACGGTAGCAGCTTGACTGTGTTACCCTAACAGTTCCTCATCTCTTGGCTTTGCCCGAGGCTTCTCTGCACTATTCTGTGGGACACCTGTGGGACCCCATTCTGCCCACCTGGCTCCTGCACAGATCTCAGAGTTCAAGGACAGTCTCTAGAGGAATTATCTGTATATAAATGTACGTCTCAGGTTCTGCTTTTTGGGGCAACCTAAGCTAAGACATTGCTCTAAGTCGCACAGCAGTTAAGCTGTGAAACCCAGGTAGGAAAATATTCACTCTATGTAAAATAATTATAAGCACCCAGAACCAGGATATAAATACATCAATCTTTTTAAAGGGGCATGTGTGCACGGAAGAGGAGTGTACACACAAAATCAGATAGGTTTAGGAATGGAATAACTACGCCAAATGTAAATGGACTTTTTTGATTTTTTTTCCCTCTTGCTTATCTGTATTGTCTAACTTTCCTAAAGTGACAGCTGTTTCTTGTGTCATGGATGGGGAGCAGGGTGGCAAACTGATCTATGCCAGTTTATTCACACAGAACCCTCAGGTTCTTTTAGCAGATAGCGGTAGCCATGGACATACTTGAAGTGGACGTGGGTTAACTAGCCTCTGCAACCTCACTATCATATTATCACAAAAGCAAGTCTCAGACCAAAATCTGCCACACATGCAGACTTATTAAATAAGCATTCATTAGCAGGCAAACATAAGACAGTCCAGGCAGCCTGCTCTGGAAGCTGATCAAGTCCTAGCTCTCTGCCCATCTGAGTACTGCAACTGCTCCCCGAATGGAAAGTTCACTGGAAGAAGGCAGATGAACATTCTAGAGCAGTGGGTCTCAAACTTGAGCAGGCATCAGAATCTCCTGGAGGGCTTGTTAAGGCACCGATTGCTGGGCCCTGACCCCAGAGCTCCTGACTCAGGGGGCACTACGCTTTGAGGTCTGGCTTTGTTATTCTCTCTGATGACTGGCATCAGGCAACCAGCAATTCCCTCAATGGCTGGGGGACCATTTAGGGGGTTAGTCTATGGTCTAGAACACCAGCCCCTGGGGTGTAGACTACAAGATGCTCTAGATTCTTTTACCTAAAAGGCCTAAGGGTGGAGAATGTCTCTGAAAGGTTTTAGAGGATACCACTAATGTCATCAATGAAAAGCCATTTCTCATCCTCATTATGCGAATTAGCAAAGCCTGATGCATTCCTTAAGGTCCAGAAAACTGAAGTTCACAGAGATAGTTGTGTGTGTTCACATAGATAGTGTGGCCTCACTGATAGAATGCTAGCTGACTACCCCTGTAGTGTGAATGCTGGGAGAGGGCGCCTAGGGTCTAATATAAATTAGCACAAATGCCTAATGACACGCACCTAAACAGAACGTTTTAGAGTAAATTATAGACATCATTAATGGGAAGGAAAGTTCATTAACAAATTGATGGGCATTTGTTTGGTCCCACAGACTGAGCCTGAAATCATAGAGGAAACCAACATTGACAGAGTGAATGAGCCCCGGGGCTACGCCCGGTCGAGGCAGGTGAAAGGCCACTCGGAGACCTCCACGCTGAGCTCGCAGCCCTCCATCGACGAGGTCCGGCAACAGATGCACATGCTGCTGGAGGAGGCCTTCAGCCTGGCATCCGCAGGACACGCAGGCCAGAGCCGGCACGCAGAGGCCTATGGCTCTGCCCAGCACCTGCCCTACTCCGAGGTGGTGACCAGCGCTCCTGGGACCATGACGCGGCCCAGGGCTGGGGTGCAGTGGGTGCCGACCTACCGCCCAGAAATGTACCAGTACAGTCTGCCCCGGCCGGTAAGTCAGACATCCCTCCGCGTGCCTGCCCTCATCAGGTCAGCTCCGGCCAGGGTGTTCCGACAAGGGTTTCAGAGCGGGGACTTTCCTGATGAGCCTCCTTGGGATTTGGAAACAAACTTTGCTGGGCTTTCACACGTCCTCCACCCAGGATCCAAGCCTAAGCCTTTTAGTCCTGTGGACACAGACACACAGGAAGCCCTTATGTCCGACCGTAATATGTTTTAGAATGACTTCCCTTTTTTATCCCTTCTGTGAAGGGCTGACCTCACTCTTCATGCGCTAGTTGCTTTCTACAACCCTACGTTTAAAGGCCCTGGTTTAAATGTCAGAACGTGTTGCAGAGCCCTATGTTAGGGGGCCGTGTAGCCTGGTGGCTCCCAGCAGAGGCTCTGGAGGCGGTTGCCTTGACTTTGTATCCCAGCTGACTTTGTAACTTGGAGACTTAAATTTTCTACAAGTAAAGTAAACAGGTAAGAAAAATAACTGATATCCTAGGGTGGTTGTAAAGATTAACCAAGTTGATATACATGAGGTACTAGAAAAATGCCAGGCACCCAGTAAATGCCATAGAAGTTTCAGCCATGATTATCTCATTAAGTAGTAACTGTACTTCAGTATCTGAGAAAGCATCCAATGACTAAAAGCTTCCATGATTTAAACAACCACTTTAATTAGTTTGCATATAATTAGTTCATCTTGCATATAATTAGTTCATCACCATAGCATCTACAGATATCTTTTTTTTTTTTTTTTTTTTTTTCTTTTTGCGGTATGCGGGCCTCTCACTGTTGTGGCCTCTCCCGTTGCGGAGCACAGGCTCCGGATGCGCAGGCCCAGCGGCCATGGCTCACGGGCCCAGCCGCTCCGCGGCATATGGGATCCTCCCAGACCGGGGCACGAACCCGTATCCCCTGCATCGGCAGGCGGACTCTCAACCACTGCGCCACCAGGGAGGCCCTACAGATATCTTTTAAAAAAGACGTAGTTTTATAAGCCACAGACCATAATAGGCAATGCTTTGTATATGTATAGATTCCACCCTTGCAATACTTCATGCCCTATCCCCAAGGGTTACTCATTAATAGAGCTTTATAAGTTGTCGTTGTGATATGTAATTACCCAATAAAAGCTAACATTTATAGAGTGCTTCACTGTTACTAGGTACTGATCTAAGTGTCATGTGTATGTTAACTCATTTATTTAGTCCTTACTACAAGCCTCTGAGACAGGTACTGGTTTACTAGTTTTATCCCTATTTTACAGATGAGGAAACTGAGGTTACACAGCTTGTTCAAGTCACACAGCCAGGAAGGGGCAGTTCCAGGACCCAAAGCCAGGCCATCTGGTGACAGAGCCCATGTTCTCAACCTGCCTTGGGCTGTTCCATTGTCTCTCCATCGTATTATTTCTTTCATTTTCAGTAGACTATTGGGGATACCTATGGGCTTGTGGAGCCTTTTGATAACTCCAACCACCCCACCCCCCCAAAGCACACACACTACAGTGGCACTTAATAAACTGCTGTTATGCTATGGAACTACCTAATCTACACACTATTGTGAATTTCCTTATTCTTTGCTCCAGATTCCTCCTGACCAGGTCCCTGAGATGTCTCCCCTTCACACTTCTCCTAATCCCCTCAGTCTCTCTTTCTGTCGGTGCTCTCTCTTGGAATGTCAGTCTCTGGCCCAGCCTTTCCCTGTTGATAAAACTCTGTCAGGAGAGACCAAAGTTTATTTCAAACTGAGCCTTTGGGGCAGGGACACTTGTGCTTGAGTGCGGTCATCATCACTGCAAGGGTTGGTCCTTAAGTCGGCAGGTGCAGAATTTCTATTTTGTCTGTTCACTCCAGGGTGATCAGATCATGCTGATTAAACTCACAAAAACTACTTTATTATTAAGAATATTAACTTACAAACCTGCAGTGAGATGCTGAATGATCAGGTGGGCCAGAATACTTGTTTCCTGGTCTTTCCTGTTAATGGTCTTTCATTAAGTAAAAGCCAATTCAGGGGAAGTATGACATTATCAGAAGGAGAACTGGTTGGTATTGGAGTCATCTTCCTCAGTCTGTAATATGCAAACCCCGAGAGCATAGTCAATAAAGGAAATAGAGTGAATGTGGGACATCTTTTTTCACATCCCATTTTCTGAGATATGGGTAGAATAAAATGCAAAATTCTTAATATAATGTTTAAGTTAAAATAGAAGACTTCGGGGCAATGCCCAGATCTCAGGAATAGGAGTTTGCCTCTGCCATCACGGAACTTTTCTGAATCTGTTCAAGAAGCACTGCCTTCCAGAAGAGTGTCAGCAACTCTGGGGCCACCACTGGCCATGCTCTCATCAGATGAGATTCCAAATATCCTTTTTTCAGAAAGAGTTAGAAAAATGCTCACTGAGCCTGGCAAATCTGTTACTTTAAAATACTTTCCCATGATAGTCGTATTATAGTTTCCACAATCACAGTTTTCTTAACTAATTGCCCATTAAATTGGTACTCTTCTTTATGGGGAAAGAAGGGATTTTCTCACTGAGATTTAGAAAACACTCTAATCTCACCACATTTATACCTACCTCTTAAAGTGGCTGTCCCCTGGGGAGAGTTACCTGTATCCATTCTATACTGATCCACACTGACTTCAGTGTCGTTGGCCCATTCTTCCTGATTCCAGACATTAACCGTGTCCCCGAATTTTCCCTCAGCCTAGAGTGGAATGGCACTCGCCAGCTGAATGACGTTAGCCAGTGATCATAACTCTGAGTCTCAGATCCCTCAGCCATAGAATGGTGGCGAGAAGAGGGCTGCAGTGAGGAAGGGATGGTAATTCGTGTAAAATGCTCAGCACGGTCCTGGCATTTAGTAAGCACCTAACACGTGTTAGTGGATATTAATCAGAGTGCTTCATATGGAGCCTAGCACATCAAATTACTGGATAAATGGTAGTCATTGTTATAAAAATATTCTCTTCTTTTCCCTGGGTTCCACTAGTTATCTCCCTTTCCCTGACAGTTCTGAGATTATATCTTCTTCTACTCTGTTACATTCTTTTAAGAGCATGCTCTGTGCTCAGGGAGGCTTCACTTCTGCTTAAAGATGATTCTCAAGAATGACTGGGCCCCTCTAGCTGGAGGCCAGATTCTGGGAATCTGTGAAGAGATCTGGGTTTCAGAGAGAAAAACTTAAATAGCTGGGTTGAGTCTTCCAATGACAGGCAAGAAGATGCCACAACCCACATCCATATGCCTCAATTTAACAAAACCATCTAAAAATGTCATTGTGGGAATATGAAAACTTGGATGGTTCTGTTTGTTATAATTCAGGGTTGGCAGTTGTGCCAGGAAGGGCAGAAACATTAGCATCATATACTTTAAAAAATGAAGCCACCAAAAAAGGGGAATGGACTGAGCAATAACACAGCAGAGAGATGGACCGTCAAACTGAACAACATCAAAGGCAGTTCTTTCGTTATTAAGGTTTCCTTTTGCCCACAATAATGAGGTCCTTATTTTAACGAAAAGAGAAATGGCTAACAATACACAGTAGCAGTGATGATTCTTAACCCAAGTTCTTGCCAAGCCCTCTGTGCTATGATAATGTGGAAATCAGTGGACAGGGTGGCAATTTAGAATGATAACTGTGATTACTTTTCAGCTTCCAAAAAGGAAGCACTCTGAGCGCTGCTGTAGGATAGTGGGAAGCTGGTGGTTCTCAATGCACTCAGCCAGGCTGACGGCATTTATATCGTGGAGAAGGTTACTGCTGGCAGCTGGGGATTTCTGCCCTGCAGTTCAGGAGACCCTTGATCATATTTTACCCCTTGAATCTGGGAGGAAATTGGACTTGACACCTAATGACCAATCCAATTTTGCTAGCAGCCGTAATGAGTCTGTGCCAAGAGGAATGAAAACACCCTACAGCCTTCCTGTTGGTGTCGGGGATTCCGAGAAAGGGATGGGGTGAAAGCATCTTCCCCTCTAGAGGCCTTACAGATGCAACTAATCGTGATAATAATAGCACAATACCAGCTGCCCTCTCTTGCGCTCCTGCCCTATACAGGACGTTAAGCTAAGTGCTACTGTCTTTTTTGACCTAACACCCACCCTATGAAGTCAACATTACTACCCCCGTGTACTCCATGGGAAACTGAGGCCTGGAGAAGTGAAGAACCTTGCCTAAGGTGACACAGCTCTGAAGGGCAGAATGGGGTTAGAACTCAGGGCTCTCTAACTTCAAAGCCCATGCTCTTTCCACCCTCTGGCCAGGTGATCCAGAGGATGTCCTAGCCTCTGATGAGGACTCAAATCTCCTAAACTTCAGAGTGTGATCTTATAAGGAAGCTTAACCAGTTCGATGGGATTTGGTCCATTCCTATCATTGCCCCTTGTAGGAGAGACATCTCCATAAGGATGGAATTGAGAATATTACAGCCCGTTTTCCTCCTCTCCCCTCAAAAACAAAGCAAAACAAAACCAAAAAACCCCTTCTGAAACCTTCATTAATGATGAGATATGCAGGCATACCAGGCAGGAGTTTGCATCCACCGCAACACTTGGCTTCAAGAAATGTTGCATTTCTTGTGTTTCTCCAAATCAAATTTGAATCTGTTCTGAGCTGCCATCTGGCCAAGTTTGGTGGGGCGGGAAAGGAAGGGGGGAGGGGGAATGGGAATTCAATGTCAGTTATTGCACAAAAGTCATTGACAGTTTGCTGAAGGTGGAATAGCGGGAGAGGGTCTACCCCAAGCAGTGTTGATGGGTGCTTAAGGATGAAGGGAACCCACCAAACCGAGAAGGTATCTGGAGACTGAAAAATGAGGCAGGTAGCTCCATTTAATCAATGGATCAGTGTATTATAGGGTAACTTACATACAGGGTAGGATGGAGCGGATGGCGATCCAGAAGCATTCACAGGCTGCACTCCACACCACAGAGGGGCCGCTGGGACAATTTTACAGCTAACCTGGGGTATGGGGGTACGTGCTTGGAGACAGGGAGTGCATTCCTACGTCAAGACTTACGGTGAGTAATTAGTCTTGTGGGTGCGGGGACTACATCATGAAGGGCTTTATCATTGTTTGGAGAGTAACAGAGCATAGAGGCCACCTGGACCTAATGGTCATTAAATAATATCTATTAACTACAAAGCCCTTGATGGCAGAGAAGTGATTTACCACGCAGTACAGTCTTGGGTAGGGTCAGTGGAAGGACAGGAGGAACTGAACGGGTCCAAGACGGCATCAGTTATGCTGGCAGCCAGACAATGGAGCGTTGTCCAGCTCCCAGGAGTCCATGAAGGTAGGTCGCTCTGTATTACCTGGGACAGCCTGCGCTGGGGCTCTTTGCCTTTGGACTGCCCCAAGGAAGCCCTGCTTGAAAACCGACAGAGTACCCAGCGTCTGGCAAAGGCATACCCCTCTAAGCTTAATCATTCGAGTGAGTAAAAACCAGTTTGTACAGGAAGATTGTGGAAAGGGAGAGAGGGAGGGAGGAGAGGAGTATGTAGCTCAGCTCACAAACTCAGGTGTGCAAGACATGTCAGTTTATTTTCCTGTAACCTTCCAGCGCCAGAAGTTCAGTCTCAGTTCAGGGTTTCCCTCCCCATCTCTGATTAAAGCTTAGTGTGGAGGGGGGAGGGGAGGGGAGGGGGAGCTACATGGTGCAAAGCATGGTCAGGGTGGGGAAGAGGCTTCAGTACTTGGTCCCAGTTTGCTCTCATCTAACTACTCATCTGGCTGATGTCCCAGAGAGCTGCTTGTTTCCATCTAGTCTGCAGGTGTTAGTCCAGGTAGAGCACAGCTATATTCTGGTCCTCCTGCTTACAAGCTCTCTCCAGATCCCTCCTTCCCCTCCTCCCGTGCTTGAGCCTTCTCTCTCCCTCTCTCTCTGCCTCTCCCCTCTCCCCCTCTCTGTCTCTTTCACATGCACGCGCGTGCGCGCGCGCGCACACACACACCCTTGCCCCTCTCCCCTCTCTAGCATCTTCCTTATATTTATTCTCTCCTCACCTCCCCATCCCCCTGTGCTCCCAGATTGAGGCGCTTCTCCAGACCCGTCAGCATCTAAGCTCTCTTCTTCCTAACCTAAGGGTGTTTAGAGGGCAGAGTGGTCTAAAAGTACTTCACTTCTTCCAAATCTCTTGTTTTGGCATCAGCCTTCAGCCTTGAGTGCTCTAAGGGCTTAGGTTTTTGATATTCAAAATCCTAAATGCTTGCAATTCAGTAGCTTGGACTTTTGAAATGCCAGTAAGAGTTGGCTCTTGGGCCATCTTTAGTGGGGGTAGCCTTCCTTCCCTGGGGCAGGAAGGTGCGATGCCCTCACTGCTTGGGGCAGGGGAAGGGCCCTGGATTCAAGGAACCGTGGTGGCAAAGTCTTGGTTACTACAATTACTATATCAAAATATTATCTTGTCTCAAAAGGAAGAGAATGTCATTTATTGAGTACCCACTATGTGCCAAATGTCATATTAACATATAAAATGAGTCTTCTGAACAGCCTTTGAAATGGGGGTGTGATTCTGTTACTTTCATCACCTAATGAGAAAACAGACACAGAGAAGGTAAGTTACTCGAGGTCAAGCAGCTGGTAAAGATCAAGCCAGGATTCAACTCCAGTTTTTTGTTTGTTTGTTTTTGCTTTTTTTAAATTGGAGTATAGTTGTTTTACAATGTTGTGTTAGTTTCTGCTGTACAACAAAGTGAATCAGACCCAGTTTTGTCTGACTCCAAACCCCTGCCCTCTGCATCACACCACCCTTAGCTCAGAATTGTGAGATAACACCCTTAACTGGCTATGTGATTTTGAACAAGTCAGTTCACCTGTCTGGGCTTCCATATCTCCCTGTGTTAAGGTAAGAGGTGTGGTCTCCTGCTCTTTCCAGCTTGAATCTTCTATGATTCCCAGGGCCTGGAAGCCTCAGTGTTGCTCCATCAGTAACTCCTGTTGAGCTGACAGATCAAGATAAGCACTGAGTTTGCACCATGGGGTCAGTCTTCAATTACAATGCCCTCTGTTTTCAACTAAATAAGAACTATCTGCTGGCAGATTCTACTTTGTGCATCAGAATGTAAAGTTATTTGTAGCTGCATGCAGACTTAGACACTTGTTGTGCCCGGAGCAGTACTCGCAGGGTCAGCACAGTGTGGTGGAAGGGGCACCTGGCAGTGGAACCCAGCATTGTCAGCAGGACAGGAAAGATTGGCACATTCGCTCTGCCCTGAGGCTGACTTGCTGTCACAGGACAAGGGCCTCCAATGAGGGTGGGGGCTTTGGCCTGTTGTTCCTCATGCCCCGACCAGTGCAAAGCCTGAGAACCCTGACCCGTTCCTCCGTCTGCAGCCTGCCCCTTTGACTTCTCACCCCTCTAGTGCTACCCCTTGAGGTTGATCTTCATCAGATTCCCCCTCTGGATGGATGCACATGCACAAGGAGGGTCCAGCACACAGTGGGTCTCACCCGGGCTCATTCTCCACTGGGTTTGCTAGAAAGAATGGCTCTGACCCACCCCCTCGGCACCTGCCCAGGGACATCAGGGCTGGAACTTTGAGCAAACTGTGGTCACTTTCCCTTCTACTTTTTTTTTTTTTTTTTTTTTTTTTGTGGTGCGCGGGCCTCTCACTGTTGTGGCCTCTCCCGTTGCAGAGCACAGGCTCCGGACGCGCAGGCTCAGCGGCCATGGCTCATGGGCCCAGCCGTTCCGGGGCATGTGGGATCCTCCCAGACTGGGGCACGAACCCGTGTCCCCTGCCTCGGCAGGCGGACTCTCAACCACTGCGCCACCAGGGAAGCCCCTTCCCTTCTACTTTTACAACCAAACCTCTGAGCCCGAAGAGTGGCCTATTTTTGTCACATCCAGGTTCCTTCCACCTCAGAGACCTGAGAGCTATTTATAAAGACTGCCTACAGTTCTGAGTGTGATCTCCTTTCTAGCCAGAGGACAGGGATCCCAAAAGATGGTGTCCTTGGGGGCCAGACTGGGCCCCTCACGGCCACTGTCACAGAACTGGAAACTTGGAACTAGGTAACAGTTTTGAGCAATAGCTTCTAGTGAGATCCTAGTCACAAAGCAGCCCGCAGGGAGCCAGGTTCCAGACACATGGAAAGGGGAGCCAGAATGCGAATCCAGGAGGACTTAGAACTATGGGGAAACCGCACAGGGGGAGGTAGGAAGACACTGCTGGGGGGATTTTCCTCAGCCATTAGCACAGGGCACAGGTAGCCTTTCTGCTTTTTATGTGGTCTCTGTGGCTGCAGGGAGCCCCGAGGATACAGACCAAAGGAGACCTTGATCTCCTGTGTAGTCTTGCTTTGTACCTGGAAAAATCATCCAAAGCAGGAAATTCCCTTGGTACTTGTCAAAAGTTCAGAACTTTTAATCAGTTCTTTGGGGAACTGTTACAAGACAGACATAAAATGCATTTTCTTGGCTGGAAAACTGTGTTGGCTACAGAATAGGCCTTCCAAGAACCAGGGATAAAAATAAGTTGTCTGTCTCCTCTACTGATATCATGAGAGGCCAGAAGAGAGAAGAGGGGCTATACACCCCTTTCTCTATTTTGGGAAAGACATATCCTTACTTGTTGGTTTGTTGATAATAATGGAATGCAAAGCTGGAAGGACCTCCGGGACAATGATTTTCAAACTCTGTAAAACCATAGGGTTCAGGGAGGTCCCCAGGGTGTCATCATGCAGGTAAGCAAAGGGCCAAAGTCACCTAGGCATCCCTACCCCCAACTTCAACCAGAGCAGTTCCGCTTTAATCTGGTTATGTATTCGGGTCACGTCAGAATGGTTTCATGGCTAAATAAATGTTTGTTTGGAAGCTCATGAACTACTCCAATGCCGTATTTCACAAGGAAAACCAAAAACAGAAAAATGAGATGCAGAGAGACTGAATGACATGTCCACAGAATGTGAATGGCTGAATCAAGATGAGAGCCTTGGTCTCCTGACTCCTGGCTCACTCAACATTCATTCAACAAATAGTTATATAGCAGTACTAGGTGCAAAGCACTTTGCTTGATGAGGTGGGAGAGCCAGGATGAGAAAGATGTGCTTGCTGAACCCCAAGGAGCTTAGGATCCAGTGGAGCTTAAGATTTTGGTTCCCTGAATACTACCTTAGCATGTATACTGGGTTGGCCAAAAAACATCTTATGGAAAAATACAAACGAACTTTTTGGCCAACCCAATAGTTTACTGATGCTAAAAAGGAAAATGCAGCATGGTGATGTAGCTTTCCATATTGATTCAGCCAGTTCCTCTAGATTTGGGCAATTGTTTTTTTCATTCTTGTTCTGGAAAATTACTGTTGATGACACATTTCTAGGTTGACAGTTATTTTCTTTGAGCACTTGCATACCATGGTCTTCTGGGTGCTGTTGAAAAGTCATCTGTCAGTCTAAATGTCATCCCTTTACAGGTGATATGCCTTTTTTTCCTCTGGCTGCTTTAAGACCTTCTCTTTGTCTTTGGTATTCTACCATTTCACTACAGTGTATGTAGGTGTGTATTTTGTTTTATTTATCCTTCTTGTTATATATTATACTTCCTAAAATGATTAATTTATTTCTTCAGCTCTGGAAAATTCTTAGTCATTGCTTCTTAAAATATTGTTTCTTCTTTCTCCAACTTTTCTCCTTTGGGACTTTGATTAACTGCATGTTAGACCTTCTTATTCCATCCTCTGTATCTTTTACTTCTCTTTTATATTTTCTATCTTTTTTTTATCCATTTAATGAGTTTCTTTTTATTTTATTTTTTGAATTTTTGAATTTTAGTTTATTTTTTTATACAGCAGGTTCTTATTAGTCATCGTGGTACATATATACAATGGAATATTACTCAGCCATAAAAAGGAACAAAATTGGGTCATTTGTTGAGACGTATGTTTTCTATCTTCTTGTCTCTTTGTGTTTCATCCTTAGTAATCTCAATTCCATTTTCTAGTTTATATTTCTTTCCATCTGTGATAAATCTATTACTTAATTCGCCTATATTGAGTGTTTTATTTCAGTATTTTTTTCACTTCTAAAAGTTCTATTTGTTCTTTTTCAAATCTGCTGGATCATTTCTGATAATGTTTCTGTCTGGTCAGTTATTTTCTTAAAACATTTCTTACCTTGTTACTTTCTATTTTGTATCTGGAAATTTCAAACTCTAAAGTCCTTTAAGGTCTAAATTTCTTGTTTTTTCTAACTTTCACTTATGTTTTCTGTTGTGTTTTCTGATATTTGATTATGAGCTCCTTTTTGCTTCATCTCAATCTGTGCCAATCCCGAGAGCCTAGATTAGGAATATCTCTTCCAAAGAGGACTTACAATTGCTTCTGCCTGAGCCTGGGAGCATTGCCAACCTTCCTCCCTGGGAGGAACCAATGTTAGCCCCTTCCAGGTTGGCTGAAGGGTCTCAGTTTCACCTGCCTCACCTTGCCCTGTCCCAGGCTTGATCTCTTAATTGATTACCAGTATGGCATTTGTTTTCGAGGCAATCCCACCTTTCATATTTGTTTACTACTCATTGTTTCTACCTCTGATTTCAGCTCACAGTTTTTATTTTAGTTTGCTGAGATGTGAGAGGGATGGGGTGGGTAGTGGGTGGAGTCCTTAAGATTTTCCTTATATCCTGCAATTCCTACATGCATTAAAAGCCAGGTTTTATCCAGGATCTACTTGTTATTTACTGGGTAGGCCCTTATGAGTAGGTAGTCTGCCATGATGCTGAAGGGAGAAGCCCTCATTCGGTTTAAAGAATCCTGTTTATGGATTCTCTCTGCTGCTGCTTTCTGTCTGGATGCCTTCAGGTTTAAAGCCCTATGATCTTGTTCCTCAAGAGATCTGGCAGGCCTTGATACCTAAAGAAAAAAATGAATGAGAAGCACAAGCCAATCTTTGTCTTCGCAGAGAGCATTTCTAGATTTTCTCCTGCTCAAAGAGGCTGTGGCCTGGCTGTCTGGTCCTGTCTCTGACCATTTTCCTTTTCTCCCCTCCTATGTTGATTAAAGTCTTCACTTTTGTGGCATTTCTGATCCCTTATCTTTGAATAGTGCTTTATAGATCACAAAATACTTACACATACACTCTCTTGCCTGATCTTCTTTGCACCCACCCCCTCTGAGCAAGGTATCCTTGTCCCCATTTCAGAAGAAGACACTGAGGCCCAGAGAGGTCACCTGACTTGCTTAGGGACATAAAGTCTATTCATCAGCAAATTAGAGCCTCCACCCATATTTCCTGACTCCAGACCCATTACTTTCGGCCACTAAACCCACTTTCCATGAGTCAGAAAGTAAATGCAATCAGTGATTCATTCCTTATCTAATATTTATTGCTCATCCATGGTATAACAGGCAGTGTTCCAGGCGCGAGGATGCAGCTGAGAATAAATCTCTTGCCCTCATTACAGTCTAGTTTGTGGCAGATAATAAATAAGCAATGATATAATACCAGAGTGACAACTGCTATGCCAAAAAATAAAACAGAATATGAAGACAGAGTAAATGGGGCTAACAGGGAATATGGGGCTGGATGAATGAAATGAAGGAAGGAGCCACAGGAAGGACTGGGAGAGAAGCATCCCAGGGGGAAGGAGCAGCATGTACAAAGCCCAAGGCAGGAAAGAACTTGGCAGATTCTAAGAACAACTGAAGGACTCTGTGACTGCAGTGGCCCAGCAGAGGGGAGAATGGTGGCAGATGAGATAGAAGAGTGGGCGGGGGAACATGTTAAGGGAGATCGAAGGGGAAAGTTTGAGGAAAGAAGGAAAGTCTAACCCTCGGAAGTTTGCTTCCCTTTTAAGTAAGAAGAACCTGTGTGTTGATGGACACCGGGTTTTAACACATCTCCCTCTATTTGCTCGTCTCTTTCACAGGCCTACAGGTTTTCCCAGCTTCCTGAAATGGTCATGGGCTCTCCCCCTCCACCTGTGCCTCCACGGACTGGCCCAGTGGCTGTCGCTTCTCTCAGGCGGTAACACATTCCTTTCTTTGCCTTATTTGGAATATTTGCAGAGGATTTGGTCCTGTGTGCCCCGCCCTGACAGATTTCCTTCCTGCCCTGCCCCATTCAGGGTGCATCACCTGTACAGACAACCATGTGCCTGGGACACCCCAAGTACCATGAAGGAAGGAAGTGGGGGGCCACAGAGGGTTGACCTACTTTCTTATCATTGAAAACTGAAAGTCCTGTAGAACCCACAATTGAAAAAACCCAAGGTCAACTGCCCCATACCTTGACCTTGAACATCTAAAAATTACTCCAACTTGGGCTGTCACAACAGCTGCCTCAAGTCTGGGCGCCTCCTGCCAGGTGTGTGCACCCAGAAGGCCCTTTGTTATTGAGGGGTAGTGTCCGAGAGGCCAGGGTGCAGCATGTCTAGCCTCCTGCCCTAACTCTTGACTTCCAAGATGGAGAGGATGAAAGCACACGAACTTGGATAGGTCAGCTGTGAAACATATATTCAGCATTCTCTTTGCTCTGTAATAATATAAAAAGCACATGTTTTAAAAAAAGATAGACAAGAAACAACAGCCAAGAGCCCTGGGGGAGGTTGGAATAGTCATCATGTCCAAGGCCAGGAGAGACAACCGTGCCCTGGGGCCTGTACGGGCCACTGCCCTGGCCCTCCTACCATAGCTTCCTCCAACATGCTAATCATACACTATTTGTGGGCCACAGGTCTGAACTTTGTCAAAATGGTGAAAAGAAATGAGTTTTCCTCAGAAACGACCTGCCTTCACTTCCAGCAGTTTAGGATGCCGAGCTGTGTGTAGACACCACCCTTTGACCCCAGTCAAGCTCAGGGAGGGATGGGAGGCAGCGGATCAGGGTTCCACCCTAACCTGCTGTGTAACTCCAGGCACATTGCGTCCCCTGTCTGGCTCCTGTTTCCTTATCTGTAAAGTGAGGGCAATGACCTAAATGACCTCAAAGGCTCTGGGAGTCCTCAAAGGTGGCCAAGTGTATAGAGCAGAAGCCAGGGATTTTCCTAGGATGGTTTTCTAAAGGAGTAGCAGATGCCTGGAAAGAGCCTGTGGGAAGCCAGGGCTGTGGGAGTGAGCAAATGGGAGAAGGAGGGACGGAGAAAGGGAGACCCTACACTGCTGAGCCCCCAGCAGCCCACCCTGATGTGTAGTTTAATCCTCACAGCCTGTGTTTGACCCTCCCTGGGGAACAGTTGCTCCTGGGGGTTCTGGATTGGAGGAGCTTTTCAATCAGTCGTTTGAGCTATGTTTGCTGAAGGCCAGCACCTATTTCTTTCTTTTTTTTTTTTTTTTTTTCGTGGTACGCAGGCCTCTCACTGTTGTGGCCTCTCCCGTTGCGGAGCACAGGCTCCGGAAGCGCAGGCTCAGCAGCCATGGCTCACGGGCCCAGCCGCTCCGCGGCATGTGGGATCCTCCCGGACCGGGGCACGAGCCCATGTCCCCTGCATCGGCAGGCGGACTCTCAACCACTGCGCCACCAGGGAAGCCCCAGCACCTATTTCTTATTTCTTATCTCAACCACCAATCTCCTCTCATGTCCTTCTGCACCGTCTGCCATCCTTGCCAAATATCAGGAGGTCACTGCCCTCCTTATGAACCCAGAGGGTTAGACCAGGGAAGAACCTTTGAGATGGAGGCATCCTCCCCTTTCATTTTACAGATGAGGAACTGGGGCTCAGAGACAGGAGGCAGCCAGAACCCAGGCTCCCGATGCGCTCCCTTACCGCGCCTCTATTCTGCTCTTAGTATGACAGCCTGCCTCTGCTTAGAGGGTGGCCCTGTGGGCTGGCAGCCTTTGCCTCCCTCCACTTTAATTTTAGGAGAGCCCGAAGTGCCTCTACCACAGGGAAGACAGAGACTGGCTACAGCACCCTTTATACTAGGGGGAGAGGCCCGTGCCCTCACCCCAGCCCCCTCTTCTTACATGGCTTTCTGAGCCATAAGTGAAGAGAAGTGTTAAATGCGCCAGATTCTCTGCTTGCCTGTGGAACTTAAAAAAAAAAAAAGTGTTCTCTCATTCATAATGCCAGAAAGTACTAGGCTCCTGCTTCCGGGAGCAGCCTGAGCTTCCCAGAGCCTAGGGCTTCTTGCTTCCTGCCAGTAGCAGCAGGGAACGCGGTCCCCGCAGCCCTCCAGGGTCTCGTCCCGGTGTCAGGAGGGGGAGTGGCGGCGCACTCCAGACGGAGCCTTCCCATTGGCTGCCGATGATGTCATCACCTGCCAGGTCGACCATCCCCAGCTAAGACCCAGCGCTAATTCTTGGCTCATTTTTATGTGGAAATTAAGTGTTCTACTCCCCAGAGACATGAGAGTCACCCTCAGGGGAGCACTGACCTTGACTATCTAAAAATGACTCCACCTCGGGCCACCGCGACGGCTGCTCCAGGTCTGGGCGTGTAGGCCCCCTTTGTTATTCGGGGGCAAGCCCAGGCCTGAGGACCCCGCCGTCGTGGGGCTTGGAGGCCGAAGCCATCCCCCGGCCGTGATCTGCCCCGCGAGCCCCGCCTCGCCCGGCCGGCCGCGGTCCCTGGAGACGGCTAAGGCGGCCCCTCTCCACCCGCAGGTCCACCTCGGATGTTGGGAGCAAGACCAGGATGGCCGAGTCCGCGGGGCCTGAGCCCGCCCAGCTGCACGACAGCGCCTCCTTCGCGCAGGTGTCCCGAGGCCCTGTGTCTGTGGCACAGTTGGATCAGTCGGCTTTAAATTACTCAGGTGGGCAAGAGGAGAAAGGCCTGGAAGAAGCCCGCGCCCTGCGCCAGCCCCCGCGCTGTGCACTTTGTCCTCCCCGCTCTCCACCTTCTACCCGCCACCGTCAGGAATCAAAGCAACTGTATTTCTGGATCCCCTCTGGACTTCAGTAGCCCTGGCTAGAAGAGCTACTGCTTTTATTTCTTAAAAAGATCTGAACTCTGACAAAATATTAAGATAGGTTACGGTCAGGGTGGATGTTCACATTTTGCCAGACTTAAGGCCTTTTAAAAAATGATTATATATATATCTTTAAAGCGTTCCAGATACAACTATCCACTCCCAACTCATTCCCCTTCTCCCCAGAGGTAATCACAGTCTTTAAGTCATGGGCTTTCACTACGTATGTATATCTATACAATGGTATATGTTAATGCTTTGTATATTTTAAATTTACATAAGTGATGTTAAGCTATACCTTTCCTTTTGCACTTTGTTTTCTTGGCTTAACATTGTTTTCAGAAGTTGTCCAGGTTGCTACACACATGTTGATCTAGTTCATTTGTTCACACTGCCATATGGTATTCCATTATGTGATATGCGACCATTTAGCCTATCCCCTAGTGAGAGACATATTGGTTGTTTCCAGTGTCTTGCTATTACAAACAATGTCAATGAACATGGAGGTTTGAACATGCCCCAATGGGTTTTGTCATTTATCCAAACCATACCTTTTAGGCTAAAACTGCAAACACTCGGTTGTCAACACTTACTAAAGCATACTGTGTCCAGAAATGCCACCAGTGAAATCTATTCCTTTAGGTTCCTCTTCTTGGCTCTTGAAAAATACCCATTCTCTTGGGAGGAAAACACCTGGCACCCCAGTAGGTCAGGGGTGTTGGGATGGGGATGGGGGAGTTGGTGAGGGCTCAGCAAGGACTGTTGAGCCATCACTTCTCTAGAAAGCTAGGTCTGAGTCCCAGCAGGTGATGCCTCCACTACTGTCTGGGCAGGTGAGCAGGGCTGGGGCTGCAGGTGGAGGTGTGATGCCTTCCCATCAGCCCTTCCCCCAAGGCCAGTGTCCTCCCATTTCCCAGCTTCCCCCAGCTTGTGCATATGTCAGCCCAGTGGGCGAGGTGCCTAATCTCGCCCGTCCATCTCCTCCATGCCAGGTAATACGGTGCCGGCAGTATTCGCCATTCCAGCTGCCAACAGACCCGGCTTCACCGGCTACTTCATCCCGACGCCTCCCTCGTCCTACAGGAACCAGGCCTGGATGTCTTATGCAGGAGAGAATGAGCTCCCGAGCCAGTGGGCTGATTCGGTGAGACCCTTGCTGATTCCCTCACAACTTTACCTGCTTGACACCCTTCAGGGAGAGAAGGGATGTGAGGCTGAGACTGAGTGTTTTGTTATCTCAGGCCCCCTCCCACCAACCAGGTGGCTAAAATCAGCTATTAGAGGAGACAGTGCGGGGAAGGGAGTGTGATGTCCTTTGACACAGGAGCCTTCAGTCAGATTCCACCTCTTTCCGGAGGGCGCCCTTAATCAAATACAGTTTTATAATAACTACCATTTTTTGAGTACTTTCTATGTGCCAGGCACTATATTAGATGTTCTATTTATGTTATCTTATTTAATCTTCATGAGACCTATCATGTAGGTATTATTCCCCTGATGTGTCCAGCAGTCAAACCTGCATCTTTCTGGCTCCAAAGCCTTTACTAAATTTGTTCCTTTCAGCTTTAAAATCCTGTGAAAAGTTTAGATGCAATACCAGAAAATGAAGTATTAGAAACCCAAGACTGAATTACTTTGCATGTAGATCTAAAGCTTTCTGCCCGTCTTCCAGCTGAAGACTGTCTTGGCATGGTCTCCTGGTTTCTTCCTTCATTATATTAGTAGGAGTTTATGGCACAGTGGACCTGGCCCAGCCTGGACCAAAGAGGGGCAGCAACCAGATGAACCTAGATATTCACACCCAAACCTGCGTCTGAGCCACCTGTCAAGCACTGCCAAGTGAAAAACAAAAAACAAGCAAACAAAAATAGCACAATGATGGCCTCTAGAATGAGTTGCTCCACTCCCTGTGTGAGATCATCCATCATGGATAAGAAAGGCAGGCTGTTTCCTAGGGCCCTGTGGTGCTGTGTGTCATTTTAGGGTTTGGTCTCAGCATTTGAAATACATCCTAGATTTAGGAAACACATTGACGCCTGTGTCATCTTTTCTCTCTGTCCAAACCCCTGGGGTCCATACTTTCTACCCCTACAGGTTCAATTCAACCTCAGCGTTGCTGTCTCTTCTTGTTGTAGTGATGCCACATTTAAACAACATCATCAGGGTAAAACTACCCTACGTATATTAATTTTCCTAATAATCAAAGCTATTCCTTTAATTTCCAAAATATTTAAAAATATATGCCACCTGAATTTTTAAATTCTGGAATGAATTACATCCTTCTCCCTTCCTTCTTTAAAAGAAAAATATAATTTAATTAGTCTTTAACACATGATTCAGCATCATTATTATGGCTCACTGTACTAAAATGACATTTGTCAGATGGGCTCTGACGGTTTGTAGGATTATTGCCCCTATGTCAGGCATCTCTAAACTATTATAATTTTTGGAATTATTATAAGGCTTAGTATGTTTTTTCTTTCTCTGACCTTGCTCCCGGCTCACACCTTGCTCAATTTCCCCACTTTCAGATATATACTCACCTTTAAATATGCTTTTCCTAATGCTCTGTTATCTGCAAATGAGGCATGTCTGAGCTCATTAGAGTTGTTTGTAGAGCTGGAGTAAATAGTCTCTGAGAGAGTAACTGGAGGGCTTCCCTACTGTTCAGTCTACAAATCTTAATGCGGGAGTGTATGGCATCTCTTTTGGTTGTTTGTGGGCCTTTTTTGCTTCCTTTGTCATCCTCAGCTCTTCTAAATAGCTGAACTCACCGGGTGTGAGTTGATCAGTTCAGAGGTTATTCACCTCCATAATTCCACTTGCAGTCTAAACATAATGTGTACTTTTCAGAAAGTAGTTGATACTTGTGCTAATTAGACAGTAGACCTGCAGCTTTGTCAGCTCACCCTCTGCATGCAGGGTGCACTGGGTGCTTTGCAGGAGTCAGCAAAAGTATTTACAAAACCTTGTCCCTTGCCTTCAAGATACTTACAGATAATACTTAGCCAGGCTTATGGTGACATCCAGATACCTTTGGGTTCATGTTGCCTTAAAGATGAAGGAAAAGGAGCCCAGCAAATAAAAACTTAATCTTTTGGACATGATGACTTGATCACCATGCCACCCCCCAATTGTGAGGGAGTGCTAGTTTCCTATTAGTTGTTTTTAAGAGGAAAGTGATGGCTGCAGCCTAAATGGGTCTTTCCTGGAGCCCCATTACCACCTTCAGTTAAGCAGGGTGGCATGCCCATGCGTGGAGCACAGCAGCCAGGAAGCAAGCTGGGAGGTCAGGTGCTTTATTGAATTTGAAATTCAGCACAGGAGGCTCAGAGGGACCAGATGTTGGCTTGAGAAAGATACTCCAGTGGGGAAAATATTCACCCTCCACATCCATGTGAGAAGAAAAAAGCCCCCACCATCATTTGGATGTCTGACCTTCCTGATCCCAGGTATCCAGATATTAGGAGCTAACTTGTATAAAATCACCTGGACCTGGCTTGACAAATAGGTTTCATCCTTGGTGCTGGATGGAGAGGGATTGAGAGGGGGTTCCCAGGCTCATCAGGAAAGTGTGCTGTGATCAATAGGTGATGCCTGCCACAGGCACTGGCTAGGGAAGGAGTGGTGTTTGCCAGCCCTGGATTTTGGCCCGCAAGGTGCGGTGGCTCCCGCCTGCATCTACTGTAAGGGAGGAAGAGTGTGTCCTCTCCTCATCTTCCCTGCCTCTGAGTATTACCCTGAGGCCACTCCAGTGGCGTCAGGTGTCCCTGGCCTGTCCCAGCCACAAGCACCAAGTTGCTTAATGCTGCAGAACTGGGAGGTCTCAAGAGTTGGACACTGACCCTCAGCTCCAGCTGAACTTGAAATGCAGGGAAAGGGGACATGGCAGCTTCCTTCACAAACATACGGCACCACTTGGTCATCCTTCGGTGATTTTCAAATTGTGCCGCTCAGAACCCCAGGTCTGAGACACTCCCTACTGTGTACCATGCACAGTTCTGGGCACTGGTGCACAGTGGTAAGCAGGTGAGACACAGTTCTGCCTTCACAGTCAATGCCTGAGACACGCGATGGTATTGTGAGTGATAACTGTTATGCTAGACAAAGTGCATGGAAGGACCTTACAGGGAGCTCTCAGCTAATATAGGACTGGGGAAGGTCTCCCGGAAGAAAGGGAATTTGAGCTGAGACCTGACAGGCAAGTCCCATGTCCTGGCCTTAGCTCTCTGTTAGCCTCCAGTCACCTGTGCGTTCCCAGCTGTGTGGCCCAACGGCTGGGACAGTCCGGCTCTGATTTTCCTCTAAGATGCAAGTGAAATATATTTGCTGCTTTGTCTTCCTTTACCAGATCTTGTAGGGAAATTAAAGCCCCAAACTTTGGGACATCCATCCCATCACTTTTTCCCTCACTCGGGTCCTTCCCGACTCTTACCTGGTCCGTTGAGGTAGCCTCAGAACTTATCTCCTCTCCACCTCCAGTGGGTCCACCTCCAGAGTGTCCTTCCTAAAATACAGACCTTTCCTCTGCCTGACACCCACTGGTGGCTCCCAGGCCAGGCCTTCTCCGGAGGGGTTGTCAGAACCTCTGGCAGGGACTGGAGAGGCCTGCTTTCCTGCTACACATTCGCCCGTACAAAATTCTGAATCCTCACCCAACCCCTTCCCACTCCATCCTCACCAGCGCCCAAACAGACATCTCTGTAAAGAATGGAAACACACTCAATTCCTTAGAAGTGCCATAGAAAACTTTACTCCATAGCCTGGCGTTCAGCAGCTTTTTGATCTGGCCCTGACTGCCTGTCTTCCTGAGCTCCCCTCATACCCCACACACCCTCTCTGGTCAGACCAAATCACTGAACCTCCCTGGGTGCACCTTCCTCTGTGTACCTCCAGGCCTCTGCATTGCTTTTCCCTCTGCCTGGAATGCCCCTCCCACCTTGTCTTCTGAAAAACAGCCTCTTCATCTTCCAGACTCAGCTAAGCTGCTCCTCCCAGAAAGCTGCCTGACTCCTTACATGTGTCCCATTCACGGTAGCACCCCATACCTACATCATCCATGGGCATTTATCTTGCAGTGTTGCAGTTAACATTATGGGATATAAAGGCCTTTTGTGGATTACCATGGAACAGCATCCCCTTTTATGACACTGCTTCTGTGGGAAAGTTGATCCTGAATTCCGGATCATTGCCCTGTCCTTATTACTATAAGTGTCCATATATGAAAGCATAGAACTGTGTATCTTCCACTTTTAATGAAAAGAGAAATTTTTTTCAAGAAGCCAAGATCATATTCCAGATCCAAGACAATATAGTGCAGTGACTAACTCCCAGCCTGGAGCTGCATCTCTCAGTGGCTTGTTAGCTGTGGCACCTTCAATTGAGGCACTGTTTGCTTCAGTTTCCTGTTCTGTAAAATAAGGGTAACAATACCTACCTCCTAGGTTGTTGTTCTGAGAATTAAATGAGACCACGATTGGAAAGCCCTTAGCACAGGGCTCATTCAGTATTAGCTGTTATCATCAGTGATAAATCCCTGAGTCCTTTTTTTATAAAAATATATAATTAAAGTCTAATTTTTTGAACATCTTTATTGGAGTATAATTGCTTAACAATGTTGTGTTAGTTTATGCTGTATATCAAAGTGAATCAGCTATACGTATATATATATCCCCGTATCCCCATATCCCCTCCCTCTTGCATCTCCCTCCCACCCTCCCTATCTCACTCCTCTAGGTGGTCACAAAGCACTGAGCTGACCTCCCTGTGCTATGCAGCTGCTTCCCACTAGCTATCTGTTTTGCATTGGGTAGTGTATATATGTCCATGCTACACTCTTACTTCGTCCCAGCTTACCCTTCCCCCTCCCTGGGTCCTCAAGTCCATTCTCTATGTCTGCATCTTTATTCCTGCCCTGCCCCTAGGTTCATCAGTACCGTTTTTTTATATTCCATATATATGCATTAGCATACAGTATTTGTTTTTCTCTTTCTGACTTACTTCACTCTGTATGACAGACTCTAGGTCCATCCACCTCACTACAAATAACTCAATTTCGTTTCATTTTATGGCTGAATAATATTCCATTGTATATATGTGCCACATCTTCTTTATCCATTCATCTGTCGATGGACACTTAGGTTGCTTCCATCTCCAGGCTATTGTAAATAGAGCTGCAGTGAACATTGTGGTACATGACTCTTTCTGAATTGTGGTTTTCTCAGGGTATATGCCCAGTAGTGGCATTGCTGGGTCGTATGGTAGTTCTATTTTTAGTTTTTTAAGGAACCTCCATACTGTTCTCCATAGTGGCTGTATCAATCTACATTCCCACCAACAGTGCAAGAGGGTTCCCTTTTCTCCACACCCTCTCCAGCATTCATTGTTTGTAGATTTTTTGATGATGCATTCTGACCGGTGTGAGGTGATACCTCGTTGTGGTTTTGATTTGCATTTCTCTAATGATTAATGATGTTGAGCATCCTTTCATGTGTTTGTTGGCAATCTGTATGTCTTCTTTGGCAAAATGTCTATTTAGGTCTTCTGCCCATTTTTGGATTAGGTTGTTTGTTTTTTTGATATTGAGCTGCATGAGCTGCTTGTATATTTTGGAGATTAATCCTTGTCAGTTGCTTTGTTTGCAAATATTTTCTCCCATTCTGAAGTCTGTCTTTTCATCTTGTTTATGGTTTCCTTCGCCGTGCAAAAGCTTTTAGGTTTTATTTCGTCCCATTTGTTTATTTTTGTTTTTATTTCCATTTCTCTAGGAGGTGGGTCAAAAAGGATCGTGCTGTGATTTATGTCATGGAGTGTTCTGTCTTTGTTTTCCCTCTGAGAGTTTTAGTGTCTGGCCTTACATTTAGGTCTTTAATCCATTTTGAGTTTATTTTTGTGTATGGTGTTAGGGAGTGTTCTAATTTCATTCTTTTACATGTAGCTGTCCAGTTTTCCCAACACCACTTACTGAAGAGGCTGTCGTTGAACAGACTATCCTGTTCCATTGAGCTATATTTCTGTTTTTGTGCCAGTACCATACTGTCTTGATTACTGTAGTTTTGTAGTATAGTCTGAAGTCAGGGAGCCTGATTCCTCCAGCTCCAATTTTCTCTCTCAAGATTGCTTTGGCTATTCGGGGTCTTTTGTGTATCTATACAAATTGTGAAGTTTTTTATTCTAGTTCTGTGAAAAATGCCCTTGGTGGTTTGATGGGGATTGCATTGAATCTGTAGATTGCTTTGGGTAGTATAGTCATTTTCACAAGGTTGATTCTTCCAGTCCAAGAACATGGTATATCTCTCCATTTGTTTGTATCATCTTTAATTTCTTTCATCAGTGTCTTATAATTTTCTGCATACAGGTCTTTTGTCTCCTTAGGTAGGTTTCTTCCTAGGTATTTTATTCTATTTGTTGCAGTGGTAAATGGGAGTGTTTCCTTAATTTCTCTTTCAGATTTTTTGTCATTAGTGTATAGGAATGCAAGAGATTTCTATGCATTAATTTTGTATCCTGCAACTCTACCAGATTCATTGATTAGCTCTAGTAGTTTCCTGGTAGCATCTTTAGGATTCTCTTTTTATAGTATCATGTCATCTGCAAACAATGACAGTTTTACTTCTTCTTTTCCAATTTGGATTCCTTTTATTTCTTTTTCTTCTCTGATTGCTGTGGTTAAAACTTCCAAAACTATGTTGAATAGTAGTGGTGAGAGTGGGCACCCTTGTCTTTTTCCTGATCTTAGTGGAAATGGTTTCAGTTTTTCACCATTGAGAATGATGTTAGCTGTGGGTTTGTCATATATAGCCTTTATTATATTGAGGTAAGTTCCCTCTATGCCTACTTTCTGCAGGGTTTTTATCATAAATCAGTGTTGAATTTTGTTGAAAGCTTTTTCTGCATCTATTGAGATGATCATATCGTTTTTATTCTTCAGTTTGTTAATATGGTGTATCACATTGATTGATTTGCGTATGTTGAAGAATCCTTGCATTCCTGGAATAAACCCCACTTGATCATGGTGTATGATCCTTTTAATGTGCTGTTGGATTCTATTTGCTAGTATTTTGTTGAGGATTTTTGCATCTATGTTCATCAGTGATATTGGCCTGTAGTTTTCTTTTTTTGTGACATCTTCATCTGGTTTTGGTATCAGGGTGATGGTGGCCTCGTAGAATGAGTTTGGGAGTGTTCCTCCCTCTGCTATATTTTGTCTTTTTTTTTTTTTTCTTTTTGCGGTATGCGGGCCTCTCACTGTTGTGGCCTCTCCCGTTGCAGAGCACAGGCTCTGGACGCGCAGGCCCAGCGGCCATGGCTCACGGGCCCAGCCGCTCCGCGGCATATGGGATCCTCCCAGACCGGGGCACGAACCCGTATCCCCTGCATCGGCAGGCGGACTCTCAACCACTGCGCCACCAGGGAGGCCCCCTCTGCTATATTTTGGAAGAGTTTTAGAAGGATAGGTGTTAGCTCTTCTCTAAATGTTTGATAGAATTTATCTATGAAGCCACCTGGTTCTGGGCTTTTGTTTGTTGGAAGATTTTTAATCACAGTTTCAATTTCAGTGTTTGTGATTGGTCTGTTCATATTTTCTATTTCTTCCTGGTTCAGTCTCAGAAGGTTGTACTTTTCTAAGAATTTGTCCATTTCTTCCAGGTTGTCCATTTTATTGGCATATAGCTACTTGTAGGAATCTCTCATGATCCTTTGTATTTCTGCAGTGTCAGTTGTTACTTCTCCTTTTTCATTTGTAATTCTGTTGGTTTTAGCCTTCTCCCTTTTTTTCTTGATGAGTCTGGCTAATGGTTTATCAATTTTGTTTATCTTCTCAAAGAACCAGCTTTTAGTTTTATTGATCTTTGCTGTCATTTCCTTCATTTCTTTTTCATTTCTTTCTGATCTGATATTTATGACTTCTTTCCTTCTGCTAACTTTGGGGGTTTTTTGTTCTTCTTTCTCTTATTGCTTTAGGTGTAAGTTTATGTTGTTTATTTGAGATTTTTCTTGTTTCTTGAGGTAGGATCGTATTCCTATAAATTTCGCTCTCAGAACTGCTTTTTCTGCATCCCATAGGTTTTGGATCATCGGTTTTCATTGTCATTTGTTTCTAGGTATTTTTTGATTTCCTCTTTGATTCTTTCAGTGATCTCTTGGTTATTTAGTAGCATATTGTTTAGTCTCCATGTGTTTGTACTTTTTACAGTTTTTTTCCTGTAATTGATATCTAGTCTCATAATGTTGTGGTTGGAAACGATACTTGATACAATATCAATTTACTTAAATTTACCAAGGCTTGATTTGTGACCCAAGATATGATCTGTCCTGGAGAATGTTCCATGAGCACTTGAGAATAAAGTGTATTCTGTTGTTTTTGGGTGGAATGTCCTATAAATATCAATTAAGTCCACCCTGTTTAATGTGTCATTTAAAGCTTGTGTTTCCTTATTTACTTTTTGGATGATCTGTCCATTGGTGAAAGTGGGGTGTTAAAGTTCCCTACTATTATTGTGTTACTGTCAGTTTCCCCCTTATGGCTGTTAGCATTTGCCTTATGTATTGAGGTGCTCCTATGTTGGGTGCATAAATATTTACAATTGTTATATCTTCTTCTTGGATTGATCCCTTGATCATTATATAGTGTCCTTCTTTGTCTCTTGTAATAGTCTTTATTTTAAAGTCTATTTTGTCTTATATGAGAATTGCTGCTCCAGCTTTCTTTTGATTTCCATTTGCATGGAATATCTTTTTCCATCCCCTCACTTTCAGTCTGTTTGTGTCCCTAGATCTGAAGTGGGTCTCTTGTAGACAGCATATATACAGGTCTTGTTTTTGTATCCATTCAGCCAGTCTATGTCTTTTGGTTGGAGCATTTAATCCATTTATGTTTAAGGTAGTTGTCGATATGTATGTTCCTATTACCATTTTATGAATCAATTTGGGTTTGTTATTATAGGTCTTTTCCTCCTCTTGTGTTTCCTGCCTATAGAACTTCCTTTAGCATCTGTTGTAAAGCTGTTTTGGTGGTACTGAATTCTCTTAGCTTTTGCTTGTCTGTAAAACTTTTAATTTCTCTGTCGATTCTGAATGAGATCCTTGCTGGGTAGAGTAATCTTGGTGTATGTTTTTCCCTTTCATCACTTTAAATATGTCCTGCCACTCCCTTCTGGCTTGCAGAGTTTCTGCTGAATGATCAGCTGTTAACCTTATGGGGATTCCCTTGTATGTTATTTGTTGTTTTTCCCTTGCTGCTTTTAATATTTGTTCTTTGTATTTAATTTTTGATAGTTTGATTAATATGTGTCTTGGCGTGTTTCTCCTTGGATTTATCCTGTATGGGACTCTCTGTGTTTCCTGGACTTGATTGACTATTTCCTTTCCCATATTAAGGAAGTTTTCAACTGTAATCTCTTCAAGTATTTTCTCAGTCCCTTTCTTTTTCTCTTCTTCTTCTGGGACCCCTATAATTCGAATGTTGGTTCATTTAATGTTGTCCCACAGGTCTCTGAGACTGTCCTCAATTCTTGTCATTCTTTTTTCTTTATTCTGCTCTACGGTATTTATTTCCACTATTTTATCTTCCAGGTCACTTATCCGTTCTTCTGCATCAGTTATTCTACTATTGATTCCTTCTAGAGAGTTTTAAATTTCATTTATTGTGTTGTTCATCATTGTTTGTTTGCTCTTTTGTTCTTCTAGGTCCTTGTTACACCTTGTATTTTCTCCTTTCTATTTCCAAGATTTTGGATCATCTTTACTATCATTACTCTGAATTGTTTTTCAGGTAGACTGCCTATTTCTTCTTCATTTGTTTGGCCTGGTGGGTTTTTATCTTGCTCCTTCATCCGCTACATATTTCTCTGTCTTCTCATTTTGTTTAACTTACTGTGTTTGGGGTCTCCTTTTCGCAGGCTGCAGGTTCGTACTTCCCATTGTTTTTGGTGTCTGCCCCCAGTGGGTGAGGTTGGTTCAGTGGCTTGTGTAGGCTTCCTGGTGGAGGGACTGGTGCCAGTGTTCTGGTGGGTAGAGCTGTATCTTGTCCCTCTCGTGGGCATGGCTGCGTCCGGTGGTGTTTTTTGGGGTGTCTTTGAACTTAGTATGACTTTTGGCAGACTCTCTGTTAATGGGTGTGGTTGTGTTCCTGTCTTGCTAGTTGTTTGGCATCGGGTGTCCAGCACTGGAGCTTGCTGGCCATTGGGTGGAGCTGTGTCTTAGTGTTGAGTTGGAGATCTCTGGGAGAGCTCTCGCCGATTGATATTATGTGGGGCTGGGAGGTCTCCGGTGACCCAATGTCCTGAACTCGGCTCTCCCACCTCAGAGGCTCAGGCCTGATACCCAGCCAGAGCACCAAGACCCTGCCAGCCTCACGGCTCGGAAGAAAAGGAAGAGAAAAAAAGGGGAAAAAAACCCAACAAACAACAGATAGAACCCCAAACCAAATGGTAAAAGCAAAACTAAACAGAAAAAATCACAGAAAGAAACAAAAAACAACAACAAAATAGAAACAAACAGTCAGAACCCTAGGACAATGGTTAAAGCAAACCTAAACAGACAAAATCACACAAAGAAACTTACATATACACACTCACAAAAAGAGAAAAAGAGGAAAATATATTTTTTTAATTTAAAAAATAATAAACATTTTAAAAAGAGAGCAACCAAACCAATAAAAAAATCCACCAATGATGACAAGCACTAAAAACTAAACTAAGATAAACATAAAAATCAGAAACAAGTCAGATGCAGAAAGCAAACCCCAAGTCTACAGTTGCTCCCAAAGTCCACTGCCTCAATTTGGGGAACATTCATTGTCTATGCAGGTGTTCCACAGATGGAAGGTTTATCAAGTTGCTTGTGGGGATTTAATCTGCTGCTCCTGAGGCTGCTGGGAGAACTTTCCCTTTCTCTTCTTTGTTCGCACAGCCCCCGGGGTTCAGCTTTGGTTTTAGCCCCAGCCCTGAATGTAGGCCACCCTCAGGCGTCTGTTCCCGCCCAGACAGGAGGGGTTAAAGCAGCGGCTGATTAGAGCTCTCTTGCTCACTCAGGCTGGGGAGAGGAAGGGGTACAGAAGTCATAATTGTAATTCGGGGCGAGCCTGCAGTGGCAGAGGCCAACATGACATTGCAACAGCCTGAGGTATGCCATGTGTTCTCCTGGGGAAGTTGTCCCTGGATCTCAGGACCCTGGCAGTGGCAGGCTGCACAGGCTCCTGGGGTGTGTGTGTGTGTGGGTAGTGACCTGTGCTTGCACACAGGATTCTTGGTGGCAGTGGTGGCAGCATTAGCATTTCATGCTTGTCTCGGGGGTGTGAGCTGATAGCTGCGGCTCGCACCTGTGTCTGGAGCTTGCTTAGGTGGTTCTCTGAATCCCCTCTCCTTGTGCACCCTGAAACAATGGTCTCTTGCCTTTTCGGCAGGTCCAGACATTTTCCCCTGACTCCCTCCCGGCTATCTGTGGCATACTAGCCCTCTTTAGGCTGTGTTCACGCAACCAACCCAAGTTCTCTCCTTGGGGTCTGACCTCTGAAGCCCAAGCCTCAGCTCCCAGCCCCTGCCCACCCTGGCGGGTGAGCAGACAAGCCTCTCAGGCTGGTGAGTGCTGGTCGGCACCGATCCTCTGTGCGGGAATCTCTCCGCTTTGCCCTCTGCAGCCCTGTTGCTGCGCTCTCTTCTGTGGCTCCGAAGTTTCCCTCCCACCCACCCTCAGTCTCCGCCCGTGAAGGGGCTTCCTAGTGTGTGGAAACTTTTCCTCTTTCACAGCTCCCTCCCAGAGGTGCAGGTCCCATCCCTATTCTTTTGTCTCTGTTTTTCCTTTTTTCTTTTGCCCTACCCAGGTACATGGGGAGTTTCTTGCCTTTTAGGAAGTCTGAGGTCTTCTGCCAGCGTTCAGTAGGTGTTCTGTAGGAGTTGTTCCACATGTAGATGTATTTCTGATGTATTTGTGGGGAGGAAGGTGATCTCCACGTCTTTCGGCTCCTCCATCTTGAAGGTCTCTCCCGCGAGTCCTTTGACATCCATAAAGAACAACACTTCTTTTGGCTAGATGGTGCTTATATTAAAAAGGTAGCCGGGTAGATTCAGATGTAGATTCAGGTATGTGCCCACTATTTGCATACTGTTTAAAACACGTATTTAATTCATCCAACCAGCAGATCCAGTGAGTCCAAACAGACTCCAGCTTTTGTATCTGCACAATGGTGCGTTGCCTTCATTTTCTTCTAAAACCTCTTTCCTTGTCCTCAGTCCCCTCCTGCTTTGGTATCGAGTGCGTCCTATGACTTGAGCCGCTTCCTGACCCCAGGTCCTTGTCTTCTCTCCCAACATGCTTTGTAGGTCCCCCTCCCGGGGTACATCGAGGCTTACCCCCGGTCCCGGTATCAGCAGAACTCGCCCTCCAGGCTCCCTCGCCAGTACAGCCAGCCAGCCGGGCTGCACCCCAGCTTGGAGCAGGCCCCGCTGCCCTCCGCAGCAGCCTCACAGCAGAGCCTGGCGGAGAACGACCCGTCCGACACGCCCCTGACCAACATCTCCACAGCAGCCCTGGTGAAGGCCATCCGGGAAGAGGTGGCCAAGCTGGCCAAGAAGCAGACGGACATGTTTGAGTTCCAGGTCTAATGCCTTCACCCACTTCCAGACTCTGAGGAAACAGTCTTTGGGTTTCTCCAGCCTGGCTTGATGGGTCTGGAGGCACAGACGATGTGGGAGTCTTTCTCACCCTCAGTTTCTAAAAAGGTGAACAGTGGGGCTTCTGGGGAACAGGAAACTCTTGAACAACTGGATGCTTGGCTTATTCAACTGATTGTATGTCAACAAGTCCCCATGTGGGACCATATGTTTGATACTCTGTTACATTAACTCTTTGAACTGCGGGTGTATTTCCCTACGGAGCCTTAGCCACGAGAGATGCTCACAGATCTGCAGATTCCTGTCCAATGCCATATTTTAATAAATCACCAGAATGGGGAGAGCACAGCTCTATCTTCGGTGACCTCTGCATGTTAACTCTATTTCTGTGTTAAAGGCAATGCAGGCGTGTGATGAAGTCCCAGACTGTACTCTCTCTCATTCAGCCATGACTGTAATCGTTGCAATCACCTCCCATCTCCAAGGGAGACACTGACTCCAGCCAAGAAAGCTGAGTCCTTTTCTTTTAAAGGTTCATATTCAAAGTCAAATAAATTGGATGAAAATCAGTACTGTCAATGACTGCACCTATGAATAGTCCTGACTCTTTTCCCCCTGCAATTAATTCAACAAAGGCCAAGAAAGAGAGAAGATGAGAGGGAATGGTGGATTCATGTTGACAGGTTTTTGAAAAGGTGTTGTCATTTTGGAAATAGAGTATTCTGCAAGTTGGGCTCTGGCTGGAAGAGAATCGGTGCTAAGAGCTTTTAAGGTCCTACAAAAGAAAAACAGGTTTTCTTTGCCCTGCAATGAAGGTGGCCTGAGAACGAAGCTTCTCTCTTTTTGGGGACAATAGATACATCGACTTTTACAAGGAAACCTCTGTCTCTTCAGCAATGATGTCCAGCATGTGCTGCCCAGTGATACAAAAGGAAATAGTCATTGATGCCTGTTAGAAGCAGGAACAGTGGACCCAGTCTCCCCAGGCTGCAGCCTCTGTTTATAGAAGCTTCTGAATGCAGAAAATCTGTTGATTTACATTTAAATGTAAATAACATTTTTAAAGGTGTATGGAGTTAGCCAGTCCCCTCCCGCACTCCTTCCCATAGTTAGTTAATAGACATAGGAGGACATTTGCCAAAATGGCAGGCTTCTGACCTCATGACCATGATGTTGCAAATCAGCCTCCCTGGCATGGCACGTGAGCCTCCAGAGCTCTGGGTGGACAATGCCTCACAGCCCTAAGGCACCAGCTGCTGGCTGTCAGTGCAAAAGCAAAACAGCTACTGACTTCAGGTAGCCCAGGGGAGGGGACACCCTGGTGCCCTCACCAACTTTGGGAGCTATGCTCAATGTCGGGGACTTACTTGGTATCTGTTGGAGAGTGAGGTCCTGTCCTGCCTTCTCACCCATGATCCATCTAGCTTCAGCTTGTATCCATCCCCTCTGAGTCCATCTTTCCATTCTCCTCATGAGTTTCTTTGGTCTTTATTGAGAGAAGAAGGTGGAAAATTTAAAATTGAGAGAAGAGTAGGAGTGGAATTGATTAGAGTGGGAGAGTCAAACTGTCAAAGCACAGACTTTTCAAAGAAGCTGTTTTTACTTCCCAATGGCAAATTGCCCTTTCTGGAATGTTCTGGAGATGCTGTGTCATGGAATCCCCAAACAAGCCTCTTGTCCTGATGATATTAGGTAGTGTCCTTTTGGTATGCTGGTTGATCTTTCATAGTGTTAGTTTTTTGTTACTTAAAAAAAAATCAGCTATAAATAAAATGTATTTTTGTAATTTCCATGTGTATATATGGTATATTTCTACCAATGGCCGCTTGTTGTAGTCCAAAACCTAAATCAGTTTGCAAAACACTGTGGACAGTGCAAGATTTTACTGACAGATTAACACAATGCCTAAGTCTATCCAACTAGGTATTCTGTGCACTTGAATGAACAAAGAGCCAAAGAAACTCAGCCTTTTCATGCAAACGGTATGAGTCTGATCAAGTCAGCTACATTGTCCCGCCTTATCAGTGATATGAATATTTCATCAGTGCAATGATATCAACCTGGTACTTTGTCTACTTGGTAAATGCCTGGAAATACTGTATGTGAAAATGAAGTTCCAAGACCTTAGGGTAATTTAAGTGTAGGCACATGCTTTCAAGACAGTGTCTTTTTTTTTGGATGTACCAGTAACTCACAGAAGAGGAGAGCCTACAGTGTGCAGTGGTCTGGCTCCAGCTGGCTAAGAGGATGCAGAAAAATCATGGTGAGCTGTGTAGAACCCCATGAAATACTGAGTCAGTCAATGGAGATGGCCAAAAATACAGCATGCTAAATCAGACACTCTTTTAAACGAGGTACTGCAGGTTTAAGAGCAGTATATGGGAGGAAAACCTTAAGTTGAGAAGAAATCAAATCTGTTTGTGTTGTCCCACCAATGTGAAGATGGCCGCCATTGTTTGATATTCTGTGACTAAGATGTAGTCCCTTTTCTGAAGAGTCTCCTGACCTCATGGAGGTTATGGATACCTGGACAGCTGACTCTGAGAAAAGGCGGGTGGTCAAAAGTGCCCTGTGGAAGTGAACACAGAGTTCCACGCAAACCCAGAGGCTCTGTGTCCCTCATGACCCTCCAGACAGTTGAAGAAGCCACAGAGGACATTGGTGACCTCAGAGAAGGAAGCTAAAGTCCGAAGAAGTGGAGTGACCTGCCCGAAGCCTCCAGCCCAAGCCCACTGACTCATGATCGGGCTTGCTTTCCATTTCACCATGCTGCCTGCACGCTTGCCTGCAACACGTTTCTTGAACTGTGCTAGGAAGTTCAAAAAGTAGACAAGGGTCATATGAGGGACTATCTACGTTCTTGTGAAGAAAAAAGATAATTGAATATGTAAAGAACTTCAGATAAAGTGTATGAGGACAATGCATTTGTGGCATAATAAACATTTTTCAGAACTAGATTCAACGTGAGTTTTCTGCATTCATGAAAAGAAAGGCATTTTGGCTTTTTCCAGAGAGCGCCGTCAAGGAAATGGTGTTCTCTACTGCTGTTCAAGACTTCAGGGGTGTGTTCTTCTCTCAGTGCCATGGGTCCAAACAGGCAGGTGGGGAGGCCACAGCAGCTTGTCACTGAGAGGTAGCCAATTCTGCACTTTGCATTAGGGGAGGCGATCCCGTGGTACAGGAACGTAAAAGTCTGTTGCATGCCTTGGTACCTACCATCCAGGATGCATTGGTACCTGTGGAATAGGAACTTGCCTCTTTCAGGGTGTGCTATGGACTGAATGTGTCCTCTGCAATTTCTATGCTGAAATCCTAACCCCCAATGTGATGGTATTAGGAGGTGGGGCCTTGGGAGGTGCTTAGCTAGTGAAGGGAGCCCTCGTGAATGGGATTAATGCCCTTATAAAAGGGACCCCAGAAAGCTCTCTTGCCCTCTTTTCTGCCACATGAGGATAAAATAAGAAGTTGATAGTCTGCAGCCCAGAAGAGGGCTCTCACCAAGACCTGACCATACTGGCACCCTGATCTCGGACTTCCATCCTCCAGAACTGTGAGAAATAAATGTCTGTTGTTTGTGAGCCACCCACGCTATGGTTCTCTGGTATGGCAGCCTGAGCTGACTAATGACTGAGACAGGGTGGATCATGTAGGAATCAATTCTCCGGTGCCAGAAGAAGTTATATTGTGCATGTGCTAATTTAAGAATTCAGCAGAAGGGCATGTAATTTCTGAGCATTCTTGACGGAAGAATGGGTAGGATATTGTTAGATTTGTGATATAAAAAAAGAAAAGAAGACTTCTGAGAGTACGGATGGAGGAGGAGAAAGATTTAAATACCTGACTAAAATAAGTGCTTCTCTAACAGGCAGAAATTAACAAAATAGATCAAAAGATTTAAATACCGATTACCAATAAATAAGCTCCTTTTCTCTACGTAACACACAGGCACTCATTGTTTAATGAAAAAAAAAATAACGGGGGCTTCCCTGGTGACGCAGTGGTTGAGAGTCCGCCAGCCAATGCAGGGGACATGGGTTCGTGCCCCGGTCCGGGAAGATCCCACATGCCGCGGAGCGGCTGGGCCCGTGAGCCATGGACGCTGAGCCTGCGTGTCCAGAGCCCGTGCTCCACAACAGGAGAGACCACAACAGTGAGAGGCCCGCGTACCGCAAAAATAAATAAATAACAGATATTATTTTAAAGTTTGAGAACAGAATTTAAATGTAATCCACTCCTATTACACATCAGAAAGTAGTTTGGACTTTTCTAACAAAATACAGCCAAATACGCTTAGGGAAAGATAGTAATTTAGCAGTGACTGACTTGGGTCCCAGTATTAGAAATTAAATGCGGCCATTTAGTCCAATCTTGAAGATATTCTAGTCAAGGACCTTTGTGAGGACCAGAAACCCATTCACACTTGCTCAAATGTAGAGACTGACTGAGCAAATACAGGCAGACCTCAGAAATATTGTGGGTTTGGTTCTAGACCACCACAATAAAGCAAATATCACAATAATGTGAGTCACATTAATTTTGGGGTTCCCAGTGCATATAAAAGTTATATTTACACTATACTGTAGTCTATTAAATGTGAAATAGCATTATGTCTAAAAAAATACATACCTTAATTTAAAAACACTTTATTGGTAAAAAATGCTAACCATCATCTGAACCTTCAGCGAGTTGCAATCTTTTTGCTGGTGGAGCGTCTTGCTTCAGTGTTAATGGCTTGTATGATCAGGATGGTGGTTGCTGAAGGTTGGCATGGCTGTGGCAATTTCTTAAAATAAGGCAACGATGAAATTTGCTGCATTGATTGACTCTTCCTGTCATGAACGATTTCTCTATAGCTGCAATGCTGTTTGATAGCATTTTGACCACATTAGAACTTCTTTCAACATTGAGTCAATCCTCTCAAAACGCTGCTGCTGCTTTATCTTCTAAGTCATATTCTAAATCCTTTGTTGTCCTTTCAACAGCCTTCACAGCATCTTCACCAGGAGTAGATTCCATCTCAAGAAACCATTTTCTTTGCTCATCCATAAGAAGCAACTCCTCATCCGTTAACAGTTTTATCATGAGATTGCAGCAATTCAGTTACATCTTCAGGCTCCACTTTTAGTTCTCTTGCTGTTCCCACCACATCTGCAGTTACTTCCTCCACTGAAGTCATCCATGAGAATTGGAATCAACTTCTTCTCAACTCCTGTTATGTTGATATTTTGACCTCTTCCCACGAATCACAAGTATTCTTAATGGTATCTAGAATAGTGAATCCTTCTCAGAACGTTGTCAATTGACTTTGCACACATCCATCAGAGGAATCACTATCTATGAAGCCTTACAAAATGTATTTCTTAAATAATAAGACAAAGTCAAAAGTACTCCTTGATCCATGGGCTGCAGAATGGATGTGTTAGCAAGCATGAAAACATGAATCTCATTGTACATCCCCATCAGAGCTCTTGGTTGACCAGGTGCATTGTCAATGAGCCATACTATTTAAAAAAAAAAAATCTTTTCTGAGCAGTAATCTCAACAGTGGGCTTAAAATATTCATTAAACCATGTTGTCAAACAGATGTGCTGTCATCTGGGCTTTCTTGTTCCATTTATAGAGCACAGGCAGAGTAGATTTAGCATAATTCTTAAGGGCCCTAGAGTTCTTGGAATGATAAATGAGCATTGTCTTCAACTTTAAGTCACCAGCTGCATTAGCCTTTAACAAGAGAGTCAGCCAGTCCTTTGAAGTTTTGAAGCCAGGCATTGGCTTCTCCTCTCTGGCTATGAAAGTCCTGGATGACATCCCCTTCTAATATAAGGCTGTTTTGTTGTATGGCTGTTAGCATAACTGATGCCATCTTGGACGCTTAGTTTCTCCTGTCCTTTTACTGACCTCACCCAGGACTGTACTGTGCAGTGAATCACTTCTCTGTCATCAAAGGCTTTGTAGTTAATAGATACTGTTTAATAATCATTAGGACCAGGTAGCCTCTATGCTCTCTAGTCCCCCCAAATGATGAAAACCTTCCCTAATATAATCCCGGTGCCCATGAGACTAGTTACCCATCATAAATCTTGACTTAGGAATGTACATCCTGTTTCCAAGCACATACCTCCATATTCTAGGTTAGCTGTAAAATTGTCCCCATGGCCCCTCAGCAGTGCAGAATGCTTCTGGATCGTTGTCCACCTCACCCCACCCTGTGAGTAAATTACCCTATAATAAACTGATCCATTGATGACATGGAGCTTCCTGCCTAATTTTTCAGTCTCAAGATGCCTTCTCAGTTTGGTGGGTATTTTTCGTTCCCTCTGTCCTCCAACATTCGTCTACATTGACAGTCTGTTGTTTAGCGCAGTCACCTTCATTAATCATCTCAGCTGTACCTTCTGGGTAACTTGCTGCAGCTTCTACATCAGCACTTACTGCTTCACCTTGTGCTTTTATGTTTTGGAGACGGCTTCTTTCCTTAAAGCTCATGAGCCAAACTCTGCTAGCTTTCAAGCTTTTCTTCTGCAGCTTCCTCACCTCTCAGCCTTCATGAAATTAAAGAGAGTTGGGGCCTTTCTCTGGATGGGGCTTTGATTAAGGGAATGTTGTGGCTGGTTGGATCTTTAGACTACTAAAACTTTTTCCAGATCAGCAATAGGCTGCTTTACTTTCTTATCATTTGTGTTTTCCCTGGAGTAGCACTTTTAGTTTCCTTCAAGAACTTTTTCTTTGCACTCACAACTTGGCTAACTGTTTGGTGCAAGAGGCCTAGCTTTTGGCCCGTCTCAGCTTTCAACATGCCTTCCTCTCACTAAGCCTATTCACTTCCAGCTTTTGATTTAAAGTGAGAGACATTAGACTCTTTCTTTCACTTGAACATTTAGAGGGCATTGTAGGGTTATTAATTGTCCTAATTTCAATATTGTTGTATCTCAGGGAATAGGGAGGCCCAAGAAGAGGGAGAGAAGAAATGGGGGAACAGCTGGTCAGTGGAGCAGTCAGAACACACACAACATTGACTAAGTTTGTCCTCTATGTGGATGTGGTTCATGGCGCCCAGAACAATTACAATAGTAACATCAAAGATCAGCGATTCCAGACCAACATAACAAATATAATAATAATGAAAAAAATTGAAATATTGCAAGCATTACCAAAATGTGATACAGAGACATGAAGAGAACAAATGCTGTTGGAAAAATGGTGCCAATAGACTTGCTCGACACAAGGTTGCCACGACCCTTCGATTTATAAAAAAAATGAAATATCTGCAAAGTGCAGTAAAGCAAAGCGCAATAAGACCAGGTGTGCCTACGCAGGGCCATTTCATGGAAACAAAACAGCCCCCGATGGGGAGGGATGGAGACCGCCGTCCTCCCACTGGCTTGCTCTCTCCTGTTCTCTCTCCACACGGGCTTTCACCTCTGTTTTTCTCTGCATACCTGCTCCGTTCTCCTGCTTCCCTCGGCCTACTGTCCTTCTCTGTTTTCTCATTAGTGTGTATGTAGCTGAAAATCCACCCCAGGACCCACTCTGCACAACTTTACCCTTTCATTACCCACCCTTATCTGGCTGCCATCTCTGTGCCCCCAGGGCAAATTCTTGAGACTCGGATTGGTCCAGTTCATCCACCTACGATGAGCCACCCTTGGGTCAGGTGCCTATACAATCAGCTGTCAGCAAGGAGACAGGGTCATGTGACATAAGCATGGCCCCCCTGGACTGACCCTTTCAGTGAGGGCTTTTGCTGAGGGCTTGTACCCAGAGGAGGAAGCATGAGTGGGCAGGTCCTTCAAAAGCCTGAAATTAACCACTACCCCCAGGATGGCAGCCAGCAGGTGGACAGTCCCTGTGGACACTACCACGGAGAGGCGAGGGCACCCTCAACTCCCACGTCGGGTGAGAATGCACGTGCTTGCAGACCTGCCCACCACTCCCACCCCAACACCTGTCCTATTGAAAATGCTGCTGGGTCTAGGAAGTGACTTCTGACTGAGGCCCAGTTAGCACAACATCTTGCTTAGCAGATGATAAATACTTGTAAATTGAAACGAATGATCTTAGCTCAGGTGATGTTAATATGGCTCCTGGCCACACACTTGCATGATGTGAAAACTGATGAGCTTCTCAATAGAGTCTTTTGAAACAAAATTGGTCTCTAGTAAAATTGATATTATTGTGGTTCTTCCCTTCTAAATATTTAATAAGTTAATGTCCCAAGAATTGAAAAGTCTCTTGATTTCTTAAGGTGAACTGTTATAGAATCCTAGCCTGTGATAAGTGCTAAAATGTAGGGTGTTTCTGGGAAGGGATATTTAGGAAGTATCGATAGAATTAGTGCCAGAAACAAATTCTTTTAGAGGATATTAAGTTGCTTTGATTATGCAGGTTTCAAAAACAGAGAAGTTTGTGATGGGGCAGGATTTGTCTTCTTAGGACAGATCCACACTTTAATGAAAGCCATTATATAATGAAATCTTGAAATTGATTATCTTCATTCTCTGACTTTGGCCAGACTTTTGTGAATTATGGAGGGAAGCCATCAATGAATTTTACATATATTAACTGTGGCTTCACTTTATTTTCCCCCATCTCTACCTTATGACTAAACTGGCCCCCTCCAAACCCACACACAAACTGGGTCGAGAGGTGGTCTGACCGAATAGAATCAGAGGAATATCGTTGGTCTGGAAGTTTTGAGAAAAGCAGAAATAATCAAGGCCTTGACAATTCACGTTAAACCAGTCTCTGGTTCCTCATCTGTGAAATGGGTATAAGAACTTTTGCATTTCCTACCTCCCGTGGTGGTTGTAAGGAGCACGTGGCATAAAGTATCCGAAAATGCTTTCAAAAGTATATTTGAAGATGTTCTTACTAAAGTATTAGCTTCATAATTCAGTTTCATCCAGCGAAATGTTTTAGCTCCTTCCATCTACTGAACTAATTTGTCACATGTTCTATAAAATTTTTAAAGTATTTATATTCTGTAAAATAAAAATACAAAGATGATCCTAAGTTTGGAACTGCCCATAAAAGCCAGCCTCACCTGGAGCTGTGCTTTGCTGTTGCTGCCTATGATTTGGAGGACATGTAAGTACTTGTGCCTGCGCTTTCGCTCTGGGGGGTAAACCCAGGCCAGGAATTCTCACCAAACATGTTAGACATGCTGGGCAAAGGCAAGTACTGAACAGGCACTTGACTATAGCTGTTGTAATGTGATGCTTTGCTTCCTAATTAACTTTGTACGTCCTTGGCCTCTGCCAGGAACAGTGTTCATATGCTATTGGAATTTTTTATGGTAAAATAAAATGGCAAAGGCTTTCATGCCCCAAAACCTGCCTGCACCTCATTTTGCCTACTCCAGATGGTGAGATGGACTCACAAATCAGTTGCACAGCAGTACCCGCTGGGGGTTGTTAAAGGACAGTTGTGGGTCTGGCAGACCCCCTGTGGTCTCAACCTGGGGCATGAGCTCATCAGGCAAAAAGAGCTCACCCCTGGCCATCCACAGGGTCCTGAGAAGCAGTTCCAGCCCATCCACGACTGTATTCCTGGGGCAGATGGTGTCCAGGGGCAGAATAAGCCAATGTTTGCTTACATGCCCTTCTCAGAACATAAAGAAGTCCCATCCAGTGCTCCCGAGGAGTTCAGGGATGCTGTTAGTCTGGGACATAAACTCCCAAGACCACCTATTTCCCCATTGCTAGTCCCAGCAATTGTGATGCCAGCCTTATATTTAGACCTAACCAGAGACTATGTGTTATACTCCATGCTCTGCCCTTTGATCCAAGCTGGTTGGACGGGAGGCATATCTGACCCAGGAGCCACAGATTCATAGGCCACCAAAAACAATGTGGCTTAGCACATGGGGCTAGGCCAACCAGATTCTCTCTCCAGGAAACACCAAGAAACAGAGTCTGTTAGCAGCAGGTGTTGAAACTGAATTGTCAAGACTCAGAGGCCATGATGGGCTGTATTCAATACAAAGATCTAAGAAATCAGAATATTGACTAAGAAGTAGCCTTGAAGCCAAGGAGATTAGAGATAAGAAAGTCTATCTTCTGTATTAAAAATAGACCAAAAACCCAACTCTGAATGTTTCAGAGGAGTCCCTATGCCCTAATGGAGAGACACGACCCTGGGCTTTTGTGGCTCCAGTGAGATTTGGGTGGCAACCTAGTGATGTTCCTCACTTCAGCCTAACTGCTGAAGCTTTCTGCAAATACTCAGAAAGTACCTAGAGACCGAGGGAGTGATTCTTCACTCCACTCTGCCCCTCTGTAAAGAAAGCTCAACTATGTACAAAAGACACCCCCGAAGCTGCTGTCTTGCTTCAGTGACAAGGGATAAACTTAGAGCCTCTGCAAAATGCTGTTGCAGGGCTCGCCATGGGGTGGAGAGCACGGCAGAGGAGAGGACCGGTGGGCCCAGGAATGGAGGGCTTCCCTGCTCCCGCATTTGCTTTTTCTTTCCTCCGGGACTCTGGCTGCTCCTAGCTCTCAGGACCAATGACGTGACCAAATGGAAGGAAGTGGTTGGTACCTACTTCCATCCCAGGAATGGCTGACAGACACAGCCCCAGGGAGCTGGAAAAGGCACATGGCAAAGCCAGCCCCTCTTGCTGGTCCCCATTAGAAATAGGAGAGCAAACTTATTCCAAAGGATGGTTTCCAGACATCTTTTAGGAAATGTCATGCATCCAACTCAAGAGCTCTGGAAGCCAGAAAGGATGTGCCTAGGAAGGAGTATGGACCCAAGTAATGAAAACATTAGTGAGAGTGATGGTCAGTTAACTGTAAAACGTACACAGATGGTTAGAGGGAAACACAATTGCTTTGAGTCTCTCTATGACCTTTTGGAGGTACAGTTATGACAAATACTGGTTGGCACAGCTGGGTACTTCATTTTAACAACATTCCAGTTCATATTTGCACATAGACAAGCCCACATTTAGGGAGAGGTCATCTGACTCCTCGGAACTGAAATAAAGTTTTGTTAGCGTAACGGTTTCACCACCTACCCCTCCTCCAAGCCAAAGAGCTCTGGCTAACCCTTGAAGGGAAAACACTGCAGGTTATCTGGTCTCTGATATGGGCTGGTGTGCTTGCTCTGGACTCTGCCGGGCCTTCACGGAACATATAAAAGGGCCTGCTTTGGCCCCCAGTGCCCACTCTGTCACCCAGCTCCTGGTGGCTGAGGCCTACAGGAGCCCCACAGGGCCTGTGGAAGCCACACCTCTTGAAGCCATATTCCCAGTGATGCCAACATAACCTAATGAAAAGTCAGGCTACCACCCAGATGTCTTACCTATGGGACATTTAGAAACTATTGGATTTGGGACATAGGGTTGACCGATAAGTCATCTGTTGGACAGGATTTCTCATGCTTCGGCTGGTGGCAAAGCTGGAAACTGTTTGCATGGAGTAGTCCATTTTCTAGATCAAATTTGGCAGCATCAAGAGAAAGGGAGTGGATAGTCTTAAGACTGTGAAAACAAAGGGTTGCCAAATTGCCCGAGTTGCTTCATACATTGCTTCATGTATTCAGGTGCTTTGGGAACTAAAAGTTTGCTTCTCTCTAATTTAAGGTTTTGTCCCTAAAATTGGAAGGTCCCAGACAAGCTTTCTGTGTCCCGGGGACCAACTCTTTTAATGGTCCACGTAAAAGAGAACCAAAGGCTGAGACCAGAAGCCGTGACCTGAGCAGATACGAGGCCTGGAGAAGGGCTGCAGGGCTGTCTTTCTGCCAGGGATGTGCATGTCTGTTGATTGTTAATCTTTCATTTAACTGGAACTGTACAGGGAGCACTGATAGAAGCTTCCACATAGCCATCCATTCAGTCCTTCATTGGCTGAGCAAACTTTCCTGAATTCTTACTATGCATCAGACGCAATGCTAGGTGATCAGGATTCAGCGGTGAGCAAGACACAGCGCCTCCCCTCACAGAGTTCACGGTCAAGGGAGACTGATTCTTGAGACACAAAGCCCAACATATGAAGGACTCACCATGCATTCAGTGATTTTTCTACCTCATAAGAGCCAGTCGAATGAAAACTGAAGTCCCCTTCTTTCTGGAAACATTTAGGTTTAGAAAATAACAGACTCTGCAATTGCATCTTCTGATTAGGCTACACACAGCTTTCCTTCCCAAGGATCTTTAACTGATTAGTAAGGTACCCACGATATACCAGTGGAGATAGAGAACAAATTGCCAACTGCCAAGAATCAACAAGTATTTGTTGATTTCAGGAACCATATATTCAGTACTTTACAAATGAAACCACAGTGCACCAAACACTCACTCTGCATTGTTCATATGAGTAAACTGCCATTCAGAATGTACTGGATTATTAATGAATGGGCTTGGGTTTTTATTCAGCCTCTGAAATATAGTGCTCTGTGGAACAAATCTAAACAGGTGAACCAGGTAGAGCTCTGCAGTGATACCATTTCTTTTTCTTTTTTCTTTCTTTGTGATACCATTTCTTTGCTGCATTAGCCTGTTTTCTTTAGTTGAAATTGTGTTTATCTTCTCCTGGAAATTTTGCATATGAAATAAAGCACATCGTCTTGCTGGTAATTTTCTTTCCAAGGTGTTAGTGGATATATGTGTTCACATTTTGTCTTTTCTCTTACTTACTAGTTCTTTCTCCATTCCCCATAAGGAAAAGATTTTAACAAGCGTTTACAAATTCTCATAATATTAGAAATCACCATGTGATGAACTGATGTCTCAACTGTTTTTGAAATTATAGGATCCTAGACTCTTTTAATTGGAAGAGAATTTACTGGGGAAATGATCCAGGTTTCTACCCTGCAATCAACCCCATGACCTGTGGACACTATAGAGGCCTACCTGGTCAAAGATTAAGCAGAATTAGGACTTCAGCCAGGCAGGTACTCAAAATGAGGGAGAGGGGAATGAATGGGGAGGAGATGGAGGGTTTTAAATATAATTTAGTATTTAGGGGGAAAAAGCAATGTAGTCACCACTGAGTGGGAGTGGAAGAATTTCCTTGATTTTAAATCACGCATGGAGTGAGAGGACACCAAAATATTTTCAGTTTGGGGTCTGAAAAGTTTTACTCTAGCTCTGAATCTATGTCAAGGCCACTGTTATCACACTTTAAAGGGATGCCCATGTTAGGATTTGGGGCCATCCAGACCTAGATTGGAACCTCACCTTTACCACATTCTACTTGTGCTCCTCTGGGCAAGTCATGTCCCCTCTCTGAGCCTTATCTGTGAAATGAAGCTGGGATCTAGTCAGTGAAGTGACTATAGAGCTGGAAGGAGAGAACACAGAGTTTACAATTGCAGGGCACTCTACAAGCATGATGGACTATTGTGATTGATTAGCCTCTGCTTGAATACTTCTAGTGTTGGGAAACTCACTATCTTGCCAGAGCCGAAGAATTACCCATTGATCCACCAAGAGTCACTGCTATGCTCAGCCCCTTCCAGCCCCCAACTGTGGACAGCCTCCCTTTTCAACAGCTCAGGACACCAATAAGCGCCCCCCAAAAGAGGGTGAGCTCAGGACACCTAGGGAGAGGTGGCTGGTGCTGCGATAGGAAAGGCTCTTCATCACCTGGCTGAGGTGAGACTAGCTGGAACCGGCTGGAGATCTCCCACAGATTCCACGGTCCCATCACTCCCAGGGGTCATTCTTCTGAGCACCCAAAAGACTCAACTCACCCAGGGCATACCATTCTGGTCCTAGCAAGCAATTTGCAAAACACCTGAGCTTAGTGCATTTAAAGGTCTGGCAGCAAAGATGGTCGGCTCTGTAAGAATGACATGGAACTCATTACCAGAATCATATGGTAAGCCAGAGGAAAATAAGATTCTATTTAGTAAAACTCCATGAGACTGCTCATGTAACTGCTCAGGGACAGCGTTGCTAAAGTGAAGTTCGCCTGTGCTGGATTCAGGAGAAACCTTGCCTGTCCTTATCTTGGAGTCCAGACTCTTGTCAGTTATGACATTTGCCCACACATTCTCCATATCAGCTGGCTGAGGTGGGCTGGAGGGGAACAGGGAAAATATAATAAACTGAAGCCGGTCAAGAAAACATGAGCTAAGGGTTTAAGTGTTTGGGCTTTAGAGCAGCTTGGCCACAGCCTAGCTGTACACTTCTTGGTGCCCCTGTAAGTGGGGATGAGGACATATTCCTCATAGGTTCAGGCTATAAACATTAATGAGATGCTATAAGTAGCGTGCTGAGCCCAGGATCTGGCACAGAGAAATACCTTGATAACTAGTTCTTGATAGTTGGTATCATGTGATGTTGTGGCAGGGCTGGGGAGAAACTCCCAGAGTGTCACTAACCCCCAGTGGTCTCTCTTGTACTCAGACCCCAAGACACCGTTTCTGGTGCTAGAACTGGTCTCGTCAGAGCATCTTTGCTCTGTTCCTAAAACAAACTATAAAATGACATCAGTTCTTGAAACGCACCTGTAGTAAACTGTTTCTTTGGGATGGATGGGGAAGGATGCAGTGAGCAATTCAGATCTGGACGCCACCCTCTTTCCCGTGCAGAGGGTCACACAACCTTTTTCTGCAGGAGGCCTGATTGTGTACATGCCCGCGCGCGCACATGCACAAACACTCCACATCTTGGACAAGCGAGCCTGTCCTGATTGTCCTGTGACTCTTCCCAAGTCACTTCCAGGAGGGATAAAAAGGGAGCCTAGATTCCTGGAGGCTTACACAGGGAGGAGCTGCTACTTGGAGGGAGCGGGTGGGCTCAGCTGCCAACCCACTGTGTCACCATAGGCAGTGGCTTCACTTCACTGGTTTGTAAACAGATACCATTTTGACCTGCTCCCATATCAGTTAATGCTGGAAACCAAGCCAACATTAAACCCCAAACTTCCCTCTTTCCAAACTCAACACAATCTAATCAATTAAATAAGGGGGAAAAATATATACATATATATCTAGACCTGAGCTGTCCAGTATGGTAGCCACTAACCCCATGTGGCTATTTAAACTGAAATTTAAATAATTAAAATGAAATAAAATTTAAAATTCAGTTGCTCAGGTGTACTAGCCACATGTCAAATCTCAATAGCCACGTGTGGCTAATGACTTCCATATTAAACAGCACAGATACAAAACATTTCTGTCACTGCAGATAGTTCTATTAGACAACATAGATCTGCTATGGATGGAAACATGTTCTCCCCCCTACCCCGCCCTGCCCCACATACATACGTTGAAGGCTTAATCCCCAGTGTGTTGGTATTTGGAGATGGAGCCTCCGGAGGTTTAGGTGAGGTCATGAGGGTAGGGCCTTCATGGTGCTATTAATGTCCCTATAAGAAGAGGGGGACACACCAGAGCTCTCTCTCTGTCTGCCATGTGAGAACACAGCAAGAAGGTGGCCAACTGCAAACCAGGAAGAGAGCTCTCACCAGGAACTGAATTGGCCAGCACCTTGATCTTGGACTTCCAAGCCTTCAGAACTGTGAGAAATAAATGTCTGTTGTTCAAGCCACCCAGTCTATGGTACTTTGTGATAGCAGCCAGAGAGGACCAATGCAGATAATAAGTATTAATGAGTTCAGTCCAGCTTCTTTTATTCATGTGAACTGGGCTTTTCACCTTGAAACTGGTTCTAGAAAAATATTTTCCCTAGAAGAGGGGAAGATGGCGGAAGAGTAAGACGCGGAGATCACCTTCCTCCCCACGGATACACCAGAAATACAGCTACACGTGGAACAACTCCTACAGAACACCTACTGAACGCTGGCAGAAGACCCCAGACCTCCCAAAAGGCAAGAAACTCCCCACATACCTGGGTAGGGCAAAGCGGAGAGATCCGCACATAGAGGATCGGTGCCGAGCGGCACTCACCAGCCCGAAAGGCTTGTCTGCTCGCCCGCCGGGGCGCGCAGCGCTGGAAGCTGAGGCTCGGGCTTCGGTCAGAGCGCAGGGAGAGGACTGGGGCTGGCGGCGAGAACTCAGCCTGAAGGGGGCTAATGTGCCACAGCTAGCCGGGAGGGAGTCCGGGAAAACTCTGGAGCTGCCGAAGAGGCAAGAGACTTTTTCTTCCCTCTTGGTTTCCTGGTGCGCGAGGAGAGGGGATTAAGAGCGCTGCTTAAAGGGGCTCCACGGACGGGCGCGAGTCGCGACTGAAAGCGCGGAGCCCAGTGACAGGCGTGGGACGCTGGGGCTGCTGCTGCCGCCGCCAAGAAGCCTGTGTGCGAGCGCAGGTCACTGCCCACACCGCCCTTCCGGGAGCCTGTGCAGCCCGCCACTGCCGGGGTCCCGGGATCCAGGGGCGGCTTCCCTGGGAGAACGCACGGCGCGCCTCGGGCTGGTGCAACGTCACGCCGACCTCTGCCGCTTCAGGCTTGCCCCGCACTCCGTGCCCCTCCCTCCCTCCCGGCCTGAGTGAGCCAGAGTCCCCGAAGAGGCTGCTCCTTTAACCCTGTCCCATCTGAGCGAAGAACAGACGCCCTCCGGCGACCTACACGCAGAGGCGGGGCCAAATCCAAAGCTGAGACCCAGGAGCTGTGAGAACAAAGAAGAGAAAGGGAAACCTCTCCCAGCAGCCTCAGAAGCAGCGGATTAAAGCTCCACAATCAACTTGATGTACCCTGCATCTGCGGAATACATGAATAGACAACACATCATCCCAAATTGAGGAGCCCGGAGTCAGTGCTGTGCCTCTGAGGTGGGAGAGCCAACTTCAGGACACTGGTCCACAAGAGACCTCCCAGCTCCACATAATATCAAACGGTGAAAATCTTCCAGAGATCTCCATCTCAACACCAGCACCCAGCTTCACTCAACGACCAGCAGGCTACAGTGCTGGACACCCTGAGCCAAACAACTAGCAAGACAGGAACACAACGCCACCCATTACCAGAGAGGTGGCCTAAAATCATAAAAAGTCCACAGACACCCCAAAACACACCACCAGACGTGGACCTGCCCACCAGAAAGACAAGATCCAGCCTCATCCACCAGAACACAGGCACTAGTCCCCTCCACCAGGAAGCCTACATAACCCACTAAACCAACCTTAGCCACTGGGGACAGACACCAAAAACAACAGGAACTACGAACCTGCAGCCTGCAAAAAGGAGACCCCAAACACAGTAACATAAGCAAAATGAGAAGACAGAAAAACACACAGCAGGAGAAGGAGCAAGATAAAAACCCACCAGACCTAACAAATGAAGAGGTAATAGGCAGTCTACCTGAAAAAGAATTCAGAATAATGATGGTAAAGATGATCCAAGATTCTATTTCCCAGATCCAAAATCTTGGAAATAGAATAGACAAAATGCAAGAAACAGTTAACAAGGACCTAGAAGAACTAAAGGTGAATCAAGCATCGATTAAAAACACAATACATGAAATAAAAAATACTCTAGATGGGATCAATAGCAGAATAACTGAGGCAGAAGAACGGATAAGTGAGGTGGAAGATAAAATAGTGGAAATAACTGCTGCAGAGCAAAATAAAGAAAAAAGAATGAAAAGAACAGAGGACAGTCTCAGAGACCTCTGGGACAACATTAAACGCACCAACATTCGAATTATAGGGGTTCCAGAAGAAGAAGAGAAAAAGAAAGGGACTGAGAAAATATTTGAAGAGATTATAGTTGAAAACTTCCCTAATATGGGAAAGGAAATAGTTAATCAAGTCCAGGAGGCACAGAGAGTCCCATACAGAATAAATCCAAGGAGAAATACGCCAAGACACATATTAATCAAACTGTCAAAAATTAAACACAAAGAAATCCTATTAAAAGCAGCAAGGCAAAAACAACAAATAACACACAAGGGAATCCCCATCAGGATAACAGCTGATCTCTCAGCAGAAACTCTACATGCCAGGAGGGAGTGGCAGAACATAATTAAAGTGATGAAGGAGAAAAACCTGCAACCAAGATTACTCTACCCAGCAAGGATCTCATTCAGATTTGATGGAGAAATTAAAACGTTCACAGACAAGCAAAAGCTGAGAGAGTTCAGCACCACCAAACCAGCTTTACAACAAATGCTAAAGGAACTTCTCTAGGCAAGAAACACAACAGAAGGAAAAGACCTACAATAATGAACCCAAAACAATTAAGAAAATGGGAATAGGAACATACATATCGATAATTACCTTAAATGTAAATGGACTAAATGCTCCCACCAAAAGACACAGAGTGGCTGAATGGATACAAAAACAAGACCCATCTATATGCTGTCTACAAGAGACCCACTTCAGACCTAGAGACACATACAGACTGAAAGTAAGGGGATGGAAAAAGATATTCCATGCAAATGGAAACCAAAAGAAAGCTGGAGTAGCAATTCTCATATCAGACAAAATAGACTTTAAAATAAGGACTACTAGAAGAGACAAAGAAGGACACTACCTAATGATCAAGGGATCGATCCAAGAAGAAGATATAACAATTGTAAATATTTATGCACCAAACATAGGAGCACCTCAATACATAAGGCAAATACTAACAGCCATAAAAGGAGAAATCGACAGTAACACACTCATAGTAGGGGACTTTAACACCCCACTTTCACCAATGGACAGATCTTCCAAAATGAAAATAAATAAGGAAACACAAGCTTTAAATGATACATTAAACAAGACGGACTTAATTGATATTTATAGGACATTCCATCCAAAAACAACAGAATACACATTTTTCTCAAGTGCTCATGGAACATTCTCCAGGATAGATCACATCTTGGGTCACAAATCAAGCCTTGGTAAATTTAAGAAAATTGAAATTGTATCAAGTATCTTTTCCGACCACAATGCTATGAGACTAGATATCAATTACAGGAAAAGAGCTGTAAAAAATACAAACACATGGAGGCTAAACAATACACTACTTCATAACGAAGTGATCACTGAAGAAATCAAAGAGGAAATTAAAAAATACCTAGAAACAAATGACAATGGAGACACGACGACCCAAAACCTATGGGATGCAGCAAAAGCAGTTCTAAGAGGGAAGTTTATAGCAATACAATCCCACCTTAAGAAACAGGAAACATCTCGAATAAACAACCTAACCTTGCACCTAAAGCAATTAGAGAAAGAAGAACAAAAACATCCCAAAGTTAGCAGAAGGAAAGAAATCATAAAAATCAGATCAGAAATAAATGAAAAAGAAATGAAGGAAACGATAGCAAAGATCAATAAAACTAAAAGCTGGTTCTTTGAGAAGATAAACAAAATTGATAAACCATTAGCCAGACTCATCAAGAAAAAAAGGGAGAAGACTCAAATCAATAGAATTAGAAATGAAAAAGGAGAAGTAACAACTGACACTACAGAAATACAAAAGATCATGAGAGATTACTATAAGCAACTCTATGCCAATAAAATGGACAACCTGGAAGAAATGGACAAATTCTTAGAAATGCACAACCTGCCAAGACTGAATCAGGAAGAAATAGAAAATATGAACAGACCAATCACAAGCACTGAAATTGAAACTGTGATAAAAAATCTTCCAACAAACAAAAGCCCAGGACCAGATGGCTTCACAGGCGAATTCTATCAAGCATTTAGAGAAGAGCTAACACCTATCCTTCTGAAACTCTTCCAAAATATAGCAGAGGGAGGAACACTCCCAAACTCATTCTACGAGGCCACCATCACCTTGATACCAAAACCAGGCAAGGATGTCACAAAGAAAGAAAACTACAGGCCAATATCACTGATGAACATAGATGCAAAAATCCTCAACAAAATACTAGCAAACAGAATCCAACAGCACATTAAAAGGATCATACACCATGATCAAGTGGGGTTTATTCCAGGAATGCAAGGATTCTTCAATATACGCAAATCAATCAACGTGATACACCATACTAACAAATTGAAGGAGAAAAACCATATGATCATCTCAATAGATGCAGAGAAAGCTTTCGACAAAATTCAACACCCATTTATGATAAAAACCCTGCAGAAAGTAGGCATAGAGGGAACTTTCCTCAACATAATAAAGGCCATATATGACAAACCCACAGCCAGCATCGTCCTCAATGGTGAAAAACTGAAACCATTTCCACTAAGACCAGGAACTAGACAAGGTTGCCCACTTTCACCACTCTTATTCAACCTAGTTTTGGAAGTTTTAGCCACAGCAATCAGAGAAGAAAAGGAAATAAAAGGAATCCAAATTGGAAAAGAAGAAGTAAAGCTGTCACTGTTTGCAGATGACATGATACTATACATAGAGAATCCAAAAGATGCTACCAGAAAACTACTAGAGTTAATCAATGAATTTGGTAAAGTTGCAGGATACAAAATTAATGCACAGAAATCTCTGGCATTCCTATATACTGATGATGAAAAATCTGAAAGTGAAATCAAGGAAACACTCCCATTTACCATTGCAACAAAAAGAATAAAATATCTAGGAATAAACCTACCTAAGGAGACAAAAGACCTGTATGCAGAAAATTATAAGACACTGATGAAAGAAATTAAAGATGATACAAATAGATGGAGAGATGTACCATGTTCTTGGATTGGAAGAATCAACATTGTGAAAATGACTCTACTACCCAAAGCAATCTACAGGTTCAATGCAATCCCTATCAAACTACCACTGGCATTTTTCACAGAACTAGAACAAAAAATTTCACAATTTGTATGGAAACACAAAAGACCCCGAATAGCCAAAGCAATCTTGAGAATGAAAAATGGAGCTGGAGGAATCAGGCTCCCTGACTTCAGACTATACTACAAAGCTACAGTAATCAAGACAGTATGGTACTGGCACAAAAACAGAAAGATAGATCAATGGAACAGGATAGAAAGCCCAGAGTTAAACCCACGGACATATGGTCACCTTATCTTTGATAAAGGAGGCAGGAATGTACAGTGGAGAAAGGACAGTCTCTTCAATAAGTGGTGCTGGGAAAACTGGATAGGGACATGTAAAAGTATGAGATTAGATCACTCCCTAACACCATACACAAAAATAAGCTCAAAATGGATTAAAGACCTAAATGTAAGGCCAGACACTATCAAACTCTTAGAGGAAAACATAGGCAGAACACTCTATGACATAAATCACAGCAAGATCCTTTTTGACCCACCTCCTAGAGAAATGGAAATAAAGACAAAAATAAACACATGGGACCTAATGAAACTTAAAAGCTTTTGCACAGCAAAGGAAACCATAAACAAGACCAAAAGACAACCCTCAGAATGGGAGAAAATATTTGCAAATGAAGCAACTGACAAAGGATTAATCTCCAAAATTTATAAGCAGCTCATGCAGCTCAATAACAAAAAAACAAACAACCCAATCCAAAAATGGGCAGAAGACCTAAATAGACATTTCTCCACAGAAGATATACAGACTGCCAACAAACACATGAAAGGATGCTCAACATCTTTACTCATTAGAGAAATGCAAATCAAAACTACAATGAGATATCATCTCACACCAGTCAGAATGGCCATCATCAAAAAATCTAGAAACAATAAATGCTGGAGAGGGTGTGGAAAAAAGGGAACACTCTTGCACTGCTGGTGGGAATGTGAATTGGTACAGCCGCTATGGAGAACGGTATGGAGGTTCCTTAAAAAACTACAAATAGAACTACCATATGACCCAGCAATCCCACTACTGGGCATATACCCTGAGAAAAACATAATTCAAAAAGAGACATGTACCAAAATGTTCATAGCAGCCCTATTTACAATAGCCCGGAGATGGAAACAACCTAAGTGTCCATCATCGGATGAATGGATAAAGAAGATGTGGCACATATATACAATGGAATATTACTCAGCCATAAAAAGAAATGAAATTGAGCTATTTGTAATGAGGTGGATAGACCTAGAGTCTGTCATACAGAGTGAAGTAAGTCAGAAAGAGAAAGACAAATACTGTATGCTAACACATATATATGGAATTTAAGAAAAAAAAATGTCATGAAGAACATAGGGGTAAGACAGGAATAAAGACACAGACCTACTAGAGAATGGACTTGAGGATATGGGGAGGGGGAAGGGTAAGCTGTGACAAAGTGAAAGAGCGGCATGGACATATATACACTACCAAACGTGAGGTAGATAGTTAGTGGGAAGCAGCCGCATAGCACAGGGAGATCAGCTCGGTACTTTGTGACCGCCTGGAGGGGTGGGATAGGGAGGGTGGGAGGGAGACGCAAAAGGGAGGGGATATGGAAACATATGTATATGTATAACTGATTAAATTTGTTATAAAGCAAAAAAAAAAAAAAAAAAAAATATTTTCCCTGTGCAAGTAAAACGTGGCTCTCAGCAGGTGACCACCTGCATCTTCTGAGAAGGGCCTGATGTTGCACCTGTGTTTATTTTTGCAATGAATGCCTGCAGTGGCCACAGTGTCTCCTCCTCCCTAAAGATTTCCAAATCGCATTTTCTTCTAGATAATAAAGAACAAGCTGATAAATATCAGCCCTGGATGTGAGGGGATGGGGGCTGTTTCATCCCAAGTCTAAATCCATGCTGTCACCTAGTGGATTCCCCCGGCCCCACATGAGAGAAACAAGGATTTTGTGTTAATGAATAGAAACCTTGATGCAAATTTACCTGGCAAACCCTCGGAATGAGCATTAGCTGTGTGTCAGGCGGTGAGCTGAGCAGTTCACACACATTATCTCAGTTAATTCGCAACACAAATTATCATGCACATTTTCCATGAGGAAAAGGGCTCAGAGAAGTGAAGAACCTGCTTCACTGGCAGAGCCATTGGATAAATAAATGAATGAACAAATCAGTAAAGGCATGCAGGCTTAGTTTATGTGCACTGCATTCAGATAAACTCTGCAGAGATTCATAATCCTGGGGGAGTTTGGGAATGGATAGGTGGAATAGCTAACATTTATTCCCCCCCTGGAGGAATCCTCCCTCCGGCTCCCGTAGAATCATCCACTGATTATAGGACCTTTGCTGTTCTGTCTCTCCTGGCACCTGACTTGCGACCTAAGCTCAAAGCCAGCTGGCAGGCCACTCCCATTCTGCTCTTAGGAACTGGAACTGGGAAAGAGTTCCTGTGAATGGGGAACCCGAGTGACTCTCTAGGAGGAAGCCGATCAGAAAGGCAGGAGGTGCACAGGTGTGTGGAGTGAGAGGGAGTTAGGAGGGCAACTGCCTGGGCTCCTGGTAGCTTCCAAGCCCTGGTGCCAATTGGCGTGAGGCTTATGACGGGACATGTGGTGTGTCTGCAGATGCTCCCCAGCTCCAAGGAGCTTCTGGTGGGGCTGCGATCACAGGACCCTGGCCACCCCGCCCCAACATGGACAGAGATGGACATGCAGCCCAGACGAGCCGATCACATTTGCTCTCCAAGGAATGTGGTTGAAGCTGAGTGTCCAGTGGTAGCACCTCATTCCTTTCCTCCTAAAGGCCTGGACGCCTCCTTAGTTTATTTCTCTTGAGTAAGTTTCTACTGTTTGTAACCAAACAAGCCTACTGGCATCTGCTCTTGTTATTTAAGTAAACTAGTTTGAGTGGCCTCTTGCCTCTCAACCAGAAAAGCCCCTAGAATACGTGAATCTCCAGCTGTGCGTCACTGATGCATCTGTGGATTCCTCTCCAGGCACTTTCCCTCCAGTCGCCACACAGATGGCTCCTTGGATGTGCTGACGCTCTGCTATGGACGGGACAGAAGGCCTGGGCGATGGCCAAAGCTCTCCCTTTGGGGCACCACCTCCAGAGGGGCCAAGCCCTTGACCTCACCTGATGTGGCAGATGTGATGCTGCCTGGGAGAAACGTGGTTGGCCCTCTCTAGAAAAGAATCACCCTCTTCCCCAAACTGCCTCCCAGCCACGCTCACCCACTTGCTACTTTTTGTGGATGGAGCTCTAGGGCCCTGCAAATTCAACGCTTCTCCCTCCCTGCTGGTCAGGCCAACCTCCCGCTCAAACCCCGAGGCCACCACCCCTCCCTGTACTTGTAGCGCAGCAGTGAGGGCTGAGCCCTAAACCGGGAGGCAAACAGTCATGACGACTCCAGCTGGGGGCAGTTCCCCACCTGTCACCTTGTTTGTTGTCCCCACCCAACCATCCCATGAGAGCAATGTCTCCATTTCCCAGATGAGGAGACAGGCTCAGAGAGGTTAAGTAACGTCCCAGATATAACGTCCCAACATATCTGGTTGGGGACGGAATCTAGATGCCGTTGAAAGGCAAAGGCACCAGCACAGCCTTCACCTCCAGCGAGAGGGAAGTCTTTAAAGCGGTGATTACATCTCTTCTGCTCCTGCTCCGAGAAGCCAGGCCCCCGCAGGCGCTGGATCCGGCCTGACCCCTTTGGCCCTAGAGTGGGGCACAGGTTACTTGGCTGAGGGAGTGGCAGGTTTTCCCATCACACTTGAACTCTCTACTTCCCTCAGGACTGACAGATCCATTGATGAAGCCGTCATGATATAAACAGTCGGTTTCACACTCTGTCAGCTTTCCTGTTCCATCTTGCTCAAACCAGTTACCACTGGAGAGGATGTACTTCAGTCCCTCACCCACAGGCTGTTCCCTCTCCGCACCCTCTGCCCTGATGTCCTGAGAGTACAAGTTGCTAATCTGATTGGCCGGAGTCCAGGACATTCCCTGGGCCCTGCATCACCAGTGGCCAAGCTTACTCCATCTTAAGAGTCAGTGCACCTGTGCTCCCTGAGCGCCTGTTACGAGGTAAAGCCAGCCTTTGTGAGCAGGCATGACCAGGTTCTTCTTTCATAGTTCTTCCATGTTGGTAACTAAGTGGGCAATCAAGCTGAAGGCAGCAGGGAGCTCCCATCATACCCTCAGCCCAACTTTGAATGCTCCAAAGCAGCTTTCCCTCTAGCTCCGCTATAAATTTTTTTTCCTGTTTATCTGGTGGTGTACTGGTAAATGTTTGACAACCAACTCTTTATGGAGGTTGGGAAGGGTGGAGAGGACAGGAACAACCCTGATTTGTACATTTGCCAATTTCCGTAGTGTAAATACTCTCATTGTGGCCAGTTTTAAGACATCAACGTGACATTATTAGGAAGGAATGTAACATTAGCACAATGTTCTATAGTATTTCTGCTCTACAGACCCAAGAGCCATAAATAATTTCCAGTGTAGGTAATTGTAAAATGTAGCAAAATAATTAGGGAGTGCTGAATTTTGAATATTTATTACCTTAGTTTTAAATATAGTCTAATTGTAAGTTGATATAGTTTAATTTTTAACAATGGCTGTATTTAACAACCAGCTTACAAAATTCCTGAAAATTTAACCACTGGCTCTCACGAGCTGTTCAAGCTGGCTCCAGCACGCTACTCTATTATTCCTCTGCACAGGGTGCTCGCTCAACTGGGACCCCATCCTGTTTTCATCTGCCAAGCATCCTCCTCTTTGGGGAACAGCCTCTTCCATTCCATTTCATTCTGGAGGGGCTGACAATCACAGGACCTGCCTTCCCCACCATCGTGATAACAGGATCTGTGACCAAAGCCATGGGATGAAGGGATAGGTGACAGGGCTGGGTGTGGGCATTCCTGGGACCTTGGCTGTGACACCATAATACCGTCAACCCCATTCTCACTTGGGAAATTGTGGGAAACAACTCAGCTGACCCCCAAACTATGTCCTACCAGTATTGAGCCTAATGTTTCCTTCTGATAGCTCACTAGGGCTTCCCCTGTACCTGCGCCCCATGCCGCGGGACAGCCTGGGTGAACCTTGACAGGCCTGAGTTCCAGTCCTGGCTCTGCCATTCCCTAGCTCTGTGCCCAGGAGCAGCAGGGGTGGCGGAGGGGGGTGGGTGTAAGCTACCTCACCTTTCAGAGCCCCTGTTCCCTCATCTGTAAAACATGCCAAGAGCGGTTCCTATTTTACAAGGTGCTAGTGAGAATTCGATTGTTCACATCAACTGCCTCCCTCTGTGTCCAGTATGCACTTAACTGGTGGCCAATTTTCGAGCCTGGAGGGATGGGGGCGGGGGCTATTGGGGCTCTGGAGAGGAAATGGGAAACAGGGCCCCACTGGACAGCTCTGTCTCCACCTGAGCTCCGCGCTGGGTTTTCTTGATGCCTAGTTTATTCTCATTTATTCTCATTAGAGTCTCTAGCTCCCCTCTCTGCACTTGCCAGCCTGCAGTTTTCTAGAACAAGGGAGCCTCTCTTGTAACAACCAGCCTGGGGCACTGGGAATCTGGCTTCTTCCTGGAGAGGGGAGACAGGGCCTGGAATGCCCAGGGTGGGCAGACTCCCATGGGTAGAACAGAGATTGCAAACTCTGGGGGGACTGTTCAGCCTTTATATGTCCTGCATTGGGTTTTGGAAACACCGGAATTCATTGCTAAGATTTACAACCCAAGAGCTTTTGCCTGACACTGGGCCCACACTCCTGGCTGGGCAGCAGTGGCTGGAACTGACCCCGCCGTCAGGCAGGGGCTCTGGGGCTTGCCAGCCTCCCCCTGGCTCCCGGCACCACACCCAGGGTGTCCAGCTGGGCCTCAAAGGCATGCACATTTGCATCCTCAAGCTAGAGGTCGCTGCACAAACTTAGGGGCAAGTGTATGTAACATCCAGGGCTCCCACCACCCCATCTACCCATCTATCAGCGTCTGCACCCTTATACCGCAGATACAACCTCCCGCTATTACAGATAAACCATCTCTGCTTCCATCTAAAGCCAATTCCTCTGCTGTAAACTACACCCAACCCCGCTAGTTCACTCAAGGATACCATTCCAGCAATTCCTCATCTCTCTGAAACCGTGGGTTAAATCCATTTCACCTGCCTTCACTAATCAAGGTCGTTTTAAGACTTGCATGTCCTCCAAGCAGCACAAAGCTTAAACAGTAAGATTTTTGCCTGAGTTTTTGTCCAGAAACTTGGAATCAGCTGTGTCTAATTCGATCTGAGTGGGTTAAGACTGGATAGGACCACTGACCCTCTAACTGGGCCTGTGCCAGTGTCCGCTCAGTGACTTTTTTTTTTTTTTTTTTTTTTTTTTTTGCGGTACGCGGGCCTCTCACTGTTGTGGCCTCTCCCGTTGCGGAGCACAGACTCCGGACGCGCAGGCTCAGCGGCCATGGCTCACAGGCCCAGCCGCTCCGCGGCATGTGGGATCCTCCCGGACCAGGGCACGAACCCGTGTGCCCTGCATCGGCAGGCGGACTCTCAACCACTGCACCACCAGGGAAGCCCCCGCTCAGTGACTTTCTGACATCAGAGGGCTAAAACCTCCACCCTCAGAACACGCAGAGGCCTGTAGCCGAGTTACACCCGAGCAGAAGGACAAGTACCGCACCTTTTTCCGACCACCTTCCCATGCTCCCCACGCCTCCGGCCGCCCTGAGTCTTTATTCACTACCCCATAAATACCCCAGCCCCTTACCTTGGGGGGCAGACCAGGCCGGACCTGAGGCTTGTTCGCACAGCTTCTCATCTGGCTGCCTCGCAAATCAGCCCTCTCTTCGCTGCAAACCTTGGCGTGTCAGCATTTGGCTTGCTGTGTGTCAAAGGAGCCTCTTCTACCTCGTCAGTTTTTCTCACTCTACTGGGTCATTCTCCAACAGACCACAAACGTCTGGTCATTTACCCCTTCTTAAAAAACCATTCTCTCAACCCCGCTTACCCTGCCGGCTCCTGCTCAGATCTCAGCTTTCCTTGAAGCTAAGCTCCGTAAACAATCATCTACACCTGCTGTCTCTAGTTAGTCTGCTCCCGTTCTCCCCACAAACTACTTCAGTCAGGGGTTAACCCCCATCGCTCAACCAAAACTGCTCTGGGCAAGATCGCCGGTACTAAATCCATGTTGCTGAATCCAAAAGCGAATGCTCAGGCTCCTCTCACTCGGCCGAGCAGCATTATTTGTCAGAGCCGGCGGCTTCCCCCTACTACACCCCTTCTTAACCTGTCTTCTAAAATACCCGGCTCACTGCTTACTCCTATTCATTCTCCAAACTTGATGGATTCTTTGCCTTTGATCTACTGTGCTGCTGGCATAGTGAGGGCACAAGGGAGTCTGGATGCCAAGCACCAAAACGTTACATTGGATGGAAGATTTTGTTCTATCAACTACGTTACCCTTTGCATGCTCCTGCGCTGAGCTGTGGCTCCTCCTGGCCGTAGAGGCAGCACCTGGCAGAGGAGCGGCGGCCACAGCGGGTGCCCCATAGGGGGACCCAGCAAGGGGGAAAGGGCAGAAATGCTGTACCATCGCTTCTCGCTTAGCTGAATGATTAATTCCCACAGCCTCCTAGCTGCTTTCTCTGCGTCCCTCCTTACCCTGTTCTCAACATAGAGCAAGTCAGATCCTGTCACTCGTCAGCTGAAAACCCTCTAACTACTTCCCATCCCACTCGGAGTAAAACCCCAAGTCCTTACCATGGTTTGTAAGGTCCCGCTCAAATGGCCCCTCTCTGTACTCGTCCCTACCACTCTCCGCTCACTCCTGCTCCAGCTGCTGACCCTCAAGCATCCCACCTTCAGCCTTCGCACCGGCCCTTCCCCCTGAAACATGCCCGCAGGGTATCACCTGGCTGTCGCCCTTAACCTTTGTCAAACCTTGTTTAGATGTTCCCTCTTCAAGAAACCCTGCTTTCCTCCTACCCTTGGGACCATCCTCATCCCTACTCTTTTTGTTTTCCCCTTAGCCTGTCATCTTCTGATACCATATTATGGTTTACTTATATTTATTGTCTGCACCCCCAGCCCCAAGAGCCTAGGAGGGCACCTAGCACATAATATGCACTCAAATATTTCTTGACTACGTGAATTTCTAGGAAGGACCGTGGCTTTGATCAGATTATCAAGGAGTTTTGTGCTCCAAAAACCATTTAAAAACTAAAAACATTTCCAAGGACTAAAGCTGCTGGAAACAAACTAACCCCTTGTTCCAGTCCTCAAAGATCCTTTCCGAGCAGGGTCACGGCAACAGGTCCAAATATATGTTGCCCTTGGCTTTTCCCAATCCCCCCACCCCGACTTGGCAGTGTTGGGGATCCCCTCCTCTCCTGAATGCTGGCTGGGCAGCAGCTTCCAACCCCCGTGAGAGTGCTTCCCCAGCAGCAGCACAGACAGGAGAGAGACCATGAGCTTTACCTCTCAGGTGGGCACTGTATGTAGAGTTTGTGCTGAGAGCAACGAGAACAGCAGTAAATACAGAACAAAAAATAACGATCTCTGAAATGACAACAAACGGGGCACATTATCTAAGCACTAACACCTAAGGAGGCTGCTGCTTAGGCTCTGGTGGGCAGCTCCTCCGGAGAGAGAGGCCGACTTCTTTCCAGGCTGCCTCGTCTTCAGGGAGAGAGGCCGACTTCTTTCCAGGCTGCCTCGTCTTCAGGCCTCGTAACTTTTCATCTTTCAGCGCCTTCAAGAATTTATCTGCAGGAGGGCAAAACAAACTTAGCTGTAGGAGACATAAGGGCTTTTTCTAACACTTCCAAAGCAAGCTCTGGGAAGCAATTGTGTGCTCCATACATGAGGCCCAAACCCATTATGACCCAAGGTGGGTGAGGGGAAAAAAACCCTAACAGCCAAAACACGTCAAAGTGGAGAATAGGTGGTTGAGAAATCCAGGACTCAGAAAAACCCAAGTATTCCAGGAGTTTTCTCCCCGAGGATGTGAGGAAGGAGACATTACAGGGTGCCTGATGAATTGGGGACCATTCCTATGGCCCCATGGACCTAAACATGTCTGTTATTTCACAATAATGGGGATGGTCTTTCTAGAACCATCTGCCCTTTTCCAGTGGTCAGGGGCTAGCCTTAGCCAGGCCAGGTGTTGAGAAAGACAAAATCTGTGGAACAGCCTATGGCTGTTTGGTCCTTCTGGGAGTAGAATATTCTACAGTGCAACTTGGTCTTTCTGGGATTAGAATTGGGTTTAACAACTTTACTCTCTAACAGCAAGGACTCAGTCTGCGCACTAGAGGAATCCTGCCCACATCAGCACACCTGGTTTTCTCTGGTCTGCCCAAGACTTCAGACCTCAGACCAGATGGCAGAGGCGAGGACCCTGGTGAAAGGGCGGCCAGGGGTCACAGGAGGCAACCTTCCAGCACTGAGAAATTGAGGACCCCAAAGCTCCTCAGCGAACATCCTTGGGCCTTCTGGGTCTTACACCTCCCCCTACAGATCAACTGACCCTCACCTATTTCCCCCTCCTCCCATTGAGGACCCCAGTTTAAGAAAAACACTAAAAGTCAGGTCTCTAGAGACAGGGGCTGTGTATCTCGGTGGGGTGTGTGTGTGTGTGTGAAACTCCAGGGTGTTAGTGTCACTGTGCAGGAGGCTTAAAGTTCAACTTGGGGGTTGTGATGGACAGAGTTCCAGGTTTAGAGGCTCAGAGTCCAGACTAACAAAAGGGCTCAGGACGGAGGGAGGTTGGAATTTGGGGCAAAAGGGGCCGTGAAGTCCAGATTTATGGTGAGCAAAGGAATCGGTTGAAATCCAGGATGGAGTGTCAGGGTTCTGGGGCATCGGTTTGGGATCAGGGGTTCCTGGGAGCTGGAGTCTGAGCCCAAGGCCACACTGTGGGTGAGGGGCTCAGGGGGCCTGGAGCCAAGGAGGGAGCAGAGGCAGGCTAAGGGTGGGCTCGGCCGAGGTTACACACAGCGCTGGGAGTCGAAGCCGTCCCCAGTGATGGTGAGCAGCTCCAGCTCCTTAATCCGGATCTCCAGCTCGCACAGCTCCTCGGGGTGGGAGGCAGAGGCTAGCCGGGGGGTCGTGGGGCCGGGGGCCAGGGGCGAGGCAGCCACCTCGGGCCCCGGCGGTGGCGAGTAGAAGAAGCGCAGAGGCTCGTAGGGGGTGGAGGCCAGGCCGGAGGGCCAGGGCGGGGGACAGGGGTGCTCACTGGGGGAACCCAGGCCGGGCGACGGTGGCGGCAGGGTCGCTGGGGCCAGGAGCGCCTGGGGCAGAGGCTGGCCCCCAGCCGCCCCGCCCGCCGGCGCCTCTCCCGCCTTCAGCGGCGCGAAGAGCTTCTGCCAGATGTTGAAGTCGCTGAGCGGGGACGAGGAGATGCCGCGGTCATAGAGGGACGGGAAGTAGAGGGCCGGGGCCGGCCGCTGGCTCATCGTGGGGCTCTGGCTGCCGCGCCGCCCCTTCGGCATCTTTTGAACGGGAGGCTGAGTCGGAGGAACCCCGTGCCGGGACACGCGAGCCCTGGCCCCGAGACACCCGGGTTCTGAAGTTCCACAGGCCACGCCCCGAGGGAGAACGGCCCCCACCCTTTCGCCCGGCCCCGCCGCAAACACTCGAGATTCTAAAGCCCCGCTGGCCGCGCCCCAGAATATGACCCCGCCCACCGACGCGCCCCGAGAGTGAGAAAGGCCAGCGGAGCAGCTGGAATGGGAAATCCCGCACGTGCGCCCTGATGTGCGGCCCGTCCCCTCCGGGCGCTCCCCCAACATCCTCGATGACAGCAGCTCCGGGTCCTCGAGATCCCGCCCCACGACTCCTCCTACCGCCCCTAAATTCCGCAAGCCTCACTCCCGAGCTATTGAACCCCTGGCGCCTGCTCTCGCATCCCGCCATAACTTCATGCAAAAGTAGGAAGCTGGGAGCTGGTCAGAACTCCGAGAGAAAACTTTCTTCAGTCTTCCTCTCCTTTTATAGGGAGAAAAAGAATTCCTAGAAACTTGCCCCCTGCCCTAGCAGACTTCCCTTACCACTGCTCATTGCACAGAAGTTTAGGGGCGGGAGTGTCTGACTTTTCCTCCTCCACAAGGGAAGAAGAGGGTAGATGGGAATGGCTGTTAGAGCCAACCCATGTTTCTACCAAATTTCCCAGTGTTATGGACGATTCTGGAAAAAAGGGACCCTGGTATGGATTTGGAATAGATCTGAACTAGGTGTCTTCAATGAAATGTAGTTTAGTTCTCTTCCTAACATTCATTATCAGGAACTAATAGGCAGTAAACGAACCACCAAAAGGAAATCCTGCAGAACGGCCCTCGAACAGCTCAGCTATTCTTTACGGTGACTTGGACATACTGTCCAAGGGACATGCCCAGCTCATATAGATGAGTAGTCTGTACTAGTCATAGACTGAGTGTGAGTAAATTTCCTTGAAAACGTCTGCCTAATGATATTGATGTAAATGAACAAAGATGGGTGGGGGCCAGTTTAGACTGTTGGCCAGTCAAGATCTGAGTCTGTACCAGCTCCACTAGCAAATGCTGTGTGTGTGTGTGTGTGTGTGTGTGTGTGTGTGTTTGGCAGCAAAGCAGAGAGAGTCAGATATCCAAGGTGGACAAGTTGCTTGACTTCTAAGATGGATTTCTGTAAAATAAAAATAAGAGAACCAGGCTGCCTCATAGGGTTGTTTGTGATGATCAGATGGAAGACAGAATAGTGTGGGTGAAGCACTTGTAAACTTAGAAACTCTGTCCAAATGTAAGGAGCAGCAATCCCCACTGAGGGGCTTGTCTGAAGCTGAGAAGATTTTCCTTCCCACACTTACCTGTAAGCTCCTTGAGGGCAAGGGTCCAGCCCAAGGATCCTATAATGCTGAGCATATAATAGGACTCAATAAATATTTGGACACTTTTAAAACAGTGTTATGTGTTGTGGGAACTGAAGGGTTCACAATATACCACCCCCAAATATGCCACTTTGGCATAAGGATTATTTTAAGTTGGCAATTGAAAAAAGCAGACACAGGAGGAACTTCGTCCTCTCCTTTTACGGCCTAAAAGCAGGCCATAAATTTCCCTTTGTAAAGGTAACAAAATTTCCTTTGTAAAGAAAATAAATTTCCCTTAGTGAAGGTGTTCCCAACACTCTCTCCCGTGCCAGGAAGAAGAGATGACTCTTATTACTGGAGATGGCACTAACTTGAGCCTGCATAACAGACCTTACCAAACAACCCTTATCTTCCATAAGTTTCCCCCATATACCTACCTTCCCACTATTTACCTAGAAATTAAAAGGCCTAGAAATCCAAACCCCTTTCCCTTTGTCTTATCATTTGTTCGCAATTTAACACCCTTTGTTGAAATGGTTTCTGAGCTCTCAAGCCTAAATAATTCTTTGGGTTTTCATTACTTTTCTGTAAGGCCCACATATGCATACATAATAAATCTTTTCTCCTGTTAATCTGTCTTTGGCTACTTTAATTCTCATGACCCAGCTACTGAACCTAAGGGAGTAGGGGAAAAGTTGTTTTTTCCCATTCCTACAGTAGTAGGAACCATAGTAGTGGTAAGAACCAGGGTTTGGGACTCAGACCTGGGACCGAGCCCTGGATCCACTATGTGTTTGGCTGTGTAGGTTGAACCTTTCTGAACCTGTTTTTCATCTATATAATGGGAATAGTAATGGTACCTAATTGCTTGGATTGGCAAGATTAAATGAGACAATCTAAGTACCTGGCCGTAATACCTACTCAGTAAATGTTAGCTCTTGTTATTACCTATTGAAGATCCTTAGAATGGAAAGAGATTTTGCATTATGTTTTTTATAGTTTATTTTTATTAAACTAGTATTTACTACTACTAATATTATAAAATAATAAAATAATAAGATTAAAGAATATTATTAAACTATTATTTTTAATTAATTAATTTTTGGCGGCGTGGGGTCTCTGTTGCTGCGCACAGGCTTTCTAGTTGCAGCGAGCGGGGGCTGCTCTTTGTTGCGGTGCGCGGGCTTCTCATTGCGGTGGCTTCTCTTGTTGCGGAGCATGAGCTCTAGAGCACGGGCTCAGTAGTTGTGGCGCACGGGTTGCTCCGCGGCATGTGGGATCTTCCCGGACCAGGGCTCGAACCCGTGTCCCCTGCATTGGCACACGGATTCTTAACTACTGCGCCACCAGGGAAGCCCACATTATGTTTTTTACATGATGTGATATAATCACATGTTTTTACTTGTATTTATCCATTCAAAGAGAAAAGGCTTCCAGATGTTTTTTCTTAACCCCAAGATAATCTAGACAGATTTGATACTGGATGGCTTGCTTATAACACAGTGGTATTAGACAATGGGTTAAAAAGGTTGTTTCCTCTAACAAACATACTACAAGAAAACTCAGACGCCACAATGAACAAACACTGAGATAAACCCCAGTTTGGAGGTGAAGTCCATATGGGGTCATAACAAACCATGGTAGTTAAGGCAGAACCCTACCGATTATTTCTGCAAACAAAGGTCTGGGAAATTCAAGTTGCTAATGAAAAGATGAGCAGGCTTGCATCCATTTTAAACAGAACTTTTCTCTCCCTGGGGTCTAAAGCTCTTGTATCACCTGCCTCTTCCCCAAAATCTCCATTAAGTGCCATCCTGTTGGGACTAGAGGGATACAATTCCTAACACCCCTGCCCCCTGCCTGCATTTGCAACCAACTGAGAAAGACAACACAGGAGTCCTTTTTTGCTGATAAACGTCAGCTGGAGGATGCTGCTATCGGTCTGGCAACCAGGTGGGCTTACTGATACTGCACCTCTCAGGTGAGCTCACCCACCCAGCGCAAGGCCCTCTGGGAAAACCACGGGCCTTGTGTGCACGGAAAGGGCCTTTACTGGCATGGTGAAGAGCTGGCCAAGAGCCGACCTGGTCCTTTCTCCAAACTCACTAAGCAGGGCAGTCCTTCCTCCACTCTCTGGAGAAGAGGGGCCAGGAGGGTCACTCTTAAGAACCATGACACAGCGGGATGTAAGTTCCTCCCAACACTCTGATTTAAATTTTCTATTTAACCCAGGCTGCCTCACTGCAGTTGGGGTTTGTAATTTTCCATTGCCACAGCCCTCTCCAGAAGGTCCTGGGAGTACCTGGGGTGCTGTTCGCCTGGTTCCCTCCATCATGGGACTGCTGGAGATGGTACAGAAAGCCTCCCCTGGGAGTCCCCTTCCCCTCCATCACTCTAACTCTGCATCTAGACACACTGCTGGCCATCACACCTTTACTAGGGTCTCTGCCTCTTGAGGGGTGTGTCACGATTTGCCATGCCTGCCTTGGCTCCGGGTGGCTTTTAGGGACACGCAGTGTTTGTGGCTTGGAATACAACGGAGTTTTTTATGAAGAGAATGTTTGTGTCCCACCCAAATTCCTATGCTGAAATCCTAACTCCCAGTGGGAGGGTATTAGGAAGTGGTTAGGTCATGAAGAAAGAGCCCTCATGAATGGGATGAGTGACCTTAGAAAAGAGAGCTCCCTTGCCCCTTCCACCACATGAGGGCACAGGAGACAGCCACCTATGAACCAGGAGTGGGGTCTCACCAGACACCAAATACACTGGAGCTGTGATCTTGGACTTCCCAGCCTCCAGAACTATGAGAAATAAATGTTTGTTGTTTAAGCCACCCAGTCTATCGTATTTTTGTTATAGCAGCCTGAACCAACTGAGACAAGAGTCGTGTTTGAATCAGGACCCCTTGTGACTCTGCGAAAGTCATGCTACCTCCCTGACCCTCCATTTTCTGACCTATAAAATGAAGATAATATCTACGTCACAAGGTTGATGTATTTGATGAAAATATGTATAAGCAGTACCTGGGACACATCACGGGTGCTCAATGAGGTGTGACTATGATTAGTATTCAGTTACACATAGATTCCTTAATTCACCATTAGGTCCTGGTGAATTGATGAGAAAAATGGAGCAGGGGATCCCTCCTCGAAAATCAAACCCACTCCAGATTGAAAAGCCCTACACCCTAGAAGCTGATTCCCCGTTGTTTTGATGAAGACAGTGGTAGTGAAACCGCAGAATGCGTTTCGGGACTTAGTAGAGCATAGGTTCTCCTGTCTTGGCACAGAATTCAGCGAGAGGCAGAGTGACAGGTAAGGAAAGAGTTTATTAGTAAAGGACGCTTGTGAGAAATACAAGCTGGCAGGCAAGGGAGTGACACCCCGAGAACTTAGTGGGCTACAGTTTTATAATGAAAGGAAGAGTGGAGAGGGGGGGAAGAACATCTTCCTCATTCTTGAGTAGACATCAAGCTTCCATCATTAGCTCCTCCTCCACAGAAGGGTGTGGGGGGGCGGGGTTTCTTGTCCCTCTATAGTCAACCCCGAACCGTCATGGTGCTGTGGAAATGAGCAAAAAGGTGGTAACATATAGTAAGATATGGTAAATCATCTCAGGTTTCGGTCTAATGCCACCTTTCTCCTATATTTCTGCTCTTACTACAAGCAGAAAACTCCCTTTCTCAAGGATCATTAACTTGCTGACTTCAATGGGCGTGATGTAGGACTCATTCCACAGTTGTTTTATTGTTTGGGGGCATGTCTCATGCTTCTGTGGCATGGTTTTGTTGCCAAGCATGTCTGTGTGGTTTTGTTGCTAGGCAAGCCTGCTTGGTTTTGTTGCTAAGCACGCCTGCTTTCTTGAGTGATCATGAACTTACAGGGGTCTTCCATACTGTTCTATTTAAGATCCCCTTTGGGATGAACTATTTAATCACCTACTTTGTCCCTTTACTCTGTCCCTATAGTAGTAAACACATAAAGAGAGGCTACTGTGTGCCAGGTACTTGTCTTCACTAATTTCATCTTTCTGACAACCCCTAGAAGTAGGTGTTGTTATCCCCATTTTCCAGGTGAGGAAACTGAGGCACACAAGGTTAAGTAACTTACCTGAGGTCCTGTGGTTGGTTAGCATCAGAGCTAGTGTTCCACACAGGCAGGCTGGCTCCAGCGCTCGGTCTCTTCACCACTCCCTGCTACAGCCTCCCAGCAGTTCTCTCAGCCCTCAGGCAAGGCCACCTTCCCGCCCTCTGGCTTCCCGTCCTCTTCCTGGCAGGGGGCTGGCATTAACTGGAAGTTGTTTGTGCCACAGTTCAAGGGCCCAGCTATTCTCGGAAGCATGGAACAGGCTTTTCTTTATTACTCATTTGAAGTAACCATTGTGTTGGTCTGAACCTGGGGGTGGGTAGGGAGCAGGCATTCCCACCTCCCTTCCCAGCACCCACGATTTCAAGAAAGTTTCTAAAAAATGCAGCCCAGCCCTTATTCTTGTTTCTCTTGGTGGATGTGTTCTTCTGCATTTGCAGAGTAAGTAGTTTTTAATAAACTGAAGCCTGGGAGGTAGATTCCCTGGCATGGAGAGTACAGGGGTTTGGAAGATAAGAGCTGAGTCTAAGTCCCATCAACCAGCATGAACTAGCTATGCAACCTTGGGTGAAATAATTTTCACTAACACTTATTGTCCACTTACTGTGTTTTCATGTATCCTGACAGTAACACTTACCGGGGTAGGTCTGTCAGAATTTTCTGTTTACAAGCAACAGAGGTTGATACTGAGGATTTACACAGAGGTCTGTGAGACGGCTCATGGAATTAAAAGCTTAAGAATTAGGTTTAGGGCTTCCCTGGTGGTGCAGTGGTTGGGAATCTGCCTGCCAGTGCAGGGGATATGGGTTCAAGCCCTGTTCTGGGAAGATTCCACATGCCCCGGAGCAACTAAGCCCGGGTGCCTCAACTACTGAGCCTGCGCTCTAGAGCTTGCGAGCCACAACTACTGAGCCCACGAGCCACAACTACTAGAGCCCGTGCGCCTAGAGCCCGTGCTCCACAACAAGAGAAACCACCACAATGAGAAGCCCGTGCACCGCAATGAAGAGTAGCCCCCGCTCACCTCAACCCGTGCACAGTAATAAAGACCCAACACAGCCAAATATAAAAACAAATAAATAAATAAATTTATTTTTTAAAAAAAGAATTAGGTTTAGAAGGTGCAGAGAACAGGGCAACTTTTGGGATCCAGGTAGGAGGAAGGAATCAATAGCCTGTTCAGTGTGGCCAATGGGGTGGTAGATGTTATTGGCTGGCTATTCTCAATGACTGTTTTTAACCCTTTTTTCTTGCTGCCTTCCCCTACAGAGGCTGGAAATTCTGCCAGCCCCCTTGTAGCTAGGGGTAGCCATGAGACACAGTTCCAGTCAGAAGACATGAAGAAGATACCTGGGAGCTTTCTGGGAAAGATTGCACTTTCCTGATAAGAGGGACAGAAACAACTGAAGCTTTCGCCTCATCTCCTTTGCCTGCCTAGAACCCAGATGCAATGCTGGCACTTCTGCAGTCACTTTGTGATCAGGAGGGAAAGACCAAAAATAGCACAAATATCCCAGCCCAGACATCACTGAGCAGCTAAAACAACGCTAGTGGCTGCCCACCTCCAGATTATTTATGCAAGAAAACCAGACTCTATCTGATTAAACTACTCTAAATTGGGTTTTCTGTTACTTGTACCTTTCCTGAGACTCACAGCTTCAACCAAAAAATTTTTATCAACCCTTGCATAATTCAAGACTCAAATTCCCGGAGAGAACATGCCTGTCTTTTGGCTAGAGGAGGGCAGACCAATTTTATGAACAGTTCCACCAAGACTGCACTTAAAGGGTGAAAGTAATTCCCCAAAAGGTAATTACGGCTCTGTTACAAGAGGGGAGGAGGAGAGATGCCGAGTGGCCAAAAATCAAATGTCCTTTACTGTAGGTACCATTGTTACAACTGATGACGATACAGAGGCTCAGAGTGGCGAGGTAGTATGCTCAGGACCTCAGAGCTAGCCAGTGATAGAGGCATAAAAAGGACTCTTTACAACTATGCTGCATATGTACGGCTTTTAAGTAAATGTCTGTTGCAGCAGGGTTTTACTGTAAACCTAAACTAAAAAAAAAATCTCAAAGCTACTTTATTCACATAATATATGCATTATTTCCAGTCCAATTTTTAGTGTACTCTTAACTGCTTCCTATAGCTCAGGGAGGAGGGGGTTTAGTTAGCAACTGTCAGTTAACCCTTCTCACTCGTAGTGGTCTTCATCAGGGATGTCTGGTTGCAAAGAACAGAAACTTTCTCAAACTAGTTCAAGCAACCACACTAGTTCAAGCAATCTTACTGAATCCAAGGGCAAGTCACCTGTCCCACCGAGTCACCAGCCCCACTGTCCCACTCAGTGAAATTGGCAGGGACTGTAGTTTGTAAACATTCTGATGGGTTTGGGTATAGGCAATACTATTGCATAGTTACTGAAAAAAATTAAATGAACTCATATAAATACAGTGCCTAGACTAGTGCTGGCACACGGTTAAGCCCTCAAGTTGTGAGCCACTATGCTCCCTGTTCAAAAATTTGGAGCCAGTCCCATTTTGTCTACCCTAGTAGAGTTTACAAATTACAATGCTAAGGTTCCAGTTCTGGTCATAGCACCATAAGCCAACACTGCTCACATACAGGATCAGCATGCTGGGGTTGGCTAACTTGCACATGGCCGATAATAGCAAGGGTGGGAATAGCAGCACCCCCAGGGAAGCTGATCACAGGAAGGAAGCTCCCTACTCCACAGTCAGAGTCTTGAGTTTCCCAGGTCAGTGCACTCGCCCCCTGTAGGGATCATGCTGTCCTGCCCCCTCTCCCAGAGGCTCTGGACTCCCCAGCTGCCAGGTGGGAAAAGAACATCCTTACCTACAAGGGATCCTTGTAGACACTGACCTGTAAGTTAAGTACTGTGGTCATTTATTTTATTCCAAAACAACATGTGCCTATGAATAGGAAGCTTTACATTTATTTAGATAAATAAACAGTTTATGATGAATAATCCTCTAAGAAAATGTTAAAGATCATCTCTGGTCAGCTTCTACTTTGGTCAAAGCCAGAGGTTAGTAAACACACTGTGGTTCCCTGTAGATTCTGAGACCCCTGTAGCTTCAACAACCCTGTGCTCCAGGTAACTTATGTTTTTATTTTAGTCCACTTCCCACCTGCTGGACACTACAGATGCATGACCTCAAGCCTCACAACAATTCTCTGAGGTAGGTGTAGGAAGCCAGAGCTCAGAGGTGTTCAGAAAACTTGTCCAGGGACTTCCCTGGCGGTCCAGTGGTTAAGACTTCACCTTCCAATGCAGTGAGTGTGGGTTCGATCCCTGGTCCAGGAGCTAAGATACCACATGCCTCACAGCCAAAAAACCAAAACATAAAACAGAAGCAGTATTGTAACAAATTCAATAAAGACTTTAAAGATGGTCCACATCAAAAGAAGAAAAATCTTTAAAAAAATAAATAAAATAAACAAAAACTTGTCCAGAGACATAGCCAATTAGTGGAAGAGTCAGGATCCAAACTGAGGCTACCAAAGTCAAACTCCATGCACTTAACAGCTACTATCCTGAAACAAAATATTTACAAGAATCAGTGGGCCTCTTGAAACAGACTGGCAAACACAGTGTTCTGAAATTACCTCCTGTTTCTGGAAAGGTCTAACTAGGTATGTAAAGCTCACACCACTGGGTAATCTAACTGTCAGTAAAAAACAACTGTACTTAATATTTTCCTTTCTAAGAAAAGGCAGGAATTGATTCCTTCAAAGCACAAAGGCACGAGGGTCCCATTCCAGGTTTCTTTCCGGAGTCAGACTGGAGTACATTTAGAGCAGTACATTTAGGGCAGCTGAGTGGCTGACCTGGGGAATTGAGTGGGCATCCTAAACTTGCCAACATATTAACCTGGTGACCTTGAGCAATTCAGCTAACTTCCCCAGATGAAGTTTCCTCTTAAGCAAAGTGAGATGATGACAGTACAGATAAAAATACTCTGTAATGACCTATAAGGGAAAAGAATCTAAAAGAGTGGATATAAGTGTATGTATAACTGATTCGCTTTGCTGTACAGCAGCAACTAACACAACATTGTAAATCAACTATACTCTAATAAAAATTAATTTGAAAAACTACATGTAAAACACGACGCATAGAACCTCACACTAGAAAGCACCCTTCATCTCAGTGCACAGCATGTCAGTACAACCTCCAGTCATCTCTGCGCCTTCTCAGCACATCAGCATCCCTTAGAGGGAACTATGAGCATTAGTCAAGATCTGTTTGGAAGCAGCAAGACCAATGTGAGCTAGTTGACTTTCAATATTGATGAGGGACTTACAATGTGCAGATAAATAATCTGGCCCTGCTGAGGGTTCAAACTCTCAAGGGGCCCAAAGTCCAAAACATGTGGGCTGGCAGGCTCTTATTTTATCAGGACACACACTGCATGATGTTAAGTCACGGGGCCAACTGCAAGGACACAAAAGTAGACCTGTACCTCGAAGCTCAGTACCTCCCAAAGTTGGACACTGGGCCAGTATCCTTCAGGACATACTATGAGTTCCACTTATCTACCCACTGGGTGTACCTTGCATCTATCTATAGCTCATCCCCCAAAAGAGATGATCCAATGGGGTTATCACCACCCAATACTGAATCCAAGACTATAGACTCTCCAACTCATCTGGCCTTTGCAGTATTGCCTCCGGGTCCAGACATCTAACCCTTAGTCTATGGTATCAGTCATAGCAACTATCTGCAGAAAGAAACCTCGAAGCTTAAGGCCATTTATATGACCCTTGCTGATTGACTCCCAGCAGCCCTCTCCCCAGCTCCCCATTTAGCAACACCCAGATTCTGCCTTAGAGAATTACCCCCTTCTCAATGTACTCTGGCCCCAAGGTGGGCACGAGACCCAAGAAAGCAGTCAGTCTCACCCTGGCATCTGAATCTTGAAAGAGATTTCTGGAACTGCCCAACTCCTGGCTTTTTTTTTTTTTTTAATCTCTCTGACTGACTCTTCTGCCCTCCTCTTCCACTTTTAAGGGTGTGTGTGATTACATTTGTTTCACCTTCTCCCTATTTTATTTTATTTTTATTATTTTTAAATAGCTCTTTATTAGAGTATAATTGCTTCACAATACCGTGTTAGTTTCTGTTGCACAGCAAAGCGAATCAGCCATATGCATACACGTCCCCATATCCCCTCTCTCTTGCGTCTCCCTCCCATCCTCCCTATCCCACCCCTCTAGGTCATCCCAAAGCACCAAGCCGACCTCCCTGTGCTATGCTGCTGCTTCCCACCAGCCATTTTACATTTGGTAGTGTATATATGTCGATGCTACTTTCACTTGGCCTCAGCTTCCCCCTCCCACTCCACATCATCAATTCCATTCTCTATGTCTAACTCTTTTTTTTTTTTTTTTTTTGGCGGTACACGGGCCTCTCACTGCTGTGGCCTCTCCCGTTGAGCGGAGCACAGGCTCCGGATGTGCAAGCCCAGCGGACATGGCTCACGGGCCCAGCCACTCCGCAGCATGTGGGATCTTCCCGGACTGGGGCACGAATCCGTGTCCCCTGCATCAGCAGGTGGACTCTCAACCACTGCGCCACCAGGGAAGCCCTCTATGTCTAACTCTTTATTCCTGCCCTGCAACTAGGTTGATCAGTACCCCCCCACACCTTTTTTTTTTAGATTCAATATATATGTGTTAGCATACAGTATTTTTTCTCTTTCTGACTTACTTCACTCGTATGATACAATCCAGTTCCATCCACCTCACTACAAATAACTCAATTTCATTTCTTTTTATGGCTGAGTAATATTCCATTGTATATATGTGCCACATCTTCTCCATCCATCCATCTGTTGATGGATATCTAGGTTAGTTCCATGTCCTGGCTATTGTCAATAGAGCTGCAATGAACATTGTGGTGCATGTCTCTTTTCTTTAAATTTATTTTATTTATTTATTTTTGGCTGCTTTGGGTCTTCATTGCTACACACGGGCTTTCTCTAGTTGTGAGCAGGGGCTACTCTTCGTTGTGGTGTGCAGGCTTCTCATTGCAGTGGCTTCTCTTGTTGAGGAGCATGGACTCTAGGCACGTTGGCTTCAGTAGTTGTGGCATGTGGGCTCCAGAGTGCAGGCTGAGTAGTTGTGGTGCACAGGCTCAGTTGCTCTGCGGCATGTGGGAGCCTCCTGGACCAGGTTTTGAACCCATGTGCCCTGGATTGGCAGGTGGATTCTCTTTTTTTTTTTTTTTTTTTTTTTTTTTGTGGTACGCGGGCCTCTCACTGTTGTGGCCTCTCCCGTTGCAGAGCACAGGCTCCAGACACACAGGCTCAGCAGCTATGGCTCACGGGCCCAGCCGCTCCGCGGCATGTGGGATCTTCCCGGACCGGGACACGAACCCGTGTCCCCTGCATCGGCAGGCGGACTCTCAACCACTGCGCCACCAGGGAAGCCCCATGTCTCTTTTTGAATTATGGTTTTCTCAGGGTATATACCCAACAGTGGGATTGCTGTGTCATATGGTAGTTCTACTTTTAGTTTTTTAAGGAACTTCCATACTGTTCTCCATAGTGGCTGTATCAATTTACATTCCCACCAACAGTGTAGGAGGGTTCCCTTTTCTCCACAGCCTCTCCAGCATTTATTGTTTCTAGATTTTTTGATGATGGCCATTCTGACCGGTGTGAGGTGAAACCTCATTGTAGTTCTGATTTGCATTTCTCTAATGATTAGTGATGTTGAGCATCCTTTCATGTGTTTGTTGGCAATCTGTATATTTACTTGGGAGAAATGTTTATTTAGGTCTCCTGTGCATTTTTGGATTGGGTTGTTTGTTTTTTTGATATTGAGCTGCATGAGCTGCTTGTATATATTGGAGATAAATCCTTTGTCAGTTACTTCATTTGCAAATGTTTTCTCCCTTTCAGAGGGTTGTCTTTTCGTCGTTTATGGTTTCCTTTGCTGTGCAAAAGCTTTCAAGTTTCATTAGGTCCCATTTGTTTATTTTTGTTTTTATTTCCATTTCTCTAGGAGGTGGGTCAAAAAGGATCGTGCTGTGATTTATGTCATGGAGTGTTCTGCCTATGTTTTCCTCTAAGAGTTTTTTTTTTTTTTGTGGTACACGGGCCTCTCACTGTTGTGGCCTCTCCCGTTGTGGAGCACAGGCTCTGGACGCGCAAGCTCAGTGGCCATGGCTCATGGGCCTAGCCACTGTGTGGCATGTGGGATCTTCCCGGACCGGGGCACGAACCCATGTGCCCTGCATTGGCAGACGGACTCTCAACCACTGCGCCACCAGGGAAGCCAGTCCCCTTTTTTCTTGATGATACTGGCTAAGGGTTTATCAATTTCGTTTATCTTCTCAAAGAATCAGCTTTTAGTTTTATTGATCTTTGCTATTGTTTTCTTCATTTCTATTTCATTTATTTTTGCTCTGATCTTCATGATTTCTTTCCTTCTACTGACTTTGGGTTTTCTTTGTTCTTCTTTCTCTAGTTGTTTTAAGTGTAGGGTTAGATTGTTTATTTGAGATTTCTCTTGTTCCTTGAGGTGAGATTGAATTGCTATAAACTTCCCTCTTAGAACTGATTTTGCTGCATCCCATAGGTTTTGGGTCATTGTGTTTTCGTTGTCATTTGTTTCTATGTATTTTTAAATTTCTTCTTTAATTTCTTCAATGATCTCTTGGTTATTTAGTAGTGCACTGTTTAGCTTCCATGTATTTGTGTTTTTTTACAGTTTTTTTCCTGTAACTGATTGCCAATCTTATAGCATTGTGGTCAGAAAAGATGCTTGATTCGATTTCAATTTTCTTAAATTTTCCGAGGCTTGATTTGTGACCCAAGATGTGATCTATCCTGGAGAATGTTCCATGTACACTTGAGAAGAAAGTGTATTCTGCCACTTTTCGGTGGAATGTTGTATAAATATGTATTAGATCTATCTGGTCTATTGTGTCATTTAAACTTTTGTTTCTTTATTTATTTTCACTTTGGATGATCTGTCCATTGGTGTACGTGGGGTGTTAAAGTCCCCTACTATTATTGTGTTACTGTCGATTTCTCCTTTCATGGTTGTTACCATTTGCCTTATGTATTGGGGTGCTCCTATGTTGGGTGCATGAACATTTATAATTGTTATATCTTCTTATTGGATTGATCCTTTGATCATTATGTAGTGTCCCTCCTTATCTCTTGTAAGTCTTTATTTTAAAGTCTACTTTATCTGATATGAGTATTGGAGTATCTGATACTCCAGCTTTCTTTTGATTTCCATTTGCATGGAGTATCTTTTTCTGTCTCTTCACTTTCAGTCTGTATGTGTCCCTAGGTCTGAAGTGGGTCTCTTGTAGACAGCATATATATGGGTCTTGTTTTTGTATCCATTCAGCCAGTCTGTGTCTTTTGGTTGAGGCTTTTTTTTTTTTTTTTTTTTTTTTTTGCGGTACACGGGCCTCTCACTGTTGTGGCCTCTCCCATTGCGGAGCACAGGCTCCGGACGCGCAGGCTCAGCGGCCATGGCTCACGGGTCCAGCCGCTCTGCAGCATGTGGGATCTTCCCGGACCGGGGCACGAACCCGTGTCCCCTGCATCGGCAGGCGGACTCTCAACCACTGCGCCACCAGGGAAGCCCTGGTTGAGGCATTTAATCCATTTACATTCAAGGTTATTATCGATATGTATGTTCCTATTACCATTGTCTTAATTGTTTTGGGTTTGTTTTTGTGGGTCTTTTTCTTCTTTTGTGTTTCCCACTTAGAGAAGTTTCTCTAGCATTTGTTGTAAAGCTGTTTTGGTGGTGCTGAATTCTCTTAGCTTTTGCTTGTCTGAAAAGCTTTTGACTTCTCCATCGAATCTGAATGAGATCCTTGCTGGGTAGAGTAATCTTGGTTGTAGATTTTTCCCTTTCATCACTTTAAGTATATCCTGCCACTCTCTTCTGGCCTGCAGAGTTTCCACTGAAAACTCAGCTGATAACCTTATGGGGATTCCTTTGTATGTTATTTTTTGTTTTTCCCTTGCTGCTTTTAATATTTTTTCTTTGAATTTAATCTTTGTTAGTTTGATTAATATGTGTCTGTGTGTTTTTCCTAGGGTTTATCCTGCATGGGACTCTCTGTGCTTCCTGGACCTGGGTGACTATTTCCTTTCCCATGTTAGGGAAGTTTTCCACTGTAATCTCTTCAAATATTTTCTCAGACCCTTTCTTTTTCTCTTCTTCTTCTGGGACCCCTATAATTCGAATGTTGGTGCATTTAGTGTTATCCCAGAGGTCTCTGAGATTGTCTTCAATTCTTTTCATTCTTTTTTCTTTATTCTGCTCCTCGGCAGTTATTTCCACCATTTTGTCTTCCAGCTCACTTATTTGTTCTATTGCCTCCATTATTGATTTCTTCTAGTGTATTTTTCATTTTAATTATTGTGTTGTTCATCTCTGTTTGTTCTTTAGTTCTTCTAGATCTTTGTTAAACACTTCTCGTATTTCTTGTATTTCTCATTCTGAGATTTTGGATCATCTTTACTCTCATTACTCTGAATTCCTTTTCAGGTAGATTGCCTATTTCCTCTTCATTTATTTGGTCTTGTAGGTTTTTACCTTGCTCCTTCATCTGTGACATATTTTTTTACTGTCTCTCTTTTTTTTTTTTTTTTTTTATGAGTGGGATTGTGTTCCTGTTTTACTGGTTGTTTGGCCTGAGGCTTCCAACACTGGAGTTTGTAGGCTATTGGGTAGAGCTGGATCTTGGTGCTGAGATGAGGAACTCTGTGAGACCTCACTCCGATGACTATTCCCTGGGTTCTGAGGTTCTCTGTTAGTCCAGTGATTTGGACTCAGAGCTCCCACCACAGGCGCTTGCCCCCGACCCCAGGCTTGCAAATCAAGATCCTGCAAGCCACGTGGGGTGACCAAAAAAAAAAAAAAAAAAGAGAGAAAGAACAAAGTAAAAAATAAAATTAGACTAGGAGACTCACAGATATGTTAGCAAGAATGTAAAAATAAAAATACAGATGAATCAACAACTGGAAGGTACATCAGTACCAAAATAGTAAAAAAGAGGAGGGAAAGGAAAAAAAGCGGGGGAAGGCCTTGGCTGTGGAGGGCGGGGCCTAATCAAGGGTGAGGTTTGGGCAGTGGGCAGGGCCTATGCTCAGGACCCACAGGGCTGGAAAAGGCCCTGGGGGCTGTGGGGGGTGGGGCTTAGGCTCAAGGAACAGAAGGGGCCCAGGCGTGCCCCCCACCCCCATCTGAGGGCAGCGGACCTCACCTGGGAGCCCAGCAGGCTTCCTGGCTCGAGTGGGCGGGGCAAACACCCTCCTCTCCTCTCCTGCTCCTCCAGTCTGGGGTCTGGGAGCACCCCTCCCGCCTGCCTCTCCTGATCTCCCTGGCTTCCCTATGTCCCCAGGTCCAATGCAGTCGGGCGGGGGTGGGGGTGGGGGTGGGGGATGGGGGAGCCTTGGAGGGCAGGCGACCCGCCTGGGAGCTCAGCAGGCTCCCCGTGCCCAAGTGGGCCAGGCAATCGCCCTCTGCTCCTCTCTGGCTCTTCCCGGAGAGTCCCTCCCACATGCCTCTCCTGATCTCCCTGGCCTCAGGGGTGCTGATCTTATCTGCTCCACTTCTCCTCCCCGCTCGGTCCCCCTACGTCCTACTGGTTCACTGTGGGGTTCCTCCTGTCTCCTTGGGGGCGTCAGAGTACCCACCAGCGGCCGGCAGATGCCCTATTTGTGGGGAGACGCTATCTCCGCATCTTCCCACACCACCATTTTGACTCCTCCTTTCTGGCTTTTTTTTAATGTTTTAAATTTTTTGGCTGTACTGCATGGCTTGCAGGATCTCAGTTCCCTGACCCAGGATTGAACTTGGGCCACAACAGTGAAAGCACTGAATCCTAACAACTAGACCACCAGGGAATTCTCCCCAACTACTGGTTTTTTGCAGTCTGGTTGAATGCCCCTTCAAAGTTCCCCCAAATTCATTTTCTGCTTAAGTGAGTCAAAATTGGTTCTTGTTCCTTGGAACTAAAAGGCACTGTATGAAATGAGCCACTTTGCTGTGGGCATGGTCAGTACTTTCTTGGGCAGAAAAAGTTCTATTGAGGAAAGAGTCACACCTAGTATTTTGTCTTTGAACAGAAGATTAAAGAGGATGTAAGGAAAAGCTCTGAGCCAATAGGGAACACAGAACACCAAGGTAATGCTAGGTTTTGATGAGGAAGCCTCTATTAGTCTGTGTTTAAGTAATGGCATCAACAGAAGAAATCTGATACTGTCCAAGATCTCTTCTTTCAGTTGCTACCATTGGGCGTGTCACCTATGTTGTTATCCTTTGGGCCAATCACCACACTCATGCGTTTGATGAGATTTTATTTTCAGAAAGGCAGTATTCATTCTGGTTTGTCCAACAGATCACGTAATCAAGGAGTTTTTTTGGTTCTTTTTAATGTTAATAAATTCCACTCTCATCGGCAAAAGTCAGACTATGCTGTTAAATACAGCCAAGACTGTAAGCATACAAATGTCATTGTCTACTGGATCTTAAATTATTCACCAGTACCCACAAGAGGCAAAACTTTGTCCTCCTGAAAAGGTGTATCACTTTTTAGGAAACCGGTGGCGCTTCTGAAAGCCTCAGTATTCGTGATTACGCTAACAGCCCTTACAGATGTATTTTACACTATCTGTGCTGACTCAGCGAGGAGCCAACAGGCTGGATGTCGGCAGGTAAAACACATCCCTGCAGACCTGTTACTGTTCATGATGACATCTGGAAATCTCAAATCGTAAACCCAAAGGCTCTTCCTTTTCCATTCATGCATTATACACACACATAGGAAGAGTTTTCCTACCAGTAACATTTAAAATAAGCACCCTTAATAACTGCAAGTCACAAGTAACATAGAATATTCAAATGTTTAATTTTTAACTGTGTGTGACAAAGCTAAGACAGCCTACCATTCCAATAAAAAAGGCGGGGAGTGGGAGGGATAGTTTTAACACACCATTAATTTATGCTACTGAGTTTTTCTACTGAAAGACAGCAAAGAATACAAAATTTAGGGACAGAGGAAAACTCAGGTTTCAGCCTCTGGTACCTCTCTAAAGGTAAACCTTGTGCTTCCGTGCCCTGCCATCTGGAAAGCTTACCTCCTTCCCAGCCAGACACCTTCTAGCTGAGAATACAACAGTCATTAAGAATCTCATTGTCCCTGACAGCCCACACCTGGAACATGCACCATGCCTACCTGGCAATACAGGGGCCATGAAAGGCGAGAATAAAGCATGCCTTGTGAGAGACTGTTGAAAAGGAGCCCCCTGCCCCAGTCACCCAAAAAAGTACTGATCACATTAACTACATCCAAGGAACCAGAGGGAAATAGCTGAGGACTGCAGAGAATCTACTCGAGCTGTCAGTGCAAAGAACAGAGTAAGAAGCATGCAACTTTACTCAAATCACATGCACTTCACTCAAACTCTTCCCCTCCAACAGGTCTTCTCTGCCAACAGAACTGGTCTTCAGGGTCCCTCTGAGTTCCTCTCTCTAATCTAACTTGTTCAAGCTAGTTTTAGTCTTTCCCAACAGGATCCAGCTGGAAAATATAAAGCCTTTGGAATGCAGCAGCACAGGAAATAAGGAGTATACAGAAACAGGAGATTTAGGAGAAGCCCTCCTGGGGTAGATTTACAGACAAAAGCTCCAGACTGACACCAGCAGCAGGATGACCAGCAGAGCTGTTTTCCCTGATATACTCGTCCCGTCATTTTTGTTACACAGGTTCTCCTGGCAGCAGCGGTACTGAAGCTCCTTCTCCCCTAAGGCTTTCGCAATGGCTTCGAAACTGCAACGGTCAAACATCCAGCACTGGTAGTAAGTTTTTGTTGGCACTGTGGGGGAAATACACACACACAAAGATAAGCAATCAAGCAGGTAAAACTCTGCACCTGTCTTTAAACTCTCAGTTCTACTTCTTAGAACTTATCGTGGGGAAATAGAGATATTTGGGTAAAAATATGCATCCCAGTTAGCTTATAAAGGGGAACAATTAAGTAAATAATGATCCAGCTCTGAATGGAACTTTTCCATAAAAGCAGAGTCTCATCAGAGCCAATACAGTTGTGTGTATATGGAAGGCAACAGGCAATCATACTAATGTTTGAGAGAGTTACCAAGATTTTTAAACACATGCCCTCTTTGATCCAGCAATCCCACTTCTAGAATTTACTCTATGAAGTTACTTGAAAAAAGGTTAAGATATATGCTCAAGAATGGTCACTGCACTACTATCTGTAGCAGCAAGAAACTAAAAGACAAACAGTTGGTTAATAAAAAAGCACTTGGGTAAATTATGGTAGAGTTCCACACAACGAAGTTCCATGCAGATAAGGAATGCCACAGGACCATGTGCATTGACATGGGAGGAGTTTGAGGGTTTTTTTTTAATGCAGAAAAATAGTTAAATTGGACTTCAACAAAATTAAACTTTTGTGCTTCAAAGAACACTATTTTAAAAAACTAAAAAGACAAAACCCACAAAAAGTGAGAAAATGTTTGCAAATCATATATCCGATAAGAGTATAGTATACAGAATATATGAAACACTCTTACAACTCAATAATAAAAAGACAACCCAATTAAAAAGTGGGCAAAGGATATAGATACTTCTCCAAAGATATACAAAGGGCCAATAAGTGCATGAAAAGATGCTCAACATCATTAGCCATTAAGAAAATACAAATCGAAACCACAATGAGGATCAATTCACACCTATTAGGATGGTTATAGTCAAGAAATTGGAAAATACCAAGTGGTGTCAAGGAAGCGAAGAAATTGGAAACCTCAAATATTGCTTGTGGGAAGGTAAAGTGGTGCAGGTATCTTGGAAAAGTCTGGCATTTCCTCAAAAGGTTAAAAATAGTTACCATATGACCTAGTAATTCTACTCCTAGGTAAATATATCACCCAAGAGAATTGAAAACTACGTTCACACAAATGCTTATACACGAATGTTCATAGCAGCATTATTCAAAACAGCTAAAAAGTGGAAACAACCCATATGTCCATTAAATGGTAAATGATAAGCAAAATGTGGTATATCCATTCAATGGAATATTATTTGGCCATAAAATGGAATGAGGTACTGATATATCCAATCACATGGGTGAATATTAAAAACATTATACGCAGGGACTTCCCTGGTGGCGCAGTGGTTAAGAATCTGCCTGCCAGTGCAGGGGACATGGGTTTGATCCCTGGTCCAGGAAGATCCCACATGCCGTGGAGCAACTAAGCCCGTGCACCACAACTACTGAGCCTGTGCTCTAGAGCCCATGAGTCACAACTACTGAAGCCCGTGTGCCTAGGGCCTGTGCTCTGCAACAAGAGAAGCCACTGCAATGAGAAGCCCATACACTGCAACGTAGAGTAGCCCTCGCTCGCTGCAACTAGAGGAAGCCTGTGAGCAGCAACGAAGACCCAATGCAGCCAAAAATAAATAAATGAATAAAAAATTTTAAAAAAGAATAGATTATACACTTTAAAAAAACAAACAAAAAATTATGCTAGTGAAAGGAGCCAGTCACAAAGGACCACAACACTGTATGGTTCGACTTATATCTAAATGTCCAGAATAGGCAAATCCATGGAGACAGAAAGTAGATTAGTACTCCCTGCCAGGGTATGGGCGAGGGAAGAATAGGGAGTGACTGCTAATGGGTATGGGGTTTCCTTCTGGGGTGATAATAATGTTCTGAAATGAGTGGTGATAGTTGTGCAGAGTTGTGGATATACTAAAGGTCACTGAATTGCGCACTTTTGTTTGTTTGTTTGTTTTTCGGTATGCGGGCCTCTCACTGCTGTGGCCTCTCCCATTGCGGAGCACAGGCTCTGGACGCGCAGGCTCAGCAGCCATGGCTCACGGGCCTAGCCACTCCGCGGCATGTGGGATCTTCCCAGACCGGGGCACGAACCCATGTCCCCTGCATCGGCAGGCGGACTCTCAACCACTGCACCACCAGGGAAGCCCTGAATTGCGCACTTTAAAATGTACTTTGGAACTGAGATATGTGAATTATATCTCAATAGAAAAAAAGCCTAGATGCAGAACAATATGTAGAATGTGATCCATTTGTATAAAGTATATGTGTGGGGGTGAGTATACTACTTTTCTCTGGAAAGATTTCCAAGTAATTTAACAGTGTTACCCTCACGGAAGACTATCTTTCACTTCTACATTTCTCTGTAGATTGAGATTTAAAATAAAAAGTCACTGGATGAATTTATTTTAAACATAGCTTAAACTTCCTTTAAAAAATCATTAGATTATTCAGTAAAGCAGGAAAATTTCCCAAAAGAACATGCCATCATGGTCCCAATTTTTACACACAAAGGAAAATGCAGGCCAAAATATACAATGCCAATTAGCTTAGAGTGATTTTTTAATATTTAGAAAAATTATGTTAAATATTTTTAAAAAGTGAGAGTTGAGAGAGAAGAGAAGATAGTTAGTTGTGCTAGATGCTGGGGACACACAGATATAGAAGGTTGGTCCCTGCCCTGGAATCATTTTCATTTCTTCTGTGTTGGAAAGAAAAAAATACAGATGCCCATTTCCTTATTTAAGGCCAGTAACGAATTTATTCTATTTCATTCACAGCTCAGAACAAAACGTCTAAGTTTATAACTGCAGGTATAACTGTTCTATCCTCCCCCTCAGAGGAGATGAGTGTTTGGCCTGGATTTTAGTGAAGTTTGGTCAAGTGGCAGAGGCCAGATAAGAGTGTTCCAGTGACTCTACCTGCTTGGATCATAAATATTTAAGTGGATGCTTCTAATACTGTACTAAAGAATGCTGTTGAATAGGACAAGTTACTGTCTTACGTAGTAGTAATCAGGCTTTGGAACTGGGAAAGCATTAAAGTCACCAGAATGTTAATTAGGGAAGCCTAACAGCTTGGGAAAAGCAGATAGTAATTTATTAATAATTGCTACCAATTAATCACTTACTATGTGTCCTGCAGTGAGCCAAGCACTTTACTTGAATGATCTTATTTGCATAACAACCTTCAATGGTGAGCTTCTCACCAAAGCCACTATCAGAATCACCCAAGTAAAAGTGGATCATATCACAGAGTCACCGGAATGTTAAAGGTTCTCTCTCTGCTAGGCACAGCCTCCCCACTCTCTTTGAAGATTTGCCTTGAGTCTGCCTTTACCAAGCAGTAGTCCCCAGTTGCCTTAGGCATCCTTCAGTGTGTCCCTTATTTGAAAGGCCATTACAGAAATGATTGCTTGGCACTGTCATCAAAGGCTCTGCCAGACTCTAAGTACACGGTTTATATTTCCAGGACCTAGCCAGGACGCCAGTAAATAGTGGCTGAAGTAGCACCCATCTGTCTCTCTTCTAGACTGAATCTTCTATCACGCACATTTCTCCACTAAATGCCCCACTGACCCTGGGAGATAAGTATTCCTATTTCACAGCTGGGGCGAAAATGTGGCTAGATTAATTAAATAATTTCTCCAATGTATGCCTGGCCTTTGATTCGTGTTTATGACAGTGTGCCTCGCCTCTCCCAGGCTGATGTCAATCAGAGTCGGAGGGGCATTTAGATGTTCTGTTACTATCTGCCTTACTGTAAGGTCTGAATATCTGTATTTCAGGAACTGCTGTTACCACATGTCTAGCTGAAGTTTTGGGACCTATGTTCACGAGAAGAAGAAAACTATTTAAGATTCACAATATCCTTAAAAAAATAGATTTTCTACTTGAGAGGAGTTTTAGATTCACAGCGAAATTGAGCAGAAAGTACACAGTTCCCATAGAGCCCCCGACAGCCCCACCTCCACCCCAAACAACCTTCCTCACTATCAACATCTCCCGCCAGTACATTTGTTGCAACTGATGAACCTACATGGACTCATCATCATCACCCAAAGTCCATAATTTACATTTGGGTGCACTCTGGGTGTTGTACATTCTACAGCGTTTGACAAATGTATGACATGTGTACATCATTATAGTATCACACACAGTCCTAGCTTCGTTGCCTGAAAAATCCTGTGCCCCACCTATTCATCCCTCCCTCCTCCCCCACTTAACCCCTGGCAGCCACTGACCTTTTTATTATCTCCTTGGTTTTGCCCTTTCCAAAACATCACATAGTTGGAATCATAACGATGTAGCTTTCCCAGAGTGGCTTCTTTCATTCAGTAATACATATTAAAGTTTCCTTCATGTCTCTTCATGGTTTGATACTTCATTTCTTTTTAGTCCATTCTCTGGATGTACCACCGTTTATTTATCCATTCATCTACTGAAGGACATCTTGGTTGCTTCCACGTTTGGGTAATTATGATTAAAGCTGCTATAAACATCCGTGTGTAGCTTTTTGAGTGGACACAATTTTTTGACTCATTTAGGTAAATATCAAGGAATGCAACTGTTGAATCTTAGGGTAAGAGTACGTACTGTGTACCGATTTATATTCCTTCCAGCAATGAATGAGAGCTCCTGTGGCTCCATATCCTCGCCAGAATTTGGTGCTGTCAGTGTTCTAGACTTTGGCCATTCTAATAGACGTGCCCCATTGTTTACATTAATCATTTTTACAAAGCATAACAGTTCATTATAAGATGAGTAAATTCTGGGGAATCTAATGTACAGCATTATGACTGTGGTTAACAAGATTGTATTGTCTATTTGCAATCTGCTAACAGAGTAGATCTTAAGTGTTCTCATCACACACAAACAGGTAGCAATGTGAGGGGGTGGATGTGTTAATTAGATTGATTGTGGTAATCATTTCACAATGTATATGTATATCAAACCGCCATGTTGTACACGTAAACATATACAGTTTTTATTTGTCAATTATACTTCAACAATGTTGGAAACAACTAAAATGAAAGTTTAACCATTCAGGTAGGAAACAATGGGATTTGTTCTCTAGTCTAGTCTACTTCCCTCTTTCTTTCTCTCCACCTCTACCAGCTGACACACCCACTTCATCAATAAAAAACAGAGGCCGGAAGAACTTACTGGTGGCAAGACAGAGATCAGAGGTCAAAGCTTCTAACTGATAATCTAATACTTATTCTACATATAGTATTGCCTTTATTCTCTCATTTGGAAATTATACTTTTTGTAGTGGGGGTTCAAGAGACACAGACAATCAGGTTTAAGAAGAAGGTCTCTGAGCTCATAGATAATTGGTGCTCAAATATTTGTGGAGTGAATGACTATTCTCTCTGGCACCCTCACTATGCTTTCTACATTAACAATGAATTAATAGTCCCAGGTGAGGCAGAGGAACTGTCCCCTACAGAATCGAGGACCTTACATGTAGGCCTTGGAATCTGAGCTGTATTCCAGGAGTTTATATCAAAATTATGAGATACTCCTGTTCTTTAGACAGGATCATTCTAATTCGTCCTTACTTATTGAGGGATTTTTCCTCTCTGGGGAAGTGAAACTCCTCCTCCTTTCAATCAGCTTTTTCTGAACATGTGGGTCTCCCAAGCCTTTTATGAGTTTACCTGATGTGCTTAGCATTCCTTGAGGTGGACACTGGGAAGAATTTACATAGAGGGTATGAGTGAACTAACTTGAAGGGTATTTTTACTTTTATCTCTTAGAGATGGAGGTCAGGGGGTTGACCTTGTACACTAACTAAGCAGGTCCTGAAATAGCCACTCCTCACCAGTATCATTTCCACACACTGATTCAGTCCAGAACCACAGCCAGCCAAGAGCAGAGGGCATGCCTTTGCTGGTTTCTTGCCTCTGTCCACCATTTCCTAAATTCTATTTTAATAGGATTTATGGAGGAAGCGATTCCATAGTCTAACCAATTTGGAAAATGCAGATTTGACAAAATTTGTCAATGCTGACAGTTCCCTACCCCAAGCCCACGAGTTCCTTGTCCTCTGAGGCCACCAAGCCTCGGTACCTACTGTTGCCTTTCTTGGGAACACCCTTCCTCTCTTAGTCCTCTTACTTCCTACTTATCCTTTGAGCTCAGCTTGAGTCCCCTCAGGACTCTGTATGTATTAAATTCCCCACGGAATGAGACACGGGTATAAATAAAGACATCTGTAATAGCTACACAGGCCTCTTTCACAATTTTCATCATCTCCTTTCTTCATCTCTGTACCCCGATCTCCTAGCTCAGGCTCTGGCACAGGGCAGGCTCTGAAAAGTTTGCGGGGCAGCCAGCGTTGATGTTAAGAGCACAAGTGTTGGAATTAGATGGAGTCCCACGTTCAGATCCTGAGCTCGTTCCTTGACCTTAGTCTGTTGCTTAATCTGAGTCTCAGTTTCCTCATTTACCAAACGGGAATAAAATATTACCCCGAGTGGTAGATGGGAAATATTAAATAAAAAAAACAAATGGAAAGTGCTTAGCGCCGCACACAACTGGTGCTATTAAATGATAGCTATTGGGCTTTCCTGGTGGCGCAGTGGTTGAGAGTCTGCCTGCCGATGCAGGGGATACGGGTTCGTGCCCCGGTCTGGGAGGATCCCATGTGCCGCGGAGCGGCTGGGCCCGTGAGCCATGGCCGCTGGGCCTGCGCGTCCGGAGCCTGTGCTCCGCAGCGGGAGAGGCCACAACAGTGAGAGGCCCGCATACCGCAAAAAGAAAAAAAAAAAAAAAATAAATGATAGCTATTACTTGTTGAATACGAGTCTAACAAGAATGAGAGCGGCACAGATCTCTTCCCAGGCTCTCTTCATCCCATTGCACTCAGGAGGAGGGGGAGGGGGAGGCTCTTACCGGCTTTAACGATGAGACAAGTATCTTGATTACGTGAACAATTGACGGCCGTATTGCAGCCATTAGCTGGGTTAACACAGCTGTAGCACTGCAGGCTGTGACCTAGGATCAGGAAGAATGCCCGTCAGGACCTGGTAGACCAGCAATGACTCACCCTCCTGGCAGCAGAAGCAAGCCCACCAGCTCCATTAGTGTGGGTCAGAGGTCAGCAACTCAGCGTGGCCTTCCTTCCCACATACATCTGCAGCAGATATATTTTCCCAAGCTCAAACTGCAGTTGCAGGAGCAGTTTTTTGGACCCTGAGGCAAGTGCAAAGGGAATTTCCAGATTTCAAAATCCATTTAACTGTGCAATTGAGAAGCTTTCTCCTCCTTTCAACCGGAAGTGATTAATCTGCAATGCAATGACATATTAAAAGGAATCCATTAAGAGGATAAACTAACAGAATTCTATAAACACCTTCCAAGCAATGAATATGCTCTATCACATAACATTCTCACGGGCTGCTCATCGGTATTTGGCTGTGCCTATCTGTGTGGAGAGAAGCTCCAAGACGAGATGCATGAAACCTCATTACAGATCAGTATTAACAGATGAACATTTGCAACCAACTTGATGATGGGGAACACTAACTTTTGAATCCCAAAGTAAGCAAAATGTTATTCTCCCAGCAATAATTCCATTCTTCTCAGTAGTAGATCTGTATTAGAAATAATTGTACTCAATTATTACATTTTTGAATTCTGTCAATTAAAAACTTGGAGAAATTTGTTTTCTCTCTTATTTATATAAAAGCCTACATAATATCCTTGATTTTTGTCTCTTGGCCTGCAAAGCCTGAAATATTTACTATCTGGACCTCTGCAGAACAAGTCTGATGGCCTCTGGGATAAGGCGTCCTCACTGCAGCTGTTCTCTGCTGAGGGAACGACCCATCGCCAGAAGCAAACACAGTCAAGGGGCAGGCAGCAGCCATACACTTTAAACCCATGTGGGTGGGAAGACGTGCACAGTGACACTGAACACGAGGGTCGACTCATATCAGAAGCAAACGCCTCTGGTTCTCCAATTTGAAAAATGACTACCGCTCCCACTCATGTTCTTAGGATTCATCTTTGGTGGCTAGACTTCAAGTTTCACTGGATTATTTTCCCTTCTCTGTTTTTATAACAATGGTGATGGAAAAAGATGAGTCATACTCCACATTTGTGATGGGAAGAGTTGGAAGCAAGTTTTCCTGATTCATGTGGACATACTCTTTTCTACAATAAGAGATCACCTTCTCCCGGCCACATGGCTTCTGCCACGTAATCAGTATTTGGAAGTACCTATCGGTGTGAAAAGACATTTTCAAAGATGAAATATGTAAAATCTCATAGAAGAATGGCATGGTTTAACCAAGACGAAATGTGGGTTTTAGAACCCAACAGCTGACTTTTAGTTCTAAGGCCAAAGTCTAGGTTCATCACCAGGGAGAGGAATTCTCCAAAGGCCAGAAGTGGCTCCTCACTTCCTGAGCACAGATAGGAGTGAAGCTCTCTATAACTTCTTTTTTTTAAAATTAATTAGTTAATTTATTTTTTGCTGCGTTGGGTCTTCATTGCTGCAGGCAGGCTTTCTCCAGTTGTGGCGAGCGGGGGCTACTCTGTTGTGGTGCGTGGGCTTCTCGTTGCAGTGGCTTCTCTTGTTGTGGAGCACGGGCTCTAGGCAAGCGGGCTTCAGTAGTTATGACACACGGGCTCAGTAGCTGTGGCTCGTGGGCTCTAGAGTGCAGGCTCAGTAGTTGTGGTGCACGGGCTTGGTTACCCTGTGGCATGTGGGATCTTCCCGGACCAGGGCTCGAACCTGTGTCCCCTGCACTGGTAGGCGGATTTTTAACCACTGCGCCACCAGGGAAATCCCTATAACATCTTAAATGGCCAGGTCAAACCTTCAGACAGAGGAAAGAGAGCTCACGTTTGGAACTTCTGTGAGGCAGAAATATTCACAGCTAACACAGTGTTCAAATACCTAAACTTTCAATCTTCAGAGAATTGCTATAAGAGGCAGGCTCAAGGATCTCCATCCCCATTTTTCAAGAGAAAACTAAGACTAAGATATTAACTAACTTGTCAAAAGTCATATGGCTACTAAGAGGAGAGCTGGGACTCACACCCAGGTGATCAGTTCTGAAGCCCACGCTTGGTTTATTTACCGTGATGTTCTTCTAATTGTCCTGAGTAGGAAAGAGAAGAAACCAGGACCAATTATGGGGGAGACCAGGTCAGGGGCAAGCAATAAGTCAGTGGCTGTTTGATATTCTAGCTACTTAGCCGGGGTGGAGTGGATCTTCTTCACACTCCGACTCCCTCAGGAAAGACCTAAGTGCCCCCGAGACCTGTCACAGAACAGCTAACAGCGCCAAACCCAAGCCTGCTCCATAAACAAATGTAGACTGCTGGAAAGCAGGTATGACCAGGCTATTCTTACTACAGAAAATTCACTGGGTAGAAGAATTAAGACAATAACGTATGTTGTAACATAGCGAACCACATTACAAACCTCTGTGACTACAATCAACAGACATGGGGAGGGAGGGGGTCGTGACTTCTGTCTTTTCTCAGAAAGGGAAAATTTGTTCAAACATGCCCTTGGGCTACTTTGTTCTTTGCTTCAGTTTCCTCAACTGTAAAATGGGCATAATCGTACTGAGCCCTCACAGGATGGCTGGAAGGATTAAATGAGCCAGGGTCCGGTACAGGCCCTAGTACCTAGTAAGCGTTCACCATATGGGAGCTACTAAAGCTACAAGCTCTAAGACGTGCTCCAACATGCAGATGCCTCTGTAGTGCCCACTGCATGGCTACTTCCTTTTCTGCCTCCTGTCCCCACCCCTCAAGTAACAGTTAGTAGTACCAACATGACATAGGCAAAAAATGGCCTTTGATGTTTACAATGAAGCAAAGCAAGTAACACAGGTGTTCCTACTGTTAGAGGTAACTAGGATCTCCAGCAGGCAGGGAGGGGTGGCCCTGTGAAGGAGCTGGGGCAGACACTCTGGTGCCAGGCTTATTTGGGTTCAAATTCTGGCTGCACCACTTTGGTGTGATCTTTTACAAGTTATTTAATCTCTTTGGGCCTCAGTCTTGTCACCTGTAAAATGGCAAGAAAAATAGTCCCTGCTCCACAGGGTGGACATGAGGATTAAATAAGTAAATACATGTAAAATGCTGAGAATAGTGATTGGCACGTGAATGCTATGAGCAGCAGCAGCATTACATGGGAGAAGCCCAGGGCGGGCGGCTGGGCTCAGCACTCTAAAGATGGCATCCATCGGTAGCCCCAGCGGCTGGTGGTGAGTGGGGTGAAACTCAAGCAGCTCAGTGTAATCGCTCCCCACAAAAGCAGCTCTGTCACCCAGGATGAACTGTAACTCAGGAAGGTGCTCCACTCAGGGTAGGGCCGTAACACAGGAAGGAGCAGCCACACCACCCTGGACCTGTAATACTGATGGCAAAAGAACCGAAGCTCGGCCCGAGGTCTGTGGCATCAGCTTGGTCTTCCTGAGGCCTAAGAAAAAGTTTAGGGCCAAGGCGGCCTACATGATCCAGATCCATGTCCCTCTGGACCACTCACCTACATGGCAGACGACAGCCAGGCTGAAGAGGAGCCCAAGCAAGATGAACCCTCCTTTGCTTCCCATAGTGACCGGCTACAGGTTCTGGAAGGAAGGAACACAAAGCATTGTCATGAACCAACAGGTGATTGCCGGGTATCTCAGAAACCAAGAGTTGGAAGGCCTGGGGGCTTCAGGAAACATGGGAAGGAGTGAGCAGACCAAGAAAGCAGGGAACCTCCAGGCTGGGTGCAATGAACCGAGGGTGCTCTCAGGTGGGGCAGTTCTTGGTCCCTCCCTGGCTGAGACCTCAGCTTACTGAAGAAATGCTGCCGGGCCTGGTGGGAGGGGCAGCTGCAGGGAGTCAAAGCACACCGGGCCCACCCCAGCTCCCACCTACAGTAGCCGTGCACCCTTGAATAAATTCAGTTCCTCTGAGCCTCAGTGTTCATGACTGAGCAGTGGGACAGCACTATCTTCCCCCTCAGGGTCGCTGACTCAAATGAGAATATGAACAAAGTACGTAATGCAGCACCTGCTGTTTCAGCTCTGCAGGCCCCACCCCCAGCTGCTGGCTGAATTGAGCCTGAGCCCAGCGAGGGCCACTTCTCCAGGCCACGCCACTAAATGCATCAGATGGAAGGGGTAACTCTGGAGGGCACCCGTGTGCATTCAGAACAGGAGGCAAAGGCTTAGCGTGCACAAAATCTCTGGTTCCCCACCTCCTCCTTAATCACTATGGAAAAGTATGCAGGGGTTCCAGGGACCTCTGATGACAAGTCCCCATTACATTAATGCCTAGATGTGTGGCACTGAGCATCAGGGGAGAAGAAGGGAGGGCTGAAACACCTTGAACCCTCCTTTTACCTGAGCAGGAGGCCAAGACACAGGGAGGTTTTTCTTTTTTTAGACTTTATTATTTGTTTTTTAAAGATTTTTTTTTGATGTGGACCATTTTTAAAGTCTTTATTGAATTTGTTACAATATTGCTCCTGTTTTATGTTTTGTTTTTTTTTGGTCCTGAGGCATGCGGGATCTTAGCTCCAGGACCAGGGATCGAACCCACACCCCCTGCGTTGGAAGGTGAGGTCTTAACCACTGGACCGCCAGGGAAGTCCCCACAGGGAGGTTTTTAACTTGCCTAAGTCCAAATCATGAGCAGTAGATCTAAGGAGTCTACCGACGCTACCCCGACTTCCCTGAGGCCATCCTCCAACAAACAGGCAGCAGCTGCTCCAAACCAGGGCGGCTCCACATTCTATTCTCCTGGGCCGCACAGGCCAGGACTTCTGCCCGGTAGACAGACACAGATGGGGCTCTTGGTGGGTGGGCCCTGCCCTCCTCTGGGTTGGAAATGGCATCTCTCACACCTTTGAAAGTCATGTGATGCTCAGGAGTTGGCTGAGGAAGGCCAGGGGAGAACTGGGAAGCGAACAGGGCAGGGCCTGGCGTTGCCCAAAGACGAAGCCATTGAGTAAGCCACGCCCGGGAGAGAGACAGGTCGCTTGCTGACATGTGGGAAAGTGGGGAGAAAATCTAACTGGGCCTGGCCTTTCTTTACAGGCTGAATACCCCCCACTTCCCTCTGGCACCTGCAACACCTACCACAGCCTACTAATGCCCCCCGCCACCGGGCTGACCCTCCCGGGGCGTAGCTGCCCACAGCACCCCTGCGCGGTGAGGACCTGAGGCTGCCCGAGGCCAGTGGTCAGAAGCTCAGACTCTGGGCTGGCAAAGACCTGGACACAAGGTCTGGCTCTGCCACGGCTACTGAGCCTCATTCTCCTCACCTATAACAGGGGGCAGGTACATGGGCGCTTTCCCACACCAGGAAGTTGAGGTGAGATAAGACAAGTTAACTATGTGCTTGACAGTCACAGAAAAGTGGTGGCTGTCACCGGCTTCCTGCCTCACCCTGGAATTCCTTCCTGACCACACCCAGACTTCCTGCCCGAAGTCAGGCACGTACATACCTCCGGGTCAGACTACTGGCCTCTCCAGGCTCTCTTGTTCCCTGAGCCTGAGAGGTGGAGGCAGTGAGGTCTCTGCATCCTAATAGCTCAGGGAGAGGCCCCAGCCCCTCCTGCCAGCACCTGACGCCCCTGCAATGCCCTCTGTCGGGAGCCAGACGGGTCAAGGGAGAGAATCACAGCATTCCCGCGCCACCCACCCCCCAGCCAGTGACCCAGGCCCAGCACACCCCAGCTCCCTGCCTGGTTCCTCAGGCTCGGGGGCATCTGGGTAGAAAGGGTGATTCACACACTCAGCTTAGACAGGCCTGGGGCTGGGAAGAAGTGCTGCAAGAGAACAGGAGAGGAAGGCACCCATCTGAGGTCGCTGAACAGGGATGCGGGGAGCATCAGACTCTTCCTAAAAGTTAAGAACATCTGCTTCCTCAGGTAGCCCTATTGGAGGAGGAGGGAGGGACCTCCTGACTGGGGCGGGTAGGTGCTGGGAGGGTGCCAGGCTGGCAGGAGCTGCAAGCTCCAGGAGACTTCCCTCGGAATGGTCCTTGGCATGAATAACACCATTACAACAAAGAGGGTGCAGTGCAGTGAACTCGCCCTTGATGACAAGCATCAGAAAGAAGGGTCTACTGAGACAGGCTCATCATCTCTTAACAAAAGACTGCGGAAACGGCACAGTGAACTGGTCTAGGGACAGGCTTTCTCGTCGACCGGTGAACAAAGCCTTGAATATTTCTGGCTCTGCCACTTATTGCCGTGTGTTACTCAACCTCTGGGCCTCCCTTCTTCACCAAGTAAACACAGGGATAATCACAGGTACTGCACAGCATGGTGCCTGGCCAAAGAAGGCCCTCAAAAAGCAGTAGCCACCATGAGTATTACTGGGAAGTCACGAGGTTCCCAGGAAAAGAAAATTGGGCAGGGAGGGGGTGTTGGGTGGTGAAGCGTGGGGAGGGTCGACAGAAGGTAGCATCAGGTCAGGAAGCTGGACAAACACTCTGGACTGGATGGGCAGGGGAGACTGCAGCCCCCAAACCTAAGGCCATCCATCTGGGTTGGATGGGGAGTGTCAAGACTGAGGTTTAAGTCCACAGGACTGGCTGGTAGTCACAGCGGCTGTTTCTGTGACTTGGCTATGGGAAGGCCAAGATGGCAGAGAGAGGAAGTGATCAGTGTACGGATGTTGAGCTGTTCAGATCGGAAGACCAGGTCTTCATTAACCACTACTAAGATATGAATTTCCAAGAGCGATATGTTGCTATGAAATGGCAGGGGTGGGGGACAGAAAATAGCTGATTGTTTTAAAGCTATTTTATAAATGCCCCCAAAATGCTGACAGTAGTAAACACTAAGCAGGATTATTTATAATCTCATTTCTCTTCCTGACCTTTTACTTTTTGCCACACCTCCCCAAATAGTCTATAATGAGCCAAGCATTATTTTTATAATTAGAAATAGGAAACTCCGCACATTACAAAACTTTCCCTTAGTAGTCATAAATCACCTGTCTTCTGGCAAGTCTGTTACAGAATTAAAAAAGAGAATTGAACCTCATGGCTTGAAACTCTTCCCCCTAGTCTAAAACATCCTCCGTTTTAAATTTTAAAATGATGCCCATAAGTTAAGTGTAGATCAGATGGTAGATGAACCAAGAGAGCTGCCATTACTTTTTCAATCCACCCAACCAAACGCTTAGATGCAAGATGCATCCAGAAGACCTCATCACTCTTTTCTAAACATATTAAGACTCATTTAAATGGATTTAATTATTGGAAACAGCCCAAAGTCATTCTGCCTCCCATCCAGGTACTAACCAGGCCCGACCCTACTTAGCTTCTGAGATCAAATGAGATGGGGCGCATTTAGGGTGGTATGGCCGTAGACCCAAAGTCATTCTGGAAAAGGTCCACAGAATAAAATAGGTGAGCCTATTGGAAAACACCATTTGGGAGTCATAGGACACGTCTGGAGCCAGCCTTAGGAAGTCTGGACAGATTTTCCTGGGTGGCTCTGAAGTTGACTCTAAAGGAAATTCCTTCAGGGGCACGCCAAATAGGCTTTTCACCAGAGGAATAAGTAACAGTCAAGGATATATAAGCATTGTTTAAAATAGTAAAAATTTGGTAACATACATTTCCAACAAGAAGATGAGTAAATTATGGTACACTTCCATGGTGGGGAACTACACAGCCATGAAGAGTAACAGACATGGAAGGTTATCCACAACGTATTAAGAAAAAAAGCCAGTTTAAAAATAGCTATAATTTTATTACTTTGTCTTAAAAATATATATATATATATACACACACACACACACACATACATACATACATACACACTCGTATAAAAAAATGCTTGGAACACCTTCCAACTTTTCCGAACATTTTGGATTATGTGATTAACAGCATGGTAGAATTATGAGCAGCTTATTTATGCTTAAATATATTTTCTTAATAATGAACATTTTTATAGAAAGAGCTCTCAACATGAGTGAAGAATATTTTAATGTACTTATGTGTCATTTCACTTGCAGCTTAAGTTTTTATTTTTCTACTACTCCACCTGATTAAGTATTAAAAATATATACCACCTTTCAAAATTTGCTACATTGAGGTAAAAAATATTTCATGTATATATATTCTCCTATGTCTAAAAATAGTTATTTTAGTCACACCCTGTATTTGTAAAAAAAAAAAAAAAAAATGAGGCTTGTGTTATTTTCTAGTAGTCCTGAAAGACCTCTATTCTAATCCCACTCTGCTGTCAATTTATATAACCTTAAAGCAGTCAACTACTTTACTTCAGTTCCTAATTTGTGAAGTGGTAATAATGATTTTATAGAATGATAAAATATAAAAATAAGACTTGAGGGTTTTAAAGCTCACTATGGGCTAAAATGTTACATGGCACTTTAAGGAACAGATAAATGCACACACAATCCTGGGGTTACTCTGTCCTGGGCTTAGACCTGACCTGGAAATAATATTTTTACTATTATGTGCCAGATTTCTGAATTTCTTCCAGTTTATAAGGACAGCAAAATAAACAGCTGTAAAAGCCAGGAGAAATGGTTGGGAGAAACCAGGGCTGTCCTATTTGGAAAAGTACAGTCAGAGACAGTAACCATCTTCAAATACGGTAATGGCCACCAAGGAAGAGAGGGAGAGGTTATTCTGTGTAATTTACAAAGACAGCATTAGGATCAATTAGGGAGGCATTCTGAGCTTCCTAAGAGCAACTGCTTGCTATCACTCCACCCCTTCCTCCCTCCCTGCCATGTGCCAGGCACTGTGCAAAGTGTCAGCACATGTGGAAATCAATTCCCTTGGTGAAATGTGAAAAACTCCCCATCACTTGGAAATGTTCACACAGAGAGCAGAGATCACAGATCAGAGATGATGCAGAAAGATGCCAGCAGAAAGCAGCAAGGGGTTAAAGCAAAAGATCTCTGAAGTACTAGAGATTCTCATCCTACAATAAGAACCAACCTGATCATTATTTATTCATTTCCATCCACCTGAGATGTAAGGTGAAGCTACAAGTTGCAAGGTGATTTACAAATACAGGCATCCCTAATCAAGTTCCTGAAAATGTTTTGGGTAGCCAGTTTATGGATAGTGCAAGTCTATATTCCATTATTTTAAATAGGAAAACAAAGACGTGTTGCTGTCCATCCAAAGACCCCAGCCAGTCTCCCCAAATATCTATTTATCTACCTATCTATGTATCTATCTATCCATCTAAACAATCCAAATAAATGTGAACATAAAATATTTAACACACCAATGACCCAACAAACTGAAGGAATACATCGGTGCGTATATTTACTCTATGAAGTAAGTACAGTCTTGGCACCTACCCCCCAGTCATCTCCACAACGATCATTTATGAGCCCACTGTGAGCTGAGCAGGTGCCATGCTAGGCACTGGGCTACAGTGACTGCTGAATCAGGCGAAGCCCCACTCTCAAGAACCTTACAATCTAGCGGAGGTGGACACCAACTAATGGTAAAGACCAGGAAGAAAATAAAATAGGGTAACAGTACTGGTTCTCTAGCTTTAGTGGGCATCAGAATCACCTGGAGGGCTGTTAAACACAGATTGCTGGGCCCTGACCCTATAAATTCTGATTCTGCAGGTCTTGGGTGGGGCCCAGTTAGAAATTAGCATTTCTAACTGGGGACCACACTGAGCTGAAGATTCAAAGAGTGAGATGGACTTTGCCCACCCATGGGGATTCTGAAGACAGAGCAAGGGGGTCACAGCTGAGGCATACAGGTGGCCTCTAGAAGTGAAGAATGGTCCTTAACTGACACTCAGACAGGAAATGGCACCTCAGTCCTCCAACCCCAAAGACTGTACTGTGTCAATAACTTGAATGGTCAAGGGGACAGATTCTCGCACAGAGCCGCCAAAAAGGAACACAGCCCTGCTGACACCTTGATGTGAGCCCAGTGAGGCCCCGGTCAGATTTCTGACAGATGGAACTGTAAGATTAATAAATTTGTGTTGTGTTAAGCCACTAGGTTTGTGGTGAGTTGTTTCAACAATAATAGAAAATGAATACACCAACCTCAGAACTGGTATGTGGCAGAGAGGCATTTAAACCCAGGTCTTAGCTCTTAACCACAGTTAAACTCTCTGGTGGGGAAACTTCTTGTGAATTCAGCTTCTGAAATAAATTGGTTAACACAGGCCACCAGAGAAGAGATTTTACATTGGCGACGTTGCCACAAGACTCACAGATGCCCAGGAGTATAGTTTCTGTTCCTGGGAGCCTGGAGCCTTAGAGGCTGATAAACTTTAAGGCTAGAAGTATTCTCAAAAATTAAACCCAACGTTCCTATTTTATAGGAAATTAATGGAGGCCCCAGGGGATGAAATTACCCGTTCCCAAGGCAACAGGTTAGTTGCAAAGACACACTGGGTGGATCTTGCTTCTATTTACCAGAGGCCAGTAACTCACAAGTAGCTTAACATTACCTAGAGGCCAGTAGTGTTAGTGGCTTGGGGCTTTGCCTCCTTATCACCTTGTACACACACAGCCAGGCAAGCTGAGAAGATCACTGATCTTACACAAAGATCACTCAGCTCAGAGAAGTCATTACATCAGCAAGTAGAGACAAACAGAAAGCCATCATCATAATGAACAGCCCCTCGCAGCTACTCTGAGGTGCCAGAGACAACCTCAGAACTCTCTAAACTACACAAATCGGAAGCTTCCTCAACAAGGAAGGGCCTTCCTTGCAATTTGTTCCAGGAACTCAAGTCTCTAGTTCTCCAAAGAGGGCCCTTGTCAGACAGCTTCGTCACGGCCCTGCCCTTTGAGATTGTACATGGAGAGCCAACTGCGTAGTGAAGATATCTCACAAGATATAGGGTGTAGTAATAACATGTCCTCCGCTTTGGAAAATCTCAAGCACATCTGGGCTTGGTTTTGTTTATGGCGTTTTTGTTCGTGAGGTTCTTCTGGAGCTGGCCCAGAATTTTTAATGCATTTCTTTTCAAGAGCTTGTACCTGCAGCTGTCAAAGCTGAATTCCATTAGACACCCGCTCTCCACACTCTAACATCCATTTTTATTTGGACTTTTACCTTACAAGCTACTCAGCATAATTCCTTATAGTTTTCTGTTTGAAAATACAGAAGCCATAGTTTCACACATTCGGTCCGCAGTCAGGCACCTCCCTCAATTAACATTCTGAGCTGTATGTGCCTTCCTTAGAGAACTGGGAGTAAGCTGCCCCCTACGGGGAACATGGGTACTGAAACAATAACAGCCACATTTGTTCTCCACTTACGAGGCGCGCACAGAGTCCTTTCCACGAATTATCTCATTTAGTCCTTATAACACCCTAAGAAGTAAGGCCTGTTATTTTAGCAGTAAGAAAATGAGGTTAAATAGCACGCTCAGCATTACGCAGCCAGTAAGAGCAGAGCCAAGACTCAAACTGGTGCCAAGCCCAGGCCCTTGACCACACATGAACTTCATCACTTCTCTGCAAGCAAACCATGTCAAATTTTACTTATTTTAGGAGCATTCCAGAGCCATCATCACCGACAGATGAAGCTAGACAACGGAGAGCAAGGTGGTAGGAAAGAGCTGTTTCCCTGATCTGTGATTCTCAGAATTGTACGCAATCTTCGGATTATCTGGCCTGTATTTGAGGTCTCTCCCTCCTTTTCAAGAAATGTCTATCATCACAAGCAACCTTGATATGGTGTGGGCTATGTCTCTAGGTTTGTAAAATGTATGGGCTGATTTGTTTAGAATGAAATAGAATTATTGCAGTTGAGAGTGGTGGGCAGGTCTCAGCTGGAGCCCCCTGATGTCCTTAAAAAACTGGCCAAGAACAGGATTTTTAAAAGAATCAGCTGGCTACGGCAGGAGGCACTTTAAAAGTGGACATGAGGCATTATAGGAAGGAAGGAAAGCACTGGTCAAAAGGAAAACCGGAGGAAGCCTGGGCCAGAGCCTTCACTAGGTGGCAACCAGGCCAAATCGTTATTTCACAAAGACTCCGAGGGCACGGACGAGACCCGAGTTTCAGAAGTCACACAACTACTGCCAGGGTGAGTCACAAACCCCAGCTCTTCTCCGTGTGAGTTCTGGGATAAGGGGTGAAGCCACATACGTCAGAGGAGAAATGGAACGTTACCTGGTACATTTCCAGGATCCATGGAGAAAACCACTACTTAACGTTTCCTTAAAAGTCTGCCGTCAGACTCTATGAAGGGTGCGGCCCAAGCTGGCCCAAGCAAACTAAAACTGGACTTAAAATGTCTAAGTCACGACCCTACCCTGCTGTTTAAAACTCAAAATTTAAACCTCCAGAGGAAGAGAAGAATGTCCATAACTTCCAGGGATGGCATTAACCTCCTTTCAAGGTGCGATGCGCTTTCTTTTCCCTAAACTGCAAGAGCTTCCCTTCAGATTCAAATTTCTAAACAAATACTCCCAGGAGAATGGAGGGCAAGGCCCGCGGAATGGGGGGTGTTTCGGAAAGCGCGCCCGCTCCCCCCTTCTCGTTGGTCGTATACAAAGGAATCGCCGGGAGGCTGCGGGCCGCGGGCCGGGGGACGGGCGCCGGATCTCGCCGCCTCTTGGCGCGGAGGCCGGCGCAGGGTGGGCACGGCCCTCTCGGACCCTCCAAACCCCCCAGTCCCGCGATGGCAGGGGCCCGGGCCCAGCTGCCCGTGGGCGCATGCGCCGGCCCAAATCCCCGAGTGCCGGACTCTCGGCGCGGCTCCGCTCCCCTCCCGGCCCCCAGACCTCACCTTCCAGCCCCCGTCGTCCGCTTCTGCGCGGGTACGCCTGCTAGCGTAGTCCAGTCCCTTTTTATCGCCTACGGCTGGGGCGGGCTCCGCCTCCTCCCGCCGGCCCCACCCCGCCCAGGCTCCGGCCTTGCCATGCGCGCCGCAGTTTGCCAGCGAAGGTCACCGGACCCGGCGCAATTGCGGGCTCCAGGCCCCGGTGCAGAAAAAGACCTGTGGCCAGGACTAGATTAAGACCTTTATGATAAAACACTGAAAACGGAAAGTTTATGATGTTCTTCCTCCGATTTGTTATCGAAAACAAAAACAATATGAAACTCCAACACTTATGAATTTTCCTCCTTTGTTGAAAAAAATATGAAAATGTTTTTCAAAATGTTTGTGTGCCCTTGCCAAGCTCCCAACTGGCCCGGCTGTCGGGTTAGCCAGCCTGGCTGCAGCCTGAGGCTCCTTTCTGCTCTCGGGCTCTGGTAGCCTCTAAGTACCCTTCAGCCATAGTCACCTCTGTGACTTGTTTGGAACCGAGATGAAATTCTGCTGTGGGTTTTTTTTTTTCGGGGGGGGGGGCGGGGCGTGCCCTGCAGCTTGTGGGATCTTAGTTCCCCGACCAGGAATGAAACCCACAACCCCCTGCAGTGGAAACCGGGAGTCTTAACAGCTGGACGGCCATGGAAGTCCCTAGAACATTATTTTTAGGTGAAGATGTAATCTGAAGTTTCTGGTTATCACTTTGTCATTACCCACTGCAGAACCGGCTTAAAGAGCGCCATACAAGGGGGAGTGGGAAAAACAGGCCAAAAGTACAGGTCTTTCTCCAAGAGATTGACCTCTGTTGGGGACTGAGACTCTCTGAGGATCAGGGTAAGAAGGTATTGCATCTCAGGACTGCTCATGTTGAATCGGGAGCGGAGGAACCGATGACAAAGTTCAAGAAGGGGAAATCATATGACAACTGATCATGACACGTGCCTTCTACCATGATCCTCTGATGGCTTTGGGATGTCAGGGAATGAATTTCATTTGGTGGTGCCTTAATCTTGGTTTTTCTCTATACAAACAGGATTCTCAAATCAGAAAGATTTGCTTTGATATTTAAAGTGTGTCTGCTTAAATCAGCTAATACATGTGTTTCCTATGATAGCTTGTTTACAAAGCTCTTCCACATGCATTTTCTATGTATCCTATAAGCTCTTCCCTCCTTTAAACTCTCTTGGGTTCTGAGATGCTACTCTCTCCTGGTTTTGCGTTCAGTTCCTTGAACTTTTGGTCTTGAGATTCTTTTCCATTACCCCCTCATAATGTGGTGTTGCCAGGGTTGGACTGAGAACCATGGCTGTATGTTTTCCCTGGGAGACTATAGTGCACCCACTGTTTTACCTTGGGAATACAGTTGGCCCTCCATATCTGTAGGTTCGGCCAACCAACTGCAGAATATGCGGTTACCAAGGGCTGGCTGTATGACACCATTTTATATAAGGGACTTGAGCATGTTTTGGTATCTGTGGAGGTCCTGGAATAAATCCCCTGCAGATACCGAGGGATGACTGTATGTATGTTTGCAGATGATTTGCAAATCTTTATTCTCCAGTCCCGACCACTCCCTGGATCTTCATATTCATATCCAACTGATTACTGGACAACTCCATTTCTATGTCCCACAAACACCTTGAACTCAAAATGTGTCCAAATCTGAAGTCATCTCCAATGTTCCACTGCTTTTCCTGCAATTTTTTTTTCATAAATGAAGCCCCGTACCTGGAATCAACTTCTATTTCTTCCACTCCCACACATGCAATCACCAACTGCTGCCTATTTTATCATTTAGCTACTTCAATTTCATCCTCTCTTCACTCTACTCCTACTGATACTGCCCTAATTCATGCCTGTAGCATGTCTTACTTGGGCCATTACCATTCCTTCATACCAGGTTTACAGGCTGCCCGCGTTAATACCTGCATCTCTTGTCCCTTCTCTACTTTTCCTCCTGCTGGAGACCTGGCTGGTTTACCTCTCTCCAGCCTTATGATTGACTTTTTACTTTCCATTTAATTTTTCCCTTTTCTCATCATCCTTCCTGGAATACAATATGACTGCCTTCGTTATCTTGCAGTCATGAGGTGACCTTAAAGATTAAAGTCTGCTACGAATGGTAGAACAGGAAGATGGAAGGAACCTAGAATGTTGACACCATTGGGCCACCTTATCAGTCCTGAGCTAGTTACCTCCTACTTTTCACAAGAGAAAAAAAAAACCCTAAGCTATTTAAGCTCCGGTTTATTTACATATCTGCCTCATCCTGATACATCAAGCTTCAGACAAATGAGTAAAAGGTAAGTGGTGCTCTGAAGGTACCTAGGAGCCAGAAATGGGCTTCGCTCCACCAAAAGCATAGTCTGACCAACTGTTAGATCCCTTTTCTGTGTGAATACACATTCTTGCCAATGAAATAAAATGCCTGAGGTTGTTATCAACTAATCAATCACACCTTAGTATGAAATAGAGACCATTCATTCAACATACTAAGAGAATGAATTCTGATGGAAGGATAAGCAAGCCTGAAGCATTCTGAGGAGCAAGGATTGGATGGGGTGGCAGGGAGATTTGGAACATCATGAGTACTCTGTGAACTGAGAGAGGAGAGGCCATTCTGAAAAAAGAAAGATGCAAAGAATGGCAAGGTATCCTGGCGCCAGCTTTAACTTCCAACGTTAACTAGTTTTAATTAAATCACTGCTTTACCGGGGAAGTTTATTTTTCAAAAAACCAGTGGGTTGATTAAAAAAAAAAAAAGTATAGGCATAATAGATTTGGGAGCCTATTTAAAAAGAAATAAGCAGGAAAAACTACTTACTCCACTTCAGAACATTCTGACATGTGCCAGTATGAAAGACTAAGTTTGCCTTCATGGTCTCTGATGGCAGCTGCTTAATCCTGTATATACCTCCCTCTTACTACAGTTTTCCCTACAAAAGAACTGTTCCTGGGGGAATTAAGAGGTGGAGTACATGACAGAGTATCGTCAAAGCCAGGAAATGACTTTGAATGGGCCTCTGGCAATAGGCCAATGAGTTTTGATCTCCTCTTCCATCTTAAGAGCAAAGGCTTATTAATATTCGTTTATGGGAAATAGGCAATTATACAAAATACAGGATCGGAACCAAAATATGTTTTCAAAATGTGAGTTTTTGACACTTGGAGGATTTCATTCCAAACTCTCAATTATATAATTACAAAAAAATCCATGTTTTAGAGAAACATACTTAATCTTAACTTAAAATTCATGTCACTTATCACAAAGTTAGACAGTCAAGTATATAGAGGGGAAACAAAACAGAAGCAGTATTTACAAATTTAGACTACATGAGATATTGTGAAGAATCTTTTGTTAATAAGCAACACAATACATATTTTTACACACTACACTTCAAAAATGATGCATCTGTGAACAACATGATAAAGGTCATAATGTTGAAGACTTTAAATTCAAGGTTGGCAGAGTTGAAGACTAAATTCAAGGTCAAAGTCATACTGATAGACTTTAAATTCAAGGTTGTTGTGATGAAAACTCTAAATTTAAGGACAGATTGTCTAAGAAAGGACAACTAGCATTCAAGCTATTTAGTCAATTAGTTCCCTGTGAGTACAAAATATATAGGACTCACTAAATGGATTAGCCTAATTACAAATTCTGTTCATTTCTAAATAACTTATAAGTCTTTTCACAGAATCATTCAGTCACACAGTTTCTCTCTATCCTTGTGTAGGTATTTCTGCTTCATTTAAAATCCTTATTCTACTCCCTCCCATTTCCATATTTTTATAAGTATAAAATATCTTTAAACAAAAAAAAGTCTGTTCCTTAGCTAGAGAACTATTCTCCCACTGACTTCTAGAAGAGGAAAAAAAGATTCCCATTTCCTCCTCTACCTCAAAAAAACTAAGCAAACTCAAACAATCCAGCTCCTAAAGTAGTGTCATATAGAACCCAGGTCCTGGCACAATATTTCATGCTAGTTTTCCTGCTATAAGCTGAGAACAATTTAGTTATTTACATTACTGAGAAATCTATTTAACAGGCTGATTCACCCCAGGGCTTCCATCAGCAGAGGCTTGCTAAAAAAGGCGAGAGCAGCGGCGTCTTCGAATGGGAACATCAAAGACTCTCCTCCGTCTCTCCTCCTCGTCGTCTTCATCAGATTCATCCATATCTGCCGAATCATCATCATCGTCTTCCTCCTCCTCCTCTTCTTCTTCCTCTTCCATCTCTTCATATTCATCAGGACCCATTTCCTTGAAAGAGAAAACAATCTTTTGATAAGAACTTCCATCATTTTTACTCTTATTTAATATAAATTCTCATTTACCTAGAATCTAAACAACTGGGCATGCCAAATATGATTTTTTATAGACTTCTCAGAGAATGTTTATAGATTTTTAAAATAGAATTTTATAGTCTTTTATACATTTTCATAATGCACATGCTGATGCAAATTCTAGAGTATATATTCTATCACAAGTTTTAAAATGCTCAATGTGGTTTTAATGGTAAATATATTTCATCAATATAGTACTTATTTTTTACATGGTGGTTGGTAATTCACACAATGTAGCAAACAGACCACTCCTAACAACCCAAGATAAAATTTTACTGAACTTATTAGTGTACTGAATAACAATTCTTTATTAACCTACATGCTTACAGAAAAGAGGATCTGAAAATATTACTAAGGTGTGACCTCTACTGGTAAGTTTTATGTACTGTCAACAGGAGGTCTAAGAGATTTCTATTAAGCTCCTAGTATAAAGACAATCAGCATCGGTAGCCTCTGCTTTTAAATTAATTTGTTGAAGGCTCTCGGAGTAAGGTGGTAGTGATGTTGAACATCCAATACATGAACATCTCCTGGGAACTTCAGTTCCTTTTAAGCAGTGTCTCTAATTGAGTCTTGACCCATTCTGATGTTGGTTTTCTCTCTTACACATTTGAAGACTCAGTGAGAGGACCTACTGTATTGGACAGAATCCTGAACGGCAAGGAGGACCTAGCTGGTAATGTGGCAAGTATTGGGAAACTTGGGATGTGAGGGCAGCAAAAGTCCTTCCACCAAGGCTTTTATGGCATTGCATATGCAGCATCCCGCTACCCCGTGATCGAGTCTCTAACCACTCTCCCCTGTTCACTGCCCTCCAGCTACACTGGCCTCCGTGCAGTTCTTCAGACATACCAAACACATTAGTGCTTCAGCACCTCTGTACTTGCTGTTCTTCTGCTTGGAACACCCTTCAACCACACATCCACCCAGCTCCCTCTACTTCTTTCAAGTCTGAACTCAAATGTCACCAAGGCCTTCCCTGACACATCTTTATATCAGAACAACCCAACAGTATACTTCTTAGCTCCCTTACTCTGATTTTTCTCCAGAGCCCATATTACTACTTGACATAAGTGAGGAGTGTGTATTTGCTACACTTTGTCTCTTCCAACTAGAATGTAAATTCCAAGCCAGAGATTTTTTTTTAATCTCCTCCACTTTCTTCTTTTTTAATTTTTATTGAGGCATAATTGACATACAACATTATATTCGTTTCAGATGTACAACATAATGATTCAATATCTGTATACATTACAAAATGATCCCCACAATAAATCTAGTTAACATCCATCACCTTACATAGTTACAGGGCTTTTTTCTTGTGATGAGAACTTCTAAGATCTACTCTCTTAGCAACTTCCAAATATGCAGTACAGTGTTATTAACCATAGTCGCCATGCTGTACATCACATCCCTGAAGGCAGAGATTTTGATAATATCGTTCACTGCATTTTCCCCAGCACCTAGTAGGTACTCAATAAATATCTGTTGAGCAAGCAAATTAATTAACGTGGGGGAAAGGAAATGTCCTTTAGAATTTGTCAAAGGAACTGTCACTTGGGATTTATTATAACACTAACAACAACAATCAGAGAAAATATACATAAATATATTTCATTACTTTTATCTTTTGATTTTTTAAATCTGAGAAATAAAGACTTTAAAATTCAGTAGAAGGTACAAAAGGGGGAGAGGATTAAAGCTTAGGAAATTCTGAAACATTAAATCCAGGTAGTATGATTATTAATTATCTTAAGGAAAAAAACAGAAAAACTGTTAAAGAAATCAATGTAGCTAAAGAGGGAGATTGCTGATGATCTCAGACAAAAGTGTACACATACAAACAGTAGATGGAAAGAGGAACACACAGACAAGAATGGAAATAAATAAGCAGCAGGAGCCTCTAAAGTGTCCAAACACCAACTACCTAGACCAAGAAAAGGCTTAAGACCAACCAAAAAATGTTTTATAGCAACATTCAAAGTATAAAGCAAAAGGAAGTATTAAGTATGATAATATATGGTTAGTGGACAAATAAGGGGAACAACTCAACTTCCATATCAAGAAAACTAATTTTTAAACAGGAAAGGTACAATACAAATAAACACAATACAAATACAATTCCCACTGCCTCTTTCATGTTGATTAGAAATAAGTCCAGAATTCTCATTTCATTTTATTGAGTTCTCATCCTCGAGAAAGAGAAAACATTTTCCACAAGGCAGTTCAAGATTTTATATGCTTCTTTGTGGTTGGGAGGAAACTAAAACTCTTAAGTAAGAACATAGTTAAGAGAGGGTTGAACATGTAATGAGTTTATTATTGTAATTTGAAATTATAAATTTAAAAATTTAAAACTTTAAAAAAGGAGTAATATTATAAAACTTCTCAGTTTTAATTTTTAACATGATAAATGTCATATAACTCATAAAAGCAGGAGTTCTTTGGAGTCCTCAATAACTTTTAAGAGCTGAAGGGGATCATGAGACGGAAAAGTCTGAGAACTACTGTCCTTAAGTAAAGACTACTCTATCCCCACCCTAACAAACATTAAAAACAAGCCTCAACAGGATCGACTGACCCAATAGTAACTTAACTGCACAAACTACCTGTGTGAACAAATGTCAACACTCTTTACACTTTAGGTCAGGAATATATAGCAACTTTAGGGCAAGGAATATTGCCATATATAGAGATTTTATAACAATAAAAGAAGCACTTCATTAAAAACATGTAACAATCCTAAACATATTTGCATATAATTAAAATACATGAAGCAAATTAAAAAGAGAATAAAAATTCAGAATTAAAAAAATAGACAAAACTGTAATTATAGTTGGAGATTACAACAATCATCTCTCAGAGAACACACACACATTAAAAAGATCAGTAAATATATAGAAGACTTGAAAAACAGTCAACCAATTTGACTTGCCATTTATAGAATTAATATTCCCCCAAATATCAGAATATACATTCTTTTCAAATACACAAAGATCATTTACCAAGATAGACCATAATGCTGGGCCATAAAACATTTAAAAATATTGAAATTATACACAGCGAATTCTCTAACCATAACAAAACTAGAAATCAATAACCAAAAGGTAACTGGAAAAGCTCCAAATGTTTGGAAATTCATACATTTCTAGAAAAGACATAGATCAAAATTAAATTACAAGGGAAATCTGAGAATATTTTGAATTAAATGTTAATAAAAATAATGCATCAAAATTTGTGAAATGTAGCTAAAACAGTGCTTAGAGAGAAGGTCTAAAATCAATAATTTAAACTTCTACCTTAAGAAGTAAAAAAAAAAAAAAAAAAGGAGCAAATTAAACCCACAGTAAGTGGGAGAGAAATAAAGATAACTCCAGAAATCAATGAAACAGAAAATGAACAAATAGAGAGAAACAGTGAAACCAAAACTTGTTCCTTTAAATAATCAATAAAAGTGACACCCCCCTAGCTAAGATGATGAACAAAAGAGAAGATGTACATTACCAATATTAAGAACAAAACACTACATATAACTATAGCTCTTACAACCATTAAAAGGATATCAAGGGAATACTGCAAATAACTTTTACGGAAATAAATTCAACATTTAGACCAAATGGACAAATTCCTTGAAAGACACAAAATTACTGAAAGTGAAACATGAAACAGAAAATATGAATATTAAAGAAATAAAATTCATATCTCAAAGCGTTCCCACAAAGAGAACTCCAGCCCAAGATGACTTCACTGATAATTGTATCAAACATTTAGGGATGATACCAATCTCATACAGAAATGGGGCTAGTCAAAAATGGAAGACTGTTATAGGAAGTAGCAAATTCACAGTATTGGAAATATACCACTGGGAGGGAAGCTAAACTTCACTTCCAAACCCAGGCTGTAGATTCTTTTCACCAGAAATACCACAAGTATAATGGCCTAAAGTCTCATCATCATCCTTCTCTTTCCAAACTGGAGTTGGGAATGTATCCACTCTAAGTCAGATTAATATCATGTCTATCTTCCCAGACTTACACTAGACCCACCCATCGGGGTCATCCCAGGAGCTAGAGGGCTTTTTTTGAACATTTGACACCTATGACTTGATGATATTCTGGGTATGCAATTCATAATTTATTCCTATTGTATAACTCAAGTGTCATAATTTTCTTTAATCATTTTATAGCCTGTAAGATTGGGGTTACTGCTATACCTGTCACCCTAGAAATGAGATTTCAAAAATACAACTAGTTGACTTAGGAAATGATCCCAAAGAGAGACTACTAAAAGTGCAAGTCTACCCATTAAATCTTCTTTGTAATGATTTTATAGGATATTTGTATTATTTTTTAAAATTGGGAGTTTTAGCAAAACCACTGTAAGAAATTGCTTTCCCGGTCTTAATGAAATAAAATAAAGGCGATTCTAACTGGTCTAGTGTGGTGATTCTCAATAGGCAACAAAACTGTTTTGGGAAACTGGAAAAGACACTGAAACTTTGAAACCAATAACTACTTTATATGATACTGTAATGGTGGATACATGTCATTATACATACATTCAAACCCACAGAATATGCAACACCAAGAGTGAACCCTAATGTAAACTATGGACTTTGGGTGATAATGATGTGTCACTGTAGGTTCACCAGCTGTAACAAAGGTACCACTCTGGCGGGAGATATCGATGATGGGGGAGTCTATGCATGAGTTGAAGCAGAGGGTATATGGGAAATCTCTGTACCTTCTGCTCAATTTTGCTGTGAATCTGAAACTGCTTTAAAAAATAAAGTCTATTTAAAACAAACAAATAAAAACAACAACAAAAACACAACAGTAGAGTTACTCTGATTGAAGAATCTGGAGCCTCGTTTACTTACTGTCCATCCCCCCCAACATATTCACACATCTCCCCCTCCCCCCAAAGATACTTCCCTCAAAATCTCTAGGGTTCTCTGAAATGCCATTTACAAACTATCTGTCTGGGTAATCAACAAAGACCCTCTGTGGAGTTCATTCTACAAAGTCATGTATAATCAGCACCAGAGGAAAATTTAACCTACCAATCGAGCTATAGACACCCTGAATGTCGGACATGCCATATGGAATCGGGGAATGGCAACATTAAAGATCTTGTCTTTAAAGTAAAGGAAATGGAAGGTATAATATCCTTCCATATAGCCTGATGTTGTAGAGAATGTGGTACAACTTGTATATTCATATACCCGGCCTGGGCTGATGATTGGAAATTCACCTGCAGAGAAAACAGTAACAATAAATTAAAGTAGAATACTTAGTTCTTCATTATAGCAAACACGATATGTCCTCTTTAAACTATATTAAAGAAAATGCATAATTAGAAAAAAATCTAAAAGGGACTATAAATAATGTTAATATTTTGGGATGGGATTATGAGTGTTTTGACATTTTTTTTGTACTCTCCTAATTCCCTATAGTCTGTTGGGGGGTGGAGGGGTGATATCCAGTAGAATGAAAATTAAAAAAGGAGAGGGGGGCTTCCCTGGTGGCGCAGTGGTTAAGAATCTGACTGCCAATGCAGGGGACAAGGGTTCAAGCTCTGGTCCGGGAAGATCCTACATGCGGAGCAACTAAGCCCGTGTGCCACAACTACTGAGCCTGTGCTCTAGAGTCCGTGCGCCACAACTACTGAGCCTGTGCTCTGGAGCCCACAAGCCACAACTACGGAGCCAGCGTGCTGTAACTACTGAAGCCCGTGTGCCTAGAGCCCATGCTCTGCAACAAGAGAAGCCACTGCAATGAGAAGCCCGCGCACCGCAACAAAGAGTAGCCCCCACTCGCCGCAACTAGAGAAAGCCCGTGTGCAGCAAGGAAGACCCAACGCAGCCAAAAATAAATAAAATAAAATTAATTTATAAAAAACTAATTTAAAAAATAAGGAGAGGCATTGAGGACACAATCTTTAAGACCCTGGTAATAAAAAGTGTCACATATTCTAGTTCAAACAGAGATAAGGATAATCTAAATGTTTAAATGTAGCAAGAGACTAAAACATAAAACTCTGAAGATGCATCTTAAGCATTCAGCCGAGACAAAATGGCAGTCACAAGGGAAAGGTTTTACACCAATAGACGAAATGACAGAAAAAGAATTACAGCTTTAATAAAATTCTTCAATATCCAGGAAAAATTCCTTAAAAACACACATAAATATGAATTTATTTGTGGCAATTAATTAAAACTTCAATTTAAACTGAATTCTACATATGCTTAGGACCAATAACAAAAGCGCATATCTTAAATAATATTATTTTCCTGAAGTACACATACAAAACGTGAAAAATCTGAGGTCTCAGAAACTTATGATAATCATAATTTTTTAAAAAGCCAAATGTCAATGGTAATCAGAGGCTAGAGATGATTGACATCAAAAAACAATAAAATCTGTGCTACTAAGTTTAACATTTCTTCTGAAATTTCAAAAAGATGACCAATATGAAATTTATTTTCTCTTTCTTCCATACACCCTGTAACCCTACAGAATATGATAATGAATAATTATCCAGCTAAAAAAATAAAGCAGTTAAGAAGGAAAAGCAAGAAACCTGTGTAAACTACAGAACGGAAATTCAACCCCTGAATAATTGAGTTTGCTATAATTTTAGAAAAGTTCATGTTTCAGGAACTAAACTGATAAAATAATGACCTTTACACATTATATTTATGAAGCAAAATATTGTAGTTAGGAGAAGAATTCAGAATCTATGATATCTTTCACACTGAAACACAGCTATTAAAAAGATGCAGTCTTGGGCCTCCCTGGTGGCGCAGTGGTTGAGAGTCCGCCTGCCGATGCAGGGGATACGGGTTCGTGCCCCGGTCTGGGAGGATCCCATATGCCGCGGAGCGGCTGGGCCCGTGAGCCATGGCCGCTGGGCCTGCGCATCCGGAGCCTGTGCTCCGCAACGGGAGAGGACACAACAGTGAGAGGCCCGCATACCGCAAAAAAAAAAAAAAAAAAAAAAAAAAAGATGCAGTCTTATCCACTAACTACATCATGCATTTGCCAAGCTATGTATCACATATATACTCTCCAAAATGTTTTAGAAGCAACTGATGTATAAACCCAAATCTTGGGACACATACCAACTACTCCAGGTCCTTGAACTTCTTCCACATCACCTTTAGCATTTGTTATTCTCCAGTAGCGACTGTCTAACTGACATGCCTTCTCAGGAAGTGCATCTTTTGACATTTCAATCCTGGAGAAGAGAATGGAGTGGTAGAGACACGTTGGTTTTTTCTGTTTAAGAGCTACAGTATTTTGAGCTGAGCCAGTGAAAGGGATTTCCAAAGGAAATTAAGAAACCCAACCCAAAGTCTGTGTAAATCATCTATTCCTGTAAGTTTGCAAAGATACTGGCCTAATTAGCTGGACTCCCCCACAGAAATGCTTTCATTCAATTTACACACTTGACTTTCATTTAGGATTAACAATAGAAAGGACAACATAAAAATTTACAAACACTGGTGACAACAATCTTTTGCTGTTCAAATAAAGACCAATGTGGGAAACACTTTCTAGAATATGGTGCCATGAAAAACTTCTGTTCTAAAAAATGGAGTCTTTTTTTTCACGACAAGGCTATACAGCCCTTTTCTCCATTAGCTTCTAGAAAGCTCAGAGCAAAATGTCACTGTTTCGTGCATCTACTATTCAGTTACTGGGGTTATACCTTGACTCTGTTTTCTAATACTATTATTTCCCTCCTTTTTCTGAGACTCTGCTGACTCTTATTTTCATTTAGAATACTGTATAAGCACGTGTAGGTATTACTATTTTAAGCATATCTCAATCCTAGGCAGGATTAAATTAAATAATTAAAACAACATTCATCTGAATATGTAAAACTGGACATATCAAAGGCTTCATACAATACCAAAATCCTAGAATGCTTTCTGGTTAAGTATACATTATTATTATTTCTAGTATGTATATATGCATGTATATGTATTTTTAAAATATATATATCATAAAGTATTTAAAAATACATCTAAAAACAAAGCATTCTTAATCCCTTAGGGCAATGAGTTATCTTTACCTCACAGTACAGAGTACTTCTAATTAAAGTGTATTTAATATTTGTTTTTTATTTAACCAAATCCAGGGCTTGCTCAGCACTATGTCTAATATACAGGCTGTACTCAATAAATATTTATTACACTTTTAATTAAATATAGACAGGCAAGATAAAACTGAAATGCATCGTTTTATCTTGGGCAATTTCATAGCTTTCAGAACGCAATATAACTCTAATACTGATCTTTCATGATGATTACAGCTTAGTGGTCCACCTCTCAAAGTACCTGGCACAGAGGTTGATACAAACTCAAGGTGCTTTACAAACACTATATTGTAGAAAATTTGTTTGTTATCCACCTACCTCCACACTTTAGCAAGAAGCTGCCTTTCAGAATGTGTTTTTATATCATGTCAAATGGGGTGATAACAACACATCCATAAGGTATATCCCAAAAGGCGACCCCATTTAAAATTCTCACCTGATTCGGTATGTGAAGAAATAGTGGGGTGGATGTACAGAGCTAAGTTCTGGCAGAAACGATGTGGAAACGGAAACTGTGATATCCCCAGTCGTTGCTACACACTCTGCGTCATGAACATATCTAGGTAATTTTAAAAAATTAAACATTTTTTAATCAACAAACGTCAATTCTGTAAGATAAAAGATTTAAAGATACAATGCAAAATAGTATATTTTACTTTATGATAAAAACAAATTTAAATCATATTTGGCACCTTAAAGGTATAGTTATTAAGCTTAAAAGAACAAACAAACTAGAACACCTTGAAGACTCTGAATCAATAATGATAGCAGTCAAGGTTCAACCAGTGGTTGACCAGTGGTTCAAATAATGGATCAGTAACTAACTTGGAAACTAAAAAGAGCTTATTTCAGTCTTTAGAGCTAAGGAAACTTTTGGAACATCTGAAAACCCAGCTATGCCCTATACACAGTGACTCTGACAATAAAAATGTGTTAGTATTGTTATTCTAGAGGCCTCTAATGTATAATTAATGTATCATTTCTGCCAACTGGGCTACTGTGAACCAACCTCTAGTTCCATCTATAATACCTGAATGTTCCATTTAGAGATAATGACTAATATTTTCCAGGAGCTAATAGTTACTGACTTGCTATTCATAGTAAATCGGTTATTGGCAACAGCCTCTCACTCCACCGCCAAAAAAACCACAACTATGTAACTATTATAGTTACAGCTTCTAAATCAAAATCAGTTTTTTCTCTTCATTCTTCAAGATGAAAAAAATACTGGCTGTTCAACTGTTTGGATGTTTTGGCTTTAAAGTGAGAATAAAATAGTGAGATTTAAGATGAGAGGTTCTGTTATTAACCTTCATGGGAAACTTCATCTCATGATCTGTAACTGATGTTTTTTTCTGATTTATAATCATTCCAATCCATAAAGCCCCAAGTGAATACCTGAAAATCTGGTCTCTGATGATAGGGAAGCCACCTGATACAACATTGTTGACATAAGAAGTAAACCAGTCAGTAAAAGTAGCACCTGTAAAAAAGGAAGGGGAAAAAAAAAGAGAAAAGGACAAATAGTTTTTTTTTTAATTTATACAGGAAACAAGGGGAAAAATGACAATTTCTCTATGCTTAATAGTGGTATCTAGTGATACCAAAACTAGAAAATTTATATATACAATTCTATTAATCCTTTATTAGGTAAATTTCTATCCTCAGTTCTATCAATCTTATTCCAAACTACCTTGCTAGGGAATCCTCCAACTACCTTCAAACTACTTTTTACACTTAAAACTAAATAGTTGACTTTTAAATTTTAATTTGTTCTGGTACAAGAATGAAAAGGCTTCTGTCTATAATTTCTGGAACATATAGAACAAAGGAGATATAGCTATGTCTAGGAAGAAACTACAGAAAAAGTATCAGCACCTATCCTCAGATGATCAGGGTACATCCCTGGTCCAGGCACATCCTGACTCATGCACAAAATTCTGGCAGAAGCCAGGCTCAGTCTGGACATCTAATAGGGGTATAGCACTGTGGAGTTCTGGGCATCAGGCCAATCCCAAAGTAGCCCAGTTGCATTACTACAGATTCAAATGTACAGCGGTCCTCCATATTCTCAGTGACCAGCTCAATGCAGAGAAGAATGACTGAGATAGTCCAGTCCAGGCCATCTATCCATGACCTAGTGATTGGATCAATAACAAGTATTTACATGAATTATGTTGCCTCTTGTAGGTAATACCACATAACTTTCTCAGACCCCCATCATTTACTGTCAATACAGCTCAGTGCCTAACACATACTAGTCCCTTAATCAATGTTGTTTAATGAATTTCTTCATAATCTTGTTTCTATTAACCCAGTTCCTGCACTCTGCCACACTGAAAGTCAGATGCTAAATTTATAGTATGTATTTACTTATAATTCTATTTAGGGAATGACTGAAGATACAGTTTAAGCTTGAGTCTGAGAGTATACAGCTTTAAAATTTTAAAGGTATCAACTGACAGAAGGTAAACTACAATAGTTTACTCTTTCTTCAATGCCTATTAATGGCCCACTCTGACCCTTTATTTATTAAATGCTACTTTATTCAAATGATCACTGATCATCTTCTATCCACTTTGAGCTAGATATTAAGGGGCCACATGAATGTTTTTAAATTCATAGAAGGTACAATTTTCTGTTTTGAGAACTAGCAGTTTCCCTGCAGAGTTTAAAAAATCATTTTGTAAATTTCATTAACTAAAATGTTATGTAAGAAAAAAGACATTTCTTATGATTTACATTTAAAAAGAAATTGGCATGGTGTATTTTAATGTGCCTTAATTTATTACAACACATACTGAAGTGTGTTCTTTAAAATAAGGATAAAATTTTCCATGCAGCCTTCACCAGTAAACTTATCTGCACATAGATTCCAGTTTTCTTAAATATGTATTAATAATGCACTGAATATCAGGAGATTCCATCTTATGTTTTACCAAAAATTCCAAGAAAGTCAAACTTAGTTGAATTAAGATGTAATTTATATGTTCTACAGTAGTTTACCTTTTAAAGTAAGCCCATATCTTGCAGCTCCTTTGAGAGTATTGGGGTTTTGTCAAGGTAGTGTAAAGGCAGATCAGATGCTTTCTCATCTTTCCTCCCAGCACTAACTTCCCACCTCATTTCTTCCAGTGCATCTCAAATCTTTTGCTTTACTCTCTCATTCTAGGAGAAACCCCAACTCCAAGAAGAGTATTCTCAGACCTTAGTACTCTGCTGTAGCGGTGGGGTCTTCCACACCATGTCAGACCAGCACCAAACTAAGACTAAGAAACTCACAGAGCCTAGCCGGCAGCTTATCTTAGAGCTCAGGCAGCCTTTAGTTTATAAACTGAGCAGCACCACTGGACTAGAGCCAGGACGATCATGTTCTCAGAGTATGTGCCACCCAGAGAAGCCAAAGAGGGCAACGAGCAAGGGTGTAACCCCCAGAGGGTGCTTAACTTAGATACCATAGACCACAGGAATCAGGGTTAGCTGAAGGCTAGGAATCAAGCTTAAAAGTGTTTTATAACTGACTGCGTAGGGGTGAGAACTTCTTGATATTGTGAAGTATGTCACAAACCCAGAATATGCCGTAGTTTGAACACACAGAGACTTATACTCTGTTCAAGGTTCCATTTAGGAGATACAATTAAATACAGATACCTTGGCCTGCAAGATTCTTTTACTATTAATATATAATGATGTTTAATATGTTCCAGAAATGCCTTTAAAAAGCAGAATGGATAGTCAGGAAGCTTCTCGTTTTCTTCTACGTGAGCAAAATCTAAGCAAAACAAGAATGGATGAACAGCAAAGGGGTGAGCTGCTCTTGAATACAAATTGAATTGTTCTCAAAATCCTATGAGAAATATGCTTTTAAGGCCAAGAAAAACCAGGTGTGCCAAGCAATTTATAAGGCCCAGTTTATACTGGTCTCTGAAGACTGCTGGTCTGAGGTCTCTGGTGTGACATCAGTATTTTACTATAGCACTGGCACCAGAAGAGAAAAAGTATAGTTATTTTATGTATCTATATCTCTAATTATGTATTAATATGATCAATGGAAAATGCATGTGTGTGTAAGGGAACTATATACACATTCTTAGCAGTTCTATACATTTCACTGTTCTACAGCAGAATCCTAAGAGCACAAGGTTGTTTATGGCATGGCTTTTTTCCAAATGGAAACCCAAGTCAAATAAAGTACAAGGGCTATTCTAATGAGAACCTAGTTATAGTACTTTATGAACCAGCAAGCTTTAAGAAATACAAATATAAAATTGCCAGTTGATCAAGTAACAGAAAAGTTTTTACCAACTTAATTTTTTTTGACCAAAAAGAAGAGACTTTTCTCTTACCTATGATAAACATGTCAATAGCAGCTGGGTTCCGAGCCATTTGGTCCTAGGTGAGAAAAAGAATATTGTAATCAAGGAAAATACATTTTACTTAATTCCCCATTGTTCACTACCTGTATCCTTCCCTGGGGACAAGACAAAACAGATAAAAAGAACTTAAGTGCTCTAACCAATACTCAGACATTCCTCACACTTTTCAGTTTCTGCTCTTATGATTTCTATATTTAGGCTCTTCCTATTAGTTACAATGAACTAATAAATTATCCTTCCAGAAAACAATTAGGACATTAAAACCGTGAGAAGACACATGGCCTATGAACCCAGAAGACAGGGCTTTGAATTCAGTCAAGGGACCTGAACAGTTCTAGATTAGTCTCTTCTCTCAGTAAATGGAGAGATCAAGTCATCATCCTACAACCTTACAGAGCTATCAAGTCAAAAATGAGATAAAAGATGTGAAAATGCTTAGAAAAAAAATTAAAAGCTATGCAAGCTCTTTAAATAATTTAAATGTTATATGGAGTCACATGTCTCAGATAACTATGAAAATTTTTTTTTTACATAAATTTATTTATTTATTTATTTTTGGCTGCATTGGGTCTTCGTTGCTGCACGCGGGCTTTCTCTAGTTGTGGCGAGGAGGGGCTACTCTTCGTTGCAGTGCACAGGCTTCTCATTGCGGTGTCTTCTCTTGTTGCGGAGCACAGGCTGTAGGCACACAGGCTTCAGTAGTTGTGGCACGCAGGCTCAGTAGTTGTGGCTCACGGGCTCTAGAGCGCAGGCTCAGTAGTTGTGGCGCATGGGCTTAGCTGCTCCACGGCATGTGGGATCTTCCCGGACCAGGGCTCGAACCCGTGTCTCCTGCATTGGCAGGCGGATTCTTAACCACTGTGCTACCAGGGAAGCCCCTGAAAAATATTTTCTATTTAAGTTCACATCTAGGCAAAAATGAAAGCAGAAGGTCTGCAACTGAGGAATGACTGAGAACTGAAGAAATAAGAATGAAACCAAATGCCATATTTTCTGTGCTTACATTAAAATCATAACAAAATCCTCTTTAAAAAGATCTACATTTTTCAACAACTCAAATACCTACTGAAGAAAGAGTTTAGAAAGTTTCTATTGCACTCAGAACTTGAATCCAAAGTGAATGATGATGGATGATGTCCAAAAGCTAAAGTTAGAAATTTATATTACAATTAATCACTTCAACAAAAAGCTCATTCATTTTTCTTTTTTTTTTATAACAGCTTTATTGGAGTATAATTGCTTTACAATGGTGTGTTTCTGCTGTATAACAAAGGGAATCAGCTATACGTATACATATATCTCCATATCCCCTCCCTCTTGCGTGTCTCATTAGTTTTTCTTAAACTTAAAATGTCCTAATACAAATCACAGCTTCCCTCTGTACGCACAATAGCTTGCATTGTTTGTCCATTGGTGAAATTTTCTTTTAGCATTCCATGCCATTATACCAGAATATTAGACCTCTAGTTAGATCCGTCTATAATCAAATTGCATAATGCTCTATACCCATTCTACAACCCTGAAAATTCCTAATGCACATTTTATACACCCATCAGAACACATCTTAAAGGCACATTTAAACATGCTTCCTACTTACTGGACATTGGTAGAAGACTTCATTTTTGTTTCGGCCCTCCGCAGCTTCCACTGCTATGTACTGACTCAAACCAGTATGTATGCAAAAAGTTAAAGGTAGACAGTATTTCAGTCCCTGTCTCTGCTGGAAGCCTCCAGCAGCCGTGTCAACGTCTAGCAAGTCCTCAGAACGATAGTGATTAGACAGCGCCATGCTTCCCAACAACCTGAGAATATAGACTCAAAAATTTAGTCAACTGCATCTTTTTGATGAATAATAATTTCACATTGACAACTTTATAAGAACGATTAACGTCAATTCTAAACCAGGAATACCCCAAACACTACAATTTCTGCATATATTAAATTCAAACTCTTGAGTGGAAAGATTCTGATTTAAATTAAAAGCCTAAAAGTCTAAACTGTCTAAATGCCAACCTTTTAAAAAGTTTTACTGCTTTCAAAAATCTATCTTACCATAATTTGCCAGTGTTTTGCTATATATGTATATATGACTAATTTAATGTTTAATGTCCTCTCTGATACCTTTATCTTGATACAACCTTTAGCTTACACTATCCTACCAGGCAGTATAAATGGAAATCAGCTTAATCCTTGTTCAAATTTTCATAAACTTGGGATGTATGGGGTCTAAACTCATACGTATGAGAACAACACAGGTGTCAGTCCTTGATGAGAGTCTCATCCTAAGTCTCACTGTTTGGGCTGTGGGCAGATAAAAATCCCTGTGTTGGGGCTTCCCTGGTGGCGCAGTGGTTGGGAGTCCGCCTGCGGATGCAGGGGACACGGGTTCGTGCCCGGTCTGGGAGGATCCCATATGCCGCGGAGCGGCTGGGCCCGTGGGCCATGGCCGCTGGGCCTGCGCGTCCGGAGCCTGTGCTCCGCAACGGGAGAGGCCACAACAGTGAGAGGCCCACGTACAGCAAAAAAAAAAAAAAAAAAAAAAAATCCCTGTGTTGAAATCATGATCTGTTTGTCATGTCAATTCTGAGCAACTCTTAGTATAGTTCTCTCCTGTTGGTTCTTGAAATATGAAAATTTTTCCATTTTGTCAAGTTTCAGCTTGACAGGAAAACAGAATAGAAAAAAACCCCAGTGATTTAGGCTTATCTAGTCCTAACTGCCCAATATTTGACTTCTGAATACTACCTTGTAACTTCAGTATGACCACCTCCTAGATTCCCTGTACTCACTCAACTCTGATCTGAAATGGTAACAGAGCCTCATATCGTTCTTCACACACAAAGAGATACCAAGTTCTAATAAGAACAATGCAAAGTTCTCCCTAAATTCCTATCAGTATGTCACAAGTGCAATGTCTCTGAAATACCTTAATTTCATGAGGGAACAAAGGGAGTAGAACCATTCGAAGCACATAGCTTTAAAAACTGTGAGTAAATTTGAGAGCTACTGCATGGTCTGCTTTTACCAAAAGGTTCCACAGTGAATACTTCATATCGTTTAGAAGTAAGTTTAAAATAGGCCATTCAATTATAGACTATGCTTGAATAGGACAAAACTAATATTTTCTTTAGTTAAGTGTATGTAGCTCTGAACAAATTACTTTTAACATGTATGATTCATAGAACTTATATCAAGCTCTCTAAAATACTTTACTTGGCCTGTAACAGGATAAACACTTCAAGGATTTGGAACAGGTTTAATTAAATTTTAGTTAAATTATACTCACACACACATCTCCTCTCCTGTCCTGTAGGCCCACCCCAACCATCTCAACTGTAAAGATGTGTTGATAGAAACCATGTTTTTGGGACATTATCTATTTTGGTAAAGTCAAATTCAAGCTATAGATTTTGTCTTATGGATTGTTATAAGGAAGAGGAGGAAATTCTTATACTTTTTAATCTGTTAAGAGTAACTACAAATACAATTTGTTTACATTCTAGAAAATAACTTGTATCATTAAAAGTAACTCAAACAGTGAACATCTCACCCAGGAACCACTAACTTCTGCCCATTGTGGATACGATATGAACATCGATAATCATCAGGAAGCTTGCAGCCAATCTGAGCTTCCACAGCATCTAGGTCTTCCTCTCGAGCACCCTCTGCAGATGCACAAAAAAGCAAATTATCAAGAAACCATAAGCCTTAAATCTAAGAAGAAATGCAATCCATCTGCTAGCCAATGATACAATCTTAGAGCAAGTGAATTCTGTCCAAAATGTACTTGCTGAAATACAGGGAAATGAACTGAAAATTCACAGAAATATTATATCACTTTAGATTAGCTCTGACGTTTGAAGCACTGAGGAAGCAAATTTCTCAGTTTCCTCTCCATGGGGAAAACACTGGCACTAAGCAAAATATGGAACGGCAGGCACCAGTGAAATCCACAATAGTTTTTTCACAGTACAATACAAACTTTAGAGCATATCTCATTTTTCTTAATCTAATATACTCAAATTTCTCTATTTAAAAAACTCTCCAGAAGTTCTCTAAATGGATGTTGTTCAATAGTCTTAACCTAGTCTCTTAATGGGAAATACAGGACATAGGTGTAGGTTCATGCTGTGAGGAGGCCATTACCTTGAATTTGATTTTCATGTTTATAAGCTTGCCATATATTCTAGCTTTAAAAAGCAGTAATTACAAATACTAAGAGAAGAGATTCACTCCCAGCAATGGCCCACCAGGTTGTTGGACCAAACATTGTGCTGAGAACTAGAAAAACTGAACAACAGAAAATTGGTTTCAAGGCTTTTGGAGAACCTCAAAGACAGTGAGAACTGGCAGGGTTGGGGTGGGGGGAGGTTGGTCCAGAAGAACAGGGAAACTGAGAGTTTAGCCAGGGCTTTGGAGCCACCTTGTCTTTGAGACAATTGCCACTTCTGAAAGCAAACATGAGGCTGAGAGGCCGAGAAGATGAGCAAAGCTTTCAGCAGTACCACAGGGTTGAGAGAATTTTCCAAAATTGATGAAAACATCAAACCATAGATTTAAGAAGCACTATAACCCCATGGAGAATAATTACAAAGAAAATCATTATCTAGACACATTACTGGAAAACTGCTGAAAATCAAAGACAAAGAGAAATCTTAAAAGCAGCCAGAGAAGGGGAAAAGCCACAGTCATCTTCAGAAGAACAACAATAAGACAGCTTCTTAACAGAACAATAGAAGCTGGAAGAATGGTCTCTTCAAGTGCTGACTAGAATTCTATATCCAGTGAATATATACTTCAAAAGTGAAGATGAAATAAATATAGTTTTTGACAAAAAAGAAAAATCTGAAAATATTCAGCAATAGCATTCCCTTTTTAAAAACAAAACAAAACAAAAAGGAATTCTTCAGGCAGAAGAAAAATTATCCCAGATGGAAACATGAAGATTCAGGAATAAATAAAGTACAACCAGAAAAGGTAAATATGCAGATAAATCTAAAATAATATTGAGCATGTAAAATAATAATAATGTTTTCAAGGATATAAAATATGTTAAAAATGAAAATCACAAAACTATAATACAAAAGACAGGAGGGAGGTAACTGAAATTAAAGTATTCTAAGGTTCTTTCATTGTTCAGGAAGTGGTAAAAATACTAATTTACAATAGACTTTAAGTCAGAGATACATGTTTTAATCTCTAGGCTAATCGCTAAAAAAAAAGATAAATAAGAAAGGAAAGGGAGTATGGAATAAAAGATAATTAAGAAGAATGCAAAAAAGGAATACCTGCTCAGGTGGCACCAATATAAAATAGAAACATGGTATATTTACACTCAAATGTATTAGTAATTACATTAAATATAAACAGACTAAATAATCTAATTAAAAGACAAACAGACCAGATGAAAAACAAAACACAATCATATACAAGAGGGATATCTTAAAGATGTAGATACAGAAAAGAAAGCTAAAATAGCTCTACTAAAATCATACAAAATAGACTTTAAGGCAAATAGCATTATTCGAGGTAATGGAGGACTTTTTGTAATGGCAAAAAGGTTAAATTCACTACACAGGTATTATAAGTTTAATTTTGTGCATCTAATAACACAGCTTCAAAATATATTTTTTAAATGACAGAATTAAAATGGAAAAAAAATATATCTGTAATCATAATGGGTGTATTAGTTTTCTACTGCCACAATATTAGCCGCTTAAAATAACACTCATTTATTATTTCACAGTGTCTGTAGGTCAGAATTCTGGACATGACTGAATTGGATCTTCTGCTCAGGTCCCACAAGGCTGAAATCATGGTGTTAACTGGGGCTGCTAGTGCACCTTATGCATCTTTTGCTTGGGGTTCTCTTCCAAACTCACTGGTTGTTGGCAGAACTCAGTTCTTTGTAGTTGCAGGATTGAGGCTCTCTACTCTTAGAAGCCACCTGCCATTCCTTATCACCTGGCCCTCTCCACAACGTGCCAGTTTGCTTATTCATGACCTGTAGGAGATACACCCAGGCTTTGAATCTCTCTGACTTCTGGAAGGGCCCAGTTCCTGTTAAGGGCTCACCTGATTGGGTCAGGTCTGCTCAGGATAATTTCCTTTTTGATTAATGATTAATTCAAATGTAACTAATTTGGGACCTTCATTACATCTGTAAAACCCTTTTGTCATCTAATATGACCTAATCACAAGACAGAAATCAATGATATCCATTGTACAACTCACACTCAAGGGGAAGCTATCATTATACCAGGCACGTACCACGGTGGGTGAGAATCTTGGGACCTATCTCAGAACTCTGCCTACCACAGTGAGAAATTTTAACATACCTCTCTCAGTAACAAACAGAACAAGGAGACCAAAAACCTCATTAAGAGTACAAAAGATGTGAACAAGATCAACAGTTTTGCCTAATCATATATATAGTACTAAATGGCAAGAATGGCAGAATATACATCCTTTTCAAGTATACATGGAACATTTGCCAAGATAAATTAAATGCTGGACCACAGAACAAATCACAATAAATTTCAAATGACTGAACTCATATAGAGTATATTCTCTGATCATAGTGGAATTAAAATACAAATTACATTAAAAAGATTACTAAAAAAGCCCCCGATGTTTAGAAATCAAGCAATACATTTCTATATAATCCATGGGTCAAAGAAGAAATCACAAAATATTTTGAACTGCATGTTAATGAAAATACAGCATATTAAAACTTGTGGGATGAAGTTAAAGCTACATTTAAAGGGAAATTTATACCCCTAAATGTATTTGAAGAAAACAAGGAAGGCTGAAAAATCTATGATCTAAGTAATCATCTCAAGTCAGGAGAAAAGTGACAGTAAACTTAAAGAGAAGTAATCAGAGAAATTAATGAAATAAAAAATAAGATATTAACATAGAGAGGATTAACAAAGGCAAAAGTCAGTTCTCTGAAAAGACTAATAAAACTGATTAGCCCTTACCTAGCAAAACTGATCCAGAACAACAGAGAGAAAGCACAGATAATACAAGAAATGGAAAGGTGAAATCACCAGAGATCCAACAAGCATTACGAAGAGGATAATTATGAAAAACTTTATGGCAATAAATTAGAAAATGTAGATCAAGTAGACAATTTCCTAGAAAAACACAACTTATCAAAACTGACAGGAGACTAGGCAGAAAATCTGAGTAGTCCTAAATCTGATAAAGAAATTGAATCCTTAATTTAAAACCTTCCCACAATGAAAACTCCAGGATTGAATGCCTTCACTGGTATACTCTACTAATCATTTAAACAAGAAATAAGACCAAGCTTACATAAACTCTTCCAGGGAACAGAAAAAGAGGCAACACTTCCCGACTCGTTTACAAGGCCAGCATCATCTTGATACCAAAACCTGACAAGAACATTGCAAGAAAGGAAAATTACAGGCCAAACTCTCTCATGAGCATAGATGTAAAAACCCCAAATACTAGCAAATCAAATCCAACAATACATAAAAAAGATAATACATTCCAAGCAAAGTAGGTTTATTCCAAGAATGCAAAATTGGTTTAACATTCAGAAAATCAATCAATGTAATTCAGAGCATTAACAAAATGAAGTAGAAAAATCATATGATAATGACAAGGCTGGAAAGGCATTTGATAAAACTCAATTATCTGTTTAAAACACAAAAAACAAAAAACCCTTTTCCCAAACTAGGATCAGAAAGGACTTTCTACAAGATGCTAAAGAGTGTCTACTAAAAATCTACAGCAAACATCAGCTTTAAAGGAGAAATGTTGAAAGCTTTCCCTATGCAGTCAGAAAGATAGGGATACTCACTATTATCATTTCTATCCAACACTGCACTGAAGGCTCTAGCCAGTTCAATAAAGCAAGAAAAATAAAGAAATGACATATAGGGATTGGAAAGCTAGAGATAAAACTATCATTCTACACCCTTAAAGAAATGCAAATTGAAATCACCACTACACACCCACTAGAAGGGCTAAAATAAAAAGAAAGACAACATTCAAGTGCTAGTAGGAATGTAAAGTGGTAAAACCACTTCGGAAAACTAACAGTATCTTCTGAAGTTTAATACAAGCACACTATACAACCCAGCAAACGCAATCCTAGATATTTACCTGATAGAAATAAGCTCATATGTACATCAAAAATGATTTACAGCATTATTTGTAATAGTCAAAGACTAGAAACAACCCAAATACCCAACAACAGTAGAATGAATGTATAAACTGTGGTCCAATCATATAACGGAGTATTTATACTGTAACAAAAATGAACAAAATACTGTTACACACAACACTGCTGAATCTCACAAATGAAACAGAAATAATTCACGCAAAAAACATACTTAATCGTGTCAATTATATGAAGTTCAAAAAGAGAGAAAACTACTCAGTGGCATTAGCAATCAGGATAGTGGTTACCCCTGAGAAAGGCGTAGGGTTCTAGGTACACATAATTATTCTACTTCTTGACCTGACGGGTGTTACAATGGGCATGTTCACCTTGTGACAATTCACTGAGTTGTACACTTATGATCTGTGCACATTCCTATAGGTTGGTTAACATCACTAGTGATAGGCTGTGGATATCACATACCCCCAGCTATGTGATGAGACACCACACCTCGCTGGTAACCTGAAAACACATTACTCCAGTCTAATCGTGAGTAATACTTTAGACAAAGTCAGTTTGAGGGACATTCTTCAAAATACCTGACCAGTACTCCTTCAAACTGTCAACGGTGTGAAAGACAAAGAAAGACTGGGAAGTGTCCACAGACCAGAGGACACTAAGGAGACGTGACAACTAGATGCAATGTAGTATTCTGGATTGGATGCAGGAATTGAAAAAGGATTCCACTGATGGAAAATCTGGTGAATTCTGAACAAAGTCTAGAATTTAGTTAGTAGTAAGGTGCCAGTGAAGACTTTAGTTTGACAAATGTCCCGTGGGTTGGTACGTTAGGGGAAACTGAAACTGGGTGAGGGGTGTACAGAAATTCTCTGTACTATCTTTGCAACTGTCTTGTAATCTAAAATTAGTACAAAATGAAAAGTTTATTTTTTAAAAAGTTCAATACAAAAGAAAACAAGCTGAATAGCTGCCTGAACCAGGAGGTGAATGAGAAAAAAAACACTAATATTTATATAGTTAGTGCTACACGTTGGACATTTAACATGTAACATTAAGAAACCAAGAATTTCTTGAAAAGAGAGAGCAAGGCAGAAAAAAAGGTAAAATAACAACAAGCAAACATGGCAAAAGATAAATATAAGGAAATACATTTAGAGGGGCATCCTACTATAATAGAATTTGGGAGCCAGACAGACCAGGGTCAAATCTCAGCTCTACCAATTACAGCTGGCTTTCTATATCCGGATGTGGAACTCAAGGATACAAAGGGTCAACTATGAGACTTGAGCATCTGCATATTTCAATATCCTCAGCAGGTCCTGAAACCAATGCCCGGTGGATACCAAGGGATGACTAGACTGACTGTGATCTCTGGCAAGTTATTTCATCTCTTTAATCCAGTTTCCTCATCTGCAAAACAGAAGATAATACCACCTACCTAAGAGAATTACAGTGAGGTTTAAATAAGCTTCATGTGCTTAATAAAGTGCTTTCCTGGCATACAATAAGCGTTTATGTACTTCCCTTGCCCCCAGCCTATTTGTATGCGGAAGAAGTGAAAAGGTTACTAGGAGCCAAGAAACCTAGATTAGAGTTCTATCTCTGTTACTCACTAGCTACGGGACCCTGAATAAGTCACCTAAACTCTGAGCCTGTTCCTTCACCTGTAAAATGAAAGGGCTGGTATAAATCAGGGATCCACAAACGACAGCCTGCAGGCCAAATCCTAGACTGAGGCCTATTTCCATAAATAAAGTTTTCTTGGAACACTGCCACCCCATTTGTTGTTATATTGTCTATGGCTGCTTTCCCACAACAGCAGAGTTAAATAGTTGTGACAGAGGCCATCTGTCCCTCAAAGCCTAAAATGTTTACTATCTGGTCATTTAAAGAAAAAGTTTGCTAATCCCTGGTCTAAATGATCTCTAAAAGTCCCTTCTGACTTTAAAATTTTAAGCCAATACTTAAGGTTAATATGAAATTCAAAGATATGTGATATATACCATGAGATAGATTGGTAGAATGTACACCAATATACTATAATTTCAAGATACTTAATAAAAATTTTCCCAAACCCAGTGGCTATTTGCTTTCCAAGTTTCCTTCCTATCTGTGATCTCTATACCCTTGAAACTGAGTCAGGGACTATGGCCCCTGAGATGAGCAGCTAGTTTCCTGATTCAGCCCTAAAACGCATAGGTCTACATTAATAGAATCCCCAGCTTTCTAGATATCAGAGCCTTTGTCCTATTCCAATTCATGGCAAAGACCCCAGAGAACTGGCACCTGGGAGTAAAACACGGGCTGACAAGGAATTAATTCTCTGACAACCTCACCTTCAACCATTAAGTACAAAACAGTGAACAGGGAGCCTGGGAATACCAACTGAGTGTCCCCTCAAAAAATTAAAAAATAAAAAAAATAAAGAAAAAGGAAAAAGGAAGAAGCTGCTATGTATCCTTAGTTTCTTCCTTTCCTGGCAGCTCTGTGTCTCAAAGGAGAACCATGTCTATATTCCCATATTCCAAATATTCTAATATTAGACTAGCTCTCTAAGACTCCTAACACATTCTAAACAAAATAGTATAGGTCTTCTCTCCCTTCAACAGCTGGTAAGACCACATCTCTGGAGTCAGCCCTATATCCAAATCCTGGCTCTGCTCTCCTTTGTGATGGCAAACTACTTACTTAGCCTTCTATGCCTCAGGTAGCTCACCTATAAAATGAGACTAGTAATTACCTACCTCATAGGATTTTGGCAACTTAAATGGAATAATATACAGTACTTGGCTTAGTACCTAGCTTTGTGTTTAATAAATGACAGCTATTGCAAACCCTGACATATTTTACTTATCATTACCAAATACCTATTTTCTGAATTATTTTCCTCTTGAAATTATTTAACCCCACACACCAAGTGGATAATATTTTTCTTTTCTTCCAAGGAAAAAACCTATTAAAAATATTAATCAAGGGTACTTTCTTTCAAAGCTGTACTCTCTCTGCCAAATCATTCTTTCTTCTACCTCCTAGCAATTCAGTTTTAAGTACCTGGTCATGCAATCATGATTTGTATGAAATTCATATTTGCATGGAAACGTACAGCAGAAATATGAAATGTAAAAGGAATGCCGTTTCAAAAGAGTCCTTAGTTCAAAAGGTAGACGTTTGAGAAGAACTGATCCCAATTTCAGCTTAGCAAAACCAAAACACATAAAAAATTCCTTTTAGTGGAGAAACTTGAAAAAAACTTGGAGGCTAAAGCAGATGAGTAGCAATATATCTGCAATCAATTTATGTATTTCTTGGGCATAAATTTAAAAATCAAAGTAATGGGAAATAGCTTGCTAATATTTCTTGCCAAAATTGGAAAATAATAGTATAGTAGAGACAGCATAGATTCTGGGGTCAAACAGACCTCAGTTCAAACCTTAGTTTTCATTACTCTGTAAATGTCAAAATAGGGACGAAAGTTTTCCCTACCCTATTAGGCTGCTCCTACATGCTTGAAGACCCGGTCTGTAATATTTGGTCTTTCAAATATTAGACTGTCAAATAAACATTTACTTGTACTAAAAAGAGTGAAGAGGGTTGATACAGAAGGCAATTTTTTTTTTTTGCCTTATAACAAATTTAATCAGTTATACATATACATATGTTTCCATATCCCCTCCCTTTTCAGCAGGCAATTTTTCAATTAAAAAAAAAAGTCTTTTAAAAGAAATTACAAGTTATCCTCAAGCAACTATAACATTACTAGTTTCTTTATGTAAAACAAATGTAAGGATAAAAAGAAGCTTTGACTTCTAATAGGCATGTGGATGCTGAGGTAGGCAAAAATAGGGCAAGCACTAGAACCAGGGTCGTTTTAGCAAACTAGGCTTTCTATGTGCTTGACCAAATGTGAATGGTGAATTACAGATAATGTTGGATTAGCACACATGATAGAAACCCAAAGGTATTTAACCTATTTATACTATGAAACTAAAACGGGGAAGGGAGACCCTGCACTCCCAATACCTTTCAGAGATAAAACCATACGAGGACATCTGGGTTCCAAATATTTCTTGAGATCATCCCAGGCCTTTTTAATAGCAGCATAATGGTCAATATATCTTCCTACATCAGAGTAAGTATCAATGAAGAGGGATTTCCAACACTGGTTCTTCTGTGTTTTCTCTTCCCTAAATAGATTTAAAAAATAAAATTAAAAATCTTTTGAAATGAAATTAGCATATATTTTAGACACTTATACCAACATACGTTATTGGGAATTTGTGGTTACTTTTGTCTTCATTTTCATTTATTGTAGCTACAAATGAAGACTAGATAACAAAAAGTGACACATACATCAAAAAATTTAACAAGTTACTGCTGGCATGGTGGGATTATGAGTCACTTATTTTCTTACTTTCTACTTATTATTTTTTCTAAGTTTCTAATCCTTGATAAGATATAATGTGAATAATATATGGGATATGAATTTCAACTTACTCCTAAAAACATACCAGTTACACAATTTTAAACATATATTTAATTTTTCTATTTTAGAGAATATTTAGAATCTAATGATACAATAATATTAATCTAACTTATCTACATTGGATTAGCTAGAGAATCATATAGCATATCAAAGGAATCACACGATTCAACATTCCTATTTGGTACAATTCCACAAATATTTACTGTCTACTTAGCTACTGGGGACATTAAAAGTAAGGCACATTTTTTGCCTTCAAAAATGTATAATCTAATCAGGGAGAAAGAAGGAAGTATAAATTTAAGAGTCAGAAGTGGTACAGGATAAGGCAGCCAGAAAGGGCCTTAAGGTAACATACTAATGAGGTTGACCTTAACCTGTAGGGAATGGAGAGCCACTGAAGAGTTTTAACAGGAGAGTTAAAAGAGCAGAATTGTGGTTGTGGTTTGGGAAGGGTGTACGCTAGAGCCACAGAGATGGACTGGAAGGGTTTTGCAGCAGTCTTGGTAAGAGATGATGAACTGAGCTAAAACTGTGGTGGCTAGACGAAATGAGAAGAAAGATTCAAGAAATATACAGGGGCTAAAATCAGAAAAGCTTGGTAATTGAATGAATGTAGGGATGGAAGGAGAAAAGAGATCTAGAATGATTCCTGTTTTGGCTTCGAGGGTGGGATGGATGGTACTGCTATGAAGATATGAATGCAGGAGGATCAGGTTTAGGGATGGGGAAAAGAACAATTCAGGGTGTTGTATACATGTGCGTGCGTTTTTCGGGGTGGGGGCAGTGGTGGAAGGGAAGTATCTTTTTATTAATCTAAGTAACATACATATATATTATTAAAACCAAAAAGTACTGAAGAACGTAAGATGAAAAACTAGGCAGTCTCCTGTTCTAAGTCCAACCTCTCAAAGGAATCTTTAGTTATTTCTGGAAGTTATCTCCATAATTCTAAATGTTTACGCCTCTAGTTCTTGGTTTATCATTTTATGTCTATCTACTGATAGTCCAAAGTAAAAGACCAGGATACAGCGATACTTAAAATTCCCTCTTCCTCATCCTTCCTCCTCCCAATGTTTGGAGGCTCTGTTATTAATTTTTCATTCTATTGAGTAGCTTGCGGCTTTAAATAATATATTTAAACCTCTATTTCTTGCTTCACCAACTTCAGTCACTACCTGACTCCCCTCAACCTACGAAAAACATACTAGCAATCCTACCCTCTTTCATCTTTCCCAACTCCCACCTTCTGTCATCTACCCTTTTATTCTATCAAATTTATTAACATTTACTGAATTCAGTGAACCCTGTGGGTCATCCAATGGAAAGATCCAGCAGACGGCTGTGCAAAGAAATCTGGAGCTCAGTGGGAATGTTAGGGGTGGACACTTGGGTTTGGGAGTTAGAAGCATACAAGTAGTCTCTACAAAGTGCAACAGTACATGCAGGAGACTTCACAGAGAGAGAAGAGTAGAGAGCCAAGGGCAGCAGCCTGGAGAACGCCTGCATTTACTGGCAGGCACAAGAAAGGCCACCAAAGGACTTAAAGAGACAAGGGTTAGAGAGGAGAATCAGGATAGACTAGCATTAATGGAAGCCAAGGGCCAAATTTCAAGAATACATTTCCCAAATACTCACTCAGATATCAGCCAGTATTTTTTGCAATGTCTTCTCCACAGTGGATCGTGGCTTGATAGCTGGCTAAGTCTTCGACTGACATAGCAACAACTGGCAGTAACCAGATTCACGGTTAGTATAAAAGAAAACAAGAAAACAATTTAAAAGTAAAGATGAAAATATTCAATGTTAAGTTTTATTTTATTCCTTTTGCTTTTCTGCCACTATCTACCTTTATAACTGCAAAATAATCTTTTCTAAAACCTGTTTAACATGTTAGCTAGTATAATTTCCTTGTGAGTAGTGAAATCTTAACTATTTGAGTTCACAAACCACAAAATGTCTACAATTGTAATTTTCATATGAAAGTCTATAAAACATATAAACCATTGGAGTTAATTTCAAATCAAAGAGCTTTCCTATATTTATTATTGGGGTAGTAATCATTTCTACATATAGAAACGTTATTCAGGTGTAAACAAAGTGCTTTTTCTTTTTAAGATCTGTGAGACATTTGATATTAAATATACAGGGCTTTTGTTTGTTCTAATTTTTTCTTAACAGAAAGAAATATTACAGCCAAAAACACTTTTTAACTATAGCAACTATTGGAAAGCCCACCTATAAAAGGTGTCAGATTCTTAACAATTCTGATTCAAGATCCATAGCTGTTCAAGTTAGTATCAGCTGCTCAAAAATTTGGAATGTTAGAAACAAATAATTTTCTTTTTACACAGAGATTTCTAATACAATAGTGCTTGAATCCTGTAAATCCTACCCTACATAATTAATTTGCAAAAAGAATGAACTTAAGATTTAAAAAAAGTGCATTTCTATCCTTTCAGAAGAGAAATCACAAGTTATAGAAAGTAGGTATAAAACATTTCACTTGGGCAATAGCTAATCAATTAAGGGAATCTTAAATCACATGGGATTTGTCAAGGCCATAAGTGGGTCATGTTAAAAAACAACTGATGGTAAACAGATTAGCCTTTGTTCATTTTTCAGATTTTATACAAATATAATTCTCATCCTTTTCTGCCAAGCTCAGGAGATGCCCAAACTAACATTTGCAAACATAGGAATCCTTCCAGTTTTGTGAATTCAGAGTCCATCACTGTCCCAAGAGTTAACATAAAAGAATCTCTGGAATATGCACCAAAGGTGATTTCTGATGCAAGTCAAGGATGAAAACTACTATCCTAGAGCTTCTGACTCAGTTGGCATGGAGTGAGATCTGTACCTCAGGCATGTGTATATTTAAAAAGTGCCACATGTAATTCTGATACACAGTGAGATTCAAACTATGCAGTTTATATTATATAATGATCCCAATGGACTAATTCAATCCAACCCAATCCAGTTCAGCAAATACGTACCATAACCTTCAGAGCTTAGCAATGGGCAGGACACCTGACAAATTTGGGCTATAAACTACAGGAAAGAAGTTGCAGTACACTGGAAACTTTTCTGTGGATAAAATTCTACGGCATTTGTGTCAACATTCCTGGCCTAAGGGATGCCCAGATAGCTGGTTAAACATTATTTTAAAAAAAAATATTTATTCATTTATTTATTAGCTGCATTGGGTCTTCGTTGTTGTGTGTGAGCTTTCTCTAGTTGTAGTGAGCGGGGGCTACCCTTCGTTGTGGTGCGCGGGCTTCTCACTGCAGTGGCTTCTCTTGTTGCAGAGTATGGGCTCTAGGCGCGCGGGCTCCAGTACTGTGGATCGTGGGCTCTAGAGCGCAGGCTCGGTAGTTGTGGCGCACAGGCTTAGTTGCTCCCCAGCATGTGGGATCTTCCAGGACCAGGGATCGTACCTGTGTCCCCTGCATTGGCAGGCGGATTCTTAACCACTGCGCCACCAGGAAAGCCCCTAAACATTATTTCTTTTTTTTTTTTTTTTTGCTGTACGCGGGCCTCTCACTGCTGTGGCCTCTCCCGTTGCGGAGCACAGGCTCCGGACACACAGGCTCCGCGGCCATGGCTCGCGGGCCCAGCCGCTCCGCGGCATGTGGGATCCCCCGGGATCGGGGCACGAACCCGTGTCCCCTGCATCGGCAGGCGGACTCTCAACCACTGCGCCACCAGGGAAGCCCAACATTATTTCTTGATTGAGATGTTGCCAGAAAAGATTAGCATTTGAATTGGTGGACTAAGTTAGCCAGATGGCCCTCCCCAATGTGGGTCGGCACCTTCCAATCATCGAGGGCCTGAATAGAACAAAAAGGCAGAGGAAGGTTGAATTTGCTCTCTGCCTGACCGCTAAGTTGAGACACTGATCTTCTCCTGCCCTTGGCACTCCTGGTTCTCAGGCCTTCAGACCCAGACTGGGATCTACATCATCAGCTCTCCAACTCTCAGCCCTTTAAACTATACCACCAGCTTTCTTGGGTCTCCAGCTTGCATTTGGCAGACTGTAGGACTTCTCAGCCTCTATAATTCATGAGCAAATACCTTATAAAAAACCACACACACACACACACACACACTCTCTCTCTCTCTCTCTCTCTCTCTCTCTCTATTGGTTCTGCTTCTCTCGAGAACCCTAATACAGTATTCAACTCAGTTCACTTCCACAAACATTTATGAGGGATCACTTCTGTTTAAAATGTTGATTACTACCAAAAGCATTTAAAATAAAATCTGATCTCCTCACCTTGTTTTACAAGGTCCTGCATGATCTCACTAGTCTCTTCTCAAGCCTCTCTACCTGTGAATCATTCCCTAATTCCTGCAACACCAGTCTTCTAGCTCCTCCAACAGGCTATGCAATTGTCCAATCAGCTTCTGAAAACACCGTTCCTTCTGCCAGGACTGCTCTATGTTATCCGTCATAGATAGCAGCTCCTTCCAATTTGAATCAATTCCTTAACAGACCAACTGGTTCACTTCCTTCATAGCACACAGTAGCTCTTGTAATTACGCATTTATTTGTTTTCCATCTTGCCCGTTAGACTGTAAGCTTATGAGAGGGGCCTTGTCTGTCTTGTTCACTATTGTTTCCCCAACATTTAATAGGATGGCACACAGCAGGCACTCAAAAAAAGAAAATCTGTTGAATAAATGGTGACTGCAAAGATAAGCAAGACAGTCTTTACATTTAAGAAATGCATAATCTATCTGGTACGGTAAATACCTCTCCTTCTGCAGAGGAAGGAGAAAGGTAGAGATTGGACTCAGGAGAGGGGGTCCTTAAAGGAATTACACCTTGCCAGGTTCAGAAGAAGGGGGCATGGCATTCCAGGCAGGGTCAGGAGTTTAAGCCACAGAACAAAAAAACCACAAGTGTGCTGGCAGAGGTCTATTTGGCCAGAGTAGACTATGCCAAATAATAAGGGCCTTAAATGCTCCCAGAAGTTTAGGTTATAATCTGTAAATAACAAGGGGCATTATAGGTTTTTAAGGAGGATGACAGCCAGATCTGTCTTAGAAAAATCACTCTGGGAGCAATGTGGCCCACAGATCAAAAAGCGTGTGTGTATGTGTTAGATTTCTAAAAGGCTATTGCAACAGAACATTTCAGATGAAAATAGTTTGGAACTGTAACAGCCTTTTCGAAAGAAAAAGATAAACTTTATTACAAGCCTGAGTAGAGAAAAATTTGTTTTCTAGAAAAATAAGAGTGTTACAGGTACTAATATAGATAGCAGCCAGAAACTGGAATTATCCCTCTGTCATCACTTAGCTAGATCAAGCAACAGCTACCAGTAACTTCAAGAAGGCTGTATTTCTAAAAGGATCCCTGACAACACAGGGTACAATCAGCAAACGACTAAAATCCAATGGTTAATCAACAAAACAAAACAAAACAAAACAAAACGAATCTCGCCTACCTATCCTTAAGAGGGCGATTCTGCCTCCTTTGCAAATATATGTGGTGGCACAAGAAAGACCCATGCCACCAGCTGTCAAGAGTGTAAACAGCGCCATTTCTTCCACCATCCCAGACGGTCCCAAGCGCTGAAGTAACTGGGCATTTAACCACCCCTACCAGCAACCGGTGTTTATTTTTGGAACAGATGCCGGTAACTTGGGAAACCCAAAGCATACAGGAGGGAAGATGGTCACCTGTACCGCACCACCGGAAATCAGTACCAAAACACAAAATCCAACATGCAATCGTGAGAAGGAAGGCTGAAAGCGAAACAATTATCTAGCACAGAAGTCCGAAAGTGAGCCCTGCCAGATATTACGTTGCTGCATAAGTCGCACCCAGGGGTCAGAGGGTCGCCTGGCTCCTCTCCGGCGTCCCACCTGCCCACTTTGGCGCCTGACTCTGCAGGCTCCTGGCCCAGGCAGAGAAGAGCGCTCGGCCCGGACGGGGACTTTTCCAAAGCGGCCAGGGCTGCCCTTAGCGGGCAAAGACCACGGTGGCCGGGAGGTGCGGGGCGCTGGAGTCCGCGCGGCGGCAGCGGGGAGCATTTGGCCCCCCTTCCAACTGGGCCTCGCCAAGGCCTGGGAGAGAGAGCTGTTGTCGCTCCTCAGGCCTGGGACCGGGACGGGAGGAAGACCTCAAGGCGGGGCTCTTTCCGCCCCGGTCTCGCCCCTGCCCCCGGGTGGCTCTGCAGGATCAGGGCGGCCCTGGCGTCACCTCCTGGCTGTCACGGGAGTCCAGGTCCTATCGGCGAGCCGGGCCTCCGTCCCTCTTGCCTTACGCCTCCTCCCCCACCCGTGACCCCACCCCTGCCGTGCGCATCGTCCCATTACTTGATTAGGTCCCGGTAGTCCAAGAAGGATAAGATAAGGAGCAAGGGATCGGTGGGCAGCGATTCTAGGGTCAGGGGCGCCGACTCGGTCTCCACGGCCGCCATCTTGCCTGGCCCAGTGCAGGCCTGGCCCCGCCCCGGCCCCGCCCCCTCCGCCACCGCCCTCGCCGTTCCCTAGCCGATCACACAGGTTTGTTGTGTAACCGACAGGATAGCCCCGCCCAAGGGGAGGCCGATGGGCGGCTCCCTGGAAGGCTCCGCCCACCGCCCTGAGGGTCAAGGGCCCGCGCGGTGGCGTCCGTCTGCGTCTCGAGTACCTCTTCAGCCAAGCTGCGCGAGCTCTGCGAGGTGCCCACATGCTCACCCTTAGATCTCCCGGTCTCTCTCCTCCCATTCTGGTCCCTAAACTTGCCCAGCCCGGACCCCTATGAGACTTTTTTTCTAAATCTGCTTGGGTCACTCCAGACCTTCTTGCGAAATTTTACATCCGGTATCCTCGAAGCGTGCCCCTAAATCTCCCAGTAAGTTCTCTCTCTGCCCTTGGCCCCCAAATCCATCGCTTCTCTTCGTCTTCCGACCTAGAAATTCCTCGTTTCTCCCTTCAGCTTCCCTCGCCCGGCGTGTCCCTTGCACAGAGCGGGAACCTTGTCCGCTCTGTAGTGGGCAGAGTTGGGAATCAACTAGAGGCTCTTCTTCCAAACTAGGGAAATGATCGTCGAGGGCATAATTTTAACACCCTCCCAAGTAAACGGTGCATGGGCTCTGAATCTAAGGGTCAGCCGCTCTCAATTAGGTTGTCACGGTTATTTTTCAGCCTATTAGGGAAATGCAAAGCGTATATTAAATGGATTTTTTTTTGCCAAGATTTAATCTCGGAGGGTTAAGTACTTCCGGTGTGAAGGGATGGGTTGAGACCCGGCTGGGCTTGATTGAGGCACATGATGGCCACTCTTCAGCTTAGACAAGATGGTATTAAAATGGGGGTGGGAGACGTGTCATGGATTGTGAGCTAAGGAATACATCACTTATCAGATTTCTTCTTTTCCGTTTCTTTCCAAAGGCAGTATGGTGTAAGCAGCTGTGGGGAGTCCGGTCAGACACGAACTTCACACATCTGTTATTTACTAGAAGTGAGATGATGGACTAGTTAACTATACCTAAGTTCTATGAGCTTGTTTACTCTAAAAACCAACCATTCCCTAAAGTGGTTTATGGATGCTGATAAAGATTTGTGTAAAGTGCCTGGCTAGATATTCAATAAATGTTAATTTCCCAAGCCTAAGTATACATCCATCACTAAGTTTTCCAAACTCTTCCACATCCTGGAGAAAGTTTTCTCCTAACTATTTGGAAAAGTGGAAATGATTCTCCCATCCCACTCACCCCCAACAGTAAAACACTCCATTTCCTCTATTCACCATGCCATTAATGCTTTATAATTATGGTTTTGTCTAATTTTATAACCCCTCTCCTCCCCCTCCCCCACTGTATTAATTACATTTTTTATTTTCTGTGTCTTATGATGTTTTGACATCCTAAAAATCCTGCTGGCTGGGGAGAGACTGCCCCCCTCCCCTCAGGACTAGCTGCTTCCTAAAGATAGCAAACAACTTACATGGACGCACCTCTCATATGCAAGCCAACCACCCCCTTTATCTAACTGTCACACACCGAGCCACTATTTCCCCTGCCTAAATTGTCTCAGGGCTAGGTACCAGGCAATGAGAGAACACCTCTATATCCCAGAGCCCACCATTTATTGTTCAAATTAGCCAATCCCAAGCTGTTTACTCTGCCCTGCCCAGTGCAAACTCCAATAAAGGCTCTGGCCTAAATTTGCCTCTTGCTCCTGCTTCTGCCTCCTGACCCAAACCTGATGCTTCCACTGGGAACCTTCACAGTGTCGTGTGCCCCTTTCTCTAGGGAAATGTAATAAAAATCTTCTTTCAATGGCACTGATCTTGCCATGTCGTCACTCAGTCACCTTCATAAACTAAAATCCCACAGGTAAAATGAGAGCCACCCAGCAAAAACCAAAAACTAAAACAAATCAAAACAAAACAAAACGCTCTGCTTACATCTCTGTATTTCCAAACTATTTATGCACATATTTAGAGCGTTAATTGAACTGGATTCAGGTCAGTTGTTCCCTGTTTGTCTCTCTCACCAGGCTGTAAACTCTCAGTCTTTTTCATCCTTGTAACCCCAAGGCCTTTCTACAACAAGTAGAAAGTTTAAGTTCAGGTTGAATGGATGAAGACAGAACTGTCATTTCTGTTTACAAGGGAACCTTGCCTGTTGATATAGGTAAATGCTTATAAAGGCATTTGATTCTAATTCATGTTTGTCTATTTCTCCCTCAGATGGGCTACTTTACTTGTTTTAAATCGAAAAACTGGTAGGAGTTTCAAGTAGACTGCATTTGCTTCTGCTATCCTATGGCATTTTCCTTCCCTTTGGACTTGGCCCAGTTATGACCTAATGAGAAGAACAGAAGTGTGAAGTTAATCTACCATGGCCAGGATTAAGGTGAGGCAAGATTTGCGCTCACCTGGGGCACAAAATTTAGGGGAGTACCAAAAACCCAATAATCAAGATGATGCTAATATTTTAATACAATACTTTAAAAAAATTAATGCAAAAACCCATGATGAACAAAATCTTAAACAAAAACGAGATCCCACAGTGCTATGCAAGCCATATTGGAGCCTAAGGCAAAAGGAAAAATATATGTTTTTATGTCTTTTCAAATGGTTATTTTTTTCCTATAAGGCCAGGAGGGGGTGCTCAGGCAGGGGACTTGCTTCTCCCATGTGGCAGGGCTCAGAGCTCTTGCCATCCTTGGGGAGTGGCATCAGGTTGCTGGCGCCTGCTGTGACAGCCCACACCTCCCTGGGGAAGTGGTCCCAGCCCAGGCTCCATTTCTCTCCCCAACATGGTAGGAAGCAGGTAGAGGAAGCTGGGGGAGCAATGTAGCTGAGCAGGACCCAGGACAGCCCTTTCCTGGGCTGTGGCTTCCTGTTACCACCCCCCATACCCCTAATCATGGCTGGAAAGGGGTAGGAAGAGGAAGCCGGGACTTGGCTATTTGGGTCCCCTGGGCTAAGGTTGAGGGTGAGGACTCCATAGCCTTTGTGCCTTGGTGGGAGAAACAGTTTCTCTGAGTCTGCTAATTGTTTTGGAAGCTAGTCTCTAAAGGGCATGGAAGGATTTCACCAAAACAGAATTTGCTTGCCATTAATATTCCTATGGCAGATCAGAAAGCACAAGGTTCTGAAAGAAGAGTTCATGTGTGGCATAAAAAAAGAGATTTCTCTATTCTCTCAGGAATAGAGATAATACCTGAGAAATAAATATACTTACATGTTCTCTTTAGAAGCCCAGTGTCGCCTTCACTGGAAAGCAGTTTTTAGCGCACAATGCCTACCTCCTTACACATGATTACACCTTAGCTTCAAGGTTCCCATTGGCTGTTTTGGTAAATCCCTCAGACATTCATTCATACCTTATCACATGCAGGGGTCTGGGCTCAGGACTGGAAGGGATCAAGACACAGTGCTGTTCCTGCTTTGATGCAATTACTCTTTAGAAGGTGAGAGATACACCTGTTTGCTCGGGGAGAGACAAATCCACATGGCCCTGCAGTCTGTTTTCTCCCTCGTTTTCATGGTTTAGCAAGTAGCTGCATCAGCAGATCTGAGTTTGCTGGCAAGCAGGACAGACAGCAGACACTGAGCTTTAGAGGCGCTTGCTAAATGGTGTAAATGGTGGCCAGGGGCCCCCCATGTGTAAAACACCATAGTTTAGGGTCCTTCTCTATTGACCACTCTCTGGGATGTGTCCAGTCTTCTTCTGCCCAGCCTAGGTGCGCCTCCCAGTGGGACAATGAAAGCTGTGAATTGGGATGGGGAGGGAGGTGGGGTGGAGTGGGAGTTCACGTGCATTCTCCTCCTTCTCTGCTTGTAGACCCACCCTGAACATTGTGTGTTGACACTGCATGGCCTTGGTGGCATGCGTCCTGGGCCCATGAATAGCAGCTGCACAAAGGTCAGACTCCACTTTGTCTCATGCTCAGTGTTTTGGGAAAGGGCCTTGACCATTTGGGCCTCTCGGGCAGGAAACATTCTCAGGGGGTCCTGGCAGGTTGTAGGGCAGGCCTGGGACTGGACCATGCAACCCTTGGTGTCAGCTCTCCTAGTTGTGGTGAGGCAGATGAGGCGGTGGGAGGACCAGCATGGGACTGCCTGACACCAGCTCCCCCAGACAAGTGCGTCATCCAGAAGAAAAACCGGGCTGCAAGGCTGCTGGTGATTGGTCAAAAGGAGGGCCTCTGCAGAGCCCAGGAAAATTCAAAACTATGCGTATGCTTCACGGCTGAAAGCAGGGAGAAGAATAAAATTACAGGGTGGTAGGGAGGTTAGGGGCTGTCAGTGCTTCTCAGAAAGGCATCCAGCCTGATGGGTTGATGCAAAAATCTGGAAGGGATTTAACTGTTTCTGTGGAACAAAAACACAGACAAACCCATGGCTAATGAGAAGCCTAGAATGAAGGTAAGATTTAAACGCACAGTTCCAGCAGTCACACAAACAAGGTTCTGGGACTCCTGCTCCTCCCGTAGGCAAGACTTTAAATATTCCTGAATTTGCTGAGCATATGTCTGTTGTTTTGTTTTGTCTGGAACATGCTTCTTGATTTCTTGCAATCTGTATAATTAATATGAATTTTCTGGACACATGGTGAAAGGACCTGCTTATTGGATGCAAAGTGTCCCCTATTGGTGGCTTCTAATATGGTGAATACTGAAGGTGTGGCCAAGAATGGCCTGTAACCCCAAAGCTTACCAAGATTGCATCATGGAAACAACAGCTCCTCCCAGGGACAGAGAAAAATGCAGTATGTTATACAGGTCAGGGAGCCAAATACCGCCATCCAATTCAATAGCCTGCAGGGCTGGGGAAGCCACTAGTGTTTGGAGTCTTATGGTGTCCTTTGGAGGCTTATGCAGGTCAGTTTGTCCACTGTTGTTCCTGTAGTGCCTGACAGACATCATAAGAGTGGCTGAACCAGTGATGCTTGGTATGTGGGCTTGGATGGGCCAGTGTTTTTTTTTTGGTGGGGTGGCAGGATACTTTCCAGGAAGAAAGAAGGGAAAATTCAGTCTCTGACCTATGCTCATCTCTGTGCCCTGGGAGGCTGATCTCTATGACCTCCTTCACCTGAGTTCTCTTGTCATCTGGCTCTGGTGGGTTTCAGCCAATGGAAAGCATTGGTCGGCAACTGAGAAGGGGGGGAGAAAAGAGAAATTAGGGTATTTCTCTGTGTAGACCAAACTTTTTGGTGCCCTCTTTGAAGTCTTTGGCTTGTCCCGCTATCGTAACACTATTCCTTCCCATTGCTCTTTCAGGCTTGGAGACATCTCCCCCCTGTTTACTAATCCCTGGGCACCTCACCATCCCTTATTGGTTCCCTCATCCTGCTCATACCTCTTACGTGATCTCCTCATTGAATTCTGTTCAGTAATGTCCCTTTGAAAGTTTTGTCTGTTTTGTTGTAAGACCCTGACTGATATCATTTGCCTTCACCCACCCAGGCAAGCAGTACTGTAAGAAACTCCCCAGTACATGATCAGTGGGTTGAACTCAGGCTAAAACAGTGAGAACTGCTGCTTGGGGCCAAACATTCCACTATATTGATGACACAAGCACTGAGTGTACTTCCTGCATTCCATCATGTCCCATCTTGGAAAAGTTGATGCGTTCAAAAACTTTTGGAGGTGATGGATATGTTTATTACCTTGATTATGGTGATGGTATCACAGGGGTACGTATATGTCCAAACTCTTCAAAATGTGTACAGTAAATATGTGAAACTTTTGGTATATATCAACTATACCTCAATAAATCTGTAAAACAAAAAAAAAAAAAAGAAGAAGAAATGATTCTGCCACTCATGGGAGCTTCTTGGGTGCTAGCCATGGGAATGGAGGCCCAACCCCTGATTGGCCTATTTTAGAAACAAGACTCTCCATACCTAGGAATTTCACTACAGCCTTTATATACCAGACAAACAACTGCAGGTGGGGAGGGGCCACATGTGGCAAGAAGCCTGGAAAGTGATCCAGTCATCAGTAAAGCAAACCTGTGCTGGAGGCCTCCTCTCCTATCTCCTTCCCACTCATGGAATCACAGATATCAGTGTTCAATCTCAAAACAGGCTATAGACTGTGGAAATGGGACTCTGCTTTCTCATCAGCCAGGTCTACAAGAACTTCCTTCTGTTGCCAAGCCTGAAGCTAGCCCATTCTGGAAAAACAGACTGTCAGTGAAAAGAAAATGACTCTGCCACCTGACATTCTCAACTTGCATTGAGTCCTATACCATCTGAACTGGAATACCCAGAAAGTTCTGTAGTGATATAGAAATGGTCCCTCCAGTCAAGGCCCAAGCCTGTTTCCTGATACCTCAGCCAACTTCAGGAACAGGTGGCTGCCCACCCGTTAGACACAGAGAGGCCCACCTACTGTTAAACCTAAGCAGTTGGCTCACTGGGGACCTCTTCAACAAGACTTCCATATGACAAAAAACATGGCTCACTGATGAAATAGCTTGCTTCTGAGATGGGCAAACCCCATGGAATGCCACAGCCGTAAATTGTGGAGTTCAGCACTAGACATGCTGAACAATGGGTTAAACTTCAGATGCTATTCTTGGCTGTAGGGCACACTGCCCCAAGATGGACAGAAACAAACCTTTACACAGTGTGTCCATTAGGGTCCTCCAAGAAACAAATGCTGGGATAGGATTAGATTCATGAGCGATGCACTGCAGTTGTGAGTGGGGGTTGTGAGGGATAAAAAATAGGGAGTGAGAACAGGCAGAAAGAGCCTCAGACCATGATGCAATTCTGATGCTTGGGAAAAGAGAAGGTGGAGGAAAGAGGATTGGGAAGGAAGAATCTCAGACTGGACTGCAGCTCTGAGAATGTCTCAACCAGGCCGATGGAGAGTCCTTGAGCCAAAGCTGCCCACTAGAGTAGTCCAGAGACCCACAGGATTGGCCTGCACTAACACCCCATTATGGTCAGGCCTGGACTGGGAGCACCCCAGAGGAAGTGTGACCTTGATGCAAAAACATTGTGGGTATCAAACTGGAGTTGTCAGTTAATGATGCTACCTGCAGCAGGAGATCTGAGCTATTTCCATGGCTGTCACACACAGAACATCCCTAATGGTCTAGCAATTGGTCAGGCCATTGGGCCACCCAAAGACTGAATTAATAGAGGCATACCAAAATGGGGCATCCCCTGTGGACATAGTTATGAAGTGGCAAAATCTAGAGGAAAACAACCTACTTAAAAAGACTGATGAAGCATATATGGGCTTTGTGTCTATCCATGGCAGCCCAACCTGCTTTCTTGAGTGATCATTAACTTACAGGGTTTTTTTTTTTGTTTGTTTGTTTTGTTTTTTTTTTTTTACTTAAAATCTCCTAGTGGGATTAACTATTTAATCACTTACTTTGGCCCTTTACTCTGTCCCTATCACGAACATATCAGAGCAGGTAACTCAGCGGATACTCAGAGTCTTGAAGTCACCATATTTAGCACACATACCCATATACTACCACCACCACCACCATCACCACCTTCAACAACAACAAAAAACAAAAGAAAAAAAAAGGCCACCAGGAAACCTAGTTAAATTTGAATGATTTCTAATTGCTTACGTGCATATACATTGAAATAAAAGAAAAATATCACATGGGACATATTTATACTAAAATATTATTCATTCTCTATCTGAAATAAATTATAACTACATAAGTGACCTACCTGTTTCTTTAATTATATTTCCCTGGTGATTTGGGTCTCCCTAACATTTCTTTGTGTTGCAGAATTTGCATGTATAAGTCCTTGAATTTACAATCTGTTTCATTTACATTGTAAAATAGTTTCTACAGTGGTCACATCCAGCTTATTTTGTTCTTTTGTCTACTGAACGTCCATTAATGAGAAAATACGCTCAACAATTGCATTGTGAGCTGGTGTGCTGACGTGTAATGGCTGTCACCGACTGGCTCAATTTCAGAAGTTTGGGGGCTATCTGTGATTTGTTAACTTTCCATAGTGTGGGTTATTGGAGTGAGGCTGTCATTGACTGGTTGATTTTCAGAACACAGGTAATCTCTAATTAGTGGTGGTTTCTTGTTCATGACTTGGGACTTTGATCAAAGAAAAATCTTTCTCTTTCTTGAGGATAAGAAGAATCAGTACTTTAATTCTCAAACCTCCTTTTTGGTCTCTTCTAAGTCAAACCTGCAGGACAGACCATGTGGGACTGTCCATAACTATATTTGTGGAGGTACGATTTTCAGCTGTGTTGCATTTAAGTGACTTAAGCTTCAATTACTATAGCAAAAAAATACTCTAACTGCTGATACTTGGTAATTTATTGGAAAAGAAAAGCTGTCTAGAGGGCATTGAAGGCATTGGGGCAAAGTCAGTACAGAATACAGAGCACAATCATTAAACACAAGACATGTCATATAGAGGAGTCCGGGCAACCCTACTCGAAAGGGTACCACTTGATTGGTATTGGACCTTTGACAAGGACAACTTCACAGCTAGTGATTTGGATCCTGAAATGGCATCCTGGGGCTGGGGATCAGAGTGCCTAAAGACCTCCGGAGAGAGACATGCAGGGGCTGGAAAACAGCAAGAGACTCCTCCGCCCCTCCTTCCTTCCAGTCTCCTGCCAGTGCTTCCCAATAGGCAGTGCCTAACAGGGATCCAGCTTGCAGAAGCATCAGGGAAGTGTCATTTTCAGTCTTACAGGCCCACCATCACTGAATAGGAAACATAAGGGCAGCCACAAGCTAAAAGACCAGAGGTAAATAATTAACACAAGGAAGAATTAGTCAAGAAAAAAAAAAAGCATCCAAATCAGAAAAGAAGTAAAATTATCTCTGTTTGCTGATGACATGGTATTATATATAGAAAACACTATAGCCTCCACCAAAAAAGTGTTAGAACTAATAAGTTAGTTCAGTAAGATTTCAGGATACAAAATCAATATACAGAAATCAGTTGCATTTCTATACACTAACAACAAACTATCAGAAAGAGAAATTCAGAAAACCATCTCATTCACAATAGCATCAAAAAAGATGAGATACTTAAGAGTAAATTTAACCAAGGAAGTGAAAGATCTGTACACTGAAAACTATAAAACACTGATGAAAGAAATTGAAGAAGACACAAATAGATGGAAAGATAGTTCATGTTCATGGATTGAAAGAATTAATATTGTTAAAATATCCATACTACCCAAAGTGATCTACAGACTCAATGCAATCCCTAGTAAAATTTCAATGGCATTTTTCACAAAAATAGAACAAACCTAAAATTTGTATTGAACAATAAAAGGCCCTGAATAACCAAAGCAACCTTGAGAAAGAAGAACAAAACTGGAGGCATCACATTTCCTGATTTCAAATTGTATTACAAAGTTATATTAATCAAAGCATTATAGTATTGGCATAAAAACAGACACATAGATAAATGGAACAGAATAGAGAGTGCAAAAATAAACTAATGCATTAGTTAATTAACTAATGGTCAGTTATCTTTAACAAATGCACTAAGAATATACAATAAGGGATAATAGTCTCTTCAAAAAATGGTTTTGGGAAAAGTAGATATCCCCATGCAAAAGAATGAAACTAGACCACTATCTTACACCATACACAAAAGTCAACCAAAAATGGATTAAAGACTTAAAGGTGAAACTGTAAAACTCCTGGAAGAAAACATAGGGGTAAGCTTTTTGACACTGGGCATGGCAATGATTATTTGGATTTGTTATCAAATCAAAGGCAACAAAAGCAAAAGTAAGCCTGTGGTACTACATCAAACTTAAAAGCTTCTGAACAGCAAAGGAAACCAAAAAAAAAAAAAAAATGAAAAGGCAATGTGTGGAATAGGAGAAAACATTTGCAAGCCATATATCCAATAAGGGGTTAATATCCAAAATATACAAGGAACTCATACACCTCAATAGCAAAAAACCAAATGATCCAATTAAAAAATGGACAAAGGACCTGAGCAGACATTTTCCCAAAGAAGGCATACAGATGGCCAACGGGTACATGAAAAAGTGCTCAACATCACTAATCATCAGGGTAATGCATATCAAAACCACAATATAATACTACCTCACACTTGTTAGGGTGGCTCTTATCAAAAAGACAAGCAATTACAAATGCTGTCAAGGATGTGGAGAAAGGAGAACCCTTGTTCACAGTTGGTGGGAATGAAAAGTGGTGCAGCCACTATGGAAAACAGTACGGAGGTTCCTCAAGAAATTAATAATAGAACTATCCAGCTATCCCACTTTTGAGTAAAAATTCAAAGGAAATAAAATCATTATCTCAAAGAAGTATCTGTAATCCTATAGTCATTGCAGCATTATTCATAATAGCCAAGGTATGGGAACAACCTAAGTGTCTATAGATAGATGAATGGATAAAAAAGTGCAGGGTATATAATGCAGTGGACTATTATTCAGCCTTAAAAAAAGGAAATCTTACCATTTGCGACAACATTGATTAACCCTGAGGGCATTATGCTAAGTGAAATATGCCAGACAGAGAAAGACAAATACTGCACGGTATCACTTATATGAGAAATCTAAAAAAAAAAAAGGTTGAATTCATAGAAACAGAGAATAGAATGGCTGTTGCCAGGGGTTGAGGGGTGGGGGAAGTGAGGAGAGGTTGGTAAAAGGGTACAAACTTTCAGTTATAAAATGAATAAGGTCTGAGAATCTAATGTATGACATGTTCATTATTGTTGATAACACCGTATTGTATAATTTGCTAAGAGAGTAGAATATAAGTGTTCTCACCAAAAAAAAATTTTTTTAAAGGTGGATTTGTAAGACGTGTTCATTAACTTGATTGTGGGACTCCTTTTGCCATGTATATCAAGCCAGCATGCTGTACACTTAACTACAGTTTTGTCAATTATACCTCGATAAAGCTGAAAAAAATAAAATAGGAAAGATAAAAAATAAACACAAATATAATAAAAAAGAAATGCATAAATATTTTAAAGGATTCTCCTTATATTATTGTACAACTTGTATTTTTGGAACAGATTGTAAACTTTTTTCCTTCTTAGGAAACATTCATCTACATTATCATTATTAATGACTAAATGTATGTTCCTTAATATGAATGCATCATATTTTACTTAATCTCCTATTATGAGACATAGACAATTTCCAATTTTGTTATAATAAAAGCATTGTGATAAATATCCTTGTACATTCATTTTTGTGAATTGTTACAGTTACGTTCATAGCATAAATCTTAGGTTTGGAATTGCTGGGTCAAATTTACAAACTTTTAAATAGTTTGTCACCTATTTCTAAAGGACTCTCAAAATAGGCTACAGACAAAGCACTGAGTTCAAGGTATAGAAGTAGTACAGACCCACATTCTCTGACCCAAATATAGTAAAATCAGAAACAAATAATAAATGTATATTCTCAAAGCCCCACCAGTTTAGCCTCAAAAAGCAAATAAATGAAAATGTCCTCTAAAAACCTCTTTGGTCAAAGAAGAAATTAAAGGAGATATTACAGAATTATTTGACAGTAATGACAATCAGAATGACATATAATAAAATTTTTTATTTTTCTGCCAAAACTTTACCTAGAAGCAAATTAAAAACCTTAAATATTTTCTGTATTAGACAAGGAAGAAAATATTTATTTATATATATATATAAATTAAGGAAAAGTATAATGGAAAGAATTAGGAATAGAAAATAGTGGAATTGACATGTCAGTTCCATATCTTGCTCTATGTGTGTGTAAGTGTTGGTGCATTTCTGTGTGTGTGTGTATTCACATGTGCTCAAAGGAGCAGGGAGCACCATGGAATCTTCCCACATTTTGCTGACAGTTCAAGAGACAAGAGAAACCTGACCTCACTTGCAGTGAGATTAACTGGGATAATGTCAGTGTCAGCAGAGCGTCATGAAGGCACAAATGTGGAAGTGACTAATTTAGCAGTGGGCGGGTCAGTGAAGGAAAGCGTCCTAAAAAATGTGACAGCTGAGTTGAACATCATGGGATGGTTCAGATTTTGCCAAGTAAAATGCTTGTAGAGAGAAAATGAAGCCTAGATGTGTGACTGTTTTCAAGGAGCTAGAATTTTTTTCCATGCCTAATCCCATTCATGGGATTATTAACGATGCAGCCTTATCATTTTTAATTATATGCTTTCTTTTAAAACTGTGATTCTTTTGATTGAGGTCATCTATTTTTAGAGCCTGGTTTATATTATTAGTAATTACGGCAGAAAATGAACTTCATAGAAATTAAATGTCTTTTTGTTTCTTATCTGTACTTAGCTGATGAAGTTAGCATGCAAAGATATATTGAAAACCTACTTTACCCTATGAAAAGGACATGTTTCAAGGATCTAAATGTGGTCAAGGAATGCAGTCTGTTAAACCGTATGGAAAGCTTTTCATTAATTTTAAATTTTTAAGGAATTTATCTGTTGGGTATACCATGACTAAGTTACAGTATTTTATATACTAAGTATGTAATGGGAAAAATGAGGTATATAGAACTTCTTTTTCCTGAAAGATATACTTTTTACTGTCCTTGTTGTTATGAGTGTTTTCAAAGATCAAACTTATAAATTCAGTTGAGTCCTTTTTGGGGGGAAAGAAACAATGTTATCATGGGTGTGTGTGTGTGTGTAAAATCAAGGAGAAAGGTGTAAAAAGATATATTTTTTCAAGTGGCTTCTCTGGGAATGGAGACAGGGATGTTGTAGAAAAGGTGAGTGAGGAAAATAAGAGGGCATGAAGGGAGACAATTATTTTATTTCTTTTTATACATTTGTATTGTTTTGTTGTTACAGTGATAACTGGTGTGATGGTTAATTTTATCTAGCTACTCCACTGGACAATGGCATGCCTAGACATTTGGTCCAACATTATTCTGGATGTGTCTTTGAGGGTGTTTCTGGGTGAGATTAACAACTGAATCAGTAGACTGAGGCATCTATGAAATCCCCACAGCTAATGTCACACTTAACAGGGAAAGACCGCAAGCTTTTACCTGTAGGATCAGGAATAAGACAAAGATGTCTGCTCTTATCACCTCTATTTAATATTATACTGGGGATTCCAGTCAGGGTAATTAAACAAGAAAGGAATAAATGGCATCTAGATTGGAAAGGAAGAAGTAAAACTGTATTTGCATTTGACATAATCTTGTTTGTAGAAAATCCTAAGGAATCCACACACACACAAAAATACTATAGCTAATGAACAAGTTCAACACAGTGGCAGGATATAGGATCAATATGCAAAAATTAATTGTATTCCTATATATTAGCAATGGGCAATCCAAAATGAAAAATAAGAAAACAAATCCATTTTCAATAGCATGAAAAACAATAAAATACGTAGGAAGAAATTTAACAAAAGTGCAAGACTTATACACCGAAAACTCTAAAACATTATCGAAAGATATTAGAGAAGACCTTAATAAGTGGAAACTTATTGTTAAGATGACAGTTCTTCCCAAATTGATCTATAGAGTCAGTTCAATCTCTATTAAAATCCTAGATGGTTTCTTTGGAGAAATTGATAAGCTGATCCTAAAATTCATATGAAAATGCAAGAGACTCAGAATACCAACACAATCTTGAAAAAGAAGAATTAAAGTTGGAGGACTCACATACCCTGATTTCAAAACTTACTAGAAAGCTACAGCAATCATGAAGGTGTAGTATTGGCATAAAGAGAATTATATAGATCAACAGAATAAAATTGTGACTCTAGAAACAAACCTGTACATTTAAGTCAATTTTCAACAAGGATATTAAGACAATTCAGTGAAGAGAGAATAATATTTTCAACAAATAGGGCTGGAACAACTGGCTAGTCCCATACAAAAGAATAAGATTGGATCCTTATACAAAAATTAATTCCAAATGGGTCAATGACCTAAATTAGAGCTAAAACCATAAAACTCTTAGAAGATAGCATATAGGTAAATCTTCATGACCTTGGCAATGGATCCTTAGATATGACACCAAAACTATGAACAACAAAAGAAAAAATACATAAATTGGACTTCATCAAAATTAAAAACTTTTGTGTTTTAATGGACCCTATCAAGAAAGTGAAAAGAAAATCCATATAACGGGAGAAAATATTTGCAAAATATATATCTGATAAGGGGCTTGTATACTATATATACTTGTATACTATATATACTTGTATACTATTTATATATAATATATATAAAGAACACCTAAACTCAACAATAAAAAGACAAATAACCCAGTTAAAAACTGGTAAAGTATTTGAACAGGCATTTCTCCAAAAAAGATACGTAAATGGCCAATAAGCATATGGAAAGATACTCAACATGATTAGTCCTTAGGAATATGCAAATCAAAAACACAATAATCTAGAAAAATGGTGCATATGAACCGGTTTGCAAGGCAGAAATAGAGACACAGATGTAGAGAACAAACGTATGGACACCAAGGGGGGAAAGTGGAGGGGGGGTGGTGGGATGAACTGGGAGATCAGGATTGACATGTATACGCTAATATGTATAAAAGAGATAACTAATAAGAACCTGCTGTATAAAAAATAAATAAATAAAATAAAATTAATAAAAAACACAATAAGATAGCACTTCACATCCACGAGGACTGCTATAATAAAAAAGACAGATAATAACAAATGTTGATGAGGGTGTGGAGAAATTGGAAACCCCACATATTGCTGGTGGAAAGATAAAATTTTTCAGTCACCATTTTTTGATAAAAAATTCTTTAATCCAAACAAGTTTACATGTTGACACATGACGTGACTAGAATAAATCTATCCAAATTAAAATTGTGTTAAGGACCAAACAGATAATGACTGGTTTATATAATACAGAGTTCGCTCAAAATAGTGGGTCCTAGCTCTAGCGTAAGACCTCTCAGTTTGGCAGTTCCTCAAAATGTGAAATACAAATTTATCATATGGTCTAGCAAACTCACTCCTAAGTATATACCCAAAAGAATTAAAAATATTTGTTCACACAAAAACCTACACATGAATATTCATAGCATCATTATACGTAACGGCCCAAAAGTGGAAACAACCCATATGTCCATCAACTGATGAACAGATAAATGAAATGTGGTACATCCATACAATGGAATTATTTGGCAAAAATTATTTGGCAAAAAAAGAGAAATGAAACAAACTGAAGGACAGTGGTACAATGTGGATGAACCTTGAAAATATACTAAATGAAAGATGCCAATCCCAAAAGAACACGTATTGTATGATTACATTCATATGAAATGTCCAGTATAGGCAAATCCAAAGAGGCAGAAGGTGGATTAGTGGTTGCCAGAGGATGTGCTGAGGAGGGAGTGGGGAGTGATTGGTAACAGGTACAGGGTTTCTTTGGGGGTGATAAAAACATCTGAACCTAGGCAGTGGATATGATTACATAATTCTGTGACTATACTAAAAACCCCTGAACTGTACACTTTAAAAACAAAGTTGATCATTTTTTCATATACTACGTGTTCTCAGGAAAACAGTTGGATAATGCTGCAGAAATGAATATACTCACTTAGTATAATGAACACTGCCCGGCTCTACATAATTACACCATATCTATTTCACAGTCCGTATTGACCATTTGGAGAACCCATCAGAAGTGCACATGTGAGTCTCTGTGCTCGTTACTGTCAGAGCCCAATCAGCCTAAGACCACTAGGGACAAACCTGCAGTTTGACAAAGTCAGGTTTATTAGCTCATTGCAATGAGAAAAACCACACAGTAGAGTTAGTTACTATGGAGCTTCTCAACAAACAAAGGGAAAAGTAGAGTTATTATAGAATTTGGGGGAAGAATGGAATCTGGGTAAAATTCAGATGAAGTAGGTGTTTTAATGCATTTAAAGCAATGCAGGGTGAGTGCAAAAGGGTCACACATGGCTAGACTGTGAAATGGATCCAGGGTCATACTTCCTTGGAAACCACTAAGTTAAGATAAATGTGGACTCTTGTGTCCAGACACCTTTATCTGAATGTCTGCACCTGGGTTCTAAATCAAGGTCGCTTCTTTGTGTCAGAGTGTCTTGGTTATTCCAGGCAAGACTGGAGGGGGTTTCATTCTTACCGGAATAACTTCAAACAGCAAAGTTTCTGATAGTCTGATTTTAGAGGACAGGTTTTCTGGTGAGTAGGACAGCAGTAGTCATCCAAAGAAGGGGTCCTATGGCACTTTTCAGCGTTTCCTTGGGAGAAATACTGTTTACTGTGAACTTTGCAGCCGTCTTTATTTGTGTCTGTTATCCCAGCCTGATGAATGGCAGGGATGGTTTTTCCTTCCTCAGTATTTGAGGGGGTTACAAAGATTAATGTGATGTTGTTTGTGCTCTTAAGACCCTAGAGGGAAGAAAGGCAATACTTTGATTAAGGAGGGACCCAGGCAGGTTGCCCTTGTGTTTTGGTGGTTTTCAAGGTGCTGGTCAGCAGGTCTGAGTTAGCTCAGAGGAAGGACAGTCTGGACTCCAGAGGCGTCTCCTTTCTAACAAAGCGATTTCCTCAACCAGGAAGACCTGCTGTAATGTGGACTCCCCCATGGCCCCCCTTCCCTTTCCCCCTTAGAGAGAGAGCAACACTCGGCGGCCAAGACCTTACTGCAGTGCCCAGGCCAGCCCTGTCCGGCCCTGACACACCCTGTGTGCTGAGCTGAGAGCGCGTAGGAGGTTCTGCCTCCCCTGCCCCTGGGTGTCCCATGAACTCTATTTGTACTGCGTGCGACCTCAGTGGGGTGCGTACCCTTGTATTCCCGCATGAGGGTTCCGACCACAGAGGCACACGTCCACTTTGTCTCTAGTTTTTGCAAGTGGTCATTTGAAGCCGGGCCACCTTAGGGATGGCAAACATTTCTTCTCAGGGGTCGTGTCGGGTCTCAGGAAGGGCTGGAGAGTGGGTGAGGATCTCAGAGTTCGGGAATCCAGATGCTCGGGGTGGGTGGGCTCTGAGATCGGGGAGGGGAGCGGAGGGGTAGCAGCCGCAGAACGAGGGCGCCATTTTTAAAAGAGGTAGATTCGCTACAAAAGGAAAAACCTGGTAGCGAGGCTGCCAAATGGGGGCGGGTGGCAAAAGCAGAGGATGGATAGGCAGCGGCGGGTAGAGAAGACAGGCTGCAGCCGCCGCCTGACTCGCAGCCAAGCTGGTGGGCGGATAGGAAAACCTGGCGTGGATTTCGCTACTCCTGGAGGCAAAAACCCTGGAGGCTTAGGGTACAAAGGGAAAACCAGGAATGGCTCCAGGAAAATTACACTGGACCAGCAGGAACCAGGACTAGGTCTGGGATTTAGTCCCTAACGCCTCCCTCTCCCGCAAGAGGATGCTCAAAATTTCCTCAATCTGCTGGAGACCAGAGCTTACTTGGCTGGTTAGTAGTAGTCAGTTCTTTTGTTTGTAGAGACAAAATTATGCACGATCTTTGGTCTTTGAAGGTACTGATTAGAGACGTTCAGAGCGACCCCTGTTGGTGACTTCTAGAAACAGTGGGCCAAGGGCACTGCCAAGAATGACCTGTACTCCTAAAACTTGACTAGATAGAATCCGTTTTGTTCCTCTTACCAAGAAAAGGAAAAAGAAAACAAACAAACAAACAAATCAAACCCCGCGATTTGTAGGAATCCTGCATTAAGGAGGTTCTGCAGCTCTTGGCGGCTCCGTGTTCTCTTAGTGGCAGTATAACTTCCTCCTTCCCCGGGGACATCTGGCTTCCCATCTTGTATTACACCTGTCCTCACCTCAGGGCAGAGTTTGGTCTTGTTCTTGGTAGTCGGGGGATCCCCTTGTCTTCCTCTTCTCTCCTAGGACACTGAATGTCCACTTTTGTCTCCTTATTTTCAAATGTGTGGGGCTAATCCTAGCCAAGGCTTTTAAAATTTTTTATTAAAAAAATTTTTTTTGATGTGGACCATTTTTTTAAAGTCTTTATTGAATTTGTTACAATATTGCTTTTTCTGTTTTATGGTTTGGTTTTCTGGCCCCGTGGCATGTGGGATCTTAGCTCCCTGACCTGGGATGGGACACGTACCCCCTGCATTGGAAGGCAAAGTCTTAACCACTGGACCGCCAGGCAAGTCCCTGGGCTTTCTTAAAATGGGCTTCAGGGAATCAAATAAGGTCCAGTTATCATCCTCAAGGGTCAACCAGTAGTATTTATTCAATATTGTGTATGTGAATGTTTCTCTGTGAAGAGGGTCAATAACTTTCAAAGATGACCCCAAAATGCTCAAAAGGCTTAGACTCAGTATCTGAGAGATATTCCTCAGAAAAGGTTGGCTTTGCTGTTTTTTTAAGTCCCTACTGGGGTCAGGATCAGTTAAGCTTTCTCTGGTGTCCTACACTCAGATGTATTCAGTCTCTCCATCTATGTCTACTTCTTGCCCTTACCTCCAACATACCTGTTAATTTATTAATACTGTATTATTAATAGCAGTATTTATTAGTATTGCATTAGTATTCATATTAGGTCTCACATGCTGTAGTGGGGTTTTGGGGTTTTTTTTTTAACATTTTACATTCATCTTAGAAGAAAAACCTGAAAATTGTTCTTGGTAATTTGACTAGACAGGAAAAGATGGAGCAGGTACTTTTTAATCTAGATTAAAAATTCAGTGCTGAAGTGCAGAAGTTCAGAAGTGACTTTTTGTCACCTCGGGAGAAGCAGTGGAGATGGTAGATCCATGTAGATCCATGCAGATGCAGGGAAGATCATCAAAGATGGAGCAGGAGGCCTGGAACAGCCACCACAATGGCAACATGGAGAAAATAGCCATGGTGATGGTCACTGCTAGCATAGATCCAGCAGTCATCATGTGCCAGGGTCCACTCTAAGAAACAACAGGGGGTGGGCTCAGAGTTGTAACTGAGTTCTGTCTTGATTCATATTATATTCTCTTTTACTTAAGGTTTTAGCAGGTAGAAGTCTTCAACAGTAAAAATAAAATTTAACGCTAAATCAAGAGCTCTATGTGGTATGGGTTTTGTCTGTATTTCTTCCCTAGGACAGGCCTGAGCTACAGTGAAAGACCAGGCTTTCCTGAAGAGGCTATTTTTGAAAAATGTTGATCAGGTAGCTTTGGCACAGATTCTTAGACATAACTGGATTCTTTTTTATGTCTTCTAAGCCATTTATTCCTATGTTCACATATTTCTAGATTGTTCAATGCAAAAAGAGGGGAAAAAGGAGCTGATTCCCAATTCCTGGGGAAGACTGAAAACCTATAAACATTGAGATACCTGTGGACCATGTCTCTTCACTTCTTGCCTTTAATAGTGACATTCCTTTGGGAATTGCATCAACTGGGCAAAATTCAAGGATCACAATTTATCCTCTGAAAATACACGTGGTGAAAAGAGACAATTGTTTATAAACTGTAGAAGTTGCCAGTTTTCAAGTTATGTCTAAAGTGAGCCCTTCTTTCTTCAGGTTCCAAGAAATACTATCCACCCTTTTCTGCCACCCTTCTTTTTCTTCTCTCCCGAACCAGAGGAAATGATGGCCTCTATCTTTACCTTATGTGGTAACTGTGTACAACTCTGATAATAGCAATAATGGTGATGGTAATACAGCTGTATAAGATGAAGGTAGTAATGTAAATGTGCCCCACACACTGCCTTACCAATGGTTTTAAAAACTCATAAACACTCAGAAAACATTTCTTGAATTGTAATCTGTTGCAAGTCATTCAGCAAATATTTACTGAGGGCTAGTGTACATGATTTTAGGCTATACCTGACAAAGTGATAAACAGATGTGGTCCCTGCCCTTCTGTGCTTTTGTTTTCTGCTTTGTCCTTCTTGTTCTTCTTCCATAAGGAGGGGCGTTATGTTTCACATGCATAGTGGTATAGATCAGGGGTCACCAAGCCCTGGACCACGGTTCCGTGGCCTGTTAGGAACCGGGCCATGCAGTAGGAGGTGAGTGGTGGACGAGTGAGCAAAGCTTCATCTGTATTTACAGCCGCTCCCCCTAGCTCACATTATTGCCTGAGCTCCGCCTCCTGTCAGATCAGCAGTGGCATTAGATTCTCATAGGAGCACGAACCGTACTGTGAACTGTGCGTGTGAGGGGTCTAGGTTGTGAGCTCCTTATGCTAATCTAATGCTTGATGATCTGGGGTGGAGCCGAGGCAGTGATGCTAGCGCTGGGGAGCGGCTGCAAATACAGATTATCAGTAGCAGAGAGGTTTGACTGCACAGAGACCATAGTAAATCAATTGCTTGCAGACTCATATTAAAGCCCTATCGGTGAGTGGCAAGTGAAAACACGCTCAGGGTTCCCACTGACTCTGCATTATGGTGAGTTGTATAATTATTTCATTATATATTACAATGTAATAATAATAGAAATAAAGTGCACAATAAAGGTAATGTGCTTGAATCATCCCTAAACCGCCCCCCCACCACCAGTCCGTGGAAAAATTGTCTTCCACGAAACTGCTCCCTGGTGCGAAAATTGTTGGGTACCATTGGTAGAGGTGATAATAACACCCGATTCCATATCAGAAGACCCAGATGCTAGTTTTTCTTTGATAGGAAAAAGCAGTGGGATCTTGGACAAGTCATTTAATGTCTTAGTATCATCTGAACCAATAAGATGGTTAAACTAGATTTTTACCTTTTTAAGAGCTCTATCAACTGTAGCAGGTCCTTCTTTAGCTTAGAGTTTGTAGTATGCAGTGTTGGGAGGGCAATTAGTTGACTGGTTATGAAAGGGTAGCTTTTACATTTTGCATCTACGTCCAAGTTGCCAGATTTGGTCTACAAAGTCTTTTTCATCTTCTTTAATGGTAGTCAGATCATCAGAAACCTGGCTTTTGATACTAAACTCATATGAAAGTGATAATGATAAGAAACCCAATTTAGCAGTTTGTCTTTTTTTCTAGGTGGGGAAACCAAAAACAACAACCACAAAACATTCACATGGTTTCTTGCTTAGGCAGGAATCTGAGCTTCAAATGTAGGCTGATTCAAGCTACCAGCTGTCATCATATGAGAAGCTCTTGTGAGCTGGTCTACTTTATAAGAGATGAGTTATCTTTTGTCTTCACTAACCTATATCTGTAGAGTCCGTTAGTGTTTACCCATCTTTACCCTTTATCTGGTTTTCCATGGCCTCGTGTGATGTGTTAGCCAGACAGGTCAAGGTTTAAACGTACTTTTTGCTGTGAAAGTTAATTGTTAATTGAAAATTGATTGATTTTTCTGAGAATGAGCCTCTAAACATGGCCACCTCTTTACTCCCCATCCCCAAGCCTGATCATTAGGCTGTAGCCTTCAAGGCACCAGCTTTTAAAATTTCTTTTTCTTGTAAAGAATATACTATATAGATTGCTTTGTGATGATACAGTAATACTTTTTGAACACTCTCATTTTATGTTTAAAAAAAATCCCCATTTTTTTTTTCAGACTCACAACCAGGTTTGGGAAGCCCTAGCCCATGTCAGATGGGCCTGGACTTTGCACAGTCTGGAGTCTGTTAAAGTTCTGGGGCCCTTGACAGAATATTTTGTCCACAAATATTTGGTGTTCAGAATAATGCTGTGAGATGGAATAGTACTCATCCATAAAAAAGAACAAAACTTTGCCATTTGCAGCAACATGGATGGACTTGGAGGGCATTATGTTAAGTGAAATAAGTCAGACAGAGAAAGACAAACACTGTATGATATCACTTATACGTGGAATCTAAGAATACAACAAATTAGTGAATTTAACAAAGAAAGAAGCACATTAACAGATATAGAGAACAAACTAGTGGTTACCAGTGGGGAGGGGCAATACAGGGGTGGAGGAGTGAGAGGTACAAACTATTGGGTGTAAGATAGGCTCAAGGATGTATTGTACAACATGGGAAATATAGCTAGTATTTTGTAATAATTGTAAATGGAAAGTATCCTTTAAAATTGTATAAAACTTTTTTAAAAATTAAAAAAAGAAAAACTGATGAGAAGTATTTATTTTAATTGACTACAAAGTGATTTTTAAAAATCTAAATACTATACAATTTTTTTTCAAAAATGCTATCACAGTTCAAAGCTTAGTTCATTTTGAGAAATTGATCCCAAAGTCCTATACCCTGGAGATGAATTCATTGCATAGAACTAGAGAATAATGTGACATGGAAAGAAAGAAAAACCAATAGTGCTGTGAAGTGGGCAGTGATGATCAAGGCTCAGAGAAATGATCTTGCCCAAAGTTGCAGTGAGCAATGATAAAGCTCACACTAAGCAATCATTTCCCAGGCACTTTACAAATATTATTGCATCATCTCAAGTCTCCTACTTGGCTTTGCTGTCTCAGGAGCTTCTCTGAACCTTTATCCTTCTGAATTCCCCTTACATCCAGCAGGGAGATCCAGAGGGCTGGTCCTGGGGGCACATTATTTGTTGTAGGGGAAAAATGGAAATGGAAATGTCTGTGAACCCATGGGTCTGGAGAAGCCAGGCCTTCTCTTTTTCCTCCTCTTCTTCTTCTTTTTAATTCTTCCTATTCCTCTTCTCAGTTACATTTTTCCTGACCCAGGTTGAAACACTTGGAGGTGGAAGTCTTCCTGTAGTGGGCAACCTGACCACCAGAAGGCAGCATGAGACCATGGCTGTGTCTGAGCATTAACCAGGTCCTTCTAATGAGCGCTTCCCCAGCAAACATGAGGATCTCGGGTTCCCAATCCTGTCTGCACATTGGAATCATCCGATGAACGTTTATAAAATCACAACTGCCTGGGCTCCATCACAAGCCAACTACATCTTACATTCCTGGGAATGGGGCACAGGCGTTGCTAGTCTTTAAGTTTCTCAGGTAATTCTAATATCTATAAAGGGTTAAGAATCACTAATGGAGAACACTGAATCCTGAAAACTGTACAGGCTTTTAGGAATCAGCCATCTCAGCCCGTCTGTTCCCATTTCACAACTTCAGGACCTGAGGCCCAGAGATAGAAACAATAGGCTTAGGGATCATTGGAGGACACAGCTCAGGACCCTGATGCTCAGCTTGTAATCATTCCTCCATAGCACACGTTCTTCCATGTTTATACCAGGCCTAGGCATCAGAAGGCAGCAAGGAACAGCTCTTTCCTCCCCTCTGATCTCAGGGCTGTGTGGTCTGTGGCTTAAGAGGCTCCCCATTGATGGAAGAATTCAGGAGAAACAGCTGGAGCGCAACCCCAGCCATGTGAGTACTGAGGTTCAGAGCTCACGTGCTCTAGGAAACCATAGGAGGGAGAGAGGGTATGAGAGCGGCTACAGCCAAGGAAGGCTTCCTGGAGGTGAGGCGAGAGTAGAGGACAGGCTGGATTTCAGTGCCCACCATGGATGGTGGGAGCCACATTCCACACCAGAGGACCAGGACAAATGATGGGCATTGGTGGGGCCACATGAGCCAGTAGGAGTGGGCAGAGGTGAGGCCTGGAGAGCAGTGAGGGTTAACACCGCAGACAGAGAAGGGGGCACAGCCCAAGGACAGAGGAACATCCAGAGGAACCAAGGCTTTGTATGAAATGTTCTAGGTTTCAGCCTGGATGCAGTGAAGAAACACGGACGGGAGAGGCACAGGTGAGCTGGGCCTTAGAGAGATGCTGCTGGGGTAGGATGGACTAGAGACCCAGAGACGAGGCAGCGTGTATGGGGGCCCCATCCAGGGAACTCCCTTTGCATCATCCTTTTCCAGGTCCTCAGAATCTAGAAAAGATGTGACTTTTGGAAGGTGTCCTAGAAGTAACTGCTGAATAGAATGGAACGTTTAGTAGAAGATGGAGCTCAGCAGGGGGTTGTGGCCAAGGACAGCATGGTAGAAAGATACGGAGGGAATAGAGGGTTGTTTGGAGAGTAGCAGGGGCTCCGTGTCCAGAGGCCTTCTAAGTCTGACAGTTTATGGGGCTGTCAGAACTGTCATAATCCCAGGGGAGCAGGACAGTGGTGTTCAGAGTGAGGCGACCTCCCTCTTTCCCATCCTCTTCCTCCTCTAGTCAGGATATTCTTGGGGATCCCCAGAAACCCCACTTGAGAAAGCTCCAGAAGTCCAGCATTAACCCCACACCCCATCCTCATGCATCTTTAGAGTTTTGTTGACATGAGAGCTCCTCTTTCCCACGGTGTTGTCCGTGTTGTGTCCAGTCCAGTTGTGCCTAATTTAGCCAGCTCTCTATGGGATAATGGGAGCTCAGGAATCCTGTACTCTACTTTTTGGCTTGTAGGATCCCCCCACCCCGTAAACCCTACCATGTGACACTGATGGTGTGTGCCCTTGTCTTTCTTCCATGACATCTGGTTACCACATAGGTACACACTCCATTTCCCCCAATGCCGGGTGTTTTTGGAAGAGACATTATTCAACTGGGCCTCCCCAGGGGCAGATGAGTAATATTTTGCTCCTAAGCATCCTAGCAGGTCACGTGTTTTTTTATGGTGGGGCAGGGCAAGGAGAAGAGCCAGAAAACAGTGCCCTCTATTTGCAAGGCAATACAAACTTTTCAGAACATCATGTCTGCTATCTCTTCCATCATTCACTGGAACCTTCCGAGGTAAAGAGTATCCTTATTAGGAAATGGCTGCCCAGAGATGGCCCCACCTGCACTGCCCAGCCAATCCAACAGAGAAAGGGGGTCTTTTCCCCTAAAGAAGTGCCCAGAGAGTAAGCTGTTTTCCCACATTGGGACATGGGCATGAGGAGATGGGAACACCAGAAATGTTAAGCGTGAGGGAGTTATTCCAGTAAAGGACCAGTTTTGGTAATAATTACGCGCGTTGAAGGCTGTATCGGCACTAACATCTTTTGTGCACTCTGGGATGCTGTGAACAGTCAGCAGGTGCAGTCACAGATTCCACATAGTTCCCTTTGGTGTCTACCCTCCTGCTAATTAGGAAGATTTGGCAGGTCTTGAAAACATCACCTTCTCAAGGTGACACCATTGCTTTCTCCTTCCTTAGGGAAGATCTGGTCCCTGGTCTTTCAGATTTCATCTCAGGGTCCAGGCACTGCCATCTTCATATAAATGGGTACAGGCATCCTCCCGCCCTAGGCTGGTAGTCGGGGGTGTTTGGTCATAACTCTAAGTAGTCCAGAGATTCCCTTTGTTTTCCATTTCTCTTGTAGCAGCTGGAAGCCCACTTTTATCTTCCGCTTATTTATGTAGGCAGGGCCTGAGGTTAGTCAAAGATTTATTAACTTCAGGTCCATACAACCAAATAAGGTACATATACAGCCTCCAAGGAGGTCAATCCACTGAAATGTATATAAAATTTTATGTGTATGTGCATGCTTCTTTGAGAGAAAGTGATTCAGAACTGTTGCCTGAGACTTAACAGCTACTGAATAATCCTCAGGAAAGGCTGGCTTTCCTCCTTAGTAATGGGAATGAGGTGAAGATGTCTGGTCTCTCCAGTTTTTTGTTTGTTTGTTGTTTTTTAACATTGTGCTGGAGGTCTGAGCTAGTGCAAAAAGGCATGCAGATTGGAAAGGAGAGACCAAAACTTTATTTGCAGATGATATGATCATGTACTCAAAAATTCTAATGAATCTTAAAAAAAATCTACTGGACTATTAAGTGAATTTAGCCAAGTCACAAAATACAGGGTCAATATCACAATAATCAATTATACTTGTATACATTAACAATGAACAGTTGGAAAAGGAAAATTTTAAATACCATTTATAAAAGCATCTAAAAAGGTGATATATTACTAAAGGAAAATTTAATGAAATATGTGAAAAACATGTATGCTGTAAACTATAAAGCGCAGCTGGGAGAAAATAAATGGAGATATATACCAGGCTTATGGATTAGAGGACTCAATATTGTTAGATGGCATTTCTCTCTAAGCTGAGTTACATATTCGATGCAATCCCAATCAAGATCCCAGCAGGCTTATTTCTGATTTTTAGAATTTGACAAGTTGATTCTGAGATTTTATACAGAAATCAAAAGGTCATAAAATAGAAAATTTTTGGAAAAGAACAAAGCTTAAGGGTGTAATCTGTCTAAATTTTAAGACAATGTAAATATACAGTAATCAAATAGGTTACTATAGATTTAAGTATAAAAATAGAAATCAATGGAATAACAGTCTAGAAGTAGACCCATATTCATTGATTTTCAATTAAAGTGCCAAGGTAATTCAATGGGGGAAATGATGGTGTTTTCAGCAGATAGTGCTGGTAAAATGGTATATCCATTTGGGAAAAGAAGGTGAATGTCAACTCTTATCTCACATGATACACAAAAGTTGACTTAAAATGAGTCACAGAACTAAATATGAAACGGTAAAACTTCTAAAAGAAAACATAGGAGACAATAGTGTAAACTTTAGGTAGGCAAAAATTTTTTGTGGGGAAATATGAAGTGTGAACCATAAAAGAAAAAGCTGACAAATTGGACTTCATCAAAATTAAAAATTTTGGTTCTTCCAAAAACACCATTAAGAAAATGAAAAGGCAAGTTAGGGGCTGGGAGAAAAATTTGCAATACATGTATCTGTACAGGACTTGTATCTGGAATTTATAAAGCACTCATATAACACAGCGAGGAGGAGACAAACCAGCCAATTGAAAATGGGTGTGGTAGGAAGAATTCTAAGATGACCCATGCCCATGTATAATAATCTCCCCTACAGTATGTGTGGGACCAGTGAATATTGTGGATGTCACTCCTGTGGTTGGATTACATCATATTATATGAAGGGATTGACAGATGTAATTAAGGTTACTGATCAGTTGACTTTGAGTCAGTCTAAAGGGAGATTACCAATAGGTGGGCCTGACCTAATCAGGTGAGCCTTTTAAATGAGACTCTAGAAGCAGTGGCAAAGCTTTCCCTTTGGCCTGAATCACCATGGGTTCTACAGCTGCAGGGAAGTGAATTCTGCCAACAACCATGTGTGACTGGAAAAAGACCTGCAGCCCTGGCCAACGTCTTGTGAGACCCTGAGCAGAAGGCCCAGCTCAGCCAAGCCTGCAGGACCCATGGAAGCTGTGAGACAATACATGTGCTTGATACTTGAATAGCCAATGAGTACCTGAAAAGATGCTCAACACGATTAGTCATAAAACAAAAATGCAAATTACAACCAAAATGCATACCCCTCTACACACGCGATAGAATGGCTAAAGATAGGGAGAAAAAACTGGCGATACTAATTGCAGCATCTGGAACTTTCCTGGACCACTATGGAAATGTAAAATGGCAGAGCCACTTTGGAGAGCTAGTTTGGAAGTCTCTAGTAAAACTAAACATGGATTATCATATGGCCCAGCTATTCCGCCTGCAGATATTTACTCAAGAGAAATAACATGCAACCACACAAAGACTTATACATGAATATTCACTGCACTTTTTGTTCATAATAGCCAAAAAGTAGAAAGCCCAATTGTATACCAACAGGCAAAGGCATGAACAAATTGTGCTGCCTCCATACAAGGGAACACTCCTCAGCAGTGCGATACCTCATGGGGTTGAAGGGAATGATCTCTGACTTCACAGCGGTGGTGGCAGTTACACAGGGGAATACATGTGTCAAAACTCATCTAACTTTGCGCTTATAATGGGTGCCTTTTATATCCACATCATAACTCAATAGAGTTGATTTTTAAAAATTCACTCTCCTAGAGTGATTTTATTTGCTTGACAACGATCCCATACGGAGGGAAAACCTAGTGATGCAGGTAGATAGAGGTCAGTTGCAGGAGGGATGTCCTTGATTAGGAAGCGGGGTGGGGTCCACAGCCTACTGATAAAATCAGAGGCGGTTTATCTGTTTTCTTGGTTAAACAGGAAGCAGTGTAGCAGCTGAGAGGGAGGAGAGGTAGGGCATGGGAGGTTTGGGGGGGTGACAAAAAGGTGTGAAAGCCATTTCAGAGAGTGGGAGACAAAAAAATAGACCTCAGGTCTGCGCCCTGCACACACACACTCCCCCTCCCACCCCACAATTCACCTCGGAGCTCTTTTCCCCCAGATTCCTCTTCCCTATCACTGTCTCACTTGACCAGCTGCCTTTTCAGTTTAGATTCTTAGACTCCTTACCATCATTATGGAAACTCCAGGCCACGTGGGGGACTCTGCAGGGGGTCACATCCTGGAAAAGCCTTCTGCTTTGTTTCCCAGGTCCCTGCAACTTCCAGGGCTCTGGGGCTTTGGGGAAGCAGTAGGCTCTCAGGAAGCAGGGTGCTTGGGAAGCTCACAAGAGAGGCATCCACCCATGGAGTCAGGAGAGTAGCAGCGGGGGAGGTGTGAGGGCCTGTTGTAATAAGAACTAAGGGTGGGGAACTGGCCGGACAGGCACAGGGACAGGCAGAAGACAAGCTGCCAGGACCCCGAGACCTAACAGATAAACCTTGGTCTGTGGACTTGGGTTTTCCCAGGGCTGCTAAGCATCTAGGTAGCCAAGGAATCCGACAGTCCTGCTCCCAGCAAAATACCCAGCCTGGTCTCCCTGTGAGAAGGATGCCAACTCCAACCTCATCCATTTGGACCAAGTCCTCCACTGAGAGGACTTTATGGACATCTGTCACTTCTTCAACTTTGATTTCTGTTGTGTCTTACCCTTAAGAGACTCTTATCATGGGCAAGAGACATGTCATCAGCATGTCTACGTGTCCATGTGGACACTCAACCTACCAGAGTCAACTCTGAGATTCGTGGTTTTAAAAAACAACATTGGCCACTAAGGAAGGTCACCCGGACTTGGAGCCTAAGGAGGAAGTGCCTACCTGTTTCCAGCAGTCATTGAGATAGATATGGAGTGAGAATGTTATTAGAAATCGAATGCTTTTAAATAATTTTTGCTAATATCTCTGTAAGCAAAGGACAGTGGTCCTGGAGTCAGGAGAGACTGGGGCCTAGTCCAACTTCTGTGCTCCGTGACCCTGGGCAGGGCTGGCCCGGGCACTGATAACTGAGGAGTTATCTGGCTCTAATGACATCATGTTTCTCCTTGGTGCCAGGTGCTCTTTAGGCAAAGGTGGTGCCTGAGGCCAGGGTAGAACAGACAGCAGCTCTGCTGGCCCCAAGGGTTCCAGAAGAAGTTGGTCATGCAGTGATGTGTCCCCCCAAGTCACTCACCGCTCCCAGGTGAGACGCAGCCAGCTTGCAGTTCCAAGGCTCCCCCGATGCAGACAGAAAAGACAGGACAGGGCAGAGCACAACTGGTTTCCTCCTGGAGGGCCCTTGTCATGGTTCCCATAACCCTGCACGTCCAGAGAAAAATTTGGTACCAGTGGAACCTCTTTTCAAAATACCTTCGCTCCCAAAATCATATACAAAATACATGAACTAGTGTCAGAGGAGCTGTTGCCAAAATGTGGACGGTTTCTGCACGTTTAGTTGATCCCTATGGACTGGGCAGGGGAGTGGTCAGTGCAGGTATGAGGCCCAGCCCTCAGTCACTCAGGATGGGGGAGCCACGGTCTGAAGCATAGTTCCGCCATCAGCACCCACCTCCAGACCTCAGTCTCCTTCTGGTCAGAGATGGGTCTTTTCCACCATAAACCACAGAGCGCGCTGGGGCCCTGGGTGCTCCCAGGAAGTGGGAGCTCAGAAAAGGAGGAGGTATGAACTAGTTGTCTGGGAGACTGCAAGGACCAGCCAGTGCCAAGGCCCCCTGGACCTGCTTGAGGTTAAAGGTCGTGAATTCGGTCATTATGGTGGGGGGTTTTCTCCAGCCACCTCCAGCTATGCTCCTGGAGGTGGGAGCAGGCCAAGAGTTGATCTTGACGGGGGCTGCCGCTTGCTGGATAAGCCCAAGGAAGGGGGCTGTGGTGTACGTGGGATATTGCTTATAACAACCGCAGAACGTCAGCTGGAGAGGAAAAGAGATGAGGATGAACTGAGGTTGGATTCCACCACACCTGAGCTGTGTGATCTCAGAAAAAATCACTTAACCTCTCCAATCTGCTCTTTCCTTGTTTACAAAATAGGCATCAAAGCGCCCCTTCCATGGGATTGTGAGTATTAAATGATGTCCTTGGTGGGCAAATGCTCTGGCCTATAAGGAGCCCTGGACACAATGGGTGTGAGCTTTGCATTAAAGGTGGTCTGTGTGCACAAATGTTGCTGGAGCTTCCCCGGGCAGCACTAGCCAGGTGTGAAGCTGAGCCCAGCACCCGTGGTCACTCTGCTTCCCCGAGCTCCTCTCCTCCTGCAAAGCCACCTGCAGACACCCCCTCTTCCCTGGGGCCCCCATGAGCATGACAGATGGTCCCACAAACAAGTGGTCTCTCACTGAGCTGGGCTGCTGCCCTGTGGGCCCCCCCAGACCCTTCTCTGCTCTTCTAGTGAAAAGGCTTGTGATCAGAATTGGCCTTGATGCCCCTCAGGATGAAGCCTCTCGCCGGAAGCCCCTTACACTCCCATGAAAGGGCTGCTCAAACAGCTCAGGTGCAGACATCTGTCGGGGGCCAGACTCATCTGTGGCATGTGGGATCTTCCTGGACCAGGGATCGAACCCGTGTTCCCTGCATTGGCAGGAGGATTTTTAACCACTGCACCAGCAGGGAAGTTCTCTTTCTTTCTTTATCTACAACTATTTGAACCTGATGAAATCTCTTCTACAATGAAATTTTAATCTCAATACTTATCCTTTTTGAAGAGCAACCTCAAGTCTTCTAAAGGGTTCACAAACCCATTGCTCTCCAGGCCTCTCAGGAGTTGGGTCATTTTCTGATGACAGTGGGGCTATTTTAAACTGAGTGTGATGAATCCATGGCTTTACTGCAGCTAACTTGACAGATGAGTGCATGGTAAGTAATACCACATGTGGTCCTGTCCACTGTGCAGTTAGCTGGTGTTCAGGCCTTTGTTCTCTATAAGTTTTAAGGAGGACTTGATCCCCAGGTTGGAAAGGATGTAAGGCTACTTCAGTTGGATAGGCAGACCTGCTGGAGGCAAACTCATGAACAGAGGTTAGTATAGTGCCCAGAGTTTTAACGTAATTGGCAACTGCTAGGTCTTTCAGAGCATTTATAGATTCTCCCACCGGGGCAGGCACCTGGAAAGGCCTACCATATAATATGTCAAAGGGGCTTAATTTAAGCCTGCTTCTGGGAGCCCCTCTGACCCACAGCAGGGTGACTGGCAAGGCCTTATCCCAAGTTAAATTGACATATGTTAGCAATGTTCCTTTTTAATGTATAATTCACTTTCTCGGTTTTTCCTGTTGATTGTGGTCTCCAGGCTGAATGTAGCAGCCAATTAATTTGCAGTGCTTTGGACACTTGTTGGATTATACTAGAGACAAAAGCAGGCCCGTTACCACTTTGAAGGGAGGCAGGCAGTCCAAATCAGGGGATAATTTCCTTAAGGAGGGCTTTAACCACTCTGGAGGCTTTTTCTGTCTGGGTGGTATATGCCTCCACCCATCCTGAAAGTGTCATCAAACACTTACAAGTATCTGAAATTTCCTGCAGCTCACTTGAGCCAAATCTATTTGCCAGTCCTTGGTGGGGCAGGTTCCTCTGTGTTGGGTGCCCGTCTGGGGAGGTCTGACAGCAGTCTTAGGGTTATTTTTAGCACAAATCATGCAATTTTGAGTGACTTGTTGGATGGTCCTTTGTAGGTTAGGCCCCATTATATATTTTTGAATCCATTGTAAGGTGGCATCTCTCCCGTGATGGGCACTATTATGAACGTGCCACAGCACAGTGTCCAAGAGTGTCTCAGGGATCAAAACAATTCCTTGTGTATGACATTTCCAGCCAGGCAAGGTGTGATCAAGTGAAGCCCCACTTTTCAGCCTTCTCCTTGTCTTTTTCTGGATGCACCAGCTGGTATTTTGACAAGTCGATCTGCAGGAGAAGTGACCCTATCATGGCTTGATAATCGCCTTCTTTTGCTGCCTTCTTTGCAGCTCAGTCAGCTAACCAGTTGCCCTTTTTTATATGAGTTTCGTCCTTCTGGTGGCCTTGGCAGTGCTTTGTGGCCACTTGTGAGGGCTTATGGACTGCTTCTAATAGTGACAGGATTTCAGAAGTGTGTTTTATGTATTTATCGTTTGAAGTGAGGAGCCCCCTTTCTTTCCAGATTGCCCCGTGAGCATGCACCAGAGAGAATGCATGGCGAGAGTCTGTGTAAATATTTACTCACTTCCCTTCAGTGAGAAATAGGGCTCTTTATCCGTTCATCCGATGATGGACACTTAGGTTGTTTCCATCTCCGGGCTATTGTGAATAGAGCGCAATGAACATTTCAGTACATGTCTCTTTTTGAATTATGGTTTTCTCAGGGTATATGCCCAGTAGTGGGATTGCTGGGTCATATGGTAGTTCTATTTGTAGTTTTTCAAGGAACCTCCATACTGTTCTCCATTGTGGCTGTACCAATTCACATTCCCACCAGCAGTGCAAGAGGGTTCCCTTTTCCCCACACCCTCTCCAGCATTTATTGTTTCTAGATTTTTTGATGATGGCCATTCTTGTGGCACATATATACAATGGAATATTACTCAGCCATAAAACGAAATGAAATTGAGCTATTTGTAATGAGGTGGATAGACCTAGAGTCTGTCATACAGAGTGAAGTAAGTCAGAAAGAGAAAGACAAATACCGTATGCTAACACATATATATGGAATTTAAGAAAAAGATGTCATGAAGAACCTAGGGGTAAAACAGGAATAAAGACACAGACCTACTAGAGAATGGACTTGAGGATATGGGGAGGGGGAAGAGTAAGCTGTGACAAAGTGAGAGAGTGGCATGGACATATATACACTACCAAACGTAAGGTAGATAGCTAGTGGGAAGCAGCCGCATAGCACAGGGAGATCAGCTCGGTGCTTGCCTGGAGGGGTGGGATAGGGAGGGTGGGAGGGAGGGAGATGCAAGAGGGAAGAGATATGGGAACATATGTATATGTATAACTGATTCACTTTGTTATAAAGCAGAAACTCACACACCATTGTAAAGCAATTATACTCCAATAAAGATGTAAAAAAAAAAAAGAAAAAAAAGAAATAGGGCTCTTGTCAGAGCAATGATTTCTGCCTTCTGAGCTGAGCTCCCTGGGTGCAGGGCTTTGGCTTCAACAGTCATTTTAAGGGTACCTTTGCATACCCAGAGCGTGGCCTACCTTGGTCCATGATGCTGCTTCCATTGGTGAAGAGTCCCATATCTAGCTTGGCCAAGGGTTGGTCCATTAAGTCCAGTCTGCTAGAGCACACTAGCTCCATGACGTGTAGGTAGTCATGCTCTGGGGATTGTGCAGCATCAATTGGAAGCAACGTGGTTGGATTTAGGGCTGAAGTGACCTGAAATCTTATACTGGGATTGTCTAAGAGAATGGCTTGGTACTTTCCCATTTTCCCAAAAGTCAGCCAACAGCCCCCGCTTTGTTCCAGTAAAGAATGGACATGGTAAGGGACAAACACAGTGGTGGGTTGCCCCAGGGTCAAATTCTCAGCTTCCTGAAGTCTGTCACAAGTAGTTGCTATAGCTCCAAGGCAAAGGGGCCATCCCTTAACAGTCTGTTTTAGTTGTTTTGTGAAGTAGGCAACGGGTAGAAGGACATTCCCCAGAGTTTGAATGAACACCCCAAAACTTATGCCTTGTCTCTCATGGACCTATAATCTGAAAGGTTCTTTTAAGTCTGGTAGTCCCACAGCTGGTGCTGAGATTAACTTTATTCTTATTGTTTCAAAGGCTGTTTGGCACTATTTAGTCCAAGTAAGGGGCTCAAAATCATGTTCCTTTAAAGCCTCATAGAGGGGCTTTCCTATGAGCCCAGAGCTGGGGATCCAAATCCAACAGAACCCCGCTAGTCCCAGAAACCCCCTCAGTTGTCTACGAGTCTTGGGTGTTCCAATGCCTGCAACTGCCTGTTTTCTATCAGGCAAAAGAACCCTCTGTCCTTGGCAAAGGACAAAGCCCAGATATATGACTTGTTGCTTACATATTTGGACCTTTTTCTGGGAGAGCTTATATGCACAACTGGCCAAACAGTTCGGGGTTCTGATGGTATTCTGTAAACACTTATCATATGTAGGACTCGCTATGAGCAAATCATCAACATACCGGAATAAGAGCCTTTCATCCAACATGAAGTTTCTAAGGTCCCTAGCCAACACTTCCCCAAATAAGGTAGGGGAATTCTTCACTCCTTGAGGTAGGACTGTCTAACAATACTGTTGGACTACCTGTGTTTCTGGGTCCTGCCATTCAAAAGCATACAGCTGCTATGATTCTTCTGCAATAGGAATGCAGAAAAAAAGCATCTTTCAAGTCCAAAACTGCGAACCAGCTGTATTCTCCCTGAAGAGTTGTGAGCAGAGCATATGGATTAGGTACCACCCATTAGGGGTGCAAATCTTGGACTATTTCATTAACAGCCCTCAAGTCTTGGAAAAGCAATACTCTGCTGAGTTTGGCTTTTTGACCAGGAGATTAAGGCTGTTATATGGGGACCTGCAAGGTTTATTCAGTCCTATTTTCAAAAACTTTTTGAGAATTGGCTGAATTCCCTTTTAGCCCTCTTGCCTCAGAGGGTATTGCTTTAGATTAGGTGTCCCAGCTTTTCTTTTTAAGGGGATTTGTATTGGCCATGTGTTTTTGGCCTTCCCTGGGGCGCCATCAGCCCACAATTCTGGCCTTACCTTTTCAAAGCCTCGTGGGGACAGAGCGCTGTCTCCTTTTCTGGGGTGTCCATGAGTGCCATCTGTAGGCTTACAGTGTGCTCTGGTAGGACCCCAATGTCAAGCTGTCCTGGCAAAAAAATTACTTGAGCATTTAATTTCCAAAGGAGATCTCAGCCCAAAAGAGAGATTGGATATACTGGCATATATAAGAAACTGTGTTTCCGGGTGATGTCCCCTAACTGGCATTCTAGAGGTTGTAAGAAAGAATGATTTTGTACTTCTCCAGAAACTCCCTTGACCAGGATGGACTGAGATGTTTTCTGCACCACCTTGGTATTTACCACAGGGTATGTTGCACCCATATCTATCAGAAAGTCAATCAACTTGTCCCCCACTGTCCAAGTTACCTGGGACTCCTGTGGGGGAATTGGAATTGGACACCTCAAGTCAAGCCCCCAGGCCTCTTCATTCATTTTCAGAGTGTTCCTCTCTTTCTACCACATGAGAGGCCCCCATCTTTCTTTCATTGTTTTCATTCTTATTTTTTGGTCTAGGGCAATCTGTTTTCCAATACCCTTCCTCCTTACAGTAAGCACACTGCTCCCTCCCCAGCGGTGGCTTACCTCTCTTTGGGTTACTCGCCTTCCGAGAATCTAATGTTGCTGCCAGAAAAGCTGCATCCCATTTTGCATCTTCTTCCTTCTGTAATTGTTCCCTATTGCTCAACACTTTAAAAGCAGCATCTACCAGTTGCGAAGGGTTCATTCCAAATGTACCATCTAACTTTTGTAATTTTCTTCTTATATCTGGGGCACTTTGCCCTATGAAGGTCATATTTACCATTGTCATATTTTTGGAGACCTCAGGGTCTGCTTCAGTGTAGCACCTATAAGCTTGAAATGGAAAATCCTTGCAATGGAATATTATTTGGTTATTTTGAAGAAAGAGATATTTTTATATGTTGACTTGGAAAATGTATAAATATATTAAGTGAAAAGAATTGGTTACATGAATCATATCATGTTCGTTAAAAAGAAAAAAATCATATGATTGAATAAGCAAAGGGAAAATACAGAAGGACATTTGCCTAAATGATCAAGGTCTCCCAGTATTTTCCTGTTCCTAATTCCAATGTTTAATTCTCAGGCCTTATCTTCCTTGACTTATCAGCAGATCTGACATGGCCGATCACCCTCTTCCTTGAAATACTTTCTTCACTTTGTTTCTCCCATGTGATGTACCCTTGGTTTTCTCCTCCTCCTCTGGCCTCTCCTCAAGTCTCCCTTGCTGCTTCCTCCTCCTTTCCTTGACTTTCAAACATTGGAGCTCCCCAGAACATAATCCCTGGGCCTCTTCCATGCTCAGCTCCTGCCTCAGACTTTAAATTTCAACCATCTGTTGGATGATACTCAAATGGATATCACCAGCCCTGACCTCTGCCCAGACCACTGGACTCATATAGCCAACTGTCTAATTGACTTCTGCACTTGGAGGTCTAATACACATTTCTAATCCTGCTATGACCCGTCACACCTTATCCTCCTAGTCTTCTCCATCTCAGTCATGGAAAATGACTCTCATCTAGTTGCTCAGGATCAAAACCTGATTGTTATTGACTCCTCTCTTTATTTTACGCTCCATATATAAATTCTGTGGATTCTACCTCCAAAATTCAATTCGAATCTGACCATATTTCCCCTTTCCATGGCTACCTGATCCAAATCACTACCAATTCTTGGCCTTGATTACCGCAATACCTTATCTCGTTTCATTATTGTGTACAATAACCTAATAGAAAAAAAGATCAAAAGATATGAACAAACTGTTAATAGAAAAGAAAGCCCATAAACATATGAAAAGGTGATGGGCCTCATTCATAATAAGGGAAACTACACTGAGATACCATTTCACAACTATCAGCTTGGCAAAAATCTGATAGTTGACAACATATTCTGTTGTCAAGGCTTGGGAAACAGGCCCATACACTGTTAGTGGGAATATAAAGTAGTACAGTACTTAGGAAGAGACGTTTACCGCTATCTAGCAAAACTACCTATGCAGCTGCCCTTTGACTCAGGGATCCCATTTCTAGGAATTCTATCCCAAAGACACACATGCACAAATACGAGTGAGCTAAGTACAAGGGGGATTTTTGTCTCCATTATTTATTGCTGCATTTGTCATTATTTATTTTTTGCTCTATTATTATTATTATTATTATTATTTTTTTTGTGTGTGTGTGTGTGTGGTATGCGGGCCTCTCACTGTTGTGGCCTCTCCCGTTGCGGAGCACAGGCTCCGGATGCGCAGGCTCAGCGGCCATGGCTCACAGGCCCAGCCGCTCCGCGGCATGTGGGATCTTCCCGGACTGGGGCACGAACCCATGTCCCCTGCATCGGCAGGCGGACTCTCAACCACTGCTCCACCAGGGAAGCCCTGCTCTATTATTTATGAACAGTGCCTGCAACATATTAGGTACTCAATCAATATTTGTTGGATGACGTTTAGCCAATGTTGGACTTTATTGGTCCTGTTTGCTTTGTTAGCAAGTGCTGAAACAACCATTTTATCCCTACACTCCAAGGGAATCCCAACTCTCAAAATTAAAAAAGCTTTTCACCATGGAGCCCTGATTCATTTTAGTGGAGAAAGGTGTTAAAGAGCACAATTTAACATGCTGTGTCACTCTCTCTGGATGCTTGGCTGAGGAGAGAGCCAGAGCTCAGAGCCCCTCTCCTCCCCATTCCCAGCCTGGTCTTCTCCTCACCTGTGTCTTCTGCATTTGCCTTTTGATATTCTCAGCTCAAGTCATCAGGCAAACCGGCAGCAACCTCTACAGCAACAATGACAGTATTGCTCTTGGGGTCACCTTGAAATGGGACTTGACTTTACGCTAATCCCACCGGAACCCACAAGACTCCTATTCTGAGACCCTCCCTGCCCCTAATCCTGCCAGGGGAGAGCCCACTTCAGGGTACCCCTCCTTCCTCACAGAACATCACAGGAAGCCTCAGAAGTTCCCTGTAGCAGATTAGTCTCCACTTCTGCCCGGGGGGATCTGCTGGTCCTATCCCCACTGGACAGGATGGTCCCAGGCTCTTGCAGTGCTCTGGCTCAGACACTCCTCATCCCAAAGCCAGGTCACTGTCACCATCTGGGGATGGAGTGAAGGATAAACACCTCAGGGGGAACTTGCCCTCCAGGACCTCCCTGCTGGTCATAGTCACTGATGGAGCCATGAGGGTGAAAAAGCATGTAAAACAGCCCAAGCTTAAACTGGTTTTGCCTCCTTAAATAGGTTGTTGAAACAGCACTAGCTTAAACTGGTTTTACCTCCTTAGATAAGTTGATTGATTAATCACACTTGAGTTATTTTAAAGAAACAGCACTGCTCCGTGTGCAAGGCGGGAACCCCTGTCTCCAGGATGACCCTGGAACAGGGTCAGAACTCAAAGAATAGAAATGATGCCACCAGAGCCCTTTAAAAAGCGAGAAGCCCTTCAATAAGGAAAATCTGGCTTCCAGGAGCAGTAGTAGCTTATATGGACTAAATCAAGACCAGTCAGTCAGCATCCAAGTTTGAAATTTCCCTAAACCCTATACATTTCCCCCTGAACCCTGGATCAAGGAGACAGATTTGAGAGCTTTGCCTCCTGTCTCCTTGCGGGTGGATTTCCCGATAAAGCTCTGATTGGTAGCGAGCTGCGTAACAAGCAAAATCCAGTAAGTCGGGAGGACTAGGCCTTCTCTTCCCCACCTTGGGGCACAGAGCAGGACATGACTAGGCCAGCAGAGGGCACTCAGCCTCGACACTGAGGCCCGAGTCCGGCGGGGAAGGGTGTGAGTCCACCGCGCAGAGGAGGGAGTGCGCCCCCCACTTGATACACTTCAGAGACTCCTGGACACCCTGCAGCGCCGAGAGCCCCGGAAGCCTTTCTCCGGATCCTCCGGGGGTTAGGGTCAGGTTGCGCTGCATGGGGTACTCGGTCCTCAAACGCTGCCTCTTGCGGAGAATAAGTCCCTCTCTGCGTTCCACCTGGAAACGCAACTCCCCTGCAGGGCTGCGGGGCTCGCTGGATGCTGCTCTCTCCCCTCCGGGTTGGAGGATCCCGGAGCAGCCACAGGGTGAAACCCAGCCCCTGGGACCCAGCGAGGTGCTGGAGAGGCGCCTGAATAACAAGCTTGGAGCCCCGCGCCCGGGCAGGAGGAGGAGGGAAGAGGGGTGTCGTGCTCGGGCTTGGGTCCCAGCTCCCCGGCACCATCTAAGATCACCACCCCTCTCCCCCGGTCCATTCCGGCTATCAAACCAGGCTCCCTTATCGCTGCAACCCCTGGGCCTCCGGTCCCTCTTTCTTTCCTCACCTCCCCCGGGACAAAGTGACCGGCGACGTCCCGAAGGTGGCTCTGGCCGCTCTCGGAGACCCGGCGACGTCTCGGTCCGGCTCTGCCTACCCAGTGCCGCCAAGGGGCCCGCAGTCCACTGCGGAAGAACATCGGCGCCGCCCGGGCTCCTCCTCCCGCGCTACGTTCGTGGGGACCCTGCAGCGCAAGGGCTGCCCGCGGGAGCCCTCACTGCGCTCTCCCCAGAGCCTGGCGCTTAAAGCCGCGCCTCCTGGTAAACACCGGCGAGGGTATCCTCCGCCTTCTCTCTGAACGGGGGCGGGTCACAGAGGGAAACCCAGAAACAGGGAGTTTAAAAGGTGGGAAAGGGCGGCCTCGCCTTCTTGGGCCTCGAGCGAGGTCCCCAGCACCTCCCACCTGGGGTGAGCCCGACACCCGGCCCCGCGGACACCTGGGCGGAAGCCCAGCCGCAGTGAGGAAACTGCGCGGTGGAAACAGATTGCCTGGTTTTCTCTGCATTCATTTCGCGTAGTTTTCCGGAGGCCTAGCAAAAGGCTGGGACCCTTTCCAGCAGCGCCCCTGGGTTAACTGGTGAGATTCAGGACTGGGGTCCGACAGGAACACTGACAGGGAAGGAGCACCACCTCGCGGTCAGCGCGAAGCTTATCGGAAAGACCTCAAAGGAAAGCGAGGGACCATCCTGCCCCCCACTGGGAGCCCCTACCCCTTTCACAGGGACACTCCACCTTCCCCCCTAATTCCATCCCGCACCTTGAGGAGCCTCCAAAGGGCACCTCAGCTGCCGCGTTAAAGCTGTGTCCATGCTCTTGCAAATGGCGGCCCCTTGGCCTCCTCTGAACCTATGGGTGTGCTCACCTGGGGGGAGACGGTAGCCTTAGGATGGCGTGACCAGAACAGGGCAGCACCTGGCGGTGGGCTTTTTGGGGGTTGGGCAGGGAATTCCAGAGTCCTAAGCAGCCAGAAGGGGGTGGCTGAGGAGGCGCATCCCTTGGCCCCCAGGATTTCTTACCCAGGGGGAAGGATGGTGAGTCTAGAGGAGAGCCAGAGCCAGGCTCTCTCAAGTGTGGGTCTCTTGCTCTGGTGTAAAGGCGGCAGTGCCTTTTTCCATCTGTCTCACTTACCTGAGTGTCTCCTATGCCCCACCCCTGTCCCACGCTATATGTTCTTTTCCTCTCATTCCTCACGTGAACCCAGGTCATCTGGCTCCTGTGTCTGGTCCCTTAACCATAACACCCCGCTGCTCCTCTTCTGGATTTCTTTTCCACTTTTGGATTTGACTGAGGCCGTGGAAACTTCATATGGATTTCAGCAATCTTGGAGAAGTTTCACCTCCTCTCTGGATCCCATGATCTCTGTAGCTCCCTGGCCCTCTTTATAACCCATGTTGCTTTGAGTTTATATTTCACTTCAGCATTTGCTAAGGTCCTATTTGAACTTTCTAGTCTTGTCTCAGACAGCTTACAAGGAATTAAGGGAGTACGAAGGGTGAGTAGTGTCCCTGTGCAGCCAGAATATTGGTGGCAGGAAAAGCAGTGAGAGATTTGTCACCCAAAGAAAAGGTGAAAACGTAGCCACCAGGTCTGGCTTCCCCTCGACACGTGTCCTTCAGTTCTCACCTCAGAGTCCGGCTTTGATTTCGTTTCAGAGATGACAATTTATGTTCACTTCTATCCATTGCTTTCCTACTTCTTGCGGATTGAGCCCCAGATGTGCTCGAGTCTGTCCTAACCACAGAGCACCAGTTCCTTCAGGGAGAGAGGCTCTCAGGCAAGATCAGGACCGACAGGAGGTAAGAGTTCAGGGAATATTTGGTGAATTCAAAGAAGTTCTTACTCAATCCTTTTGTGGGAAACATGGACCCTGGGAAGAAGAAGTCGGCGTGGGCCTCAGAAAGGTTTGACAACATGTGTTGGCTGGTCCTGTTCTGCTCTGGCTATCTCTCCAAGAGGGGGAGGTTCTGTCCTCCGACAGCTGAGTTCTGCCATCATCTCCCCCAGTGCCACCCACCAGTGAGTGTAACCAGCAGGGAGGCTCTGGGGGCCGAAGTCCCCCTAAATGCTGGACTTTCCAACTTCAACCCGGGACCCTCAGACTGATCTGGCTTGAAATGTCTTTTGGAGTTCCAGAGGCTGGCACAGCACTTCCTATGACACTCAGGGCTAACCTGAAGTGGGCTGTCTCCTGGCAAGGTCATAGGGCAGGGTTAGGGTCAGGATAGAAGTCTTGTGTACTTAGTTGAGTCCACTTTAAAAGCAGGTCCCATTTCAGGGTGAGCCTAGGGCTTTTGGACTCCGACAGGAGCCCTTGCTATTTTTGTTGCTCTTGCCTTTGTTATCACGACGATTCAAGTTTAGAAAAGGAGCCAGAGTAACTGTTAACTGTCTATGTACGTGGCAGAACTCTCTGGTCCCAGGGCCACACACCCAGCCACTGCCCCACACTGATCTCTCTGCTTGGATCCTGCAACCCCAGGATGAAGTTTCCTCTCTATTTTTAATATCAACCACATCCATTACCGTGAGCCTGCTCCTTTCATGTCCATTAGTACTGCTCCATCGGTTGTTACCTCATCCTCTTACATATCCAATCTCTCCCTCTTAATTGGCTCCCTGTGGCACAAGAACAATGATTCTGTGGCCTGAAAATCCCTTTCCATTGATCCTGCCACTCAAGCTACCATCCCGTTTCTCTCCTTTTACCATCTCCTTTTACTTCTTAAAAAACAAAAACAAACAAAAAAGTAGCTCTAAAAACTAATCTATGCTTTTAGGAGTCAGGAAAGCAGTTGAGCTGTATACTACGTGCACTTTGCTATATATATATATATACATATACATATACATACTACACATATGTAAGCACAAATATGCTCTATTATAAATACACATTATATGTATAAAAGAGCATAAGTTATATTGAATATGTGTTTTTTGTTTTTTGGGGTTTTTTTTTGCGGTACGCGGGCCTCTCACTGTTGTGGCCTCTCCCGTTGCAGAGCACAGGCTCCGGACGCGCAGGCTCAGCGGCCATGGCTCACGGGTCCAGACACTCCGCGGCATGTGGGATCCTCCCGGACCGGGGCACGAACTCGTGTCCCCTGCATCGGCAGGCGGACTCTCAACCACTGCACCACCAGGGAAGCCCTTGAGTATGTGTTTTATATGATATATATTACTTCAATAAATGTATATTAAAATATGTATATTTTAATAATACATAATAATAAATATATGTAACTTCAATAGAAAGTTAACAAAGCAAGAGAGAGAGTAGCCTAATTCTCTTTTCTACTCCCTCCCCTCCTTCCTTTCCCACTCAATCATTATCCTTGCTTGCAATCTGGCTGTCATGTCCACCTTCAAAGGCCACCAGCTGCAGTGGCCCCTGCTAGACACTCCTCCCTCCCTGGACATTGTCACCATGCTCTCCTGTCCCGAATGCCTGACTGACGCCCCTCCTTCTCCTCCCACTTCGTCCTGCTGCTACTGTTAACTCCACTTGGGATGCCTTTTCTCTCCATCTCTGCCTGTCTGCCTGTCAACATTCTGCCTCCTTGTCAAGATCTAACTCAATTAACACCTTCACCTGGAAGCCCTCCCCAGTTCCCCCAATTCTGCCTCCTCTGTGCTCACTTGACACTTTGGGGTAACTCTGAAGTAGAACTCTTCTCATTTATTCAACAAACGAATGCCCATCATGGGCCAGGGGCTAGGGGTACTTTCTGCCCTGTGTTAGTTATGGTAATATTAACTTTTGCGATTTGAATTGCAAGAAACATAGGCTCACTCAGTATTTTCCTTCAAATACATGGGATTGGGTAATGGGAATTTCTTATCACCTTGCCATCTAACTATTTGTCTTCTTCCAAGAATAGAAAATATTACTGGATTTATGACCATTGTTTCCAAGCAAAACATGCCAAAGGGCATCTTTCTAGCAAGATGATTGTGAGTTTGCACTGAAGAATAACTAATATGTGTAAAGCTCCCTCTCCATCCCCACCCGCACTTGAAGTTCTTTTGTTCAGGGATACTGCTGGCCCATCCCTAATTTTAGGCAGAGTTTTTATTTTTCCTTTGATGGTTTGCCTGGGCCCAACCCCTCCCCCATTCCCACTCCCTGCAGGGTGAATGGCTTTAGCCCAGAGGAGACTAAGTGCAGCTCAGCTCTCTGGCTTGGGGCCAGTGACGAAAGTCCTGAACAGCCAGTCTTCCCTGCTAGAGTGAGTGGCCATTCTGTAGAAGCTGAATTGTAGGTTGTATCCCCGTCCCCTGTTTTTCTACCCAAAAACATGAATGAGCAACACCAGACTGGACCCCAAGAGTGTCTTTACAATGGGAATTTTTCTCCTTTGTCAGAAGATTGAAAACAACAAGAATGAAATCTAGATGCAGTTGAGATTGGGGCTGCCACATATGATTATTTTGGTTGGGCACTGCACATGTGCTCCTCATCTAAGAGGTCACCATTCACATCACAGACACCTTTATTATTCTGCAAATGTCTGTATGTTTGTTATTATTGTTTATCGCAGAGATGGGTGCTTTGTATATTTATTACAACCTCCCTGCAGATGGCAGTAAAGTGTCTTGTTTTAAGAGGTTTAATATATTTTGTTCTGCTTCCATGCACAAAGGAAAAATGAATCAATAATCAAAACCAACAACAGCTCTAATGTCATCTAAAATATTTCTGCTTCTAAACAAGAAACTGCTTTTCTAATTGATATACTGATAGGTGAGTATTTCAAAAATTAAAAATAAATAATCCCCATTGTTAGTGCACCAACTAATTTAATGTTTCATGTTGCTTCACATCACCTCCTGTTTATTTGCTGTTTTCAAAAGGTATTGCTGAGTTCCCAACATAAATCTACAAGGACTTTCATTATTCTATGGATCATCATCAAACTAAATACATATGCTCAAATAATCCATAAAATAAATTATATGCACATAAATTAGAAATCACTATTTAATGATCTGGAAATTACATAATAGCAATCACTTGTTGTTTTGGATATTCTGTTAGTAATACTATTAACATGACAATATTTAGCAGCTTGCCAATTATGTATTTTGTATGTTACATACATATAAGTTCTAAAATAAAATACTAATTATTGATTTTGCTCAGATACTATGAAAGAGATTTTAAAATTTATTTCAGAATCAGAAAACAGAGAAGAAAATGAAAAAGAATAATTTAGATCATTAAATACACTTTGGAGAAGATGGAATGGGGGCAGACTGCTGGATTAGGATGTGGAAGAGAAAAAGAAAACATTAAACTGGAGATTGATCTATCTATCTATCTATCTATCTATCATCTATCTATCAATCTAATATACATATATATATGTATATTTTGTCTATCCAGGTACCTGGCTATATAATTTAAATATTTAACGATTTGAATATTAACAAGATTCTAGCTGAAGTTTGTCCATCTTATGTAAGGAATTATGTAACTTTTTATTAAATTTATTTGCATTAAATTTTCATCAAAGTTTATCAAACTTAACTACCATCAATGCAGGTGGGAAATTTTCAGAAATTGTTTATTCATAAATTCTTATTAATGATCAAAGCCCCTACATTATTCTACCTCAGTGATTTCTGTGTTTTATCTATATTGTAAATTCTTCAGGGATGGAGGAAAAATACCAACTGAAATGAAAACATGAGGCAGGATTGGCAGTATACATCACACATTACTAATAAACAGAGGGTAAAATGCTCTTCACTGATAGTATTAAGAATTCAAAGTTGAAGTATGATTTGAAAGCTATGTATTGAGAGAGAGGCAGACAAACAAAGATACTATGAAAATGAGAAAAAACACTGGGAACACATACTATGCATGATTCAACTTTTGGCAAGGCCACATCCAGGGAGAAGATTATCCAGGCAACTGTGAGTACAATGATGAGAATTGCCTTCCTTTGGCAGAAACTATACAAAATTCGATAACATAATGGCACATTGATTAACAAATAATGTTACACATTTTTAAAGTCATAAAATATAAAGCCAAATAATTAAAATTATAGTAGATGCAATGAGTGAATTATTTTTGAAAAAGGTAAGAAAGGCAAATATTATTGGATCATTTTAGATATAACCCCTGGTATAAACCCTGTAGAACAGATAATGTTATTAGATTTGTGGATTTTCAACAAGTAAACATTTCATATGTGAATGTTTGGACAAAGGGGGTTGCCCAGTAAATGACAAGACAAAAGAAAGCATATGTGTATTTTCAGAAGGCTACTTACAAAAACTGAATCTAAAGAAACATTGGATTCAGCAAGGCCACAAGTATGCGTACAGAATGTAATGAATTGTTACAGAAGATCCTCAAAAATTCTAGGGCATTTTATAGTTTTTGTTTTGCATCTTCTTTACATTTGGTATTGAATCGTGGCAAAAATCTATTTTGACAGCACTGAATTTTTTATATCATCCAAGAAATGATATAACTACTCTTTTTCCTTCAACCAAATGTTGAAGTATATTGAAAATGCATTTACGGGACATAAAATTTTAAATCATTGTTGAATATGAGATGGGGAAATTGAGTAGATGCCATCTTGCTACTAAAACTTAATTAGAGGGAGTATGCAGTGCATACTGATGTTACAAATAAAAGCACAGATTCTCAAATACGAGTCAAAGTATACTTTTGAAAATATTCTCTTTAAAATGCATTGCTCAGTACTAATTTGAAGTGAAGGTAAAATTAATGTGTAAGCAAAATTAGATGGGAGCCAAAAGTCAACATCTATTATTCCCTCAATCACAGATAATGGGCGAAGAAAATCTTTCAAGAAAAATGAATTTATGATAATTACAAAAAGATATTATTGCTGCTCAACAAATTGCAACTTCTTGACATTGACTCCAACTTCTTCAATGTAAAAACACCAGACGGGGAGGAAAATTCATTTCAAATGTTATTTCCACAATCAAACCACCTCTGATCCAAAACTGATTTCTATTTTTTTCTATAATGGTAACAATAATATTGATATTATCTTTAAAAGAAAGGTTTCTATTGCTGAAAGAATATGATGGCCTTTACAGCATCCTAGATCAGTACTTCTTAGATTTTCCTGTGCATACAGAGTGCCTGGGGATCTTATGAAAATGCAAATTCTGATTCAGTAATTTGGAATGGGACCTGAGATTTTACATTTATAACAAACTCCTGGTGATGCCCTAATGCTGGGTACTTGAAGTAGCCGAGTTCTGGATATCTCATGTGATTTGAAGAATTACTGTCAATACCAAGTACCAAAGCTGGGTAAAAATGTATAACTGAAATTGACTGATGAGCATATTAAAGAATTGTATGCATCATTTATCAATGTATAAAGAGCTAAAAATCTAAATTTGTCTTTTTATAATCTCATATGCTCCCACCAAAATATTGTAATGTTTTTGTGACAATAATTTACCAGATCCATTTCCAAATAACTTTGAAACTTTCAAGGTAAAACTAATTTTGCTAATATCAATATCAGTGAAGAATGTGGCATCTCAAAATTAAATATGTTAAAACCAAGGTAAAGTCCACAGTATCATAAGAAAGACTGCCAGTCTGGTGATCATCTCTATAAAATATGAACTATATAAAAAAGTAAGCATTAAAACCATCAGAAAGAATTATTTCTACCAAGGCAAGATGTCTATGAATTTTACAACAAATCATTAGATCCAAGTGACTTAAATTTCTAATATTATCATTAACCATTTGAATTTTCTATCATTTTATGATGAATCATTTACCTGTGCAACTCATATAAAATGACTGTTTTTCTTTAGTAATTGTTATTATTGAGAAATAATTAACTTTGTTAATTTGAGGAAGGGGTAGCTTTTTCAAATTTGTAGAAAATGCCAAATGGTCTGGTGGTAGCCCTGGTTTGGGTAGTGTACTTAATAAGCAATAAAATGACCTATGAAATGCATTTGCCTGGTCTCAGGGTTTTGGTATCCTGAAATTCCTGTCTCATGTGATTAGAAGAATCATAGTATAATCTGTGCCCAAATAGATCGTTACACGGATATTCATGGTACTAAGGAGAACAGGATATTTGGCCATGGGTCTGTCTGCCAGATACCCAGAAAGACCAACCACCAAGACCTCATGGGAAAAATAGGAATCGTGGTCCTGCATGGCATAGAATCTTGGAATCAGAAGCTAGTCCAGGGTCTAAGGCAGCTCTAGCTATCAAGTTCCTTTATTCTTTATTCTTTATTCCTCAGCCATCCACACTGCAGCCATTCAAGGGTGACTCATTCTTTCCCTCTTTCCTCTTTCCCTTCTTCTGCCTTTGCTACTTTCTCTGTGTGGATCAATTCAAGAGAAAGAATCCGATTGGACTAATATGGTCACTTTTGGTCCTGCTGGACAAAACTCCTGAACTAGAACCCCCTTGCTAAGGGGGTGCTAAGAGGACACCCCTGGGGCAGCTCTTCTAAGCAGGGGCCAGTGGGAAGGAACCCCTTGCTTTCAGAATGGGGGTGTGTGGGCTGACTATGTAGTGAACCTTTTGAAAACGGTCCTTTTGTTTAAAAAACACCCTTGATGGAAATTTTCTTTATAAAGAGGATCTATTTTCCTGAATATAAGAGAAATACCTGTTTATTTTAGAAAATATAGAAAACAATAAAGAAGAAAAAGTAAAATAATCACTGTTAATTTTGATGTGTTTTCTTCTAGTTATATATATATATATATATATATATATATATATATATGTATATATATGTAAATATACCTACATGCATATATAAAACTTCTATAAGATATGGGATTACACACTTTTTTTCATTTATGTTGTGAGATTTTTCCTAGGTCATTGAAAAGAAATCTCCCAAAACACCCTTGTTTATGGTTTCCTCACGCTCCAAGAGATGGGCCATTATCAGCTGCTTCACTATTGCAGGACAGATGTTAATTTTAACTGGACTTCACCTGCATGAAAATGTCAGAGGGATGGCTCTGGGGACGATTCAGTGTGTTGTGCTTTGGGGCTTTCACCCCTAGGCCAGACAGAGGCAAAATAGCTGGCTTCCGTCTCCAGGTCAGCTCTGGCAGCCTGGACTCCATCTGCACCCACGGAAGCTCAAAGAGGTGCAGGACCTGGCCTGGGGATTTTCTGCACATATTTATGGGAAGGAGTTGGTGGTAAAGGGTTACAGGATTAGAGAGCTAAGCTGAAGGGCTGCACGTGGAGGCAGTCCTGCGTGCTGAATTTACAACAGGAGCCTGGGAGTCGTATAAATGAGTAATGCTTCATGATGCTCTTCTCCAAGCGAGCTGCAAAAATTGGCAAGGGCCCTTCAGTGTGTTGTCGATGTGTCTGGAATTCAAATAATTTGATTCTGAGATACCATGACAATGGGAAGCAAGGCATTACCTTGAGACAATGATGGCAGAGACAGCTGCTGCAACCAATATTCATGGACGACGTGGCATTAACAACTGTTCTCCATCCGCTGTCCTTCCGAAATCGAAATCTCTATCCTGCCTCCTTGCTATTGCCCTTACTCAAGGGCATTAAATTAAAAAGTAATGTCGCTGGTAATTCTTTTTATTTTTTTTCCTAGTCCAGGCAGTGAAGAATGGGGAAAGTGAAAGAAAAACCTTGACTGAAACTGATATGTCTCCTTAAAAAAATGATGCTGACATTAGACATAGCTCAGAAGAGCACATTTGAATATCGGGTGGCATTGCAATGTGTAGCATCACTTGCTTCTTCTTTTAAATTTGTCTTTGTTGGCTGAGCACATTAATATTTTCCCAAGGTGTAATAGCTGGGAGGATTCCATCAGTAATAACAGGAGATCTGGTGAGCTGGGTCCTGTTATCTTTTGAATCACAAAGCGTTTTGCTTGTGCTGGTTGTCATTTCCATTAGGGGAGCTGATAAGCAGATTCGGACTTTATTTGTCCAAATATAGTGCTCATGCTACCTCTTTTTTGTACAGTGTTTAGCTTTTCTGAAGCACTTATTTTAAAAAGACTTTTTATCCATGGCGTAGCATTCTGGAGAAGAACTGTGGAGGGGGACTATGAGCTATTGGTCACAGGTTTGCCACTGTGACTTTCTTTCTCTATAACTCCTTTTCTCCACCTAAAAAAGGAAAGTGTTGGTCTTTCCTCCACGTCCTCAATTCCCTGATTCTATTATTTCATTTGACAATTTATTACTAATAGTAGCATTGACCAAGTTCCCAGGCATCTTGACTCCACGTTTCCTACAAAAGTCATATTCCTTTAATATGAATATGAAAATTTAACATTTTGACACTTTTTATTAACCTACTAATTAGTTCTAAGAAAGTGAACATGTACATAATAATTGCAACCATTTACAGAGCATTAACTCTGTGACCAGTACTGTTTGAATGCTTTATTTATTTTCACAACAACCCTGTGAAGTAGGTAGGTAGGAATTATTATTCCAATTTAACTGTTGTAAGAAATAATTTATAATATATCTTGTTTCTGCTACAGAAGTACTTTGGACAGACAGTCAAAAAGAGGTAATGAATGGATGAAAATTCATCGACAACATGTCCCCAGATTCAGCTTTTCTCCTAGATTCATGAATTTAGGATCGAACCTTAAGACATGAAGCCAATGTTGAAGCAGCAAAGATAAATTCAGCAGTGATATCAGTTCACCTTCATGGAAACTGTCCAGGAACGTGGTCATGAGTCTGCACTGAGATGTTCTGATTGACTTATGGGTCTCTTGCTACAGAATTAGTATTGCAACTGGCCAACATTTAGATCTATTATTTCTTCCTAGTTAGCAAGCACTTCATCTGCAGCCATAGCTCCAGGAGCAGAGCCATTGGTGTGTTGGGGAACCCTGGGGTGCCTAGAAAGGGTTACAGTTGGGTCTATGTTATCAGCATACTTGGAAATCTTGTTGGGCAACAAGCAGCCTCCTCCCATTACTGCAGCATTCTACTCTATATGTGCCAGGATATGGGAATATTAGGAAGCATTAGAAGAGAATTTATTCTCTTTTTTACTTGCTCTTACTGGAAATGAGAATTCCATCAAAATGTGCATTTCAATTCAAAGTCAGGAATTCCTTGTGGAACAAGAAAAGAGGATATCATGTGTAAGCCAGAATAACCATACAAAATAAGCCAGACTTACGCCTATTCCAAGAAAATGAAATCATATTTCATTAGTGCCTCCACCTCTCTCTCTCTCTCCTGAGCAAGGTAAACTATACTTCTTGTATCCAAAACTATTTTTAAAGACTGGAAGTTACTGGGGAGGTCAACTTCCCCCTGGCATTTATTGCCACCATTTTGAATTACCATTAGAGCACGATGGCCCAGAAATGGTACCAGGGAAGTCCACCCATTTGGGCCTCCTTCCTTCACACTAGGGAATCAGGCTCTCAGCCTTGCAAGTCTAGACAGAGGATCTAATCAGCCTCCCAGAGTGTGATGGGAGATAGGAAAACAACTCATATGATATTAAACTATAACCAAGACTGCAGTTATAACATTCTGAAATAAAATTATCTAGGGAAGTGGACATTCTTTGGGCCAACTCTCCCTGGAGGAAAACTCCTAGGGAAGCCAAATCATAATAGAAGTTTGTTGTGAAGGCTGTTGAATGAGTCAGACAAAGACAAGAGGCTTAGAAAGTGTCCCTGAGCTGGCGATTGAACTTTGTGTCAGGTGCTGTGCAAAGTACTTTACATATATTATGTAATTTGGTCCTCATAACAATCCATAATATTCTCTTATTACCCCCACATTGCACTTGAGGAAACCAAGACCCAGGGAAGTTAATTACATTATCCAATGTCACACAGATATTGTGTTTGGTCAAAGGGTACAGAAAACTGTTCATATATTTCTAGCCCTGTCTAGTGAGAGACCATGTCTAATTTTTTTTTTTTTTTTTTTTTTTTTTTGCAGTACGTGGGCCTCTCACTGTTGTGGCCTCTCCCATTGCGGAGCACAGGCTCCGGACGCGCAGGCTCAGCGGCCATGGCTCACGGGCCCAGCCGCTCCACGGCATGTGGGATCTTCCCGGACCGGGGCACGAACCCGTGTCTCCTGCATCGGCGGGCGGACTCTCAACCACTGCGCCACCAGGGAAGCCCTCTAGTTTTTAAAATAAGCTTTGTTGAGGCATAATTTACATATGATCAAATCCACCAATTTTAAGTGTTCAATTCAATGAGTTTTAACAAAAGTACAGTCACGTAACCATGACTACAGTCATGATACAGAACACGTATATCATCCCCAAATGTTCTTTCATGCCCCTCTGAAATCCATACACCCTACCCCCAATCCCAGCTCCTGGCAACCATTGATTTGTTTTACATCACTGATTTTCCTTTTTCTAGAACTTAATGTAAATGGAATTGTATAATACATAGCCTTTTATGTCTGGCTTCTCCCAGTGCAATGATTCTGAGATTCATTCACATTGCCTGTATCAGTAGGTTTTAACTTTTCCTTTTTATTGCTGAGTAGTCTTCCATTTGTACATCTCCTTTAGCGAAGTATCTATTCAAATCTTTTGCCCACTTTAGTTGACTTGTCTTCCAATATTGAGTTATAAGAGTTCATTATACATTCAGGATACAAGTCCTTTATTAGATACATGTTTTGTAAGTATTTTCTCCCTGTCTGTATCTTGCTTTTTCATTTTCTTAATGGTATCTTTGGAAGAGTAAAAACTTTAAATTTTGATAAAGTCCATTTAATCAATTTTTTGTTTTAGGATTTATGCTGTTTATATTGCATTAAGGAATCATTGCCTACCCAAAAGTTGCAAGATTTTCTCTTAAGTTTTCTTATGGAAATTTTATAGTTTTATGGGTTACATATAGGTCTATAATTCATTTCATTTTGAGTTAATTTTTTGTATGGCATAAAGGATTGAGATTTACCCTTTTTTCCAGTATAGATTTTCAATTATTTCAACACCATTTGAATTACTCTATTGAATTGCCTTGGCATCTTGTCAAAAATCAATTGGCCGTATATGTGTGAGTCTATTTCTGGACTATCTGCTTTGTTCCATTGTCTAGTCTTACACTAATATCACTCTATCTTGATCAGGTAGTAGGTGAGTCCGCCAACTTTGTTCTTTTTCAAAATTGTTTTGCTATTTTTATCCTTTTCACTTTATGCAAATTTTAGAATTAGTTTATCAATATCTACCCCCTAAAAAGTTTCCTGGGATCGTGGTTGGGATTATGCTGAATCTACAGAACAATTTGGGGAGAATTGACATCTTAACAGTATTAACTCTTCAGATCCATGAACATGGTATTGCTCTTCATTTGTCTTGGTCTTATTTAATCATTCTCAGCAATGTTTGGCAGTTTTTAGTGTATAGGTTTGGGACATTTTGTTAGATCGATCCCCAAGTATCTAATATTCTTATGCTATTTTAAATGGTATTTAATTTTCTTTCAAATTCTGATTTTTCATTGCTAGTATATGTAAATGCACCTGATTTTTGTCTGTGACCTTGCTAAACTCTTTAGTTCTAAGTTGTTTTTTGGGAGAGACTCCTTCAAATTTTCTAGACAAGCATTCTCTTTATGAAAAGACAATTTTACTTCTTCTTTTCCAGTCTATATGCGTTCTATTTCTTTTTTCTTGCCTCACTACACAGGTTAGAATCTTTAGTACAATGTTGGTTATGAGAGTAGGCATCCTTGAATTTTTCCCAAACCGAAATTGAAAGTATTCAGTCTTTCACATTATGTATAATTTTAATTGTGGGTTTTTCTTTATTGTATCTATATAAATACACACAACACATCCTGTTGGTTCTGTTTCTCTGGAGAACACTGGCTAATATGTTGTGACCCCAGCATGTGAAAATTCATGTGTGTGATTTAATCAATTCTGGTATACTATCAGCCATTATCTCTTCAAATATTTCCTCTTCTCAGGTCTCTTTATTCTTTTGTTTTGGAACTCCTAGTAGGTATAAGTTGAAACTTCTCGTTCTAACCTCCATTTTTCTTAATCTCACCCTGGGTGATTTTCTTAACTCTGTCTATAGGCTCACGAATTCTTTGTTCAGCGGTCTAAACTGTTTAACCCATTCATTGAGCTTTAAATTTCAGTTCTTTTTCTTTCTAGAAGTTTTATCTGATACCTGTTCAAATTTACCTTTTTTAAAAAAATAGACTTGTTCTTTTAATAGATTTCAATTCTTAATGTATTTAATCATTTAAAAATATATTTATTTTATATTATCCTTTAAACAGTTTTTCTATGAACTGAAGTTCTTGGGGGTCTCTGTGTGCTGTATTTTCTGGTACTTGCTCATGGAAGGAGTGTATACTTTGCATTTTACTTACTTATTTACTTAAAGCTCTTCTTGAGTGAAGCTTTAGTTTTCCGTGGAAATTCTGAATGATCTAAGTTGCAAGTATGTCCCTTCAGAGAAAGTTGTTTTCTTCTTCCCAGTGAGACAAGAGGAATCACTGGCCCAGTGTAGATTTTCATTATAATTTTCTGGGCTGTGCATTTATTATAAATTCAGAATCTGTGAGCAGTAGGCCTGAGGTTTTGGGTACCCAGAGGAAACTTTTTTTGCTCTCATCCAGTATATCCAGGCAGAGATTACAAACTTCCTTGACATCTCTCTGAGACTGTGGATAGGTTTTTTTTTTTCTGGTCTACCCTTTCACTGTAGATGTGGCCCTTTGCCATCTCTGCTTTTATGTAGGTTTTTGCTGCCAATCTCCCACTTCACAACAATTCTCATCTCTTAATCTCTGCATGGAGCCAGATTGCAGTGGCCAGTAACTCCCCTAGGGCATCTCAGGATCAGCTTTACGCAATTCTTCCCACCTCTATTTATTTCTGGACCTAATATTTTCTATGTTTGCTTTTCCTGCAGCTCAATTTTTGTGTTTAAATATCTTTGGATTGGTTTTATTCAGCATTTATAGGTGTGGTAGGTTATCCTAGGCTACCATCTTGTCCAAACTAAACACTCTCCAGTTTAGGTTCTACTACATCTTTGTGTACAGCTGGGTCTGATGCATCTTACCTTCCCTTTGTTCTGGGTGTATGCTGGGTATACTCATCATTGGGCACCTTTGTTTTGTTATAAGCCGTGGCAGGCAGGATCAGAAGATTCACATTCTAGTGGTTACCAGAGGGAGAAGGGGTGGGGAGGAAGGCAAAATGGGTAAAGGGGGTCAACTGTATGGTGACGGTTGGAAACTAAATTTTTGGTGGTGAGCACACTCTAGTGTATACAGAAGTACCCATGAAACATATAATGTTTTAAACCAGTTACCTCAATTTAAAAAAGAAGATTCACATTCTTTTCTAATAATACCAATTACCCAGAACCTAAGACCAATTATCTTTTTTTTCTTCAAGCTCCGGGTAAGGAAGGAAATATTTGTCTATATTCAAATGAAAATTTTCTTTTTTTAAAATAAATTTATTTATTTTATTTATTTTTATTTTTGGCTGCGTTGGGTCTTTGTTGTTGTGCACAGTCTTTCTCTAGTTGTGGCACGCAGGCTCCTCATTGCGGTGGCTTCTCTTGTTGTGGAGCACAGGCTCTAGGCGCACAGGCTTCAGTAGCTGCAGCACACGGGCTCAGTAGTTGTCGCTCGTGGGCTCTAGAGCACAGGCTCAGTAATTGAGTTGCTCCGCAGCATGTGGGATCTTCCCGCACCAGGGCTCGAACCCGTGACCCCTGCATTGGCAGGCAGATTCTTAACCACTGTGCCACCAGAAAAGCCTGAAAAAATTTCTTTTCTTAGTAGCTCATTTCCTCTGATCACACGAAGCAAGTAAAACCCTAGAGAACATGGCAAATTGTGTTGCAACAAACACCATGAAGACAATGTTTCGTCAGCAAAAACTGACACCCAAGATGTTTAAGAAGTCCCTATGAATAATAATAACAAAAAAACAACCATTTTTTTAGTGTCACTAAGTAATTTCAGCTACCTCTGAAATACATCTTGAACCTGTCGCCTTTTCTCCATCCTCACCGCAAACACCCTCATCTAAGCCACCGTTATTTCTCACTTGGATTATGAAATATCCCCCATCTGGTCTCTCAATAAAAAGCATGTTTAATAACAATGGTGATAATAAAAATGCTGCTGAGAATCAGAGTTTTATTGCTGGAAAAATTGTAGGAAAACTGTAAGAGAGAGTTTATTCTCTAAGTTTGGACTGTATAATTTCAAAAACCTTTTTCAACTCTAAGACTGTATTATTCTGATCAGTGATTTTCAAACTCTCCATGGAGTAGATCCAACATTTATTTTTTTTAAATTTTCAAACCACCATAGACTGATACTTTGGTAAAATACAATAAAAGTGAATGACTGGGCTTCCCTGGTGGCGCAGTGGTTGAGAATCTGCCTGCCAATGCAGAGGACACGGAATCGGGCCCTAGTCTGGGAAGATCCCACATGCTGCGGAGCAACTGAGCCCGTGAGCCACAACTACTGAGCCTGCGCGTCTGGAGCCTGTGCTCCGCAACAAGAGAAGCCGCGATAGTGAGAGGCCCGCGCACCGCGATGAAGAGTGGCCCCCGCTTGCTGCAACTAGAGAAAGCCCTCGCACAGAAACGAAGACCCAGCACAGCCAAAAAAAAAAGTGAATGGAAAAATTTAAAAATTAAATTCAACAGACATAAGATTATTCCTTCAAATGGCTTAAAAAGTTTCTAAGTGTGTTTTAATTATGTCTTGCCGCATAATAAAATACCTCAGAACTCAGTGACTTAAAACAATTATCTATCTTACATAATTTCTGTGGGTCAGAAATTCAGAAGCAGCTTAATTGATTGATTCTGGCTTAGGAGTCTCTTGTGAGGTTACATTCAAGGTGTGCCAGGGTTGCAGTCATCTGAAAACCTGACTGGGGCTTGAGGATCTGCTTTCAAGATGGCTTCTTCATAGGACAGGCAAGTGCTGGCTGATGGCAAGAGGCCTCAGTTCCTTTTACTGCATGGACCTCCCCATAGAGCTGATGGAGCACCTTTAAGGCATGGTAGCTGGTTTTCTCCAGAGCAAGTCATCCAAGAGACAGCTCGGTGGAAGCCACAGAGTCCTTTATGACCTAACATCAGACATCATACTCTATCATCTCTGCAATATCCTGTTGGTTAGACAGGTTAGCCCTATTTGATGTGGGTGGAGACCGCATAAGCCTGAAGCCAGGAAGCAAGAATCTCTGGAGGCATCTTGGAGACCAGCTACTACAAATGCTTATTCCCAATTCCCACACTTCCCTGTCTGTAAACCAAAATTTGAGTAGCAAATTCCTAGAGATAATCTATAATACGTTCTTCATTTTGCAGATGAGGAAACTGAGGTCTGCCTGAAGACATAACCCTAATTAGAGGCAAAATCACATTTCCAATTTCCATTTCAGGGTTCTTTCTACCACATTAGATTGCCTTTATATCTATTTTACCTACTATTTATCTCAAGGGTGGGGTGGGGGGCACTTGCCTTGAGCTGCTCATTAAGTAATGAGAATGAATCAGGTGGGGTGGAAAGGCCGTGACACACAGAAGCTGCGGCTGTGGGTTTTCTTAGGATCACCACAAAGCCGTCTTCAAGGTGGCCATCAAGTAGGATAATTCCGTGAGCCCAGTTCAAAAGCTTCACAACGTTACAATGGAAATTGACTTGATTTAGCTTCAAAAATTCTATTAACTCAGAGAAATGATGGTTTTCTGGGAGAATTAACACACAGCCACTGGTAGAGGACGAAAGTCACTTTAGTGCTTTGAAACTTCTTTCAACTCAATTCTTAGATCTATGTACAAAACATTATAGCTTAGATTCCTGGTCCTAAAATACACACATTTCAGAGTCAGATGATTACATCTTGATGCTAATTTCAAAGGAAATGAAGAATTTGTATCAAGCTCATTTTATAAGGTTGAGAAATAACCTGCTTCAGAAACTGGCACTAAGTGAATCCTCCTAAACACATCATTTACACTACATGTGTGTGTTTGCAAGGAACTGCTGGCCTGAGACACATGAACTTTACTTCTAAGGCTAGAAGTACATTAAAATTGTGACAAATGAATAGTAGAGTATCACTGACTTCCAAACTATATTTTCCCTCTCTTTATCATCTCTCCTATTCTTCTCCTAATTAAATCAAAAGCTCCCAAAAAGAAAAGGTCAAGATTTCTAAAGTTTTAAAAAACTTTTTATTTGTAAACGTGTCAAACTGATAGAAAAGATGCATGAATAAAAATAGTGTACCTGTGTATCCCATACCTAGATTCACCCGTTAACATTTTTACCCATTTGCTTTGCCATTTATTCCTCCCACCCTGCCCTCTCTCTGTCTCTGTCTCTCTCTTTCTCCACACACACAGCAGACACACACACACACCACACATGTAAATTTTTCTTAATTATTTGAGACTAAGTTCCATATGTCATGACATTTTGTTCTAAATATTTCAGTGTGTATTTCCTAAAAACAGGGATAGTCTCTTATGTAACCACAGTACAGTTTTCAACCTCAATTTAGCGTTTGTGCAATAATTTGAACTAATCTACCCACTCATATTTCAATGTTATCAATTGCCCCAATGATATCCTCTATAGCATTTTACCCCTCCAGTACTGGAGGGAAAGTAAAGGGCCAGGTATTGGACTTAGTTGTCAGGTCTCCTTAGCCTCCTTGAATCTGGAACATTCCCATAGCTTTTCTTTATTCTTTATGAAACTGACATTTTTGAAAATAGAGTCCCATCTCCTTCCTTTTTAAAAATACAATGTTCATCATTTTGAGTTTGCCTGGTAATTTGTCTCATACTTAGATTCAGGCTATGCATTCTCAGGAGGAATCCTAAAACAGTGATGGTATGTTCCTCACAGAGAATCACATCTGGAGGCACACATGGTCCATCCGTCCTTCACTGATCACCTGGTCAGGGTGCTGTCCAATGTCTCCACTGTGTAATTACGAGTTTCCCCTTGCAACAAATAACAATATGTGGAAAGGTACTTTTAAGACCGTCCAAGTATCCTGCTCTCTCTTTGTTGAAATTTAGCAACTCTTGATGATTCTTGCTTGATTCTATCATTTCACTATGATAGCTGCAGAATGATGACTTGCCAACTCCCACACTCTCTTCACATTTACCTGTTGGCATTCAAGATTCTGCTGTAAACAAGAGCCATTTCTTCTATCCATTTATTTATTATTGGTATGAACTCACAAATTCTTATTTCCCCCCCAACACTTTATAACTCATTACTATCCTTAATTATTTTGGTAGTCAAATTGCTCCAGATTGGCCAGCCCCTTCAAGCTGGCTTCTTCGTCCTTGTGGCATGCCTACATCACTTTTTAAAAAGCAGTTCCTTATTTTCTAGCATAATAAGATGCTCCAGGCCCCTGTTATACCTTCCTTGCACCCTCCCTCCACCTCTCAGAGATTCCTGGGTTTGGATTTTGATTTGCCATTCAGTCTCAAAACTGTGGAAGACCTCATCTCCCCTGTTATTTACTCGCTGGCCCAGCCCCCCTCCAGCCAAAGCTCACCACCTCCACCACCACCACCATGAAAACTCTGGGCTCACTTGACTACCTGCTCCACTAGGTCAAGGTCTCTGAGTCTTTGCTCTTGCCTGTGTCACCTCCTTGCTGGTCCAGGGGCATTTGAAATGTCACTTCTGCTTTACTCCAGATAGCCGCCCAGGGGCCAATAGAATTGTTCCCTCATCTGTGTTTCCATAGCACTTTTGACATATCTTTGTTATGGTGCTAATCTCATATCATTGTACTTTGGTTACATTTCTGGCTAGACTGTACTCAAATGGTTTCAAATAACCTGGGGAGAAAGGTATTCATTTTCCCTATTTTGCAGATGAGAAACCTGAGGTTCAGGGAGGTGAGCCTAAGAGAGGCAGCGGAGCACAGGGTGAGGCCTCAGTTACAGGCCACTTCTGCCCTTTATTAGCTGTCGGACCTTAGGCAGGTGACTAAGCTGGTCTGTGCTGCAGTTTCCCCGGGAGTCAATGTTTATGATAATAAATAGAAACTGCCACATGGCACTGTTCTGTCACTTAAAGGAGTTGTTGTTTGTACAGCCCCTAGAAGAGTGCCTGGCACGTGGTAACTGCTGTGTAAATGTTTGTTAAATAATTAAGTCACATCATTGCCATTCATATCCCAGTCTTATGACGATAAAGCTCCTAGCCACTGCTCTGTTGTAACTTTGTAGGAGTCCAAGATTCTCTGAGAAGCAGTGATTCTATTAGAGACAGCAATAAAAGGAAGCTGGTTCAGGTTATAAGACATTAATAAGGTAAGAGAAAGTGAAATGTTCCACCAAATTGCTGAAGTAAGTCATGGACCGGGGAAGGGTGCAGGTGCCTGGTTCTCTGCCTCTGGGTCTTGGGCACACAGCCTGCATGCTCAGGCAAGGGCCACCAGGGTAGATTCTGGGAGCTGGTCCCTCTCTTTACATGTCCTTCCTCTCAAGTCAGTTGTGGGTTAGACATTTGGGTCCCTGGGGTGACTTACCACAAAGACTCTGCCTATGCATTCACAATTCTGCAAAATGATGCCATGGACAAATGGAAAATGTTGATTATCGCTGTGTTGAGGATAGCAAAGGTATTGGTTGAGCTCTTGAATCTTATGTGTATTATACTATCATGGGGATTAAGAATAAAGTTTACATTTCAAAAGCAAGAACCATTTTTATTTTGACCTAATACTGCACATAGGATCATTCACATAACTAAAATCTATTATTATTATTATTATTAATGTTGATATGGTTAAAAATGGTGGATTGAATTGTGATTGATCTGGTAGATGACAACTGCTAGCTGAGTGACAAAATTATGTAAAGGTTTTCAGCTTAGGGACCAGGGGTAGACAGTGTTGGTCTACATGTGGAAAAGTTACTCAGTGATTAGCCATTGTGTCAAATACTAACTATTATCAACTTAGAGCAGATGATCTACCAAACTGGGGGATGTTTCAGAACATTCTTAAGCTTCAGCATCAGTCAGAATCATCTTTAGGGCTTGTTAAAACACAGATTGCTGAACCCCATCCCCAGCATTTCCGACTCACTCTGTCTGGGATGGAGCCCATGAATCTTCATTTAAAATAAGTTCTCAAGTGATGCTGATATTGCTGGTTCATGGACCACAATCGGAGAACCACTTCCCTTTGCTGATTTAGAACAAATATCCCCTCACTGGAAGTCCCTTACCAACACCTAGTTGAAATTCAGTATAACTAGATTTGTTTTAAATAGGCCACCCTAAGCAGTCAAACTTCCCAACCACTTTTAGTATTTTACAGACCAAGAGAGCCATCACTTAATTAATTCTCCAGAAGAAGAAAAAACCAAGCAAACCCTACTGATGAACTTTTTAAAGGAATATCACAGTTAATTAATTGTAGAACTAGATGCATGTTTCTGATGTCTTGATAATTAAACACATTAAGACTTCTTGGTACTTGCCAATATTTGTATGTAACAATTGAAATACATCTCCCGTTAGTCTTTCACTGGGACATTCTTGAACTAGTGAGCTGAGAGGTGATGACCAGCAGGTGGCGCTCTGAGTCAGTTCATGGCTGCCTGGATGCGGTGAAAGGCAAACGCACAGACAAGGTGCCTGCTTTAAATCCTCAAAGTAAGGTTCTCTTAACCACTTGTCATAAAATACCCTGAGACACATGTCTTGGAAAATCGAAGTGTCAAGCTCAGCATCTTTGCCACATTTCAAACTAGGTAATTACCTTCTCTCCCAAGGGAACCTGTTTTATGTATTTGTGTCCTTCCTAGGTTACAGGTTTCCCAAAGGCAAAGATCTTACCTTCTGTTCACTCTATACAATGCTGAAGTGAAATGCAGGTTTTACAATAGCAATCTAATTATTCTACATCCCTCTGAGCTACATGATGACCCGTTGGATACTAATTGCTGGTAATATAGAAACTGCCTGCCTCATATAAACCCTAGCCATAAACTTGTTTTTATTTGACCTAAAAGTAAATTGCTTATTTACTTTTCCTTTACAATATAAAAAGCCATTTTTTTCCTTGCCATCCCAAATTATAAGTCATTACCAGGTAAACAACACTGCGTTTTAGTCAGTCATTTTTATTGTTCTCAGAGTTTTTTTAAACTACACACAACAAATACTTTGATATAATCTAAGATAATAAAATAGGTGAACAACTTTTTTTTTTTTTAGATTTACATCTGTATAGAAACAATCTGTGGAACTCCTCACTTCAAAACTAAGGTGTCTAAAAACAGTGATTCATCAGCAATGCTTTAAAGAATTGTTTGGTTAAAAGTTGCAGTTTTCATTCTCAACTGAAATGTGGTCTCCATGCAGTGTCCCTTGGGTCCAAAGCTTAAGGCCTTGGGAAGGTGGCCAAGAAGAAAAGGATGGCCACTCTTCTCTCTGTCCTTCCCTTGTGTGGAGGACAGTGGTTGGAACAGGGTTCTCATAAAAGCCAGGAAGAAAAGAAATCAATTGCACATCTCTAGTTTTCAAGGGTTAAAGACATAACAAGTCTGGGCAGGACAAGTCCCCATCTGTAGATGGGAAGTTCCATCATGACGGCACAGAAGCTCCAACACTCTCTCCCTCGCTAATCATGTCAGTTATTACCCATAGGCTGTGGCCATTGTCCATAAGGTCTCCCTCAAGGCCAGTCATTTTGTCACGTTTAAGTTTTGCCCCCTTGCATTATGTCACTTGGATGCTGTGTATTGGTTCTTGGTGTCCAATTAGGGTCTTTCATCCCCTAAGAAATGTCTCAGCCCACCCTCAAATCCCCCAAATGCCTAAGAGTGAAGACCCCACGGAGACAGTGACTTCAGTGAAACACCTCTCCAGAGATGCTGGGGCATCTGGCCTATATCATCCCATTGACCTTAGTCCACTCATAGATGTCCTGTTCACACACTATATCGGAGTTGATGAGGAGGTATCTGTCACCCACACAGAAATGCTTCTGACAGGCGGCACATTTGAAACATTCCAGGTGATACACTTTGTCCCTCACCCGCATCGTCATCTCGTAGGCACGGATCCGCCTGTCACAGGATGCGCAGAGGCCGTCCTGGCCAAAGAGCCTGGGGAGAAAACAAGAGAGAAGAGCTAAAGAGACAGTGGCACAGACAATACTGGAAGAAAGGGGCTGAGGATGGGTTCCATGCTGTAGGCTGGGTTCCCAAGACGTCCCAGCAAGGAAGAGCTGGGTCCAGACTGATGGCTGACTCGTTCGCAGTCTTTCCTAGAAGGAAGTGGGTCCTCTGGGATGAGACCGTATCTGTGGCATTTGTGTTTGGCATGACTCGTCCCTTTTCTGAGCTCTCTCCCTGCCCACAGCCACCACCCTCCACGCCTCCAGGTTGCCCCGGGGCCCCACCTCTGTGGAAAAGACTCTCAGCTGAAGTGATTTCAGAGGTTAGGCATGGATTGTGTGTCTCTTCCCAGGGGAACTTTCATTTTAGAAGAGGAGCCGGAGTAAACCCCAGGGGCCCCTTTGAGAGGAAACTGACCAAGAATGCAATGAAATGGGCATCTTTCTGAGGCTCCCAAATTCTATCACATCAACAGCCACTAATATCACCCACGGGGAGGGGTGGTCTTGAATTCCTTCAAAGGTACCAAGGCCATCTCCACATGATTGTTTGCTGGGACCCCAGCTTCTGGGAGACAGAGGGAGTTCAAACGAAAACACGTGGTGTAGTTAATCGTGCCTCGGAGATCTGGAGGATGAGCAGCATCTCTCCACATAGAATGGAAGATCTTAATTGGAGTTCCCGCTGCCCCAGTGGCATGAGTCTCTGGAGAAAATTCTCTTCTGACATTGACATCAAGACTCTCCTAAGTTTCAGTTGACTGGTTACTTATATTAAGCAATATGTAGTGCCAAAGTGGGAGATGCAATAGGGTGGAGCCTAGTGCAGTGGTTCTCAAAGTGTGGTCCTGGGACCAGCCATATTTGCATCACCCGGGAACTTGTTAGAAATGTTCACTCAGGCCCTCCTGATTGAGATGCTCTGTCGGTGAGGCCCAGCCATCTGTGTGGTCCTGAGCACGGCCAGGTGATTCTGATGCAGGCTGAAGTTTGAGAATCAGCCCGCAAGAGTGGGATAACACAAGCACTGGAATCAGAAGACTTGGGTTCAGCCAGGACTAGCCCTGAGTACCTGAGTGACCCTGGGGAGAACTCTCATTCCTCTGAGCTTGGCAGTGATCATAGCGTACCCCTCACCCGGCTGTTAAAGGATGGACGCAGGGCTTCCCTGGTGGCGCAGTGGTTGAGAGTCTGCCTGCCGATGCAGGGGACACGGGTTCGTGCCCCGGTCTGGGAGGATCCCACATGCCGCGGAGCGGCTGGGCCCGTGAGCCATGGCCGCTGAGCCTGCGCGTCCGGGGCCTGTGCTCCGCAACAGGAGAGGCCCGTGTACAGCCAAAAAAAAAAAAAAAAGGATGGACGCAGCATGTCAAAGCACCAGCGTTCAAGGGCAAAGCCAGCGCTGGCTGTGTTTTAACACATCTTGGGGGTGTTCCAACAGGGCCAGTCTTGCTGCCAAAAGTCATTTTCCCACATGCCTGATTACATGGCATGTCAGCAGGTCCTTTCCACGGAAAACCTTCAGGGTGGTTTTAGGTGAATGCCTGTTCTTCTCGGAAGTTCTTATTAACTTCAGAATAGCAGAGAATCAACTGGTACGTTCTGAGAGGTTCTAGGGGAGATGAGGGCAGTTGACAAATTTGGAAACACATGAACAAAATGAATGGAACCAGGAAGACGTGGTCTGTGGGTAGAGAACTCATGGTTACAGCCAGGCCAGCTAATTTCCCTCCGAATCCTGCTTCCCATTTGAAGAGCTCTGAGTGTTTTCAAGGCACCACCTGGGAGCAAACTCATTACTGGGGGAGAACATTTCATCCCAAGGCAGCAGATGGTGGAGCTGTAGGGAACTGCCACCCTGGAGGTCACAGAGTGGAAAGACAGTTCTGATTTCCTGATTGTTCAGTAAGTTAACTTTGGGCCCAAGTGACTTACAAAACAGTGTGCGTGGAATGAAGCCAACCACCTGGGGTGTGTGACCCTTACGGAAGGAGAGCGTTTATTAAAGGGAAGTTGGGGGTAAATTACAACACACGTCAGGCAGCTAATGAAGGGAAGGATGAAGGACTTGTATTTGGGAGACAAGTTCAGGTCCCAGCATCACCTCTAACTAGCCGGGTGCCCCAGAGCCAATGACATCCTCTGCCCTGGCTTCTGTGTCTTAAGCTATAAGGCAAGAGAACTGGAAGAGAAGGCCTCTGCAGGCCCTTACAAGCTCTGGTTTGCTGGGACTTCACTGATAGTGAAAATAGCCAGGACTTGACATCTAACTTGAGCGTTCACCTCTGGCACCAAGAATTGGTGCCTTAGGCTGGATATCCCAGAAACAGACCCTGAGACCAGGATTTATTAAGGATGTGTCATCAGGGGAAACAGGTAAGCTGGCAAGGGAAGCCGGACAGAAGGGGGTGCAAGGCAAGTAAAGTTGCACGCTCGGGCCAAGTCCCTCAGAGGGGGCTTCAGCCTGACTGCACGGGGCCTCTGGGGTGTAAGTTATGTCTCCAAGAGGCCCTGGCTCCCGGCAAGATTGCAGGACTTTGGTCTCCGGCAGTGCCAGCCACTGGGCCAGGTCTGTTGGGCATGTGGTGGGGGGGGCAGTGGGCACACTTCTGGCTTTAACACACAGGTGCTGGCTGTTGAAAGTAAAACACTTAGGGGTGGGGAGGCACTGCACACAAAAATTGGTAAAAAGCGATCCGAGGGGATCTGGGCTGGGCACTGATATTAACAGCTACTCTTTGGTTCCCAAGAAAACAACATAATAGCACGGGGTTTATTTAGGTTCTGCATGGAGGTCTCATGAATATTTGAGGCTAAATGTCTGAAAGGGACTGTAACAGGCAAGTCAAACATTGGAAACCCTCAGGGAGAGAAGTTCTGCTGGGGCAGGGGTGGGTGGGCAGGGGAGAAGGACTGAACCCCCTCATAGAACCCATTTCATCACTCCTCCAACTTGCCTTTTGCAAAGACACTGCCAGACATGTTAAGAATGCAAGCAAACAAGTCCATGGCTAAAGGGCCATGCCTGCAGCAAGAAATGATTTTTCTCCTCTGTCAAGAGGTGTCATGTCTGAAGCTTCCTCCTGCCCATTTTAATAACAATAATATAAATATGAAAGGATGGCTGGAAACGCTTGCACTAACACAGAGTTAATTAACATGTTGCCTAGGAATGTAGCAGGGAGAAGAATTATTTCATGTCACCAAGACACAAGTTAATTAACACTGGGTTCTCCCAGACTATTTTTTTTCTCTCCTTTTTAAGAATGCAAGAGATTAACAAGCCCAGGCAGCACGGGGTTTATTCTTGAATGTTATATAAAAACCGCAGAGATAGGGAGAAGCCCGGGCTCTTTTGACCTTACTCTATCTGTACTTCATTTAATAAGATTCAAATGATTTGACAGGGATGTAGTCAGGGGGCCCAATGGGAATCATTTACCCGTCTGCTTTCTGCACTGTCTTGGCAAACTGAGAGCGAGCAGAATCAGGTCTTTATTTATCCCAGTTCTGTTTTCGCGTTACTTAATAAGAAATTGACCAAAATTAAAATCATGATCCTTGGAAACCTGACTTCTTTTCTCTGAACCACCAAATTTGCAAGGACTTTATCAGGAAATTTGGGGGTGGGAAGCTTACTCTGTCAGTCTCTGGGTGAACAGATAAGCTTCCTTCACCATGGAATTGCCTGCATTATTATTATTTTTTTAATGTAAAATGCTCTGAGGGCAGGTTTGGGAGGAAGAGCTGGCCTGGCAGCCAAGGGCGCTGGAGTCTAAACAAGCTTCCCTGGTTTGGGTGGTTCTAATGTATTAGGGCTGCATGCTCCACAGACCCTCTGCCACAGGAAGATGGCAAAAATCTGACAGCTACACAGTTAAGCAGATTTGACAGCAGAGGGCACAGAGTTACCTCTGCAGCAGCTAATATGAAACTGGAAATGCTAGAACATTCCGGGCAAAGGCACTCATCTGAGTGCTGGAAACTTCACATAGTCAAACGTATGACCCAGAGCATCCAAGATGTCCTCACTGCCTGTCTCACTGGGTGTCCTAGAGTTCCTTTTTTGCCTTTCCATTCTTCCATTTCTTTGTTCATTAGATCAGAAAAGACTCTAATGATAAATGTCATGAGCAGCTAACATCTATTTGATCCTCATACTCATGCACCAAGCCAAGCACTTTACATGTATCACCCCATCTAATTCCCACCGTTTCTTGGAAGTAGGTATCGCTGTTATCCCCATTTTACAGATGAGGAAATCGAGGCTTAGGAAGGTTACATAACTTGTCCAAGGTCACAGAGCTAGAAAGCAGTGGTGCCGGGGCTCAAACCAACAGCTGACTTCAGGGCCTTCCTGCTGTGACCGTCAAATCCTGGGAGTGCCATGGCGAGATCATGCTTTCTATTTTTAAATTTCTCATCACATAATATTGGAATCTTACAAAAGAATATTTAGAACCTATAGGTATATTTTGAAACATTAGATGGGCTCCTAGGAGCCCACACTCAAACTTAGAAACTACAAAGCTCCCAGCTCCTCTGGCACGTCCTGTGCCTTCCTCCCCAACCTTCTCCCCTTTTCTGCCCCACAGAGGGAACCGCTATTCTGAATTTTGTGTTCATCACTCTCTTGCCTTTAAAATATTAGAATTTGACCATGTAGGAATGCATCCCTGAGAACATGCTTCTCGAACAGGAAGAAAGGCCAACTGCTTCCCTGCATCGGGCAGCTGAGACCCAGCCTGACCTCGCTGGGGCAAGAGGCAGGCACTGGGGGAGACAGACCCACAGCCCCAGGAGGGCAGTGAGGACAGTACCTGAGATAGTCTCTGCGGCAGAGCTTCCTGCCCAGCTTGTAGTAGAGGCGCCGGCCCACCTCGCCCAGCCGGCACCCGCAGAGGTCACAGCTGAGGCAGTCCTCGTGCCAGTACTGGTCGATGGCCTTCAGGAAGTAGCGGTCCCCGATGTTCTGCTGGCAGCCTCCACATGTCAGCAGGGATGGGGGGATCTGCAGCACCTCATCCACTGGCTCCCTGGAAAGAAGGCCAAGCATTAGGGATGACCTCATCTTGGGGAGACAAGCACGGGGGAGGGGTCAGGAGTCATGCTGTGCCCAACAGGAAACCTCATTCAATTGCCTGTAGGTGACATAGGAGAAAGGAGGGGACAACATATACCTAGGGCAGACTGCAGAGAGACCCTGCCAGCCTTGGGTTAGGACAGGAGAGAGCTAGACTCTATATCCTAGATCCTGGAAGAAGCAAGTGCGGGGGCACCAAGGGGCACCAAGGTAACTGCAGGTGGTACTGCACCCCTACCCACAGTCCAGCCCCACTTTCTCGGCACCTGTGGTCTCTCTTCTTTATCTCCCTCCTACTCCACCTCCACACCTCTCCTCTTTCCTCCTCACGTACCCAGGACCCAAGGGCACTGCCCAAACCCAGAGGAGGCACCCAGGACAACCTGAGTTGCTCGCTGCCAGGACAGTGACTTCCTAGAGGGCTAAGAATCTGCAAATTCCCTTTTGAATCTCCGTGGCATCCTGCCTCAAACCCTTCCCAACTGCACAAAAGTAGAGGTGAGGAAGGAAGAAAGAAGAAAGGGACCCCAAGTTATTTTAGGTTGCTTTCTCTTTCCAAGATAAAAATTCCATCAGGATATAATAGAAATTCTCATTATTATTATCTTTTAATAGAAATTCCGCATCCCATCCTTCTTACTGAATGAATCCTTGGAGAAAAATCTCAGGTGCTAATTAAGGCCACTGTTAAACTTATAAAGGACATCAAACCGAACTTTCTGCACATGAACATTTTTACAGCAGCAAAACTGATTTGGATGAAGTTGATTTAGGAAAGAAAATGGGGAGAGGGGCAATAATTATTTTCAAGAGAGTGGAAGGCAATTAAACAGACTCTGAAATCTCCATCCAGGCAACTGTTAGGAGTGAGCCTGTGATGTGTGTTCTTTCACCACAATGTCATACAGTGTCTCCAGTTCACTTTGCTTAACTGGAATCTGAATACTTCTGTTTTACATTTTAAAAGAAATAACTTTATTTGCCAAAAGAAAAAACGGGAGTGGGAGAAATGATTCTCTCACCAGACGGGACACAGGAAAAACAGAATACCTGTTGATCTGTGACAATTAACAAGTGCTTTCTTGAACCTCACTCAAACACAAATCTATTTTTCAAAAATCTATTATGTTTAGAAAAATGGAACTGCCTCCAACTGTGAAATTCCCAAAGGGAGTTTCCCCCTCGGTACTTTGAGGGTATAAATCTGTCTCCTATTTCCAGCTGACGCTAACTTACCAGGTGACCTTGTGTCCTGATTGGCCTGTGCCCACAGCACTCAGCGTCCTTTACACCTAGGGATGACAAGGCTCAGGGAATCAGTGTTGATAACACACTCTGACAGCTTCAGGTGACTCTGTCTGTAATGTGCATACCTCCCTGTGAATATTTAGGGCTACTGAAACTGAGCCCACACTTTGTAGATCAAGTATGAGGGTCCTTTGTGCGATGATCTCCTTTTAGAACAGGGAAATGTAAAACCCAAACCAGTTTTCTCCTAAAAACTCAAGACTTTGAATAGTTTTAAGAATTCACTGAAGCCTGGCTTGCTTTTCTTTGTTTCCACGGGTTATACATAAAGACTTCCATTCTCCCTCCTGAAAAATAAAACACCAGCATTTTCACATGCATCACCTCAGAATCGCATCTCTTCTCTTTCCACAGCCCGTGGTCTTACTTTAGGCTTTCAGAAACACTCGTGGAACCTCAACACTGCTGGATGCCCTGATGCTGAGCCTGCCAACCAACTGTGAAAGAAGAGAATTTGCACTTAGCTGGTGCAAAAACTGCCTGGAATTAAAATGAACTGCTCTTGTTACTCACAGGGAGGCGGTAGGGGCCACTGGTGGCACAGTGGAGGAAATCTCTGTGTCTGTGAATCCTGGCTGTCTTTCTGTCTAAATGTTTCATTTGCATATGCCTTGGCAAATTTCTGTGTGTAATTTGGAGATGCTGATCAGACTGACCTCAGCTGCACTGACCCAAGTATGTACACAATGAAGCTTCTGGTAGAATAGTGGTCCGCAGTAGAAATGGTAAGCAAAAGAGCTATTGTGATGGCCTGAGATGAGATAGGAAAGGATAGGATAAGATATTGGCTCTATCTTTCTATAATTAATGATAATATCACATTATCTTTGGTGGATGTTCCAAGCCAATAACTGAGTGGGATTCACTCTCTAATATTTTATATTCTCCTAGAGCCTAACTGAATATTACACCTAAACGCACTTCGGCCTGGATTGCTGGGATAATTTCTCAACAATTTCCAAGAGAGATAGGGAAAACATGTGCTGCAGTAATTTCTTAGTTAGCTGGTCCATCTCCAATTAGAGCTTGTCTGCATTGGGCAAATAGTGAAGCAAAGGGTGAGAAGACCACCCTTCAGTAGGTGCCTGCTGCGTTATGAGGTAAAGATGTTTCAATGTTCCAATCTCAGTGAAAAAGCACAAACTTTGAAAAGAGAAACACTTCCTTCAGGGAACTGAAACCTCCAGATTTATCTTCTAATAAAAGGCTTAGTGATTGAGTTCTGCTGATCGAAAAGGCATTAGGCACCTTTCAAAGGTAATTCATCCAATTCACTCTCTTATTGTATTACTATAGTCTTGCCCAGGCTCTGAAAACTCAGGGCTAAGTTGTAATTCTCGGTTTGTTTAAAAAAAAAAAAAAAAAAGAGCAAACCACCCCTTAAACCCAGTGTTTTCGTAGATATATACTTTTAAAAAGGAATGTTATCTTTCTCCTGAGAATTTAAGGAAGCTGGGTTTTTGTTAGAACAAACCAGACTCCTTATAGAACTGGCATTTGAACCTTCAAGATTGAATAGTGATGTTTATATTCTCACTAGATCACGGTACTTCCTGTGTTTTATGAGAACACGCTGAGCTTTTATGCTGGTAACTGAGGGTAAAACCCAGGTATATAAACACCATAGGAGACAAACTGGGAGGAGGAGGTACTTCAATCAGGAAAGCACAATTCTTTTAAAGCAGAAAAAGAAAAGAAAACAAAACAAAACAAATGCCTCTTAAAAGCACAAATGGACAAGTCATTAACCAGCTCCTTTGGTCTGTGTAACAAATCCCTTCAAAGGATTAGATGGGGACTTCAAAGGAATAAATGTTCTCAAAACCAGACAGCTAATGAATCTTAAAAGGGCATTTGCACTGACGGCTAAATGATATCTTAAAACAACCCTTTCTCCCCGTCTTAACACTAAGGAATGGGCTGGAGGTAAACATTGGGAAGAGGGGATACTTCAAACCAGTCAGAGCCTCAGAAAACAAATGCAGTTCATTAGAGCTCCGGTTCCCAGACTCCAAACCCTTTGAGACTGTGATAAAAGCCGTGAGACTCCGCTCCCCAGAAAAAATTCACCTATACGCAAAATGGTGCACTAACTTTCGAGGTTCAAAGGTCCCCATCGGTGGACCCCGAGGGGAGAGGCGGGGACGTGTATCCAGATTAACTCCGTGTTTAGCTGCTCTAAAATCTCTGGAGGCCTGAGTGAGCTCCGAGGTGAATTCTCGCACCTCCTCACCCGCCGGTCCCTGGCGCTGCGGGCAGCCGCTCCACCTGAGGACCGGGAACGGGGCCGTCGGGGACTCGGGAGGCCTCCACTTGTAATGTCCTCCTTTCCAGGACCAAGTGGACAAAGAGAAAGGGGACCAAGAAGGAACGAGAGGGGAGAAAGGCGCAGAATCGAGTCCTGAAGGCTCTCGGGACTGCACCTGCGCGCCTCCGACCTCCCCCTCTGCCTGCTCCGGTGGAAACTTTCTGGCCCTCAGTGGCTTTGGGGAGCGTCCCAGGTAGCCGGGAGGGGCCCGCAGCGGCGCCGGGTCGACCCTCTCTTCCTGCCGCCCGCCACCCAGCCCCTCTCCCAGTGTCCCCGGAGTCACCCGATAGGATGCGGGAGCCGCGCGCAAGGCAGAGGGAACCAAGGGCACGCTGCGGGCGCGCACCTGGAGCCTTCTAGCCGGCCGCCCGCGCCACCTTGCCGCCCCGGGGCGCGAGGCCGTGGACATCGTGGGTGGCAGGGGCGCTGCACTTACTCAGACGGGTCCAGGCTCTTCCTCTCGATGGCCGAGGACATTGGGGAGGGAGGTGGTGTGCCAGGCGGCGGGGGCGCTCCCTTTGTGGCGCGGGGCTGGCCGGCTGCCGGGGCTCGGACCCCCTCGGATGCTCGGGCGCCGCCGCCTCCGCTCCTGCGCCTCCTCTTGCTCCGGCGCTCTGGCGGCGAGCTCGCCCCTCCGCGCTCAAGGACAGTCACCGCGCTCCCTTCAAACGCCAAAGAGAGAGAGCGAATCACCGGGCTGCCGCGCGCCGCGGCCGAGGCGGGGACAGGGGCGCGCAGCCTGCCCCGGGCGGCTGCAGCTGCCGCTGCTGCTCAGGACTTAACCTTCCATCCCGGTCCCGCCGCCGCCGCCGCCGCCGCCGCCCGGTCCGGCTCGGCTCGCGCGCTGTCGCCGACTCCGCGCCGCCCGCGGGAATGGGGCGCGACCGTCCGGCTGCCCCTCGCCCCTCGCCCCTTCGGCCCGGGTCGCGGCGCGCAGCTAGCCGCCGAGGGCAGGGAGGGGGCGGCGGCCTGGGGGCCGGGAGGGGACTGCGCCTCTCTCCCCCGGCTCCCTCCTCTCTCGGGAAGGTCTATTTTCGCTCAGCTTCCCTCTGTCTCTGGTTTCATTTCCTTTTTCCTGATCACGATTCAAATACAATAGAAGGAAATCACATTTAAAGAGACAGCTGCCCGGTACCCACCCCCCCCCACCTTCTTTTTTCTTCTTCTTCTTCTTCTTTTTTTTTTTTTTTAACTGGGCTCCTGGGGATTAGCGATACAAACAGCAGCCGCCGCCGCCGCAGCCGCCGCCGCCGCAGCAGCGGCCGCAGCAGGACTGAGTTGGCGTCTTAAAGGGGCCAGCGTCGGGGACGGGGAGAGTCTCTCAGTGAACACCTCTCCTTGGAGAGGCGGCTGGGTTGCCTCTAAATCATTCTTTAGGGATTCCCCGCTTCGGCGTTGCCCTTTTGGTAAACTAAGATTGAAAGTAACCAGCGGGCCGCTCGAGGAAGAAAGAAAAGACAAGAATGCGAAATAAGCACATACAGAGATGCACGCGTTCCGAGTGGCGTTCGCGCCCGTTCGAGGTTCCAGGTCCGCGGACACGGGGCGCGGAGATGCCCCAGACAGCTCGGCTCTGCTGGCTGCGGACTTGCGACTGCGTCCGCGCTCCAGACAGGCGACGGGAACTGTGCGAGCAGAGGCCGCACGGGCTGGGTACGCCTGAGCAGTGCCAGGGGCAGCTAATCCCAGAGGGAGCGTGGTTGGGAGGGACCAAGCTGATCTCAGTCTCCTCTCCATCTGCTGGCGGCAGAATTCCCTCCCTCAGCATCTTTCAAAAATCGGACTCCTGCGGTTAAACTGGCCCCTGTAAAGTGCCAATAGTACTCTGCATAGAGAAGAGTGCCTCTCCAATGAGGGAGAGACTATTTTGCCCTGGGTCAGGGAAAGAGAGAGAAGCCAGACTTGATTTTCGAGTTCAGGTTTCCCCTCCAACCTCAAGGGCAAATTCTACGGAGAGGGAGGAATGCAGAAGGGGAGAGGAGGAGGCTAATAATCTGCCCTTGTGTAGAGCAAAACTTTAGGTCTCTTGGACCTCATCAGAATTCCTTGAAAATAACTGCATTCAGAAATTATTACTACAGGCCTACTTGTGCATGACACCAGTCACAAGTCTTGTAAAGAAGAAACTACCAAGTACTCTCAGGATCCATAGTTTTATATGAGCAGTCTGGATCATGATCATGGATATTGGATTCCCATTTTAAAGATGGCACTGAAGGACCTGGATGAGTTCACCCTGAAAGGTGGTGGCTGAAATCGGAAGTGCATCCCTGTAGGCATCGTTTTCCCTGTTCAGAGCTTATCCTCACTAACTTCTCACACGTATAACCAGAATTTACTATTGCTTGCATGCTCTTGTCCTTTCCTTACCTCCATGTCCAAAGCTTGGGTCCTTATGGGTATAATTAAAATCTCTCTCAATCTCCACCCCTCCTGTGTGTGTGTGTGTGTGTGTGTGTGTCAAAGGAAGACTTAAGAGCAGCTTTGGGTCCAACTCAAGGCCTCTTGAGTCTCTAAAAAGGCCTTCTCTGCTCCTTGTTTTTAACTTAAAAAGGGAAAGTGCCTAGAATTTTTAGGTCAGCCTAAATTATGTGATAACCATGTAACCTACCACTCTACAATCGGAAATGAAAATAAACATATATATATAAGCTGTAAGGAGCAGTTCACCTACTTACAACCAGTCAATGTGGTGATTAAATGCTAGGACTTGGGCATCCGACTGCCTGGGTTTGACTTAAGCTCTTACTTATAAGCTAGCGGGGCCTATCTAGGAAAGTTACTTAACCTGAGGAGGCAGTGTTGGTAGTGGCTCTGGAGTCAGACCACCTGCATCCCAACCCACCATTTCCCACCTGTGAACCTGGGCAAACAGCAGGAATTTAAATGCCCAAGATCCTCATCTGTCAATGGGGTGCCAGAACCTATTGATTAGTTGTTGTGAGGATGAGTGATTGCATGCAGTGTGGCCCTTAGACGTGTAATGAGCTGGGGGAAATAACAGACATGAGATTACATACATGGATAGCATTTGGTGTGTATTAAGCTCTCATAAATGGTAGCTTCTGTGTTATAGCAGAATATCGTTGGGAGAATTTAAAAAGAGTTTGAAATTAAATTTAAAGGTGAGCTGGGGGTTAAAAATGAGAATTTCCTGCCCAAATTAAAAAAACTGTCCCATTTTTTAAAAGCAAACAGAGGAGGGTCCCTTCACTTCACCTCCTTGTGCTCGTATACAAAACATATATGTATTTCCCACTTTAGTGTTCACTGCCTTGGTGATTACATGATATGTCTGCATCTGCTTGCTTTTATTAAATCTGATAAGTTGCTTCCTACCTTTCTATATAGTTTTGCATGGGGCTTAAGTTAGTTGTTATATTAAATATATCCTTGGGTTCCGGAGGTAACCTCTAAACGGCCAACTTTGGGGCATGAAGTTTCCTTTTAATAATATGCTTCTGTTTTGACCCGAATGTGTAAAGAAAGAGCAATTACTGCCGATGACTTTGGGTCAGTTTCTTATCTCTCACCACTCTTTGGGGAGAACTTCCTTAGAGAAAGTGAATATTTGAAATGGTATCTTAAGATTTCAATTTCACACACAGTAGTTGTAAGAAATAACTGCCTACCGGTGGGATTTCATTTCTATTCAATGGGCAATTAAATTGCTCAAATTTAAGTTTAACATTTAGAATCGAGTCTTAAAATGTGTTTTCATTATGAATAATTTTAAAGCAATCTTGACATTATTGTATCCTTCCATAGCAAACTTATGCCTCATGCAGAGAGGGACTCAGTAACTATGAGGCAATTTGAACATGTAAAATGGTTCTTGAGAGTTGGGGAAATCTATACTTGATCCCTATCCAGTGGGATTGTAATTTAATTCCTTTTACCCTCCCCCAACTCCTTGCAGATCTTAAATACCTTAAAATTTAGAAAATTTCCAAGTTTTCCGTCCTGAATGTGAATGTCAGAGGAAGATTGAATGGGTTGGCATGATGAATCTGACCCTAGGTGGATTATTTTCTTCCTGCTGGCATTTTCTATTCTTTTTTGCTTATTACATCTACAATTGTTTTCTCGGGAAGAGCAGTTTAAGTGACTAAGGCTACATTTCTTTGTTAAAATGGACTTCCAATAGAAAGGAAAATGCAAATGTCACTGGGAAAATGTCAAGAATGACAATTACCTCTTTTATTTTTTTCCAACCATTAGAAGCCAACTTGAGTCATATACCTGTTAGTTGTGACATTCACATACAGGAACAAAAATAAAGGTTTATTTTATTATGGCTTCAGCTCCCATGCAAACTTCTTTAAACTACTTAATTGTCACAAGTATCTGGCTCCCAAACACATTTCAGAACATTTCAGGGCATGTTGATGGGTATGTTTTCAGAATTTTAGACGTATTAGTAACCTTAGTGATAAATAAACCAGATTTCCTATATAGTAGAAAAGAGCTCCAAAAATCTAAAAAAAAAAATCTTTATCAACTGAGTTTAGGAGATGAGCATAGGTGCCAGAAGGCATAGCTCAGCTGTTTACTAGCTGTGTGACTTGGGGGAAGTTACTTCACCTCTCTGAACCTCAGTTTCTATATTTGTCAAATGGAGGCAATAGTAACACTCAGCAGGGCTGGGACTAGGGTGAGGCCATAGGGATGCCTGCTTACTTCACAGGAATTTTAAGAGGATTTAATAGGATAAAAATGCTTTGTACAGTGATGGTGCATAATATATGCTCAGAAATGATACCTGTTGTTCTTACCCTATCTTTCAGAAGTCATCACCACTGTATTAGGTAGCAACAATCTTCCAGCTAGTCAGGACATCCGGCAAAGAATGCTGCGACTGGGGTGCTGTAGAAAGAGCTGAAGTGTGCCTAAGACATCAGCAGGCTTCAGGCTTGGGGAGCCCCCATATTTCAACCGAAATGCAGGATTGTGCCCATTTAGGTCCTGGGTAGGCTGCTGACAGCTTCACTGCTTCCCTACCACATTGCCTGTTTCAGCCACATCCCTGATTTTATTCATCTGCTTTTCCCCTTTCCAACAACTTCTAAATCACCTTTTACAACTAAGACAAGAGGCAAAATCAAGTGCTGAAGTAGCTGCCCCCAAATGTCACAGCTCCACAGCGAGGTCTCAGCAGACTTAACCTCACAGCATGTCTTAGTAGAAGGAGCCTCTGAAATGTGATTTCCCAGCTTGCTCCTTGGAGCAGTAGGGGTTCTGAAGTGCTTCCCTAGTGGGCTCCACCGCCCCTGCTCCAACTGTAGCAGCTCTGCACTTATTGACATGTTGCTCAACCTCTCTGGACTTTAGCTTCTGCATCTGTAAAGTGGACGTATTCAGAGTACCTATCTCATGGAGCTGCTATAACAATTCTGTGAAATGAAGCATATAAGGTGCTTGGAAAGGCGAGTGGCACATAGTAAGCTTCTGTGGAAGATTTTGCTTAAACAGAGAGATTCCAACTTTAAAATATTTGAACAACCATTGGTGATTCAGAGCCCCTTTGATGGACAAGGCAAATGAGACATGGAGTCAACAGCTCCTTCTTCCACCTCTGCCCCCATCAAATCCTCCCCCATGTTCTCTCTTTGGGTACCAGACCTGAACTTATCTGCCGCTTTGTGTTCAAGGGGGGAGTCAGAGCTGGGTGAGCTAGCTGACTCACGGAGCTGTCCTGGGGCCCTTTGTTCACATGCTCCATTTCCTCTCTTTAGCTGCTCAGAGGCAGCCCCACCCGGCTGACACACCACAGTGCCTGGGACCCTGCAACAGCACATTTGAAATCCAAGCTCCTTTCTGTGGCCTAGAAAGCTTTATACTATCTGGCCCCTACTACTCTTTTCCATCACAACCCCCTCACTCTCTCTGCTTGAACCACACTGACCTTTTCTCTATTCCTTAAAACAAACCAAGCCGACTCCTATTGGAGGGCTTTTGCACCTGCTCCTCCCTCTGTCTGAGATGCTCTTCCTCTAGATCAGCCCATGGCTCCCATGTACTTACTCAGGTTCAAATGTTTACACTCATAAGAGCCTTTTTTTTTTTTTTTTTTTTTTTTTTGGCGGTACACGGGCCTCTCACTGTTGTGGCCTCTCCCGTTGCGGAGCACAGGCTCCGGACGTGCAGGCTCAGCGACCATGGCTCACGGGCCTAGCTGCTCCGTGGCATGTGGGATCTTCCCGGACCGGGGCATGAACCCTTGTCCCCTGCATCGGCAGGCGGACTCTCAACCACTGCGCCACTAGGGAAGCCCCATAAGAGCCTTTTAAAACCCCATTTCTCATCATTCTCCATCTCCTCATCCTACTTTATTTTTCTTCCTAGTATCATCATTACTTACACTTCACATATGTATTTGCAGTTTTTTATGGGTTTGGTTTTGGCTTTTCTTCCCAGCTAGAATGTACACTCCATGAGAATAGAAATTCTTTATGACTTGCTTCCAGTTGTGTCCTCAGGACCTACAATGTGCCTAGCACACAGTAGGCCCTCAATAACTATTCAATGAATGAATGAATGTACAAATGGTAGCCTTCCCCTTTGGCCAAAGCATGCCTGCATTATGCTCTCTGGGTAAAAGTTAAGAAGGAACTTGAAGATCCCTTGTGTTCCTTGAGCATCGCTTTTGGGAGACGATAAGGGCCCAGATACCATTCAGATGCAGACCCAAGAGTTTGGTTTGGGAACGAGATCAAGCTCTTGGCTGCTAGCAACACGCAGATACAGGTGTTTTCAGGAAGCAACAAGGCCCCACTTTGAAGCTTGATTCTCCACTGCAGGGCCCCCATACCCACAAGGAGATGTGGCTACAGTGGACCAATGTGTAGAATGCAGTCAATTATATGGGTAAAGGCACAGGCTTTGGAGATAGACAGGCTTATGTTTGAGTCCTGGCTCTTTCAGCTACGTGATTTTAGGCAAATTATTTGACAGTCTGAGCCTCAGTTCCGTCACATGTAGAATAGGGATAATTATATCTTCATCACAGGGCTGGAGGAATAAAATGAGATCATGCATGTCAAATGCTTAGTACAGTGCTCAGTGGACGGCAGCTATTATTAGAATTAATTAAGCAAAGAGAACCTCAGAGGAGGATAGTCAACCAGGGCGGGCCTTTCTCCACACAGAGGTGGATAACTGGAGTTCTGCCACAATGAGGGCTCAGCCCAAGCAGGTGGGGTCAGCCTCCTTGCCTGGGGGACTCTTGTCTAATCTTACCTTCTCTGACAACCCCCAAGCCCCACGGGGCAGATGGGTTAGGCGTGCAGACACCTGGCCTAACTTCATGCTCAGGAAGGCAACATAAAGAGATGGTGTCAGGAGCCTGTCCTGATCACTGGCTCTTCAGGGTTGGGGGTCTCTGGTCTGAGACACTGCACTCCAAACACACCTTCCATTGGAGGAGAGGCCAGGCTGCTTCCGGGGAAGTGGTGTTTTCTGGCACTCGTATCTAGCTGAGGGCACTGAGCCTGGCAGGGGAAGAAGGTTCTGGCCTTCCTGATGACACTTGACTTCCTAAGCTTCAAACCTCAGCGGAAAGGAGTCTTGTGCATGATGCTCCTAGAAATACCAATTGCTGAGGGAGGTGGCTTTCAGCCGAAACGAGGGAAGGATCTGCTTGCTTCTTCCTGCCCGTTTTCTCTGCTTCCCTTCAGCTGCGCCTCATGTATCTGACTGCCAGACTAACCCATCTGGAATACTGTTTTCTTCACTGTTACCACCCTGCTCAAGAATTTGCAATGGCTCCCTGTTTCCTCTGATTATTGGCAAGTAGCTTAACCTCTTGGGACCTCGATGTTCTCATTGTATAGAGGAAAGAGGTTGGCTGGAAGGTTAGAGCTGCAGCTCTATGTGTGATTCTGTCCTTCTAGCAAATCAAGACCAAACTCCCCATGATTCCATTAAAGATGCCTGTGAGCCTGCCCACGCCATCAAATGAACTTCATATCCCAAAGCCCGAGAGCCTGAACCTTCCCACCAGCCAGGCTGCTCCTCTTTGGCCTCAAACATCCTGCTCATGACCATTTCTGTGCACTGTCTTATTCTGTTCTTTCTATCCGGAATGTCTGCTTTGTCTGTGCTTCAAAACTTTCGTGCTAGAAGAGCAGAGGTGTTAAGAATAGAGATAAACCTGGTTTCTAAGCTCCACTTTACAACTTACTATCTGGATAGTGAATCTTAGGCAAATCTCTGTGCTTCAGTGCTTGCAATGATAGACTAGAGGCAATGATAAACATAGGGTGAGGAGGCATAGCTGAGATAATGTGAGCAGCAGGCAGAGAACAGAGCCTGGCACAGGGTGAGTGCTCGGTAAATGGCAGTCATTACTGCAGTTAGTACAAAAGCCTCCCACTCCTCTCTGCCTCTCCAAATCGTGTCCATCAACCTGGACCCCACTCAAGCCACATCTTTGCACTGAAGGTTTTTCTGTCCCCTGACCTCAACTCCTTCCAGCTCTTGGCTCTAGGGCCTGGGTAGGTGCTCATTAGACTCTGCCTTGCAGTGCCATAATTTTACGTGTGCCTACCATCTTGCCACCTTGTAAGTGACTTACGTTCTTAGAGAAGAGAGGACATGATTTTCATTTTTACCAGCTCCCAGGGTGTTGATATAAATTTGGAGATACTCAATAATTCCTTTTGAATTAAAGGCCTCAGATAGCACATCCATGTTATCAATTTCCCAGTTCCTAGCTTCACACTGACATTCGTCAAGACCTGAGGGTCTCCCCAGAATCGGTATTGAGGATGGCCCTATGCATTGTCAGTCATAGACTTCTTAAAAAGCTGGCAACTCGAAACTATAAAACTCTTAGAAGAAAATGTAGGGTAAAAACTACATGACATTGGATTTGCCAATGATTTCTTGACTATGACACTAAAAGCACAGGCTACAAAATTAAAAACAGATAAATTGGGCTGCAATCAAAGTTAAAAACTTGTGTGCATCAAAGGACAGTATCAAGAGACTAAGAAGGCAACCTATGGAATGGGAGAAAATATTTGCAAATTATATATCTGATAAAAGGTTAATATCCAGAATATTTAAAGAACTCCTGCAATTCAACAGCAAAACCCACCAAAAACCCAATTAAAAAGTAGGCAAGGGCTTCCCTGGTGGTGCAGTGGTTGAGAATCTGCCTGCTAATGCAGGGGACACGGGTTCGAGCCCTGGTCTGGGAGGATCCCACATGCCGCGGAGCGACTGGGCCCGTGAGCCACGACTACTGAGCCTGCGCGTCTGGAGCCTGCGCTCCACAACAAGAGAGGCCGCGATAGTGAGAGGCCTGCGCACCGCGATGAAGAGTGGCCCCTGCTTGCCACAGCTAGAGAAAGCCCTCGCACAGAAATGAAGACCCAACACAGCCATAAATAAATAAATAAATAAATAAATAAATAAATAAATAAATAAATAAATAAAGTAGGCAAGGACTTCCCTGGTGGCACAGTGGTTAAGAATCTGCCTGCCAATGCAGGGGACATGGGTTCGAGCCCTGCTCTGGGAAGATCCCACATGCCTCTGAGCAGCTAAGCCCGTGCGCCACAACTACTGAGCCTGCTCTCTAGAGCACGCAAGCCACAACTACTGAGATCATGTGCCACAACTACTGAAGCCCGCACGCCTAGAGCCTGTGCTCTGCAACAAGAGAAGCCACCGCAGTGAGAAGCCTGCGCACCACAACGAAGAGTAGCCCCCGCTCGCAGCAACTAGAGAAAGCCTGCGTGCAGCAACAACGACCCAACGCAGCCAAAATTAAATGAATTTAAAAAAATACAAGGAAGAGAACTAAAAAATTGTTTTAAAAAAAAAGTAGGCAAAAGACTTGGAGTGATATTTCTCTAAAGAAGATATACAGGGGCTTCCCTTGTGGCACAGTGGTTAAGAATCCACCTGCCAATGCCGGGTACACGGGTTTGAGCCCTGGTCCTGGAAGTTCCCACATGCTGCAGAGCAACTAAGCCCATGCGCCACAACTACTGAGACTGCACTCTAGAGCTCACGAGCCACAACTACTGAAGCCCGCATGCCTAGAGCCTGTGCTCCACAACAAGAGAAGCCACCGCAATGAGAGGCCCATGCACCGCAATGAAGAGTAGCCCCCGCTCGCCACAACTAGAGAAAACCCGCACACAGCAACGAAGACCCAATGCAGCGAAAATTAAATTAAATTAAATTAAATTTAAAAAAGAAGATATACAGATGGCCAATAAGCATATAGAAAGATGTTCAATATCACTAATCACTAGAGAAATGCAAAACAAAACCACAATAAAGCACCACTTCACACCCATTAGGACGGCTATTATCCCCTAAACAGAAAATAACAAGTGTTGGCAAAGATGTGGGCAAATTGGAAATTCTGTGCTTTGCTGGTGGGAATATAAAATGGTGCATGCAGGTTCTACAAAAAATTAAAAATAGAATTGCTAAATGAGTCATCAATTCCACTTCTGGGTATATACCCAATAAATAAATATGCATACAATGGAATATTATTCTGCCTTAAAAAAGAAATCCTGTCACGTGCTACAATATGGATGAGACTTGAGGACATTATGCTAAGCGAAACAACTCAGTCACAAAAGGGCAAAGACTGTATGATTCCACTCATATGAAGTACCTAGAGTCGTCAAATTCACAGAGACAGAGAGTAGAATGGGGGTTGCCAGGGGCTGGGGGGAGGGGAGAGTTATTTTTTAATGGATATAGTGTTTCAGTTTGGGAAGAATAAAAAAGTCCTGGGCTTGCCTGGTGGCGCAGTGGTTGAGAGTCCGCCTGCCGATGCGGGGGACGCGGGTTCATGCCCGGGTCCGGGAGAGTCCCGCGTGCCGCAGAGCGGCTGGGCCCGTGAGCCATGGCCGCTGAGCCTGCGCGTCCGGAGCCTGTGCTCCGCAATGGGAGAGGACACAACAGTGAGGGGCCTGCGTACCGCAAAAAAAAAAAAAAAAAAAAAAGTCCTGGAGGTGGATGGTGGGTGATAGTTGCACAACAACGTAAATATGCTTAATGCCACTCAACTATATACGGGGGAGTGGCTAAAATGGTAAATGTTATGCCCATGTATATTTTTACCATGCGCGCGCACACACACACACACACAAAACCTAAAAGTTTTTAGGTAAAAGTTAAAGACGTTTCCCTAGGTGCAGAGCTGACCAAGGTGCAGAATTTTACCTTTCATTTCAGGGAGCCCACAACATTCTCAGGTTCATCCATGGACCAATTTAACAACCCCAATGTACGGTGAAGCCAGTCCCATGAGCTCTGAGACATTCTTCAGGTCCCCAATGGCAATTCCTGCCCACTTATGCCCCCATCAGCAGCACTGGTCCCTGACTTCTAGATGACCTTCTTGGCAGGAGCCCACTAGGCCCCAAGGACAGGGGAAAAGGGGGCAGCTTGTTATTAATATATACAGCCACATCCTTAAAGGGACTCATGCTCTTATAGATTCCTATCTGCCCTCTCCTCTGAGAAGCCGAGGGTTAGAGTATAGCAGGCACAGGTTCCATTTGGGGTGGGGACGGCTGGAGTAGGGGGTCTCATGTAAGTAGAGCATCTTTAATGCTCCCTTCAGGCTACAGCCCCTCTCCAAAGGCCCCCAGGATGCTCGTGGGCCAGTTCAGCTCCTCCTATGGTATCAGGCTACAGTGCCTCCCATCCCACTGCAAAAAGCTGCCTTGGGTTGTAGCTTTCAAAGGAAGAGCTATTAAAAACTTTTCCATTTGTATTTCTTGCATGGCCCTCCATCTGGAAATATCTTTTATCTGGCAACTTTTACAAAGTGAACTGAATCTTGAAGGAGATCCTGGCAGGTTTATGCTGGCCTCTCTATCACTCCAATAAGATATTTCCATCCTAACCTTCACCGGGGTCGAGAAATCATGACTTGGTCTTCAAAACAGGACAGGCGTGGCATGGCAGCAATTCTTTCTGGCCCTGAGGCATCTTTTTAACCCTGAAAACACCCACTTGGAGGGCAAGAGCTCAATCTAGAAGATTATTATACGCACTCTCTCTCAGTTCAAATGTTACTTTTGCAGGGAAGCTCCCAGCCTCTTGTGACTAGATTAGGACCCATCATTATATGATCTCACTCCCAGGTTTTTTTAAATTGTTTTTTTCCTTTTTTTTCTTTTTACTTATTTATTTAAGTATAGTTGATTTACAATGCCATATTAGTTTCTGGTATATAGCAAAGTGATTCAGTTATTTTTTTTCAGATTCTTTTCCATTATAGGTTATTGCAAGATATTGAATATAGTTCCCTGTGCTATACAGTAGGACCTTGCTGCTTATCTACTCACTCCCAGTTTGGATCACAATTGGTAATTCTCTGTTTTGTGGCTGTTAGGTTCTGTTGAGCTCCCCCAAAGACTGCAAGCTCCTTCTGCTTGGAATTGAATCCAAGAGCCTAGCCCAGCACGTAGTAAGTACCCAATAATTATTTATTGAAGGAATGAATGAAGAAAACTCATCTTACCTGCCTCTGCACCAGTTACTTCAAGTCCTGGTTGAAAAATATCTTCTTTTCAGAACTGGTGTTACTGAAAGAAAAGGAGAGAAACTCTCTGGTAGGTAGCTAGAAGTAGAATGGGGGTGGGGAGGAAGAGTTCTTTATCTTCAGTTAGAGAAATGTTTCCACAGGTCCCTGATAAACTAGGGACAAATACCTCCAGGGCTCTGCGATAGCCTGAGTGTCCTCGATAGTGTAGCTGGGTGGTGCAGGCCGAGCTTTGGCATCAGGGCAAAGGGATGGATTCTAACGGTTTCTTCACTGGTTGAAAAGGCTGCTTCCTGCCCAACTTTTTTTTTTCTTCCTTATGTACCAGCTCAGCTTATAATGTGAAGGAGCAGCCCCCTTCTCCAAATGAGTGGAGGCCGGTAGAGCAGGAGTGTGCTTATCGCTGCTGTTGGGCCCTTCAGTTGGATGGGCCGGCTGCTCTGAGAAGGCGAGTGTCCTGTTTGTGCCTTACACTTTGCAAATCTCACATCCCTTTAGGTCTCAGAAACACGTCCCCCCACTGCCCACTGAATTAGAAAGGGCAAGTAGCCAGGCTCCCTTTTGATAGGAGAGGAAATTAGGCCAAAGCCCTTCCAAATCTGAAACCTGCCTAAACTAGAGTGCCATAGGACATACATTCATTGGACTCTGGCATTCCTGCTCACAAGAAGGTCTTTTGAGAGTGTATTTTTCAAGAGGAAGAGTTTTATTAGGCAAAAATCAACTTAGAGGCTATATTAATTGCCTACTAAGTGGTACTTGTTGGGTCTGTCTTTTGAGTAGTTCAAACAGAAGATTATAGTTAGGAGTAGATGGGCCTATTGTTGTAAATAATTGCTGCCTCTTATTGAGCACATACTATGTGCCAGGAATCTTAAATCTTATTTTTTGTCTTATTTTAATCCTAATATAACCTTCTGAGATGGGCAGTAGTATTATTCCAATTTTACAGATAAGGAAACTGAGGGTCACAGAAGTTCAATAACTTGCTCAGGTCACACAACTACATAAGTGTAGGAAACGGGATGTGAGCCTAGGTCTTCTGACCCTGTACCCTCACTCTTACTCACCATGTCAGCGTTTCCCAAATTTCCTGCATTTGCTTGTTAATGACACATATTCTGGGGCCCACACAAAATCTACCAGATCAAAATCTCCAGGGGCTTCAGAAAGTCCCTGGACACCCAATCTAAAGTAGCCTTCTCCCCAGGCACTAACACAACACTATTTTATTTTCATCACTGTATTGATCACTATATCTGATATTTTCTCATTTATGAATTTACATATTGTTTTTCTTCCCCACCAAGTGACAAGTTCCATAAGTGCAGCGACAGGACGCCCTAAGTTTTACCTCCAGAATCCTAAATGGGAAGTAGTACCTAGTAAGTATTCAATACGTATTTATTGAATACATTACTAGACATCGTCCAAAGCACTGTGTTAAGAAGGATTCTGAGTCTGGACCCAGGTTCGGGGGAAGAGAATTATTATTGGGCACTAGTGTATCCCAAGGCCATGGGGTAGGGAGGTATTGGCACACATGCCATGTAATCGCCATTCCAGGGAAAGAAACTCAATCCTAAGAAAATTACGTGCAAGATGACACAGCAAGTCAGTAGGAGAGCCAGGTATAATGTCGTCCCTTCCTTCATGGACTTTTATCTCTTACTTGGGAAGGTCAAAGTGAACGCATATGTAATGGAGAACAGATACACGATCAACAGCAAGGTGCTGAACAGAAATGCAATCAGACTGGTCGGATTAAGGATAAATTGAAGTGGGAATAGGTATGGAAGTTTTTCTGGAGGAAGTAGAAATTGAGTTGCCTCTAAATGAGTAAATACCTGGGTATTTCCTTTGTGTCAGACTTGTACTGTGAGCTTTACCTAGAGTGGGGTTTTTCACACCCCTTACAACACCCTAATGGAGTTAAGTATTGTGTTCATAACTTTATGGATGCGGAAACTGAGTCACAGAAAGGCTAAGGAACTTGTTCCAGGTCACAGAGCTTAGAAGTGAGTAGGGATTAACAGCCAGTGGTTTCAAAGTCACTTCTCCTAAACACCTGGTGAGTGAAGCAGGTGTGGCTGGCAGGAAAAAGCCTGAGCAAGGGTCTGGGTGTGGGATCAGGAGTTGGAGGTGCGGTTCTGGGGCAGTGATGGAATAAAGACAGGTTCAAGTTGCCTCTTCCTGGAATATTGTTATAATGCAACTCAACGACCAGTCTGCCATTCCCTCCTATTTAAAGGCATTGCATGTCCAAACACATCACCCCTGCCATGATCACAAGTGACTCAAAGGTTTATTACCGACTCAGACGTTGGCAAAGTGAGGGAAATCCCAGGTGAGGGGCCCACTGAAAAGAGGGCTCCCCATCATCTTCAGAGGGAGAATGCAGGGTCCTGGGGACACAGATACAGGACAGGAACCCACCTGTTTAAGAATGCCAGGAGATGGTAGAGGGGAGAGATTAATTATCTCTTATTAACGTACTTGGCTGTGGGCTGTACTGGTTTTTCATGGCCAGGTCAGCATGTAAAGTCCACTTTCTGGCAGAAGGGTCCCTGCAACAAGGTCACCCCAGGATGCAGGGGATATCCAGGAACTAGGGACTTCAGGGTGCTTTGGATAAAATTTGGTTTTCGTTTGGTGGTGCATCTGTTGGGCTATTTAGATTACTTTGCCTGCATTGTTTATCCACACAAAATGGGAAATTCCCTGGAGGGCACATACTCCTCTTGGGCAGCCAGCACATCATCTGGAGCTAGTCTGTTATCTGCCACCCTGGCAGTTAGGAGTTTTGCCCTTCAGTGAAAGCCTCAGTGCTGCCACTGTTTACGTTACACTGTGAATGTCACAAGGTTCTGATAGAATCTTGGACATTTCCTCTGCTGCATCTGCTATTTTCCTTGTGTAATCGAGCCCTTAGTCCCACTCCTCCAGCCCAAATGTCACTCTTTTTTTTTTTTTTTTTTTTTTTTGCGGTACGCAGGCCTCTCACTGTTGTGGCCTCTCCCGTTGTGGAGCACAGGCTCCGGACGTGCAGGCTCAGCGGCCATGGCTCACAGGCCCAGCCGCTCCGCGGCATGTGGGATCCTCCCAGACCGGGGCATGAACCCGCATGCCCTGAATCGGCTGGCGGACTCTCAACCACTGCGCCACCAGGGAAGCCCCCAAATGTCACTCTCATGCCTAGGGCGATGGGTAGGGAAATGCTCATCACCTTTGCCTGGGGACTGTGAACCGCAGGACCCCATCAGGGGGTGGTTGGAAAATGTTAAGAAGGTCAGTGGAGTTAGCAGAGTGTGCGTGTGTGTTTAAGGAGTTGGGACGTCTGGAGGCTGTCGTCTGGGGTAGGGCACTGGTGAACCAGGTTCCTTCTGGGTCTTCTAATCACTCATGTTCCTTTACTCTCGGGGCCAGTGGAGGGTTATGCCTCCCGTCATGCTGTGAGGGCCTAGGAAGGTACCAACATAGGCATGTGGATTTGGATAGATGCATGATCTGGACTCATGGGCCAGGGACCAGACTCAACAACCTCAGTCAATGTCCTGTCCATCAGGTCCTGGATAGGACAGGGCAAGACCCAGGAGCCTAGACCAGTGGCATTAGTGTTGGTGGTTTTGTGGGCCTTCTTCATGAGCCTTGGGTCATCTGGCATGGTGTGAATTAAGGAAGTGGCTTGCTCATGGGGGCAGAGTGCACCCAGTGGCTGAGCCTCTGGGATGCAGCCTTGACCATATGTACATACAGACTAGCCTGGGGATGGCCTTAAGCAGAAGGTTTGCTTTAGGAAGTCCAGGAGGGGAGGTTTTAGCCACGGTGGTAATGGGGTTTATGGTGCGCAGGGGGGAAGATGGGGAGGAGAGAGTTGTAAGTCTGGAGGTCTGTCTGGTGTTCACTCTTTTGGGTATGTGGTACATGCCGAGTGGGGGAATCCCCTGAGGGGAAGATGCCTGTGTTCTGGCAGGGGGCACCTTGGTAGATGATGTGGGTAGCTGGGTAGTCATCTTCTGAGATGGAGTGGTTGTCTGGGCCGCGTCATCACCTGTAATGAGGTGGTAGGCTCCCTGAGCCAGCACAACTCTTGAGCCAGACCTCAGAGGCATAGGTTGACATTGGCAAGGCTGTCACAAAGATGTACAAGGTAGAAGGAGTGGTCGAAGTCACATGTAGCTATGTGCTGGGCAGCCAATTGGGCATCATAACTATGGTGGAGGTAGCCTTTGGGGGGCACTAGAATGCAGGGCCACATTCATGTTTGTTTTTCCTGATGGCTGCTCAGGATGATGTAATATGTTTGGCCTATGGCATTGTGGAAGAAGAGTGGTACACTCCAAACAGATAGGGATGAGAGTGTGGGTGCCATATTGCCCAGGTGTCCTGGCATTGAGTAGGAAAACTGTGTCCCAGACCATGGCTATATCAACCATATCAGGCATAGCCAGCTAATGATAACCAAAGGTTCAACAATAACATTTTCAGGTTTTTAGGCTCTACAGTGGTATTTAAGATTGCCCATTTATAATGCTAGAGGGCATCTGTATCCCACAGCTATGAGTGCCTGTCCTTGCTTCAGCATCCTGTCGTGGGGAACAGAAAGCCTCAGGAATACTATTTTAGAATATCGGGGGCTTCCCTGGTGGCGCAGTGGTTGAGAGTCTGCCTGCCATTGCAGGAGACGTGGGTTCGAGCCCTGGTCTAGGAAGACCCCACATGCCGCGGAGCAACCGGGCCCGTGAGCCACAATTACTGAGCCTGCGCGTCTGGAGCCTGTGCTCTGCAACAAGAGAGGCCCGCGCACCGCGATGAAGAGTGGCCCCCACTTGCCGCAACTAGAGAAAGCCCTCGCACAAAAACGAAGACCCAACACAGCCATAAACAAACAAAGAAACAAACAAACAAACAAACAAATAAAACGAATATTGGTGTTGGGGCCCAGGATCTCTTTTGCTTTTCTCCAAGATCCAAATGGTGGTAGGTGTCAGTTCAAGGGCCTTCCCTGGGAGAAGGGCCTGAAATTAGCCAGCCTATAAATTCATCATAAATTCCACCATGGGGGCTATTTTAGGGGATGGTGGTGCCTGTTCGCCAGGCTGGAAGAAACACAGTATCAGGGGTTTTGCTGTTCTGTGTAGTGCGAGCAGGCCCCAGTTTATGATCTGCCCTCAGTCCAGGCACCAGTCCTTTGTGAACTGAGTGCAGATTGAAAAGGGATAGAAGAATGGGGGATGGAGGGATCTTGGGACAGAGAGTTGGATGTAGGAATTCATGACTTGAGCCTGGATCTCCCATTAGAACCAGCAAAGTCAAAATAAGGACATTTTCTTATGGGTGAGGGGCCTATAGGGGCAGGTATCAGGGGAGATAAGAGCAGTGAAAGAAAAGTGATTTGGGAAACCATATGCCATTTTGTAGCTTTAAGAGAAGACCCATTCTCACGGAGTCCATGATATTGCAGCATGGTGGGAGGGGTGAGCCAGTAATAGACAGGTGTCATGTCCACCGTGGCTGGAGCGTACAATGGCCCAGGGAAGCTGGGGTAAGGGTCCATTGCAGTCAATTTTCTTTGGGAGTGTGGTTAGGCTTCTCAGTCATTCTGCTGGGAGTGACAGAGTGAAGCTGACTCTCTCCCCTAGTATTTAATATTTCTGGGAGAGCAGTAGAATATGGGTGGGAAAGGTAAATGTAGCATCATATTGGAGGTGGTCTTGAATATCAGCGTCCAAGGGTGTGAACTTGATGAGCCATCAGTCCTTTGCAGACTTCTGAGCAGGGAAGGGGTGTGACTGGATTGTACTGGGGCTGGATTGGGGTGGGAGAGGCAAGAGGTGCCTTGGTCTTTCCCTCTCCCTGGAATCTTATTCTCCAGATGCAGGCTCTCCTTATTAGCAAGGCCTTCCTTCATCCCCTGAATAAGACACTGACACCTGACTGCCCACTTCCTTCCACACAGCTCATACACCATCCAACACCCTGTTTACTGGCTGATTTGTTTAGTGTCTATCTCTCCCTCTCTAGTTTGCAGGCGCCATTCAGACAAGAGCAATGTTTGTTTTGTTCACATCTACGTATCTCTAGGGCCTAGAACAGCTCCCACCATGTCTTAGGGGCCCAATAAACACTTACTGAAAGGATGAATAGTGTGTATTGTCATCCTCCTTCGATGAAAGGGCAAACTAACGCTCAAGAGGGGTAAGTAACTCATCCAGACCGGACAGCCAGGGGTTGCAAAGCCACGATTTGAGCCCAGAAAAGCCTGACTGCTCTTTCCATTAGGGTACAGTACTCCTGAGGAGACTTAGACCTTTGAAACTGAGATGGAGGGTCTTTAATAAACAGAAACGGGAACCTCTCTGGAAGAAGAGGGTTTGGAAGAGAGATGACAAATCCATTTTGGACTCTGCACTCCTTGGAGTCCAAGAGGACGTGAGAGTCCCCGTATAGCCATCTGAGCATGTCCTGTGTGCCAGGTGCGGTGCTGGACACCAAGGATTTAAAAGTAAACAAGGCATGGTCTCCACCTCGAGGAGCTCGCCCTGTAGAGGTGGTGTGTCAAGGGCCTTACTGAATTCAGGGAGGAGGAGGGGCCCCCACCCCCCGGAGCATGAGACAGGCGTGCAGCTGCACTCCCTTGGCCGGGCACTGGCTGAGTAGCAGCAGCTCATGGTCCTGTTCATCCGTTCAACAGAGTCACTGAACACGTGGGTTGTGCGAGATGAAGTGGTGACATTAGAAATACAGAAACGGGTCAGACAAGGGCCCATCCTCAGGGGCACACAGAAGTGACAGTGCACAAATCCTTCACTGTTATTCATTCATTCACCAGCTAGAAAACGAGCGCTACCCATGTGCCAAATACTCCTAGACTCTGGGCATAAAACAATGAACCGAGTAAGCGTCATCCCTATATTCAAGGAACTTACATCAAGTGGTAAGTAATTATATGGGGTATTCTTGTTACTGTTATTAATAACAACAACGATGGCTGACAAGGGCTAAGTGCCAGCCACTGTCGAAGCACTTACATGATTTATTTCATTTCTTCCTCACAAGGACCCTATGGTCACCCCAATATGACAGATGAGGAAAGTGAGGCTGCCATCTCCCCAAAGTCTATGATTTTCTGGGAGCACGAAGGAGAGTATAACTAATTTTACTGATAAAGTCAGAAAAGGCTTTACGGAATTTTTCAGAGGACACCTAAGGAAGTATGGGTTTCCCCTAAGCACAAGCAGTGGGGCAAGAATCTGGAACAATGAAAGCATAATACCTGCTTCAAAGGGTAGTTGGGAGAAGCCAACAAGATACATAAAACCCTAGCCCAGTGCCTGGCAAGAGGTACATACTCTCAAATGTTTGCTCCCTTTCCCCGTCCCCTGTGGCGGTAGGAACACGTGACAACTTTCTCCATGCACCTGGGTTTTTAGAAGAATACAGGTCATCGTCCCCGTGGAGGCCACTTGGTGACGATCCCTGCTCACAATTCAGAGTTGAAATGTGTTTGTAAATGCTGGACAGGGCAGCGGCCCCACCTCTTCATTGTGTAAGGTCGTTATGCAAATACATATGTGTATGTGTGCGAGCATGCACACACACACACACACACACGGGGTTGCTGGGGAGTTCACGGTAAACACCAGCCTCTCTTTGGGATCAAAATAACTGAGCGGTCTTCTTTGTGGCTGGTCTAGAGGAACACATTACGTGAGTAAATTAGCAGTGCCTCACGACATTGTAACCACGGGGCACACACACAGAGCGCCTGACTCACCGTGGGACCTCTCCAAGTCACAGCCCATGAGCAGACGCTCTTCCTTCCTCGTGGAGAGAAGCCAGAGTGCCAAGCACACCCGGGGAAGCTTGAGGGCTCGTCCCCCCTTCAGAATAGTTTTATTTTAAAAGCCAAATCTAATGATCACTTCATCTGGCTCCTCGAAGAAGAGGAAAGTTCCCTTGCAACACTCCGTTCATCAGAGAGTTAATCAAGCCTACTCACCCGCAGAGGATGTAACCCTGGTGGCTCCCCCAGTCAGGTCAAGGCCGCCTGCCCCCCGTACGCCTTCTCAGCTAATTGCCCTGCTTCGCACCTGTTCCTTCTTGGGAGGCCCTGGCACCCTAGTGCCTGGTGCCTGTGCCACCTCCTCTCTCTGCCAGGACACCGGCAGGCCCTGTGGACAGCCAGGCCCCCCTCCACGGCCTGGGCCTGAGGGGGGGGTTTCCTCCGCCCTTCTGCTCGAGGCCAGTTGCTGTTCTTTGGGGGTGTTGCAAGCCCATGGCTCGGAGGCTGGGCCTGTGGGCCGCCTGGGTATCTGTCTGACAGGGTGGAGCGTGGTTCCTGCAGTGAGCTCTCACACCACATGTGCTCTGTGTGGCACCCCTGCGTCTTCAGGGCAGGGCCACTCTGCTGGATGGCCCAAGTCCTAACTCAGACCCTCCTTCTCTGGCTCAGAAAGTGGAGAAGACCTATGATCTACAGCTTTGACTCAGCTCCAACAGACCCTCCGATTCCAAGAAGCCATCCTTGACCCTGTGCATACTTAGCGCCCTCACCTCTACTAGGGCTCCACCCTTTGAACTTCTCCCTGCACTTTCGGCCCGTAAGTATCTACTTTTCCCTCTTGCTCAATGCAGCACCATATTATTCCAGTACAGGGATGCTGCAGGCTATACTAGAAAGTTCAGAGGCTCACACAGACTTGGATCTGAATCCTGGCTCAGCCACTTACTAGCTGGCTCAGAACCTCAGCCAGACTGAAGTCTCAGAACCTCAGCACCCTCATTTCTAAAACGGGGACAAGAGTACCCACCTTGCAGGGTTGTTGGGTGGATTCAATGAGATAAGGCAAGGAAAGCGCTTGTGTCAATTGAGGCAAGTGCCAACACTGCATGACCCATTGCAGTATTGTCTTACCCAGCAGTAATTTCAGGGTATGGATTTGATCATCTCTGAATTGGATGTGTACTTCTAACGTGGTTCTTCCTTTGAACCCCTCAGGGCCTGGAACAGCTATAGACATACAGAAGTCACTCATAAGTAGTTGTTTCTGTATTGGCTGAATAAAAGAGACTCCTGACTCCTGTCTCTCCTTCTTTGTCTTCACCACAAGGCTGCTATCAGCAGCTCTCCCGGCCCGGCCTCTTTGATCCTGGGCTTTGGGGTCACACCAGGCTCTCCCTTCTTTGTGCCCCAACCCCTAGTGAGCTCACCGGCTCCTGAGATCCTGGCTTCCATGTTATTGTTGCTGTCCCCTGAAATGGCTGTTTCCCACGAGGGCCTTGTCTGTCACCTGCTTCCCCCGCCTGTGTTGTCTATCTGCTGGGCCAGGCCCCTACCCCAGGGTGACAGCTCACTAGGCCTCACCCCCAAGTCTTTTCCAAGCATTAGCAGCCCACCCTGGTCCAAAGGTATCTTTCCTAGCTGATCTCTCACGGCACCTCCTACCTTCCCGTTAGGAGCTTGTCAACACCCGGCCATCATTCTCGCTGCGGCGGCTGACAGCACGGGTGCCTGCCGAGGCTGCTCTGGGAGAGGGAAGCAAAATGATTTCGGTGGTGCAGGCGGTGCTGAGCACAGGAGTTGGAATCTAGGTGAATCTGAATCTAGTCCAGCCTCCAGGTTCTGTAAGCAGGTGCCTCATCCTCTTTGGATTTGCAGCAACAAGCACAGCGCTTGGCATACAGTAGGTACTCAGTAAATGAACACACGTGAATTGAAAAGGCCAAGGACACATTTTTTAAGCTAGCGGATTCCCTTTCTCGATGCCTGCTGATGTCCAATGCACTTCTTTCTCTTGCAAATAAGACATTTCTCTTG